>NC_083098.1:126513011-127949987 GCF_949774975.1 Lagenorhynchus albirostris
TTCTTAGCTTTAATGCAAACAAAGTTGCTTGAAAATGGCATGGGTAAAATTCTTACGGAAACCTGGTGGCAATCTTGGAAAAGCTTATCAACCTGGGAGTATGCTATCCCTAGCCCCTACCAAAGGCTTGTTGAATGAACCAGGACAAAACAGCTGCTTTCTTAATAGTGCTGTACAGGTGAGACCATAATTTCTTGTTAAATTTTTTTTTTTCTTGTTAAATTTTAAAAAGTGCCTTTCAGGAAATTCTTTGCTTAATCCTTCTTTAACTTGTAAATTAAGAATAAAGTTATTATTGACTAGAATGACTTTTTAATATCACTTTTAATAGTAGCAAAATATTTTGACTGGGCATTTTGGTTTTTATAATAAATGGAAATGTTGTTTTCAACAGAATGATACATTGCCAGGATATAAAAATATCTTGTGGCTTAAAATATTTACTTAGTAAATTAAGAATGTTTCTAAAATACATAAAATTATTTTTTTGAATTAGCTAGTCAACCCCTCTCTCCCCCCCTTTTTTTTTGTTTAAGAAATGCAGTAGGATCCCCATAGACAGCATAAAAAGAAACAAGCTCTGTGGATTGAAATGAGAATGCAGAGTTTTTTGTTTTGTTTTGTTTTTGCGGTACGTGGGCCTCTCACTGTTGTGGCCTCTCCCATTGCAGAGCACAGGCTCAGTGGCCATGGCTCATGGGCCCAGCCGCTCTGCGGCATGTGGGATCTTCCCGAACCGGGGCACGAACCCGCGTCCCCTGCGTCGGCAGGCGTACTCTTAACCACGGTGCCACCAGGGAAGCCCAGGAATGCAGTTTTTAATCTCAGTACTCAAATTCCTCCCCCCCCCACCACACTGTGACCTTAAATCCCCTCTGTAGAATCATAATTTGGACACCACTGTTGTAGTTAAATTAACGGTTAATTCATTTTGCTTCAGTCCTTGTTGAAATTCTTTTAATTAGCAAATATGTATTAATCCAACTTTCTACCTTACATAAATATCTTTTCTTATGTATGATAGTTTTTATTTAACATTTTCAGATTTTTTAGGGGCCTATATCCTTCTGACCGTTGATTGTATAGTACTAAGGATGAGGAAGATTTAGAATATTGGAATGTTACTCTATTGACACTAGAATATACCTTAAAAGATTTTATTGAAAATAAATAGCTTTTCACGTGTTTTCTTTCTATTGCTTTTTACGTGTTTTCTTTCTATTGCTTTTTTTTTCCTCCTGAAAACTGAGAGTAGAAAGAGAAATATTGCTTAATTAACTCATTTGATAAATGAACACATCTAGAATGTGTCAAGTGCTCAGACATCTGACTCAGACTTGTGTTCTTAATTGTCTGCTGTCCAGGACATATGTCAAACTTGAAAGTTTTATAACTCACTCAGGGAAACAGAAGCAATTGGTATTAGAAAAGCATTAATTCTAATTTATGTTGGGACCTTTAAATGACAGTCACTGTTCTGCCCTGGCTGAAGGATCCCTTTGGCATTAAGTGCTGTGACAAGGGCAGGAAAATATTTATTGAATGACACCTGATATAGAGAAATACCAGACTCCAAAAGACATGGAATTATATGCTTTTATTGAATCAGGCTCTGAGAAAGAGCTTCTGTCATTTCAAATCTTTTCCTGTTAACCCTTTTCCAGTTCTTTTTTTTACATTTATGTATTTCCCTCTGTGTCTGTCCCTTTTTTTGGCTCCCAAAATACTGTGTATACTTTAGGGAGATGAAAAGCTTATTATAACAAAAGAAAACTCTGAGCAAGGACACTTACGTGGTAAAGAAAATGGAGAAGTATTCCTATGTTGATATATTTAGAAAAAAAATGAACAGTCCACTGACCTTTGCCATGAAGGTTATTTCTACTTATCTACATAGCTACCAGTTATGGTGCTCATCACTCCTTTGTGTGGATCCAGCTTTCCATCTGGTATCATTTCTTCTGCTTGAAGGATGACTTTTGTTATTGAAAAATATTTTCATTCATTACAGAAGTTTAAGTTGACAGTTTTTCTTTTAGTATTTTAAAGATTTTGCTCATCTGTCTTCTGGCTTGTATTACTTCTCCTGGAAAACTATTGTCATTCTTATCTTTGTTCTTGTGTTTGTAATGTTTCCCTTTTTTTCTGGCTGCTTTTAAGATTTTCTTTTTTTAACTGGTTTAAAGCAATTTGGTTATGATGTGCCTTGCTGTAGTTTTCTACATGCTTCTTGTGTTTGGGTTCATTGAGCATCTTAGACCCATGGCTTTATAATTTTAATCGAATGTGGATGGGCTTCACTGGTGACGCAGTGGTTAAGAATCCGCCTGCTAATGCAGGGGACATGGGTTCGAGACCTGGTCTGGGAAGATCCCACAAGCCGCAGAGCAACTAGGCCCATGCAGCACAACTACTGAGCCTGCGCTCTAGAGCCCGTGAGCCACAACTGTGGAGCCTGTGTGCCACAAGTACTGAAGCCCGCGCACTGCAACAAAGAGTGGCCCCCACTTGCCGCAACTGGGGAAAGCCCGCACGCAGCAGTGAAGACCCAACACAGCCAAAATATAATAAATAAAATAAAAGTAAATTTTAAAAAAATGTGGAAACTCTTTGACCATTATTTCTTCAAAATTTTCTATCCCTCCCCTCCTTTGGGGGATTCCAGTTATTGATACATATTCAGTTGGTTGCTTTAGGTCCCAGAGCTCACTGATGTGCTCTTCATTGTCTTTCTCATTCTTTTGTTTTTCTCTCTTTCATTTTATGGGATTCTATTGCTGTGTCTTCAAGTTCATTAATTTTTTTCTTTTGCATTGTTTATTTAATCTGCTAGTAATATCACCAGTGTATTTTTAAATCTCAGACATTGTAATTTTCACCTTTAGAAGTTTGCTCTGGGTCTTTCAAAAATCACTTGTGTCTATACTTAACATGTCCAGTCTTTTCTCTGACCTCTTGAATATATGAATACAGGTATAATAATTGTTTTAATGTACTTGTCTACTAATTCTGTCTGTGCAAATTCTGTTCTTTTTTTTTCTTTCTAGGTTTGGAATATATTTTCTTGTTTCTTGTAATGCCTGGTAATTTTTAAAAATTAATTTATTAATTTATTTATTTTTGGCTTCATTGGGTCTTAGTCGCTGCATGTGGGCTTTCTCTAGTTGAGGTGAGCGGTGGCTACTCTTCATTGCGATGCACAGGTTTCTCATTCTGGTGGCTTCTCGTTGTGGAGCCAGGCTCTAGGCGCACGGGCTTCAGTAGTTGTGCCATGTGGGCATCAGTAGTTGTGCCTTATGGGCTCTAGAGTGCAGGCTCAGTAGTTGTGGTGCATGGGCTTAGTTGCTCCATGACATGTGGGATCTTCCTGGACCGGGCTCAAACCCATGTCCCCTGTGTTGGCAGACAGATTCTTAACCATGGTGCCACCAGGGAAGCCCAGGTCTGGTAATTTTTGATTGGATGTCAGACGACATTTTAAGTTTTACTTTGTTGGGTGATGGGTATTTTTATATTCCTAAAAATATTCTTGAACATTGTTCTGGGATAGGATTAGTTTATTTAGAAACAGTTTGATCATTTTATGTTTAAGCTTTGTAGGCAGTACCAGAACTGTGTTTATTCTGGGGTTAATTTCTCTGCTAGTGGGGAGGGACAGTTCTTTCTTTAACTGATGCTCTGTGAATTATGATGTTTTCCACTTTGGCTGTTGAGAACAGGCACTGCCCTGAACTGATATGTGCTTTGGGCATTACATCTAATCTTTTGGGATTTTCTTTCCTGGTCTCAGGTAGTTTCCTCACAGTGCTTACCTGAATACTCGAGAGGCCCCCTCGAGCTCTGGTGTTAACTGTGTGCAGCTCTCCCCCCTGTGGCACTGTGTCCCGCCAACTCTAGCTGCTTTGGCTTCCCTGAACTCCCAGCTCCATCCCTTCAACCCAGGGAATCTGCTGGCCCCTGATGTTAAAATGTCTAGTGTATAAACTAATTTAGAAAGCCAGTCCTCACTGACAAAGCAGCTATTCAAGTAGACTTCTCTCAGAAAAAGCCTGACTTCATTTTTAAAAATTCAGAATATAAATGCTAATACGCAGTTTGATGAGTACTTTTTAAACTGCTGAGAAATAAATTGTGAAATACGTTTTGTAAGGAATTACTAAAAATGGACATTATTAAAATGTTTTGGATGTAATATAAGTAAGAAAAATGAATTTATATGCCATTTCCCCTTAATTTTTTTAAATTTTTTATATTATTTTGAGGTCAGGAATATGATGAAAGGTTTATATTCCTTTATTAAATGCATATGCATATATGTATTAATCTTTGGGGAATAACTAAATAAGAAACATGCATAAACATTCAAAATAACTACACTAATTTTGTTAGGTACCATGTTAAAATGAAACATGGAAATAATGCAAAAGAAAAATGTTTATATTATAAAATTATATTGCTAAAAACTAATTAGTCCAACAACTAGCTTAGGCTTTAATTTAAAACAGGTGGTAGAATATAATCAACATTTTTAAATGAAATAGGATAAAGGTTAACTATAATGCAGATAATTTTTGGTATGGATTTGTGAAAATCATTTTTAAACTTTTATATTGAGTAGTATACAGAGAAGTCACATAAAATATTTTTTTCTGTAGTTTAGATCCAGTGTAAGTTAAACATTTTGCTAACCCTAGAAAACATTACATTTGAAAGACGTAATTCGTAAGCCTTATAAGCAGATTATAGAGTTTTCTCTTTTGGCTGAATAGTTTGAACTTTTATTTGATGAGAAAGTGGTACAGTTAAGTAGGTATGATATAATTGGTGTGGTTTTGAGTTCTGTAAGTTAAAAGCAAAGTTAAAATATTTAATAGCTAACATTTATTGTGCTCTTACTGTGCATTGGTACACTGTGTTTTATCTAATCTAGTTCTTACAGTGATCCTAAGAGATAGGTACTACTTTTATCTTCCTTTCAGTGATGAGAAAACTAAGTTTCAGGAAATATTTTGCTCAAGTCAGCCCAAGAGCTGTAAACAGTAAAGCCAGAATTAGAACCCAGACAGCCTGTCTTCAGAGGGTGTATCACTAACTACAGTGCTGTGCACTTCTCACAGCTGTGCTGTCGTGACCTTCATCTTGACAAATGAATGAATTTTAATGTATATTTTATGGTATGATAGAATATGATATGCAAGAAAGTTGTTAAACATTTTCAAGTGCTCTGCAAAACACTGAGTTATTTGTGATAACTAAATGAATCCTATTAGTTATGCTTTAAGAAAAAGCAACTATCAGAGAAATTCTGAAATGGCTTTCAGTTACTGAGTTATTAAAAAATAGGAAACTTTTAAAATTATTTGTTTTTATTAACTTTTTTTTTTTGGTTGGGAGAAATGTGAGATGGTGAATGGATTTTCTTGGTTTTATTATTTGAGGAAGTATCTTAATTGTTTGTTGTAATAGTATTTACAGCAACAAATAGCAGGTTGCATTCAATGCATGCCACTTGTGTACTGGGCACTGCTCTAAACACTTCACATATTACATACATATATTTAATCCTTACAAGCAGTCTATGAGGCTGACACAGTTATCCCCATTGTATAAATTTCAGATTTTTCTAGAATGATTTTAAGTATTAGACTGATTTATTTAAACAACTACAGTCTTTTTTATTTTGTTTTTGTTTTTTTAGTAGTAAATGATGATTGGATAATTGCAGCAAATATATTCAGGTTATTTTTTAACTGCTGCTTCATATTATGCTGTACCCCCATGACTACACAGATGCCCCCTTCTTCACTCAATATACAATGACCACACAGGCCTCTGCCCTTTTTTCTTGCCACTACATACTGACCCTTATTTGGTACACCCTGACTTTTAACTGCAATTATATTTCCTTCCTAAATTTCAGTTCATTCCAAGTATTATAATCACTTCCTCTCTCAAGTCTCTGCCAAGTCCTGCATTCAGTATCCCTTGTTTCCTGTTCATATAAATTCCTTAACTGAGGAGTTATTTTTTTCTTGTTCTGTGCCTGTCATGGTTTTTACATGTGAATCCATAGTAATATTTTCTAAATCCATCTTTTATATATGAACTACATGTATATAGCACTTTTATACTTATTATTTTTAGTAGTATATATCTGATTATGTGCAAGAGACTAAAAGAAGCTATTAGCCTCCCACAATTTAAAACATATTTAAATCTGTCTTTCATCCCAGTGAGAAAAATATTACTGTGTTTCTTTCTTTCTTTACATCTCACTATTTTTTAGGTTTTATGGCAATTAGATATATTCCGAAGAAGCTTGCGGGTTCTGGATGGACATGTTTGTCAGGGAGTTGCCTGCATATTTTGTGCATTGAAGGTAACCTTTTAATAGTTCCGAAAAATTACTATTGTTTCTCAAAAGATTTAATTTTATTTGATAGTTTGGTTTGTTTGACATATTTGTTTAGTTTATTTGTAATTAAAGTTATTGTCAAGTGACTTACAGTTTTGAAGAGAAATTCTTAAAGTATGACTTATTCAGGTTTACGGATTCATTTTTCTGTGTTAGGAACATTATATTTTTCATTATTTTGAAATAATCATTTAACAGATGTTTTTTGAGTTACTACTGAATTCTGGGCACTGCTGTAGTTACTAAGGATACAGCAGTGAACGGAACTAATAAAAATCCCTGTTCTCATGTAGCTTATATTCTTGTAAGGGAGAAGAAAATAAATAAACAAAATATAAAGTATGTTAGGTAATAATAATTGCAAAGGAGGAAATATAAATCAGGGATAGGTACTAGAGAGTGTTGAGTAGCAAGGAAAGCCTCACTGAGAGAATGACATTTAAATCACAACTTGGAAAAGGTGATGGAGTGGACTAGAGCCTTCCAGGCAAGCAGGGACACAGCAACTGCAAAGGCCCTGAGGTGGGAGTGTGCGTGACATATTAAAGGAAACCTGACTGGTGGCAGAAGCTTTGTGAGCAAGGGGGACAGTGATAGGAGATGAGCTCAGAGGTAAGGTGAGTTGTGGTGACTTCAAAAATGTCTGCAGATTCTTTTGCACTCTTCTATTGAAAGGTGGAGTCTAATTCCTTGAATATGGGTTGCCCCTAATGTTTCATTTCCATCATATAGAATGTGGCAGAAATGAGATTAGGGTAGATTAGAAAAAGTGATAAAGTTTCCACCTGGCTCTGTCTGTTGGGGTGCTCATTCTTGGAAGTGAGTTGCCATGCTATGAGGAAGCCAAGTTGGTCATAGCTACGGCCAAGTTCCTGGCCAACAGGCAGCACCAACAACCAGCATCAACCTCTAGACACTAGTGAGCGACCTTCAGATGACTCCCAAGTTCCAGCATTCAGACTATTACAGATGACTGCAAGTGGGGCAGAGTTGAGCCGTCCTCACCCAAACTGCAAACTTGTGGCCAAAATAAATGTTATTTTTAGTACCTAAGATTTGGGGTGGTTTTGTTGTGCAGCAGTAGATAACTGGAACAGGAGTTCAGATTGTGTAGGGCCTTCTAGACCTTTGTGAGGACCTTGACTTTTTCTCCTGAGTGATTTAGGAAGTCGTGGGATTGTTTTGAGTGGAGGAGTGATATAACCTGTGTTAAGTAAGTATAATATTTGGACTAGATCTCTTTGGCTGCTTGGATGAGAATATATAGATTAGGGACAAAGGCAGAAACAGGGAGTCCAGTATATATTAGTAACTCATTTATGTCGTTGAAATTTTTGCCCAAAAATTTAAGATTTGATTAATATGTTTTCAGAAATAAATATTTCAGGCTTTTACATTCTTGAATATTCTTAGTACACACACATATACATAATACAGGAAAATAAAAGGTGGTTTTCATGCTTTATTTTGACTTACATTCCTAAAAAGGCTGTTTGAATAAGTCACCAAAGGAGGCAATTTAATTTTTTTTTTAAATTTTTAAATTTAATTTTATTTATTTTTTTATACAGCAGGTTCTTATTAGTCATCAATTTTATACACATCAGTGTATACATGTCAATCCCAATCAGGAGGCGATTTTATATTCTCTTTTTTATATGGTAAAAATAGGGTTGATGAAGAATGAACTTAGATCAGATTACAGTATTGCATTTTATTTACTCTGCAGTAAATTTTGAATGTTTTGTCCAGTTGTAAAAACTAGTTAAATTTTCTAGCTCAGGTCTTCCCATAGCCTTACACATCACCTGCCTCTTTCCCCTGCTTGCGTCCCCTGCCTCAAAACACCTGTGCGTGTGCGTGTGTGCACGCAGGCGCGCGCGCACACGCACACACACACTGCACTGTCCTCCTTGCAGTTTCTCAGAGCTGGCTTTCATCTCTGAGTGTTTTCATTATTATTCTTTTTGTCTAGAATGATTTTCTTCCAGATGTCCCTGTGGCTAACACCCTTATTTCCTTTATGCCTCTCCTTAAATGTTATTTTTCCATCAGTGAGACCTTCCCTGACTACCCTTGGTAATAGGTAAGCTCCCTTCCTCTCTCCTACCCCCAGCATGCCTATCCCTATTACACTACTTTATCTTTCTCTCTTGTATTGTATTTCTTTGTTTTTCTCTATTGTACTTATTACATTCTGGCATATAATTACTTATTTGCCCTCTCCTCATTACTACAACTAGAATGTATGCTCCATGAGGGCAGGGTCTTTGTTTTCTGGTGTAGAACAATGCCTCACATATACTAGACAATCAAAAAAATAGATGTTAAATGTGTAGGATTAATATCTTAAACATTACCTGGAAAAGTTGACTACCTAAATAAGAAATGACTTTTGAAAATATTTTTCATTTTTTATCATTTGTAATTGTAGCTAAAAATTTTGGTTCTGAATATCTAATATCACTTGGCATCTTTCTTTTTAAATTTCTTATTTGTAAATTAAATTTTCTTGTATCAGTGGAACAGATTCTTGAAATATTTCCTAGCCTACCATATGTTCATCTTAAATGCAGTTTTTTTTTGAGATGACATACCCCTTGAGCTAATTAATATAGAACTTAATATGATCAATCCTTATTTGGTGGTTTATCACACAGCAAACTTTATTTTTTCCCTACTTTCACTCACCTAAGATGATTGTCATAAAACTGGAACTTATTAAAAAGTTTTTCTTGCTTAAATTCAATAAAGAATATAGAAGACCAGATTAACACCTATAATTTAATGTTCTTGAATGATGTTCCCACTGTTTCAAGTCTAGTGAGTTCCTACTGTTTTATTTGATTATATGATGTTTATTTTTGTATAACATAATTTTAATTCCTGCAGTACACTTTAAGATTTAAAGCAACTTATCTCAAAACTCTTTCTAAATAACTTAGATCGTAGTCAGCTAGGAGACAGTTTAAAAATGGGCCTCATCTCAATCAGAATCTCTGAGGATGGGATCTGAGAACTTTCCATGTTTAATTCTTATGCACTAACATTTGATTTAGAGACTTGGGCAACCATTTCTACATATTACTCATAGAAATAATTAATTTTTTAATGGAATTTTAAAGCAAAAGACTGTTAGTTTGAGTATAGAGTTTCGAGTTTCGCTGTTGAAATGAAATTGCTCAAGTGTTTTTTAGTTGTTGGTGTTAAACTTACTGGTTGAGTATTTGTTGATTCCCAGACGATATTTGCACAGTTTCAACACAGTCGAGAAAAAGCACTTCCTTCGGATAACATAAGGCATGCTCTTGCAGAAAGTTTCAAAGATGAGCAGCGATTTCAGCTTGGCCTCATGGATGATGCTGCAGAGTGCTTTGTAAGTATTTCTGATAATCCTTAAGTTAGAATGGCAGTTTGCATTCCTTAAATTATGCACCTTTTGAGACAAATGAAACATAAATTTATAGCAGTGGAAAAGTATCAGAACTGCTCAGTAGATCCCTGTCTTACCTACCCTTCAAAGCTCAGTTTAAGTCCACATGTGTTTTGTGTACTTTTGCTTTTGATTATTTGTGCTGCTCTAATTTTTCAGTTAGGCTACTAAAATACTTTAAAATTTAGTTACTGGAGCAAAAAGGCTTATTATGTATAAATCATAGCACTTAAGTCGTTCTGTTCCATGGGATTTACATATGCAACACACTCTCCCAGTAACATTTCTCATTACATGCAATGATTCTCTTTGAAGAGCAGAGGATCTTGATGGGCAGCTGTCAGGGGCAACAATTCTGATATACACCTTACTCCAGGTTGAGAATCACTCACTGAGGTTGATGTTCTGAGACTGTTACCACCATATTGATAAGTAGAGCATTCCTTTGATCAGGGATGTACCTTATATACCTTCTTAAATATGCATGTTGATGTTTAATCGTTTCAATAAAATAGATGTCACCTATATTTAAGATAGCTATTTCTTCTCTTAGTTTTATATCTCTTCAGCAAATTCTGTAAATTCTTTCATCAGAAACCCTTTTAAGGTTTGCGTCGCCATGTTATTTCCCTGTCACCATTTCTGTTTAGCTCGGGCCTCTACTCTCAGCATTATTTAAGCCTCCTTGCTAGTGTCCTTTTAACCTATATCCTAAGAGTCTTTTTTAGCAGCCACCATATTAATATAAATTTTTTCAGATAAATGCTTGCACTTCATATATTTCTGTGATTCACATCTGACTCTCTTCTGACATTTAAGGCTCTTTAAATTCAAACTCCAGTTTATCTCTTTGCTTCCTTCCTGAATTTTCCCTTCTGGTGAGATAGTTTCAGTCCATTCCTCAAACATGTCTTTTAAATTCCTGTTTTTATAGCCTTTGCTCAAGTTCCTGAAATATTCAAAACTTTCCTAATCTATTTTTGTTAAAGTTCAACATAAGTCACATCTACTAGATAATGCATCATCAAAGCATCCCAATCCGTTCTCCAAATTTTTGAAGAATTTATTACTCTTTATAGAATTCATTTGGCATTTGTGGTTTTTTTTAAATGAACATCTCGAATGCTTAGCACACTTGCCATGTTGACTAAAATATGACAAAAACAACACACACAGTCATGAAATATGCTTTTCATACTTCTCATGTTTATAATTGCTCCACTGCTTAAAATATAAATGGATATATTTTGTACAATACTGAACTTTATAGTCTTACTTTCACTTAAGTGAAGTATACTAATCCATGATATGATTATTCATGGGATATCTAGAAATCCAGGCTTAAATAATTGAATAGTTATAAATGTCCTGGAGCAGAGGAGGGGGAAGTTAACTAATTAAAATAATCCATTGGTTAAGTTTTGGTAAAAAGGATAATTTGTTAAAGAAATTAATACCCCTTATTGATCTATATTACAAATCCACACTTTCATAAGAAGTTTGTTGAAGAGCAGATTACTTGCATTCGGGTTGTTAGTGCAGGTATTATAAGCCTTTATCATTGATGTTTTGATTTAAGTTATATAGACTATCCAAATGATCCAAGTAGGATTTTTTTTAATTAATTGCTTTTTCTCAATGTGAGAATGCTGGGAACATAGGAAATCTTGTTTTCTAATATTAAATTCTAGATGTCAGCCACCATGAATTGATTTTTTAAATCTTTATTAAAATCATGTTACATTATAATGTTTTGCTAAAATTTTTTTAAAATCGAATGCTGCAAAAGGTGAATAATTGAGCAACATTTGAAGGCTCGGTTAAAGAGGGAAGCTGAAAAGCTGACAATGTATATGGCACTTCTGAGTTTGACACTTTGGAAAATACTTAGATTTTTCAATTTGTAATGTTAAAAAGAGTTGTATATTGAAGTGTCCTATGCAAGATTTGCAACTCATTTGTCTTTTAATTTTTTAATTAGGAAAATATATTGGAGAGGATTCATTTTCACATAGTGCCAAGCAGAGATGCAGACATGTGTACCTCTAAATCTTGTATCACTCACCAGAAGTTTGCTATGACTCTGTATGAACAGGTGAGATGGCTTAACTGTTTTATTAGAGACTATATTTATGTTTTATGATTGATAAATTAGACATATATTTTTACCTGCAGTGTGTGTGTCGTAGCTGTGGAGCATCATCAGATCCTCTACCCTTTACAGAATTTGTGCGGTACATTTCTACAACGGCCCTATGGTAAGAACCTACTAAAGCATATTTACCAAAGATGTTAGTCATGTATGTGATCACATTGAGCCTTTATTTTATGAAACTGTAGCATATATGAATATCTACTCTCTGAGATTAACAAATGTGCTACCATCAGGGGTACTAAGTGATGTCTATCTCAGTTGTTTCTGACTTAACCAAATATAGATGTCACTCAGTGAAATGTACAGAATATTAGTCAAAATGTATATTTATTTATATTTATAGCAAGTTTTTGAAACTGTGAAGGAGAGCTTAAAATGACAAGTTCAAGGGTAAATGGAATTGTACATGATTTCTTCATTTTTGCTAAGGTGTTACCTTTGTAGTGGCCATGTCTCCTGTCGGCTCCACCATGTCCCTGCATAGTGATGGAAGCTAGGGTAAGCAGACAAGAAAGAAAAAAGTGAAAATAATCCTCTGTTAGGTTTATTGCATTTAAGGCCATAACATTCACCTGAAATAAAAATTTGCCATGCTTGTCTGTCCCCTCCCTCCCTAGCCATGAAACATCAGCTTAGGGATCCAAAAATGATCTCTAGACTTTACATAGTAAGAGTTGTTTGAACACGGCAACAGGTATTTGAGAGTGTAAATATTTGATGTATGATAAACATTGAATGAGATCATAAATGTTTGCAGATACTTTAGTACAAAAGACAAAACATGGGTCAATAATTATTAATCAGAATGCATCAGTACAGCAGTTAGTTACTAAATGCTACCAATATTTTTATCATTGCACAAAGTGAATATTAGGTGCTCATCCATTTCATTGTATTATTAAACTTCCTTGATTTATTTTGGATATAGCACATTATTTCTTAAAGATCATTGAATATAGCAAGTTGGTAAATTGGATATATACAGAGTTGGGAAACATCGATTTAGAGGAACATTCTTTAAACGTCAGTCATTTGTAGTCAGTTTCATTCACTTTGTTTGAAGAGTAGGGTGGTGTTTGAATCAGGATAGACCACAAACTAAAAGCTGTAAAACTTTAAGTCTACTTTGAAACTCTTGTGTAAAATGACAGTGCTCTGAGACAGTATCAGGTAATAAGAATTAGAGTTCCATCAGTCTCTCTCTGGTCCATGCCATGAATTGCTAAAGCCCAGAATTTGAATTCTAATTATAATCTCTCTCTTTTTATTGGTGATAAGTATTGAATACCAGTTGTTCAATGCTTACTATGTTCCAGGCTTTACATTAATTGTTGCTTTTAATCTTAACAAAAACTTTTGTTGATCAAGAAATAGGTTTAATATGATTAACCTGGTAAATGGATGAATTAAGATTGAAATCCAGGTCTGGGTTCATTTCAAATTCAAAATGTATCTGGTTAACCACTACTCTGATGCTGTCAATTTTGTAAAAAACCATTATGTGCATTTTGAATGAGCCTGTCAGATTTAGTGCTTTCTAGTGTACTTGTGAAGTGCTTTAGAAGAATTGGTACTTTTAGTTGTTATTGAATATTGTATATTACTTACCACTGAACTGTAAAATATATCCAGCTCTAGGATAGTTAAAATTACTATTAAGTAAAACCAGAGCACCACGAATGGAAACTAGTAGGCGTATTGAGCTTACATTATGTATCTTTTTGGAAATGTTTAAATAGTTGTTTAAAGATACTTAATACCTTGATATGTAAAAATTTGACTCTAGGAGAAGTTGGATACAAAATGGCACTGATACCCTGCCTAGACTCTAATGAAATGGTTAGTAGTCATAATAGGAACAAAAGGCACAAGCCTCATTTAAGTAGCTTTGGTTGTGACTTCTGCATTAATCAGCAAAGGGCCCTTCTCTTAGCTGAAAATAACTTTGTTTATGGGAACTTTAGGCCAGAGAGGGAGCCTTTCCTAAAGTTTCTTGTTCTTGTTAGGCAAAAGTTTAAACTCAAGTCCCTGTTTGTTAAGTAATAACGTAAAAGAAACTGTTAACTTAGAATTACCTTCAGATGGAACATCTTACCTCATTCATCTAATTCCAAACAATGGTATGATTTCATGTTATTTTATTCTGTTCTTGACCTTTTTTCATCATAACCTGCCAAATATCATAATTTTTCATTTCATGGAAATTTACTTCATGGTTAATTTTTCAAACAAAATTGTTTTTTAAGACAGAAAAAATGATCATACCTATATTGATAACTTAGTATTTTTGATGCAAATTTACTGGATATTTTTTAAGTTCGTAGGCCAGATTTGGGACTGCTTCTTTCTTTTGTAGCAATGAAGTTGAAAGAATGATGGAAAGGCATGAACGCTCTAAGCCTGAAATGTTTGCAGAATTGCTGCAAGCAGCAAATACAACTGATGACTATAGGAAATGTCCTGTAAGTATAATTTGGAGAACACTAGTGTGCTTCTGTATTTGTAAATTTGAAAATAGACATTCAGAAATTACCATGCAAATATTAATTATATCTGGAATTAATTTGAAGAATTTATTTTTTCAGTGTTTTCTTAGGTAACTCTATACCATATGAGCTCTTATTTCTTTAAAAACTTGTAACACTGTGAAGGATTTAAGGTAGCATATGTTGATTAAGTTCTGAAGTCTATCATTTGACTAAAGAGAATTTCTTTTTTGTTTTTCTTTAAATAAACATTACAGATGGTATTATTCTTCCCTCATGTAACATTATTAATGGCTTCAAGGGCTTTATATCTGCTATTTTTTTAGGTTGAATTCCTGTTTTAACAGATTTACGAAAATACCAAAGAAAAGTACTTTGATTTAAAATAAACTTTATGTTTAATCAATAATTAAGACAAATACTTTTCTAGAAGTCTATTTTAATATGCTGAAGAAATAAATTTCTGATACATGTTGAGAATGTTGTTGCATAATACAAACTGTATAAGGCATTACCTGTGGTATATCTGTTTTGATAATTTCAAAAGTTGTTTTTTGTGTTTTTCTTTAGAGTAACTGCGGCCAAAAAATAAAAATTCGGCGTGTTTTAATGAATTGCCCAGAGATTGTTACAATTGGTTTAGTCTGGGACTCTGAGCATTCTGACTTGACCGAGGATGTTGTTCGGAATCTCGCGACACATCTTTATCTTCCCGGGGTATATCAACTCTTTTCATTCTCTTCCTTTTTATTTTTAAATTCCTCTAAAACATCTTCATATATTATAAGGCACTTTGTTTTTCAGAACTAAATTTTCTTTCTAAAGGAAATAATTTGCAGATGTAACTCTGATAAAGTTAATCAAATCAGGCTAACTGGAATGCCTTTCTTGCTTAGACTAGGAATGTCTTTCAGTTACAAACTAAACCATCATGTGCTCTATCCCTGTATCACTATAGAGTGATGATGATATGATACTGTATGCATGTGTGTATGTTTGATAATGATTATAAATATAAATATTAAACTAGAAAAATTTAAGATTTAAAATTCATCTACAGCTCTTATCTCTTAATATGCTTTTTACCATCTTAATATATTTTGAATTGGTTTATATTACAATTAAACTTTTAAATAGTTATCTTGAGGTAGTATGTTTAATGTATGTTAAAATATGTGATTCAATCATGAATTATCAGGAAATGTGTAATTTACCTCACATTTTGAGTTTATGTATGTAAAGTGTCAATTCTGTGTTAGAGATACTGTGCTACTAAACTAAGTTGTAATAAATACATTTTATTGGACTTAATGTTTCTTGTGGACTAATTGAAAGTAGTAATTCTGTTAACAGGGCAATGTGGTGTCTTTAGTACTAATATAATATCAGTTTGGGGCAGTATGCATGAGAAATGTTTTTCATAGAGAATCAAATGCATGACTCATCAAATAATTGTTCCTCATTTTAAAAAAGATACAGTATTAAATATACATTATTTTTAAACAGCTTTTTTATAGGGTTACTGATGAAAATGCCAAAAATAGTGAACTTCACCTTGTTGGCATGATTTGCTACACTAGCCGACATTATTGTGCCTTTGCTTTTCATACCAAGAGTTCCAAATGGGTATTTTTTGATGATGCAAATGTGAAAGAGGTAAGTGACGCTTTACTAACTGGAATATTTATTGTGATTTTTACTTTTTAGGAATAAATGATATAATAATGAAATAATTATATAAAATAATTGTTATATGTAAGTATTTATATAAAATAGAAATAAGTGAATTTAATTATAATAGCATCATTTAAAGCCCTCCAGTATTAAAATTTAGAAAACCAAATAGATGAAGCAACTACTTTAGACACTGGACGACAGGCAGTTGAACAGAAAAAAGGGAAACCAACAAGATGAACCCTACAATGATCCCTGCCTCCTGCCTAGAGGTAGTTTCTGGATTGCAGTGCAGCGAGGGAGAACCCAAACAAAGCCTAGTAGTCTCACTGAGTTGAGGAAACCGAAATTAGAGTTCAAGGAGGCCAAGATGGCTAAAATTTGCTGGACAGATTACCAGAAAGAAAGCTGCACAGAGGGAAAGTCCTGGAGATTGGCAGAGGGATCCCCTTTAATCTTTGGCTGAATAGTGATCCACCATGTGTAGGGTAAATGAGCACAAGGTGGCAGAAGGGACCACTGGAAAACAATTCCCTAAACTCATGGGGCTAGAATAGTTTGCATCCGTACTAGCAAGAGTGGATACACAGGACATCAAGTTGAATCCTCAGAAAAATATCACCTTAATGGTGGGGCTAAATTATTCCTAGACTGAAGATTGCTCTGGACCTGACATAAAAAGCTTAAAATGATGCCTTCAAAGGGCCAAGATGATACCATATGACATAACACATAACTACATGTCAACAATTTAAAAGGAAAACAAAATAGTTCAATAGCCAAAAATGTAAAATTCAGTGAAATTTCAATATGCCATTTCAAAGTAGCATTCACTAAAAAATTACCGAATATACAAAGAAGTAGGAAGACATGACCCATGCCCTGAAGGAATATCAGTAACAACAGACCTTCTCTGCCATTTCATTTCTTCAAATCACATGAAATGGGGTGAGCAGGCAGAGTAGGGAAATGGAGCACACCTTCTTTTCTCTCAGAAACTTCATCAGCACCTCAAAAACGAGGGTTCATACTAATAACTGATCTCGGAGGTCAGTTCCAGGCCAGATCTGATATTAAATTGCCTTAGGAAAAAAAAAGACCAAAAATGACAGAAGTAGACATATCAGATAAGAAGGTTAAAACTGCTGTTTGGCTATAGAGAGATTTATTAGATAACAGTCAGTAAACATGGACCATAAAACTAGCTGATAAATTGGACTTTGTCAAAACTTTTGCTCTTCAGTAAGGTACTGTTAGGAGAATAAAAAGACAAACCATAGACTGGGAGAAAATATTTGTCAAGCATATATCTAATAAAGGCTATATTCAGAATATATAAAGAACTCTTTTTTTAAATTTATGTATTTAATTTAGTTATTTTTGGCTGTGTTGGGTCTTCGTTACTGCGTGCGGGCTTTCTCTAGTTGCGGCGAGTACGGGCCACTCCTCGTTGCGGTGTGCAGGTTTCTCATTGCGGTGGCTTCTCTTGTTGCAGAGCACAGGCTCTAGGCACACGGGATTCATTAGTTGTGGCACGTGGGCTCAGTAGTTGTGGCTCACAGGCTCTAAAGTGCAGGCTCAGTATTTGTGGCGCATGGGCTTAGTTGCTCCACGGCATGTGGGATCTTCCCGGACCTGGGCTCGAACCCGTGTCCTCTGCGTTGGCAGGTGGATTCCCAACCACTGCACCACCAGGGAAGCCCAAGAACTCTTAAACTCAATAATAAAAAGACAAATCAATTAAAAAGTGGGCAAAAGATTTGGACACTTCACCAAAGAAGATACATGAATGGCCCTTGAAATGATATTCAGTACATCATTAGGCACAAAGGAAGTACAAATTTGATTCACAATGAGATTGCATTACTCACCTATTAGAATGCCTAAAATTAAAAAGACTGACCATACCAAGAGCTGACAAGGACTCTTGTGAGGCTGATGGAAACGCAGAACTGAACAATCACTTTAGAAAACAGTTTATCAGTTTCTTATAAATTTAAACATGTTTATCATACAACCTAGCAATTCCACTCCTGTGAAAGCATGTATCCATACATAATTTGTACTTCAATATTCATAGCAGTTTTACTCATAGTAACCAAAACTGGAAACAACTCAAATGTCTATCATCAGGTGAATATAAAGAAGTTGTACAACCATACAATGGAATATAATAATCAGCAATAAAAAGGAATGAACTAGTGATACATGCAACAATGTAGAAAAATCTCAAAAGCATTGCGCTAAATGAAAGAAGTGAGACACAAACAGCTAAATAATATGATTCCGCTTATGTGAAATTCTAGAAAAGGAAAAAACAAAGTGACAGAGTAGACCATTGGTTGCCAGGCATTGCAAAGGGGTACAGGGAAAGTTTTGGAAGTGAGGATTACATGATTGTAGACATTTAGCAGAACTCACTGACTTGTACAGTGTAATTGGATGGTTTTATTTTATTAAGTTATATTCAATAAAGCCAGTGAAAAAATTTGGAAATTCATATTCTAAAGTCCACACTTTGCTTGAATTACTTAGTACTTTGATATGGCAGTTTATTAAGAAGTTCCATCTTGAGTCAGTATGCAGCAACATTTTGGCACTCCTATTTTGCATCCTCATAGTTTAAATTGTCAAAATTTGAAGGAAGAACTGGGTAGTCACTCTCTGAGTTTCAGGTTTCTTTTGTTTTCAAACTACTCTCGTTCTTCAAGTATCTCAGAATCCCAGGTAAAGGGGGTAAACAGCTAAAAATGTGTAATTTGGGGCTTCCCTGGTGGCGCAGTGGTTGGGAGTCCGCCTGCCGATGCAGGGGACGCGGGTTCATGCCCCGGTCCGGGAGGATCCCATGTGCCGCGGAGCGGCTGGGCCCGTGGGCCATGGCCGCTGGGCCTGCGCGTCCAGAGCCTGTGCTCCGCAGCGGGAGGGGCCGCAGCGGTGAGAGGCCCGCGTACCGGGAAAAAAAAAAAAGTAAAAATGTGTAATTTGAACAAACTCCTCAAATTTTTTTAAAGACCCCTTCTCTAATAAAAAGCGAATATTCTAGAATGCTTTGTTTCATTGGTTTTGTTTTGTTTTTAAATGAACTTTATAGAGGTATAATTTACAAACATTAAAATGTACCCATTCTAAGTGTATAGTTTGGATTTTGACAACTGTATACATGCCTGTTTAACCTCCACAATCATTGTATAGAACATTTTCATCACTCCAGAAAATCCTGTCACGTCCCTTTACTGTCCCCAACCCTGGGTCCCAGGAAATCATTGATCTCATTCTACAGTTTATGTGAATGGTCTCTTACAATAGACATTCTCTGTGTTTGGCTTCCTTTGCTAGGCATAATATCTTTTTTTTTTTTATTTCAAGATACTTTATTTATTTATTTTAAAACAGGTCACAACACTAAGCTTCTGGCCCATTCTGCCAATGCACAAGCTACAAATGCTTGCTCAGCAGTTGAGGGGCACACTTTAGTAGCATGTTTGAAAAGTGAATAAAAATCCATGTAAAACAAATGTTCAAATAGTTTCCATAGGAACACGGATAAGTGTGACCCCATCACCTAGTCTTACACATTGTTGCATCTGTGCCAACCCTATTTACATAGACATCTCAAAACTGGCAGAAATTAAGTTAAATGGTCCCCCCCAAACCCTTAAATCAAGCTAAACTCGCAGTTAACAGCTACAAGAATGGTATCTACACATTAATATGAGCTGAAGCACAGGCTTCTGGGCGCTGTTTCATTCCACTCTCCCAAGCACAGGACACAGGCAGAGTGCCAACATCCTGCTCCTCTACTCCGAGTGGGAAGTCGTGGTTCTGGATTTGCTGCATCAGTTGCCATGTTGGCCCTGACGTCACATAGTAGATGGTCAGTCTCTGGAATCTATTGAAAGTAGAAGCAGCAGCGGCTGCCATCCAGTCATCATACGGCCATCCAGTTGTTCCAGCACCATTTGTTGAATAGACTCTTACATTTCCCCATTAAATTGCTTGAAGTCTTTGTCAAAAGTCAGTCAACATGTATGAACAAAGCCTTTAAAATTTTGATAATCTAGATCTTGATATAGAAAGTGTACAATCTTGCCCATCAGTTTTTTAATGATAATGTTTATATGATTTTTATCTAGACTAGTTACTAAATAAAATTAATCATATAGTGTGATGAATAGTTGAACTGCTAGTGTCTGAGTGTCTTTAAAATTTTTTAATATATAAAGTAATTCAGTCTCTGCCTTTTCATGTAACACATTGATTACAAGGTTTTGTTTTGTTTCTATTCATTTGTAATTTTTTAAGGTTGGAACTAGATGGAAAGATGTGGTCTCCAAGTGTATCCGATGCCACTTCCAACCACTGCTTTTGTTTTACGCAAACCCAGATGGCACAGCAGTTTCCACTGAAGATGCGCTCAGGCAGGTCATCAACTGGTCACCTCATAAATCCGTTGCAGAAAATATAGGTAATTGTTTAAAAGTTCTTTTTAGTGTTTTTCTGTTATCACAATCACACTAGGAATACTAATATACTGAATATGAAATGAATGTTGAGGATAATTTCAAAATTTAGTTTCAGTAAAGTGGAGTTCAGGAAAATTCTAATACTTAGAATTAGTCTTTATAAAGAAACCTTTCCTCCTCTGTGGCCTCAGAAGCACCTTCAGCAGCCACCCACGACTATGGTCACACAAACACAGGAGGGGATACTTGGCTGGTAGCTCTTACTAGAAGTAAATATTGAGATTTAAAGTGAGTTAGTACACTGGAAAAGTCCAAAGCAGCGAGGCCATTTTTGAATGCCCTACAAAGCATGTAGAAGTCCTTAAAAGATGTCAGTCCTCTAAGTTTTTAAGTAATTTTCTCTATATCATTAAAAATGTCTGAAAAGATGATTCAAATATCTCTTCTGCTGGTGGAGAGGAGGAAGGGGATTAAACAGTTTTGTTGGTCTTTTTAAGGATGTGAAAAGTCCTCAATTCATAAGTTGGAGAATTCAAAAGAAAATGGATTTGGTGATCAGACAAAACAGAGAGAAAATCAAAAATTTCAAGCAGATAGTATTTCATCATTTAATCGGAGCCACATTCAAACAAGTGGCAGTAGAGGAACAGGTATGTATTTAAATTGTCATTTTTACATTGTCCTTGAATAGTTAAGCTTCCCCCTCTCTTCATAGTTAAGCTTCCCTCTTTCTTCACTTACTGAATCTGTAATTCTTGGTAAGGACCAAGAGGAGAGTCCTTAACTAGCTTTCCTTGGCCATGAAAAGAAAATAAAAAGTAGAAACAAAATTTTGTATTTGGACTTAAGCATTTCTCCGAGACCTATAGTTTTGTTTGAACAGTTTGACGTGACTAGTGTTTGAGTTTCTCCATTCACTCAAGGCTGTACGTAATAGGGTGGAGGCAACCTGGACTGTCACCAGAGAAAGCTATGATATGGCCTTTCCTTCAAGGAGTTAATTGTTAACTTGTAGAGGAAAAACATTTAGTTAATAATTTGGCTCATATGCCAAAATTAAATGTAGTATTAGTGAATGCAACAATAGTTTGAAGTTACTATAGTTGTAGTTTATTTTTAACCTCATTTTTATTCAACTGTCTCTTGTTATTATCATTCCACAACTTTAATTTTCACAATCCAAGATCTGTGATTAGGGTCCCACATGAAACAATCACAGCATGATGTACAGTTATGGTTTAGAAATATGCAAAACTCTAAGTGGGTGGATGTTGAGGATGATTTTGTAAGGAACTTTTAAATATATTAATGAAATAATGTCTAACCCTAAAAGTAACCCATTTAATCAAGGGTGATAAGATTCAGCATTAACAATTACCATTTACGATAAATGCTTTTAAAAGTTCTTAACGGAACTTTTTCCATTTTATGTATTATTGATACTCTTATATTAAGCCATTATCTATTTTTCAAAGATACCTACTTTTACTAGAAACTGTATGTGTTTAAGAACACAAACATTGGAGCCAGGCAATTTGTGTTAATAATCCTGGTTCTACACGTACAAGCTATGTGAACTTGGGCGAGTTCTTAACTTCTCTATGCCTCTGTTTCCGAATCCAAAATGAAGATAGTAATTGTACCCACCTCTGAGAAGTATTGATAAATGAGTTTAGACACTTAGAATAGCGCCTGACACATACTAACCACTCAGTTACCTTTAGCTCTCATTATTTCAAGAAAAGTTCTCTTGTTTTCCTTTACATTCGCTGTAGAGCTATACATGAAGTTTTAAAACACAGCTTGCATCTCTAGTGTCAGCATAAATCACATTGAGTTTTTAGTTAAGCATAAAAATGATTTCATTGTATAGTTTAATCTGTATTTTGTTAATATATAGCATCTTAAATTTTAATATAGTTCAATTTGTACTTTTATTGAGCAATTTGAAAAATGATCTGTATCATTATTAAAGAATGGTTTCTTTTACAGTTAAGTCAAGTCACAATGATCAAAGGGAAAAAATAAAAGACATTTCCAGAGAATGTGCTCTAAAAGCCATTGAACAGAAAAACTTACTTTCCTCACAAAGGAAAGATTTGGAAAGGGGACAAAGAAAAGATTTGGGCAGACATAGAGGTAACTTAAGAACTTACAGCATTCATTGGAAAAGGGGCAGCTAAAATCTTATTTTAAAGCTAAGTTTTATAATTTAATACAATTTAATATAATTTCTTTATATATTATATATATTTCTTTAGATATTATGTATCTTATTATGATTTCTTTAATATACCTATTAAACCTATAAATGTAAAGTTTTCCTAGTTCTTATTCAATTCTAGCCTGGAATACTTGTGTTTTTTATGTTTCAACTTTACTTTTAACTATAAATTCAATTCACCCGTATGGTACATTCGAATAATAAGGAAGGTTATAAAATTAAGTGAAAAGAACTTCTTTTCCTGCAACCCTTGACCTTCACTCTGTTCCACTGTTAATAGTTTCCAGTTCATTATGAGCACGTCTTACTTTTTATGGTTTTATGCTCTTTTCTTTATGAACATAGTATAATTTAACCGATATTGCTAGACTTTAGAACTTGATTTAAGATTCTTGCTGCAGTGAAATCCTTTCACAGGTACTTTTTGCATACAGCCATTAGCATAAAATTCTTTCAGAATAATTGCTGGGTTTAGGGTATGTTTATTTATTTTCAACTTTGGTAGGTGTGGCTCAGTTGTCCTCCTAAAATAATTGACAGTCTGCACTCCCACCAACAGTGATTAGATGTCTGTTTCCAGCAGCAATTGGTTTAATAAATTTTAAATCTTTACCAATATAATAGGTGGGAAATATTTTTATTTTTATGGTTTTTATTAATTATGAATGAGATAGAATAGTTTTTTAAAATTGCTGTAATTATCTTATGATCTACTTTAGAGATCATTTTTTAAAATAATTATATAACCATTTATGTTATGATTTACTTATTACTGTTTAACATTTCTTCTCAAACAAGGTATTTGGCTTGTGACTAAAAAGTGGCTCTGAAGAGTAGCTCATTTGTATTTTTTATTTATTTTTAAAGATTTGGTTAATGAAGACCTTCCACATTTCAAGTCTGGATCACCTCCTGCTCCAAATGGCTTTAGACAATATGGGAATCCACATCTATATCATAGTCAAGGAAAAGGACCGTGTAAGCATGACCGAATTGCCCATCAGAGTCGAGCTTCTGCACAAACATTAAGTTCAAGTAAATCCCAGATTCTTGCTTCAGGAGAGAAAATAACTGGCAAATATAAGAGTGACAGTGGTACTGGATATGATACAGACAGTAGCCAAGATTCTAGGGATAAAGGAAGCAGCTGTAATGGCAGCACTAAAAGCCGAAATCGAGGTTGGAAACCTATGAGAGAAACATTAAATGTCGATAGTATTTTTAATGAAAGTGAAAAAAGGCAGCATAGTCCAAGACATAAATCAAATATTAGTAACAAATCTAAATGTAGCAAAGATCAGAGTTTTAACAGTTGTCCAAAAGAGAATCCAAAGCAAAAATGTTTAATGACTATATATGAAGATGAAATGAAGCAGGAAACAGGAAGCAGGAGTTCCCTTGAATTTAATGGAAAAGGAGCAGAAAAAAATAAAGCCCTCAAAGAAACTAAAGTTCATGGTGACAATTGGCAGATGCAAAGGACAGAGTCTGGATATGAAAGCAGTGATCATATCAGTAATGGCTCTGCTAATTTGGAGTCACCTGTTATCGATGGAAATGGCACAGTGATGGATATCAGTGGTGTTAAAGAAACCGCATCCTTCAGGTAATACACAAGTTATGTGAATAATTTCCCCCCACCATTCTCTCTTTTTAGTTATTTGAAGTAACTTTCAAAGGTTGGGGTCAGTTAAATGAAAAGGAAAGAGCTTGAGCTCAGAGTATCCTGGGATATTGCAGGTTATTTGATATATCAAGTTTCTATTTTTAATAGTTATTTCTTGATTCCAAAAATAACAACTGTTTATTTTGGGGAAGTTTAGAAAGTAAAATACATTATCATTGTTGCCACTAAAAGCTATTGATGTATATATACTACAGGTTTTAAACCATAGATTTAAATTGGTGTATCTCAGTCATTAAGCTAATTGTTTAATTCTTCAACCTAGTTAATGTTCATTATCCCATTTCTAACATTTGTAACTCAAAACTGGGGTTATTTTCTTCTGTCACAACCCAGTTCCATGATAGAGATATTTTTCCTTTAGCAAGTATTAAAGAATACAGCCAAATAACTAAGTTTGTATTCAATTAATTCTTAATTAATTCTGAAATCATTTATTATATTACTGTTAGCAGTCTATTTGCAGTTCTTTGTGTAACCTCTAAAACATGTGCGCCACTTAGGTCAATTTAGCCACTATTTCTGCTCTTAATCGATCTAAAGCATCTTAATTTGATGTTAGCTGGTGTTTTATTACATTCATTATTGAAAAGCCAGAAAAAGCGACCGCTCATGTTTTACCGAAATAATCACTGTAATAAAGACTTGGGAAGCTTTTTTACTTTGCAGGGTAATTTCATAATACTTCTTCGAAAGGGGTAGCCTAGGGTATTAGAAAGATCAGAAGTTTGTAATCAGATAGGCTTGGATTTTAATTATTGGGCAAATTAATTTGACTTTCACAGCCTTAATCTCCTATTGAAAAATGAGAATAATAACTCCTTTTAAGTATTTTAAGTTGTGAGATGTAGATTAATAATGTACATTAATCCCCTAGAACAGCACATGGTATATAATAATTGTTTAGCAAATGTTATTTCCTTTCTTTTTCTTGGGGTAAACTAAATAATAATCCATTATAGCTGATGTGTTTGGTGTGTGTTTTATTCTATTCTCTAGCAACCAGATTAAGACAAGCAATCTAAACATAGATCGTATGAACTGTACCTCCCAACAGAGCAAAAACTACTTGGAAGGTAAAAATTTTATTTAAATATATTATCATAGTAGCAGTAAAGAATAAATCATGGTATTACGAGTAAAGAAGCTAAGGACAGTCCTGTCACTGATAAGTTTATGAGTAATGAGGATGGAAGCTGGGAGAGTTTATGCTTGAAGTCTTAAAAGATGGGAATAGCTACTTCAGGGAATAGGAAAAAGGGAAAGTGTGTCAGTCAGGCTAGGCTAGGTTCTGCGCTGTGCAGTGGTAACAACTTGAAAATCTTCCTGTCTTAGTACAAGATTGTTTCTTGCTCACAGCACGTGTCCTGTGAATGTCAGCATGAAGTCTCTTCCTAGTAATCACTCAGGGCCTGAGGCTAATGGGACTCCATCTCTACCAGTACTTCTTTGATCATTGCAGTACTGGGGGGAGAGGAGATTGAAGGGGACACAACATAGTGAATCACATGTAAGCTCTTAAAACTTTCAACCCAGAAGTGATAAATGTGCTTCCACTCACATCTGACTGGCCAAGGCAAGTCTTAACAGCCAGGCCTAATTTCAAAGAGGGTGGAAAAGGGTAATTTGCTGGTGCACTGCAATATGTATGAACGGTCCTAATGTCTACCACAGGCGTTAAGGACAGATAGAAAAATTGATAAACAGCCTGCTAGAAAAGTTCACTTCGGAAACAGTAAATATGTAATGGTGTGACATTATTATAGGTGATTTGTTAGCAACACATAGAGGCCCAGAAGCAAAGAAAACTAGATGTTTGTCTACAGAATTCGGCATTGTTACTGAGAGGTTATACCTGAAGGATTTGGGGAACAGGAATCAAGGAAAATGATGAGCAAGGGGATTACTGAGGTTGGAATCAAAGTCATTGTCTTCAAATTTTAGAATTCAGAGGATTAGAAGGGCTATAGTTTTTCACGATAAAAAATAGCCATGAAGAACACATTTTAAAATTTGTTTTTAGTCTTTATCATCCTTAAGGCTTTTGTGGAGATTATTTTTCAGGTTGCAGATATTGAATATGATTAAATGTTTAATTATTTTGTTTTCATCAAATGGTATAATATCAGAAGGAAACACTTATATTAAGGAAATAACCTTCCTTTCCCATATAAAATGTCTCGCCTGTTTAAAAAATCTGATAAAAGTCTGGTAACCAAGTATTACAGGAAACAGTAAAAGGCTGGCCAGAAATCAACAGCAGAAGTCAGTAAAAACTGAACAATAACTGCAAGTTCAGTGCTCTTTATAAAATGATGCTTGCTTCCTGATATTAATAAAAACACAAGGTCATAGAAATTTCGATGGTTAGGAGTGCATTGCTATAATAGATTTGTTCTGGGTTTCCCCACTTAATATGAAATAGTATGTATGTAGCCAATTAAAACTAATTTTTTTTATTGTGGTAAAATATACACCACAGAATTTGTCATTCTAACCATTTTTAAGTTACCATTGTCTGATATTAAGTACATGTGCATTGTTTTGCCACCATCACTACCATCTATCTCCATAATTCTTTCATCTTCTCAAATTGAAACTGTACCCATTAAACAACTCCCCATTCCCCCCTCCCCTGGCCCCTGCAACCTCCATTCTACTTTCTGTCTCTTTGAATTTGACTACTCTGGGTACCTCATATAAGTGGAGTCATGCAGGGTTTGTCTTTTTGTGACTGGCTTATTTCACTTAGCACAACGTCTTCAGAGTTCATCCATGTATCAGAATTTCATTCCTTTTAAGGCTGAATAATATTGCATTATATGATGTAACACATTTTGTTTATCCATTCATCTGTTGATGGACATTTGGGTTGATTCTACCTTTTGGCTATTGTATATAATGCCCCTGTGTATATTAGTGTACAAATATCTGAAATCCCTGCTTTCAGTTCTTTTGAGTATATACCCAGAAGCACAATTGCTGGATCCTGTGGCAGTTCTCTGTTTAGTTTTTTGAGGAACCACCATTCTGTTTTCCACAGCAGCTGCACTATTTTACATTCCCACCAGCAGTGCAGAGGTTCCAAGTTCTTCATATCCTCACCAATACTTGTTATTTTCTGGGGGTTTTTTTTGGAGAATTGCCATCCTAATGGGTATGAAGTGGTATCTTGTTATGGTTTTATGTACCCCACGTTTTATTTAACTACATAAATTGCATTACATTAAAATTATTTCTTGTTTAATAAACTTCAAAGCCTACCATAGTTCTTTAAGCTAGTGTTTGCTTAGGGAAACTTTATTAATGTTCATGCCTTATGGTATCTGTATGTGTATTTCCCTCCCCTAGTCTTTGAGAACATGTTAAAGTGGGTATAGGAATTTTTTTTCCAAGCTAAAAACTGGCCCTGCGTGGATTTTTTCCTTTTTTTCAGTAAGGCACAGTTTAATTTTTTGTGGCTTGGTATGATTTTCTTGGATTTCTCCTACTTCTTAATTATAAAATGGGGGTACACTTACATTATTGACCTGAAGAATGACTTTCTATCCATAGGTAAAAGACTTTTACAAAGTTAAGAAACCTTAGAAAATTTTTTATTTTCATATTTTGTTTGACATTTAAGTCAGCTTTCAATATTAGTCTGTACAAGTTTATGTGATGGTAGAGAAATTAAAATCTATAACAATGCCATTGTAATTATCTCACTGATAGTTTTTCATTGATAGAGATATTATATAGCCTATTATATTTATGGATTCTGCTGCAAACAAACATACCTACACTGCCTAAAGCTATTATTTGGGAACATTGTTGAAATTCCACAATGCCACTTAGATTATTTTAGCTCCTCTTTTAAAAATGGGTCACTAATGGGGAGAATGTCAAATGCCTTAAATTACATTCAAAACAGAAGAAATGACATGTTCAAAAGCACATGGTCAGGAGAAACTATCACATATTGGAAGGATACAGCTAGTTTGTTATATACAAGGCTGGAATGCATACCTGGAAATTGTGAGATGATGGTTAGAGGATAGAGAGAAGCCAAATCATGATGAAACTTTTATGCTATTTTTAAATCCTAAAAAGTAAATGGAAAGGCATCTAAGGACAAGGAGAGTAGCGTACTCCAGTTTGCATTTAGAAAGGAGTAGGGGGTGAATTTGGAGCAGTGGGAGAAAAATTATTTAGATGAATAATAGCCTAGGAGAGAAAAGATGAGGGTATAAACTAAGGCAGTATCAATGTCAAGAAAGAAGATTTGAGAGATTATAAGAATGTGTGGACAGTGGAGTCACTTTCTGTGACAGATGTGCACAGTGAGGGAAAAGGAGAAAGCTGGGGGTGGCCGTATTTGGGTATTACATAAATGGATTCACCATTTACCAAATGGAGGAATATAGGAAGAAGGGACAAATTTTGGGGGTGAGAGAGGATGGCAAATTTATTTTTGGATTTGTTTGGCTTGTCATCTAGGTAAGTAGATTAGTTAGGAACAAATGTCTGGAATGCAGGAAAGATTATGTATTGGTAGCCATCAACATATATGGGAATTGAATGCGGTAGACATGGACAACATCATGCAGGAAAATGGGAGATTTCAGGGAAAAAAATATAGACAAAGGAAGAAACATGGGGTTTGCTGACTAAAAGAGATGAGCTAAGAGTAGAGAGAAGGAGCAACTTTGGAAAAGAATGAGGAGTAGCTGGAAAGTATGAGAAAATACAGGAGAGGGAGTTAGCACACGGAAACTGGGAAAATGGAGAGCTTCAAAAAGAAAAGTGATCACAGATTAAGCAGAATAAGGATTAAAAAGTCCAAGTTTGGTTTAGCAGTTAGTAAGTCATTAGTGACCTAGTAAAAGCAGTATTAGAGAAACATTAGAATAGAGGGAACATTAGAATAGAAGCAAGATTGAGGTAGAACTGAAGTGTTTAGAAGTAAAGGGTCATGATGTTTGTAACTTACTCTCAAATGGTTCAGAAAAAAAAGTGGGGTAAAGTGTTAATAATAGGTGAATCTGAGTAAAGGATATGCAGGTAGGTATATCTTTCAACTTCTCTGAACTTTATGAAATTATCTTCAAATTAAAAGTTTTTCAGAAAAGGTTACAGTAGAATAAAAAGTAAATAAGAGAAGTAAATAAGTGCACATGTCTGTCAAAACCCTTGCTGTGAATAGTAAAGAAGCCCTACCTAAAGGAGAAAAATGAAACCAAGAGCTTAGTTTTGCATGTATGTTACAGAGGGGTAAGGAACTAATGATGTACAGAGGGTGAGAAAGGTGTGAAGATAAGAATAGACCAGAACAGTAATTAATGGAGTAAGATCTCTGGAGGTAGAGTGAGAATGGAACTTCAAAGGAAAGCTTTGAATTAAGGGAGTAGTAGTTTTTCTGTAATGGGAGAGATAAAGGTGAGTGTTGGTACCATTCAGTGTGTATTGTGTTAGATGAGTCAGTTGAAGGAGTTCATACCTAGTGGACTCTTTTCTCTACGGAGTAAGGTTATCTACTGAATAAATATGTGTTTGGATATTTATAGATTGTAAATAACAGATCACAAAGGAATTATTAGGTCTTTCAAAAAACTTTTGCCATTTACTTTGGGGTCTGTAATACTTGGCTTAATCTCAGTTAATCATAGAAGTCAGGGTTAGTTCAAGCTGAGAATCTTGATCTTGCAAATGACAAGGAAGAGTGAAAGAAGTTAATCAGTGGTCAGAAAAATCTGTTAATTCCCTTAATTCTTATTGTAAAAAAATCTGTACCTCCATTATGTTAAGTGAAATATACTACCCTTAATGTTGTTAAATCCTAAAATTAGTAAATGAAAAAAATTTTACTGGAAGAGTTTATTCGTATACGTAAGTTTATTTCCTCTAAGATGTTTTTTGCAAACTTCAGAGCATATTCATTTAGAGAGTATATCTGAAGAATGAGGTACTTTTCACAGTTGGTTTTGTTTCTGTGCATACTAAATTTATTTTCTCTAAGAGTTTCATAGACCATCGAGAGGCACTTGCTGTGGCCCAGCACCACCAAATGTTTATATGTTTTTTAAAACCATAAACTTTCAGTATTGAAATTTAATTTGTAGCAAAATAGCATTATTTGCTCTTTCTTTAAATTATAATCCCAGTGAGGAAAGAAGTTACTGACTCTTGCCTTTTTATTTTGTATCATCCCCAAGTTTAGTATCTGATAGGGTAGATTATTACATATTAAAGTATCTCTCTGTTCCTTTTGGCATGTAGTAAATTTAGCCAGAAATATTTATACAGTTAAAGTTTTGTGATTTTTTTCTAAAATATTCAAATTTTGCTTAACTGTCTTTTTATAGTAAATCAGGTCATTGATTAGGTTATTGCTCTTGAATGTTTAGACTTTGTAATTGCAGTATTATTATTATAGTCTGAAATCTTCCGATACAACAAGAATGAGGATTACAGTGTCTAGACTAGCAGTTTGGTCTTCTTGCTATGTAAGTCTGTTTTAAATCTAGGTCACCTTTTCAGATTAAGTATATATATTTTGATTTCTTGACTATTGGGCTTTAGGTTTTTTGTATACAGTACCAAAATTAGCATTATTAATTAAAGCATCTTGCCTTGATGTTGAAGTATTTTCTGTGCCAAGTGTTAAAATCTGACTATCTTAGATTTGCAAAGAACCTGAAGCCAAAATTCCCAGTAAAGACACATGGATGTCTATGTCAGCAGAAGAGAAAAATAACACATCTATTTTTAAGTTAGTTGGAATTCTGAAGTCAAACCACTTGGTTGAATGCCTGCCATAGTGATATTAAAATTTCAAACATATTTATAAAACCTCTGCTGCCTCCTGCTGCCCATTGCGTGGATACTTTAATAAAAGTAAAGAAATCTTTAAGAATTAAGTATTTAATTTTTTTTGTATTTGTGAATATTAAACTTGAAGTTCTGGATAAGTTAAGAAGTAAATAAACATTCCAAAGTTAAAATCACAGTGGGTGGGAAATTATAATGTAACTTTAACTTACAAATTTTTCAAACTTTAAAGGTTGAAAAATAATCAAGATTCCTTCTGATATTACTTTTTTTTTTCTTTAGTCATAAAGTAGCTGTCAAAGAGAGAGGCTTAGTTTTTTTTTTAACAACCATTTTTTAAACTGAGGTATAATTAATTTATAATGTGTTAGTTTCAGGGGTACAGCAAAGTGATTCAGTTATACATGTATATATATATATCTATTCTTTTTCAGATTCTTTTCCATTATAGGTTATTACAAGATACTGAGTAGAGTTTCCTGTGCTGTACAGGAGGTCCTCATTGTTTATCTATTTCACGTATAGTAGTGTGTGTATGTTAATCCCAAACTCTTTAATTTACTTCCCTCCCCCACCCTCTGCTTTCCCCTTTGGCAACCATAAGTTTGTTTTCTATGTCTGTGAGTCTGTCTGTTTTGTAAATAAGTTCATTTGTATCATTTTTTTAGATTGCACATACAAGTGATATTATATGATATTTGTTTTTGTCTGTCTGACGTACTTAAGAGGGAGGCTTAGTTTTTGAGACTCAGGCAGTGTGTCAAGGTTACAGGGTCATGAGACTCTCTGTGATATATTATATTGCCTTTTATTTCTGAGACTTTATTAGTATGGCACTTGGTAGATATAGAAATAGTTGGCGGAGGGGAAGGTAAGAAGAATTTGTCTCAGTTTATACTTATTTTGTCTTGGATCAGTGAGTTAGAAATATGGTGGACAGTGTGGAGGTGATTTAAAAGAAGAAAAAACAGTGTTTTTCATTTTTATTGGGAGCTGCCATTTACTGTGTGAGCAGTATGGCATATAGGGTATTAATTTCTCATGTATATTACATTACTCTTTCTTGGAAATTACTTCTAAGATTTAACTTGCAGAGCCATATAATAACCAATATAGATTTTTTAAATAGAGTAATATTTAGATGTTATGATCAACTATAGGTTCCAGTTGAATTTTGAGTGACAGGGTAGTTTTAAAAAATGTACCTAGAACATCAATTTAGAGATAAAAAGGCATCTAAGATAAAGTTATCTATTGTTTAAAAAATAAAAGTTGCTTTTTTAATAACTTGATTTTGTTTTCTTTGCAATCTTTGGTTCACAGATTTGGTGTACAGTAGACTAGAAGCATGAGAATGAGAGGAAACTGAAATAAATTAACATGATGAAAAGGTCAACTAAAAATAAGGGAAAATACAGGAAAATTTACTGGAATTGTACAGAAGTATAGGGAATGAATTGAATATTCAAGCTAATGCCATATATTTTGGTATCTTCTGTGGGCATCAGCATGTTAAAGTATATCCTGTTATTTGATGTTCATACTAATGGCGTAGTTTCATCAGAAGGAGATTCTGTATAATGATCTTGTGTTTTAGGCATACATGAAAGAGAGCCTGCAGGTAGTAGAAAGAGCACTGGCTTTGCAGTTAATCCTGGGTTTGTTTGAGTGTTGCCACTTAACCACCTATATGGCATCGGTTAGGACACTTCATTTCCCTAAGTCTCAATTCCTTGGTTATAAAAAGGGAAGTTTTACAGAATAGTTGTGACTCAGATTTTAAAAAGACACCTATTTGCAATTAACTGGAACGGTTGTTTACAAAAGGTATTGAGGACCTCAAACAGCTTTTATTGCTATATCTATTAAGATTCGCTGTATTAGGCATTAAACCTGAAAATCTTAAATATTTTATTTATTCATTTAAAGAATGAATAAATCCTTTACTCACGCATAATTTTGAAACATCCATGTATCCTCATTTGGAAAATATTGGTTTGCTAAATTATGCAAGTCTTCCAAATGTTGATACATTTCTTTTCTTTTTTTTTTTTTTTGGTAACATTGTACCTGCAGTGCTTCTTGTTTAAAACTTTTTTTTTGAATTTTTGAATTTTATTTTATTTATTTCTTTATATAGCAGGTTCTTATTAGTCATCAGTTTTATACACGTCAATCCCAATCGCCCAATTCAGCACACCACCATCCCCACCCCCCCACGGCTTTCCCCATTTGGTGTCTATACATTTGTTCTCTACATCTGTGTCTCAACTTATGCCCTGCAAACCGGTTCATCTGCACCATTTTTCTAGGTTCCACATACATGTGTTAATATACGATATTTGTTTTTCTCTTTCTGACTTACGTCACTCTGTATAACAGTCTCTAGATTCATCCACATCTCTACAAATGACCCAATTTCGTTCCTTTTTATGGCTGAGTAATATTCCATTGTATATATGTATTACATCTTCTTTATCCATTCGTCTGTCGATGGGCATTTAGGTTGCTTCCATGACCTGGCTATTGTAAATAGTGCTGCAATGAACATTGGGGTGCATGTGTCTTTTTGAATTATGGTTTTCTCTGGGTATATGCCCCATAGTGGGATTGCTGGATCATATAGTAATTCTATTTTTAGTTTTTTAAGGAATCTCCATACTGTTCTCCATAGTGGCTGTATCAATTTACATTCCCACCAACAGTGCAAGAAGGTTCCCTTTTCTCCACACCTTCTCCAGCATTTGTTGTTTGTAGATTTTCTGATGATGCCCATTCAAACTGGTGTGAGGTGATACCTCATTGTGGTTTTGATTTGCATTTCTCTCATAATTAGTGATGTTGAGTGGCTTTTCATGTGCTTCTTGGCCATCTGTATGTCTTCTTTAGAGAACTGTCTATTTAGGTCTTGTGCCCATTTTTGGATTGGGTTGTTTGTTTCTTTAACATTGAGCTGCATGAGCTGTTTATATATTATGGAGATTAATCCTTTCTCCATTAATTCGTTTGCAAATATCTTATCCCATTCTGAGGGTTGTCTTTTCATCTTGTTTATGGTTTCCTTTGTTGTGCAAAAGCTTTTAAGTTTCATTAGGTCCCATTTGTTTATTTTTGTTTTTATTTCCTCTACTCTAGGAGGTGGATCAAAAAAGATCTTGCTGTGATTCATGTCAAAGAGTGTTCTTCCTATGTTTTCCTCTAAGAGTTTTATAGTGTTCCATCTTACATTTAGGTCTCTAATCCATTTTGAGTTTATTTTTGTGTGTGGTGTTAAGGAGTGTTCTAATTTCATTCTTTTACATGTAGCTGTCCAGTTTTCCCAGCACCACTTATTGAAGATTGTCTTTTCTCTGTTGTATATCCTTGCCTCCTTTGTCATAGATTAGTTGACCATATGTGCGTGGGTTTATCTCTGGGCTTTCTATCTTGTTCCATTGATCTATGTTTCTGTTTTTGTGCCAGGACCATATTGTCTTGATTACTGTAGCTTTGTAGTACAGTCTGAAGTCAGGGAGTCTGATTCATCCCGCTCCGTTTTTTTCCCTCAAGACTGCTTTGGCTATTCGGGGTCTTTTGTGTCTCTATACAGATTTTTAAGATTTTTTGTTCTAGTTCTGTAAAAAATGCCATTGGTAATTTGATAGGGATTGCATTGACTCTGTAGATTGCCTTGGGTAGTATAGTCATTTTCACAATATTGATTCTTCCAATCCAAGGACATGGTATATCTCTCCATCTGTTGGTATCATCTTTAATTTCTTTCATCGGTGTCTTACAGTTTTCTACATACAGGTCTTTTGTCTCCCTAGGTAGGTTTATTCCTAGGTATTTTATTCTTTTTGTTGCAATGGTAAATGAGAGTGTTTTCTTAATTTCTCTTTCAGATTTTTCATCATTAGTGTATAGGAATGCAAGAGGTTTCTGTGCATTCATTTTGTATCCTTCAACTTTACCAAATTCATTGATTAGCTCTAGTAGTTTTCTGGTGGCATCTTTAGGATTCTCTATGTATAGTATCATGTCATCTGCAAACAGTGACAGTTATACTTCTTCTTTTCCAATTTGGATTCCTTTTATTTCTTTTTCTTCTCTGATTGCCGAGGCTAGGACTTCCAAAACTATGTTGAATAATAGTGGTGAGAGTGGACATCCTTGTCTTGTTCCTGATTTAGAGGAAATGCTTTCAGTTTTCACCATTGAGAATGATGTTTGCTGTGGGTTTGTCATATGTGGCCTTTATTATGTTGACGTAGGTTCCCTCTATGCCCACTTTCTGGAGAGTTTTTATCATAAATGGGTGTTGAATTTTGTCAAAAGCTTTTTCTGCATCTGTTGAGATGATCATATGGTTTTTATTCTTCAGTTTGTTGATGTGGTGTACCACATTGATTGATTTGCGTATATTGAAGAATCCTTGCATCCCTGGGATAAATCCCACTTGATCATGGTGTATGATCCTTTTAATGTGTTGTTGGATTCTGTTTGCTAGTATTTTGTTGAGGATTTTTGCATCTATATTCATCAGTGATATTGGTCTGTAATTTTCTTTTTTTGTAGTATCTTTGTCTGGTTGTGGTATCAGGGTGATGGTGGCCTCATAGAATGAGTTTGGGAGTGTTCCTTCCTCTGCAGTTTTTTGGAAGAGTTTGAGAAGGACGGGTGTTAGCTATTCTCTAAATGTTTCATAGAATTCGCCTGTGAAGCCATCTGGTCCTGGACTTTTGTTCGTTGGAAGATTTTTAATCACAGTTTCAATTTCACTACTTGTGATTGGTCTGTTCATTTTTTATATTTCTTCCTGGTTCAGTCTTGGAAGGTTATACCTTTCTAAGAATTTGTCCATTTCTTCCAGGTTGTCCATTTTATTGGCATAGAGTTGCTTGTAGTAGTCTCTTAGGATGCTTTGTATTTCTGGGGTGTCTGTTGTAACTTCTTTTTCATTTTTAATTTTATTGATTTGAGTCCTCTTCCTCTTTTTCTTGATGAGTCTGGCTGATGGTGTATCAATTTTGTTTATCTTCTCAAAGAACCAGTTTTTAGTTTTATTTATCTTTGCTATCGTTTTCTTCATTTCTTTTTCATTTATTTCTGATCTGATCTTTATGATTTCTTTCCTTCTGCTAACTTTGGGTTTTGTTTGTTCTTCTTTCTCTAGTTCCTTTAGGTGCAAGTTTAGATTGTTTATTTGAGATTTTTCTTGTTTCTTGAGGTAGGCTTGTATAGCTATAAACTTCCCACTTAGAACTGCTTTTGCTGCATCCCATAGGTTTTGGATCGTTGTGTTTTCATTGTCATTTGTCTCTAGGTATTTTTTGATTTCCTCTTTGATTTCTTCAGTGATCTCTTGGTTATTTAGTAACATATTGTTTAGCCTCCATGTGTTTGTGTTTTTTACGTTTTTTCCCTGTAATTCATTTCTAATCTCATAGCGTTGTGGTCAGAAAAGATGCTTGATATGATTTCAATTTTCTTAAATTTACTGAGGCTTGATTTATGACCTAAGATGTGATCTATCCTGGAGAATGTTCCGTGCGCACTTGAGAAGAAAATGTAATCTGCTGTTTTTGGATGGAATGTCCTATAAATATCAATTAAATTTATCTGGTCTATTGTGTCATTTAAAGCTTTCCTTATTTATTTTCATTTTGGATGATCTGTCCATTGGTGTAAGTGAGGTGTTAAAGTCCCCCACTATTATTGTGTTATTTTAAAGTCTATTTTATCTGATATGAGTATTGCTACTCCAGCTTTCTTTGGATTCCCATTTGCATGGAATATCTTTTTCCATCCCCTCACTTTCAGTCTGTATGTGTCCGTAGGTCTGAAGTGGGTCTCTTTTAGACAGCATATATATGGGTCTTGTTTTTGTATCCATTCAGCAAGCCTGTGTCGTTTGGTTGGAGCATTCAATCCATTCATGTTTAAGGTAATTATCGATATATATGTTCCTATGACCATTTTCTGAATTGTTTTGGGTTTGTTTTTGTAGGTCCTTTTCTTCTCTTGTGTTTCCCACTTAGAGAAGTTCCTTTCGCATTTGCTGTAGAGCTGGTTTGGTGGTGCTGAATTCTCTTATCTTTTGCTTGTCTCTAAAGCTTTTGATTTCTCCATCGAATGTGAATGAGATCCTTGCTGGGTAGAGTAATCTGGGTTGTAGGTTCTTCCCTTTCATCACTTTAAGTATATCATGCCAGTCCCTTCTGGCTTGTAGAGTTTCTGCTGAGAAATCAGCTGTTAACCTTGTGGGAGTTCCCTTGTATGTTATTTGTCATTTTTCCCTTGCTGCTTTCAATAATTATTCTTTGTCTTTAATTTTTGCCAATTTGATTACTATGTGTCTCGGTGTGTTTCTCCTTGGGTTTATCCTGTATGGGACTCGCTGCGCTTCCTGGACTTGGGTGGCTGTTTCCTTTCCCATGTTAGGGAAGTTTTCGACTATAATCTCTTTAAATATTTTCTCTGGTCCTTTCTCTCTCTCTTCTCCTCTGGGACCCCTATAATGCGAATGTTGTTGCATTTAGTGTTGTCCCAGAGGTCTCTTAGGTTGTCTTCATTTCTTTTCATTCTTTTTTCTTTATTCTCTTCCGTAGCAGTGAATTCCACCATTCTGTTTTCCAGGTCATTTATCTGGATACATTTTTTTATATATCCTTTTTTCTTCGGCCGTGTCACACGGCATGCGGGATCTTAGTTCCCCAACCAGGGATTGAACCCATGCCCCCTGAAGTGGGAGTGCAGAGTCTTGACCACTGGACTGCCAGGGAAGTCCCATTTTTCTCTCTCTCTATATATATATATATTTATTTATGGCTGTGTTGGCTCTTCGTTTCTGTGTGAGGGGTTTCTCTAGTTGCGGCAAGCAGGGGCCACTCCTCATTGCGGTGTGTGGGCCTCTCACTATCGCGGCCTCTCTTGTTGCAGAGCACAGGCTCCAGACGCGCAGGCTCAGTAATTGTGGCTCACGGGGCTAGTCGCTCTGCAGCATGTGGGATCTTCCCAGACCAGGCCTCGAACCCATGTCCCCTGCATTGGCAGGCAGATTCTCAACCACTGCACCACCAGGGAAGCCCTCTCTCTATATTTTTAAAGAACAGATTTTAAAACATCACCACAGATATTATCAGGAAGTCTTTATAAGTATTGGAAAAGTACAGAACTCATGGTGGTAAATACAAATTTTCCAAAACTCTTTACTTTCATCTAAAAGGTTAAGTTTTATCATTGGCAATAAATACTGCCAGTTGTTTTATTCGAAGTGACAGTTTCACTTCTTTTATTTTCAAGAAAATTTCTGACACATACTCAAGTCTGAATAACTGAAGTTCGTTCATTGTCTTTTCAAGTAAAAAGGTGTTCAGTTGTAAAAATTAAATGAAATAATTATTATCAACTTCTTACAACTTGAGTAAGCAGTCAATAAATGGAAGCTAGTTAGTGGTGTGATAACATTTTATGTTATCATAATACCCTCCCACCCATTTAAATTCAGTTGATGTTCCTAATATTTCTGTGACGTTGGTAAAATAGATATCAGCATCTCATTACTTAAAGGCAGAAACCTAGACTGTAAGGTGGTATAAGTTTGTAAAGTTGGTTTTAGGAATATAAAGTTACCAACCAATAAGCTGTGAATCCAAACTTCAACTCAAGCCATCTGTCTCCAAATGTAGCGTTTTCCCACCATTTTGTCAGTAAAGAGTAAACAGGGGAAGCACAGCTCCACATGACCCATCTGGAATAACACTTTTTGGGGATTGCTGACATTTTCAAGAGATAATAAATTGAGGATAGGGGCTTCCCTGGTGGCGCAGTGGTTGAGAGTCCGCCTGCTGATGCAGGGGACTCGGGTTCATGCCCGGTCTGGGAGGATCCCACATGCCACGGAGAGGCTGGGCCCGTGAGCCATGGCCGCTGGGCCTGCGCGTCCGGAGCCTGTGCTCCGCAACAGGAGAGGCCACAGCAGAGAGAGGCCCGCGTACCAAAAAAAAAAAAAAAAAATTGAGGAAAGAGCCATTGATTTTGTATAAAGGGTTCAGGAAAGAGGTATTATTTGAGCTGAGGCTTGAAGAACTAGTTTTCATCTGTTAATTTGGAAGAGAATTACCTGATTATAGAAAATCTTTTGTAAATTATGGAGAAGTATAGATGGAGTAAAGTCTAAAAGATCACTTAAATAATTTTTTCTCATTCCCTTCCTCAGGCTTTAGAAAAGAACTCAAGAACCTGGAAGTAGCCTATAAATCTTATGAGTCCCACCCAGAATCATATCTACAAATAAAAAATCCTTTGATAAAAAGGTAATCCTAGCTATTTGGAATACTAAAATCTTTTAAATTAAATGCATGTATTATAGGAACTCTTTATCAGAAAGGCATACTACCTGTCACTACTCTGAAAGCAATGGGTCTAGAGCAGGGGTCCCCAAGCCCCAGGCTGCAGACTGATACTGGAACTGGGCCGCACAGCAGGAGGTGAGTGGCAGCCGAGTGAGCGAAGTTTCATCTGCCGCTCCCCATCTCTCGCATTACCTCCTGAACCACACGCTCCTTCCCAAGTCAGTGCAAAAATTGTCTTCCACGAAACTGGTCTCTGGTGCCAAAAAAGGTTGGGGACTGCTGGTCTAGAGTATTATGATGCATGTTTTATTGGGGATCATTAAAAGGATGTAAACCTTAATGATAGGGGGCCTACAAAGTACCTTGTACAATATATGATTGTTTGTTTTAAACCTTACAGCATTCTTTTGAGATGTATGGTATTTTACAAAAGAGAAAATTTGGGGCTTAGATTAAGTAATTTGGCCAAAGCAACGGAGTTGAGATTTGAATATAGCTCTTATCTACTTAGCAGAGCCTCAACTCTTTTCATCTTTGTGCTCTAATTGAATTTTATGCAATTCACATGAGAAAAATAATTTAATCATATGAAGATAAATAATTTGCAATGTGATATCATTTTTCTTCACCTTAGAAGTTAACTATTACTTAAATAAAGGTAGTCTTTGATTAACCAAATTATTTTTAATTAGTATACTATCCTTATAGCATTATATATCAAAATTAAAGTACCTCTATTGCTATAAACTTTGGGTGGGAAGTGTTTTAGAATATTGAATTGTTTGCTAGTAACATTTTACTTAAGTCTATGCTACATTTTATCACAATAAATGTAATTTCAGTGTTTTTAAGTTGAATTTTTTTTTTTTCTTTGGCTGCACTGTGTGGCTTGTGGCATCTTAGTTACCCAAACAGGGATTGAACCTGCGCCTGGGCAGTGAAAGCGCTGAGTCCTAACCACTGGACTGCCAGGGAATTCTCTGATATTTGCTTTTTTTTTTTTTTTTTTTGTGGTACGCGGGCCTCTCACTGTTGTGGCTTCTCCCGTTGCGGAGCGCAGGCTCAGCGGCCATGGCTCACAGGCCCAGCCACTCTGCGGCATGTGGGATCTTCCCAGACCGGGGCACAAACCCGTGTCCCCTGCTTCGGCAGGTGGACTCTCAACCACTGTGCCACCAGGGAATCCCCTGAAATTTGCTTTTTTAACTATACTTCTGGTTATAAATCTGATCTTGGTAATGACGGATGTTTCTAATAAACATTTATGTATTCTGGCATAAAGATTTTGGATTCAGAGAGTGTAAATTGTTAATGGTTGCAAATATCTTTCCATTTTTGCTATGTTACACAAATAACATAAGTGCTGTATTGGGAAGTTAAACTACAAATGTTTGTTTTCCCTCCAATTTTGCATATTTGTGTATGGCGTTTTAGCTTTGTTTTTATTTTTCAGGTCACATATACGTGAAACCAATGGAAAGTTATTCCCTTCATCCAATCCACAAATACTCAAGGACCATACAGCAAGAGAGCATACCCACCAGTCAGATGAACAGAAACTTGAAAAAGCAAGTGAATGCAAATTTTCTGAGTGGCTTAATATAGAAAATTCTGAGGGAACAGGTTTGCTTTTTCACGTTGATGATAATTCTGCTTCTGCAAAGAGAGTGAACAGTAATGGAACAGTCTCACCATCTTCATTGTGGTCTTCACACATGAGAACTGTGGGGTTGAAGCCAGGAACTGCTCCCCTCATCCAGCAGCAAAATACGATAGAACAGTGTTACTCTGAGAACTCTCTATCCAGGGAACATCTCATTCAGTCAACCTGCAGATCTGATGGTTGTCAGATGCCAGAACTTGTTTGCCAGAATACCCCACCCCCTCTGCCACCAAAGAAATATGCTATAACCAGTGTGCCACAGTCAGAGAAAAATGATGTGCCACAGTCAGAGAAAAATGATGCTCCACCTGCTGTCAAACAAACAGAGATGTTTAAAGCTAATTCTTCTAGTCTTCCAAAGCACAGTTTAAGTACAGCTTCAGAACCAGGTTTAGAAGTGAGTACACATATGAATGATGAAAGACTTAAGGAAACATTTCAAGCAAAAGAGAATGTCGGCAACACATCAAACACCCCGTCCAGCTCTTCAGCTAATGATTTTCAGGCCGACTCGGGTACAGCTGTTGGTGCTTCTTGCCAGCCAGAAATAGACTCTAGTTCTACCTGTCCAAATGAGACAGTTTCATTAACTACCTATTTTTCAGTGGATAACTGCATGACTGATACATATAGATTGAAATACCATCAGAGGCCCAAGCTCTGTTTTCCAGAGAGCAGTGGCTTTTGTAATGATAATTCACTTTCTCAGAATGAAAGAGGGCTAGGGCCTGTGTTACATAGTAGTCTTGGTTCAAACTGCCCTTCCAAGCAAAGACATAAACCTGGTATACACTGTAATAGATAAATGATGAAACCGACAGGCTTTTACTTCTGAGGCCATTAACTAGGAATCAAATGACCAAACCTAGTGCTATATGAAATTAAAACCATGGCAATATTTAACTCATTAATCACTTTAACTTTCTATATAGATATTTTATTTTGTGAAGATCTACTTATTGGATATTTTGGAATTCCCTCTGAATAGTCTTGGCATGCCTCAAAAAATAGAATATCCGGGGGTATGCAGAAAGTCATTTATCATATGCTGCAGTTGAGTAAAAATGTAATTTGTCCCTTTATTTTCTGACTGGTAGACCCATAGGTATTAAACTAACCAGTACTCATATGTAGATTGGTAAACTCTGCTAACTGAAAGATAGAAGATATGTAGCTTGTGCAGTCAAAGCAATATTTGCTTTGTGAGGAAGCACTTTCTAATGGGGAGCCAAAAGAGGACTTCACCCATTTGCTTTTGACTTCTGTGATAGTCTACTACATATGATCCCTTTAAGTGTCTTAAAATGTATCGACCCATGAAATTGATGGCATTTGGGGGAAAAAAGCCTTAATGATAAAACAATTTTTAAATTCTCAAGGTCAGAAGAGAAGACAGTTTTGCTCCTAGAATTTTTATCTTCAGAATATCCTTTGTTGTATGCATTCATAAACATTACTTCAGTCATGTAAGCTAAAAATACTTCACTTTAGTATATTTATTTATCTTGTTACATTTTTTCTAATTTTATATGAAATGTGAAAGGTTTTTATTTTGGTTTGGTTTACTTTGGGCTGCTAATAACCAGTGTTAGGAATTAACCTATAGTCCTCTTTTTAAGAATATCACTGTGACTGCCTAAATTTTCCCTGCTATAATATTACCTGTTTGTAGGTTGTCAGCCCATTTTAGTAATTTTCATATTCTTGAATTTGAAAATCTTTCTGGGTTTCCAGATTAAATTTTTGCCTTTCATATAGATTTAATTTTTAATGAAATGTATTAATTTGAGCATCCCTCCCTTTTTTCTAAACAAATAATTTAATTTTTACCCCACCTATTTTCATGGAGAAGTCTTTCTTTAAAAAAAAAAAAAAGGGGATTTTCCATTATTATGATGACCTTACAAGTGAAAATAAGTAATTGCCGTATTTCATAGTTGTCATTTAATTTTGTACTAAGCTGGTAAACTAATTGTAGTTTAGAATAGTTTTATATTGTCCACACTAGAGAATTGAGAATTTAAATTTTATATATAAAACATAATTCCATAAACTAATTAGTAAATTTAATATCTTGACCAATCCCATAAACTGTTAAAATATTCCAAAATGTAAATGAATCTTATTTTCTAGGTAAGTAGAAAGTAATTGCTTGTAGAAGTCTAAGCTCAGAGTTATCAAATCTTGGCCAAATTTTGTCTTCCACCTAGAGAAGTTTTTAATAGCCTTTTCTAGCTATAACAGTAGGTGATTATTACTTTATATTCTCTTAATTTAGAAATACTTGAATATCAACTAAATAAAATTTTATCTTTTAAGAAATCTTTTTTTTTAACATAGCTTTTAGTATGGGGGGATTTGTAAATATTGTAAATTTGTAAAATTGTGTTTGAAATGTCACTGTATTTAATTACTGCTTTTATAACATTGTAAAATACTAGAAAAATGAGCTTCAAGAATTTTTAATAGCTTTCAAAAACTTTGTGTAGTTTTGTCCAGTTGAAAATGTATTATTTGAAACATTTAAACTGATTTCTGATACTTATAAATAATCTCATAGATTTGTATGGGATTCAACTCACAATTGAGTTGCAAATATCAAATAGAAACGTCCAATTTGGGCTCTTTTTAAAGTACTGTCCAGTTGAAACCTCCTGAATCATGTTATAGTACTAATAGACTAGAAACTGACCATTTGTTTTTGTTGATTCAACACTCCAAATATAGATTATGTATTTACTAATCATGCACATGTGAATTTTTTGTTTCTAGGGTGTCTATTTTTATAGATGTTTTCTTCTGGTTATAAGCTTATGATAACTTTTAAAATAACACATCCAACGATTGTAATGTTCAAAATACTTCAGAGTATCTTTCTGTGAAGTCAGTTTCTTCTGATTCAAAATTTTGGGGGGGATAAACTGATTTTTAATTTAATATGGTTGGGACTTTTCTTTGCATTCATAAACTGTGGCTTCCTTTCACCTCTGTGAATTATATATTTTATGGGAAATGTAAGTCAATTTAAAGTTAAGGGGTGAACTTGGAATATCACTGATCAAAAAATTTATCACAGGAGACTCCTAAGAGTTCAACCCCCTCAAGGCCTAAAGGAGCGTTCCCACAGGAGTTGGCAAACTTTCTTTAAAGACCCAGATAGTAAATAATTTAGGCGTTGTGGACCATAGGATCTCTGTTACTCAACTCTGCCACTGTAGTGTGAAAACAGCTGTAAGGTAACATTTACATAACAGTATGCAAATGAATGGGCATGTCTGTGTTCCAGTAAAACTTTATAAGCATTGAAACTTGGATTTCACATCATTTTCACATCATGAAATAGTCTTGACTTTTTTCAATCATTTTAAGATGTTAAAAATCATTCTTGGCTCACAGGCCTTTAAAGAGAGGCAAGTGGGCCAGATTTGGCCCATTAGTGTAGTTTGATGACCCTTTTCCTAGAGCATAATTACCTCTACATTAAATGCCCTTACTAAATATTCTGTAGTCTCTGAATGTGTTCCCATTACATGTAGGGACTAGGTATATGGAGCACTTTACATCCTAAAATTTTCAGGTTAACAGAACTCTAAAGACTTCCTCACAATTGCTCATTGGCCAGTTGATTTCAAACGGGTATTGAAACAATCATTTCACTTATATGAAATTTACAAAGGAATTTACCAGACTAAAATCACATTGATGTAAATACTTTTGATGTCTCTATTTTTATCACAGCAAGTTTGCCAATTCTTCTTGGTGTCCCATTTACCCAGTTAAAAGCCTTCAAGTATACTATGTTACCCTGAGATGGCACAGTTCAGTGGTAGGCACAATTTCATCTGTAGGAAATATTCAAACCTCATACTGCCACCATTTTGGATACCATTTACAGTCATGTCACAATACTACAATCTTTCTTCTTAGTAGTATCTTCCCTGTACTAGAAATTTTCAGAATATTCAATAGTTGTGGTAGAAGGCTGATTCTAGGCTCAGAAAGGTAGTATGGATTATAAATCTTTGTGTGTGACCTAACACACAAGTAATTTGTTAAAATGAAAGGAAATCAGACCCAATTTACCTGTATAATCAACATTTATTGGACAAAATTACTAGCAAGTAGCACAAAACAATTCATACAATCTGTTTGGTACCCTCAATGAAATCCCAGTTCTGTTTCTCTAGATGCTTCAACCTTGCCTAAAAAGTTCTCCTCAGGCAGGTTTGTTAGGTTCTCTGAAGGCGTAATTGTTAAACTTATAGTCAGCATTAGGCTAAAAGCCTCCAAAATCAATCCCAGATTTCACACTAACCCTAAATGCCATTCTAAAGAACAGAGGATGTAGAGTTTACCAGATCTATGCCCTGCTTCTAAGGGACGGGAAAATATTTAGGCAATTCCAATATATAAAATGTCACCAATTTCAAGGACAAGAGCCCATTTCTAACATCTGTTATATAATAGGAATAGCTTCTGAAGGGCTTATAGTAGCTGCTTTGGGAATGTGACCTTTTTGACTAAATACTAGCTGATCACTCCTGGGAAATAAATTCTTGTTAACATACTTATATAAAAAAGAATGTAAGCTCCATAAAGGCAAGGATTTTTGTCTGTTTCGTTCAGTGCGGTACCTGGCCCACAGTAAGTGCTCAAACATTTGCTTAAAGAGTAAATATGGTGACTTTGCTGGAGTATTAAAGTAAGTTACAGACATTATAATAAACATGTTTTGGCCACAAACATTCTTAATGCAACCACAATAAAAATTAGGTTTGAAACACACAGTCCTACTTTACAGAGTTCAAGAGCTTAAAAGTGAGGGGAAGCATCCAGGTAAGACCCCATGCACTCTAGCCTTCCATTACTGGATATTATATACTTTCTCTAAGATTGTACCAACCTAGCAACCATAACAGAGGTCCACTTAATCTAAAAATCAAACTGGCACTTACAGCAAATATATTGTGGGCCTGCATTTTCTGTATAACTTTTAACTCCTTTTTTCAAAATTCTTCCCTTGCTTTTGTATAATTTATTTCTAAATATTTCACCTTATTATTTCACCATATTATCTGCATCATACTAAACCTTGGCCAACCCTTAAAATGTTAAAGGAAAAACAATCTATTTCCTAATAAGTATAATAAACCTTCATGTATAAATACTTTTTATGTTCAGCCCCTGTAAAGCCACCAAATAATCTGTAAAAAGTTTTAAAATGTGAATCAGAGCCGAGTTTTAAGAACTTAGCTATGAATGGCTGAGATCATTACCCATTTAATATAGTTCCCGCAAAGAATAACAGAATGTGTAAAATGAAATGAAGGTCCCTTAGAGTCTGAAATTCTTCTGGTGCACAATCCTGCCTTCTTTGTTCAAGAAGTTTGTAGTCATTTTCAGGATCCACTCCAGGAGCCAAAATTCTTAATTTAGGTATCAGGCAAACCATTCTGTAAAAACCAAATAATTGTCAACAATGTTTCCTTTTTCTTTCCCTTTAAATACTTTATGCCAACTTTTGAAAACTTTGATTGTCTTAGTCATTTGCCTATTCCTAAATGATTTTCATATTGATAAGAGCAAAAAAAGGCCTGACTATTCTTTATAAGTCTTCCATTTTCTATCCAGAGCTGAAAATTCAGATTAAAAACAAAAACAAAAACAAACAAAAAAACACTGCATTTGAAGTATCACTCTACCAAATATCAGGAGAAGTGGGTGGAAAGATTCTCCTTTACAAATGACTTGACAGAGGATTTTACAGAAACACCCATCTTCCATTGGTCCCACTGAACCCTCGGCCACACCATTCAAGAAATCCAAGGAATCAGAGACAATGGGGCCTCACCAACAGTGAGTTTATGCCCAAATTTTTGCCAAAATTGGGGGCTGGGGGTGAGAGAAGAAGACATAATTACCACAAATTCAATAAGCATGATGGCTGAGTGAAATTAACTTACAGTGCGTAAAGGATTAGCTCCGAAGTCCAAAGGAGCTGTTTAATGACTAAATGAGCTGCACCGCCTTTCCTCCTTCAGCTCACTGCTCCTCTCCTGAACTTGTCCCTTGTATCATCTCAGTCCTGTATCCTCCTTCTTGTTCTGCTCCCCCAAGCCCCTTCTCTAAGTCCCCTTCCTTTATCCTCTGCCAAAACAGTCTTCTCAGAGGGGGTGGCAATGAAAATGGAGAGCATGGATTTTCCAAATGGAATCTAGAGAGTTTTGTGACTCATCAGTTGGTGTTTTGGAGTGTGCGGGTGTGTATATAAAGCAATGCGGGAAATCAGAAAATGAGATCCAGGCTTCCGGGAGAAGTGAGTGAATAAAGTTAACATTTACTGAAATGGGGACACTGAAAAGTAAGGTCATCTGAGTACGAAGTCAAGAGTCCAGTTCTGGACCCATGTGAGATAACCGTGCACGGCCTGCTCACGGTCAAACCGTCGTACAGTAACAGTAGCTTTAGCGGAGCGCTGACTGCTGCCAGGCAATATGCAAATAAATCGCTTTTAGATAAGCTGGCGATTTATCTGAAACACCACGCCACACCACACCCCTATGACCTGGTTACTATTGGTCCCAAATGGTAAATGTGAATATAAAGCTCCAAAAAGCCAAATAACGTCTCCAGTTTCTTCGTGGTAGTGCAGGAACTCAAACCCAGCCGGTTTCCTCCCAACATAGAACAAAAAATTTATGAAGCCAAGTTTCCTCTACACCTCATCTGAACACCCTCAACTGAGGTGCCAAGGAAGGACATTTTCACTCTGGTCTTCGTTCCACTCCCGCGCCTACCCTATCCTACCACTCGCCAGCTGGATGATGGTGGACAGGCCGTAACTTTCCGTAATGCAATTTCCTCGCCTCTCCCGCACCCACCTCCCTAAACTGGGGTAGATGGTCTCTAAGCCCCTTACCATTTCAACGATGCGTTAAGAGTACTCACCAGGGTAAAAAATACACGAAGAAAAACAACACCACGTCTAAGAGGACGAAGAGCCAGAGATCCAACCAGTAGGAATGTTTTGGTAACCGGTCTGCCCCGGACTGAGGCCGCACTTCGTGGTTCTGCTGCGGCCTCTCGGCTTCACCCAAGCCTCGCCGCTCCCGGGGACCATCCCGACCATCTTCGGCCGCCAAGCCCACCTCCATCTTGCAGCTGTCGCCACGCCACAATCTGAGTAGTCGGAAACCCTCAGCTCCCGCTCTTCCGCGTTCGCCTCGCCGGAAAAGTGGACGAAGTCCGACCCCCCCCCACAACGCATGCGCTGTTCCCCCGGAAATGGGCCCTGTACCCGCCCCGGAAGTGAGCCCTGTACCCGCCCCTCCCAGCGCGCAGGCGTCGCCCGTCGGCCCGCTACCTCCGTGACTGCGGACGGACCGCGGCGTCTCCACTTGGAGGCGGGGGAAGCTGTCCGCCCGTTCCGCCCTGCAGCGTCCAGGTGGGAAGCCGGTTATTCAGGTTTCGCTAGAAGAAATACTCTCTGGCCGGACCGGAAGTCACTTCACGTCCCATTCCTGACAGGTGATTGATTCCACCTTGGAAGTGCTCATGGTCGCCTCTCCTTATCCCTGTATTCCTTTTGGGTCCTTATGCCAAGGTTTTAAAAGAGCCTCCTCTAATGGGTTTTGTACTGTCCCTAACATGTTACACTTATTTGATTAAATTCTGTAAACAGCTCTAATGAGGTTGACATCATAAGTGTGAGGGTAAGTTTCTAAAGGGGCCAGAGAGCAAAACGTGAGAATTTTGTATGTACCTCAAAGGAGTGAATTTAAGAATAATCCAAGGGTTTGGGAGTGTGATCCCCCATGACATTAGAATGTTAGCAGAAAGAAAATGATTTACCATTGTAGGCAAGGGAAAATTCTCCTCTACTCTCTTTGGATCTCCAGCTGGGCATAAGAATTAAATTGACATAAGACAGGTTAACAGGAGAAAAGCATAGAAGTGGTTTTTAGGGTTTTTTTTTTACATGTACATGGGAACCTTCACAAGAGAATGAAGACCTGAGGAAGTGACCAGCGCAGAAAGCTTTTCTACCTTTTAGAAAAAGAAACAAGTAAGACAAAGAGGTTTGGTTAAGGGTAGTTAATTGTGGAGAAATGACTAGGAAGATAAGGGTTAGTTTAACAAGGTTTGTTTGTATGGATTTTTTGGTCCAATTTCCCATCTGGTGATAAAAATATTTTCCTTCCTCCTGATGTAGGGAGGGCATCTTTTACATGGGAATTTTATCTCCTTCAGGAAGAAAAAGGAAGGTCAGAGTGCACTTCTAGCACCAGCTGTTTCTCAAATGCCTTTAACTGAAAATATTCAATATGCCAAAGTGACATATTTTGGGGTGACATGCTCTGAACTCCTTCATTCCCCTGTCTGAAACTTCCCTAGAAGTTTCACATAAACTCTGAGTTAGTGGCTGTGGAGAGAAGAATTGGGTTAGCAGCAGAGTGGCAAGGGATCTGCAAAGGGAGAGAAGAACATAGATTAGAATGAGGATGAATAAACAGAAAACAACACATCTAAGCACACTTCCCCATATCCCATTAAATCAGTCTCCCATCCCTGGGAATAGGTCAGTCCAATAGAATGGCTGAGCCTTGTTTATCTGATGGAGGGTGTTTATCTTGTCTTCAAAAGGTGCAGATTAGACACTATTTGTCCCAGGTGATTTACATAGAAGCAGCATGCTTCATCAGTGATGGCACAAGCTCCTCTTTCTTGGGCTGTCAGTGTGTCCGGGGCAAGAAGATTTTCAAGTCCAGCAGAGGCTACTAACTTTTGACTGAAAGACTTCTGACATTTGCATACCAATATTGAACTGTTGTTCTGTTACTATGGAAAGATTTAGAACTGCCTTTTCCAACTCATAAGTTCCAAAGCCTAAGAAAAAGGATCTTAGTACTGAAAAGAACTTACACTTGTGTACACAAGCCAGTTTTCTATAATACCTGGTCTAGTGTGTTTATGTGGCGCTACTTTATGAACAAAGAAGCCAAAGGGTTTTTTTTGTTTTTTTTGTTTTTTTTTTTTGCAGTATGGGGCCTCTCACTGTGGGATGAGAGGATGTGGGATCCTCCCGGACCGGGGCACGAACCCGTGTCCCCTGCATCGGCAGACGGACTCCCAACCACTGCGCCACCAGGGAAGCCCCTCCAGTCAGCCTTTTAATAAATGGCTAAAGAAAGGGAGGGCTTTGTGACAAGGAAGCACTTTTTTTCTTTTCATCTGGGACTAGGGAGATGCAATAGGGGAGAAAATAGGTAGAAGGAAGTTTCTTGATCTGTGATCTTGGGAACAACTGTCTACTTCATGATTTTGTCTGCTTCTGGGACCTGGAAATTGGTCCTGGAAATCCTTAGTTTAAGGTCACCTTAGGAATGGTCTTCCAGTTGTCCTGGGAGTGCTGCTGATCTGGGTCAAAGCTGGCAGTGCTCGCATGAATCCAGGAGGATTTTTCCTTTATTTTGATGGCAGTGTAAGTGCTCAGCAGTTTGTAAGGGCCTTCCCAGCAAGATGACAATGCATGCTTTCTTCTAAAAACCTTGATGTATACCCAATCTCCTGGTCAAAGGGGATAGCAAGTCAGTGCATTCCACGCCCTTTTTACTGTCGATAATATCCCCCAAGTATACTAGTTAGTTCCTGTATATGGCTAGTCGTAGTGTCATATTGTTCACTTAAGTCCCTATAGTGTTCACTCAATCCAGAAATGGGAGGTTTAGAGACGCCAGTAGGCATAGGGTGACCAAACACTATTTCAAAAGGGGTTAATCCACACCTTCTATTTGGAGTATTCTGGATTTTTATAAGGGCCAGAGGTAGTGCTTCTGGCCATTAAGTCCAGTTTCTTGATAGACTTTTCCTAAAGTCCTTTTGCCTCTCCCGCTGCGGAGCACAGGCTCCAGACACGCAGGCCCAGCGGCCACGGCTCATGGGCCCAGCTGCTCCACGGCATGTGGGATCTTCCCGGACTGGGGCACGAACCTGTGTCCCCTGCATCGGCAGGCGGACTCTCAACCACTGCGCCACCAGGGAAGCCACTAAAGTCCTTTTGATGTCTAGATTTTTATGTTCTATTTGCCCTGAGGATTGGGGACGGTGCAGGGCATGAAATTTTAATGAGTACCCCAAAGTTTTTGCAAGCACGTAGTTTATTTCTGTTATAAAATGAGTTCCTTGGTCTGACTCAATCCATAAAGGAATACCAAAATGAGAAATAATCTAGTTATTAATTTATTCACTGCTGTGTGGTGTTATCATGTCTAGTCAGATAGCATTTAGTCCATCTACTAGGTGTACAGACAGTAAACCACTGGGATTAGCCTAGAGCTGGAGGTAAAACTGTGAAATCCATTTGGAGTCCTGCAGGGGACAGAGTGGTAGAGAACATTTCCTTGCCCACAATTCTGGTATCACGGATGGATGTCACTAACTGGACACTGCTCACTCCAGGGCTGCTGCTGGTGACAGATCCTGGGACCTCTAACATAAGCCGGCAGAAGATGAGAATTCTACTAGTCAGTCTCCCAGATTTCTGCCTGTAGTATCCAATAAACGAGAATGGTAAGAGTCTCTTCTTGTCTTTTTCTCTTTCTGAATTTAGATTAACAGGAGAAAACATTTGTTTGAACTGTTTGGGGGGGTTATAGTGACTCTGGTGTCTTCTGTTATGAATACTCTTGTTTTCTATTTCTAATGGCTGTAGAGAAAGAAAAGCTTAAAAAACAATCTCCCTAGACCCCAGCACCCTCAGAGGGTATATTTTTACCCCTCTGAGGGACAGTACCCCATCAAACGACAGGGTCAACTGATCCTCAGCTGCACCCCAGAGCTCACCATTAAACTTACAGTAGAGAATCAGAAACTGGATTTCTTAATTGACACTGGTGCAACTTTACCGTCAAGTCAGAGGATTTATCTCTGTCACCCCTGATTCTATTCAAGCTGTCGAATTCTCTGGGTAATCTATTTCACTGTCCACATCTCAGGCCACCTCAATATCCTTAGGACTTTCATTTCTCTTATTTCTTTTCCATCATTACTACTTTACACACCTATGATAGTTTTCTTTGAGAGTTGTACAGTCATCAAAACTAATTGCTATTTGTTGCAGCTTCTCTTTTTTTTTTCCCGGTATGCGGGCCTCTCACTGTCGTGGCTTCTCCCATTGCGGAGCACACGCGCAGGCTCAGCAGCCATGGCTCTCGGGCCCAGCTGCTCCGCGGCATGTGGGATCCTCCTGGACCGGGGCACAAACCCGTGTCCCCCGCATCGGCAGGCGGACTCTCAGCCACTGCGCCACCAGGGAAGCCCGCAGCTTCTCTTTTATCTTCATCTTGACCTTTAGCAGCTCCCGCTATTAATCTGTTTCCACCCCACTCAGCCAACCTGGTGCCCAGCAAACACCCTTTGCTCCAGCCAGATTGATTTCTTCTTCTTCCTCATGGAAACTCTTCTCCTTTTGGCCTTTGGGCTTTGGCACATGTTGTCTTCATTAAACTGACATGCTTCCCCACCTATCCTAATCCTTCCCATCTTTTTTCAGTTCAAATTGCCAACTTCATAAAGTTTCCCTCGCTACAGTTCACGTTGATCTCTCCATTCTCAGTATTTTTAACACACCAATTGCAAAAAAGTTCACATTTAACTCATCTCCAACTACTTCATATGTCATGCTTTCTTCTTAGGGTGAGAGTTATCTTCTGAAAATTATGCAGTGAGTATTTGTTCCCATAGTTTTTTGCCTTTCTTCTGCATCAATTACCCTCTACATTCTGTAACAGCCACCTGTTGATGAGGTGTCTACTGGTCATTTTTCAAAACTTCTCTACCTTCAGCTCAAAAAACATTGAAATTTTCTTGACATAGTTTGGTACGTTGGCTTGCTTTGTAGCAAAATTTTATGTAAATTATCTCGCCTATCAGAGTATTAAATATTCTTCAGGATATTTTACCTATCCTATATTTTTACCATCTTTGCAGCCTCTATAGTCTCTCAAACCATACCTTGAATGTGGAAGAAATTAAATATTTATTCAGTTATGTTTCTTGTATTCTGCAGCCACTAATACAATCTTAATTATCTCTTTTGTAACACAGTAGTATAATGATACCACTGAGATCTACCACTACTGATCTACCACTGTCAGTGAGGATACTTTCTGAGATTTTTCTCAAGTACCAGTAATGGATATACACTAATCCATTCCCCCATTTTGGATTTCATGTCTTTTATTTCAGTGAATACTCCTTGAATGCCTACTGTGTGTCAGGCACTATCTGAGGAGCCATAGGAGATACAGATGCAATAGTCATCCAATTCTTTAGAAGTACTGGCTGAGGACATCTCACAGATATGGAATATTCAAACACTGTCCCAGAGCCCTGGGGTTCTGCATCATGGTTGGGATGTTAGGAAGGCTAAGCAGGATTGGCTGTGAATAAACTGCCTACCCTCTTCCCCCTACCTACTCGTACACATACAGACTTCAACCTTAAGAGCTCAGTTTTGTTTATTTTATATTTTGGGGTTTCATAAAAGATTTTATTTCAAAATAAAGAGGGCATTCTGCTGCATTTTGAAGTTTAAAAACAACTTCAATATGGCCAAGCTTAATTGGTAGTCATAGATGACAAAGATGTTAAAACCCACAGGCTTGAAGTCTCATTATGCTAACCAATAGAGCAATCAACCTTTGTTTTATTGAAAGGTGTTGGAGGGATGGTCATTGAGGGTGCAGATTGAAAGGTTAGTCAATACATGACACGTCTTCTCTCATAAAGTCACGTAATAGGCTTCCAAGAGTAGACATGACAATATTGACATAGGTGTGAGCTAGAATAACAGTGTTAAGCAAATGGAGGCCCAGGTGATAACTGCTATATATAAAATATTAACCTGAATTACACTTGTTTTATAGGTGTGAGAAATGTCAACATGTTAACAGCAGTTAACTCTGGGAGATGGAATGACAGATCATTTTATTCTTTGTGCTTTTTCACAAAGTTGGGAAGATGGGAAGAAAGTTTTTTGAAATAAGTTAGGAAACAAGCAAGAGATAAATCTAGGTCAAAATGATTACTTAAGTATTTCTAACATCAGATCACAGGCACTAGGCACATACGTATCAGGGGATTATAATGATTTATAACAGTGTTTTTCAAACTGTGTTTCATGGAGCTCCATGTTTCCTCAGGGAGAACTCAGGGACCAACATGAAATGGAGGAATAGATGCAGGGAATGAGGCTTCAAGCCTCTACTGGAGAAACTCAGCTTTTATGTTCATATCTATAAATATGCCCTGTTAGAAAACAGATTTATTTTTTTCTGCTCTGATGAGAACTCTGTCAGAAAATCACCTTGGGAGACCCATGTTCAGAATGGTAGAGTAGGCAGCTCCACGCCTCTGTCCCTCCACGAAACATTGAAAATAAGCAGAAACAACCTGAAATAAGTTTGCCAGAACTCTGGAAACAGTCAAAGGTTTACAGAAACCAAGCAAATCCTAGTCAAAATATGTGAAGACATGGATAGAACTGAGGGAGAAATAGATCTACGATAATAATTGAAAATTTCAATACTCCACTTTCAGTAATGGGCGACACATCTGATCTAGACAGAAGATCAATAAGAAAATAGAGGACTTTCAGATAAAGACAAATACTGTATGATATCACTTATATGTGGAATTTGAAAACTAAACTAGTGAATATAACAAAAAAGAAACAGACTCACAGATATAGAGAACAAACTAGTGGTTAGCAGTGGGAAAAGGGAAGCAGGGAGGGGCAATATAGTGGCTAAGGGAGTAAGAGGTACAAACTACTATGTATAAAATAAATAAGCTACAAGGATATATTGCACAGCACAGGGAAATAGCCAATATTTTATAATAACTATAAATGGAGTATACCTTTAAAACTTTGAATCACTATGTTGTACACCTGAAACTTATATTGTGAATCAGCTATACCTCAATTTTAAAAAAAGGAAAAGAAAATAGAGAACTTGAAGGACATTATAAAGCAATGAGATGTAACAGACATATATAGAATACTCCACACAAAAACTGCAGAGTACACTACATCAGTTGGTAACCCAGGCAGACTAAAATAGAGAGTGTATTGATTTTAGAAACTGGGAAGAATAAATTCATTCCTCAAGGGAGGATTTGTGTTTCTTTCTGCCATGGGTATGAGGACATTACAGACCTGAGTCCAGTTTAAATGAGTCCAGAAATGAAGAATTTTAGTGTATGATATTCCTTACCACGTAAACAGTATAAATTTTGATCCTAAATCCATGTGTGAACCTTCCAGTGGCTATAAATTCTCAGGAGAGCTTTTCTCCCCTTCTCTTCTAGACAGTTTTCTTTCCTGCTTACCTCTGTGAAGGGTTATTTATTCACTTGTTTCTAGTGAACTCTTTTCCTTGTGAATGGCTTTTCCTGAGCATGGCTTTTATGCTAGATGGAGCTCTCTGCTCTTGGAAGATGTACAGTTCTGGGCAGCCTGGGTATAAAGGTTCTCCCAGGGCACCCAACTGCTTCAGTTCTCACTTCTTTCCCTATATTCCTACCACTGCTTTCCTGGAAGCCTCTTGCATTCATTTAAAAATTGTTTCTAGTATTTCATCTAGCAATTTTTCAATGAATTTAGAGAATTATGAATGAATTTCTCTTTTATTTTTTCAAGTAGCATTTAAATACAGTTGGAAAATGGTACAGATATTTGTGGGAGAGACCATTGTCTTTTCATTGTCTTTTCTATTGCTAATGTTGGGTACCTCAGTGAATTGGTGTACCACTCAAAATGACGCCATCAATGCTCAGAATTGATGAATTCTGAATAGCACACATTAGAATCATTGTTCATATGAGGCCTGTGAAAACCCAATACTCACTTTCCCACTAAGTGATTTTGTTAACCCCTCTGCTGTTAAGCCACCCTTTGGGGCTTGGTTTTTTCCTCATCTCTATGATGTATTGGTTTATCTAGTATATCTTCTCAAGCAATATGGGTTACAGAGGTTGTATGACATCTTGATCTCTATGATCCCCAAGTGTGGCCTGGAGCAGCATGAACTCTTTGCCAATCACTGTTAGTCCCTAGCGGTCTCATCTTTTTATCCCAGTGCCAGACAGTCATAATTTTCCATGTGCACTGTGTTGTGAAAAAGGTTAAGAAGCGTGGTCTAGATGATCCTCTAACAGTCCTTCTGTCTCTAAAACTCTTGATTTAAAAAATTAACTATTAATGCACTTTTCCTCTCTGGGCACTTGTTTAGTGAATGAGTATATTGTATGCAAGAGAAAATGGGGATGGGTTTTACACAGAGTTGCTTTGAACTGAAATCTTTAAAAGGAGTTGCATGTCTTTGTGAATGAGGAAAATCTCAAGCATTTTGTGCTAAGTGACCTATTTAGAGCCAGTAATGCCATTCTAGGATTTGAATGAGCCAAGGCCCTTGATGGCTTCTTGGGCACATATCATATTTTCTTATAACTAGTTTCATTGTGCTGCTTCATCTCCTCACTTTTGTATGAGTACAATATAATAGAAGCAGCTTATGTGGCCTCATGTCCTTTCCTCTTTTTTTTTTAATATTTAATACTTGTATGCCTTTGTTTCACTTTGTTTTCGATCCTTCTGTTTCTCTGGTATTTTGAACACTTTGAAATAAGAGTCTGATTTCACTTCCTAAGGACTCATACCCATAAAACCTATCAAAAACAATGATTGGTTTTGTTTATACCTGAAAGCATGGACCCCAACATGCTCTACTTCTGTTTCTAGCACAATTCTGAGTCATGCTTTAAAAAGAATGTTTAGCACTTAGCAACCCAGAGTTCAGTCTGGCCCTGAAGTCGCATTGTTTGGTTTGGGATGTAGCGTGTTTTTAAAAGAATGTATTCCTGTCTCCACTCCAGACCTACCAAATCTGAACCTCCATGAGTGCATAAGGGGAGGTGAGGGAATGCAGTTTTACAGAACTGTACTTTTACCTCTGGGGAATACTTCTTTGGAAACAGCTGAGAGAGCAAGTTATTTGGCTAAAAAAAATGGAGGTAGGGTTGAAGAAGACTTCACAGAAGAGGTTTTTTTTTTTTTTTTTTTTAAATTATCTTTGAAGGATGAATCAAATATTTGCCTGATGAGGAAGACTAGGGAAGGATATTTTAGACAGAAGTAGCATGAGTCGAGGCACAACAGTGAGACTCCATGGCGAATCTTTCAGAACTGTGAATTGTCTAGTGTAACTAGACTAGATTGATGCCGATACAGGAAGTAGAAATAACAGAAGAAGAATCAAGAAAGTAGATTAGGACTAAATTGTGAAAAGTCTGGATTGATAAGGAATTACATTTTATTTCATGGGAAATAAAAGTCATCAAAGGATTCATAAATATGACAATAATGTGGCAAGATTTTTATTTTATATTATAACCATGGCAGCAATGTGGAGGATGAATTAAAGGGAGAAGAAACTGGAGACAATGAGACCAATTGAAGATATAATCACAGTAGCTCAGAAGAATGATTATAAGACAGTAGTTGGGGAAATAGAGGAAAAGGGCATACATTTAGAATCATTCATTTACTCAACAAACAGACTATTTTGTATGTGCTAGCTGTGAGCCCTGTGCTAGCTGTTAGGAAAAAATGAAACCAAACCATGAATGTTCTAGACAAATAAAAAATATATAACTTATGTTGTATGTGTATGAAAAAAATAAATATTTTTAAAATAATGGTATCCTCTTTGTGGAAGAAATATAAATAATTTTACTCTTCTTTAGACATTATTGAATTTTCTAAAGTGTCTGTAGTGTCAGTATATCACATTTAAATTTTTTTTCTAATTTTAAAGTGTATATATTGTTTTGCCTCCCAAAACCCTAGTGAAAAAACAGACATGTGAACAACCAATATAACAATATTGTAGTTATAATAGTGATATGTTAAAAAAAAATACTGAAAGGCGAGCAGTAGTATCTAAACATGCCTTCAAGAGACAGGGAATCTTCATGAAGGAAGCAGCATTTCAAGTGAAGCTTGTAGGATTTGTGGGAATCCCAGAGAAGAGATACTCCAGACAAAGGAAACTCAAATTAATTGGAAAATTTATCTGAGTGGATAGGCAGATGTCAGATTCTGAAGTCTTGTATTCTTTGTGAAAGTGTTTAGAATTTATCTTATAGTCCATTATGAAAATGCAAGCAAAAAGAAGACAGAAGATGTTTACACCATGAAGGCCATTCCGCAGCAGTACAGAAGTTAGATTGAGGTGATGTGGAGTGAAATAAGAAGCAAGCAGGAAAATCAGTAAAGAGACACTTGTGATAGTTTAGGTGATAATTAGCAAGGATTAGGGATTTGGTCAGATGGGTGGGGTGGTATCTGTGTGTATTTGCATGCATGTGTGTGTGTATGCAACCCATATGTGTTTGGTGGGTAGATAGTCCAAGAGGCAGAAATTATCTAATTTCTGATGTCCATCAAATTACTTTTTTTTCCTCAAATGAGGGGATAATGGCATTATTCACTGTAATAAGAAATACATGAATAAGATACTGGTGAGTTATGGTGAGTTTAAAGTATATGTGGGATATTCGAGTGGAAACTTTTATTAGGCAGATGTATATATGAGCATAGACCTCCTGAAAAAGATAAAGGTGAAAAAAACAGTAAGATTTGGTGACTGCTTAGATGTAGTTGGAGGGGTTGGTTGTGAGGTATTCAAATATAGGCAAAAGAATGAGGAAAAGGTTGAAGAGGAGTGAAATACTGAGCTTGACCTTGAGCATTATAAATTATTTAATGACTGTGTAGCAGAGTGATTAAAATGCGAACTCTCATGATCTACCCTACTTGAGTTAAAATCCCAACTTTACGACTTGCTGAGTGTATCCGCATGAGCAAATTAGTTAACCTCTATGAGGCTCAGCTTCCTCATCTGTAAAATAGAATTAATATTAGTCTTAACCCATAGAGTTGTTGTGAGAATTAAATGAAATAGTTTAAGAAGGGCACTAGAAGTAATACCTGGAGCATAATTAGTGTTAGTTATTATTTGGATTATTTACGAAAAATGAAAGAATTTTGCTCTTAAATGATGAAGAACGTAGTTGCGTGAAACTCTTTGATGAAGAAAAAAAATTCTTTATTGCTTAGTTACCATAGAGTAAGTAACCTTTCTAGCTGTGTTTTTGGTCCATGAAGCAAAATGATGCAAAACAACTAGAGTTTTCAATACAAAATATAGCTGATATTCCAGCCAACTTTTTCAAATTTAGTTCACAGTTGTCTGAAATATAAGAGAATAAGACAAAGAACAAACCTGTGATTGTTTCTCAAGACATGGCCCTGTTGTGTGCATCAAGATCATGAGGCTCTCTTGCTCTTTTCCACAGGCATGGTAGATTATTCTGGTTCTCCAAGACAGGTAGTTTGAAGACACGTTTCTCATTGCTTCCTTCTTCTTACAATAAAGCATTACAGACCCAGACAATAGCCACCAAAGGGAAGTCAAAGCCTGGAATATGACGTTTGGCTATGTCCTCTCATTTGCTATGAGTCATATTGGTTATATCCTTTTGTTTCTTTTTTTGTTTGTTTTTTTTTGTTTGTTTTTTACATCTTTATTGGAGTATAATTGCTTTACAATGGTGTGTTAGTTTCTGCTTTATAACAAACTGAATCAGTTATACATATACATATGTTCCCATATCTCTTCCCTCTTGGGTCTCCCTCCCTCCCACTCTCCCTATCCCACCCCTCCAGGCGGTCACAAAGCACTGAGCTGAGCTCCCTGTGCTATGCGGCTGCTTCCCACTAGCTATCTACCTTACGTTTGGTAGTGTATATATGTCCATGCCACTCTCTCACTTTGTCCCAGCTTACCTTTCCCCTTCCCCGTCCTCAAGTCCATTCTCTAGTAGGTCTGTGTCATTATTCTCATCTTGCCCCTAGGTTCTTCATGACCAAGAAGAAATTTTTTTTTGATTCCATATATATGTGTTAGCATACAATAATTGTTTTTCTCTTTCTGACTTACTTCACTCTGTATGACAGATTCTAGGTCCATCCACCTCACTACAAATAACTCAATTTCATTTCTTTTTATGGCTGAGTAATATTCCATTGTAAATATGTGCCACATCTTCTTTATCCATTCTTCTGTTGATGGACACTTATTGTGTCCATATCCTCGCTATTGTAAATAGAGCTGCAATGAACATTTTGGTACTCTTTTTGAATTATGGTTTTCTCAGGGTATATGCCCAGTAGTGGGATTGCTGGGTCGTATGTTAGTTCTATTTTTAGTTTTATAAGGAACCCCCATACTGTTCTCCATAGTGGCTGTATCAATTTACATTCCCACCAACAGTGTAAGAGGGTTCCCTTTTCTCCACCCCCTCTCCAGCATTTATTGTTTGTAGATATTTTTGATGATGGCCATTCTGACCGGTGTGAGATGATATGTCATTGTAGTTTTGATTTGCATTTCTCTAATGATTAATGATGTTGAGCATTCTTTCATGGGCTGTTGGCATTCTGTATATCTTCTTTGGAGAAATGTCTGTTATGTCTTCTGCCCATTTTTGGATTGGGTTGTTTGTTTTTTGGATATTGAGCTGCATGAGCAGCTTGTAAATTTTGGAGATTAATCCTTGCTCAGTTGCTTCATTTGCAAATATTTCCTCCCATTCTTAGGGTTGTCTTTTCGTCTTGTTTATGGTTTCCTTTGCTGTGCAAAAGCTTTGAAGTTTCATTAGGTCCCATTTGTTTATTTTTGTTTTTATTTCCATTTCTCTAGGAGGTGGGTCAAAAAGGATCTTGCTGTGATTTATGTCATAGACTGTTCTGCCTATGTTTTCTTCTAAGAGTTTTATACTATCTGGCCTTACATTTAGGTCTTTAATCCATTTGGAGTTTATTTTTGTGTATGGTGTTAGGGAGTGTTCTAATTTCATTCTTTTACATGTAGCTGACCAGTTTTCCCAGCTTTTTGAAGAGGCTGTCTTTTCTCCATTGTATATTTTTGCCTCCTTTATCAAAGATAAGGTGACCATGTGTGTGGGTTTATCTCTGGGCTTTCTATCCTGTTCGATTAATCTATCTTTCTGTTTTTATGCCAGTACCATACTGTCTTGATTACTGTAGCTTTGTAGTATAGTCTGAAGTCAGGGAGCCTGATTCCTCCAGCTCCGTTTTTCTTTTTTAAGATTGCTTTCACTATTCGGTGTCTTTTGTGTTTCCATACAAATTGTGAAATTTTTTGTTCTAGTTCTGTGAAAAATGCCAGTGGTAGTTTGGTAGGGATTGCATTGCCTCTGTAGATTGCTTTGGGTAGTAGAGCCATTTTCACAATGTTGATTCTTCCAATCCAAGAACATGGTATATCTCTCCATCTATTTGTATCATCTTTAATTTCTTTCATCAATGTCTTATAATTTTCTGCATACAGGTCTTTTGTCTCTTTAGGTAGGTTTATTCCTAGATATTTTATTCTTTTTGTTGCAGTGGTAAATGGGAGTGTTTTCTTAATTTCACTTTCAGATTTTTCATCATTAGTGTATAGGAATGCCAGAGATTTCTGTGCATTCATTTTGTATCCTGCTACTCTACCAAATTCATTGATTAGCTCTAGTAGTTTTCTGGTAGCATCTTTAGGATTCTCTATGTATAGTATCATGTCACCTGCAAACAGTGACAGCTTTACTTCTTCTTTTCCGATTTGGATTCCTTTTATTTCTTTTTCTTCTCTGATTGCTGTGGCTAAAACTTCCAAAACTATGTTGAATAATAGTGGTGAGAGTGGGCAACCTTGTCTTGTTCCTGATCTTAGTGGAAATGGTGTCAGTTTTTCACCATTGAGGATGATGTTGGCTGTGGGTTTGTCATATATGGCCTTTATTATGTTGAGGAAAGTTCCCTCTATGCCTACTTTCTGGAGGGTTTTTATCATAAATGGGTGCTGAATTTTGTCAGAAGCTTTCTCTGCATCTATTGAGATGATCATATGGTTTTTCCCCTCCAATTTGTTAATATGGTGTATCACATTGATTGATTTGCATATATTGAAGAATCCTTGCATTCCTGGGTAAACCCCACTTGATGATGGTGTATGATCCTTTTAATGTTCTGTTGAATTCTGTTTGCTAGTATTTTGTTGAGGAGTTTTGCATCTATGTTCATCAGTGATATTGGCCTGTAGTTTTCTTTCTTTGTGACATCTTTGTGTGGTTTTCGTATTAGGGTGATGGTGGCCTCGTAAAATGAGTTTGGGAGTGTTCCTCCCTCTGCTATATTTTAGAAGAGTTTGACAAGGGTAGGTGTTAGCACTTCTCTAAATGTTTGATAGAATTCGCCTGTGAAGCCATCTGGTCCTGGGCTTTTGTTTGTTGGAAGATTTTTAATCACAGTTGCAATTCCAGTGCTTGTGATTGGTCTTTTCATAGTTTCTATTTCTTCCTGGTTCAGTCTTGGAAGGTTGTGCATTTGTAAGAATTTTTCCATTTCTTCCAGGTTGTCCATTTTATTGGCATATAGTTGCTTGTAGTAATCTCTCATGATGCTTTGTATTTCTGCAGTGTCAGTTGTTACTTCTCCTTTTTCATTTCTCATTCTGTTGATTTGAGTCTTCTCCCTTTTTTTCTTGATGAGTCTGTCTAATGGTTTAATCAGTTTTGTTTATCTTCTCAAAGAACCAGCTTTTAGTTTTATTGATCTTTGCTATCATTTCCTTCATTTCTTTTTCATTTATTTCTGATCTGATCTTTATGATTTCTTTCCTTCTGCTAACTTTGGGTTTTTTTTGTTCTTTCTCTAATTGCTTTAGATGTAAGGTTAGGTTGTTTATTCGAGATGTTTCTTGTTTCTTAAGGTAGGATTGTGTTGCTATAAACTTCCCTCTTAGAACTGCTTTTGCTGCATCCCATAGGTTTTGGGTCATCGTGTTTTCATTGTCATTTGTTTCTAGGTATTTTTTGATTTCCTCTTTGATTTCTTCAGTGATCTCTTGGGTATTAAGTGTATTGTTTAACCTCCATGTGTTTGTATATTTTACAGATTTTTTCCTGTAATTGGTATCTAGTCTCATAGCATTGAGGTCGGAAAAGATACTTGATATGATTTCAGTTTTTACCATGGCTTGATTTGTGACCCAAGATATGATCTGTCCTGGAGAATGTTCCATGAGCACTTGAGGAGAATATGTATTCTGTTGTTTTTGCATGGAATGTTCTATAAATATCAATTAAGTCCATCTTGTTTAATGTATCATTTAAAGCTTATGTTTCCTTACTTATTTTCATTTTGGATGATCTTTCCATTGGTGATAGTGGGGTGTTAAAGTCCCCTACTATGATTGTGTTACTGTCGATTTCCCCTTTTATGGGTGTTAGTATTTGCCTATGTATTGAGGTGCTCCTATGTTGGATGCATAAATATTTACAAATGTTATATCTTCTTCTTGGATTGATCCCTTGTTCATTATGTAGTGGCCTTCTTTGTCTCTTGTAATAGTCTTTGTTTTGAAGTCTATTTTGTCTGATATGAGAATTGCTACTCCAGCTTTCTTTTAATTTCCATTTGCATGGTATATCTTTTTCCATCCTCTCACTTTCAGTCTCTATGTGTCCCTAGGTCTGAGGTGGGTCTCTTGTAGACCACATAGATACGAGTCTTGTTTTTGTATCCATTCAGCCAGTCTGTGTCCTTTGGTTGGAGCATTTAATCCATTTACATTTAAGGTATTTATCGGTATGTATGTTCCTATGACCATTTTCTTAATTGTTTTGGGTTTGTTATTGTAGGTCTTTTCCTTCTCTTGTGTTTCCTGACTAGAGAAGTAACTTTAGCATTTGTTGTAAAGCTGGTTTGGTGGTGCTGAATTCTCTTAGCTTTTGCTTTTCTGTAAAGGTTTTAATTTCTCCATCAAATCTGAATGAGATCCTTGCTGGGTAGAGTAATCTTGGTTTTAGGTTTTTCTCCTTCATCACTTTAAATATGTCCTGCCACTCCCTTCTGGCTTGCAGACTTTCTGCTGAAAGATCAGCTGTTAACCTTATGGGGATTCCCTTGTGTGTTATTTGTTGTTTTTCCTTGCTGATTTTAATATTTTTTCTTTGTATTTAATTTTTTTTTTTTAATTAATTAATTTATTTTTGGCTGCATTGGGTCTTTGTTGGTGCGTGCGGGCTTCTCACTGTGGTGGCTTCTCTTGTTGCGGAGCACGGGCTCTAGGCGCGCAGGCTTCAGTAGTTGTGGCTTGTGGGCTCTAGAGCGCAGGCTCAGTAGTTGTGGCGCATGGGCTTAGTTGTTCCGCGGCACGTGGGATCTTCCCAGACTAGGGCTCGAACCCGCGTACCCTGCATTGGCTAGCGGATTCTTAACCACTGCTCCACCAGGGAAGTCCCTGTATTTAATTTTTGATAGTTTGTTTAATATGTGTCTTGGCGTTTTTCTCCTTGGATTTATCTGTATGGGACTCTCTGTGCTTCCTAGACTTTTTTAACTATTTCCTTTCCCATATTAGGGAAGTTTTCAGCTGTATTCTCTTCAAATATTTTCTCAGTCCCTTTCTTTTTCTCCTCTTCTTCTGGGACCCCTACAATTCAAATGTTTGTGCATTTAATGTTGTCCCAGAGGTCTCTGAGACTGTCCTCAATTCTGTTCATTCTTTTTCCTTTATTCTGCTCTGCAGTAGTTATTTCCACTTTTTTATCTTCCAGGTCACTTATCCGTTCTTCTGCCTCAGTTATTCTGCTATTGATCCCTTCTAGAGAATTTTTTATTTCATTTATCGTGTTGTTCATCACTGTTTGTTTGCTCTTTAGTTCTTCTAGGTCCTTGTTAAATGTTTCTTGTATTTTCTCCATTCTATTTCCAAGATTTTGGATCATCTTTACTATCATTATTCTGAATTCTTTTTCAGAGAGACTGCCTATTTCTTCTTCATTTGTTAGGTCTGGTGGGTTTTTGCCTTGCTCCTTCATCTGCTGTGTGTTTCTCTGTCTTCTCATTTTGCTTAACTTACTGTGTTTGGGGTCTCTATTTTGCAGGCTACAGGTTCGTAGTTCCTGTTGTTTTTGGTGTCTGTCCCCAGTGGCTAAAGTTGGTTCAGTGGGTTGTGTAGGCTTCCTGGTGGAGGGGACTAGTGCCTGTGTTCTGGTGGATGAGGCTGGATCTTGGCTTTCTGGTGGGCAGGCCCACATCTGGTGGTGTGTTTTGGGGTGTCTGTGGCCTTACTATGATTTTAGGCAGCCTCTCTGCTAATGGGTGGGGTTGTGTTCCACTAGTTGTTTGGCATAGGGTGTCCACTGTAGCTTGCTGGTTGTTGAGTGGAGCTGGGTCTTGGCATTGAGATGGAGATCTCTGGGAGATTTTTGCCGTTTGATATTACGTGGAGCTGGGAGGTCTATTGTGGACCAGTGTCCTGAACTTGGCTCTCCCACCTTGGAGGCACAGCCCTGACGTCTGGTTGCAGCACCAAGAGCCTGTCATCCACACGGCTCTGAATAAAAGGGAGAAAAAAAAAGAAGGAAAGAAAGAAGATAAAATGAAGTAAAATAAAATAGTTATTAAAATATAAAATAAAAGATAATTATTGAAAAAATTTTTTAAGTAAAAGAAAAACGAAAGAAAGAGCATCCAGACCAAAAAAGAAATCCACCAATGATTACAAGTGCTAAAAACCATACTAGAAAAAAAAAACAAAAACGGACAGACAGAACCCTAGGACAAATGGTAAAAAAGCAAAGCTATACAGACAAAATCACACACAGAAGCATACACACACACACTCACAAAAAGAGAAAAAGGGAAAAAATATATCATCGCTCCCAAAGTCCACCTCCTTAATTTTGGGATGATTCGTTGTCTATTCATGTATTCCACAGATGCAGGGTACATCAAGTTGATTGTGGAGATTTAATCCGCTGCTCCTGAGGCTGCTGGGAGAGATTTCCCTTTCTCTTCTTTGTTCGCACAGCTCCTGGGGTTCAGCTTTGGATTTGGCCCCGCCTCTGCTTGTAGGTCGCCTGAGGGCCTCTGTTCTTCGCTCAGACAGGAGGGGGTTAAAGGAGCAGTTGATTCGGGGGCTCTGGCTCACTCAGGCCTGGGGGAGGGAGGGGTACAGAGTGCGGGGTGAGCCTGCGGCGGCAGAGGCCGGCGTGACGTTGCAGTAGCCTGAGGAGCGCTGTGCGTTCTCCCGGGGAAGTTGTCCCTGGATCACGGGACCCTGGCAGTAGCGGGCTGCACAGGCTCCCGGGAGGGGAGGTGTGGATAGTGGCCTGTGCTCGCACACAGGCTTCTTGGTGGCGGCAGCAGCAGCCTTAGCGTCCATGCCCGTCTCTGGGGTCCGCGCTGATAGCCGTGGCTTGCGCATGTCTCTGGAGCTCCTTTAAGCGGCACTCTTATTCCCCTCTCCTCGCGCACCAGGAAACAAAGAGGCAAGAAAAAGTCTCTTGCCTCTTCGGCAGCTCCAGACTTTTTCCCGGACTCCCTCCCAGCGAGCCATGGCGCATTAGCCCCCTTCAGGCTGTGTTCACGCAGCCAACCCCAGTCCTCTCCCTGGGGTCCGATCTGCGAAGCCCCCGCCCGCCCCGGCGGGTGAGCAGACAAGCCTCTCGGGCTGGTGAGTGTTGGGCCCTGCAGAGAAAATGGGACATTGGGTGGACTCTGATCTCTAGGCCCCTTTTGGGTAGACTCTGATCCCTAAGGCCCCTTTTGAGTGGACTCTGGTCCATAGACCCCTTTTGGGTGGACTCTGATCTCTAGGCCCCTTTTGGGTGGGCTCTGGTCCCTAGGCCCCTTTTGGGTGGACTGTGGTCCGTAGGCCCCTTTTGGGTGGACTCTGGTCCGTAGACCCCTTTTGGGTGGACTCTGATCTCTAGGCCCCTTTTGGGTGGGCTCTGGTCCCTAGGCCCCTTTTGGGTGGACTGTGGTCCATAGGCCCCTTTTGGGTGGACTCTGGTCCCTAGGCCCTTTTTGGGTGGACTCTGATCCCTAGGCCCCTTTTGGGTGGGCTCTGGTCCCTAGGCCCCTTTTGGGTGGGCTTTGGTCCCTAGGCCCCTTTTGGGTGTGCTCTGGTCCCTAGGCCCCTTTTGGGTGGGCTCTGGTCCCTAGGCCCCTTTTGGGTGGGCTCTGGTCCCTAGGCCCCTTTTAGGTGGACTCTGATCTCTAGACCACACTGAGTTTCCCCCACCACATCTAGCCCATATTCTTTGCAGATATTTCTGGTGATACCTCTATTCTGGGAATAAGCCCTTTATTTAAATACTTTAGGCAGCTAAGAGGGAAGTAAAAGGAAAGGCTTTCTGAGTCTTCTGTTTCTTAAAGATAATCAGCCTAAATTAATCATAATGCCAAAGAGATACATTTTGGAGTGGCAAATTTTGTTCCCATCATTGTAACCATCATTACTAGCTGATGACTTTTTCTGTGTATTGAAGTCAAATTCCCAAGAATCAGACCCTAACTGGTTTAGCTAATTAGAATTATTGGTCTTGAATAAAGTTCTCATAGGCTGTTCTTAAGTATATAGATTAACTGCCCTTGGAGCAAGTGACCTAATCTGTTATGGCCAAGGTAGTGTTGGTCTGGTTCAGAATAAGGTTATCTGTGTATAAAAACAGCTGGGGCTGATTCCTTCAGTAGAGCTTCTGTGTGTAAGTTCTCAGAACATAGGATGGGAAGGCTGGCTTGCTGAGTCTGAAACTGTCCAGCATGCCCCATTTATTTACTCCACTGCAATTATTAATGTTTACTATGTGTTAAAGGGATATAGTGGAGGGAGGGGTATAGATATAAGACCGTCCTGCCCTCACGGAACTCACAGACTAGAGGAGACAGGCAAGCAAACTGAAGGCAGAAAAATGGTATGATATTGGTGAGTACATTGTGCTATGGGAACACATACTCAGTGGGGTCTGGGAGTGTGAAATAAGCCCCATCCTCACTCAGGTTTTTCTGCCCTAAGTATATGTTAAAGAGAGGAAGTTCAGTGTCAACATTTATGTCCTTTGATATCCTTGTTATCTTGATGTTTAAAAAATTACCTAAAGCAAAACAAGAAATGGCATTGAGTATATAATCGTTTATGTAAAGGACTTTTTCTTGTTTGTTGAGTGGAGGGAGAGTATTATTCTTTGGCTCTCAGATATTTTCTACAGTCAGTGTAGTGAGTATATCAGAATTATTTGAAAAGAACCAGTTACACTACCTGTAATATGAGGGATGTGGACTTAAAACTGGGCAGAGATCCTGAGAGATCTTCCTCACCCTTCTTTAGATTTCTGCTACTCTTCTCCCTTCACAGTGGTCCTAACCACTAATGACTGGTTGAGTATTTAAGTTCCCTCTTTTCTTCCTGGTAATCTAGATATTGTAGAAGAGAGGACTTCTGGTAACCCTTTATTCTAGTGGAATTCTCAGTGGGGATGCTTATGGATGAGAGAAGCCCCCTGGAAAACTGTTCTTTATCTGTGACTATTAGTTTGCCCCATGCCCCTAACTTCCTTCATCTTCTATCACAGCCTTGCTTACTCTTCTTTTCCAGTCAATTCTCCAATAATGTCTGTTCAAGCCAGTAGCCTGAATGTTGGTCATTGGGCCTGAACATCACCGTGCATATTAGCACTTCATATTGTTCCAAAGAGGTGAAGTGACTTGCCCAAAGCTCTTCATAGCATTTCATATTGAATGAAAGCATAACCCTACCCCTAAATGACCATCCAGTTTTGAAGATGATGCTATTCTAGATATTCTGATTCAGACCCAGGATGAACCTGACAATTTGAATCTATTTGATGAAGTTCTTAATGACCTAAATATCTCTACCAATGGCATTCATCATTGAATACTTGATACCTGGCACATAGTACTTTTTAAAAGTTATTTTTTGAACAAATGAAAGCAGCCTTAGGGAACTGTTAAGGAAAACAGAAAAGGAGTCTTTGATTATTTTGGAAGTTGGAACTGAGGAAGCATTTAATAATTATTTCAAACTGTACAATATAGTATGTCAAACCTTTCTGGAACCCTCTAGATACTGAAATGCAAAGACCTTGCATTGGAAATCTTTGAAAGAATTCATATCATTAACCAGTAGATGGCAGTCTTATGCTATAGTTAATACATGGATTTTCTTCAATAAATACATACAAAGCGATCGGTTGGTTGAATTTGTGGTTGCAGGACTGCAGATACGGAGGGCCAACTGTAAAGTAATACTTGGATTTTCGACTGGGGAGCGGGTGGCGCCTCTAACCCCTACTGTTGTTCAAGGGTCAACTGTACTTTGACATGTTCATCCATCATCATCCTTCCCTCCTGATCCCCACAAAACCTCCTCCCACTTCAGTTCTATCCCAGACAACTATCTTACCCATCTAGTCACCTCTCTTCAGGTGCCCAGGGATGTCTTACTGCTAGTGTCTAATTAATCACAGGAAAATATCTTTTATACTTACTTATTCATAATCATCTCCTAGGAACGGGACTGGCTACATAATTTGCAGGTCTTCCTGTTCAAAATTTATTGAGAATTTTGAGACACTAGCAGCAGAGCATTAAATTAAGCACACAGCCCTTCTGAGCCTACACAGGTCACACACCCATGAAGCAAGCCAGGCTTCAGAATTTAGAAGATATTTCCTTCTCCCCACCCCACCCTCTATCATTGCAACACCTCCCTGTGATACATACCCAAGGGGCTACTTAAAGGAGGAGTCACTGACTGTTATTCAGATACAGAATCTCAGCACTGGATCTTAGCACTAGAGATCATCTGGTCCAGTTAACTCATTTTAAAGATGATTGAACTAAATTCAAAGCTTGCCCAAACCTCTACCAGCCAAGGCTCCATCTACCACACAGGCCCTGTGAGAGATATTTTAAGAAAAGTTTTCCCATCTACCTAAGCCAGACTTTGCTCTGCTTTCTCTTCAAGAGTAGGGCACAGGTTTGTATTACTTAGTAACATTTATTGAGTACCAGCCATGTGCTGAGCACTGTGCTAGATGTTTTATATATAATACCTCAGTTGACAACACTCTCAGAAAATCATTGCTATTTTCCCTATTTTTCAAGTGAGAAAAATTGAGGCTCAGAACTTGAATCTTAGTTAGTAACTGGAAAGATAAGTGTTTAGGTAAGTCTGTGTTATTCTAAAACCCATTCCTTTTTTACCACATCATTCCTGAGTTCTAGGAAGACTGGGTCAGCCTATATTTCCTGAACATCAGTCTTGTTTTTGATCATCTCTGGATGATCTTGGGGACTCTTACGAGGTAATCCATGTTCTTCAAATTTACCAGCCTTGCTCCTGCCTTAGGGCCTTTGCTCCAGGGTATTTCCTCCACCTGAAACATTCTTCCTCCAGATATTCCATGAAAACAGGAACACATGTCAGATAGGTAATAGGGGATCTGATCACATAGGATATTGCAGGCCATTGTAAGGACATTGGCTTTTTCTCTGAATGAAATGGGAGACATTTCGGTACTTTGTGTAAAGGAGTGACATGATCTGATTTAGATTTTTAAAGGATCGTTCTGACGCTGTGTTGAAAAAGAGACTAAGTGGGCGGAGTAAGGAAGGTAGAAAGAAAGTAGGAGGCTTTTTAGGGATTATTACAGTAATCAAGGGAAGGATAAATGGTGACTGACCAAGGTGATAGCAGTGGAAATGAAATATGTTAAAATTTTTAACCTTTTGTTGTGGAAAATATCGAATACATACAAAAGTAGGGAGAAAAGTTTAATGAATTGCCATGTTCCTACTAGGTACCCCATGAACCTATCATGTGTCAGCATGGGTTGGGCACTTTTCAACAGCTGCAACAGTTGTCAACTTGTGACCAATCTTGTTTCTTCTATACTCCTCCCCACTACCTCCCTGACCCTAGATTGGGGAGGAAGCAATTTGAAGGAGACCCCAGATACTATATTTCATGTGTAAATATTTCAGCTTTTACTACCCCAGCTGCTTCTAACTGCTCCTCTATCCTGCAGTTTACCCTGTGGCTCCTGCTTGTTCATAGCTTCGCATACTCATGTCTTTTACTTACTGCCTGCCCTCTTTGTCCTGTTTAAACCTTTTCAAAAATTTTTTTTAATTTTATTTTTGACTGTGCTGCGCGGCTTGCGAGATCTTAGTTCCCTAACCAGGGATCAAACCCGCACCCTCAGCAGTGAAAGCGTGGAGTCCTAACCACTGGACGCCAGGGAATTCCGGAAACCTTTTTCCTTCTACCAATAATTGTGTATTTCTCACATTCAGACTCCCTAAAGGGAGGTTCTTCTAGGTTCAGTTCATTGTGTTGTTCCTTCTGCACAGAGAAGGAACATAAACTGGCCAAACTGTGTTAGATTGGCTGCTCTTGGGTCAGGCACCCTCTCTTGGTCAATCAAATTGGCATGATATCAAGGTCAGTTTCCCAAAGAGGGGTTATAGCAATGGTAGTCACTTAGCAAACAATAGGCTGCTCTCCAATACTAATAAATAGTGGAGATTTAATGCTAGAAAGGATATAAATTGTAAAAAAAAAAAAAAAAAAAAAAAAGTGAGCCTGCAGTGAGGCTAGAAATAGATAAGTGCCTAATCACTTAATTGCCATTATTTTACAGTCTGACCTGACTCATTTGGAGTGCTATTATTGGGTGCCACTAAGGAATTAAGGGACTTTTTTTCCTTAAGATATTTTTGTTTATAATAGGCTGAGTAATAGCATAGATCATAATGTACTGGACTAAAAGTCAAGACCTACATTTAATTCCTGTGTTCCTCATGGACTCTGTACAACATTAGACAAGCTAATAAACCTCTCTGTGCCTTAGTTTCTCCACTTTCAGGTGAGGTTAATACCTGCCCTATTCCTATTTCACATACGTAGATAAGATCAGAGAGGTAGAAGCACTTTGAACCTTTGTTTTTTCTTTTCTTTTTATTTTTTTTATGGTACGCGGGCCTCTCACTGTTATGGCCTCTCCCGTTGCGGAGCACAGGCTCCGGACGCACAGTCTCAGCGGCCATGGCTCACGGGCCCAGCCGCTCCGCGGCATGTGGGATCTTCCCAGACCGGGGCACGAACCCGTGTCCCCTGCATCGGCAGGCGGACTCTCAACCACTGCGCCACCAGGGAAGCCCTGAACCTTTATTTTTAAAAAGTGTGTGAAAAATCTGAATCATTACTATTTTCAATGTGAAGTTTTTAATGAAGTTATAACATGAACAGTGGTGCTCGCTTCGGCAGCACATATACTAAAATGAACAGTGGATTTAAGTTCTTGTTTTTGCAAAAGATTACATATTCTCTAATCTATTCATCTTCATCACGTATGCCAAACATTTTTCTTCCCACATTGTAATGTATCTGCCATGTTTATATACAACTTAGAATGATACCTGGAACTTGGTAAGAACTATATAAATATTAGCTGTTACCTTCTGCAGTGTGAAAAATAATTAGTCAAAACAAAAGTCCGTAGAGTTAAATGCTTAAAAAATTGACCACCCTCTGTGCCCTGTAATACACAACCACCTAAAATGCAATTGCTTGAAATACATAAAATAGTATATCATGTGAGCATATGAGTGAAAGAAAACTTTTGAGGCCCTAAAAATCTGTCTGTATGTGTATGCGTTTATGAGTAAAGGGGGGATGCCACTTGAAGGTGACACTTTTGGTATCTGATAGCCCACTTTTTCTCAAAGACAGGTTAATGTACCTGCTGCATCAGAATCACTTGAGAGTTTTCTAAAATCCCTGGTTCTATTTTCAGAAATTCTGATCTAATAGGATAACAGTGGAGACTAAGCATGCAAACATTTCTTAAGTTTCTCAGATTATCCTGATGCTTACCCAGGTCTAGGAATCACTGACAATGTAGAAAAATATAATACAGTTCTTTACCCTATTACATCATTTGTTTCCTACCAGATTATTCAAAGTGGTATGTATGGGGAAATATACAAATCCACACCGGGAGAAGGGGACTGGGAGGTTATCTATTAAAATCAGAATAGTGATTATCTCTGGATTATGGGTTTATGGAAATATTTATTTTTCATTTGCTTTTTTATCTCTAAATTTTCTGGTTGAATGTATATTATTTTTATAATAAATGTTACTAAGGAAAATATTTACCACCAGTACAAGATTTTAAAGACCTCCATGCAATGTATGTTTTTAGTTTACCAAATGTGGGAAAAAACCCAAAACCATCTATCAGTGCATATGCTGCATAGCTTTTTTTTTTTTTTAAAGGAGAGACGACTTATAAAGCAATGTGGGAACAATATTTATTCATCTGTTTTTTAAAATGTGACAAATTCTTTTAGAACACCAATAAATGTACATCTTAGAGAATGTAAAACAAATTAAATCCTAATTAGCTTTTACGTGTTTTGCTTTAGCAAGACTGGAAATATAAGCCATTGGCTAATGTTCATAAAAGGACTAATCAGTCAGCAACCTTACACTTGGTGAGGAGAGGAAAATAAGTTCTGGTTCAGTATAGATTTTCCATCTCATATGTGTTCTGGGCTCTGTTCCAGGAACAATGCTCACTCCTTTTTGAAGATCCTCTTGGCTTCCACTCCTTCATATACATAAGTCTGAAACGTGTTAACAAACAGAAGAATTTGCCATTAAGATTAAAGGCTAAATTAAGAAAAATATTAGTAGTATTATAGCTTTGAAATAAGTTTATAGTTTTTTTTTCTTGTACCTGATAACAACACTTTATACAGATACAGGATACATCCATTTAAAAACACGTTTTGGTTTTTAGTCACATTTTTAGTTAAAATAGGCTCAATGTATTGACATATATACGTTTTCTTCAATAAATAGGCATCAGAAAATATCTGTATTTTAAAAATCAGTAAGATTAATGAGAAAAGTAATAGTCTATTTATTGATGATATAACTCAACAACCCCCAAAATAAAATCATTGCTGTGTGATTATTTTCGCCTTTGGAAAATAACTATAATAACCACTCACCTGGACCATTTCACCACCTACAATTTCTCGGACAGTATTTAGTTCATTTCCATTGTCCACCCGTTTGAATTTTCCAACAAGTTTATTTCCCTCTAGGCTCCAAGTCCCCTATATAAAATTTAAAAAAAATAATAAAATAGCATTTTTTAGGGTCTTACATGTGTCAGGCCCTGTTTTGAGGCCTACAGGTCTACTTCTTCAAACTTCACTATGACCCTATGAAGTAAATATTATCTCCATTTCACAGATGAGAAAACTGAAATACAGTAATTTACCTAAAGTCACAAAGCCAGGGTTGAACCTAGGTTATTGGGCTCTAGAGTATGCGCTGGTAACCATCATGCTGTCCTCACTCAATTGTTTCCAAATGCCAGATTTTAAGGCAGATCATCAGGGCTTCTTTTTTCTAAACCTTTCACATTCAAAAGAGTGTTCTAAATTTAGTCATAGTTCATATTAGTTTCATGGAGAAGCTAACAAGCTTGTGCTTGTTTTAATTTATGTAATTGTTGTAGTAATTAAAACATAACCACAATGGATAAAATATTTGACAGTGTGATTGTCATTGGAAACATGTTTAATTTAACCAGAAGAATTCTAAGGGCAAAAAAGTTTTTCAAAACTCAGTTGAAAAATGTGACTCCATAAAATTTTATTTCAAATATTAAAAGTTGAATTCCCAATGACCTAGATTGTAGCATTAGGCCTTTCCATTTGGTCACAAATTCATTCACTAATTTATTCATTTATTGTATTATTTCAGTTACATTAACTAAATGTCTATTACGTTTACGTTAGATAACTCTAAAAGCTTTTGTTGCTGTCAGATATGTAAAGTTGAAAACACTGAACTTTAGTTTTCTTTATGAAGAGGTGTATACTCAGTCATTCAAAGATATTTTTCTAATTCTTATTGTTTAATCCTTTACAGATGTGTATGAAAATCAAAATGTTATGTTTAAATACTCTGCTAACTAACTAACTTGTTTGATATATAATATGGATAAACTCCATTGGCTGCTTCAGTAAATGAAGGAGACCTACATTAATTAAACCATTCAATGACAGAAAGCAGAGATTATTTTAGTATTGTGTAGAAAAATCAAGAATACATTGCTTATAAAAAATTTCTTACAGTGAGTTCAGTTCCATCTGCGAGGCTATAATTAAAAGTGACACCAAGCTCAAACACAACTTCAATGTTTCGAAAAGTGCTTGATTCTTTGACTGTGAATTTGTTTCCTTCTTGTGTAATTATCAGTTTCAAATTGTCATGAGATGCAAGCTTCCTTTTCACCACATTAATACCTGCAAAGGGAAAGAGATTTAAGGAAATAAAGTTAAAAAATGCCATGGAAAATGCTTACTTTTCCAAGTTTTGTTTTAACTAGTTAATTAACCAATTAATATTTTGAGGGGGGAGGAAAACCTGATAGCATTGACTTTGCACAAGAGCATCCAGATTGCTTCTGTAGAAAAAGTTCAGGCTCAATCATATCAAGCTATTTTTCCAAAACTTAAGAAAAATTAAATGAAGCAGGAATTATTGAATCTTAGAACTGAGTAAGTTTTTTAAAATTATCAATATTTTTGTTTCAGTGTTAAGTAAACCAAATTCCAGGAGTGTCAAGTGAAGGATTTTAAAAGTATATTTATATATTTATAAGGATATACAACTTTAATTCTACATGTATGGTACTCTTTTTTTTTTTATTAATGTCCTTTTGCTTTCCATAATGGCTTTAAAATTTTGAACTTCATAATTCTCTTTGTTTTTTGTGGCATTTCCGACTGTCTCAAAAATGAGAAAATTAGCAAACATTACAGTCAAATTTATTATGTCAGAGGAAAAGAGAATTAAGTCTCATTTATTCAGAGCTGTGACTTTTGATAGAATTCATTTTCATTGCTTTATTTTATGGACTTTGCTTTTCCATTCCCTAGAATTTAATGTTTTAAAGTCTGGAAGTTATCATTACACACTGCCATATTTTACTTTCCAAACAAAAAAACTATCAATTTTCAATCAGCAGTTAACGTGAATGAAATGTATCTGGATGTTTTTTGTGTTTCAGAGAATAGCACCCAAGAATCTTTTCTTCCAGTGGTGAGACAGTGTATTCCTTCCAATGTAAGAAGTGGGAATATGGTTTTTGCTACTCTGAACCATCGACCATTCCTGAGCCGCACCGCCACAGCAGGTGTCATTCTCTAAGCCTTAAGGTTTAGAAGGAGTTAGAAAGATGTCTGTGAGAAACAAAAGTACAAGCCATTAAAGTATTAAGCCCTTACCCATTTTTTCCATGAACTTTTCATAGTTCTCGTTTCGGTCTATCTTCCAAGTACCATCGAACGCCATGGTCTCCAGCTGATTGAGCCTCTAGGCAATCAGAGATTCAGGGCTGTCCTTAGGAGAGAATTTATGCTATTTCTTATCTTAGAACCAACTTCATACTGTGATGTGGAAGTTTAAAGTTCAAGAAGTCACTTAACTACATTAATGCCAAACCATCATAGTTTCCCCAGTTTCTATAAATTCCTTAGCTCCTCTCCTGAAATTCAGCTGTATTAAAGCATGATAAGCATACCTACTGTGTCTTAAACTATGATTGTGGGCACATTTATTTCAAGGATTAGAATGCATATTGTCTGTAGATAGTTTTTCCACTTACAAGTTCAAAGTGCACGCTGTGTTGAATGTAACATAATTTAGAGCATATATCAAATAACATCTGGGAAGTGAGACTATTAATGACGTATCCCTTTTTTACAATAGCAATTACCTTGTAAAGTAAGACTTCATGACCGAACACAGCTGAAAAGTTAAGGTTAATAGGATATTGATACTGAATATTTATTTATTTTTCTAATATGTCCTTTTGCATTGTGTTTTTGGATTGCCAGGGCTTTGGGTAAATATCCTGGCACCTGGTACAGTGTGTGACACACAATAGGGACCCATTATATTTTTGTTTTGGTCTTGAATGGTGATAGGCCACTGAGAAAAATTTCAAGAGGTAGCAATGTGGCTGGATAACATGACAACTCCCATAAGAGAAAGAACATCTTTAAACATCTGCCACGTGCTGAAAAAACAAAAGCCAGATGTCAGCTATGCCATTAACTAAAACCATTCCTTTGTTTAACTCTCACTCCCTCTCATCCCCAAACCTGGTGCTGTCCTAAGCCAAAACTCAATGTGTGTGTTGGATGGGTTGGGCATATAGAGGGTAGCTAGAAAGGTGAAGAGAGAAGAAGGTCACCGTATCTGTCCCTGCCCCCACTGCAGGCTTCCAACCTGGAGCATGCTCTAGCTGGTGCGGGAAAAACCATTAACTTAGTGTGAAGTGTGCAGTTTTGATTATTAGTGAGCCCGAACATGCTCATTATTAAAAAGAGACTATTATTGTGCATGAATGTGACCAGAGAACCTCTTATTAACTAAAGCTCAGTAGAGAAACTACAGAGCATGCCCAAGATTTCATTCAGGGTCAGTGGAGGGACGTATCTAACAGATTTGAACAGGACATTGGGAAATAGAATAAAGTTTAAAAATTTTTAAAGAAATATTTATCTATCTCTTTATTTGGCTGCATTGGGTCTTTGTTGCAGCATGCAGGATCTTCTTTGTGGCATGTGAGATCTTTCATTGTGCTGTGCGGGCTTCTCTCTCTAACTGTGGCTTCTGGGCTCTAGAGCGTGCGGGCTCAGTAGTTGCAGTGTGCGGGCTCAGTTGTTGTGGCATATGGGCTCTCTAGTTGTGGTGCGTGGGCTCCAGAGAGTGCGAGCTCAGTAGTTGCAACACGTGGGCTCTAGAGTGCGCGGGTTTAGTTGCCCCGCGGCATGTGGGATCTTAGTTCCCCAATGAGGGATCGCACCCACGTCCCCCTGCATTGGAAGGCAGATTCTTAACCACTGGACCACCAGGGAAGTCCACGTTTTAAAAATTTTGATATCTATTGGGCACACTCTTTCAGTGGAGTTGCCCACTTTTTATTTTCTCAAGCACATTAAACAGTAAACTACCTTCAACCAAATCCGTTATTCATTTAAAAAGGAAAATACATCCAAATATACACACAGACATACACACACACAGAGAGAAAGAGAGGGAGAAAGTGGGTGGGTCAGGGAAGAGAGATCATAATTTGAGAATAATGGGAAGTCCTTTACATATGAAAAAAATTGACTACCTTATCTTTGTACTTCTCTCTTTTGCCAAAGATAATGAAAACCTCATTATTTGGGAACCATCACCGTAGTGTACTTTCAACTTGGAGAAGAGAAGAAAAGTTCATGGTTACTCTAGAGCCAGGGTTTAAATAGTCTCTCAGGTAATCCACTACTTATGGTGATTTGTGAATTTAGCAGGCCATGGATAATGGATCCAATCTTTTTTTTTCTAGATTAGAAAAAATAGATGTATCTGGTCACTGGAATAGAAGTGTAGTGCAGTAAAAAGAACATGTGTTTTAGAAACAAAAAGACTTGGTTTCAGTACTGCCTGCAAAACCCATTATACACTGTACAGGACCTCGATCATATCAGTCAATCTCTCTGAGCCTAAATAATTACTAATAATTAATAATTATTCTCATTTTATAGATGAGGAACTGAGGCTCAGAGTGAGTGATATGATCAAGGTATATGATCAATACAAAAATTATATAAAGCATGAGCCTGAGCAACTGATAGACATCAAGTACTCAATAAACCTTTGCTTCTCTTCTTGTTCCCTGAGAAAGAAAATCAATCTCAATAATAAATTTTTAGAAGTATCCCAGGTCCCAAACCACTTTGATATTTGAGAAGGGAAATCTATGTCTTTCAATTGTTTATTAGAAAGTCACCTGAAATTTATTTATTTAGGTATTTTTTGATTTGCACTAGTGATTAACTTGGGGCTAGGTATGACTTGGATTTGCCTGTTAAGGTTAGCATGATACTTAAGACCCCTCTGGGAATACAGCTTTTCTCTCTATGATCTCACAGCAATGGAAGTAAAAGTGCCTGACTCAGGAAGGTGGGGAGGAGGAAACTAGAATGGCTTCTTACCATTTTTCACCTAACAGTGCCCTTTTTCTCGTGGCCACCTTGAGCTTCCCAGGAGGAGCAGAATAGGATCAGATGAAAGCAAATAGCACTTGGTCTCATGCAAACCTGCTAACAGAATGGACATGTTAAACTTTCAGTCTTCCATTTATCAGTGGCAGTAACCTAATTTAAAGTTGGTAAGGAATCCCTGTTATCTCTGCAGTGTGGCATCATTGGAGTTTTTTTAAATGATTAGATCAAATGTTTAACATTACACTTTTCCTTCTGCAGCTTCTGAACTCTGTAACTCCCCAATTCTTATCACTTACCTGGACCCCATCTAGAAAAGGTTGTACAGAACCTATGGACCAGTTTCCCTTACAGACCTCTCGTACTGATGATACAGTTGGGCTAATCAGCTGAGGACAGACCCAGTCCTTTATTTTCTTCTTTGATAATACTTGAAGATTTAAGGTCCTGCAGCTTGGGAAAGTGGGTGGATTAGGCGTGTGTTTGGGGGGGTTGCAGATGCTGTGGAGGTAGAGTTGTACTCTCTGTGTGGACTCTGTGGTCTGCATCAGCCACTGAGTGGTATGGAAGAAGTGGAAATCAGCAGAAACTCCTGCTCATCCCTATCGCATTCCTCCAAGAGAAAGTACAAACCACATTCCTTAACGTGGCTTCTGAAGCCCCTACTTATATCTCCAGTCTCCTGCCATTCCTTACTGTGTACTCTAAAATCTAAATATATCAAACTTCTTGTAGTCCTCAGGCTGTTAAATGTGCTTGCTTTCTGTTGCTTCAGGTCACAGCTTGGTCACTGAGTGCTCTAAGAAGGCTGCCCTGAACCACCAAGAATGGGTCAAGTAAGTCTACTTCTCCCAAGTACAATGACCTTCTAAAGGTCTCAGCATAGCTCATAAGAGGTAAAAGCAGCTGATTCATAATAACCAGGAAAACAGTATCATCATGAAGTCCAGAGATATCATGAGGAGGGGCAATATGATGTTTCAAGCTCATTTCAAAGGAATAGCTTTCTGGAGATCACAGAAATCCTTTTACCCCATTGTAAAGCAGAAGGGAAAGTTGGTTTTGTTTTTTTTTTTGGCGGTACATGAGCCTCTCACTGTTGTGGCCTCTCCCGCTGCGGAGCACAGGCTCTGAACGCGCAGGCTCAGCGGCCATGGCTCACGGGCCCAGCCACTCCGCGGCATGTGGGATCTTCCCAGACCGGGGCACGAACCGATGTCCCCTGCATCGGCAGGCGGACTCTCAACCACTGCACCACCAGGGAAGCCCAGAAGGGAAAGTTTTTATAGAGCATTTATATATATATATATAATTTATGGGATATAGCATTTTCAGGCATTTACTAACCACTTCAGAATTTCTGAAGCCTCCTATTCAGTCCCAAGTTATTTAACTTTTACATGTCAGAAAAAAATAGTGGTCTCTATTAGGGCCATGTAAGAGAAGGATTTGAGGGACAGATGGAAAGAGCAACAGGAAATTCTTAAGGTTGCTGTCCAATCCTTAGCAGTGAATGGGGAATGAGGGAGAATTGTAAAGTTTGCCTAAAGAGTTTACTTCATTCTGTTTTAACCATAAGCCTCTAAATTTTAGAAATATTAAGACCTTTTAAATTATGTTTTAGGATTTCGTACCTGAGATGGCTGGTTGATTTTCTTCCAAAAAGACTATAGAGTTACAGCAGTGTACAGGGAGGTATCTACCAAATAATGGTGAGTGCAACTTGCTGATTCTCATTAATAACAAGACAGCCATCAGTGGCAGTTGAATGATGTTGCATGAAGGATTTATGACTTCATCTTCTGTCTTATCTTTTTTAATCTGGGTCTGTTTCCCCAAATAATGAGTCTCCCTCAAGCAATTTGAATGGGAGGTTTCTCAACTCCTATACCCCTCATACCACAGAGGAAGATAGGTGTGCATTATCTCAGCTCCCCCCTCCCACATCCATTATGTTTCTGCCTTTTTTTTTTTTTTAAAGAAAATCTTTTCCTTTGAGACCATTTCCATTTGGCTGTCACCTTCCAGCCAACTTCATCATCATTATCTACCATCTATCCCATCTATTGTTGTTATCTACCATCTATCACGGAAAATCATGGCACCAGGCTCACCATCATCCTCTTTGTCTTGCCATCATCCTGGGTGAGCTCAAAGTCCATGTGGATAAGCTACTTGTCACTCTGGCTTCACGGTACCTTAACCTCCTCATCTCTAATAATCTTTACCTCTACACTTTATCCAGTTACGTCCAGGGCTGTAACCTGTGGTTTGTCACTACTAGAGTTGTTCCTTCTGTGAAATTTAACATGCCGCTCTCCGGCCACAACTTTTCATCCTCTCAGCTCCTTCATTTTCTCCCACAGTATCAGCTCTTAGCTGGGAGAGAACTTCAGTCAGTTGTCGCCTCCGTTTTCCCCCAAGTTGGAATCCCCTCCTGGTTTGTTTACATTCTCTATCCAGTCAATACCTGTTGCAAATAAAATAACTCCTGTGCTCTTCCAGGTGCTATTACACGTGCACGGTTTCCAGCTTCAACTGAATCCTCTGCCCTGCCTGGCAAGACTTTTGTGTACCTCAGTCAACTCCCTCCTCATTTGTGACAGTGACTGGATCTTTAATCGTTCTCCTATAGTCTTCTTCCCTTGCCTTCAGCAGATGACCTGGGTATTACTCCACAGGGGAACTAAAACAGCAAGCAATAATTCTCCCAATTTATGTGCTTTCCTTTTCAGTGTTATCTGTTACTACTTCACTTCTATAAATTCTTTCATGCACTTATTCATTCGACATATATTAGAATTCCCACTATAACCTAGGCACTATGCTAAATTATAGAGATAGAATGATGAACACATACAGTTTCAAGAGAAGCAAGGCTTGAAATTACAATAATTTGGTACATATAAAGATTTTTTTTCCTATCTCCATATCTCCCTTTTAATTATTTATTTGGCTGAGGTGGGATCTTTTCTTCTTCACATTAAGAAAATCCAGTCTCTCCCATCTTAAGAAATGAAAAAAAGTCTCCCTGGCTTCTATTGACATTTCTAGAACCTACTCAATCTTTCTCCTTTCCCTGATAGCCAGGCTTCTTGAAAAAGTAATCTATACTGTCTCCTCATTCTTATCTTCTGTTAGAGCCTCAGTCTGCTGCAGTGGGGCTTTCATATTCACCCCTCCACTGAAACTACTTACTAAGCTCATTGCTGAATTTTTTTGTTGTCAAATCCAGTGCACACCCCTTGGCCCTTATTTTATGTCATTACAGCATTCCAGACTATTGACTCCTCCCTTTTTGAAATTTCTCCTTTTCTTTTCTTGACTTCATTCTTTCTTGATATTCCTCTTACTTCTCTGAATGTCCTTTTCAGGCTCTTTCACAGGCAACTCTTTCTCAACCAACACTTTATATTTTGAGGTTGCATCTTAAGATCTCTTTTTATTCCACACAATTTACCTGGGCTATTTTTGCCATTCCCATGGCTTCAGTTTCCGTCTATGTGACTCTAAAATTTTAAGGTACAACCCAGATCTCTCTCCTACCAGGGACCTATTCCTTACCAAGTTGCTCTGTGTGCATGTTCAATTGGCAGCTCAAACTCCACAAACTGGAAAGGACCTTGATGTTCTACTCAGCCTTGTTCTCTCTTTTTGTATGTCCTGGTATCAGTGAATGATACTGCCATCCTAGGAATCATTCTAAAGTCTTTCCTCTCCTTTATCCTTGGCTTTCCATTTTATCAACAAATCAATACAATTTTTACTCCTTAATATCACTTAAATATATCCCCTCTTCCTTTGTATTCCCAGATAATCACCATTTTTCACCTAGGTGACTGCAATAATCTCCTAAATGATTTTCCCCTTTCTATTCTCCCAGAATCCAGTTTATCCAGAGAATATCTTTATAAAATGCTAATTTGACTATATCCTGTCCTTGCCTATGTTTTTCTTTTCTGTCCTTGCCTATTAACATTCACTGATACCCTATTGCTATCAGCATAAAATTCCAGATTCCTTACCTCTCCTGTTCACCCCCATTTACTCTTCCTTCACCAGATGCTATCATCTCTCACATCTCTCTTTGTGCATCCTCTTTCCTCTGCATGGAAATCCCACCTCTCTTGCCATGCTTTTCCTGCCTAACATCCACTCAGCCTTTAAGAAGTGGCTCAGTGTCACCTCTCCAATAGGCCTGACTTGCCTATGTCCTTCCTCCTTGCCTGGGCTAACTTTCCTTCATATCAGTATCATCATCATAACCCTATTTCTTTACACTTATTGTATTGATTGTAATAGTCTGTTACCCTGTTTGTTTCTTCTACTCTTCTACTTTCAGATTTGAGGGTAGAGATGATGTAAAATGGATACATAGTATGAATGAAATAAGTTCATGTATTCTAATTAAAGCCCTTGTTGCCCCTTTAGAAGTGTCACTTTTTCCTACTCTGGTTACAGGATGTGAATATTGACTAGCTAACAGGTTGTTTGATAATGAACAGTACACCAGTGCTGTTTTTTTCTTAGATTTTTTATTGATGTATAGTTGATTTACAATATTGTGTTAGTTTCAGGTGTACAGCATAGTGATTCAGTTTCTTTTCAGATTATTTTCCATTATAGGTTATCACAAGATTTTGAATGTAATTCTCGGTGCTATACAGTAAATCCTTGTTGTTTATTTTATGTATAGTAGTTTGTATCTGTTAATCCCATACTCCGAATTTGTCCCTCCCACCCTCCCTCTCCCCTTTGGTAACCATAAATTTGTTTTCTATATCTGAGTCTGTTTCTGTTTTGTATATAGACTCATTTGTATTATTTTTTAGATTCCACATATGTCATATCATGTAGTATTTGATACATGTCTGACTTACTTCACAAAGTATAATACATGTCTGACTTACTTCACTAAGTATAATCTTCTGTGTGAGGTGATACCTCATTGCAGTTTTGATTTGCATTTCTCTAATAATTAGCAGTGTTGAGCATCTTTTCATGAGCCTGTTGGCGATCTGTATGTCTTCTTTAGAAAAGTATCTATTTAGGTCTTCTCCCCATTTTTTGATTGGGTTGTTTGTTTTCTCAATATTGAGTTGTATGAGCTGTTTGTATATGTTAGATATTAACGCCTTTTTGGTCACATCATTTACAGATATTATCCCATTCTCTAGATTGTCTTTTCATTTTGTTTATGGTTTCCTTTGCTATGCAAGAGCTTTTAAATTTGATAATGTCCCATTTGTTTATTTTTGCTTTTATTTATTTTCCTTGGGAGACTGATCTAAGAAAATATTGCTACAATATATATCAGAGAATGTTTTGCCTATGTTTCTCCTAGGAGTTTTATGGTGTCATGTTTTACATTTATGTCTTTAAACCATTTTGAGTTTATTTTTGTATATGGTGTGAGGCAGTGTTCTACTTCATTGATTTACATGAGGCTGTCCAGTTTTTCCAACACGAATTGTTGAAGAGACTGTCTTTTCTCCATTTTATATTCTTGCTTCGTTTGTTGTAGAGGTGTGTGGGTTTATTTCTGGGTTTTCTGTTCTGTTCCATGCTGTTTTGATTACTGTAGCTTTGAGTATAGTCTGAAGTCTGGAAAGGTTATACCTCCAGCTTTGTTCTTTTTCTTCAGACTTGCTTTGGCAATTCTGGGTCTTTTGTAGTTCCATATAAATTTTGGGATTATTTGTTCTAGTTCTATGAAAAATGTCATGGATATTTTGATAAGGATTGCATTAAATCTGTAGATTGCTTTGGGTAGTATGGCCATTTTAACAATATTAATTCTTCCAATCCAAGAGCATAGGATATCTTTCCATTTCTTTGAATCATCTTCACTTTCCTTTATCAGTGTTTTATAGTTCTCAGCATCTAGGTCCTTCACCTCCTTGGTCAAGTTTCCTTAGGTAGTTTTAGTTTTTCCTGTTTTTTTCCTTCTATTCCTAGATATTTTTTGGCACAATTTTAAATGGGATTTTTTTTTATTTTCTCTTTCTGATATATCATTATTAGTATAAAGAAATGCAACAGATATCTGTATATTAATCTTGTATCCTGCTACCTTGCTGAATTCATTTATTAGTTCTGATTGTTTTTTATGTGGAGACTTTAGGGTTCTCTGTACAGAGTATCATGTCATCTGCAAATAGAGACAGTTTAACCTCTTCCCTTCCAATTTTGCTACCTTTTATTTATTTTTTATCTTTCTATTTATTTATTTATTTTTCTTATCTGATGGCTGTGGCTAGAACTTCTAATACTATGTTGAATAGAAGTGGTGAGAGTGGGCCTCCTTGCTTTATTCCTGAATTTAGTGGGAAGGCTTTCAGCTTTTTACTGTTAAGTATTATGTTGGCTGTGGATTTGTCATAAATGGTTTTTATTATATTGAGATATGTTCCCTCTATACCCACTTTGGTGAGAGTTTTTATCATGAATGGGTGTTGAATTCTGTCAAATGCGTTTTCTGATCTGTTGAGATGATCGTGTGTCTTTTGTCTTTCCTTTTGTTAATGTGGTGTATCACACTGATTAATTTGTGTATGTTGAACCATCGTTGCAGCCCTGGAATGAATCCAACTTGATCATGATATATGATCCTTTTTGTGTATTGTTGGATTTGGTTTGCTAATATTTCGTTGAGGATTCTTACATTTATATTCATTAAAGATACTGGCCTATGATTTTCTTTTTTGGTAGTGTCTTTCTCTGGTTTTGGTATCAGGGTGATGGCGGCCTCATAGAATGAATTTGGGAGTGTTCCCTCCTCTTCAATTTTTTGGAATAGTTTGAGAAGGATAGGTATAAGTTCTTCTTTGTATGCTTGGTAGAATTCCCCAGTGAAGCTATCCAGTCCTGGACTTTTGTTTGCAGGGAGTTTTTTATTTTATTATTTTATTTTATTTATTTTATTTATTTATTTTGCGGTACACGGGCCTCTCACTGTTGTGGCCTCTCCCGTTGCAGAGCACAGGCTCCGGACACGCAGGCTCAGCGGCCATGGCTCATGGGCCCAGCCGCTCCGCAGCATGTGGGATCTTCCCAGACCAGGGCACGAACCCGTGTCCCCTGCATCGGCAGGCGGACCCTCAACCATTGCACCACCAGGGAAGCCTTGCAGGGAGTTTTTTAAATTCCAGATTCTATTTCACGTCTAGTGATCAGTCTGTTCAGATTATCTGTTTCTTCTTGACTCAGTTTTGGCAGGCTGTATGTTTCTAGAAACTTGTCCAAATTAGACCAGGTTGTCTAATTTGTTGGCATATAGCTCTTCATACTATTCTCTTACAATTTTTTGTGTGTCTATGGTATCAGCTGTTATTTCTCCTTATTTGGTTTATTTGAGTCCTCTCTCTTCTTGGTAAGCCTGGCTAGAGGTTTGTTGATTTTGTTCATCTTTTCAAAAAAATAGCTCTTGGTTTTATTGATTTTTTCTATTTTTTAATCTCTATTTTATTTATTTCCTCTCTGATCTTTATTCTTTACTTCTTTCTGCTAACTTTAGGTTTTGTTTGTTCTTCTTTTTCTAATTCTTTTGGGTGGTAGGTTAGGTTGTTTATTTGAGTTTTTTCTTATTTCTTGAGGAAGGCCTGTATCTCTATGAACTTCCCTCTTAGAACTGCTTTTGTTTCATCCAGTAAATTTTGTAAGGTTGTGTTTTCATTTGTCTCAAGGTATTTTCTGATTCCTTTGATTTCATCATTGACTCATAGGTTTTTTTAGTAGCATGTTGTTTAGTCTCCATGTGTTCATTCTTTTCCTGTTTTTCTTTCTGTGGTTGATTTCTAGTTTTATGCCATTGTGGTCAGAAGAGATGCTTAAAATAATTTCTGTCCCCTTACATTTGTTGAGGCTTGTTTTGTGACCTAGTATGTGCTGTATCCTAGAGAATGTTCCATATGTGCTTGAAAAGAATGTATATTCTGTTTTTGCTTTTGGTTTTATTTTTTTGGATGTAGTGTCCTGTAGGTATGAATTAAGTCCAACTAGTCTGTTGTGTCATTTAGGACCTCTGTTGCCTAATTGATTTTCTGTCTGGATGATCTGTCCATGGATGTCAGTGAGGTGTTAAAGTCTCCTACTATTATTGTATTATTGTCCATTTCTCCCTTTATGTCTGTTAGTATTGTTTTATATATTCAGGTGCTCCTATATTGGGAGCACATATGTTAACAAGTATCCTCTTCTTGTATGGATCCCTTTATCATTACATAATGCCCTTTTTGTCTTTCTTTATGGTCTTTGTTTTAAAGTCTTTTTTGTCTTGTATGAGTATTGCTACCCTCACTTCCTTGTTGTTTACGTTTGCATGAAATATCTTTTTCCATCCTCTCACTTTCAGTCTATGTGTGTGTCTTTTGCCCTGAAGTGAGTCTTTTGTAGGCAGTATATTCTAGGTTCTTGTTTTTGTTTATCTAATCTGCCACTCTATGTCTTCTGATCAGAGCATTTAGTTCATTGACATTTGAAGTAATTATTGATAGGAATGTACTTATTGCCATTTTAATCCTTGTTTTCTGGTTGTTTTTGTAGTTTTTCTTTATTTCTTCTTTTTGTTTTTCCTTTTGTGGTTTGATGACTTTCTTTTGTAGTATGCTTAAGTTCCTTTCTTTTTTGGTTTTTGTGAATCTGTTTTATGTTTTTGATTTGTGGTTACCATGTTGACCCGTATGTTGACCCGTAACTAAATCTACGTTCTTTAAATTAACAGTCATGTAAGTTCAAACAAGTCCTAAAAGATCTACATTTTTATTCTCCCTTCCCCCACATTTTGTGACTTTGAAGTCCTATTTTACATCTCCATGCTTATCCTTTTACTATTAATTGCAGTTATAATCGTTTTTACAATTTTTTGATTGTTTTTTTTGTATGCACTGGTTTGTTTAAGTGATCTTCATTCCTTTTATGTATTACCTTCATTCCTACTGTGATTTTCCCTCTTCCATAGATTTTTGCTTCTCTTCTATTTAGAGAAAACCCTTCAATATTTCTTTTAGGATAGGTTTAGTATTGCTGAATTCTTTTAGTTTTTGCTAAAAAACTGAGAAATTCTTTATCTCTCCTTCTATTCTAAATGATAATCTTGCTGAGTAAAGTATTCTAGATTGCAGGTTTTTCCCTTTCAAGACTTTGAATATATCACTCCTTTTTGGCCTGCAACGTTTCTGCAGAGAAATCAGCTGATAGCTTTATGGGAATTCCCTTGTAACAGATTCTTTGTTTTGCTCTTGCTGCCATTAGAATCCTCTCTTTACCTTTAACTTTTGTTATTTTAATTATGATATGTCTTGGTCTGGGTCTGTTTGGGTTCATCTATTTTGGGATCCTCTGCTTCCTGTACCTGTATATCTGTTTTCTTCTTTAGATTTGGGAAGTTTTCAGCCTTACTTTCTTCAAATACATTTTCAATCCTCTTCTCTTTCTCTTCTCCTTCTGGAACCCCTATTATGTGTAGATTGACACATTTTATATTATCCTGTAGATCTCATATGTTGCTTTCATTTCTTTTCATTTGTCTTTCTGTCTGCTGTTCTGGATCACTTATTCATTCTTCTGTGTCATTTAGTCTGCTATTCAGTGCCTCTAGATTGGTTTTCATCTCTGCAATTAAATTGTCTATTTTTGATTGGCTCACGTTTATAGTTTCTAGTTCCTTGTTACAGTGATCTGTGTTTCTGTCAATAATCCTTTTAAATTCAGTTAGCAGTTTTATTACCTCCTTTTTGATCTTGTTGTCTAGTACACTGGTAAGCTCTGTTTCATTTGTTCTTCAGGCGATATCTTTGGTTTTTTTTAGTTGGAGTAGTTCCTCTCCATTTTCATTTTACTTAAGCTTCTCTGTCTCTATGAATTTAGGAAAAACAGTTATCTACTGTGGCCTTGAAGGAGTGTTTTTATGTGGGAGAGTCCCTGTGTACACTGTGCGTGTCTAATGTTTTTGGTGTGAGGGCTGGTTTTGGTATGGATGCCAGCCATGCCTTTCCTCAGGGTGTGCTGGCTGTTACCTCTTGATAGGGGGAGTGGTTGGTGTCGTAGTGTCTAGAGCCTGTGTTGGATGTGAAGCGGGGCTTCCTCTCTGATCTGTAGCTGTTGTCACCCTGTCAGGGCCAGTGTCTGCTCCCCAGATGTTGAAGTAGAAGCCTTGAAGTTTGGGATTGATCAGGCTCTGTTGCCCTTGAGTGTGTGCCCTGCCTCAAAGGAGGTGATTGCTGAAGCAGTGAGGCCTATGTGATCACTGAGAACCTATGCGCCATGTGTGTAGGCATCTGCAGTTCTGCTCAGAAGCAGCCCAGGGTCACATCTCTTTCTCTCTTGTGTTTGTCCCAGACCTAGTTAGTGCAAAGTGTTGTGAGGAGTAGGGTAGGGCTGGGGGTTGGGGTGTTGTGGCTGCAGGAATTGAGGTAGGTGTGCTGCTGTCTGAGATCTGGGCTGCCTCTGTGGCAGTTTTCTCCCAGGACCTGTCTACCCCAGATCTAGTGCTAAGCTGTGGTGTGGAGTAGGCGGTGCCAGGGAGCTCTCCATGGGAGAGGAGCTGCTCTGTACTCCTGAGTGTGCTGACAGTGGCTTCTGCCACCCCACTCAGACAATACCTCAGGCCCTCTGGGCTGTCTCTGTGTAGCTAGACGAGTTCTCTCCCAGGGCTCTCTGCCTGAGATTCAGCAGTTAGCTGCTAAGTGCTCTGTGGTGCTGTCCCTACACGTGTTAACAATGGCTACTGTGGCCCTACCTGCTGCCAGATGTGTGCACTGACAGTGGCCTTCATGGCTCCACCTGGATTATTCCCCAGGCGCCCTGATCTGTCTCCATGTGACTAGACCGAGTCTTTGCCCACATCTCGTGCCAGGCTGTAGTGTGGAGTGAGCAGGGCTGGGATGTTTGCACCTTTGGATTGGGAAGTGCGGTGAGGCAGCAGCTGCCAGTGCAAGGCTCTCTCCACCCTGACTGTTAGCAAGCCAGCACATGTGCACTTCTTGTGAGTAGAGTCTAGGCTTCTCCAGCCCTATCTGTCTCAGTGGATTTCCCAGCAGGCAAGGGGGCTTGTCTCCTCCATGTAGGACCCTAGGACTGGGATTCCCAGATTGTGGCTCCACCTGGTCTCTCCCCAAGGCAAGGGTCCACCCATGTGGACCTTCTGTTCCTTACAGATCCCCCCAGGGGGCGCAGGTCCCAGCTTGATGCCTTTTTTTCCCAGTCCTACCTGATTACATGGAGATCTTTCTTGCAGCTTTGGTTGTACAGGAGTTCTTCTGCCAGTTTCCAGTTAATTTTCCATGAAAATTGTTTCACGTGTAGAAGTATTTTTGATGTGTTTGTGGGGGGAGGTGAACTCCTCGTCCTCCTACTCTGCCATCTTGATCCCTGCTCTACTTCACTGCTTTCTATTCTGACGCTAAGGTCATGGGTTTACCTTGTGTAGTATTTTGACTCCCTGCCTACTTTGCAGCCTAACTGAGGAGCATGCATTTGCAAGCTTTCCAAAAGAAAGTTAGTTGCAGATAATTGGCTCAAAAGCTATCTAGTTGGTAAAATACTACAAGAGACTTTGGCTCCTTGATGAAATGAAGTGAATTTTCATCTCAGAGTGAAAGAATGATATTGCCAAAGTGCTACTTTTTAGGCTTGGCAGAAGTAATATTTCAGAAATAAAGAACATGTTACCAGTTTTAGGAAAAGCATCAATGGGCTTTGCTATACCTTTTATATAGCTTTACCTCCTTGCCACAGAGAATCACGTTTAGTGGGGAGACTATCATGACTATATATACTCACTGTAGACAATTTTGAATATATAGCTAAGCACAAAGAGAAGTAAAAATTGCTCAAGGTATCATCTCCGAAGGTAATCAGTGCTAGCGTTTACATGTATGTGTTTATAGATATATATATGTATATATATGTATATACACACACCATTCATTTACAGTAAGTCCCCTACATACAAACCTTCAAGTTGTGAACTTTCAAAGATACGAATATGCGTTCATGTGTCCAGTCACGTAAGTTGGTGCTATTTGAGGAGGCACTGTTAGTTTTTGAGGCGCAGGACCTGAACATAGAACGGTACACAAAGTTTGCAGCAGCCGTTCAGAATGTAATCCAGTGCTACCATGTCATCTATGATGAGATAAAAAGAGCTACTACCCAGACATCACTGGATCGTTTTCTCAGGCGGGTAGATAGAATTGAATCCAGCAAGGACCCAGAACCTGTGCCATCCACATCAGGCGTGAGTGAAATTGCAGCCTGCCCTCCGTCTCATGTTGCTGACGATCCTTCAGCTCTACCATCTCCCACGTCTTCTCCCTCCTCCAGTCAGTAACTCTTCTTTCCTGTTCACTCAGTGCCAGCCCCTGTATGCCAGCTGTTGTACTCAACTACTGTACTTTTTAAGGTACTGTACTGTAAGATTAAAAATGTTTTCTTAATTTTTGTGTTTATTTTTTTTTAGGTATTATTCGTGTGGAAAGTATTATAAACCTATTACAGTACAGTACTGTATAGCCGATTGTGTTAGTTGGGTACCTAGGCTAACTTTATTGGACTTACGGACACTCTCTTGGAACAGAACTGGTTCATATGTAGGGGACTTACTGTGTATAAAATATACATTTTACACAGATAGATGGGTTCATACTATATATACTATTTCGTAAACACTTCAAAAATTAACAGCTATTTAAAATTTTCTCATTTCATTAAATGTTCTCTATATCATTAAGAAATTTTTAAAAATTATATTAATGAACAGTCAATGCAGTAACTTAGAAAATGTAAAAAAGCATAAAGAAAAATTTAATCAAGGACTCATAATCCTACCAGCTGAACATAATTACTGTAATACTTATGTGTGATTCTTCTGGTTTTAAGTATATGTGTATGTACACACACATACATATATGTATATTTTCATGTATTCCATGTACATACATGTCTGTATATGTATGTATATACATCTTGTATATATACGAATACATAAGTATGTATATGTGTATACTCACATATGTTTGTGTGTGTGTGGATACCTACACACATATTTTCATTTGATCAGATTTATATTTTAGAAGGCTTCATTTGGCACAAAATATAGAAAAGATCTGAGGCACACATCTGGAAGAGAAGGCTAATTAAATATTACTGTGATCTTGGTGAGAAATGAGGACTGAAAATAAGATGGTGAAAATGAGATTGGAGAAAAGATAACCACAGATATGTGGGAACACCCTGGTGCTATCAGAGGCTAGAATAGCAAACAAGACGGTAGATGACAGCTGTACCAGATGGGTATGGTATTTCCCAAGGTCATCAGGGCACAGTATTCTCTTTTCAGCTAGCTCATCTATATGGGAGAACAACCTTTGAAATACAGATAAAGTCTCTAAATAACATCAGTCAATCAGACATTGAAATTTGCCCCCAATGAATGTTTCTACCCTTTTCAACAGGAATTTTCTTCTTAAATCAACTCACTGTTAAGGAAACAGATTAATTTAAATAGAATCACTCTCTTCAGTAACTTAAATTTCCTTTTACTATCTAGTTTTTAATTCATTTCATTCTCCCCCCATCCATCCTTCTGTAACGGTTAAGTGGAATAAGCATAATTTATGGAGTTTAAAATGCAAATTCATTTTTGTCTCTAACTTTCACTGGGAGTTTTTCTTGTGCCTGTATAAAAACCTATGCAGTCCCATGATTTTTCTGACCATTCAAGTAATAAAATGTTCTATCGGGGCCTCCAAGTTGCACAATTCTCGGGGGTACCATTTGCATTGTAATCTTTGTAAATGAGTCTCCTGGAGCCCAGCTCCGATAAATTATAATGGGAATGGTACCGCTGGAGTTTTGCAACACGGCCTTGAGTCCTAGGGTCATTTGAATATCAAAATCATAGTTTTAATTTAGTATTTAGGTTTTGTGTAATATATTAAAGAATACTTTGCTCTTCCTTCAGTTAAGACTTCTCCTCCCCACCCCACCTTCATTCCACGGCCTGGCTACAGGCATGCCAGCAGTCTTCCGGGAAGAGTATGCTATAAACCTTCTTGCTCAACTCCTAGTGTTGTACAGTTGGGAGGAGGGTGGAAAGGTGGCCCCTCTGATTGCCCTGGCCCTCAGCCTAACTCTCCACATGCAGCAGTGCCTCATCTTCAGTTGGTCACCCCAGTGCCCCTTGGCTTCTCCCTTGCAGCAGTTTTCCCAAAGTCCCTTTCTCCTAGGTCATTGTCAACTCTCTCGGTGTCAACCATCCTGTTGGAGAGGATACCTTTTTAAGTGACCCCAGGCAGATATTTAGACCACTATTTTTCATCTAGTCCCTGGAATTCCCATACTTTTGACCCATTACTAGAGGAGAGTGCAGTACCTTCCTAGTCACCCACCTATGTCCTGCTGTCATAGGTGGCTTTTGCAGATACAGGTGAGGGTCAGACGTTATTACCTTGTGCCCATCAGTCAGGACTGGGATTACTGTGAAGCTAGTGAGGCACTCACCTTGAGTGCAGAATTAAAGAGAGTGCCAAAAACCTCAGCAGTCAAGGTAAACAATATTTTAATGAAATATTTTTAAAGTAAATATTAATGCAAAAAAGCATGATGAACAAGATATCAAAACTTTAAATAAAGACAGGATTAGTACAGGAGATGCTTACTGAGTTCTGTGACTGTCTTGAGGTGCATTGCAAACAAGCCTCATCATTGTTCCCCCATAGCACTTCTCTCTTTCCAATGAAGTATTCCTCAAAAAATTTTCTCGGGCTTCCCTGGTGGTGCAGTGGTTGAGAGTCTGCCTGCCGATGCAGGGGACACGGGTTCGTGCCCCGGTCCGGGAAGATCCCACATGCCGCGGAGCGGCTGGGCCCGTGAGCCATGGCCGCTGAGCCTGCGCGTCCGGAGCCCGTGCTCTGCAACGGGAGAGGCCGCAACAGTGAGAGGCCCTCATACCGCAAAAAAAAAATTCTCAGTTGCCATCATTTTTTATATCTGTGTTGAAATTTAGTCTCTGTGTTCTAACAGCTCACTTTGAAATGTGTTTTTGTATATTGTTGCATCAGTCAAAATTTCCAGTTTAAATTATAGTTATCCATCTATCCATTCATTTAATGGGCTTTTGTATGAAGGAGAATAAAAACAATCTTCAAATGCTAATGATTAATTCATTTTAAGAGATGATTAAAACTAATGACTGTTAAATGGAAATGTTTACAGTTACAAAGGGAATACCAAATTGATCTGCCTCACCAAGTAGGCCGTGAGATAGATTTGTAAAATTAAAGGGATCTGCAATGCGTTCTACTTTCCTGTTAGAAATGTCCCATAAAACATTTTCATGTTACCAACTCCTCTATTCTGCTTATCTGTGTAGAGTTAGCCCTTGTGAGCTGTTTTGAAACAGCTCATTTCATGGTTTCTGATTGGTTTGTCAATGTAAATAGAGATCTTCAGAAGTAGAGTGATGAGCCTGATCTTGTTCAGAGAAAAATTAAGGGCCCTTCAAGCTAGTGGATTGTCAGTTCCTTTGTAAGGAGTGTTTTTATTACCCTTCAGCTGCCTTAGAGGTAGTTGTTAACAAAGGATTAACTCAAACTTTGTATCAAGGAGTACAGATATGTATGTCATTGTAGGCATTGAGATTTTTTTTTTTGAAATTTATTTTCAAAGCTTTTTTTTTTTTTAAAGCTGATGGATTAAAGGGGTAATTTAATCAGTAAACATTTGTTATCTGTTTATTTAGCTTACTTCATACAGAGCAATTGGCTCCATTGATTTTGAGTGGTCAAAGACAATTCTCTAAAATCAATTCAGTCACCTTCAGCCTATTTGTGTAACCAGGTACAAATTAGTGAGTTTCCTTCTTGAGTCCAGCTGCAGTGTATTGTTCTGTAAAGTGTCCAGTTGTCTGCTCTAGTTGCCTTGGTCAATTGAATGACCCTGCTCCATAAGCACAGCCTATAGTGCATTTGGCTTAATATATTAAATAAACTAAACTGTAACATGCTGGCCATAGAAGCTAGGACTTTATAGAACCATTCCTGCTTGGAAGAGCATAATTGGGGTTTGAATTAATTATAATCCAAAAAGTTGTCTTAGCCCAAGGCGTATGGCCTCTGAGACCCCAAATGCCAAAATCTTACTATGTAAAAATGATCCATATAATAAAAAAACAAACACATAAGTTGAATTGAATTTCACACCAGGATGTTTTCCTAAAATATACTGTCTAAAGGGTTCTTGCAAATCAGTTCCTGCTGCTATATAAATGGCCATATTTAAATCTAATCACAATATCCCTCCTGCAGTGAAAGGCTCATTTGTTCAAAAAATGATTTAGGGCCCAATGACACCAGGAAGTCTGTGGTCCTGTTGCTGCATGTGAGCAGAAGGTCAGTGAAAATGAAGAATGAACACATACTATAAAGTCCACATTTCTAACAGAACATTTTGCAAAGAATAAAATGGGAATTCAAGAAACATGTACGTTTACTTAATATTTTTATTAACATTAGCACTGATATGAAAATATATTTCACGTATATAGTACAAACAGTAACCAAATAAATCCCATTTTAGCCCCTTCTAGTTTAAAAAGTAGAGTGGTACTGCAGCAGGCCTATCCCATTAGTGCTCAGTATTCCTGAAAAGCACTAATGGCATCTGCTGTAAGCACCTGAGGTGCTTTGCCTTCAGGCTTTCCTCTGGTCACAGAAATATGCTTAGCCCCTGCAAATATGGTATGCTGGAAGTGCCAGAGGATCAAGGCCACCAGGAGCAGCCCTCAACTAATAATGGACGGAGGTGGTAAATAAATATCTAAGCTTCCTTGCCCCTCAGGTAGGATGACCTTGAGATATATTCTATACAGTCTCCAAGAGGTCCCAGTGAAACTGAGCCTTGGTTGTTCATGGTAATAATCTGCTTATTAACTCACCCTTTATAACTTCCTACCTTTCCTTTCCCATCTCACTTCCCTACTCCTTTACCAGTGTTTCCTGGGATAGTCTCCCAAATAAGCTACAGTTGACCCTTGAACAACACAGGGTTAGGGGTGCAGACTCTCTGCACAGTCAAAAATTCACACATATAGTTTATATTGGCACTCTGTATTTGCAGTTCCTCCATATTCGCGGTTCCTCCATATCCCTGGTTCCACATCCACAGATTCAACCAACCTTGGATCATATAACACTATAATATGTACTGTGGAGAAAGATCCATGTGTAAGTGGACCCACACAGTTCAAACTCATGTTGTTCAAGGGTCAACTGTAATTACACCCAAATTCTTGCATCAGAGTTTGCTCCTGAGGTATTCTAACAATCACCAGTACTGTTGAAGCTCCTCATCTTCATCCCCAATTTCAACTCTGTCTCTCCCCAACCAAGGCTAACTACTACTTCGATTTTCTTTAATGTTGTTTGAACTGACTAAATTTATTTCATACTATTCACATTCTTTTGCAGTTTTTTAAAACTAACCATTATGTTTCTAAGATTCATTCATGAGTTACTTCTGGATTTTTGCCATTATGCCAATGCTACTGTAAATATTTCTGCACATCTCTCCTGGTACACATGTCAAGAGTTTACCTAGGAGCAAAACTGTTTAGTCATAGAATCTGCATTTTCATTTTTTTTAAAGTCACATTTCCTAGTAAAGACAGTAGATTTAATACATAAGTCCAATTTTATTTTCTTTCAAAACCCAACTAAAGCTTTTCAAAAATCCATAGAGATGGGGAAAAGAGAAGATGAGACAATATCAATGCAAGTTTTAAACCTGGAAAGTAGATGGTAAGTGGCGAATTACTTGGTAGAACTGAGAAAGCCAAATCTAGGATGGGGTGAGGGGCAGTGGATGGGAATCAGGGAACCAACTTAATTTATACTGCAGAATCTTCAAAAGACTCCATGATTGATACCTCTGGAAGATGGGATAAAGGGGGTTAGCTGAAATATAGTGAATTGATTGAAGAGATTAGAATATACATATAGATAGAATATACATATTACATATGTTATATCATATGTCCTATATATTGTTTTATTACATATATACTGTATATTATTATAATTAAATTGTTGTCTTAAAACTTTTCTCATGAAGAAGATATCAGCTTCAGACAGATTTACAATGAATTATAACAAACTTCTAAAGGAAAAATAGTTATTGATGAGGATGTGGCCTAAGGGAACTTTTACGTACACTGTTTTAGGGAAGGTAGATTGATATTTCACTTTGAAAAAGTATTCAGTATTATATTTCCCCATTTTAAAATATACTTTAAAGTTTTTTTAATCCAGCTTTTATATGCATATTTTATCCTTCAGCAGCATATTTTTTCTTTGTCTCTTTCATATATTTTCTTATTTATTTGTTTGTTTTTATTTTTGTCTGCATTGGGCCTTCGTTGCTGCATGCAGCTTTCTCTAGTTGTGGTGAGCGGGGGCTACTCTTCGTTGTGGCGCACATGCTTCTCATTGCAATGGCTTCTCTTGTTGTGGAACACGGGCTCAGTGGTTGTGGCTCGCAGGCTCTAGAGCGCAGGCTCAGTAGTTGTGGCGCATGGGCTTAGTTGCTCCACGGCATGTGGGATCTTCCCGGACCGGGGCTCGAATCCGTGTCCCCTGCATTGGCAGGCGGATTCTTAACCACTGCGCCACCAGGGAAGCCCCTCATACATTTTCTGAAATGTTTCTTTATCACTTAACTCTTCTACTAAGTATTTCATTTCTTCCATCACATTTTTAATTTCCAAGAGCTGTTTTTTTGGTTCTCTGTTTAATTTTTCATGGCATCCTGTTTTTTTTCCCAGAGATACATATATTCTCTTATATCTGAGTATATTAATTATAGATATATTCCTGTTTTGATTTTCGAGGTTTTATACTTCCCACATATATCTAAAATCATTTCATCTATTTGTTTTGCTCTCTATCTTTCATATTAGAGTTTTTTTCTCAAATGTCTCCTTGATTAAATGTTCATTTTTAGAGGCCTGGTGAGCTTGCCAACCGTGAACTCCCTGTAGAGTGACCTGGGTGGGCCATTTGTTGGGAAAAGTGCCATGTAGTTTTCTTTAGGTCTTTCCACATGGGCTGGTCAGCTCCCACAGAGAAGACTCTTCCAAAATCTTGTGTAGAAAGTCAGGGCTTGGGACTTCCCTGGTGGCACAGTGGTTAAGAATCTGCTTGCCAATGCAGGGGACATAGGTTTGAGCCCTGGTCTGGGAAGATCCCACATGCCTCGGAGCAACTAAGCCCGTGCACCACAACTACTGAGCCTGCATTCTAGAGCCCATGAGCCACAATTACTGAGCCCGCGTGCCGCAACTACTGAAGCCCACGTGCCTAGAGCCCGTGCTCCGCAACAAGAGAAGCCACTGCAATGAGAAGCCTGCACACCACAATGAAGAGTAGCCCCTGCTCACCGCAACTAGAGGAAGCCCGTGCACAGCAACAAAGACCCAACACAGCCAAAAATAAATAAATTAATTAATTAAAAAAAAAAGAAAAAGAAAGTCAGGGCTTGGCTCCTAGTGTTCTAAAATGGGAATTGGGTGGGTCTCTCAATATTTAATAGGCACACATTCAATCAATCTTCCTGTTTCTTCATGTTTTTTGTATCTCAATTGTGTCTAGTATCCCTCAGTCAAGAGTTCTTCTGTTTACCCTCTCCGTAGAATAATTCTGCTGGCTGTGAGAGGCAATTACTCATGGGTGTAGTACAGAGAAGGCGATTCGGGAATTTATCTGCTTCTTTAAAAGCTTTCAGTCCTGCCCTTCTTTCACTGTGGCTGCTGCACTTATCCATTTTCTTTTAAAATTTGGCAAAGAAATACTAAAAGATTCTCCAGTGGGTCATGGGGATACCAAACGTATTCCTTCCTCCTCCTATTGTGTAAGAGCAACCCTTCCTTCTGATACTCGGGGTTGATTACTCCTGCTAGGATGGTGACTTCTTGCCTTGTCTTGGTCTCTTGGGAAATAGAATTCCTAACTTGCTGAAGCCAGAGTTGAAGGAGTGGGAAGTGATGGCAAAATGGCAACGTCTACTTTTACTCTTTATTTCCCAGCACCGGATATTCTACCTATTGATGATAGAGTCTCATATAATGTTTATTAATAAGTATACTATACCCTGGAGACTGATCCCCACCCTTGCAGTGTATGCATACCTTTATTTCCTTAGGAGAAATTCATAAAGTGTATTTATTTGGCCAAATGGTCACAGTAAAATCAGCTCTCATACAGATGAGGGTAAGTGTTCCTACGTCTAGGCCATGACAGAACACACTGGGCTGCCTACAAATGCCCACCACCCCCTTTCCATTCCAAATTGTTTGCTCTGCCTGGTAAGCAGTACCCTGGGTTAGTGCTGTGCAGGAACCCTGCCGTAGGGGACTGGATTCTATCATGGAATTGTCCTGGCATATAGATTATTAAGGGAAGGATATTATTGTAGGTGACAAATACAAACTGAAGTATTCGGTAATAACTTCACTCTTCTGTAATAGTTAAACAAATCTCCAATGGGGAATGACAGATATATACCCCAGGAAAAGAGTCTGTTTCTACAAGAAGTTAGTTTGGCCAGCTTGAAAATGGGAAAACAAACTTCATGGGAAACGGTTCTTATGACTTAGGCAATCACAAATGAATGATTAACTGGCCGAAATCTCATTGATGATTATGACTGTATTGTATATCAAGCTTGATCAGGGGAAGTAAGAGAGCACTTAGGGGATTGTGCTGAAATAAGCAGATTGCAGCAAATGCTCTTTGGTTACCGTTGCAATAAAAAGCTCACTCACCTCAGCCTTTTTTTTTTCCCTTGCGTAAGAGATTAAAAAAAAAAAAAGATGATGGATTTCTGTTTAACTGGGATGTGTGGGAGTGATTTGGAGGAAGGAGGTTTGGATGGAGAAAGAGGAGTAGACAGCACACATTCGGATCATCCATGAGAAGGACTCCCAGCTCAGCTGCCTTTGATCTCCAGTGCCCTCTGAGATAGTAGAAGTGCATAGTGACTCTTCTCTCTGGACAGGATAATTAGGATGTGTGTTTGCAGGCCAAGAAAGATGGCACAGGTGAGATATACACTGTACTCGCCATTGATCTGTGGGCCACAGCTCACACAGGAAGGCCTGAGGTGGCCTCTCAGAGACAGGTGATTAGCCCATTGGGTCACTTCTCCTGTCACAGCACAGTAGTGACAAGAGCAGGGACTTTGAAGCCAGACCTGAGTTCATATTCTAGCTATGTCACTTGCAAGCTGTGTGCCTTTGAGTAGGTAACCTTTCTCTGCCTTGTTTTCATTTCTGAAAACTGGGGACAAAATTATCTACTTAATAAGATTGTTGTAAGGATAAAATGAGTTAATGTATGGAAAGGGCCTGGCACATTGTTGCTGCTCAATAAACGTTCACCTCCTTCCCTCCACTCTGCTAGAAGGCCTTTCTGTAACACCAAGAATTGTCCTCTGGTAATTCTATACGAAAGGCCTCTTTAGTGTGAAATCATCTGCCAGTTGTGCCCAGGACACAGACTTCACAGCTCTTCAGAGCCCTCTAAGGGGCAGGGCTCAGGCCAGAAAGATACTTCACTTTACCTGCAGCAGGGTGGTCCTGAGGACCTCCGCCCTTGCCAAGGTAGAGCTCTCTTTCTCTGCGTAGTTGGGACGGCCCCATCCTCATCTGGAGTTTACCCTGGGTTTTGAAGAGCCTGTAAACTAGAGCAGCTAGGAAGGCCTAGGGCTGAGCAGGAGATCAGCACCCCCCCTCAGATTTTGGCTTCTGATGAAAGCACCACTGGCTTCACCTCCTCTCCTAAATCTCCTTTGAAATGCTTGTGTCTCTGATAGACTTGGAACAGACTGCATGCTCAGGGATGCTTTTTTCCCAGGTCTTCTGCCAGGGCCTTCTTCAAAGCTGGACTGATCCCTTGGTTCTGGTAATGCACAGTGACTGTCAAGACTTGTGGGGTGGAAGCTGGCAGAAATCTTTGCCCTCCCAAATTGCTCCTGGATGTTGATCCAAGCCATCTGGACATATTTAGATGATAAATCAGAAAGAGCACCTTTGCCCTCTTCTCCCAGATCTAGAAACAATGGGGAGAATTATCGGTAAGCAGTATCTGTAAAATATGAAATGTCAGCTCTCCCTTTGCCCATCTCAGCCTATGACATGCCACATCCAATTTGTCTTTGTTCCAACTGTGAGAGGACTTAATTTCATCATCCTGGCCTTTGGCAGTTAAGTGTTCTCCAAAGATATGATCTATGCTAATCTTTCAAAGTCCTGCTTAAGCAATTGTAGATAATACAGGAGGAGAGGAAACCTTGGAAACCATCATGATTATCCTACTTCTGCCCTGCTGAAACTCAATCCAAACTCCCCATGTTTTGACTTCTCTCTTCCCTACATAGATGGAATATGTTGTGCTTTTGTTAAGATGAAAAATCCAAATAATTAGAGAGTGAACAAAGTTTCAGTGAGTTTGCTGTTTCAGATTTCTCTTGAATAAAACTGTTACTTTAATCATTAAATCATTGCTTAAATGGCTTTGTTTGGAGGTATCTTATTTCTCTTTAACCTTGGGATTGTTAGCAGTTAGAAGAAAAGAGCAGTGTCTTAGATCGGTGGTTCTCAGACTTCAGCGTACATCAGAATAAAATGGAGGGCTAATAAAAAACTCAGATTGCTCAGCCTGACCCTCTGTAGGTCAGGCATAGGGCTCAAGAATTTGCATCAATGCTGATTGATGATGCTGGTGGTCCAGGAACCACAGCATGCTGGTGATGCTGATGCTGGTGGTCCAGGAACCACACTTTGAAAATTACTGATTTATATAATAAAAACCTGACCATTTGGAACCTTAGAGAGTGGAATTATTTTGTAATGCAAAGTATACCAGATTTGATATGGGTTCAATTGGCAACTTTGCAAATTATAAAAGGTGAAACAACTGAGTCTCTCAGACTCAGTTTCATCATCTGATAATCAGGAATGAAAATAATGCCTGCCTCACAGAATTGCTATAAAGGTGAGATTAAGCTCATGTATGTGAAAGAGCTTGGTAAATGGCAAAACACAATCTAAGTTTAATTCATCCTAGATATACTTTTAATAGTCAACTTTTATCTTAAAAATGAAAGCTTTTATTTTAACTTCTGGGATAGAAGTCTTTCATTGTTACCATCATAATAACAGTGACAATAATATTGATAGAAGTCTACTAGTCTACTCATTGCACTTTCTGTACTGGGCACTTAACACATTTTCTTTATGTCTTTCAAAAACCTCATAAAATCTACCTTATCATGTAAATTCTTTGCCTATCTAAAAGGAGTATACTGGACAGAATTTAAATTTTTCTTGAGGCCTCAGGGCAGGGCAGCCTCCTTGGGTGTGTGAGGCCCCTGTCTATATAAGCAATATGACTAAAAATGTATTACATGTGGTACACCCATACCATGGAATATTATTCAGAACTAAAAAGAAATGGGCTAGCAAGCCAAGAATAGACATGGAAGAAACTTAGCTGTATATTACTAAGTGGAAGAAACCAATTTGAAAAGGTTACATAGTATGTGATTCCAACCATGTGACATTCTGGAAAAGGCAAAACTGTGAAGACAGTAAAAAAAAAAAAAAAAAAATCAGTGGTTGCTAGGGGCTGAGGGAGGGGAGAGGGATGAATAGGTAGGACACACAGGGTTTTTAGGGCAGTGGAACTACTTTGTATGATACCATAGTGATGGATACAAGCAGGGAGTATATGTGAAATCTCTGTATGTTCCTCTCAATTTTGTTGTGAAACTAAAATGCTCTAAAAAAAAGTCTTTAAATTGAAAAAAAAAGGTAAGTGGTTGTCAGGTGTTGGGGGAGATGAATAGGCAGAGGACAGAGGATTTTTAGGGCAGTGAAATTACTGTTTGATACTGCAATAATAGATGCTTGTCATTATACATTTGTCCAAACCCATAGAATGTACAACACCAAGAGTGAACCCTAATGTAAACTTTGGACTTTATGTGGCAATGATGTGTCAATGTTGGTTCATCACCTGTAACAAATGAACCACTCTGGTAAGGGAAGTTGATGGTGGGGGAGACTGTGCGTGGGTGGGTATGGGGGTATCTGGGAAGTCTGTACTTTCTGTTCAATTTTGCTGTGAACCCCAAACTGCTCTATTTCCTTTGCGTGTGTGTGCGTGTTTTATTGACGTATAGTTGCTGTATGGTATTATATAAGTTACAGGTGTACAATATAGTGATTCACAATATTCAAAGGTTATACTTCATTTATAGTTATTATAAAATACTGGCTATATTACCCGTGTTGTATATCCTTGTAGCCTATTTTATACCTAATAGTTTGCACCTCTTACTCCCCCACCCCTATAGTGCCTCTCCCCTACTCCCCACTGGTATCCACTAGTTGCTTCTCTTTGAGTCTGCTTCTTTTTTTGTTATATTCACTAGTTTGTTGTATTTTTTAGATTCCACATATAAGTGATAGCATACGGTATTTGTCTTTGTCTGACATTTCAGTCAGCATAATGCCTTCCAAGTCCATCCATGTTGCTGCAGATGGCAAAATTTCATTCTTTTTTATAGCTGAGTAATATTCCATTGTATATGTGTGTGTATATATACGCACACCACATCTTCTTTATCCATTCATCCATTGATGGATGCTTAGGTTGCTTCCATATCTTAGCAATTATAAATAATGCTGCTGTGAACATTGGGGTGTGTGTATCTTTTTTTGAATTACTGTTTTTGTGTTTTTTTGGATATATACCCAGGAGTGGAATTGCTGGGTCATTTGGTGGTTCTATTTTTAGTTTTTTGAGAAACCTTCATGCTGTTTTCACAGTGGCTGCACTAGTTTACATTCCCACCAACAGCATATGAGCGTTCTCTTTTCTCCACATCCTTGCCAACATTTGTTATTTGTTTTCTTTTTGATGATAGCCATTCTGACAGGTGTGAAGTGATATCTCATTGTGGTTTTGATTTGCATTTCCCTGGTGATTAGCAGTGTTGAGCAACTTTTCATGTGTCTGTTGGCCATCTGCCTTTCCTCTTTCAAAAAATGTCTGTTTAGGTCTTCTGCCCATTTCTTAATCAGGTTGTTTGTTTTTTTTGATGTTGAGTTGTATGAGCCATTTATATATGCTGGATATTAATCCCTTATTGATCATATCATTTGCAAATACTTTCTCCCATTTAGTAGGTTGTCTTTTCATTTTGTTGATAGTTTCCTTTGCTGTGCCAAAGCTTTTAAGTAGGTCCCATTTGTTTTTTTTTTGCTTTGATTTCCATTATTCTAGGAGATAGATCCAAAAAAATATTGCTGCGATTTATGTCAAAGAGTGTTCTGCTTATGTTTTCCTCTAGGTGTTTTATAGTATCCAGTCTTACATTTAGGTCTTTAATCCATTTTGAGTTTATTTTTATGTATGGTGTTAAAGAATATTCTAATTTCACTTTTTTTAACATGTAGCTGTCCAGTTTTCCCAACACCATTTATTGAAGAGACTGTCTTTCTCCCATTGGATAGTCTTGCCTCCTTTGTTGTTGATTAATTGACCATAGGTGCATGGGTTTATTTCTGGGCTTTCTATCCTGTTCCATTGACCTGTATGTTTGTTTTAGTGCCAGTACCATACTGTTTTGATGACTGCAGCTTTGTAGTATAGTCTGAAGTCAGGGAGCCTGATTTCCTCCAGCTCTGTTTTTCTTTCTCAAGATTGCTTTGGCTATTTGGTGTCTTTTGTGTCACCATACAAACTTTAAGATTTTTTGTTCTAGTTCTGTGAGAAATGCCAATGGTAATTTGATAGGGGATGCATTGAATCTATAGATTGCCTTGGGTAGAATAATCATTTTGACAATATTGATTCTTCCAATCCAAGAACATGGTATATCTTTCCATCTGTTTGTGTCAGCTTTGATTTCTTTCATTAGCAGCTTATAGTTTTCTGTATACAGGTCTTTTGCCTCCTTAGGTAGGTTTATTCCTAGGTATTTTATTCCTTTGGATGCAGTGGTAAATGGGATTGTTTCCTAAATTTCTATTTCTTTTAGTTTGTTGTTAGTATATAGAAATGCAAAATATTTCTATGTATTAATTTTTTATCCTGCAGCTTTACTGAATTCATTGGTGAGCTCTAGTAGATTTCTGGTGGCATCTTTAGGATTTTCTATGTGTCGTATCATGTCATCTGCAAATAGTGACAGTTTTACTTCTTCCTTTCCAATTTGGATTTCTTTTATTTCTTTTATTGTATCACTATAAACTTCCCTCTTAGACTGCTTTTGCTGCGTCCCATAGGTTTTGAATTGTTGCGTTTTCATTTTCATTTGTCTGTTGGTATTTTTTAAAAATTTATTTATTTTATATATTTTATTTTTGACTGTGTTGGGTCTTCATTGCTGTGCGCGGGCTTTCTCTAGTTGCGGTGAGTGGGGGCTACTCTTTGTTGCAGTGCATGGGCTTCTCATCGCGGTGGCTTCTCTTGTTGTGGCTCATGGGCTCTAGAGCACAGCCTCAGTAGTTGTGGCGCAGGGGTTTAGTTGCTCCACAGCATGTGGGATCTTCCCGGACCAGGGCTCAAACCCATGTCCCCTGCATTGGCAGGTGGATTCTTAACCAGTGTGTCACCACGGAAGCCCCCTCTCTTGGTATTTTTTAATTTCCTTTTTGATTTCTTTGATGCATTGCTTGTTTAGTGGCATATTGTTTAGCCTCCATGTGTCTGTGGTTTTTTTGCAGTTTTTTTTCTTGTAGTTGATTTCTAGTCTCATAGTGTTGTGATTGGAAAAGATGCTTGATAAGATTTCAATTTTCTTCAATTTTAACAAGGCTTGTTTTGTTGCCCAGCATGTGATCTATCCTGGAGAATGTTCCATGTGCACTTGGAAAGAGTGTGTATTCTGTTGCTTTTGGATGGAATGCTGTCTATATATCAGTTAAGTTAATTTGGTCTAATGTGTCATTTAAGGACTGTGCTTCCTTACTGATTTTCTGTCTGCATGATCTTTCCTTGATGTAAGTGGAGTATTAATGTCCCCTACTATTCTTGTGTTACCGTCAGTTTCTCCTTTATGTCCATTGATATTTGCCTTATATATTTGGGTGCTCCTCTCTTGGATGCATATGTATTTACAATTGTTGTATCTTCTTCTTGGATTGATCCCTTGATCATGAGGTAGTGTCCTTTGTCTCTTGTAGCAGTCTTTATCTTAAAGTCTCTTTTGTCTGATATAAGTATTGCTACTCTGGCTTTCAGTTGATTTCCATTTGCATGGAATACCTTTTTCCATTCCCTCACTTTCAGTCTGTGTATGTCTCTAGATCTGAAGTGAGTCTCTTGTAGGCAACATGTATATGGGTCTTGCTTTTGTATCCATTCAGCCACTCTGTGTCTTTTGGTTGGAGTATTCAGTTCATTTACATTTAAGGTAATTATCTATATGTAGTCATTATTGCCTTTTTGTCAATTGTTTTAGATTTGTTTTTGTAGGTCTTTTTTTCCCCTTATTTTCCTCTTCTCTTGTGATTTGATGACTATCTTCAGTGTTATTTTGGATTCCTTTTTCTTTTTTGTGTGCATATATAATTATAGATGTTTGGTTTGTGTTTACTGTGAGGTTTTTGTATAGTAATCTCTCTCTCTCTCTCCCTCTCTCTCTCTCTCTCTCTCTCTCTCTCTCTCTCTCTATATATATATATATATATATATATATATACACACATGATTGTTTTAAGTTGCTGACCTCTTAATTTCAAAGCAAGCTGGCTAAGAACAAAACAACTAGTGAAAATGAAAGAGGTCTAGAACCCGAGGCTTAGCATGTGTTCTTTTTTTTTCATTTTTACATCTTTATTGGAGTATAATTGCTTTACAGTGTTGTGTTAGTTTCTGCTGTATAACAAAGTGAATCAGCTATATGTATACATATATCCCCAGGTTTCAGTTTTTTTTTTTAACATCAAATGCATTTTAAAACCCTGCATTTGTATTCTCCTCCCTTCATGATTACTGTTTTTGATATCATATTTTACATCTCATTGTTCTGTATATCCCTTAATTGCTTATTGTGGATATAGATGATTTTACTACTTTTGTCTTAACCTCCCTACTAGCTTTGTGTGTAGATGATTTCCTAGCTTTACTGTATGTTTGCCTTTACCAGTGAGCTTTCTCATTTTGTAATTTTCTTGTTTCTAGTTGTGGCCTTTTCTTTTTCACCTATAAAATTTCCTTTAATTGGTTGTAGAGCTGGTTTGGTAGTTCTGAACTCTTTTAGCGTTCGCTTGTCTGTAAAGCTTTTGATTTCTTCCTCAAATTTGAAGGAGAACCTTGCTGGGTAGAGTATTCTTGGTTGTAGGTTTTCCCCTGTCATAACTTTAAATATATCATGCCACTCCCTTCTGGTCTGCAGAGTTTCTGCTGAAAAATCAGCTGATAGCCTTATGGGAGTTCCCTTTATGTTATTTGTTGTCTTTTTTTGTCCCTTGCTGCTTTTAATATTCTCTCCTTATCTTTAAATTTTGTCATTTTAATTATGTTGTGTCTTGCTCTATTCCTCTTCATGTTAATCCTGTATGGGACTCTCTGCGCTTTCTGGTTTTGGGCAACTGTTTCCATTCCCAGATTAGGGAAGTTTTCAGCTATTATGTCTTCTATATTCTCAGCACCTTTCTCTTTCTCTTCTCCTTGGAGTCCTATAATACAGACGTCAGTGGGCTTGATGTTGTCCCAGAGGTCTCTTAAACTGTCCTCATTTCTCTTCATTCTTTTTTCTTTTTTCTGTTCAGTGGCAGTGATTTCCTCTACTCTGTCTTCCAACTTGCTGATGTGTTCCTCTGTATCATTTAGTCTACTGTTGATTCCTTCTAGTGTATTTTTCATTTCTATTATTGTATTCTTCACCTCTGTTTGGTTGTTCTTTATATTTTCTAACTCTTTGTTAAAAATTTCTAACTTCTTGCTCTGTGCATCCATTCTTCTCCCGAGTTCTTTGATCATCTTTACATCTGAACTCTTTCTTGGGTAGGTTGTCTGTCTCCACTTCACTTAGTTCTTCTTCTGGGGTTTTATCTTGTTCGTTCATCTGGAACATAGTCCTCTGCTGCCTCATTTTGTTTAAGTTGCTATTTATATTTTTATGTATGTGGTAGGTTAGTTATGTTTCTCAACCTTGGAGAAGTGGCCTTCTGTAGGAGATGCCCTATGCCTCACACACTCCCCTCTTGTCACTCAAGCTATATGCTCTAGGGGTTCCCCCTAAGAGGGCTGTGTGGGTCCTTCTGTTTTGATGGGCTATGTGGGTGGTCTTACAGGTTTGGGTGACCCCCAGCCTGGTTGGTTGCCAGGCCCTGCCTCATGTGGATGTTGCTGGCTGCTAGTTAGTGTGGCCTGGTCATGAGGCGGCTGGCTGCAGAACCCTAGGAGGCCCTGGGGCTAGTCCTGGCTCACTGGTGGGTGGAGTCTGGGTCCAGAAGACTCCAGGGCTGGTGCCAACTCATTGGTGGATAAAGCCAGGTCCTGGGGTTAGTGCCAGATTACTGGCAGGCAGAGCCAGGTCCTGAAGTTGCTGCAGGGCCCAGAAATCCTGGAGCTGGTGTCAGGTCACTGGGGCAGAGGTGGGGGGGTGGGGTGGGGGGCACCAGTTCCTGACACAGTTGGGTATGGGGTCTGGGGAAGCTTGTGCTGGCCTGCTAGTGGGCACAGCCAGGGCCTGGCTTGTCCCAGGGTGGGGTCTGGCCTGCTGTGGGTAGGCTGTGTCCACAGGTTGTGTGAGTGTGGTTTTCTTGTGTCTCATGTCTGCCCCCTGATGATTGAGGCTGGTCTAGAGGCTAATACAGGCTTCCTGGAGGGCACGGTCAGTACCTGCCCACTGGTGGATGGAGCTGGGTCTTGGCCCTCTGATGGGCAGGGCCATGTGTAGGGGAGTGTCAAGAGATGGCTATGGGCTCAGGAAGTCTTTAGGAAGCCTGTCTGCTGATGGGTGGGGCTGTGTTCCTGCCCTGTTAGTTGTTTGACCTGAGGTGTCCAAGCACTGGTGCCCTAAAGGCTGTTGGGTAAGGCCAGGTTTTGGCACTAATGAGCTAGAGGGAGGATCCCAAAATGGCAGCCACCAGCAGGTAGGTCCGTGTGGTAGAAGGAGCTCCCCAGTGTGGCTGCTGCCAATGTCTATGTCCCCAGGGTGAGCCTCAGCCACCCCTGCCTATCCGGGAGACTCTCCAAGACCGGCAGTTAGGTCTGGCCCTGGATCCTATCAAATTACTGCTTTTACCCTGGGTCCTGGTGTGAGATTTTATGTGTACCTTTTAAGAATGAAGTCTCTATTTCCCCCAGTCCTGTGGGGCTCCTGAAATTAAGCCCCACTGACCTTCAACACCAAATCCTCTGGGGGCTCATTTTTCCAGTGCAGGATCCCTGGGCTGGTGAGCCCAACAGAACTCTCACTCCTGTGGGACAACCTCTGCTGTATAATTATTCTCCAGTTTGTGGGTTGCCCACCTAGGGCTATGGGACTTGGTTATATCATGAGTCCACCCCTCCTACCTGTCTCACTGTGGTTCCTGCTTTATGTCTTTAGCTGTAGAAGATCTTTTTTGGTAGGTGCAGTCTTTTCCATCAGTGATTGTTCTGCAATTAGTTGTGGTTTTTGTGTGCTCATGAGAGGTGATCTCAGGGTCTTTCTACTCTGCTATCTTGGCCAATCCTCTTCCAACCCAAAACTGCTCTGAAAAATGGTCTATTAAAAGAACACACCAAAAATGTATTACATAATTCGTGAGTCCATGTGAGAGTGACTGTGTTAGACAGAATAATGGCCCCCAAAGATGTTCACATCCTAACCCCTGGAACCTGTGACTATGCCACTTTGCATGGCTAATGGAGCTTTGCAGATATGATTGTTAAGCATTTTCAAATAGGAAACTCATCCTGGATTATCTGGGTGGGCCAAATGTAATCATAAGGATCCTTATAAGAGGGAGACAGGAGTGTTAGAGAAGACAATGTGAGGATGGAAGCGGGGGTCAGGGGGAGTGTGTGTATGTGTGACTGTGAGAGAGGGAGAGTGCTTTGAAGATGTTATGCTGTTGGCTTTGAAGATGGAGGAAGAGGTCATCAACTAAGCAGTGCAGGCAGCCTCTGAAAGCTCAAAAAGGCAAGGAAATGGCCTCTAGATGGAATGTAGCCTTGCTGACACATTTTAGACTTTTGATCGCCTGAATTATAAGATAATAAATTTGTGTTAAGTCAGTACATTTGTGGTAGTTTGCTACACCAGCAGTAGGAAACTAATATCATGTTTTTTCAATGAAAATTTAGGAAACTGAATACAGAAGAGATATGTACATATTTCATTACCATGTAAAAATCAATTCATGTTGATAGTGTTCAATTTCAGGAACCACCTGCTTGTATTCTTTACTGTCAAATGTGTTCTTTGTCTCTAACTTCATAACTCCCACTGACAGAAGAAAATAGTGACTGTTATACTCACAATGCTGTGGTCTTTAAAACCAGTTTGTACAAAAATAATGTAGATCTTCTTGCCTCTGCAGTTCCCTAATACCATTTATTTATATTGGTTATATGATTACTCATGACGCTGCCTCATTCATTGTGCTGCCTGTGAATACTCGCTTCCAATGACTCAAAGTTTGTTCGTGTGCTTCAGTGCTGACTATCACAGATGCAAGTCTTAAACAGGATAGGCAGGAAAAAAATGTGAATGGTAAGTTCTGGTCGTGTGAAATTTACTTTTCAGAATTTTCTAATATAAAATAGAACAACATATCTTCCAACTATGCTTCTCTTGAATTCTTTAGTGAATTCACTGCATTCCTAAAATGGGATCTCTTTCAGTGTTGACTTCACTCCTGCCTTCTATACAGCCAGCAGCAGGAAGGAGAGAGGAGGAAGATGTTCTTATTTGCACATTCTCTGTGCTCTCAAAGGGCACAGCTTACAAGCAGACCCAGGAAAGCGCTGATTTACCACATTCATCAGACACAGGAGAGGACATTGATTGAAAAGACCCATTGGTATGAGCAAGTCTCTAAACCCTAACAGGAGGTAGGCATAGCACTCCAAGAACATCATGGCGACAGTGGCTCGTATGGAGCTTTGTAGAGGTGGTCCTGTAAATAAGTTCCTTTGGAGAGCATGCTGTGGTCAGATGACTTTACTGACACTCCCTGCCTTGACCCCCACCCCTCCGTAGGCTATACCTTGGGACAGCGCACATACTGAACACACTTACCTAGGATTTTCAACTTGCACTGGATCAGGGTAGAAAGAAACAAATCCCCAGTGTTTACTGTTTTTATTAGATTAATCACACCCGTTTTAGGACTGTGGACTGATGGCTGTCACCCTCCAATCACATATCTGACTGGGTTAAGGGTGGAACAGGAGACCAAGAGTGCCATTTTAGGGGTCTCCCTTCATTTGGAAACACAAGAGTGAGGAATCAATGATTCCTCCCAACCACCTCTATCAAAGAGTTCTGTTGCCTGAATTTCTTGGGTATCTGATCGTACAGTCTTGTGGCTTCTGACTTTGTACACTGTGAATTGTTTCCTCATGTATTTTGCAATTACGAATTTTTCTTTAGTGGCATTATTTCTGTGGAAATTTCATGGGCCTATTTGAGGCTGTGTTCTTCCAAAGACATTTTGCCTTTGCTTTTGCCAGTTGTTCAGGGATATTACCTGCCTGAGACTTCTTTTTCTGCTATTTATCAATAACTTGGGTAGTCCTGCATCACATTCAAACCCCAAATCTGTGTTAATGTGAGGATGGACTCAATGTTACAATTTTTTTTTTTAAACCAGAGCTCAGATTAAGACAGGCATGCTTCCTTCAGTTGTCCTGTGTCTCTGAGTGAATTTTACCCCCTCCCCTTTCTACATGTTGAGAGCACAGCTTTCAGAGTTTTCAGTCTTGCTTGGAGGGCCATACCCCAAGTGCTTCACTGGATCTCAAGACCATGTTTCCTGGTCTGATTTAAAACCCCTTCATTATATAGATCTGCAAATATTCCCAGGCCTGACATAGTATCAGCTCACATGCTTGCTGATTGGATTTTTAATTTGCTTTATTTTGGCCTGTGGGGATTTCTCTTATTTTCTTAAAAGCTCAAATATACATTTAAAGGACATTAGCTGGAGTATAATATATAAAAATACTGAATCATCATGTTGTACACCTGAAACTAACATATTGTAAATCAACTACACTTCAATTTTTAAAAAAATGACATTTGCTTTATTTTATATAACATTCATAAGTATTCATAATATTTGTAAATATATTTTTAACCCTTATCATTTAAAAATATAAAATTTATAATTATTTAAATAAATTGTGAGAAGGCTTTCAAGTTCTCAAGTTTGCTACTTCTAGGTCTTCACATGTTTTCTTCTGCCTAGGAATACTCTTCTTCCTTTTCACTTAGCTATAAACCAGTTGTCACACACTTAAAGAACCACCTGTAAACCCTCCACTCCCATCCTCAGTGCATAGACATGGCTGTCTCTTTGCCCTGGTGTGTAGCCTCCTCTGGACTAGATGCTTTGTGAGACCATGCCTATTAGTTTACCCCAGCCTGACACTCAGGAGAGAATCAAGTATTTATGAATGAATGAACGTCTTCTGTTTGCTTATTTTTATTTTTAAATGTAAATCTTGTCTTTTCCACAAGATCATTGGCCTCTAGCCTTTGTGAATTTTCCTTGGCTCCTAGCAATATGGTAAAACTCCCTGGGAGTAACTCCACCAATGGTTATCAATTTATGAATTAAAGCCTGGTAACTAATTTTTCACAATAGAAAACAAATATTCTTACCCCAAATTGTTTTATTCAGTTTTTGTTTTTCATCTTAAAATTCAGCTCTTTTCCAACTGAGAATTTCGAAAAATGCTGTATTGAGTTTTCTGTTGTCCTTCATTGGAATTACCTTCTCCTTTCTTTATAAAAAATTCAATTTTATGTCAAATGGGAAAGGAGAGAAGTCTAGTCTTTCACTCAGTGTTTGTTGAGTACCTTCAAAGTACAAGACAGAGTACAGAGATGCTGGTGGGAGGGCTGTGTGATTCAGGTAGGTGTTCTTAGAGCAGGGGAGAATCAAGTATGTTTGAAGCCCTTATGAATGGAGCCAGAACAGAAAAAGAGAAGCAGAGGTTTAAGAAACAGAGGAAATAATGATAGGACATGGTCCTGCCTTCATACACTCCTCCAAGTGCATTACTCATTCTAACAGACTTGGTAGAGCACCCTTAGTAACTACTTCTGTTGGCTTTTCTGGAGAGAGAGCAGCTGTAGCCGAGGTAGTTGTTGAGCATGTTTTACACTTTTTCTCCTTGGTCAGGGTGCATCAGCGAGATCAGGGAATTAGTGATTTTCAGAGAGCTGGTTGGTAAAGGGGGAAGCTAGTGTCTTAGAGGAATATATGCTGGATTGGCGTCATATAAAGCCTAAAAAACACTCCTGTTGGGTAGGGGAAACAGTGATATGAAATATGGCTCTAAAAGTAATATAGGGGATATTAACGTTTAAAGCTATTGTGATAGTTCATGTTCATTCCTTTTTTCTCCCCCTTAGCCATGCAGTCTTGTCCCTTAAATTCACTTAGAAAGATGAATCCTAAAATGTGCCATTGGGATTCTGTCAGATGACTTGAGTCAACTCAGTTCCTGAATATTTACACACCACACACATACACACACATGCACGCTCATACGTACACTTAAAATGAGGCAAACGTGCCATTTAGTTAGATTTCTTTTGATTCAAATAATTATTTTGATTCCATTCATAATTCTTGTGGATGTTTATTTTGAAAAAATGGGTTGTAAATTAGAAACATAGAGTCTTTCTCCTGCCAAGGCTGAATATAGCTTAAAATCAAGGAATATTCTCTGCAGGTTTCAAAGTGTTTCTGTTAATTTGTTATATGCCTTAAAAAAACAGAAAATTATATACTGACATTTGCATATATCAAATATATCCCTGTTTGCTGAGAAGGCAGCACAGCGGATAGCAAGAATGTGGGTTCAAGAGAGTTGTCAAATGCCTCCCTTTTCTACAAGAAGGGATGATGTCTCTGTGGATGGAATATTGAGTATCAATCAGAGAGACTTCAGGTGATCAGTTATTGTTTGGGGAAAATCTTAAAGAAATGATCCTGGACAAAGGAAAGTAAGCAAATCTTAATTCCCCATTGATTTTTTCCATTTGTTTTTCTTTAGCTGGTAAAAATCTTTAAAAAAGCAGTTTTATTCATTGTTTGTACCCAGTAAGATTACTTCTTTAAATACAGCTGAGACTGGCGCACTCTAGTGATCAGAAGGTCTAAAATACTGTTTTACATGAGCTTTCATTTTACTTTTGCCTTTAGCTTTGTGAATTAGGCATAGCCTAGATATTCTGCTCCACGTGAAGAGGGCTTGTCTAGTGGCAAAAGTAAATAACGAGTCAGAAATCTTGCATTTAATTATACCTCCATGCCTCTAGACTAGCAGCACTGAAGCACGGTGGTACCTGGGATCCTGTGATGGCACGGCATTAGCTATTACTAGATGAACTAAAGGAACGTTAACTCTAAAATCCCAAACAAAACCAGATCTGCTGGGTGTGGGAAATCTTGTATCTAATGCTTCTAGGTAGCCCATTTGATCCACTAAGAGTGGATTTGGGACCTTTTACTATTAAAATTCAAAAAGAGAATTAAGTGGAATAAATACCTGCTTTCAAACTAGACAGATCTGGGATCGAATCCAGCTCATGCCATTTGGCAAGTATTTAATTCCTAAGCCTTAGCTCCGCATGCAACCTGAGGATGGTAACAATCATCACCCTCTATAGAATTGTTAGGGACTTGAGAAGTGGTGAGGTGTATGGAAAATGTTGCCCTCAAACTGGTAGCAAAGAATATTAACAAGAAGACTATTACTGAGGTGTCTAGGCTGAGGAAAGAAAGGAGTTTATTAAACCACATCTTTTTCAGCTAACAGGACCACAGGTTAGCCTGATTAAAGTCTCTCAAACTATTGGGCCCATTCTCCCTGCCTAAAATTCAGAGTCCCTAATAATCACACAACACTCATACCTGCTTGTTCACTCTTCTTTTTATTCTTACAAAGCATGGCAAAATGAGGAGGCAACTGACAAGCGAAGAGTTTGCGCAGTGGAGAACCACCCTGACCGTCTCTTGACTTTACAGGGATCGTAGGTGGGTAAGTGTTCCTTTAAAGTGATTTTGTCATAGGAGAGTCACATGAAATGGTTCTCATGGTGGGGGGAGAGGAAAGACAAGAAATCAACATTCACAATTATTTAAAATGACTTAAAAGCTAAACATAATATACATAGTAACTCCTTTATCCTAGTACAAAAATAGTGCCAGAAACTATATATTTGTTCAAATGTATTGAAAAGGTGTAAGAATACAAATAGATATTAACAGTGGCTAGTGATGATTCATAAGCTTTTTCTTAAACTGAAATAGAAATTTATATTTTCAACTATTTACATGGTGTTCAACATCTATTAAGATATGTTTACACAGACTTTTGAGAAGCATATGGAAGGGCAAAGTGAGCTTTAATACTTTCTTCCTCACTCCCTACGCTGGAGCAGAAGGGGTCCAAAACTGTGTGCAATTTAACAGTCTAAAAGAACTCTTGAGTAATCTCTACCTGGCTAGCATATGGAAAAATAATCTACATAGTGGAATATATGACTCCTTACTTACATAAGGTGTTCTGTAAGCTATCAGGAGGCTAAGTGATTCATGCTTGCAAGAAGACAAGATGTTCACTGACTGACAGATTCTTAATAAGTTCCAGGTAAAGAAGGTCCTTGGAAAACTATGTAATACATATGTTATAGATGGAAATGAAAGTGATAACTGTACCCTATATTTTCATGTTAAATCGGCAGGATCAGAAGCTGGTAAGTCTCTTATCCAGCACTCCCTGCAGAGACTGTGAGCTCCTTGAGGTCACTGCTCTCTCCCCAGTGGAGCACAGTGCCTGACATGCAGCAGGAACTCAATAAAAGGTGGATCGAGGCATGTCTAACACTGAGCAGTTACATTATACCACCTTGTTTTAACTGTAGTTGTTCTCAGGAGAGGAGAGCAGTTACATCCCTTCCCCACCCCGCCTTCTTAAATCAATCTTGTAAAACAAAACAAGCAGCATTTCTTTTGATGGCCTGTAAAGCTTTAGGAGTACAATCAGGTGGAAAACACAGGAAAATTGAACATCAGATTGGAGTAGGTCTAACATTTGTGCTCTGTGCTGAAAATAAAGGCACTTCACTGCTAGGCAAGAATATATCTGTAACCGGTTTCCTCCCGCAATCCATTATTTCCAGTACACTTTCATACACTTTCTTTTCTCCAACACTCCTATGGAAGGAAACCATTCTTCATAGTAAAGAGATCAGTGGTGAAACATCATCGTCCAGGGTTTGTACCGTGAGATGAGGTGCTCAAACAGCTCTAAATCTCACACATCTCGTGATCTGCATGAGAAGCCAAAGAAATGTACTATCTTTTTCTCAGTCTTGGAAACTCAACACAGGAAATGACTTAAGGGATTAGATACCTTGCTCTTTGGCCTGCTATCCCATTTCTGACAGTGGTCTCCAGGGCCCATTAGGGCTTACACAGTAGCTGCCTTCTGTGACATCCTCCTCTGAGACAAGGCTTAGCCCAAACATAACTCCTTCAACAGCACAACTTGTTCACACTCACAGAGGTTAAAGAGACTTACACAAGTTCACACAGGATTGTGGCTGGCAAAGGCCAATCCTGTGAAAAGTACAAGACCAGGCAATTTTATAGACATCTTCTCACAACTTAGTAAAATAGTGGGAACTTTTGGGGCTGAAAAATGAAATGAAATGGTATCGTGGTACTCAGCTATAATGAAAACAAACAAACTAATCTAGAGCAAAAACAACTTCTTGCTAGGTTACAGGTAATATAAATATAGGGTAGGGTGAGAGAAGACTACATATATATTTTTTTTCCAACTTGAGAAGATACTGGAAAGGAAATCCACATAAGAAGAAAATTTGTGCCCATGTACCAGGTAATAATCCATGTATGGAGTGATTTTCCTAAAAAATTAAGAATTATTTGAACCAAGTAACCAGTCCTAAAGAAGTATTCTTCTTCTGTATGAACTAAAATACCCAAAAATGAAATAGGTATGTCACTGCCCCACTTCTTTCAGTTTCTAAACTAGTAAGGTAAAATAAGCCATTATCTAAAAGTAAACCAAAAATTTATAATCTAAATACACTTTCTTGCTTTTTGAAATGACACACATACAGATCCTCCGCACATAGTCTACTGTGTCTTTAAAAATCTCAGTGACATATATTAGAGGGCTCTAAACAAACTACTAAAGTATTTGACTACCGATTTTAGCATAACTGCTAAATCACAATGTGTACGGCAAAAAGATAGGTTATTAAAGACTGCTATTCTTCAGACAATTTTTCTGTACTAAGGAATTGTGTCTGCATGCATAGGTGTATACCAGTATGTAGATACATTATTTTAGTGACAGTCTTTGTAAGTTACACACCAGTGCCACCAAGAGGCAACCTCACAGACCTCATGTATATTACATAAAACAGAATAACATCTTGAAAATACAGGTGTCACAACAGTAATACATAGCCCTTACTGCTACAAAGTAATGGCAATACAATTTGTTTTGCTTTCTTTTTAGAACCTGAAGGGTAAGAATAAAGCCACTTTATGTCAAGATACGTATACACACTCAGAATTTTAAAAACTTAACGAATATGTTGAATTTTAGGTAGTTTAGGGAACAAATGGTTATGAATGGAAAACATGTTTTAATGAAAAGTCTTTGAGAATGCTGCATTATCATATCGCCAAGAGCTTTTCTATACAAACTAGTTTTAGAAACTCAGAAACTTTATTCAGGGGTGGGGAGGGGGGTGAACAGATCAAACAAATACCTCTCTTCCTACTCTTGCCCACAAACAAACATTATTGCATATTTAGAGCAGATTTTCTTTTCCTGAACTAGGTTCTCAGTTCATTATCTACTTCTCCAATATGTAATAAAAGTGTCTTTAGGGGCACACATGTACGGTGGGAATACAATTAAATGGGCTCAAATTCTAAGAAAATGTTAACATTTTCCAAATGTACTAAAAGCTGTGAGAAGTAGATACCACTAACTACAAGCTCAGGGCCAGTGTTTAGGGTACATACCCAAACTTCTGTGATTCTGGGTTGACTAGTCCTGTAAACCAAGATATGGCAGTTTCTCAGTCACAAACTCAATACTGCTAAGTTTATTCAAGCTTAAGGTTTCTTACCATATTGTTCCCTCGATTTAATTTTTGACCCTAATATCAAGCATAGCCCTTTGCTCTTTGCACTTTTCTCTGTACTCCATTTAACAAACAGAAAAAAATATGATTCAGTTTGTACCCTCTTATCTTATACAGTCATCTCTCACTTCAGGCTAATGCTCCCATGATCACTTTTTCTCGCTCTCCTGTTGAGTTTTAAAGTGTTGACTTACAAGCTATGGCTTATAAGGTGAATGATAAGGAAGTTATTTAAAAAAGGAAGTTCGGTATTCAAAACACTCACTGACTGTCAGAAGTGTCTTCCAGCAGAACGTTCTCTTCACTGACAGCCATCCTCGGCTGTTCTGTTTCTGCATCACACTCATCCCTCAAAGTCAGTGACTGGATCTTCTCCCAAGGTTTCCCCTGCTTTCCATTAGGTAGGTTAGATCAAAGCGAGTTTATGGGTAGCCTTTGGATAGATTTATTGCATTGAAATGAGAAATTTCTCTCCTGCCTGTTCTCTAACAACAAAAAAAGCAAAATAATTAAATAATGCCTTTTCTTTACAGTACTACCTTATAGTACTTTCCATTTGTTTAGAGTTTTAACTTTTTTTGTTAAGGTAATACAGTGTTGACAAATATACCCCATTCCTCTTAAAATCCACTCAGCCAATATTTTTCTCTATTCTATGAAGGTTTTAAATGTCACAGAATATATTCACTTTGCTCCTAGCCTGTTTTTAAGAAAAACGATTCCAAACATTCTTGAAAGATTGGTAATTCAGAAAACACAAAACCAATTATTTAAAATCACCAGCAAGAAAAAACAAAAAAAAACAAAAAAACCAGCCTCAGTGCAAGAATGCAACTTGTACCTCGCAGTACACAAAATATCACAAACAGAGCTCTTATCCATGTGCTAAGAGTAGGTGTCATTGATAATCTCAGTTCAGTGGCATAAAACAAATATACAGAAAATATGCAATAGTCCTCTAAAAACATTTCATGCTGTGTTGTCAAAAGTTGTGCAAAAATAAAAATACAGCAGTGTCAAAGTATACACCAAATCTGTACAGTGTATAGCAAAACTAGGCATACTGCAGAATACGCCATCTGTAAACTTCAACTCTGCATGAATAGGCCACTCAGTTCCGCTTGGCCTGGCTGCTTTCCCCATTAATCAATGTCTTCTCCTGCTGTTCTGCAAGAGCCTGCCATTTTTGCCTGTTCTTTCTGCAGCCATCCAGCAAAGGGAAACAGTCCTCCGATACGTGGGTCAGGGCCTAAAGAAAGAAAAGAAAGCCAACAACTAGATGGCAGCTAGGAAATAAGCCCTCTCCCCAGGCCTGACGCAAAGGGCCACATTGTACACTCACTTCATAAGCAGGCCCACTGCTGGGATTCTCACAAACTGTGTGAGCACAGATCATTTATGAATGATTCCTCTTAAGCTATACAGACAGGGAGTACATGCTGAGAGAGAGAGAGCAAACACACATTCCAAAATAACATTATTGAGCTATGGAGGCAGATCTGTGTGGAATCGGCTCTGCAGAGAAATAATCCATTTGCTTTTATGTAGTGCAAATGGTTCTCCCTAAGTGTTGACTGCCTTGAGAGCTGCTTAGTTTTTCTGTTTTTCTATAAAATGACTTTATTCAGTGTACGTAAGTAGATTTTTATCCAAGATTATAATAAAGGTTAATTTATAACTACGTGTATATGTTTAATGTAACATTATTATGTTTAATGTAACAACATTATTATTTACCAACTACAGTGCCATAAATATTTAGCTACAAGAATGTTCACTGCAGATTTCTTTGTAATAGACAAACATTGAAAATGACTTAAATACCCAACAACGGGGTTAGGAATATCGTGTTACTATTTGGCAGCCATTAAAAATGTCATAGAAACACATTTGAAACAGAAAGATGTATCTTATATTATGGATTGCAAAGAGCAATTTTTGTTAAATGAAAAATTTGTGAAAATGTCATAAAGCATATGCACTGAAAGGAGATAACAGTGGTTGTCTCAGAGTAGTAGAATTATAAGTGATTTTATCTTTTTGCTTCTTCATATTCTGATTTTTCTATAACAACATATTACTTCTGTAATAATGGTAAAAATGCATGTCTATATCAAATAGAATTCAACAGGGGAGTCAAATAAAATGAATCCTTGCACAAATAGGAAATGTAGAAGGATGAAATCTATAATGGGTGATTTGACTGTTAGTTTGACTATATTTACAGGCATGGGGAAAAAAAATCAAGAGAGACATTAGTGTCTACAACTGAGGAACTATTAATCCAATCCACAAGAAAAGCATCTGTTATAGAAAGAATGAGATATTCAGGGATGTTGGAGACACTGCTCTGAACACACTTCTGCACAGATTGCCGAGAAAGGTGGGGAGACAGTGGTGCAGAGGCCTGACACCCAGTGTTCTTCTGTCCTGTTTTCTTTTGCTGTCTCTCCTGTCCTTCCCTCCTCAGCCACAGCTTCTTTCTTAAATTCATCCACTGGCTAGAACCCTGGACTCAGGCTGAGAACTGGATTCTAAATACAGTTCTCCCACTAACTACCTGTTGGGGACAAACATTTCATCTCCCTGGAAGTTGGACTTTTTACAGATTCAATGACGGAATCTGTGAGATGTCTGGATTAGAAGATTTCTAGGGTTTCTTCTGGTCTTGACAGTCTATGATTACACCATGATAAATGTTCTTTTCCCAAATACTTAAAACTTAAGACAGTTTCCTGTTTAAACTTCTAAAGACAAGGACAGCATCTACTTTCTATATTTGGGGCATGAACATCAAAACTAGTAAATTGGATGTTTTAGGGAGAATATCTTTACCCAAAAAATAAATAAATAAGCAAAAAAAAAAAACCCAAAACAAAACCCCAAGCCAGCAGGTATATGGAAATGGGAACCTGCAATATTCTTCTAGCCGCTGCCTTTTAATCGTCATAAAAATTTTCTTAAGCCACACTATGACAATGAGAAAAAGTTAGATAACTATTTTTCCTTATGTAGGCCAAAAGTCAGACTTAAAAATAATATGCTCTTAAAAAGAACATAGAGTATGCACAGCGTGCCTCCTGGAGGGCAGTAGCGCTCGCACATGGTTTTTCTTAGCTGGATCCCAGCATGTGGTAGGCACTCGCTAGGTAGTTATACATTAATGAACTAACATTTTTGAGAAACAGTAAATATAAAATGTGTTCCTTATTCAGTACAAACAGCATGTTCATTGCAAAAGAAATTATCCTGATAATTTTATTTCTAGTTTGTTGATTAAGACGCAAAAAATATACGCCTGGTGTTAGTCGCTTCAATTTACTTTAGGTTTTAATTCATAACATGGTCAAATTTTAGCAAGTCTACTAGTTTTCATAATAAATACCTCATACAGTTGCAAGCAGATGGCATCTATGAATCCAACTTGCATACTTGGGATTTTGTTTTTCTTCTCCCTGTTCATTAGGTCCTGAAAACAGAAACAGACACACACAGATCTGCATTTACTTAAAGAACACAATGCAAGTTGGCTCTAAAAAGATGAATCACTGGGTTAGCTGAGGAAGGCTAGATACCTGCCTACCTGCCTTCTTACCACACTCAGGAAGGCCCTGGTCCTCTCTCCCGTGTTCGCCCCGGCTGTGACTTTCCCCACATGACCCCCAGAATTGATCACTGACCTAGAATCAACTGCTGACCTACAGTCAAGCACTGACCTAGAGTCCACTGCTGACATGTATTTGGAGAACACACATGCTTTCAAACTGTCTACTGATGTGGAATCAAACACTCTCAGCTTTGTGGAAAAAGCCACTGAGGCCACAGTTGATTACAATTCAATTCACACAGAGAGCTTTTTGAGTGAAGATTATGCAGATGTCACTGCTGCTTATTCCCAGGAGCTCATGAGTGGTGCAGCGGACAAGCCCAGCACCTCCATGGGGAGCAAAGAGTATGTGTCAGTGCTTGTTTAAAATGAAGCAAATTCTCCATTAGCTGCGACCATCACTCTGCTACCCACCATTTCCTGAGAAGATTCTGAGCTTCTGAACAAGCCCACTACTACATTATAGGAGACTGAATAACTGCAAAAGACTAATGAGACATAGGATGTACCCAGTGGAGGATAAAAAGCATAATGGAGGGCTTCCCTGGTGGCGCAGTGGTTGAGGGTCCACCTGCCGATGCAGGGGATGTGGGTTCGTGCCCCGGTCCAGGAGGATCCCACGTGCCACGGAGCGGCTGGGCCTGTGGGCTGTGGCCACTGGGCCTGTGCGTCCGGAGCCTGTGCTCCACGGCGGGGGAGGCCACGGCAGTGAGAGGCCCGTGTACCGCAAAAAAAAAAAAAAAAAGCAGAGTGGAAGGAATGGTACACAGACGGAGGAGGGGCATCTCGTAACCATGTTCCATTTAATGTGGGCTCAGTAAATGTTCATTTGAATTGAAAAAAAGACTCTGCTTCATTTCCAGGAAAAACTTCTCCAGTGGTTTAAGAAGAATCTTCTTGTATTCGAGATTCCCTACACTATACAAAAAGGCAGTATGTATCCAAAAATCTTTAAAATCTGTGTGCCCTACAACACAGCAATTCTGGAATTTATCCTAACAAGGTAATGAAAAATGGCCCACAGATGTTTAGCAACAAAGATGTTTATCAAAGTGCTGTTTGTAATAGTGAACTCTGCAAACATTGTACCAAAAAGTAAATTATGGTTACATCTATTTCATGTAACCATTATATATGATATATAAGACAGCATCTGTTAGAATGAAAAATGGCTTATGATATTTAAATGCAAAAAGTAAATTACAAAATATAGGTACAATATGATGACTTGTTATTTGCTTGTTTTCTGTAGCAAACATGTATAATCTTCTAGTAAGAAAAGTTTTTAAAAATAACGAGAAATTCTGTTCCTAAGATCTCATAGAAGCATAAAAAGAGTCTACAATAAAAAATGTATATGAATAATTCCTACCAGCAAGGTCTCATACTTACAGCAGGCTCTATGTTGAGTTCTTTTCTCTCTCTGTCTCCTTGGTCAAAAAATTCAGTGGCAACAAGTTCTGCTATCTGAAATCAATAACAGACTAAGTTTGGGTAAATAAAAGCATATTACTCTGTAAAACAGAGACTTTAAATGAAGATAAAATCTATCAAAGCTGTAGCTTTCAACCGCATCAGTAAAATTAGAATAAAGCAGTAACAACTAATAGAAATTTTATTTGTTTTAATGTGTACCTAATCACAAAGGCTAGAGTTTGTAATCTTCTATAATTACACAGAAAAAAGCAACATTATTTCAACTTCATCAGTCAGTGGAAAAAAAGTACCGCGTGCCCATCTGTATGCATAATCAACGATATATTTATTAAGCATCTGTTGTATGAGGTGCTGTGTAAAACACAGTATCAAATAGGTCCATATACTGAGACTGATTGATATGCCTTTTAGGTTTCTTTTAATCTACCAGTTCCTCCTCTTCTCTTTTTAAAAGTATTCCTTATAATTTTGGTTGTTGTTGAATAAACTGGGTTGTTAATCCTGCAGTATTCCACTGTCTGGATTTTGTTGATTGTGTTCGCATGATGAAATTTAATGTTTCTCTGTACCCTGTATTTCCATACACCAGTAGTGAGATCTAGACACTTGATTAGATTGAGACTTGAATTTTTTTTTTTTCCTGCCATGACTGTTTCACAGGCAGTGCCCTGTACTTCTCTCAAGGGCTGTATAATGCCTGGTTGCTTCTCTTTGTGAGATTAACAATCCTTCATGATCTTTGTCTAGATTCACTAATTAAGAGGCTGCAAAAAGGTAATATGCAATCATTCCTTTTTCCTTTATAGCTGAAATAAAATAAAGTTCCCCATATCAATTATTTAGTTACCCTAAAGCAGCAGTCCCCACCCTTTTTGGCACCAGGGACCAGTTTCGTGGAAGACAGTTTTCCCACGGACCAGGGTCGGGGTGGGGGGTAGTTTTGGGATGATTCAAGTGCATTATATTTATTGTGTACTTTATTTCTGTTATTACATTGTAATATATAATGAAGTAATTACACAACTCACCATAATGCAGAGTCAGTGGGAGCCCTGAGCTTGTTTTCACTTGTCACTCACTGATAGGGTTCTGATGTGAGTCTGCAAGCAACTGATTTATTATGGTCTCTGTGCAGTCAAACCTCTGTGCTAATGATAATCTGTATTTGCAGCCACTCCCCAGCGCTAGCAATCACCTCAGCTCCACCTCAGATTATCAGGCATTAGATTCTCATAAGGAGCATGCAACTTAGATCCCTCACATGCGCAGAGCATAGTAGGGTTCGCACTCCTATGAGAATCTAATGTCACCACTGATCTGACAGGAGGCAGAGCTCAGGCGGTAATGGGAGTGATGGGGAGCGGCTGTAAATACAGATGAAGCTTCACTCGCTCACCCGCTGCTCACCTCCTGCTGTGAGGCCCGATTCCTAACAAGCCATGGACCAGTACCAGTCCTTGGCCCGAGGGTTGGGGACCCCTGCCCTAAAGTACAATTTGTATAAGTAAAGCACGAGAAATACTTGATTTTCTCTACTTTAGTTACTATTAAATAAAAAATAACTTGGTTCTCAAGCATCCACCAAAGATGGCTATGGAAGGTTTTGTTTTATTGTTTTTATTATTATTTTGAACTCTTGGATTTAAACATTATGATGTATTTCAATCCTCACTGACACTCAGACGTTGTTCCATTTTGGCCAGTTGAGAGCATATTAAGTTGGCTTCTTTGTTCTTTTGACATGGCTTCATCAGTCTTTGATAGCTTCCTTGCTTTCTGCTATAACAGGATGTTCTAGGCTCATCCTGTACATTGCCTGCTTTGGAACCACAATCAGCCATTTCACTGTGGAGGCCTAATTCCTTTAAACTGAGGTATTTGGAGACCTCAATCTGGGCACTAGGTTCATTCATTACTACCAGGGCGATCATTGTTTTTTAAGCCCTTTTAATGGATGGAGCTAAGATACAACGTAAGTTCATACAGTATTTCCTATTCAAATTCAGAACTACGGGATTTCTGCAAAACCTTATCCACCTTAGATCTTTATCTTTCTACTCATGCTGAAAATCCTACTTCTCAACAATACCCATATAATTTTTCATTTGCTTTTATCCCACATCACCCACAATGATGACTGAATATCTATACAAAGTTACCACTAATATGATTAAAAACAGTTTTAAAGGTTTCTTTTTTTTGGAGTTCTTTTTGTTCTCAGGGTACATCTCACCAGAGTTATATGGTCAAATTACTGTTTTAATGTCACTTGGAATAAAACAGTCCCTCTCAGTGTGTTTCTGCAACCAAAATCATTTTGTTTCATTTTACTTTCAAGGTTAAGTGATTTTTTAAAAATTCAATTTATTTTATAACTATAAGAGCAATTTACATGGTTCTAAATTAAATCTACAAAACAAGTACATGCAAGCAACTCTAGCTTATATCTCTGTTCCCTCTATCTTATTCCCTCCTTCCCCTGAGGGAAAAAATTAACTTTTTTGTGATTAATCCCTCTGTTTTTTTAAAATATAAGCAAATATGTACATATATTATTTCATCTCCTTCTCAGATAAATGGTAGGATACCATACCCATTTTTCTCTGCCTTGCTTTTTTTTTTTTTTTTTTTTTACTTATAATATATCTTTGTAATCACTCCCTGGTAGTATATAGAGAATTCTTATTTCTTTTTGCTGTTGCAGAGGATTCATCATGTAAATGTACTACACTTTATTCAATCAGTAACCTATTAATGAACATTTGGGTTACTTCCAGTGTTTGTTATTACAAATAGCACTAAAATGAATAGGCCTGTGTAAATGTCTTTTTATATTCTTGCCAGTACATTTTTGGGATAACATTCTTAGGAGTAATGGTAAATGAATTTGTGTATTCATATATGTCCAAAGGGTTATAGTATTTTGCATTCCTTTTTTTCCCACAGCTTCCCCAACAGAGTATGTTGTGAAACCTTTGGGTGTTTGCCAATTGGACAATTGAGAAATGGTGTCTCAGTGCTTTTTTTAAATGAAGTAGAATTTACATACTGTGAATTGCATAGACCATGGGTATACAGTTCAGTATATTAATAAATGCATGTAACTAGGTAACACACACCCCATCCAAGAAACAGAATATTTCTGTCACCCAGAAGGTGCCCTCAGGCCCTTGCACAGTGAATCCCTGCACCTTCTTCCCTCCCTCCCCAGCCAACTGCTACCCTATCAATTACTTTTGCCTCTTCCAGAACACCACATAAATGACATAACAGTATTCTTTTGTGTCTGGCTTCTTTTGCTCAGTTTAGTGTTGATGAGACTAATCCATGTAGTTGCCTGTATCAGTTTCAGTTTCTTTTCACTGTTGAGCAGTACTCCGCTGTGTGAAGGAGTAGTGTATTACAATGCATTTATCCACGCTCCTGTTGAGAGACTTTTGGATTGTTTCTAGTTTCTGACTATTAGGAGTAACGCTGTTATTGTAATGAGATTCTGTACAAGTTCTTTTGTGTCAGGGTAGTTTTTGATTGTTTGGTTTTTTGTTTTGTTTCATTTTTTTAAGGCCACACCACGTGGCATGCAGGATCTTAGTTCCCTGACCAGGGATCGAACCCCTGCCCCCGGCAGTGGAAGCACGGAATCTTAACCACTGGACTGCCAGGGAAGTTCCATGTGTCAGTGTAGTTTTAACTTGCATCTTTCCTTATGATTGAGGTTCTGAGAACCTTTTCAAATGAGTAAGAGCCATTCACATTTCTTTTTCTATCAACTTTTTGTTCAAATCTTTGGCCCATTTTCTGGTAGGGTTGTTGGCCTTTTTCTTCTCTATTTTTAAGAAGTTCTTTAATATTAGGGATATTAACTATCTATCAGATAAAAGTTGCAAATATTTTTACCTGTTTTTCATTGTCTTTCTCTGCTTATAGTGTCTTTGCCATGCAAAAAATTTTCTTAATTTTTTAATTTTCTTGTAATCAAATTTGTCAGTCTTTTCCTTTATTGATTCTGCATGTTGAGCCATGGTTAGGAAACTTTTCTCACTCCTTGTTTATAAAAGAATCCACAAACGTTTTTATTTAGTACTTGTATGGTTTAATTCTCTGCACTGAACTCTATGCCCCATTTGGAAGTATGCAGAATAGATCCAATTTCGTCTTTTGCCATCCGGCTATGGAGATGGGAAAATCATCCTAACCTTATTTAGTAAAGTCTATTTTTCCCCCAGTTATTTGAAATGCTATCTTTATTATATATTAAACGTTCTATGCAATTCTAAATGTTCTATTATGTTCCACTGGTCTGACACCAATACCAAACTTTTAATTATAGAGGTTTTATAGTGTTGCTTTTTATGTCTGGACCCCAACTTCACTGCTGTACTTTTTCAGGGTTTCATTCAGAAAAAAGAAAGAGTAAGTGAAAAGACAAATTGTTCCCTCTTCCATTCTCTTTCCTATTTGGAAATGGGCATATAGTCTTTTATTATGGAGCAGGAAGGTCTATAAAGACATTTCTTGAGTGCTTGTGGCATGTCAGCTTTAAGGCACTTTGGAGAGTGCATTCCTGATACCGTTTTCTCAGCATTTGTTTCATGAGATGAGCCTGTCATTACTGGGCTCCATGACTATGCAGCCCAGAGCTGTGACCAACAGCAGTGGTCAATAATCTCAGGTAGTACATTTAGGATTCAAGATGTAATCTCAAAAAACAAAACCACAACATACACATCATTGCATATATACCCACCCCTTCTTTTAGCTTAGGGCCTTTATCGCCACTGCAAAATGTTACAGCAGTGAGAGAGGATGTATTTCTAGCCTCCTAGCCACAGGCCCTGATCAGATCCTTCCTGACATCTTATATCAACATGTCCTATACTTCTAAGCACCAGAAGTGTTTAAGTTCTACTTGTTAATGCCTATTTGGAGTTGAGGTATAGCCTAATACGCTAACCGTAAGAAAATTTAAGTTTGCTTCTTCTAAACTTTAATATTATTAAAGGGCTGTGTTAAAAAAAAAATCCCCAACTAAGCCAGCAGTAGTATTGGAATTAAGCTTTATCAACAGCTAGGTTTGCCGTGTTAATATAGATGCTTTCTTTCTTAATATATCTTACAAATATTATTAAGTGCTAATGAGTCCTCTAAAAAAGAAAACCTGTTTATGTCCAATTATCTGCTTTTAATACTACTTAAAATTTAGATAAAAAGTTCCCTAAATACTTCAAAAACTATATTTAAGAGCAAAGATTTATCTTATTTTGACTTTTTAATTATTACTTTTATCATCACTAAGCAACATACCCGTTGTTGGATAGGCCAGGGTTTTGTAATTGCAGAAAGATCACAAGCTGTCATCAGCATCGCTCTGTTAAGGGAAAAAGAAGCCCAATACTCCTGTTTACTTTTATGTGAATATAAACCCTAGTAAATAGTTACTAATAAAAAAGTTAAATTAAAACCCTCTAAACTACGAGGATGGCAGTTTATAGACTAAAGAAACAGAAATAGAATTTACATAGAAGCAGGGCTGATACAGTGATATCACAGTGTCATTGTTTTGGTTACCCAGTGAACTACTGGAATTTGCCTTCACACTGCCTCATTTATCTCCACATTAGCAGCAGGAGAGAAGTTATTAACCTTTGAGCACAAACTTGCCTGCTATTATTATTTTTTTTTACTTTGGTCTTCCAATCTCAGTGACAGTATGATGAAAACACACTGATTACTAATAATTAACCATTAAAGGATAACTTCAGCTGTCCTACTGATAAAAGTTCCATGACAGCAAGAACTATGGTGGGTCATCCTAATTCACTCAACACATGTAGTGACTCCTATGTGAAAAGCCTTTGAATTATTGAACAGTATCTGCTGGAGAAAAGAGGGAAATGAGAGGATGATGCTGGTTATTCCTTCGCTTGTTAGAGAAGCTGAAAACCATACTGGAGTCTGGAGTCTGTGACAAGGCGCTCTACAACTCAATACTGTATAAAACTACTGTATGAAAATAGTTCCCTCTTTAGTGCAGTGTTTTCCCATGTCAGGTCCAAATACCTGCCATCTAATCCTTTTAATTTGTTTGAAGACATAGGCAAAAAGGCCGTCACTGTCATATAGAAGCACTCAAGGTAAAGGACTGTATCACTTGTCCCTCTCGGGAAACCCAACCTAAAAGTACATTCTCCCTAACCATATTAGGCCACAAAGAAAATAGTTTTCTGCCTCTAATTCTATCTCTTATACCAACTCCCTCGCAAGTAATGAGTGCACCAGAGAAATCTTTAATCATGAAGGATTTCAATAATACTTGCCAATACAAACTGCCTCCCCCAAAGAAGACTATGCACCTGTGTGAGCTTAACTACAATCTGGACTGTGAAGAGTGGAAGAGGCAACGCAAGCACTAGATGTCCTGAGTGCTTGTCTGCCGAGAGGTCAGAAGTTAGGAGAGTGGAGCAGTGAAAACTGTGGCACAGTCTTGGAATTGTGGTCAGATTCCACTTTTGTCATTGAGAAAAACTGTTCACGAATCACAGTAGCGTGTCTGTACTTTTCTAAGGCACTGTTCTAAAAACACGTTGAGACTCTTAGGTGAAGCATGACTAGAGAGAACAGACAGCTGGGCATTTGTATGTTTCCTTATAATCTGCATCTTTGTTTGCATGTGAAGTAATACCAATCTATTCAAAGAAATGTTGGTTATAAAATTGTAATACAGCACTATCCTTAGTATTACTACCTCTGTCTTTTCTTTATTATTGACACTTAGCTCTTTTTTATTGATCCAGTTCTTGTCATGACAAAGGCAGTGATAGTAATAGCAAAGGATGGGAAGGAGGGACAGAGGAACAGGTGAGGAAAAACAGAAACCCTTAAGTTCTGACAGTGCTACTCTGCTATCACGTAAGAGAAGTAAACACTTCACAGCCATGTTCCCGCTCCTGCATTCTTTAGGATGCTATTTTCAGGTCTTCAATTCCAAAGAATTGTGAGTATGAACAAGGGAACTCTATAGCCTGGTACTGATACTCTACCACATTTTAAAGGTCCTTCTAGGACAAAACTGATTCATTCACTTGAATTTGCAAATGCATTTCTTTTCAAGTAAATATTCATTTCTGTACAACACTCAAGAATTCTGACAGCCTCTAAGATCATCACATTGTAACAAATAATTGCAATAAAATTAATTAGGTAGCAAAACTTCACCTTTAAGGATAGTAATCCTACTTACAAAAACAATTCCTTTTGATGAGGATCTTCCAAGTTGAATTGATTTTTTCTTATAAGTTCAAAAAATTCTCCTCTCCTCCTTTAAAATAAAGAAAAATATTTCGTAGTTATGATGAGTCCCCCAAGCTCTTATCCCTTTGGTCTAGAAAGACTCATGGAGTAAAATTTTTGGGGAAAAAAATCTCTAATGGTTTTTTCTCATCTTAGAATAAAAATTATCATTTAAAAATCTTAAATACCTTACCTTCTTCTCTTCTACCATATTCTTTGGTTGAAACATTAAATCTCACCTTGTTTTTAACTACGAATCACAAATAATGGAAATTTCAATTCTTGAACATGATTTTAAGAAAATGAACCAATATGAGTTAAAAGTCTGATGCCAAGAATGATTTAAGAAATTTTGCGTATGGCAATAATAAGATCTATATGCTTTCAGTTTAATTTCATATACCTCATTCACATATATTATGGTATAGGGTAAAAAATGTTCATAATAATTACTCTTCCACTATAAAGTTGTGAAGTCCTTCTGAAGCAAAGAATGACCAAGTAAAGTATAAACTAATATTCATTCACTGTATAGTGAATACCTCTATGTGCTCAACATTGTTAGGCGTCTTGGGAAATTATTAGACATGAGTTCCTTTCAGTGTTTAAAATCTAGTCAAAGACACAAACATAAGAGAAACTTACATAACAAAACTGCCCGTCTGTGAATAAGTACCAAAAATGAAAAGAGGTTTCAAAAGGGTTCAGAGGGGAGACCCATGTGGGTCTCCACAAGGGTCGGGAGGCCTCTGTGGTTATAGGTATTTTTCAAATTCTTGGTAATTTGATAATCTTTATTCTGCAATCATTTTGAATACACTGAAATTTACTATATTTTCTTTTACCCTAATTAACTTTAAAGTGCTCCAAAATCCAAGGAAACAGACTCTTTTAGATGTAGTTACTTTCAGATGCACAGCAGTGGATATCTGGTATATGGTTTTGTGTGTTTCTTCTGTTTGTTTTTACTTCTCAAAAGAGTGGCTAAAACCATAATGCACATCCTTGTACAGAGGGAGAGAGGCCTGTGTTCCTGGGAAATCCCTTGAGTGTGACTGCCGGACTCTCCTCACTCCCAAACTTGCAGCAAAGACCTCAGTCTCTGTGTGGGAAACGAATGCTTGCCCAAAGGCAGCAACATCTTTCCTTGCTTTTAGAAAGGCAGTTTAATGATGCAAACATACCTACATCCCTAATACACTCTAATGCATACTTTAATTTTTGAATCATTAACCTCATTAAAGTTCTGCATTAATATCCTTCTTTTGCCAAAATCCAATAAAAAGAAACAAAATTTACTTGTCTGGCACTCAGCTCCTTTTCCAGCCCACGTAAGCTTGGATGACAGTATAAAGGAATTGTGAAACGGTCAGAAGTTGGGGGGAGAGAAGGAAAGGAGGAAAAGCAAATGGCCTACATAATCTTTAGGTTGGCCAACCCAGCTTGGAATGACCTTGAGATGGTTATTTGCTTTGCGCATTATTTCAGAGACAAACATCAGAAATAACTCTGTATTCTGTAATTTCTATAGCATTAAGTAAGCAGAAGAAGTAGACTTTTCTGGCTTCCTTTGAGAAACTGCTCCATAGTTTGATAGACAGCTTTGACAGGACATTTGTCCTTATAATCTAAAAATAACCCAGTGTGGATTTTTAAAGTTTGAAACAATGCAAACACATCCAAGACCTGTTTATCAACATATTTCTTAAAACTTACTTAATGTACAGTGCTAGGTCTGTAGCTAGAATAGCTTGCTTGATTATTTTCAGCGTGGTCTTATATTCTTCAATGGAGAGGCCACTGAGAATCTGATTGCCCTTTATAAAAAAAGAAGAAAACCATCATTAGCATTCAACCTGGAGAAGCTGCTGATAAGAACAAAATCTGAAAAAATAGTCAATCTCTTAAACACATGCCTAGTATTCTGAACTCAGGAAGATAGAGGACACCTGCTTACATAAAGTAAATACCGTGAAATAATGTTTCCTCTCTATGCACCCACCCTCATCGCCTTGTCATACAAGAAAAAACAGCTTCATGATGGTTCATGGGCCGAAGTATGCATGTTTCTCCAACTCTTCTACTCCTTAGGCTTTAGTCCAGGCCCCAAATCTAATAATTATATACCTTTTTCCTTTGGGCAGGCTAACTGCTATGATCTGAGAACAAGTAAAACTTTGAAAAATCAAAAACTGTATTAATAGATGTGAAGAACAGGGTGAGGAAATTGTAAACAATTGATTATTTTAAAAATCATTTCTCTATGGCTTCTGTAATAAATCCAATAACATTTCTGGTGCAGATTCATATAATTTTAACTTCATATTGAGAACAGTGTGTATTCCTCAGGAACATGCCAATACAGATGGGTAGAGGGTGTGAGCAATGATGTGCTTACTGGTGGTATAAAGAAAGCAAGAGTTGAAACATCTATAAGGAATATTTCAAAGGTGGCTAATCCATGTGCAAGTTATCTAAAGTTTTTGCTCTGTAATCATTTTTTATTTCTTGCCTGTAATTTAAAGCACAGTGACTCTCTAATCTTGAACTAAGTAAAACATACCTTGGGTACCCAGAATACACTCAAAACAACATCTGTAAATTGAGTCAGATGTGCTTCCTAAACCTCAGGGCTGAGAAAAAAACCCAGAAGCTTAGCAATAGGGTCTGGAGGTAAAGGATTTGTTCTGAAGAAAGGAAACTGCTGAGCCAGGTTCAAACATTGGTTAGAGGATAACTGATGCTGAAATTGTGGTATACGTCTAATTAATGAATCTGTGATTACACAAGAAACATTATTTTTAAATATTAAGCCACTTTAGATTCTGGGCAAAACAAAACTATATTCTGATACTTTTATTTATTTTAAGACAAAACTATTTCAAGTGGAAAAGTAGAAATGTCTTTTGGTATTGTATTTTTATTTTCCCTTCCAAAAACAAAGGCTGTAAATTCCTGTGTATTGGTGCTTACAAAGACAGAATATAGATGGGCCTTATAATGTGAGGCCAGCCATATATACAACCAGATTCCTTTTATGTTAAGTAATAATATATTACATAAGTTTTATGTTATCTAATAACAGAGAGAGCTATGATAGGCATACTGTAAAATATGTTTTTTTAAAAAAGGTTAGCATATTTTGTTTAAAACTAAATAGGATATTAAAATGAAGTTTGAGCTGAAGGGCAAAGACAGCAAATTCCAATGAAGGTACAGATGTTGCTGCTATAACTCGACACACACATTCCTGAGAAGTCTCAGTTCGGAAAAACCCCACACTAAAAATAACAGGGTTTTTGGGAGAAACAGTGTTAGGGCAGACCGCTCAGAGCCTATGTGACTTTATAACCAGAGCACAAACCAAATCAGGAACTGGCACCTCTGGAGGTAACTTGGACAGGCCAGGCTAGCGAGTCTAGGGGCTGCCTCTGAGGACATTAAAGCAGCACAGAAACAGCTGAGTGGAAATGGTGGTTTGTGGAAGCCCAGAGGCAGCACAGGGGGAACTGGATGGCGGAGATGGATGGCGGAGACAATGGGGCTGTACTAAGGGAGGTGCTGAAGGAAGAACAACCTCCTTCCCGTGGGCCCAGAGCAGCCCAAGGCGAGGGAGAGCGCCTCAGGGCTAAGTGCCCATTTTCAATATTCCTAAAACAGAACCGAAAGGGTTGCTCATGCAGGAGCCAAGCAGAGGGCTTCTTCCTTCCTTGCTGAAGGTCAAAATTCAACTCCCGTAATTCTGGCACCTCACCCAAGAGAACTTGTTCATGAAACAGTACAACTTATACATTTTACTGACATCATTCCCCTACCTCCCAATCATACATCAACTAATTCACGTTAAACAGTCATATCTGTAGCAGTCTGTACTAGAGCATGTGCAGAATTTATAAGGAGGTGCCCAAACTGGCCACATAACTCTTATCCCTTCACCCGCACCAACAGGTGCGATTGCGTTCCCCTTCACTCAAGTAAGAGAGAGTGGCTTGAAGTCGCGGCGTATGCCTGCTGGAGTCTGCTGGGTGGGGTGGGCTCCAGTACCCTTGTGTCTGATTCCTGTCTGGAAAATCTACAAGGCAAGACACAGGCTGGCTAGATGCTCTGATGCAGCAGTGAAGGAGAGGTTGCTACTGAACAGGACGGGCTGCCTTCTCTGAGTTTTGGAGGCATGGGGTTGGTTTAAGTCCTGTCTTGTTCAAGAGGACCACAAAGAAGGCAAAAGAACCTTAGCAGAAAGGAGCTGAAAGCCAACAATCAGAGTTCTGGGAGCTGAGGAAGGAGCCGTAAGGTGATAAACTGGACAGAGACGATCACTCATATTAAGGCGACGTCAGTGGAAAAGCCACACAGTTAAGGCGCTCGGCCAGGATCATGGAATTACTCGTAAGAAAAGAACTAGGTTTAAACACCTACCAGGCACAAACAGGGGGACACTCATCACACTACCAGTCTCTTGTTTCCTATTCTCCAAGTCTGGGGGAGTAGGAAGGGACATGGGGGTTTGGGGGTGAGGAAGGAGTCAGAAGAAACATAAGGGAGGGACGAAAGGAGCCAACCAGGGTGGGAAGAGAGAACCTGAAACTAAATCAAGCCCCACATCTGGACTACTACATAGGGCTGCACATTTTGGTTTCTAAATTGAGAACTGTATGCTATATTTTAGGACCTGAAGTAGTAACTAGAGGGTAAAACTTATCAAAGAGTGACCACAAAAGTCATGGGCCGCCTGTGTTTTCTGGGGCTCAGGGAAGAACTAGTGCCACTGGGCAAATGTAAAGAGATGGAGGTAAAATTGCTTTAAAATTATATACCATGCGTTTGTGCTTGTTCAACGTAATCGTCTACAACTTTCACTGTTTTCTTCTTATAAAGGTAATACACGCATACAATGGGTAATGTGAATAATGAACAACAAATCAAAACCAGAAAATAAAAAAATATTAATAGTTTAACTAGACAAAGCCGTTGCGAACATTTTGGCATATATCATTTTAACCTTATTTTCCTTAACAAAAATATGACTAGAGTAACATACTATATGCTTTCTTACATTGATAAATATTCATTTAGCCAAATTGTTGAATAGCTTTATTCCTTAATGAAAATGTTTATTAGTGGTCAAAAGTTTCCATAAAAAGAGGAAAAGGTACTGCCTTATGAAAGAAAACCTTTGAGAGTAGTATAAACCACTTCATTTGACAAAAACAAAAACAAAAACAGAACTGAGAGCCATAAAATACCAGTTTTGTTTGTTTCTAATTTGGAATAACCAAATGGAGGTGAGTAACCAGTTTTCCCTTTTCAGGCAACATTTAGACAGTTTTGGTTTCTAGAGAAGTGAGGCTGCGAAGATCTCAAATGTTTTGGCTTTGCCTTTCTTACCCAAAAAGGAATAAAGCATGCTCAAGAATTTATGTTGCTGGGAATAAATCCAAAACTTAAAAATAAAACTGGATTTATAAAGCGCTCTGTTAAAATTCTACAACCATAAATTAGGTACTTACAGGGCTATTAAGGATCATCAGGCACTGGTCAAAATGATGATGCTCCATGATTGAATGGCAGTAGAGCTGAGCAAGGGGGTGTTCACTTCTGGGTTTGTTGAAGAAAGGAAGAAAGTTTAAAAAAATTATCAGTTTCCCCAGTATATCAGTTATCAATTTCTCCTTATTATTGGTTAACTGAAAAAGAGGCTACTTCACAAAAATTAATCCAGCTAACAATTTTCTCTCCTTTTGCTAAGAAGAGTAAGGGAATCTCTGGGAAATACATATAAAGAGTCAAATTGTTTTCAAATACCAATGTTAACTGATGCCGGTTCAAAGTATGAACAATTTGATTGGTTTTAATATTTATTAAAATAGTAGAAGGAATAAGGACAAAGGATTACTTTCTCTACACCCGAAAAAAATCTCTGAAATAGCTGTGCCAATAATAGTTTTCAATTTCAAAAGTGCAATTAATTTAAAATCTGAAATAAATTTCCATGCAAGCCTTTCTTCTGAAATAAGGCTGAAGGTCAGCATCCCTATGTGTGCCTGTATATAAGGAAAGAGTCAACTGAGATGGAATTAGCTGAGGTGTGAGTGATGAGAGGCAAGGAAATGGGGGACAGTGGGTGCACATCCCCTTCTGGAGGAAGGAAGGAGACAGCTGAGTCAGAAAAAGTTCCCAACGTGGGATCCAGGTTATTTCAATGCAGGACATCCTGGCGGTGCTCTAAAATGAACTTGGGGAAAATGGTAAAGACCGTTTGGCTGAGTGAAGTGAGGGGAGGAATATTATAGTCAATTCATTATATGTAACAGAGTCACAAATCAAGTTCTAAAGCATGACAAGCAGAGTCCTCCACCTATTTCTCATGACCCTTCACATGTGAACATAAAGCACCACTTGCACTCTTTGTTCTTTAAAAGGAAGACAGAAAGTTATAGCTCCTGAAAGTCTCTGTTTCTTGAATTAATAGGACAGGGGTTTATGAATTGTAAAGCACGATACAAGTGTTAGATAATACAACTGATTTGTTATTCCTCTGTACTAGTACATGAATCATTATTTTACTTTGCACTTAATTTGCTGAAGATAGAGAACCTACCCAAGACAAGAAATGTAACACAGGAAAAAATGAGTTGGAGTGAGAGAAGCTTAAGGGAAAACAAAAACAGTAAAATGAAAATAAAGGTAAGAGAATGGGTGATCTCATCTACTAGTGTTTAACCCACCACGGATATTGCTGACTTCCAAACTGCCATGTTTTGTTGTTGTAACCTTTCCCAAGTGAACTCCTGCCTTGTCTTCTTTGTTCCTTCCGTATTTAGTGAGTTGTACCATGGGTCAGATACTGTGCTTATCACTGGACAGTGGGAAGGCAATGGATGGACTAAAATGAGCAGATTTGTAAGAAAAGATAAATTTGCTGGAACCAAGACTGGAGATGCATGGAGACTACCGGGATTTAGTTAGGAGACTAGTGGGAAACCATTCTAGTGACCCAGGTAAGAGACAGCCTGGGTTAGAGTGGTGGAATCCCAAGTAAAAAGAGCTGCTTAGGAGGTAGGTTAGTTAGGAGTTGGCAATGAATCCTGATGTTGGGAGCTAGTGGGGATGCGGGAGATGAAGGGGGAAAGTATGGAGGCTAAGCTTCTGCTTTGTCATTTCTGACATAGGAAAAAAGGGAGATGATGATTAGAGATGGGCGATGAAGGAGGGGAAGATGGACTAGTTGAGTGTTGGATCTATTAATTTTAAGGTGCCTGAGGTACAACCAAATGGGTATAACAGTCTGAACTCGGGTCTGGGCTGGAGAGAGAGATGTGGATCACATCAACATGCTTGGAAATCCAAGCCACAGGAGTGGATGAGGTGCTCCAGGGAGATGGCCCGGGATAAGAGAGGGCCCAGCATAAACAGAATCGATGATCTCCCTCCAAATCCTGCCTGTATTCTACAGTCTCTATTTTGGCAATAGCATTTTCTCATCACTCAGACCGGATAAGCTCAAGTCAGCCTCAGTACAGCTACCGCCTTCCTCATTCCCTTCACTTAGAAAAGGAAAAGCTTCTAGAGTATCTGTTATTGTCGTTTATACGAGGAATCCAAGCACATCCAGTATTAGCTTAGTATCAGTTTTATTCTGCTAGGTGTTTATAAGTCTGTTACCCTGTTAGCCTGTATTCCTTTTGAGTTTGTTATCATTAGGGAAAACGAATCTACCAATTACTATTTACTGAGAGCCTGTGCCATGTCCAGCACTGTGCTAAGTAGTTTGCATTTAATTTTTACAATAGTCCTCTGTAGGACACTTCAGCTCACCACATCAGAATCTTCGGTCCCACCTCATACTGCAGCCATTGATGTAGTGTCCAGCTTCACGCCTGCTCTAACGAACTGCACGAGGAGCCCGTCAGAAGGCGCCTGCCCTGGCCCGAGAACACCTCTCACTTCTGCCCACAGGAGGGCTCTCTGCACTCACACTCACTCAGCCTGGAGCGTGTGGAGTTAAGGCCTCTGGAGGTCCCCTGTGACCAGTGGGGTATGGCAGCCTGTGGAGCTGCCCCTCCCCCTGCAGTCTCTGTCCTTTTGCGAACAGTTCTGGGTCTCATGTCGTAAGACTTCTCAAAAGCGCCTGGTGGGACTGAGCACCAGCTGCCTGCATGGGTGGACAGCTGGATACCTCGTCCTTCTCCTGGCTTTCCCTTCTCTGTTTCCCACTCCCAGGCCTGCATTCCTGCTCCCTGGGATCGCATGCGCTAATAAGCTATATGCACGCCAGCTTTTGTCTCAGGCTGTGCCTCCTGGGTGACCCAGGCTGAGACCTCTAAAACTGGCATTTTAGCATTTGTTTTTTAGATGACCAAAGGTACAGAGAGATTATCTAACTTGTTCAAGGTCAACAGAAAAGGCAGAGCCGGGATTCACACGCATCCTTTTCACTGCATCACACTGGCTTGTGACCCACAGCACTCTGCACACAGTATCCACTCACCAACCCAGTTAGAAGCTGGACTAGAAATGCGATTAGGTGGATATAACACAGACATGTTTAAAACTTCTAATGCACATTACATTTTTAGACAGTGCAGAAAGGACGGTTTCACATTAGAGGAAATTCTTGGCTTGTGAGATAGATGAATGCAAATTATGTGTTTGCCTTTACTTCTAAAAATATGGATTTATGAATCAATGAAAGGGTGACAAATTCCCCACATTTCCCATTTACAAAGATATTCATGGAAACCAGTGCATTCTATATCCTGCTACTTTTTACTCTTTCAAACACAAGGCTTCGTTGCCTCTTTATTTGAGGGTGTGTCACAAGGACCCACTAAACCACTCCTGCTGCTGGGTTATTCCCACACGTCAGTGAGCAGTCATGGGCTAGCACGCCCTCCCTGCATCTCCTCTTGTCCTGCAGTTGTTGGTCCATCTCTGAGAGTGGCATAAGGATGCCAATGCAGAAATCAAACCAATGTCTCAGGAGTACAGAACCTTAGAAATCAATAGAAAATGAAAGTTCTGTGAGAAAAACACAGCCACCCCAGCACAGTACTCCTTTTCACTGATTCTGACAACGGTCCTTAATCTGGCTTCTCATCCATATATATTGCTCTGGGCTCAAATCTCTTAGCTACTCTTTGTGACCCATGTCAACCCATTTAATTCTTTTTTTTTGGTAATGTATTTATTTATTTTTAAATTTGGCATTAAAAATTTTTTTTTTTATTTTTTGGCTGCATTGGGTCTTTGTTGCTGCACACGGGCTTTTCTCTAGTTGCAGTGAGCGGGGGGCTACTCTTTGTTGCTTCTCATTGCAGTGGCTTCTCGTTGCAGAGCACGGGCTTTAGGTGCACGGACTTCAGCAGTTGCAGCATGCGGGCTCAGTAGTTGTGGCTTAGTTGCTCCGCGGCATGTGGGATCTTCCTGGACCAGGGATCGAACCCACGTCCCCTGCATTGGCAGGCGGATTCCCAACCACTGCGCCACCAGGGAAGCCCCAACCCATTTAATTCTTAACTTCACAATTTCTATGCAGATCATCACTATTGCCTTCTATGAGTCAGGGGTTATTTTATGTTCCTATTCTCTGTGATCACAGATATTCAAGTTGATGATTCATTTGACCTTGTGACCCCAGTTCTTGGACCTTCTTGACTCTGCTGATTGCCCTTTTTTCACATCAACAATAGACAGTCCCTTCTTTGTTCCACAGCTCCTAGCTGCTACCAGGCATAGTCTTTTTGCTACTCCCTGTCCCTCCCTGGGGAAAAAAAAGCAAGATCTTCAACTCCCATCTGTCCTTAACAGTATCCCCCTGTGAAAATACCTAAAACGTCTTGAGCATGTAGTCTGTGCCAGGTACTGTTCCAAGCACTTTACATCTACTTATACTCCTTAATCCTTATAAGAAACCCTGTGAGACAGGCACTGTCATTATTCTACTATACAGAGAAGGAAACATAGAGAGGGAGTTTAAATGACTTGCCCAAGGTCACAAGGTGAGAGGAGTCAGGATTCAAATTTGCACCATAACCATCACAGCTCCTGCGTGGTCGTCTAAGGACCAAATGAGCTCATGTACATAAGTGCTAGAAGGAGTTCCAAATGCCATGGGATAAGACCTATATTAAGTGTTAGCTTCTATTATTATTATTACTATTATTATTAGTGACTAACTGAACTTGCACTTTATTCATATTCAGATCTCTAGTCTCTCAAGCCCTCCGACCTTACCAAGGATGATCTCACTGGCTAAAATAGACTCTCCTCAGTGTGAACTTCACAAATTGTGATTCCTGTGCTGTCTTTACTGCTCTTTTAAGCCTCTAGGAGCCTGCTGACCCTGTTACCACCGTGCCTATTCACGACCTTAGCTCACTCCTGTTCCTCTGTCACAGAGCAGAGAGGACCATGGTACAGGGCAAGTTCTTCCAGGACAACTATACATGATCTGATTGTCGGTACCAGGAAATTTTTTATTGATTTTGCTGAATCTCTAATCTTGAAAAAAACATTCATTTGGTCATTTTACCTCTTCTAACCTCCATACTATGTATTACTTTCTCCTCATTGCCAAAACTCCTTTCCCCTCCATCCTCCCTCCCAAAGGACACACGCATGCATACACACTTCTCAGTTCTTCATTGTTGTCAGTGACAGCATCATTGTTAATTTCTTGGACCCAGAGTCATGATTTTACCCCTTCGTTCCTGCATATAACTAGCTGTTCAATATTTAAACAATTTTCTCCTTCAGTCTCTTCCTTTCTCTAGCTAATATGTGATGTTCACATACACCTGGCTTTCCCTACCTAACAGCTTTCTGGCTGGAACTCTGTGGTTCTAATTATTACCCATTTACCTTGTACCTTACTTACAGACTTTTCTTCCTAAACAATGTCTTCATTACCCACTGCAGCAATGGCTCTTTGTCTTTTCACTACACCGAATATAAAATGCACGGCTTGGTTTTCCAGCTCTCCCTCGGAAGGGTCTTCTAACTTCCACTTGTTCATCCTCTTCCTTTCCATCCCTAGTCAGTGAGCCTTCTGACCAGTCAGACTAGCCATCATGTCTGTTCCATGAATATGCCCACTTCATGGTGTTCCTGGAGTACCTTCATGCTCTCCCCTCTCCAAATCCTACACACTTCAGAGATCCGGCTGCAGTCTCACCTCCTCCATTAACAGTAAGGATGGGCTACACTGATCATCGTCAGTCTCCTCTACTGACCACTTATAGCCCACGTTATCAAACAACACAGGACTTACTAGATACTTTCTGGCATTAATCACCATTGTTTCATGAAACTGTGCAAATTCCTTGATAACAGAAGCCGAATTTTATACTTTTATAGCTCTCTTTCTGCCTAGCAAAGTACCAGGCCCCAGTAACTGCACATTATCTCTTTGCCTAAAATGTAGGATAATTTCACTATATTTATAAAACACCAATCCTGAATCTAACCAAATAAATGCATCTACAAGAGTCCTCTTATATTGACGGCAGGCCGAACGTGGGGAAATTTCTCTACATAAGCAGATGTCTGCGCTTCAGCCATTTTGTTCCTATGACTGCCTGTTTTTAAAAGAATAATTCAGTAACTATCTGGAATCACTCTTGCCTCTATCCACCCATGTGGGAGAAGAAAGCACAAGCAGTGAACTCTTCTCTCAAAGATTTCACTGGCGTACTTGAAGCGCTCTTCACAATGGCAATCTTCCTAGGCCAAGAAGGAATCAAAGAATCAGATACTGAATCAAAACACAGTTTCCTAAACAAGGAATATCTTACTTCAATTTAATTTTCTGAAAAGATGTTCAACAAGCACAAATGACAGAGTTCAGTTTCTAACTCTGCTACCATATGAGGGCTTTTTTGTCTTTTTGATATATTACGTTTATTTTTGTGTCTTACTGTTTTGGTTTTCTTTATAGAGTGTTTGAATATCTGATGAGGCCTGGACACAGTACACCTTTTTAGAAGTTAGTTCTTTATATGGAAATGTTTCTGATACTCTTAGTCTCCAAAGAGTCCCCTGGTTAAGAAAATCCTACTGGAGGTATCACTCGTTTACCACGAGGGAAAGGAAAAAAAGAAACATCCCTGGGAAATTCTTGGTTTCCTTTACTCAAACCACAAGGATGTAGGAAGAAATAAATATCTCTGAAACTCCTTTAATTTTTTTAAAAGTTATTATTCCTTAGTGTAAGTCTGCTCTGCGGCGTATGTGAAAGCAAGATTGTGTGGTCTGACTTTTTCCCAGGACTTTTTTTTTTTTCAAAGAGAGGATGACGTTTCTCCAGATGTTTTTCCGGGTAATTATTTTTAAATAAACAAAGGAAAAAATAGCTTAGTGGTTTTTTTCACTCCAAAGCAGGGCAGTATGGCAATCCACACACTAATAATCCATATCCCAATGATATGGTGTTCAGTGCTGAGGCAGGAAGAGAAGGCAGCACCGCTGGCTCTCATCCTTAGGCTGTGCTTGACTCTGCGCTGTAAATCTTTTCACGTCATTGTTTCCTTCCAAAATTACTCCTGTGTTGATGGGAGGCTCAGGACCACAATCACATGACAAAGCACAGGGTACAAAGGACATGTCACCCAGTCAGTTCTCCAAAACATTAGACTTTAAAGAGGAGACAGCAAGCCTCTGATAGTCAGGCAAGAGCTTGCTATCTTTTCCCATCAAAGGTCAGCAGAGGACACGGTTGCTACATCGCTACAATTCTTTTTACATGAAGTTTTCCGTTTACTGTATTTAGATAAAGGGAGTGTGATTAGAGAGCTTTCTGAAATTCCCTCAAGATATCAGACATGTGGAATTTCCTAGAGAGATCTATGCTTTAGTTGAATCACTTGCATACCTTAAAAATGCTCTGTAGTAAGAGATTTCACCATTAAAACGTATGCCTTTCAACTAACTTGCTTCAAGAAAATAAAAATGTCACAGTGGCTCAAAAATCTGATGAAAAGTGATATCACCTTTATTATCTCATTTGTCATTGCAAATGTTACTTAAGCGTGGTTCAGAAGGGAACCTGAAAAGCTTGTCTGAAGAGTTAGTATCTTACTCGCAACATCAGCCAAAATGCAGGCTTCTGCTCCTAAGATTTATTTAACACTTAGATATGTACCAGGCATTCTACCTGGTAGTGATGTGTGTTATGTCTTAAAACTTATATGAACGCTGTGAGGTAGGAATGCTGTTATCTCGATTTCACAAGCCAGGAAATGGAGGTGTAGAGAGAGGAGTGTCCTGCCCATGGTCACACAGGAACTCTGTGGCAGATGTAGGATTTGAATCCAAGTCTGACCCCAGAGCCCAAAGTCTCCAACACTGTGTTCCACTGCCTTCGCTAAGACCAAAAGCCTCTTTCTAGGCAGCATTTACTAAGTACTTAGGATAGAGCTAAGCACTCTTCAAATATTATCTTTTATTCCAGGGTGAAATTCTACCTTTTCTGATCTACTCTTAACAGTTTTCCAATGAAGCTCCTAAGCTGGGTGTATATAAACAAAAGCAAAACGCTTGGTAATTATCTAATGAAATAAGATTCTCAACGTAAATAGTTTTTGAACTTCAGGCCAGAGATGTTACCAACACAATATTGGACTTGCATTATTTTTTCCATTTCCCTTAAATAAAACCAGAGTATGTTATGGGACCTTGACCAACTGAAAGTTTGTACCATCAAATTATGCTGTGGCTTTTACTTTTAAAACTACAATTTAAAAGAAACAATCTCTTCTGTTGCTGGGGTGAATGCCTTACCGCTGTATGTAAGAGTTATTCACACCGCGGTGATCCAAATCGTGGCTTAAGGCAGCAATCAGCAGTGCGAGTATCTCCAGGTCAGTCAGCCTGTTCTGCACGACCGAAGAGCAGAAGAAAGAAAGAGAAAGAACAATTTGGTAAAGCGCATTATACCACCTCTTTCCACCAATCACGTGGTTTTCTCCTTAGTGCTTTACATATATGTGCTTTCTAGTCACATAGGACTCACGCTAGAATCCTATTCTGCAGGCAATCAGTCGTACTTTGTTTTCAGAATGGGATTATCATTATCAACCGAAAAAGTTCAAATGCCTCAAATAATCAATAACCTGTCCACCTATAGTCTATATATATATATATATATATATATATATTTCTTTTTAAAGAAGATGTTGGGGGTAGGAGTTTATTAATTAATTAACTTATTTTTGCTGTGTTGGGTCTTGGTTTTCTGTGCGAGGGCTTTCTCTAGTTGTGGCAAGCGGGGTCCACTCTCTTCATCGCGGTGCGCGGGCCTCTCACTATCGCGGCCTCTCGTTGCAGAGCACAGGCTCCAGACGCGCAGGCTCAGTAGTAGTGGCTCACGGGCAGTGGCTCTGCGGCATGTGGGATCTTCCCAGACCAGGGCTCAAACCTGTGTCCCCTGCATTGGCAGGCAGATTCTCAACCACTGCGCCACCAGGGAAGCCCCACCCTATTTCTTATAAATGTTTGCTATGGCAGGAAAGTACTACTATGGTATCTGATATGGCTTCTTGGACAACAATCACTTTTTTTAGCTCTAGCCAGCTAAAATGTGCACTCTATGAAAGTAGAGACAGAGAATAACATTTTTAGAATTTATTAAATAAAAAAGAGCATGGAAGCTCTGAATTAAAAACAGTTTTATGATGTATGCCTGGAATCACTGACATAGAATAACTTGTTGATTCCCACTGAAGTTAGAATCTAAGGACAGAGATATGAAAAATTTGGCCCAGAAAAGAACGAATTACTTGAACGTTTTCTGCATTGATCTTCCTGTAAACAGTCTCTGGTCAATGTATATGAAACCAAAACCGTTTCCATGAAATAGTACTTATAAAATTAACAGAGTGCTCCAGAGAAAATGTGACAGAGAACCCTGGACTCATCTATGGAGCCAAGTTCAGGACCTGAGTGGTTTTTGAGGAATTCTACTATGGAGCAGGTTGAATGTGAACATGAGAAATTTGATACTTTTCTTATATTGTAGAGTTTTCTTCTGAAGGAAGCATTTATTTGCCCAAAGGCCATTAAGTTTAACATGAAGCTATTTTAAAGATTTTTAAAAATAGGCCATATATATTATATATGAAAGAAAATTAGAAATTATTTTGCCATACCAGTCTTCCTTAATTAACAAAATGTAATTTATTTTGTAAGTGGCATTAAATATTATTCTCAGTCATCATTAGTGCACATTAAAAAAACACTTGAAAGAATATGCTGTATTCTTGCAGCAAAGCAACAAAATGTCTTAAATATATAAATGGCTCTAAGAAGTACCTGAATTTTGCCTGCTTTTAGTGCGGCAAACATGCACTGAGCTGTATTAAAGGCATGTCTCCAATTATGATAGGCAACATTCTTCCGATAGTTCTTCTTAACACTTAAAATCCACCTGCAAAGAACCTTTAGGAAATAAAGCGTTATGTAGTAAAAATAACTGCTGACATTTATCACACATTTATTAATCTTCACGCAATGTACAAAGCATTTACATCTAACTCCCGGGACTCTGAGGGAGGCACTACCATTTTGATTATTGTACAGATGAGGAAAGTGACATTCAGAGACTTGCCCAAGGTCACAGTGCTTGTAACCTCAGCAGTTTGACTTCAGAGCCTACCATGCAAACCACCGTGCTAACTAAATTAGATGTGAAATGCAAGGCAGCTCGAAGAAAGGTACTTTTGTCATGGGTAGGGCACAGACTAGCTTTTTAAAAGATATTATGTCCATGTGTCATCAATTAGGAGAGTCCAAGTAGGCAGTCACACGTGCATGAATTCACTCTCAGGGAGCCATGCAAGCAGCCAGTCTCCAGTTCTTCTCATGCTCCCATTCTGTATGTCTGCAAAAGTAATTGTGTGAGGCTCTGGGGATGGCTTGGGGGCAAGGCACACAGCACATGTCCAAGGACAAACTGGAGCTCCAAGTCCCAATCTTTGTCCCTTTTAAACTATGCTTAAATATTCAGGCAGAGTTACTGCTTGGTTACCAAGAAGTAATTAACAAAAAATAATATATGCAACATAAAGCCCTGGGTGTGTGTGTGTGTGTGTGTGTGTGTGTGTGTGTGTGTGTGTGTGTGTGTGTGTGTGTTATACACATATTTTAAAAGATGGGGAAAAAAAGGATAGATTTCTGAAAAATCTCACAAGCTGGGTTTAATTCAACTCCTTAGTGGTGTATTCAGTAAAATCTCCAGGGACTCATGGGCTGTAAGCTTGATAATTTTGTGTTTGTGTTAGCATCAGAGTCTGCCTCTCTTCAATACTGAATGATTTACTATACTTTTGGGGATCTCTAAAAATAAATATGTGCTTCTCCCTACGTGTATCACTGGAGATATTTCAAACACAAAGGGCATTGCCCTGGGGAATAGAAAAAGTACCAGGGAAACGAATGTTGCTTTAACAATATTCAACACAGTTTGATTGGCTGCAAAAGTAGGCCAAAAACAAGGTTTCTTCTTTGTTGGTAGAAATTGTTTATAGAGGATTTGGCAGAAAAATCAATGCTTTCATATCCTCCCTTTTCTTTTCAGGTCTCTTTGTTCCTGTTCTATGACGCAGTTCACAGGGAATTCTGATAAAAAGAACCCAAATGTCCCCTAGCTCTTTCAGCCCCGAGTAACCATATTTCCCAGAGGATTTCCGTATGCCTAAGGTTGACGTGCTAACCTGAAGTACACTGCAGCATGACCATTTCTCAACAAAGTCGACCCCGAAGATGATAGATTTATCTTATTAGGAGAATTTTAAGTAAGAGCAATTAATTTTCTTTGATATGCTTAGAAAGTGAAGTGTCATGGAAAATAACTGGTGATTAATTAGTCAAGGAAAATAAGCAGGAAAACCCAGAAATTTAACCTATGGACATATCTCTTTACTAATCATAAATCTGTAGATATAATTAAATAGGCACTTATGCATATAATGTGAAATAATGACCAAAATGACTTTATGAAACCTAATTCCTGATGGACTACTCTATTCTGCTTCTTTTTATTATCTGGCCACACTGCGTGGCTTGTGGGATCTTAGTTCCCCGAACAGGGATTAAACCCGGGCCATGGCAGTGAAAGCGCTGAGTCCTAACCACTGGACCGCCAGGGAACTCCCTATACTGCTTCTATGGAAATGGGCCTATTGAACTAGGTAACCCAATGGATACCCAACTGTATCTAATTAGTAACTAGATTCAAGTACAGTTTTGGATTCTGTTATCAAATGTTCTTAACAGCGTTTAGGAAAATTATGGTCAGATCTGCTTAATGCTTGGTGGATATGCCTGGCGTGTTCAAATCTGTAGTACAATCTTTTGTACAGGACTACTGAGTAATTATGTGCAGTTTGGAAGACCCTAGGGAGCATGCTCAATACACTGAATCAGTCTCCAACATTAGGCTTCCTAAGTCCCGCACGGCATCCTTAAAGATGCTATGGGAGAAAGCAAAGAAAGAAAAAACACAGCTGAGCTCCTGCCTTCAAGAATTTCAATCAGTAGTGAGTGAAAGTAACAAAAGCACACATATAAAGGAAATAAATTCACATAAAAATGAGAGCACAAATTTATAAACTGTCAATAGCATTCCAAGTGGCATGAAGTCAGTCCTAGGGTTCTCCCAGAAACAGAGATTTTTAAGTCAGGCTCTGAGGAAGAGTATGTTATGGCACAACATACTTGGAGCAGACTTGGAAGTGGAGCCATCCTGTCCATTCAGGGGAGGAACGACACATAAAAGACAGAAGGTCAAGGAAAACAAGTACAGCACACGCAGATTTGTTGGAGTAGAGTTGAAGAATCTGCTTCAGAGATCAGCAAGAATTATAGGAGAGTAACTCAAGATTTGGAAGCCAAGCAGAGACAGGAAGATCTGACATAACTTTCAGTAGAAATATTCTTTGTCGGGGCACTTCATGGTGCTTAACATCCTCTCTAGCAGTAACATTTTAATTTTATCATCCTAAAATTATATCTGAAATGTACAGTGACAATAATATCTCAAATAAACAAAACAGAAGAGTCACTAAGGCAGGAAGGCCAACCAGAATAATAGCAATGTTCGTGTTGATGTTGGCCGGAATTAGAATAGTAGTTATTCAAACAGAAAAGGAGAGTAGATGAATGAGACATGGAGGAGAAATATCTGCCTAATGGATAAACATTCAAGGAAAGGTAAAAATAAAGACTGTAAAAGAAATTCTCAGTGACTATCTTCATACCCAACACTCAAATGCTATCTAAAAGCTTATGTTTTTAAGAAATAAGAAATAAATCAACTTATATAAGAATTTCATAAATAGGTACAAGGATCATATTCCTGTTCTGTCCAGGCCCTTTCAACAGAATCAGCACTAGTGTAAAGTATGGGCGATCTCAGGAATGGAAAGGGATTTGAGTCGCTATCTAGGTTTAGAAGTCCCGTGACTAGCAAGAAGCAGAACTGAGATTTGCATTTAGAACTTCTGGCTCTAAATGAGATCTTCATTCCATTAATAGAAAAGGCTTTTTAAAATGAGCCCTGTAACCTACCACAGAGAAATCTGATAGGGAAATATAACCATGGTCAAATTTGGTCTAAGGAAGGGATAACTGACATGTACTCTACACCTGTGTATTAATCGAAATATACAAGTGTGCACACATACACATGCATGCAAACAGACAATCTCACAGATGCATGTGTAATTCTCACAGGACTCCCGTTGGGGAGGTCGTACCACTATTCCCAATGAACAGATTACAAAACTGAGACTGTGAGAGATTAACTGCCCAAAGAAATTAGAGGTAATCACTAGTCGAGCTATGACTCAAAATCCATGAACTTTCTACTCCACCATGCTATGTCAATTTCTTCATTTGTAAAACAGGGACCATAATAACCAAAGAACCTTTCTTGAGAGCTTCTTAAAATAATTAAATGATATGAGCTCTTAATCAACACGCTCTTATAGGAGTGAAGTATTACTAGAGAAGAGTCTACAGACAGTTGGTCTTTGTTTTCACCCAAGAGTAATATAAACCGGTTAAATTAAAGAAAGAACTAGATCCGGGCCCCCAGTAATACCAGAAATGACACTGTATTAACTTTAGCTATATTAGCCCTCAGTTTTCATGCCTCAGTGAGGCTTTGAGAGCAGGGACGAATCATCACTGAAATGTGTGCCAAGCACAGTACAGGATACACTGCTTACTGTTAATAAATATTCATTTTATGAATGAATGGATTGCTGGATAGTGGAGGCCTTCAAGGTATTTACATTTCCAGATAGGAAATCTGTACGAGGAGACTAGACATTCAACTGACCGGAAAAAAAGTAGTTTTAAAGGCAAATTACTAATTTTTTTTTCATATCGGCCTTTCTATTCTCCCTTATTCTTTGATGAGATACACGTAGCCATTATGAAACAGAATAGAATTCCCTGATATCTCCCAACTGGTATTAGAAGGTATTGATTTCAGTCTTGCTATTTTCTGAGAGGCGAATAAGGTAATCGACGGGGGTTAAAATCAGTTTTCATCTTCACTCCATATGGGTGACCCTGTTTGAACCAAGAGCTTGGCTTCACATCAACCTCTTCACTCCCTCATTTCCAAAGGAGTTCACTCTGTTTTGGTCCTTCTTTCTACTGTGTTATCGTAACCTCCACAATCAGATCACGTTACTTCCCTACTTAAAATTCCTCAGTGACTCACCATTGTTTTCAGGATAAAATCCAAATTCCTCTGAATAGTGTACAAGGTTCTACAGAATCTGCTTCTTGGTTGCTTTTCTCAGCCCCTCACCAGTGCTCCATGCCTCCAGCCCCACTCTCTGTCATCCTGCCTTTGCACATGCTGCTCTCACTGTTGGGAATATTCTCCCCTATTCTTCAACCTGGTGCTTGATACATGTGGGAACCCAATACATGTCTTTTTAATGGTTGATAACTTTTCTTTAAACACGCTGGGTATGCATTAGGTGACAGTATATGAATCTCTGAAACTTAAAAATCCTTATTCCATACTAGTGTCCAAAACTAATTCTCTCCCTTACACACACACACACACACACACACACACACACACAAACACACACACACACACACACACACACACACACACACACACACACACACACACACACACACACACACACACACGCTTTCCAGAGGACATCACTGCATTCCTACCTCATGTTTCATCTGGAAGTTCTGCACAAGGTTGAGGTCAGTGAACATCCGGATTGTGCACAGTGCCGTTTCCAGGTCAGACAGCTCAAAGTCACTGAAGCTGAAGTCGGTGATTTTAAGTGTCTGGGCAGATGGTACCATGGCAGCCTTAGGTAAGGGGAGAAGAAGAAAGTGAGATAAAGCTGTGAAAGCAGCAGTGATTCACAAAGTTTTCTTGATTTGCTATGGGGAAATAGCACACTGTGTTTATTTTTTTTCCTTTTAATGTCATATACTAGAAATCTTTTAATGTAGAAGTTACTCCATTTCTTTTTTTTTTTTAAACTGAGCCACATGTGGGTAACTAATATGGTTCCAGGTAGGCCAGGTGGAGGAGAGAGGGTAACTGTACCTAGAACAGCAGGCAGAACTAAGGACTCCAGTGATCCTGCCCCTTTATACCTCCTCAGTGTTATTCGTTCAACAGATACTTATTGAGTAATTATTGGCCCCGTCCCAGAGGATAAGTGGTGAGCAGGATAATGATAATGTTCTAAGCATTTTACATTTAATCCTCAAGACAACCTTATGAAATCGATACTCTAGCTCCATTTTCCAAGTACAGAAACGTGAGCATGGATGAACACTTCCTTACCCATGGTGGCACAGCCAGGTAAGGACTGGAGCCTGGCTTCCAGTGCAGACAGATTATGCTGCTCTCAGATTTGACACAATCTCTAATCTAGAGACCAACAGAACCTACTTTACTCAAGCCTGACCACAAGAATCACCTAGGGTGCCTATTAAAAATAGAATTAGTGGGCTTCCCTGGTGGTGCAGTGGTTGAGAGTCCGCCTGCCGGTGCAGGGGACACGGGTTCATGCCCCGGTCCGGGAGGATCCCACATGCCGCGGAGCGGCTGCGCCCGTGAGCCATGGCCGCTGAGCCTGCACGTCCGGAGCCTGTGCTCCGCAACGGGAGAGGCCACGATAGTGAGAGCCCCGCATACCGCAAAAAAAAAAAAAAAAAAAAAAATAGAATTAGTGATTCTGATTCAGTAGGTCTGGGATGGGTTAAGAAACTGGTGTTTTGGAGGGGGATCTGTGTTTTAATTAACATCCTCAGTTTTGATTTGTTAGTCATTTAATTGTAGTAAAACACTTGCAATTTCTTCAAATACACCTTGCTCTTTTTTTTTTTTTAAATCAATGTTACTTTTACCTCCTGCTTCTCCTACTTTCTTTAACTAAAGGACTTAAGACACAGTTCCCATCCAAAGAAGAGTTAAATGCCCTTCAGAGCTAATCCCACCTTGGGAATACCTGTTTAATTACACGAAGTTCACTATAATGTAATTTCTTGTTTATCTGTCTCCTAAGTACACTGCAACTGACAGGTGGGGCTGTACCTTACACATCTGTGTATCCATTGTATCTACTGATGGATACAGTTTTGATATTTGTTAATATGAATATTTATTAAATGAATGGAAGGGGAAAAATCTTATTCCCTTCACTTAATTTGAGTTATAAGTTCTGGTTTTAAGGTCCCCAAACTTCTTAGGAGAGTGGAGCCCATTAACTTGAGTTAGAAAACTAGCAGACCTGGCAAATGCATTCCAATTCGTTTGGTTTGGTACTGAATATTTTTTAAAAACCACCGAATTTGTTATACTATTTAAAAATTGGGAGAGTTTTAACAATAAAACAGGATTTCTGGCGTCTCCTGGAAAATCCGGCCACGTTGAGCCCCAATTCCCATGAAGCAATGCTGGCCACAGCCGAGGCCCCCCGGCTCCCTCATACTGAGCAAAGCTGTCAGGCTTCTCTCCTAGATTTCCTGCCGCGCCCCTGCCGGCATGAGAACTTGTAAGAACCCCACTTCTCCATCCCCTTGACTATTCACTCTGCCAGCACTGTAACTGCCTCAGCCAGATGTGGCTGAGATTGACGTGATGAAAAGAGGCTTTAACTTGGTGTGGGGCAGAGGGAAGAAAACCAGGTTCTTTCCAATGTTTTTTCCTTGATTCCCTCCAAACCCCTTAAATTTCTTCTGAGAATCTGGTATATCACTTCTCTGCCTTCCCTCCATCTTTTGTGAAGTAAAAAGGTCAAAACTACTAAAACCTTATGGAGCAATCTAGAACTTTCCCTACCAGCCTGAGGGCGCGCGCACATTCTCTGCTCATCGGGACCCTCGTGTTTTACTTACACATACCAGACCTGATTAAACTTTAAAAGAATGTCACCCTCTTCATACTCCAAACCAAGACTCTTTTGCCCAAGCCCAAAATTCACTGAACGCCTTCTGTTCAGTCAATTCGACAGGCTAATGCGTGGGCTGAACTAGGGGAAGAAAGGAGGGCTGAAAATGCACCGAGAAAGGGTAGCGCTGTTTACACCAGCCTCCAACATCGAGACGGAGCAGACAGCTTGAGGGGACCGGGGAAGTGTGGAGGTGGGAGTAGGCCCACCTTTTAACTCAGAGCAGATGACAGCTGCTTCCCTTAAACATTGCACAAGAGAACAGATGTTTGTTCCTTAGGGCATCATTATTCTTAGAGCAGGAAGTTTTCCCTCTTTCCTTCCACAAAGGATATTCTAAACACAACGGGATGAAGACGGCCAACACGGCTTGTGCCTCGCCCCATTATACACTCTAACTCCCGACCGCTCTCTCCTGAGAGCAAAGACGCTTCTCTTCTGCTTGTTCAGCCACGTCACACCACGACTCAACCTTTCTAAGCTGACCTGGGGGGATGTGCAGACATTTTCCTTCAGAACCTTGTGGTCAGTGATACAGAGGTTCGGAATTCTTGGGATCGATTGCTAATAAGCCATGAGAAAGTCACACATCATTTAAAGCTCTCGTAAACTGCTTCTCTGACCATCACAAGAGAATTCAACTTTCTGTCTGCCCTGAAAGGGCTTGGGATAAAGGGGATTTTAAGTAAAACATATTGCCTGTCATTCTAACTTACCATTTTATAAAACGAAATAGTCTACATCTTACTAATAGCAGGGAAAAAATATGTGGTATTTCTGGGAGAGGTTATGTATATACAATTCTGGATTTTTATAGCTTCCTTCACTGACCGTTTGATTTGTTAGAATTTGCAAAGTGAGACTTCTGACTTTGTTTTTCTTTGGGGGATAATATAACTTATTGCATCATGATGTTGAAGACAAACAAGTAACATATTTTATAGATTCTGTAAAGCTATAAATGTGTATATGTATTATGGTTGACTAATCCAATTCGAACTTCTGGAACTATGATACCACCTAATACTGCACAATACTGCTTATTTCCCCACATGAAAGCACAGTGCCTGTGAATTCTCAGGCAATAGCAATTAGATATTTTAGTGCTTCATCTGAATATAGTTAAGCCTTTCTAGGGTTGGGAGTTCTAATTTGTGTCAAATTAACCAAATACGGAATATAAAGAATATACAAAGCTCCCTGGGTTAAAGATTCAACCTGGCAAACCGTTTGGTAGTACAAAGTCATTTTTCTTCTGAGTTCTTTAATTACATCTGCCACTCAAACTCATAAAGAAACTAGTTACCTCTCGTGACTCTTTAGAGGAAATGCTTCATTGAAGTTCCTTTTTTATGACTCTTTTTTCTAAAGTCTTGATCCCTTTTCACCATTCTTGCAAAAATTAAACAAAACAAAACTCTGGAAGTGAAATTCACTAAGGGTGGAACTGGACATATCCTTGGGAGTAGGACTGGATTGGGTTAAAGGAAGCAGTATTCAGAGCTATAAAAATACTTTAACTGCTCAGTGATCTTTAATTAAAACCAGCTGTTCTGAGTACCCTCTGACTGATGAGGATCTATATAATAAACTGATCCCCAGCCGGCATTATCCTAGATCAGCTACCACATCTGCATTTGGCATTAGATAATGATCATAAAAAGAGAAACCTGAAAGCAAGGTGAAGCACATGGTAGAGGAATGTTTGCTATTAGGGGTTCTAGTCCCGATGCCCCACTGACTTTGTCACCCTGAACAAGATGTTCAACCTCTGCCCATTTTCTCACCTGTAAAATGAGGGGGTTGTCTCTAAGGTTTAATTTATCTCTGTGTCCACAGGACTCCAGGATGTATAACTGCCTTCTCACTTTGGAATCCAAGGCCACCCTGTGAGTGGCATCTAAATCTTGCCAGTGACCTTCCTGTACAGGCCCAAGCTCCGTCTCTGACTCTCTCACCATTTAAGGTAAATGGATGGTGCTCCTTAGCTGTTACGGTTATACTGTGCTTTTCATGGGTACGTGGTAGCCTCTATACTTACTGCAATAATGCTCTAACTGAAAAATTGAGTTTTTGGAAATTGCCATCATTTGACTTTTTTATGCAAGGTGGGGAGAGGTGTCTATGTTTTTGCCATTTGTTTTCAAGGTTAATTAATGCTGTCTCTTTCACTTCCGGGTCTCTGTGGTAGATACTACTGTAGCAAGACTCCATTAACATAACACCTATTTCAACCTTTTCCTAGTGAGGCTTCATTTTCTGAAGAGTTAAGAAAGCTCAAAAATATATTTCCCTGACTCCCTTTCAGCTAGGGTTCCAGATGAAATTTGGTTTCTTCAATGAGGTATACCTGAATTTCAAACTAACACAGTGCCTACCACACGAGGAACCCGTTTTTCTAAAATGTGGTTCCAGAGGGTGTTATGCAGCTGTGGAGACTTCAGTTCTGGCAGCAGCTTTCTCACTCCCAACATATGCTGCGATGGTTGATTCTGGAAGGAGATGGCCTAGTGGCTTTCTGATTCTGGCTTACATGAAAGTTTCCACAGTGAGCCAGATCTCGAAACCCACACACAATCTTATCCTGTAGGCTGCTGAATGACGGTGTAGGATGAAATCACAGACTTGCCGTATCTCTTATGTGAACATTAGTGCACTGATCAGGAGCAAGTGGGGCACCAAGGATGGAACTGAGACATTTAAGAAGATGTGGATAACTACACATATCCCAAACCATTCACTCTAGAATATGTCTATAGTATATAATTTCATGATGCCTATACTTTACAGTCATAGCTTTTTTTTTCTGATAATTATATAATATTATATAATTAAGTTATACCTATAGTCCTTCACTATTCTTTAAGTTCCAAGAGGACAGATTGATTACTTATTGTTATATTTGTAACACCTAATATAATACCCACATAAAATAGGAGATAAATGTGAATGTATAAATGAAAAACTTTTTGTGATCATCAAGCACCTAGTCAGTTCTTCATAATATTTACTTTAATTTGGCAAAGAGCTATGACACAAACATTAGTAATGAACCATGCTGAGTGAGACACAACGGATAAATTATAGACTATGACTTCTCTTACAGTTCAATTATTCACTTTATTTACTTTTGAAAAATTTTTTATAGCTTAATTCCCTCTTTCATCTGCACAATGAATACTTCGCTACTGTAATTTAAAAAACTCAGCTTCAGCTTGTTTTAAGTGTCATTAAATTTTGATTGATTCACTTGCAAGAACACTGGAAACTCAGGATGGGAAAGCAATGACCAAAAGTTTTCTACTTTTTAGCAGCTCTGGGTAGGATGTTACTTAAAATGGTCAACTCTAGATAACTCCCCTCAAGTAGAGAATTGGTTACACTTCACAAACAAAAGGCTTACATTTATTTTAGAACACATGGTGCTTTTTTCTTCCTACCTGTTTTCCACCCACCTGTTGTTCTTTTTTGGCTAATTCAAAAATGAGTGCATACTTTTGTATGGTTGTTAGCATAACTGACACCATCTTGGGCCCATACAGTTCCTCCTGTCCTTCCACTGACCCTCCCCAGGACTGTACTATATGGTAAATCATTTCTCCGTCATCAAGGGCTTTGTAGTTAATAGGTATTTTTAACAATCATTAGGTCCAGGTGGCCTCTATGCTCTGTTAGCTCCAAACAATGATGAAGACCTTCACTGACGAATTCCCAGCGCCCCTGAGACTAGCTACCCATTCATAAATCTTGACTTAGGAATGCACTCCCTGTTTCCAAGCACATACCCGCATACCCTAGATTAACCATAAAATTGTCCCAGTGGCCCCTCGGTGGTGTGGAGTGCAGCTGTGAAGGCTTCCAAATTGTTGTCCATCCGATCCTACCCTGTAAGTTACACTACGATGAACTGATCCATTGATTGTGTGGAGCTGCCTGCCTTGTTTTTCAGTCTCAAGATACCTTCTCAGTTTGGTGGGCACTTTTCATTCCCTCCATCCCCCAACAACTTTCTTGATGGTGCATAATTAGAATGGCTTGGGCAAAAAGGCTTGGAACATGACGGAGAAGATGAAGGCCTCAACGTTGCTCCTACTGCATTAGGAGAACTGCTTTTCCTCCCACTATCACCATTACTAATAATAACTGACACATAATAGCGGGGGAGGCATATGTACCAGGAACTCTGGTCACTACAACTCTCTGAGGTAAGTTCTTTCATTATTCTCTTTTTACAAATGAAGAAACTGAGGCTCAGAGAAGTCACAGATTTACCCGAGATCACGGAGCTGGAATCTGAACCTAGACATCTCTCTCTAGACTCACGTTCTTAACCATCATGCTATATTCATGAAAATGAAAGCTCTATGACCAGTTAGCCGCTGTTTTATTCATTTCATCAACTAGTAAATTATTTCTAGCTTCATAATCACTTTAAGAAAAAAGAAAGCATAATCTTGTTGAATGCACTGAAGGATCGTGAATTGTGTTATTTCATGCTAGATTATAGGCTTCCTAAAAGTCTGAATTTTCCAGAATCATTCACTCAGTTACTCAACAAAACATGTAAACCAGGTTCCTGTTAAGCAGTCACTAAATAGTAGCTATTATTATTATGACTCAAGAACTAACAGTCTGATGGAGAAGATAGACACACAAAAAATTGAAATATATCGTTTAAGTGCAACAACACAAGGATGCTAATAAGTTTGCATAAGTGAACCCTAACAACACAATGACAGAGAATGTAAGTACACATTTAACTACCTCTTTTAGTCACTTGTAATAGTTAATTTTATGTCGCAACTTGACTGGCCACAGGGTGCCCAAATGAAACATGATTTCTGGGTGTGTCTGTGAGGGTGTTCCTGGATAAGACGAGCATTGGAATCTGTGGACTCAGTAAAGGAGACTGTACTCCCCAACGTGCGAGGGCATCATCCAATCCACTGAGGGCCGATGGAACAAAAGGTGGAAGAAGGAGGAACGTGCCCCTTCTTGCTTCCTCCAAGCCCACTGGAATGGGGTATCTCCTATCTTCTCAGGCACTGGGCCTGGGATTTCAACGATCAGCTCCCCTGCTCTCAGGCCTTTAGACTCAACTCAATGACACCGCTGGTCTTCCTGGGTCTCCAGTCTGCAGACAGCAGACTGCGGACTTCTCAGCCCGCACAAGCATGTGAGCCAACTCCTCAGAATCTCTCTCTCTCTCATTTACGCATATATAAAATCTCCTTCTGCTTCTTTTTCTCTGGAGAATCCTGACTAGTAAGGTCACCTATTTTTCTAAAGTCAAAGAGAATTGTTCCTGAGCTTTATCAGTACCTTACTTAAGACAAATGACAGCCCTTCTTTTATTCAACTATTTCTTATTATGAAATAAGTCCATTTACACAACAAAAAGGGACACACTGGGGTCCCTTTTACACAAGCGTGGAAATGAAACTTTATAGGAAATAATACGTTTATAAAATGTATAGTCTCCTTGAAGCCCATAAATCACATGTTCATGGAAAATAATACACTTGGGTATGGTAAATATAAGGGTCATTTAAAAATTATTGAGTTTCCTATTTTTGGCGGATGTCTCATGAAAAAGGTTTATATATTTAGCCTGTGGCAAAGTCTCTGGTAACCTTGGAGGAAAATAAAGACATGTGGCTACACAATTTGCTCAACTGTATAATCTTTGCACAAAAAAGGTCACACTGCAATCAAAGGCATTCTGCCTGCCTGAGGTCTGAAGTATCAGATCTCAAGAGCTAAAATAGAAATTACAGAAACAACTCCTAATTGTCAACTCTTAAGAAAGGCCCTTATTCAGAAAGTTATTTATTAAATTCAGTCTGAAAGAAAGGCAGCCACTGAACTTGGTCTTCCATAAAATGTCAAATTCTTCCAATTAGCTTCAGTGTTTTATGAAGGCATTTTGTTACATTACTCCTTGATGTTTATTCGATACAGATGTTAAGAGGGAAGGAGATTTTCCTCAAAGATCCATTCTTTAAGGAAATTATTTTCAGGAATAAAATTAATGTAGGTATTTGATGAGTTTATTGGTAGCCACAAGGAGAGATGCTCAGTCAGGTATTTTAAGTTCTCCTTATCAGTCCCCATCACTAGCCTGCCTCTTGGGGCACTCTTATGCAGAGCAGTTTGGGTCTGGGTCTTTGAACAAAGCCACGCTGACAGCCATCACATTACACTTTACAGAAGGCTAATGTCTCTCTTCCCCACGTTTAACATGCACAGAAAATGTGTTTTCAAAGAAAAAACCCCACACAATTCGTTTACAAGGCTGTTAGAATATATCTTTCTCTAAGAAGGAATTGGATCCAAATATGAATGAGAAAGAAACCTACTAATACAAAGAGAGGTGAATATTCCAACTCAGCATGTGGAACCAAATCTTAAAGAGAATAAAGAAGTGAATAAGGCCTAGCAGGACTAGATTAGCATATTTTCTTCAATAACTATATTAACATATTTTATTATTTTTCCTTCTTTCTAACATTATATAAATGGATTCCTTTAAATCTCAATAGGGAAGAGGCACAGACTATAAAAACAACTTGAATAATGAGCATAAGGCATGTAATGAAGGCACATAATAATGTCAAGATTCCAATAAAATACATATATGCTTATAAGTAAAACTTCAGAGAAAATGTATGACTACAATTGGGACTAATACACTCAGATTTGGTTGCATCAACTGACAGTGTACAGGAAGTCCAAAGGACCCAAATTGTTCCAGAGTGTTTCTAGCACTTTTTAAGGAAGAAGATGCCTTGTTGGCTACAGTTCGGTGACACTAGTTATCTAGATCATAGGGTCAACTCTTCTTTATTATTATCTGCTCAAAATTTTCCATTTATAATTTGACTATCCATAGAGATTTTCCCCCAAAGTGAAGGAATGTGATGATCATCTTGACATAAGGAAGTGGCTCTATACTCTAACGCTGACTTAGGCAATAGAGATTTGGGTCAGGTATCTGGCTCTGCCCCTTACTGCTGTTACCTGCAGCATTCACACACATGCCTGATCAAGAGGGTTCACTTGAAGTTTCTGGCTCTGAAAGGTTAAGGTCAAGATGAGGTATAAATTCTGTCCTAGGAAATCCTGCCTAAGTGGCCAGCTTTTCCCTCTCTATTTTGATACAGAAGACCTTTCAGGATCACAACAGGGTCTCAGTTTGCTTTGAGATACGTTACGTGTGATTAAAGAAACTGCTATAAAGCAGAAGCTGTAGGGATTGGAACCGAATCAGCAATGACTCTATGACAAAACTGAGAAGTTTATTTTAAAAAACTAAACTCTAAAACGTATTTATTTACTGTTCTTCTAGCAAGAGAAGGCAGAAAAGGCAATCAGTCAATCAAATATTCAGTTACTTATAATACATAAACATTTATTTTATTCTGATATCTTAACTAACAACTTTCTAATAACCATAACCAGGTCAGCTGGGGTCCTTTTATTTTTAGCTCAGTAACTTGTAAGGATCATTAAAAGGTATATGGCAGGGCTTCCCTGGTGGCGCAGTGGTTGAGAGTCCGCCTGCCGATGCAGGGGACACGGGTTCGTGCCCTGGTCCGGGAGGATCCTACATGCCGCGGAGCAGCTGGGCCCGTGGGCCATGGCCACTGGGCCTGCGCGTCCAGAGCCTGTGCTCCGCAACGGGAGAGGCCACAGCAGTGAGAGGCCCGCGTACCGCAAAGAAAGAAAAAAAAAAAAAAAAAAGGTATATGGCAAAATGCTTGTTTGAGGCCCTATTTCTGCTACACCCAATATTAAGCCAAGAGAAAATAAGATTAAAAATGGGATAAAAACTCAAGTTAAGCAAGGGAAAAAAAGGATTCTGAATTTCCTATCAACTTTGTTATACTTTTATGACTAGAAAACTTTTCTGAACATAGGCATAAATATTTAGTATACTTAAGCACATTATTTAATTCTTTCAAGAACTGATTTCTAAAAATAAAAATTGAGAAGCATTTGACAGCTTTTCAATTTATTTTAGGTTTTAAATTGAGATAAACCATCAGACACATGACTAAGACAGCAATTTTGGTAATTTCTGGATGATGCAGACACCTGTGTATTTGGGGCTGCAAAGGAATTTTTATTAGGATGATAGAAAACAGAATTGAAATCAGTTGCTGAATTCCAACCAATTCAAATGAATTATTTGACCTACAAGCTATGTTATCCTAAATTTCTCAATGCAGCTGCCAGAAATCTATTTTCCAAACGGAACAACAGATGGTTTTGAACAATACTGCAATATAGCAATTCTCAGTTTTTCCAAAGTGTTTTTCTCTGGCTAAAATTATTAACATAATTGAGAAAATAATTTTCAAATTTTTCTGGAAGACTATGCTATTTTCAAAGTGAAAAGCAAAGTTTAATATCCTAATGGAATTTTTTTAAGCATTATCTTTAGAAATGACTCTATTTGCTAGTTTTTATTTATCTAAAACAACAAAGTGTACCCTTGCCCTCATTTTAGAGCTAACTTAATAATCCCACAAAGCCTGCAAGCTTTGTATCTCTCCATGCGATCATTTCCAGCTCACAGTATGCAGTTAGTTCAAAACTTTATCACTCTACGAGGATTACACAAACGGGCAATTAAGTCTGATGTGAGAAATACTTTAAACCTCTAAACCTTTGTAAATAATTGAAAAACGTCTCATTCCTTCAAACGTCACCGTGAACAAAAGAAATACAGCCAATTCGAATGAGGCTAACCCCTAGAGAAACTTAATCTTTCAGATGAAATCATCTCAAGTTCCTTCAACTGTTCTTGGCAGATGACTCAGCTTCCTACTCGGTGATTTAATCAAGAACATCTACAAGTCCTGATTCTCTTTCCTTCTTTCCTAGCGCATTCTCTCCAGTGCTGTGCAATGACGTGTGGGCTTTGGGTCTGGACTGCCTGGATTTAGTCCTGGCACCATCACTCACCATCTGGGAGATCCTGAGGAGGACAATCTAAACCCTCTCAGCCTCAAATTCCATTTTCAAAATGCTGAAACTGACCTTATAGTATGGCTGTGGATTTAATACACTTAAGTTAACACACACAAAGAACTTCAAACATGCCAGGTATATAGTAAGTGCTCAATTAAGCGTAGCTATTATTATTTACTATTACTACTATTATTATTATTATTATCCCTTTTCTCTCGTCTTGGCCAAAGAAATGTCTCTTTAATATCTAGGCCACTTCAAGGTCCAGACCTCTTTCAATTTCTTGAAAGAAACTGACTAAATTTCTTAGTCTCACACTCACCCTGGACCTTACGCCTTTGTCCAAGAACATGCTGGCTTTCCTGCTTGTGAGCAAACCCTGCTCACAAACACAAAACAAAACAAGTAAAAAACTTCACATGATGCAGCCAACACCTGTCTTAGCTATTTCACTCTCTTTCATACAAACCATATTTTTAAAAATAGTCTGTATTCATTTCCTCCATTTTCTCACCATTTACTCATACCCTTTGCAGTTTCACTCCTGAAGTTGCCTCCTGAACAATCACCTCATCACTGAATCCAGCAGCCTTCTCAGGCCTATTTCTCAACCTTCCTATAACAAACGATGGGATCTCCTTTCTTGTAAAAACTGTTCTACTAGCCTTCTGTGCCACTGCCTAGCCTAAACCTTCCTCCCAGTTTAACCCCCACTTCGCTGCTTTAGCTGGTTTCTTTTCCTACACCTTCCATCTAAACCTATACCCACAAGAGTTCTGCCTGCAGCCTTGCACATCTTTCTGCACTCTCCCCAACTTGCTCCATTCCCAGTCTTTCACTACCATGGGACTCCCCCAGATCCCGTGATTTAACTTCCAAATCACCGCCTCTAGTTCTGCCCACCAGCCCCTCCCCACTCTAGACCTGCCCTTCCTGGTTGTTGAAGATGTCTATTTGGTTGTTCACTTACCTCAAACTTACCATGTTCTAAATCAAATCTATCCGTTTTCTTTCTTAATATTTCCACTTTTGTTAATGAATGGGATGATCACTCTCTGAATTACCAAGGTCAGGACATCTGAATCATCTTTAGCCTTCTCTCTCCCTAACAGCCCATCACAGATAAGACAGTGATTATATGCACGCATTCTGGAGAGAGACAGTGTGAGTTTGTATCCTGACTCTCCACTTCCTGCCACTGCGACCGTGAGCACGTCCCTTGCTTCATAGCACAGCTGTCCTCTTTACATGAGAAAATGTATGTAAGGGCACGGAGGGTGAACATTTGGCAAGCCATGATGATGACGACAAAGAAAAAGAATCTCAATGATCTCAGTGACCCTTCTCATTCCTTACGTGACTCTCATCAAATCTCATATAGACTTTATGTTGTCTCAAGTAAATTTAAACTCAGAGGGTCAGTCTTGGTTGTCAATGTGTAAGTGGCTCGAATTTTCATTAATCTCATCCAAGGCAATCTCAATCAAGACCTAGAACACGTGATATTCCACTTACATATCAATGTGGTTTTCTCTCATAGTATCCTAAATAAGAATGTAGTGAGAATTCAGCAACTGACCTTATTTGAACCCAATTTCAAATAACATTCTGTAAGCCATATGATCAGAAATTAAAATCACTCTCAATTCTTAAGAACACAGAGTACATTATCAGTTACAAGCTATAAAATCTTTGCTGTTATTACTCTAACCAACCAACCACCTTGCAGTCACCTGTCCACACTTCCCCATGAACTGAAAACTGAATTTAACTTTGGCTTAAGAAAGATGCAAAGATTATAACAATTATTGGAAAAATATCAGAATCATATAATGTATTACAAAATCAATATGATGCTATCCTTTGCTCTGTGTTATCAGTGAGTTTCTAGCCCTGCAAGAAAGTAGATTTGATTAGATATTTTTATAAATGTTCATATAAATATGTACCACATTTAATTAAATGTCTAGGGGACCATTACCAGTAGAAGCAGTTGTCCTGAGAGAAGTATATTTATGTATTAATTAGATGCCTCTAGTTAGTCATTTCTACAAAGAAAGAGGAGGAGGATTACCGCTAAGGATTGGAGCTCTCGTGTTTCTTCCTCTGCAGCTGAAGCATGATATGACAGAACCTACAGGGCGAGAAAAGAAGGAATGCAGGTTATACAAGAGAGGACTACCAAACACAGACCACAATTTCAAGCCTGAGATTCTGCTAAAACTTCCTGCAGAGACAGCTAGACTCCTCAGAACATCATATCTTGTTTGCTGCTTTCTTCAACAGAGAGAAAATCCCAGACTTTGATTCAAATGCTTATTACGGAAACAGAAAGTTATACTCCCTATGTTCAAAGAAAACTGTCACTTTTCCTCTGACATTGTTGATATAACAAACACATTATTTATAAGCCACACTCTTAGGTCAAACTTGGCAGAAAATTTTGGGTCACTTTCTTTTAAAAAAAACTGACTTTAGTTATTTTTACTTGTGTACAGAATCAAGATAAAAGACCTCTGCATAAACTGACATTTTAACGTTGATATTTGGAAAGAAAGTAGCCTAGAAGTGGCTCTCAGATGAAGTATGTAACCACTGCAGAATTCATAAGGAAAAACTGCACAGCGGAGATATAATGTCACACAGACTCAGGATCCTTTTACACTCATATGATTCAAGAACTGAGAAGAGTAGGGCTGGTCTATAAATCTATCCATTAACAGCTGAGGACACCTAGGCTCAGGGATCCTCATGACTTGGCTGTGAGCTCACACCCAGTGAGAAGACAAGAGGGCCTAGAACCCAGCTTTCAACTCCCAATTTAGTACACTTCCCATCGCCCTAGTGAGTTAAGTTGTAAGAAGATGGTAAGGCAGGTTTACTGTCCTCTTATAACTTAACATGAGACTCATTCATTCCCATTTTCAAAAGTGATAACTTTTAAGTAATGGAATAATATTTTAGACATTCTTTTAAACCAAGGTAGTGATTGCATTTTAAACTATCATATTTTAAAAACACATTTTTAAAACTTCATTTTTGACAGAGTCAACACAGATTTACTAAAATCCCTCAAAGTTTTAAAATCAGTGATAAAAAGGTATCCCATGTTCAGACTTTAAATGGTGAGCCAAGTAATTCAGCAGCCCAAACTAGTTTCCCTTGAACTAGTTTTTAAAATTTTAAGCAATTCAAAATCTAAAGCCAAATGGTACATACATCTACTATCTTGTGATTCAGAATGTTATAATACTATGAGATACACTTGATTTGTCTTAGTGTTTGAACCATTAATCACTAGGAAACCTCAGGAACCTTGGACTTGCTGTCTCCTGCTCCTGTGAAATGGACAGGTCATGGCTAAGCTGCTGCTGACACCACAGAGGTGGTTTGTTGAGAAAGGCTAAGGCTATGACCATGAATTAGTCTAATATAAATCAGTGCAATGCAACATGGATAAGTGAATAAAGGAATAACATGACATTCTAAGTTAAAAAAATTAATTTCATCACACACTGAAGATAAAAATAGCACCTTACTCGTAGGGTTGTACGGATTAATTTTGTTAACACAAGTGAGAACACAGAGTAAGCATTTGATAAAGGTTAGCTATTATTGTTGTTGTTTTACTGTCATTATAATGATGTTTTCCAGGTCAAAATAATTCCCTGTCAAAAGAAAACATGAGGGGTTCATGTCCTTAGCTTTTATCCAATACATCAGAAGAAAAAATTTTTCAAGGTTAAACCTGTGCTTGTACATATGCCTTCCTATAATGAATTGAAATTGAAATGTATATATTAAGTGAAAGCCTAATGACTCATATTTAACTGAAGTAAAACTATAGTGTAAAAATAGAAATAAATCTCAACCAGGAAAATATTCAGAGATTTTGAATAAAATGATATGATATGTGGGATTTGCTTCAAAATAATCAATGGATTAATAGGGAAGAAGAGTGCAGAGAAGTGAGCAAGGGTATGGACGGAATAATAGTAGCTACAGGTCAGTAATTACCGAAGTAATGAACACGTGGGGGCTCCTTAAGCTATTCTCTCTACTTCAGCATTATGTTTGAAATTTCCCAAATAGGAAGTTTTTTTAAAAAGAGATAACTTCTAATTGATAGCTGGCTTAGATTCAATTCTTCAGTGCAAAGCCATGGAAACAGTAAAAAAAAATTTGCTTAAAAATTGTATATGCACACACATGTACATATATGTACATGTGTGCATATATGTAATTTGAAATATATGTATATTTGTTTGTATATATACACACACATACGTATGTGTGTGTGTATTTGAAACAGATTTCTACCGGTTTCTAAGCCAAGGCCTCTTATGTAACACTATAGCAAAACTATTAGTGTTATATATTCACATTAGAAAGTAAAGCATACCATCTTGGTTATTGGTAAATCTTGACTTATATATCCTTCTAGCTCTTTAGGTTAGGTATCTGTTTATTAGGGGTTGGAGGAAAAGTTAATGACCCATATCCCAAACATTGATTTCCACTGATCTCTACTAGCTAAGAGCAGGCAAACATTAAAGTATATTTCACACCAGTGTATGAAGGACGAAGTAATGCCCTTTATGAAGTCTATTTCCCTAAGTTGGTCTATGATGTAAGAAATTTCCATGTTACACGAAGTGAACATCTTCAGGCAGTTAGTAAAGTACATCTGGAAAGGGCTGGCCCACTTGGGTAGGCTTGTCCTGCTTGGGAGGGAGTCTGCCTGAGGTCAGTACCCCAAGCCAGTGGTTCACATTCACAGTCACCTGGGGGAGCTCTGTAATAATGCAGATTCCCAGCCTCTACCCAAGCCTTATTGAATCAGAATTTTCAGAAGTGGGATCCACAAATCTGTAATTTGAAAGACTTTCACTTTTCCTCATTTCTGATTCTGAGTGCTTAGGATTTCTGTTTCTGTTTTTTAAAACGTGTGAATACAACTGCTCACAAGGAGAGATGGGGAGGCTCAGGCAATGGGGAAGGGACAGACGGGGTGCAGTGGCAGTAGACATCTGTGTGAATGGATTATTAAGGTCAAGGACTGCTTCTGGCCGAAAAAGCAGAGGACTGAAGGGACCAACGGCTGGAGCTTTGGTTTGGTCATAAGGCCCCTGACAAGTTTCTAAAATATTCTGGGTCTCAGTTTCCTCAGCTGTTTAAATGAGAGAAGGATCTGATCATCTAAAGCACATGACTGTCGTAAGGATACAGTGATGTAACAGACACCAAGAGCTGTTACAGGGAGAGGTGTAAGTTGAGAGTTTGGCCATAGAGACTGAGAAGTCCCGTAAGTGTCAGCCCACCTCTAACGTGACCATCTGCTTGGCCATAGCTCTCTCCACCGCTTCGTACATCTGTGTATTCTGGATCCCCAAGCCACAAAAGATGACAAAAGCTTCCAGAAACTGTTCATCATTTCGGTTGAAAGGCTTAATTTTGCCCGTGGTCTCCTCCATCTTATTAGCAAGTTGGCAAACCCCTGTAAGAATCCAAGAAATCAAGCAAATGTTACTATTCATCCTCACAGTTCTCACTGACTTTAAGACCCACCCCACCAAGACTGTCTTACACTTTTCTCTCAGGAATGCTTGGTATCTCCAAATAAGCAAATGAATCCTCACAAATATAAGCTAGAAAAGTCATCTGAATCAATTTACATGAGAACTTGTTTCACATAGCCCTAAATGTATGTTGTCTGTGTTCAAAAAATCCTAGAGTACTATTTTCTTCCAGACTCGGTCGCGAATTTCAGATCAGCTGAGTCCCCAAAGACAATTTGTCCTTTGGAGACTAATTGGATTTTTGTACATTTGCCAAGAGAGCAATTTTGATGCACATCAGAATTTTGGGTCACACAGACTGCCTCTCCTTACTGAGAAACCGGAAGTTAAATAACACAATTACATACAAAATAGAATGGATGAAACAGACAATTTACATAGACAGTCTAAAGTTTCAAATATGCACCTCTGCATCCAGGAGAATCATATTTCCAATCATTTTTGATACTACAAATAAATGCACATAGAAATGTCTATTTAGTGAGAAATAAAAGCAGAACTAATCTTTGGAGACAATCGTAACCTAACCTCCCAAATCCTGGCCTTTCTTAGAAAGTCAAACACGTAGTCGATATGAATAGAAGATTACATCAAATCTTTACTGAACTAGTTGTTCTATGGGACTCTGAGCCTAGTGGTCTCTGTGAGGAGTCTGATGACCTCCTACCTCTGGGTAACACACTGTTGTTAAAGTCCTCATCTCTTCTGTCTCTGCATATGTAATATAGACTTCCATCATGTGCATGTAGGTACAGTGCTTTAATACACACATGAACTCTAGTCTGCACAGTTTATACTGTGAGAAAGGTGTGCCCACGCCCATTTTACAGATGAAGAAACTGAGTCTCAGGAAGGTTAAGTCATATGCTCCAGGTCACTTAGCTAGTACGCTTATGTCTAAAATTGAAACCCCAGCTCAGCCTAGCCCCAAAGGCTAGTTTATTACCACACTGCTGCTCTGTGCCTTTTCACCCCTGTCAGATCATTGCTAGCAGTTCCCTGACTGCACTTTGCTTGCCCACACCTTTGCCTATGCTTTCCCACTGGCCTATACTGCTCCCCACTGCTCTCTTTCCTGTTGTCCAATAGATCCCTACATGCCCTTCACAGCGAGCTCCCACAGGCCTCCCACTTCCCGGGTGAGGCGGCCACTTCTCCTTTCTATCTCCTTAACTTTGTCATTTGGAGTATCATGGGGGATTTTATTTCTGTCTTTCTTTCTGGACGTACATATCTTGGGCTTAGAGATTTTATTTTTTCAGTTCCACTTCCTCAGCCAGCAATGCCTGGCATATAGCAGGACTCAAAAAATGTTTACTGAGTTAATGAAAGAATGAAGGATTGCAGCTCTGACCCAAACCACTTTCCCATGAAGACTATATTCTGTTATCTCTTATTTTTCCTGGAGCACAAAAGGATTTTATAGCATCCGTGATGATGCATGGTTGCACATGAAATCCCTTTATTACCACTGGTGTGCACTTTATTTTTAACCCTACAAATTATCTGTATTCTCATGTTGCTCTTTTTTGTTTGTGGGAGTTTTTCTACTTTAGACAGTAAAGGTATCCTTATCTATCTGTATTAGTACGGCAGAGATTACTTCTCTAACACATTCCATTATCAAGAAAAATTTTAAACAAGACATAATGAATCTGGACACTGCAAGTAAAAACTGTGAGTAAATATGGCAATCGGTATTCATTACCTTAAAAGACCATGTCCCACGTACGGTAAAAACGCCTGGGTTATATCCTCCAACCTTTGTGAATCCCCAGATTATAAATACAGAACTGTTTATATAGGCTTCTGGCTATCTCCCAAATCACATTTTCTTGAGGGTCACGCATTCTGTGCCTTATCCTCACATCACAATGTGACTGCCTTTCAATTTTTACTAAAGCTTTCTCCTAGTTGATGGCCATTTTTCATAACCAAGATTTTTCTTTGTATCACTGCATAAGATTGACTGCATGTATGGGAAGGAAAAGACAACCCGGAGGGGTTGAGACGTGGCCATCAGGCAGTCTGCTGGGCCTGGGACCGAGGTAAGGAACTCTTTCCTGGACAGCGGTTCAAATCTGGGCCTCAGCCAACAGTCATTGAATGAATATATTAAGCGGTATTAACTAATACCTCAGGAATTGAAAGGTACCAGAATGGCATGTTAAGTGTACAAGTAGGAAGAGTTGGCTGTAACAACCACAGCTCAGGGCAGAACAGCTAAAGTGTGTCTGTGTCACAATCCACCTCTATAGATACAGACACGCAGACACAGAGTTACGCTCAGGGCAAGAAAATGGGTAAAGACAAATTATCCCTTTAGGAATATAATTTAATCCTTCTTTGAAAGCAGTCACATTTATACAGCATTCAAGACAATCCTGTTGATCTCTTTACACCCTTCATAAAATTTAATTCTATCAAACAAAAATACCCAAGTCGGAAAAAAAAAAAAAAGCTATGAAGAAGAAAAGGTTCATAACAAACAAATAGGGTTCTTTGAGAAAATGTAAAGCTTGGGCCCGTTTACAGATGGTTTTCACAACTTATTCATTAAAGATCTGGAAGAGTGGATGAAGAGTACAATAATGAAATTTAAAACTGGTCATTTGAAATGCCACATCTACTAGTAAACCATATAAAATCAGAATCACTTATATATAAAAACAAAGTAGTTATTGCAGAACCAAAAATAAAATCACTCAACGAAAACCAATAACTATATACAAAAATAAAATAAAACATTCAAAAATATATTAGGAGAAAACCAAGAAGTAGTACAGTTAGATAGCAAACTATCAGTGTTAATATTAGAGTTCACAAAGTACTTGTCCAGACATTATTTCACACGGTCATCACTGCAGCTCTGAGAGCTAGCTGGCACTGAAGGCATCTCTGGAAATTATGCTGAAGGGACTGGACAGTTTCTAAACACACACTTATGTTTCCTTTTCTATAATTCCAGGGATCAGATGTTGTTACCAACCACAGTTTTCCTTTTGGCCTCTTGGCAGAGCAGGGGGTCAATTCTTATATCCTGCTTGTGGTCTCCTGTCCTCTCTCCTACACAACATGGGCTCCAAAATTAGCATCCTGCCTTGTTAATGTGTAAGACTTACCCTTCTACCCTTGTCACCTACCTTGCCAATAATTTTTTCCCACTTGTTATTTGTCAATTATCTTAACTTAGGGAGTTTTTTGGTTGTAGAAAAGATTTCATTTCTCAAGTAACTAAAACAGTTATCTTTTAAGTTTTCAACTATAGTGTCTTGCTTTTAAAAGAAGCTTCCCCATTTTAAAATTACATACAAACCTATAATTTCCTCTGGTACTTTTACAGATTCATTCTATCACATTTAATCTTTTAATTCTACTTAATTTTTTCCCTAAATTGCTACTGGATTCTTGCAAAACATAAATAGTTATCCATTCTTTAATAATTTGCATTGTCACCTTAAATAATAAATTCATACTTATTTCAACTATGTACTTTTGTCACATTTAAATGTTATGAAATCAGTATGCATCCTAATCAATTGCTTGTCATTATGTAATTGAAATCATTTTTCTTTCTTAAAGATATATAAAATGGTGTCTTTCAACCAATGGCACCTTAGAAACAATGAAATATACTCTATTATGCACAGTAACACAACTGTTATATCAGACTTGAGTCTGCATTTAGACTTTCTACTGTGTTCCATCAATCTTGCCATCTCTTCTAGCACACATATAATACTTTTAATAATGTTACTTATACAGCATTATTTTAATTTCTGACAAGGCAATTCTCTATCCATCAACTCTGATTATTTGATAATTTTTATGCTATTCTTCCAGATGAATTTTATATATGTTGGTCAAGAACTCCTCTACCCCCTGAAAAAAAAATCTTATGAGGACATGTATTAAAATTGATATAAATCTGATCTGCAAAAAGTTAACATCTTAAATAACAGATTCTTATTGTCAGGAAATGTTATATCAGTTCACTTACTTAAAGATAACTTAAAGACTTGCAAGTTATCTAGTAGACTTTTATAGTTTTCCTCATATAGATGTTCCTATTTCTGACCAAGTTTATTCCTTGTTACTATTGTAAACGGGATGATTTTTCCATTATTATTTTCTAAACAAATTTGTCTTGGCTTGTAAAAAGTTATTTTCTTTTAATAATTTGATAGCCAGGAACTTCCGCAAGTCTCTTTTTAGATAGGTACTTTCAGCTGATTCTTTTAGGTTTTTTCATTCAACAATCATATCATTTTGTAAGTTATTTTGCCTTTGCGTTTTCCATGCCTCACCTTATTTCATCCTTTCCTGTCCTCTGATTGCTTTGGTAAGGATTTACTTTGGGCAAGAGTTGTTTTGTTTTGTTTTGTTTTGTTTTGTTAGTGACTTTAAAAATATAACTTTCTCAACTACTTCCATGAAAAAAAAATTAACATCTTTATTGGAGTACAATTGCTTTACAATGTTGTGTTAGTTTCTGCTGTATAACAAAGTGAATCAGCTATATGTATACATATATCCCCATATCCCCTCCCTCTTGCGTCTCCCTCCCACTCTCCCTATCCCACCCCTCTAGGTGGTCACAAAGCACCGAGCTGACCTCCCTGTGCTATGCGGCTGCTTCCTACTAGCTATCTATTTTATATTTGGTAGTGTATATGTCAATGCTACTCCCTCACTTCGTCCCAGCTTACACTCCCCCCCTCCCCATGTCCTCAAGTCCATTCTCTACGTCTGCATCTTTATTCCTGTCCTGCCCCTAAGTTCGTCAGAACCATTTTTTTTTAGATTCCATATGTATGTGTTAGCATACGGTATTCGTTTTTCTCTTTCTGACTTACTTCACTCTGTATGACAGATTCTAGGTTCATCCACCTCACTTCGTTTCTTTTTATGGCTTAGTAATATTCCATTGTATATATGTGCCACATCTTCTTTATCCATTCATCTGTTGATGGATACTTAGGTTGCTTCCATGACCTGGCTATTGTAACTATTGCTGCAATGAACATTGAGGTGCATGTGTCTTTTTGAATTATGGTTTTCTCTGGGTATATGCCCAGGAGTGGGATTGCTGGGTCATACGGTAGTTCTATTTTTCGGTTTTTAAGGAACCTCCATACCGTTCTCCATAGTGGCTGTATCGATTTACATTCCCACCAACAGTGCAAGAGGGTTCCCCTTTCCCCACACCCTCTTTTGTGAAAAATTTTAAACTCTCCTTCTGTTAGTATTGGTTATTACCAATTTTTATAGAATTTCTCCATTCCATCAAAACATATTATTTTTTTGGTACATTGTATTATCTAACATCTTTTAAAGTTTCTTCTGTATCTGTAATTACATTTCCTTTCTCATTCCTATTTGTGTTTCTTTTATTTCCCTCATTATCTGTGTTTATTATTATTGTGTTTGCCCATTATCTCGTTTTACTATCCCCTCTCATTTCATAAATTTATCTTTTCAATTTCTTTGCTCACTTTCTTCCTATTTATTTGTTTACTTTGGGGGCAGCATAGAGGGTGAGAAAGAGAAAGGTGCTGTCTTTCTAATTTCTTCAGTTGAACACTTAGTTCAAATAACTTCATTATGTCCTAATTAATAATGGCAAAATATTTAAAGCTATATAACTCCTATATATATAGCTTTGACCTTGTACCTTGAGTTTTTACGTTAAATTGATACAACCACTAATTTTCTAAAATGCTATACTTTCATTTTGACTTTTGATTTCTTCTTTGTCATTTGGAAGAATGTTTTTCAGTTTCTAAGTGAGCTTTTTCCTTCCAGTTTATCCTTTTATTACACATTTCTAGTTTTAATGCACTGTGATCCATGACAGTGGCTGTCAATTCTACTTTTCAGAAATAACTAAGTTTGTGTTGCATGTGTGTGTATCACTAATATTTGTAAATTTCTGATGAATATTTGATAGGAATTTGTGTTTTTAAATTATGAAATATAAAAGTAAATATTTATATGCCAATTAAATCCATTTCATTTTCTGTATTAATCAATTCTAATGTTTCCTTATATTTTCCTGTACTTTAACGTTCTGTGAAAAGGATCCTAAAGACTCTCACTATGATCACCATTTTGTCCACTTCTCCTTGTATTTTTAATAGCTTTGGTTTTTGTATGTCAATGATGGTATTTACTTTATAGAAGCATTTATGACAATTACACTTTGTGAATTTAACTTAATCAATGCAAAGTGATTCTGTATCTTATATGTTTTTACCTTAAAATTTACGTTGTCTGATATTGATATCTCTACTCAAATTTTTCCCATTCTGTGTAAAATGTATTCTTACAAATAGTATATTCTTCCTATCTTCTAGAAATTCCTCAATGTTTCTGGTCCAATAAAGGTAAGCGTCTCTGTTTTCCAGGGCTACTATGAGGTTTCTCTTATTTTTCTATTTCTTCAATCAATTCTTGAAACTATAATCCTTATATTTATTTTTATTTTATAGATTTTCACTTTTATAATTTCAAGCTATAATCTCCTAGTTTTATTTTTTTCTCATTTTCTTCCCATTATTACTGCCCCTACAGCCTTATTTCCTGGCACTTCTTATCACTAATCATAATTAACAATTCTTTAATTGGGAAAAACTGTATACTTTAAGCAATATAAGCAGTATGTACCATGGACGACACTGCACAGTGTAATATTTGCATTAGGAAAATCCTAGCAAATATTTTTAAAAACAAATGAATAGTTAGTGATATTGCCAAATGATATAATTTAATATGAAAAATAAAATTAAGGAGTCAAATTTAAACTTACATAATTTTACAATATTTACTTATGCCTTGGGATCATATTGCAACACATAGATGAGCAGAGCATTAGGACGGAAATCAGTTTAGAAAATATATTCAGTAAGAAATACATATTCCCCTCTCATACTTCACTGTCAAACAACGTGTGGTATAACACTATGATTTTTATTACTTTTTCACTAAAAAAAAAAAAGATGAAAATGTAAGCTATTTAAAGTGGAGATGTTCTCAACAATATTTTTTGGATGGGAATGGAACTAATTTCTTCAAAATATGCCCTGAAATTGACATGGAAAATTTAGTCTAATAAATAGGGGATATAATTGGTTAAAATAAGTAAATTTGAATGAGGAAGTATTTTCTTAATAGTGTTGAAAACAAAGTGGTGGAAACACTCTGTGTTAGCCAGAGCACTGAGAAAACATTTGATATGAAAAAATACCTCAGGGAATACATTTGGTGATACAACAGGCCCCATACTGGTCTAATGTCTATAATTTCATCTAATTGTCAGTAATGGGAAAAAAAAGGAAGGGAAAGAAGATTACCAAAAACACATGGGCCCGTCTGTCTTTCTGCATGGAAACTCTGTGGGGATTCTGTATTAGAATTACATACTAGCAGAATCTGGTCTGTGTGACATGTAAGAAAAATGATCCATGGCCATGATATTTTCCTTGCTGCATCTGTGAGTACAAAGTATAGTTGAGAATTCAAATTCTCTGTTTTGTCACACTTATAAAGACAGCAGGGAACACTGGAAATATTCCCTCTTGAAATTAACCTGAAAATGCCCCCCCAGAAACCCCACCAGGGAAATCATTTTTTCTTTCTTTCTTTCTTTTTATTGGCAGGGAATTTTTCCTTTCCAAAGACAACATTTACTTACTTTTGACTCTGTTATCAAGCAGGGTGACACAAAATGTATGCCAAGAGAAGTCTGATTATTTCAACTGGTATTTCTTTCTTTGTTCACTTGTCTGAAACAGTGACAGGAACACAGAATGTGGATTCTGAAGGGATCTGAAAGGTTAGTTAGTTGAATAATGTGGCCATAACCTTTTTTTTTTTTTAAATAAATTTATTTATTTATTTATGGCTGCATTGGCTCTTGCTGCGCACGGGCTTTCTCTAACTGCGGCAAGCGGGGGCTACTCTCCCTTGAGGTACGCGGGCTTCTCACTGTGGTGGCTTCTCGTGTTGTGGAGCATGGGCCCTAGGCGTGTGGGCTTCAGTAGTTGTGGCACAGGGGCTCAGTAGTTGTGGCTTGCGGGGTCTAGAGTGCAGGCTCAGTAGTTGTGACACACAGGCTCAGTAGCTCTGGAGCATGTGGGATCTTCCCGGACCAGGGCTCGAAGCCCATAACCTTTTTTTTTTTTTTTTTTGTGGTACGTGGGCCTCTCACTGTTGTGGCCTCTCCCGTTGCGGAGCACAGGCTCCGGACGTGCAGGCCCAGCGGCCATGGCTCACGGGCCCAGCCGCTCCGCGGCACATGGGATCCCCCCAGACCGGGGCATGAACCCGTGTCCCCTGCATTGGCAGGCGGACTCTCAACCACTGCGCCACCAGGGAAGCACCCATAACCTTTTAAATGCTTAAAGGGAGAGTGGAGCCAGCCGGATGTTGTGAGCCCTATTCCCATCCAGGGACCTTTGCACTTCCCCCAAATCCTCTTACTTATCACATGTGTAAAGTGATGAAAAAGCCTAATGTATAACTTCCTTCGGCCACTCCCCATTCCCAGTTATTCCAAAGAGATGCTGCTGAGAAAAAGCGATGATGTGCCTTGATGTGGCAAGTTGCCACTCTGTCCTCCTTCTTATCAGAACTTATTAGTAAATCATGCATTGCTTCTGGAATCCATTTCACATTTTCAAAGGTCAAAGGCAGCTTGTGGTAAGCTCTATACTTATATCAAAAAGCATTTTAAAGAAGTATAACATGGGAGATTGGCATTGACATAAATACACTAATGTGTATAAAATAGATAACTAGTAAGAACCTGCTGTAAAAAAAAAATGAAATTCAAAAAAAATTTTAAAAAAAGGAAGCATAACATTTATAATGTAGTTTTCACCTAACTCCTAGAGTATAAAATTTTATATCCTAAACATTTATGTAGTTTCATATTGGAGGGCACCCTTGTCAGTTTTCTTCTGTTGTTTATATTAGAGATCTGATCGGTGATAATCTTGAAAAGAGAGCTGACATATGGATTCACTAGGCTCTACTTTTTTCTCTGAGAGCTGAGAAGCGTGCAGGTGATGAACAGCCTTCAGGGAATCGCCAGGCTGGTTTCCAAGAGGCTTTATGAGGCAATGCACTGGAGTCAGCAAGCCCAGCCCTGTAGGGTTACAAACTAGTGTACCATGCTGAGGACAGATCCCACTCTCTGGGGTAGAGAACAGTACCTAAGTTCACAAGACTGATTTATAAAACCAGAATAGTATCAATGTCCAACAAGAAATAGATCTGTCCCAGGAACCCGAGTACGCGCACCTGCAACTCAGCCCATTGCCTCAAGCCCAGTTCACCGATTTACAATGAGAAACAACTGGCAAAGCGAGCAGTGTATTTGAGAGGATACGAAGAATGCATTCTCTTCCTATGAGTTAACATATCTTGGAAAGAAAATAATCAGAACAAGGGAAGTCAGACTGGTGGGTTGTTTAATGGCATAAGCCCGTGTATCCATCTCACAGTGAGGACACATGCCAGCAGACGGACTGGAATCACCGAGCAGTACCAGCTACAACCTGCTGCATCCATCGCCACGCAAGCGCTGGCCTTGCCAAGTGGTCAGCATACCCTATACGCTGCTACAACCTTCTTCATCCATCTCCATGTGAGAGGCAAAGGTTCCCTGACTCCTGCACACAACTGGAGAGGCACTTTCAATATTTGTCCTTTTTTCCTCCCATTTTCATGAACGATTCCCCCCCACCCCCACACCTTTCTGACCAACACTCTTCTTTAATAAAATTATAGTCAAATCTTACAACCTGGAAACTCATCAGAATTTTTAAGGTAAATTTATATAGCTAAGCCTTGCTCCGTTAGGGTTTTAATTTAAAAGTTTAGCCTCTGTTCCAAGTTCTTGGGAGAATATTTAACAGTTCAGACTGTTTTCACAGTGTCACTCATGCACGATTGGCATATAAAACCTCACATTTTCTGTTCTACGTTTAATATAACCTGCAATGCCAAGAAATAAATATGTCGATAATAGGAAACATCATCTCATTTTTCTGAGAATGCCTCCTTCCATCATTCCTGCAGTAGACATATTTTACTAACCTTCACGTAAGAATGTAAACTCCCTGAGGCAGGGGTTTTTGCTTGTTCACTGACTTATCCCAAGTGCCTAAAGCAGCGGAGTGTTCAATGAATACAACCTATGATCTAGACCATGTATTCAAAAAAGAAAAACCAGAAACCAAGAAGTAAGGCCCTAAAACAATATACATCATCGACTTGATCTCCCTGTTTGCTAACTTTCAACATGTCATTCGTAAACCAAACTTCTATTGAAACAGGATTACAATTACCAAAATACATCATAGTTAATAAGATATTTAAGAAATGTTTGTTGACATTTATCAATATAAAATTATTTCAAAATTCTTTTATCATTCCAATTTTTATCTTTTTTTCAAACATTTTAGTCTCTAAATTTACACTTGAAAGAAGTTTCTGAGAATACATGTTTTTCTTTAATAAGTGCAGAGTAGAGGTCAACAAAAAGGCTTTACCTATCACTTTATTCTTCTTTCCATTTTTTATAGGCGTACAAAGCAAACTTCTAATGCACTGCTGTTTTACATTTCCTGTGTTTTCATTCTAAACAAAAACAAAAACAAGACAGCTAAATATTATGAGAAGACTGTTTGTCCATTAGATGCTATAGAAACTATATTGGACCTCGGAAGCCACTAATATATTCATCTTTTATTAGCTGGAGATAACATCAGAGTGCAGAAAATGTACAAATTATAATGAAGTTCACATAAATGTACTATAAAGCAATTAGTCTTTACATTATTAAAAATACTAAATATCCTATTTTCTTTAAAATTTTTTTTCATATTTTCCATTTTATTTACCTGTATTTCTTTTATTTTCCATTTTAAACTCTCCAAGCAGCTTACAGTAATAGTAAGCAAAGTATTTATTCAGTTTCTACTATCCCTGTGTAGTGGATGTCTGAAATAACTTAACAAGAGGGGCAGAAGTCAAAAGCATTACACCACCTAGGATTCTACATGTTACAAATTTGTCCTTGTTTAGTCTTCCCACTGTTATCTATTGCCCGTATCGCTAACGTTCTAAAAAGGTCTCCTAGGTAGGCAAATAACAAAGTCAAGGCAGCTGCCTCGAACTGCAATGCTTTTCTGAAGTTAGATGAGAAAAAATACTAGAATTCAAAGTTTTCAGTGTCTGAGAAACTGACCCTTGTAGCTTTGCTCTCGAGGAAAACAGATATTCAGTTTTCCACAGAGCTGTTCACTGCGGTAGATTACCAACTATAGGCATTTAAGCCATATGAAACTTAATTGTTGAGGGTAAACTCAGGAACTCCAGCCATACAATCTAAAGAATGTCATTAAGTAGGTAATAGTTAAATTACCTCAAAATTAGTTTATGATAGTTCATTAATACATGTTTAAAAAACTAATAAAAGTACAGAGAAAAATACTCAAGTACAGCTGATAACCTCTCAACAGATGTTATAAGCTGTTTTATTCTCCTTCCTCAGATCACAGAAAGCACAGATCACTCCCAAAGAGCCAATTCTAGGGCCAGTCCTTCAGTTACGAGTAACTAGTTTGGGACTTCCCTGGTGGCGCAGTGGTTAAGAGTCCACCTGCCAATACAGGGGACACAGGTTCGAGCCCTGGCCCGGGAGGATCCCACATGCCTCGGAGCAACTAAGCCCGTGAGCCACAACTACTCAGCCTGTGCTCTAGAGCCTGTGAGCCACAACTACTGAGCCCACGTGCCGCAACTACTGAAGCCCGCGTGCCTAGAGCCCGTGCTTTGCAACAAGAAAAGCCACAACAATGAGAAGCCCGCACACCACAACGAGGAATAGCCCCCGCTCACTGCAACCAGAGAAAGCTCACACAAAGCAATGAAGACCCAACACAGCCAAAAATGAATAAATAAATAAATTTTAAAAATTAAAACAAAAAAAGAGTAACTAGTTTAAGTGCAGATCTGATAGGAAAACAGCCTTCAAGCTCCAAGTCTAAAATTGGGTTACTTACTGTCCAGGGAAATCTTTTATCTTTACTGACATCTGGGATATTAAGTGGTTCCATAGTATTTTTGACATACTGAGCATACATGTAATTGATTCTGTTCGCATCACGTTCCCTGTGGAGATAAGAGAGATGAGTTCTTTTTGTGCAGTGAAAAAACGCAGGCAAAACAGAGTCAAATAGATGATTATAAGAGAAACATACCAGTCTTAAATTATAGAGCAAAGTGTATATCTTAGTTGGAAAATGCAGCTTTAAACATATTTGATGATTTACAACTTTGGTAGTTACTATAACTGAAATGCTTTGAAAAAACAAAGACCCACAATTTTTCAGCTATCTAAAACAAGTTTAAAACGTCATTAAGTAATCTTATTACCACTGTTAATGGGCATGTTGATTTTTGTGCTGTTTAAAATCCATATGAATTTTCCCTATGTCTTATTTTCTCATCAGATTATAGAATGACTAAAGTCTAGTGTCTGTTTTTACTTCCTCAGTTATTTATTTAGTCTATCCATTCCAATAAAACAATTTTTTACACATTTCAGACCAAGGGAAAAATCGAGCAGGCCTAGAATAATTTTATTAAGCTCTTCTCTCTTCTTTTTTCTGCTTTAAATTGAAAAAAAATTTTTTGAACTTACAACATTTTCCCAGTTTCTTGCTTAACAGGTTGATCACAAAAGGTTAACCTGATGTCACAGGGTTCATAAGTGCAGTGCCAGTAATGGAGTTGGGAAAACAGAACAGAACGCATCTTTTCATCCGGAAACTTCCTATGTTCCTTGGTGATGGGAATGAATTCCACAAAGAGGGTCAAGTTATAGAAATTTACTCCAGCCATAAGTATGTGCCTGTATTAACTGTAAGATCACTAACTGAAGAAAATAGGAAAGTCTAATAGTGGGAGACATTTCAAAATAAAATATGTGCCTCAGGAAAAATGTCCACTTGGTCTGAGTTCTCCAAGTGCTAATCTTTTCCTGTCTTCCATCCTTCCCACTCAGCCTGCCAAACTGCTTCTAGGACTGTGGTTTCAAATGATGTTCTCAATCACTGTGATTCCACAAAGATTCCTGAAGTCGTGGCCTCATTCCTGGCCAAGATAATTGAGTCTTTCCTTTCTTTGCTGTACATTTTAGGTTAACAGTAATTTGGTCAAATCAGGTACTGGCCGTATGTCCAGTATTATATACAAGTGATAAAGAATGAAAGGGAAATGACAATAGTAACACAGGAATACATGAACTTCAGACTGAACATTTTCTGAGCCTAGATTGATAATGTGGGAAGGCATGCAAAATGTCAGACACATCAGACCTAGGACATTCCTGGGTTTCTATTTCATACATATTATTTCGGTAGAATCCCAAGAAAAGGTTATAAGTGTAGGATGTAGGTTAACAAAACTGTTTTAAAAACCACAAATATTTCATGGACAGCAAAAGTCTCACGAAAAGAAAACAAGAAACTGCAGTAAAGATAAGAAAAATGAAAAGGTAGTTACAGAGAGAAAGAAATACACTGGAGAGGATATCTTTGTCCAAACCTCTTTTAAAATGATGATGATGATGATGATGACGACTTTTATTGTTCTTATCATCATCGTTATGTCAACAGTGGGAGACAGATGAAACCCAAATAGTTAAGCAACTTGCCAGAGATCATAAATTCAGATGTATAGGCATTGATACAGAGAAGCAGGAGTATTAAAATTACTTTTAAATCAATAGAAACCTAACTCTTTTTTCAATTCCCTGAAAATTTTAAGTTTTCCTGATGGTTACTTTAGTGAAAAATTAGTATTAGATTTATTAAGGTTATGTGATAGCATCTTATCTCTTACTCTGTAAAAAGTGCTAATAAATTCTTACTTCCTCCCCTCAATAACAAAAGACTGAGCACTTCGTCCATGAGAGTCACCCTTAGCATCATGGGGAGACAAACTTCTAGAGGTCAGTAGCTGTCATAAGGCGCTTGCAATCTCGTAGAGGACTGTGACAGAGAATGAATAATAATACAATGTCCAGTTGCATGTCCTCTTTGAGCAGAGTCTAGAGCAGAAGCCCCCAGCTGTCCCTCAGTAACTCTTCTCCCTTTCTCTTTATCTAGACACATGGCCGCTGAGGATAAAGACTACATTTATCAGCCACCCCAGTGGCTTGGGATCATCATGTGACTAAGTTCTAGGCAACAGGATGTAAGTTCTAGGCAACAGGAAATGTGACTGCTTCTAGAAAGCTTACCTAAAAGGCAGCTGATGTATGCTCTCTGTGCCTTCTTTCCCTGCCCCCCATCCTACCATTTGAAACGTGGATATGAAGGCTGGAGCTGCATCCTGGACCCTGAAGGGAAGGGCCACTCCCTAGAGATGCAGAGTAGAAAGCCTGCAGGTACCTGGGTCCCTGAGGCCTTTGTAGAACAGAGCAGCAACACAGAGCCTGAGCTGCCTGCCTCTGGGTCTTTACAGGAGAGAGTAATAATATTGCATTCTTATTTAAGCTATTTTTACTTTGGGTTTTTATGATTCACACTCAAACCTAATCCTGACTAATACAATTGGTAACAATGAAAGCGCCACATGTGGAGAAGATGGACAGATAACCCCTTGGTGGAGTGGGTTGGAGAAGACGGGGTATTAGGGAAAATGCGCAAAAGGCTGGTAAGATTTAAGGATGCATAGAAAGACATCAAGAATGAAAAGGGGGGTGAAAAACAGTATAAAAACATTGCTGAAATGGAAGAGTTCTAGGTATATTTGGGAAACATTAAACAGCTACAGATTGTTAGGAATAAAGTGATGGTTTCAGGCTGAAGATGTTAGGACAGGTAGTGGATGATTTTGAAAGTGCAATGCAAAGGGATAGGATCTTTCTTTAAATAGCAGGAATATTCTGGTAGCCTTGCAAATGGGCCTCTCAGACCTACAACTGCAGGAGACCTAAATGACCAGTGTCTCTAGTCACTGTGCTCTGAAACCCAGGACTGTGTTTGTACTGCAGACACACTTCCCAGGGCTGCTCCTGGAAAAAGATGGAGCACACACAGCAGGGGCACTAAGGTAGCCCAGGCTTGGGAGACCCAGGATGCTTCTGACAGGAGGCTTTGGCTACAGAACTCCCCAACAGCCTGGCCAAACTTTCCTTAGAACTGCTCGGCTGCCTAAGACTCTTCCACACAATGCTCTTTCCTTCTTTACCCTCTCTTTCACTCTGGGTCAGACTTGTGTGGGGAGCTCACGGCTCTCTCATCCCCTCCCAGCTCCCTCCCCCTTTACTCTCACATGGGGTTCCCCTAATAAATGTCTTACACATTTAATCTAGTCTTGGCATCTGCTTCTTGGAAGGCCTGGGCTAACTCAGACCTCTAAGGTTTTTTGCACAGTGGATATCGAGGGAGGTGTACGTGAGTACATCCTTGGGAAGACAGTCAGGGACATGAAGCTTGGAAACGCTGAGAAACTTCTGTGCTTTTAGATGTAAATGGGAATCACTTCAGGTTATGTGAACCAAAGACAGAAAAAACACATCAAAGAGACACAGAAATACTAACACTTACTGACTACTTACTATGTGCTGGAAATTTTCTGAAGCATTTTATGCGCATTAACTCATTTGGTCCTTTCTACAATCCTGCCATCAGTACCTCCATTTTACAGATGAAGAAACTGAGGCTTTGAGAGGTTAAATAATTCACACAAAGCGCTACAGCTAGTAAGTGGTGGAACTTAAGTTTAAATACAATCAGTCTGATTTCAGAGTCTATACTCTTACACTCTGTATCTACCATTTTTTAAAGTAGTAAAAACCTTTCTACTATTTTAAAAATAGTAGGTGTTACTGTATTTAACTATAATTGTTTTCCAATATAGTTGTAACTAATAAGTATTAACTAGTATATGTATTCCAAGAAAGTGAGCTTAAAGGAGTAATTCTATGTATTTGTCATTTTATGACAAAATGTGCATTTAAAATTAACATGAAGTTAACTGATATGGAATTATAGCACTAAAATACCTATTTCTTAAAATTAAGAGCTAACATAAACTGTACCTCATCACACTCACTTTTTCCTTTGAATCGAAGCATAGAAACTCTAAAACCTCCCACCATCTAGAAATGAGCTTCCCTTCTGAATTCTTGGGTGACCCAAACTCCAACAGTTTACTGTGCTTTATCCCAGTGATGATATGATTCTAACAATTATGTGTAATGTTCACCCTGAATATTTTTTATTTTTACACTTAACATTTCAAAACTGTCTTCAATAAATTATTTTAATTTATAAAAGGTAATTAGTGGGTTGGTTGGAAAAATACCAAACTGATCCATAACTGCCTAAAAAGGATGATCTGCTTACTGCTAACATCATCAAATTGCCTAGCACTTCATCTCATGGAAGAGTGTTTGGATTGACAAAGTGGTTAATAATGAGAATTGGAGAGGCCTAAATTCTATCAATAAGCAATTTTAGAAACATAATACAGAATCCGCTGGTCAAGTGTCAATACCAGTTAGTCCTTCAAAAAGCTGAAGTTACTAAACACCATTTTAATTCGGAGTTTTCACAAAATTAAGCCTGAAATCTAATTTTATTAAAATAAAGCCATATTTACATCACTAAGAGGACTTTTATTGCATCATTATAATAAAGGCTAACTATTAGCTAATGTAAGGCACTGGTGTTGAATAATTTTCATTACTGTAAAATCAGTTAATGAATCAGTTTAAATGATCCATGTAAATTAGTCTCTTTTAAGGTAACCACCCTGACCTATTTATCCTTTATAAAACAATCTTTATACTAAGACTGTCTTGGTATAATTTTTAAAAGTGGAAAGATATCTTCCATTTTTCCTACAGAGAGGGAACGTGGTATTCATCAGAAACAAAGTAAAAGTGCTAACAAACGATCAAGATGAAATAAATAAATAAATAAATAAATAAATACTAAGACTTAAATATATATATAGCAGGACCTCAGTTTTTTTTAATGCATATTGACCAGTAGAGGTCACTATCATACCAAGTCACGGGCTTGTTCAGCTATCAGAGAAATAAGAGGACCTGTCTGACTTCACAACAAAAATCAAATGTGAATAAAATAAAATAAAATAAAATTACACAGGCATATGCTGCTATACAAATATTCAAAGGTAAATGTAGATAATTCATCATTTTATATAAATATTTTTCTTTTTGGCCATGCTGCACGGCTTGCAGGATCTTAGCTCCCTGACCAGGGATCAAACCCAGGCCCCAACAGTGAAAGTGCTGAGTCCTAACCACTGGACCGCCGGGGAATTCCCATCATTTTATACATTTAATATGCATTATCACACTGATTTTCCTACTGTCCTCTGGATATATGTAAATTCATAAATATACATGTATATATTTCTTTTTTTGTCTATATAGCAATTTATTATTTATACAAGCCAAATAGTAAAATAATCAAATATTTACAGGTTTAGAAGCTTTCTAAAATGTTCTTTATAAAAAGCAACAAAAATGTATGGTATCATAAAATCAAAATAGTATCTATTAATGCTCCTCCTAAGAATAAGACTTCATAACTGACCTAGGCAGTATAGCCCAATACCAGTATTTAAGAAAGATACATACATACTCTCCAGGACATGTGCATATTATCACATATTCAAAAAGGATTCAATTTCAACTAAAACAATGTCAAATATGCCAGAAAATATACACACAGAAGCTTAGAAAAGAATAGATGTGGAGACGGGATATAAACTTCAGTTCACTACCAGCAATGCCAAGAGGGAAATAAAGATCAGCTATTCTGTTCTAACTTTGTGAACCAAAAACTCCAGCGTAGCAGAAAATCTCTGGGTACAGATACCATGGTTTATGTACCCTGACTACCCATCCCACGCCCAAGTCACCAGTGAAGGCCTAAGTTAGGTGTACCTTCTGAGCCAAACCCATTCCTTACCTGCCCCCAAGTTACATTTGCTCCTTTGCTAATTCCTGAAATTCTTTTAATAGAAGAAAAGGTCTTTCATATTGTTAAAATAATCATATTGTTAAAATAACAGTCTTGAAATGAGTTTTGATTTAAATATAATCACTTAAACTAACAACTCTAAATCACTGTAGTCAACAGTTTCTCCATCTTGATGGGGAACACGGAAGAGGACAGGAAATGAGAGAAAAGAGACGAGAAGAAAGGAAAGGGTACAGAGGGCAGAAGACAGCTTCTGCAGACCTCACACTGATCCATGGGGTCAGTCTTAATTAGGAGGGTCGGAACAAAACCAGGCTGTGCACTTAAGTATTTTGTTCTTGCAGTTGCAAACTCAGGCATTTTATATGATCTACAGAGGTGATTTTCATTTTACTTTGTTTCCAAGTTTTTATCACAAACATTTTCTTCCAATTTTTTATGATGAACTTTTGAAATACATAAGAAAGTTGAAAGTAAAATGAATATCCTATTCCTAAATTCAACAATTTTTAATGTTTTGCCACATTTGCTATATCTATATATGTATGTGCAAACATTTATTTGTTTAAATACATGAATTTAGATATATTTACTTATTTATTTTTGGCTGAACCGTATTTTATTTTATTTTTTGTTGGGAATTTTTAATTGAAGTATAGTTGATTTACAATGTCATGTTAGTTTGAGGTGTACAGCACAGTGATTCAGTTATACATATACATATATATGTAAAACTGATTCTTTTCCCTTTTCCAGATTCTTTTCCCTTATAGTTTATGACAAAATATTGAGTATAGGTCCCTGTGTTATGCAGTAGATCCTTGATGGTTATCTATTTTATATTTAGTAGCGTGTATATGTTAGCCTCGACCTTCTAATTTATCACCCCCACCCCCGCCCTGGCAGACCATTTTAAACTAAGGTGCAGACATCATAACACTTCATCCTTAAATACACCAGCCTGAATCTCCTAAAAATAAGAACATTCTCCTACTAACCACGATATCTTCCTAATTCCAAAGAAAAGGTACGAATAATTCCCCACCAACACCTAGTATCCAGTCCATATTCAGATTTCCAACTGGCTTAACAAATGTCTTTGATAGCTATTTGTTTTTAACCAGGATCTAATCAAGGTTCACATACTGCATTTGGCTGTTAGGTCTGGGAACAGTCCCTGCCTCCATTTTATTCAATGACATTGACTTTTTGAAGAGACCAGGCCAGTTATCCTATAGAATGTTCTATAGTTTAGATTTGCACAGAGGTTATTTTTAAAGTATCACCACCAAGGAGCTTGGTTACTGAGAACAGTACTAACTGTGGCATCATTCACCTATATGAAATAATTCTCTGATAAGTCAACTGAAGAGTAAAAAATCTGGAACTTTAATGTCAAATAGTAAAGCTAAAATAATGTTCTATTTCCATGATCATATGAGGCTTTTTGGTTATAATATCAATAATTAGGAGTAATATAAATTGACACAAATTATTTTAGGGAGTGAAATAATTTGAAACAAATGAATAAGGAATAATGTGATAAAACCAGCATTATGCCCAAGAATTCCTGACGCTTTACCCTGGCAGACTTATATTCCTTAGACTATTTTATTGCTTAAGCAAAAACCACCACTGTTTTGCTAAGGGTGCAAAAGGAAATATGACAAGAACACTTGGTAATTTACTCTAAATCCTTTTTAAAATTCTTCAGAAAGCAAATATACAATTGGGCCAGTAACAAGTATAACCTTGATATGTTAATACTTTCTATTGTTCCTGCGTACCAGTTAACAACCACCAAAAAATGAATACTAATTTTAAAATTAAAAATAAAAACATGAAAAAGAAATGAACTACAATAGAGATCTGGTCTGATTCTAGCCATAGGGTACATGTATTGGTGTGACTGAGATCACGGGCTTCCTTCTGGTGTTAGTTAAATCCTATGGCTGATTCCAAAGCAGAACAGACTCATAGAAAAAAATGTGTTCAGAAGCCTGTCAAATTTCCAGTGAGGGTCTAATATGCAATGAAAAAATATAATTGAAATATAGTACTTGTGGGTCTTAAATGAGTCAGTTCACAAAACACACTGTACCCAGGCCTATACTAATTGTGACACCATTCACTCTATGAAAGAATTCTCCAACATGTCAAATGCAGTGGAAAAAACCCTGGACATATAACATCAAATAGTAAAGTATTTTCACAAATGAAATTATTTGTGGGAGGAAAAAAGCAGCTGTAGCTTCTATGCCTTAAATTAAATAGGTCGTGAAGTAACTATGTAGCCAGAATTACATACTTGTGATAAAGACAGACAGATAATTAAGTTTTCTTACCTTGTTAAAGTATCTGACGATTTTTCTAATTCCTCACACTCCATGTGAAACACACTAGAAAAAGAATCCTGAAAACAGAGCAACGACACAGACTGAGAAATAAGTTTGAGAATGTAATGAAAACTATCTAAATACAGACATATGAGCCTGTGGAACTGACTGAAGACACCAATCCTCGCAATTTCTTTTCACTTTTTCAGACAAAACTGACCTAAGTGCTCACGACATCCTCAAGTCTACCTCCTATTCCTTAGAACATGCTGCTGTTGTTTCTGATACTGACTTGCAAAAATGCTTATTTGAGTTTTTGTTCTTCTGCCAGCTGTTAATAAATAATTAGCTTCAAATTTTCTCTATATTTATTCAAAATCCTCAAGTTTTAGCTTTTATGCATACGTTGATTGCTATTGTTGGGTCTTTTGAAAAGACACCTAATTCAGTAATATTTTATGAGATCATTAAATTATGAAGATTTTAACAACACAGAGAAGTATTTTTGAAGTTAAATTAAATTGAAGTTAAATTAAATTAAATTGAAGTTAAATTAAAAAGCAACATTCGAACCCATACTATATTTACAACTGAATAAAAAATTAGAAGGAAACACAAATAAAACAATGATATCAGTTTAATTTGGGAACAGAATAACTAAGTAAATTTCTTGTTCACATTTGGATTTTTGCTCATGTGTTGAAATATTTTTAATCAAAAAATAATTACAGTATAAATGAACATCAAGTCACTTAATTGCTACACCCACCAAATTAAGTCATTAAAAAGCGAGCAAAAATATTAATGGGCATACTGCTGAGCTATATTTTAAAGTAACACTGATACCAGTCAATTGCTGCCATGATAGGGGTTAACTGGATGAGCTGAATGTTAATTAAAGTGATATTTAAATTGTCTAAAAAAAAGGAGTGCCCTTATGTATAACTTTCAAAAATTAAATGCCAAAGAGCAGGTCACAGAGCAAAAATGATAAACTGACATACTGCATTAAAGAGTTCTGACCTGAACTGTAAAAGGATAGTTCCAATCTTGTAATTATCTCTATATTAAGGAGCTTATAACTGATTGCAAATATTAAATAATATCCATGAGAACACTATCTCATAGCATAGTGAATGCTTATTTGATTTCCTATTAATGAGAATCACACACACACACACAATGATTCAGATAATGTTGCATCACACAGTACGGTCTTACTATCTAATAAAATAATTAAAAATATAAAATATAAGTTTTAAATATCTTTTATTATGCTACTTCCCAAAAAACCATCAATTCAGATATCATATGTGGACTGTAATTGACTTTATACACTTGAGAATTCCCATTCTTTTTCCTAACCCACCAATGAAGAGCCTGTTCTCAGGGTCTAAATGAAAACGGAAGCAAACAACTACATCAAAAAGAAATATACCAAAAACAGTGGTTCATTGGTTGAGAAGGAAAAGAAACTGCATAAAAGAAAACAACCTTGCTAACAGCAAACTCAGTTGGCCTGTCTTGAAGTAACCAGCACTGTATGAGAACACTCCATCTTTCCACACACATCCTGTCTCTTTACATTACAAATCAATGGCTTGAAATCTACCAATCAGAACAGTTTAGTGGCTTTCCACGGTGGGTAGAGAATTTGGGACTGGGCTTCCCTGGTGGTGCAGTGGTTGAGGGTCCGCCTGCCGATGCAGGGGACGCGGGTTCGTGCCCCGGTCTGGGAGGATCCCACGTGCCGCCGAGCGGCTGGGCCCGTGGGCCATGGCCGCTGGGCCTGCGCATCTGGAGCCTGTGCTCCGCAAGGGAGAGGCCACAGCGGTGAGAGGCCCGCGTACCGCAAAAAAAAAAAAAAAAAAAGAATTTGGGACTAATAGGTACCTTTAGCAGCACTGCCTCCATTGGGCCATGCCTTTTGGTTTCTACATAATCGCTGGTAAAAAGAAATTTTTATAGCCAACCCATTCAGAAGGTGGTCTACCTGTTCATAGCAATAGAGCACAACTATTCTCAACCAAAAAAGGTCTGCACACTGTAGTGACAATGTATTTCTCCATCAAGGTAGTGTAGCCATTGACAAAAGCAACACACTGACATTACCAATGGTAACTGTAATACTTAGTGGAGGGTCAACAAGGTGAAAGGGTGCATTGAAGGCATCCTCCAACCTCACCTCTACCCCTTTTCAACCAGAACAGCTCATACTTGGATTGGCTTTACATAAACAACCATATTCAGTTGGATTTGAGAGAGAGTTCTGAGGCCAACCTGAGGTTTAAAGCAGTGTTTTAAGGAATATAAATTTTTGTCTTTCTAAAAATAAAAAAGTCATACTCTGTACTCACGGAGCAATCTTCATCCACTATGAAAATGGTGCATTTCTGCACCTGCATGAAAGAGATAATAGTGGCAGCTATTTTCTTTAGAATTACTTCTAATGATTGTTGTTCTTCAAAAATTAGGCTAGCAAGGTCAAGCAGCACCTACACAAAAAAATTAAGAGCTTACTATTAGTAATTGTTTGTAATTATTAAAGCAATACAATGATTTATATGGGTTGTAAGTTGTTTACATATAATCTAACAAGTTACAACCAAGTTCCCATTCAAGTGTTAAATACATAAGTCTCTGCTTACTAACAAAATTTCCCTGTTGATTGTTAGTACAATTAGTACACTGGTTAGGATCACAGACTCTGAAGCCAAAGCCAACCGTTTTCAATCCCAGCTTCCCCTCCTGCTAGCTTTGTGATCTAGGGCAAGTTTCTTGAAAATGGGGATAATAATAGTACCAAAATCATGGAGCTGTTGTGAGGACTAAATAAGTTAACATTTATAAAGCATTTTGAACAGTGTCTGATACATAAAATATACTGTTGTTTTTGGTGATTCAAACTTCTGAGATCAACATTTATCAACATTGCCAACATTTTCACAGAGCACAGCAATATTGTCCAAAATAAACAAAGTTTTAAGAGTTCCTTTTGTGTTCTTCCTGATAATTTCTCTTTTCTTTACTTACACAGGATTTCATCTAGTCTCACAAAGTATTTGTGCAAGGAGCGGGGGAGAAAGGGTATTATAGAAAATTTATTGGAGGTGATACTATCCTTGCTGAGGCCTGAAAGATGAGCAGGAAATGTTCAGGTTAAGTGGGGAAGGAAAATATCTCAATCAAAAAGAACTGAATTGAGAGAAAGTAGCATATTGCAAGTTTTGATCAAATTTTATGAGAATATAGAGTGTAAAGAGGAGAACTAGGGAGATGAAATTGCAGAGGTAAGTGAAGAAGGAACCTCAAAAGTCCTATCTTCTTTTCAAGCAGTTTGGACTGTGATGGACTGCAGGAGAGAAGTGACAAGAATCACAAGTATGTTTGTAAAAATGAGGACTGGATTAATGGGTGGCAAAAATGGAGCAGGGAGACGTCAGGAATATGCTGAAGTTGAAGTCCACGGAAGGTCCACAATCTAACATAAGTTCTAAACAGAGAAATTAAAGGGTGGGGGAGATGAATTATCAAAGAGGTAATGAAGGGCTTCCCTGGTGGCACAGTGGTTGAGAGTCCGCCTGCCGATGCAGGGGACACGGGTTCGTGCCCCGGTCTGGGAAGATCCCACATGCCGCGGAGTGGCTGGGCCCGTGAGCCATGGGCCTGCACTCCGCAATGGGAGAGGCCACAACAGTGACAGGACTGCATACCGCAAAAAAAAAAAGAGATAATGAAAAAGAATTACATAAAACCCAAGGGCTTAAGTCTCCAGACTGAAAGGAATGACCAGGTACCAGCATGATGAATGAAAAAAAGAATCGTATGGTGAAATTCAGTTACAAAAGCAACAATAAATAAATAATTCAAAAAGCTTATAGAAAAAAAAAAAGCACCAAGAATCAGAACAATATGAATGCTAATAGAAGACAGTACTACCTTTAAATTCTGAGAAAATAATTTTTCAATGCAGAATTTTATACCCAGCCAAACTGGTAGGATGGTACAATAGATATTTTCATACATGCAAGGACTCAGAGAGCTTACCTCTCCAGTACAGGTTCTCAAGTAGTTAACTGAGAATGTGCTACACTAGAACAAGGGAGTAAACTGAGAAAAAAAAAGTTCTGGGATCCAGTGGATAACCAGTGGAGTCTTTCTAAGAAAGCATTGAAGGAAAGTTCTATGATGACCCCTCTGCAGCAGGCATGGGGAAAAATAGTTTTGCTTGAAAGAAGAAAGAGAGAGAACCTCAATTGGAGGATTCTCCATGAAAAAGAACTCAAGAGAATGCCTAAATAATGGAGAGTTTGCAGGGGGAGGGGGACCAACAACATGAGGCTACACTAGAGCAAACAGTTCAAGGAAAAAAGAAGAGATTTCAGAAACAACAAGAAAAACTAAGTTATATAACAAAGGTAATATGAACAACAACATTTACATAATTAGTAAGAACAACATTTACATCACGGTACTTATAAACACTTTATTTTAAACTGCAACTTTAGAATTAGCCTAGACAAAGCTTTAGAAAGGTCAAACATGGTTGTAGCACAATACCAGATCTTCCTCGATTTATGACGGGGTTACATCTTGATAAATCCATTGTTAAGTTGAAAATATTTAAATTTGAAAATCTGTTTAATACACCCAACCTACCGAACATCACAGCTTAGCCCAGCCTACCTTAAACATACTCAGAACACTTATATTAGCCTACAGTTGGGCAAAATCATCTAACACAAAGCCTAGTTTATAATAAAGTGTTGAATATCACATGTAATTTATTGAATACTGTACTGAAAGTGAAAACCAGAATGGTTGTGTGGGGACAGAATGGTTTTAAGTGTATTGGTTGTTTACCCTTGTGATGGCATGGCTGCTGGGAGCTGTGGCTACTGCCACTGCCCAGCATCATGAGAGAGTGCCATGATATGTATCACTATCCCAGGAAAAGGTCAATATTAAAAATTCGAAGTATGGTTTCTACTGAATGTGTATAGCTTTCACACCATCGTAAAGTCGGAAAATTGTAAGTTTAACCAGTGTAAGTCGAGGACCATCTGTAAATATGTTACCAATGTGGGCAATATAAATGAAAAAGTCCAGATAGGAAAAGCAGAGGTAAGGAGTAGTAATTAGGAAGGAGAGATGAGGGGTGCTAAGATCATCATTTTATAAAGCATGAAATAAGAGATGATGTCTAACAGTGTTCTACAGTGTTTCCTGAGCTTATTCCCATGCTTCTAGAAGTTCTCTACAATAATGTTCACATTTTGTATCTTTTAACATGAATAATAAAATACAGAAGCATATTCTGAAAAAAAAAAAGAGATGATGTCTCTGATAGAATAAGAACTAAAACTCTTAATATTACACGCACAACTCATCCAATAACTTTAAACAGTGACATAAAAATACTGGTACCATAATGGCAAAGTAAAGGGTGGTGTAAGTTAAATAAATCTTCATCTGTTAACAGTGATAAAGCCACAGCTCATGGAAAATACAAAATGGAAAAAATAACTATTAGAAGAAACAGTTAAAATATTTAGAAATTGAATCTGCACGGTTTGGATTTCTAATGATATATATAAATATATATATATATAATATACATATTATATATATATATATATATATATATATATATATATATATAAAACTTGGATAACAATTTAACCATTTTTTAAAAAAGAATTTCTACACTCTCTCTTTAGTAATTAGACTTGCCTGATTTCTCTTGTTCTCCAGCAGTGAAGTCTCATAGAGTTGAGCATTATGAAGAACAATTCCACAAAATGCCAAGTAAGCAGCAAAGTCCTAGAAAACAGGCAAGACAACAGCCAAATAAGAACTGTCAATAACCTGTCTTGTTATATTGCTTGAAACACAAACAACATTCAAAAATATTTACAGTTCAAATAACTATTTGGAAACCAGCAGCGTAGATGTTTATTCTGCATAAAATTAGGAACTGGTGCAAAGCAACTGTTAGCTAAATGGTACAACCAGTAGATGACAACTGTTAACACAGTCTCCTAAAGTCATACAGTAGTTGGAAATTAGCAAAGAGAAAGAGAGGAGACACAGATCTCTGTACACCATGTGAAACTGAAATTCACTCTATGCAAAATTTGGTGTAGTCTCTAAATGATATTAAGACTTGGGTTTCAGCTAAGACCATAAAAATAGCCTGTAACTTATTACTGGGGCAAACTGAAAGCTCACAATCTTGTTAGGAGAATATTGGCAATAATATAGCCAATATTAGTCCCATACTAAATTGCAAATTTAGTATTAGTTTAAATATATCATTTTAAAGTTGATCTATCACCCTCATTATACTATACGAAGGTGATGTGCTCACAATTATACTAATTATTGATGAAAGGAAATCCTTACATGGCATACTTTATTCACAATCATGAATTTATTTTGCCAAGAGATGATACAGCCTAAGAATTCAAATCTTTCAAGAGGGGTTTACATTAAGGGACTATAAACAAATAGTGGAATAAATAGCCAATCTAGAACCATGTTCCCCGCCAAATATCCTCAGGTGTCATTAACGGAATAGGAGACTAGATGTCTATTACACTAATTTAGAAAGGTACTTGCTATGTTCTGAAGCAATTAAGACACAGGGACCAACACTAGTGCCAACACAGCCTACAACATGAGACAAAAATAACTCTGTCTTGTTGGAATGTCTTCCAAAAGCTCCTACTAATTTTCAGGGGAGTGACAGAAATAGCAGTGGGCTTGAATAGGAAGAACTCAGTGGGCTCCATGATATACATATAATTGCATATTCAAGGAGAGAAATAACAAGACCTACTGACAGAACGAAGTTATAAACAGGTTTAAGGACTTCTGTCCTTAAAAGGAAAGCATGTCGATGTGGTGTGAGGAATGTGTTCCTTCAGAGTTGGACGAGAAGGGTAATAAAATAATGCTGACTGCACTCTTTCTGAAGCTAAATTCACATCATTTAGCCTGAATTCACACCTTGGCACCCCACCGTCTGCATACAAAGCTTATAAAACATTCTGCATTTGCTTCACCAGGAGGCAATGCTAATTTTAAGCTGACCTGGAGCAACTGAACTTGGAGCAGTGCTTTAGGGATTTTACGTAAGGTTGAATTTCTTTATAGCAGTGATGAAAGGTAAATGAGAGAGTTAGAACACCGTATCACCCTCCGGATGGCCGCAACATGCACACAGCCCTGGGGGAGGCCTGGTGGCATGGTGAGGAGGCAGTGGGGACGGGGTTCTGTTGACTGAAGACCACAACTACTCCACAACTCAGGTCAGCACTGATTTAGTCAGAGGCAAGAGACACTTTTGAACATTTCGGATCATTTTAAACCATAATGTTTTGGTGATCAACAATTTCAGCAATCACTAATTCCAGAGGTCTATACAACTCTAAAGAGAAAGCATCTTCCTAAATTGAGATCATACCAGACCCAAGTTTTGGTACCTTTTCATCTTTTTCGGTGAATGTCCCACCATTTCCCGATTTCTTGTTGATGGCCTGGGCTACACCAACAACCTGGTATAAGAAGAGAACATTGGTAATTTCGCTGACTGAAATTATTGGTATAAATTCACCAAAGCGTGTTTACAGAATAATTTCTACATGTGCTTTACAATAACGATAAGCTACAAAATCAAAACCAACCCCACAGCATCTGAACTAGTCCTGTATCATTTTGTACATTCTTTTTCCTAATAAGAGTTCAAATGTTTCTAACTTCTTGGGTCCCAAACTATATTTCATTCTGGGATTTCACGCTGCCCTGTGAAAGAAATTATTGGCAATCACTTTTTATGTGAATATTTTTCATGGCTTTTGAATAAAAAATAAACATTAAATTTATATCACATTTCAAACAGAATATATGATTAAATGAACATTTTATATTGGTTTTAAATATAATATTTCAAATGGGCTAAATGATCTTTTACTAAAAGTGAAATAGGACGAATGGCCAGTCACAGAATTGAAAATGCAGGAGGACCAATTAGGGTAATTAATGTAGGGATGTTGTCCAACTTCTTTTGAAATTTCTGAACTTGAAAAGTATCTTACCTTCAATAGACTTACTTTGGTGGAAAGAAGTTTTATTGAAAAACAGACTGAGCCTTATTTCAAATCAGAAGGTGTTTGAAAGATAAACTACATCTTAAGAAGACTGAGCTAAACTCTGGGAATATGTCTTAAGTTTCCACAACACATTTAGCAAGACTTTGAAGAAACTTCTCATCTTCCTACTTAAAAGTATATTTTACTTACCCATTTAGTTCCAACTTGAAGCTTGTGTTACTACTTTATTAGTCTTTTAAAGACCTTCAACTTACTTTTGCTTCCTCTTTACTACTTATAAATTCTACTTGTTTCCTCCTTCTACAATATGATATCAGTGTAAAAAGCTATTATCCTCTAAATGGTTAAACTTTAAAGTCCTGAGTTTTGTGTGAATGGTCCATCGTTTTTTCTCAGCTCACTCTAGCCCATAGCTTTAAGAAATGGATATAAAAAAATGCCCTTCCAAGATAGCAGAGCAAGGACAGAGAAATACATTCTTGTCTGATGTAGTTTTCTGTTCTCAACACGTTTCCTCCCCACCCTACGACAGAGTAAAGAGATGTTGATTTTAAAAAGCAGAATCATCCAATTATCCTGTACCTATTTTACACTCTTTAGCTCTTGGCTAACAGATTTCTCCATACTCCAATCTCAATGACAAAATGCCTACAAAAGCTTTTGTCTGAGGTCAAAACGTCTGGACTGCAGCCAGGCACATTCACTTGAATATAACTGATGGGAGCCTCTTGAGGGTCACTGGGGTCTAATACATAGTGCTACCAGTATGACTTGGTGATTTCATTTTAAGCATTCATTCATTTACTCAACAAATATTGTGGTGACCACCGTGCACCAAGGAGTGATAAAAACTGGGAGAAAGACTACCCGGAAGGAGCTCAAGAATCAAGAATGGGTGATACACAGACATATATTTACAGCACACATATGATCACTTTGATGATACAGGCGCCCACAGATTGTTAAGAGCACAGAAGGGAGACCAAATATGCATAAAAGAGAAGGTTTCTCAGAAATGATGACATTTGAGTTTTTATTTGTCTTTAATACACGGTTTGATAAAAGAGTTAAATTTTTAAATCTTCATTTTAAGGAAGAAGAGATTAAAACAGATAAAGAGACTGTTATGCAAACCTTCTTGGATAATTATACAGTAATAAAAGAAGCATGTATTGATGTGCTGTTTGTACCTGGAGCCGTGTGAGTCAATGTGCTACAAGCAAGACGATTTTCAACCAATACAACACTGCTCACGTAGTTCAATAACCGTTCTCCATTTCGAGAATTTCTATTTGATTTTTTTCTCAGCCCCGCCTCTTCCTCCTCCTTCCCCTCTTCCTCTGTCTTTTTTTCCTTTAAATACTAGTGCCAGCTGCCTTCATCTCTTAGAACATACTGAGTTTGAGTGTAAGCTCACCCATAGCAGGGACTGTTTTCCATGGGAGCCTTAGTCCCCTGAGTCATGAAGTGTCAGGCATAGCAACTTGCTGCTTGTCTGGCACTGCACTGGTGGCATGAACTTGAACTCCATACCCTGTGGGGCACAAGCCCTGCTCTCATGGCTCACCGGTGTCTCTTCTTTGTCTCGCAGCTGCAGGCAGAGGCAAACTTTCCTCGTTGCTGAAAAGTTTTCCAGGCCTGATTCCACGGATGGAAACTTTACAGACCTAGGCTTCCCCTGGGAATTTAGTTTCCCCTCCCTGCCCTCACCCGTGCCTGTGGAGGGGACGCATCACCCCTGCCTGCAGGTGTTACCCGCAGGCATTCACCCTACCATCCTGAATCTCACATCTCCGAAGCCCATCTGGACTCTGGTCATTCACGCTGCTTACCTTGGGTTCCCCTCTTTGTTTCTGATACCTGGGGATTTCCCTTTCTTGAGCTTATCTGTAATTTTTAAAATCGCTTTTGGTGAAACTTTATTCTCTACTTGTTGGCAGAATGGGGAGGTGGGTGGTGTTCTGCAACTGTTCAGTCTGGCAAACTGATCAGAAGTCTTGTTCACAGGCTTTAAACCCTACTTTGTACCCCCTGAACACCAGCTCTTTACTATATTTAATTTTGTCCCCCTAACATTAGAGCAAGATATTAATCATTAGGCAACTTCATGGAATGAAGACTTCCAGTGAAGAATTTTTCACCCTTTTCGGTGACCAATTATTTCTTTCGCTAGTAATTTTATAGATTTAGACATTAGAGGTTAATTTGTTTAAGGGATGATTATTTAAATATAATTAATTATTTTTTTAAAAAACAGGCAAGTTCTTTCAAGGGACTATTAGATCAGGAAAATAAATATGGTACTCACATGTGCCTCAATACTTAGCTGGATGACATTTTAAAAATACCACTGATAGAAATAACAGATAAAAATCAGAGAAAAGGTATAGTGTTTGTCCATGGTAACATAAGACAGTAAAAGACAAAAAGACTTTGATTCTCCAAATTTCAAGGAGCCTAGCAAAACCTGCACCCCCGGCCTCCTTGTGTTGATAAAAAGTCTTTCCTCCTTCTACCATCTATTGCTCCTTTAAACAAATTAATTTTCTTCAAGACAAGGTTTTTAAATGTCAGTTTTCAAAGACAGCTTTTATGGCAAGAATTTGTCAGACCTCATATCTGAGAGGCAAAGCCCCTAAAAATTTTAGCTTCCATATCAGAAGCCCAATCACTTCTGCCTACCTGCTATCTACCTGCAGTACTCTCAAACACCAATACTTTATGCTATTTTTTTTTTTTTTAAAGCACAAAGAGGCTTCTCTGTTTTCTATTTCACTGGCACTTTTCAGAGCATAAATGAATATTATGTCCTCACAGGGTCAAGTGTTCTTTTAGGAATGCAAAGGGCAAGACTTGACTCTCGCTGGGTGATCAGGGAGGAATGTGACAGCTGGTCGCTTCAGGGACAAGTGATCGCTGCCACAGCGAGCAATTTCTTCTTTAATCAGCAGCTGCCCCGACCCTTACTGAGGCCATACATCAATCCCTACTATACATTTCCCTGTTCCTAGTTCCAGGGGATGCTCAGCATGGAGGCTAAAAGCCAGGGAGAAAAGGAACAAACTCTACAAATCTTAGCTATCCCTCTGTCCCACCTGCAGAATGTCTCTATTATAATGACAGGATTCTAGACCATCTGTAACCTAAGCTGAAAACCTTACTTCACCAGGAAAACAAGAACTTAATGTAGACAGGAGCCAGTGGAGAATTCTTCCCAGTGCTCTTTTCAAACTTTCTCTTGACTCGGTCACTCATTCAGCAACAAATATTTTACTCAACAAATAATTAATACGTACCTTTAATATACCAGTCACTTTCTAGACAATGAAGATGACTCAGTAGTGAACAAGACAGACACAAATCCCTGTACTCATGGAGCTGACATTCTAGTCAGAGTGTTAGGCTTGGAAGGGAATCCCACCCGCATCCTCTTGCCCACCCCTGTTTTACGGGTAAAATGAAACTGAGAGGGTTGACATGACCAATCCAGGCTTTTCCACCTCTCTTCCAAATCCTAGGCAATCAGCAAATTATGGTCATATTCCTTGTGGTATAGGCAAAAGAATGGCCTCCAAAGACGTCCTCATCCCAATCCCTGGAACCTATGACTATGCTGCCTTAATGAGACAAAAGGGACTTCGCAGATGTGATTAAGTTAAGGATGTGGAGACGGAGATTATCCTGAATCATCTGAGTGGGCCCAATGCAATCACAAGAATCCTTATGATGGAAAGTGGGAGGCAGGAGAGTCAGACAGATTTTAAGATGCAGCTGCAGGGTTTTTTGGTTTTTTTTATAAGATCTTTTTTGTTATTTTGATGTTGACCATTTTTAGAGTCTTTATTGAATTTGTTACAATATTGCTTCTGTTTTATGTTTTTTTGTTTTTTTGACCTCGAGGCATGTGGGATCATAGTTCCCCGACCAGGGATCGAACTGAACCTACACCCCCTGCATTCGAAGCGTGGAGTCTTAACCACTGGGCCGCCAGGGAAGTCCCGCGGCTGCAGGTTATGAAGATAGAAAGAGGCCACAAGCTAAGTGATGTGGGCAGCCCGTGGAAGCAGGAAAAGGCAAGAGAATAGATTCTTCTCTAGAGATTCCACATAGAAAGACAGCCATGCCGACCCTTTGTGTCAGCCCAGTGACAACTATTTTGGACTCTGACCTCCAGAACTATAAGATAATACATTTGTGTTGTTTTAAGCCACTAAATTTCCAGTAGTTTTTGGCAGCAGCAATAAGAAACTAATATGTTCCATTAGAATTACTCGTACATGCTCCCATTCCTTGTTCACTCTTCCTGACCCCACAGTATATCTTGTGTTTCACCATCTAAATCCTCACTTTCTTTGAAAGCCCTGGCATCTCATGGCTAATTGTTTTCTTGCCTCAGTCCGTCTATGACACTTAAGTCCAAATTTCCCTTCCTGGAACACTACTTTGCACATACAAGTCATCTCATTGCTCAAAGCTTTTAATACTTCCATGCGTCCATCTATAGGACAAAACCTGAAGACACTCATTCCATAGGCTCAAGTTGAACTAAAATCACTTACATGAGCCTTTGAAGTAGAATGCTACAAAGACCTTTGCTCACGTCACTCCTTGAAATATTACCTTCTAGTTTCTCGGTTGAGGCTGTCTCCAGAAAGCTTCCCTTCAAAGCCCTCTGAAATTCTGTGTTGCAGCTGAAGGTGCTATAATCTGACAATGAGGTATTCTCATTTTTAACCTCATTTTCTCTGTTCACATCCAACTCAATTGTTTCCTAAGGACATGATTTATATCTTATGTCTTAAGGAAGCATCAGACTCTGAATGTACTCAATGCTTCACAGATATTTGTTCTTGATGATAATGGGAGAAGCGTCAGATATCAAAGTTTTATTTAGGTGATGTACTTACTGGACAATTCACATCTGAATAATAGTTAATAAACATTGCCCATTTCGGTGTGCTTGGTGAGGCCTGCATTAAGGGAGGGCTCTGGGATGTACGGAGCGCATTAAAGGACAGGTTTGGCTCACGCTTTCAGAGGGGTTGCCTTGGACAGGTCTGGCCCCTCCTCTCACGGTCGCCCGGACCTGAGCCCCCACCTTCAGCGAGGTGGTAGATTTCTTTGGTCTGGGCCAGAGCGGTCACCCTCCTTGTTGATCTAGGAGGAACTGAAATGGGCCAGAGAATGCTGTTCTCTAAGACAGCTTCCTGATCTGTATGCATTAGATTATACTCCATTTATAGTTGTTACAAAGGGCGTAGTCAAGTTGGCGGACTAGCAGGATGTAGAATGCGTGTCTCCGCACAACTAGAGCACCTACCAGGCACCAGTGGGGGACCACGGACACCTAAGGGGATGGGAGGAACCCCCAGCAACCGGTTTGCGGGATCTTGGTTCTAGCTCCTGTGCTGGGAGCTCCGAGTCCAAACCGCTGGACTAACAGAGAACCTCAGACCCCAGGGAATATTAATCAGACCAAGGCCTCCCAGAGGTCCTAATCTCAGCACCTAGACCCAGCTCTATCTAACTGCCTGCAAACTCCAGCACTGGACACCTAAGGCCAAACAACCAGTAAGGCAGGAATACAACCCCACCATCAAAAAGAAAAGAAAAAAAATGAAACGACAAAAAAGTATATGTTACAGACGAAGGAGCAAGGTAAAAACCTACATGACCAAACAAATGAAGATGAAATAGGCAACCTACCTGAAAAAGAATTCAGAGTAATGATAGTAAAGATGATCCAAAATCTCAGAAACAGAATGAACAAAATACAGGAAACATTTAACAAGGATCTAGAAGAACTAAAGGTAACAAACAGTGATGCATACACAATAAATGAACTTAAAAATACTCTAGAAGGAATCAATAGCGGAATAACTGAGGCAGAAGAACGGATAAGTGAGCTGGGAGATAAAATGGTGGAAATAACTGCCAGGGAGCAGAATAAAGAAAAAAGAATGAAAAGAATTGAAGACAGTCTCAGAGACCTCTGGGACAACATCAAATGCAGGAACATTCGAATTATAGGGGTCCCAGAAGAAGAAGAAAAAAAAAAAAGGGACTGTGAAAATATTTGAAGAGATTATAGTCACTCTGACATGGGAAAGGAAAGAGTCAATCAAGTCCAGGAAGCGCAGAGAGTCCCATATAGGATAAACCCAAAGAGAAACACTCTGAGACACATATTAATCAAACTATCAAAAATTAAATACAAAGAAAGAAAAAACATTAAGAGCAGCAAGGGAAAAACAACAAATAATATACAAGGGAATCCCCATAAGGTTAACGGCTGATATTTCAGCAGAAACTCTGCAAGCCAGAAGGGAGTGGCAGGACATATTTAAAGTGATGAAAGGGAAAAATCTACAACCAAGATTACTCTACCCAGGAAGAATCTCATTCAGATTCGACAGAGAAATTAAAACCTTTACAGACAAGCAAAAGTTAAGAGAATTCAGCACCACCAAATCAGCTTTACAGCAAATGCTAAAGGAACATTTCCAGGCAGGAAACACAAGAGAAGGAAAAGACCTACCATAACAAACCCAAAACAATTAAGAAAATGGTAATAGGAACATACACATCAATACCTACCTTAAATGTAAATGGATTAAAGGCTCCAACCAAAAGACATAGACTGGCTGAATGGATACAAAAACAAGACCTGTATATATGCTGTCTACAAGAGACCCACTTCAGACCAGGGACACATACAGACTAAAAGTGAAGGGATAGAAAAAGATATTCCATGCAAATGGAAATCAAAAGAAAGCTGGAGTAGCAATTCTCATATCAGACAAAACAGACTTTAAAATAAAGACTATTACAAGAGACAAAGAAGGCCACTACATAATGATCAAGGGATCAACCCAAGAAGAAGATATAACTATTGTAAATATTTATGCACCCAGCATGGGATCACCTCAATACATAAGGCAAATGCTAACAGCCATAAAAGGGGAATTCGACAGTAACACAATCATAGTAGGGGACTTTAACAGCCCACTTTCACCAATGGACAGATCATCCAAAATGAAAATAAATAAGGAAACACAAGCTTTAAATGACACATTAAACAACATGGACTTAATTGATATTTATAGGACATTCCATCTACAAACAACAGAATACACTTTCTTATCAAGTGCTCATGGAACATTCTCCAGGATAGAGCATATCTTGGGTCACAAATCAAGCCTTGGTAAATTTAAGAAAATTGAAATCATATCAAGTACCTTTTCTGACCACAACGCTATGAGACCAGATATCAATTACAGGAAAAAAGCTGTGAAAAATACAAACACATGGAGGTTAAATAATACACTACTAAATAACCAAGAGATCACTGAAGAAATCAAAGAGGAAATCAAAAAGTACCTAGAAAAAAATGACAATGAAAACACGACGACGCAAAACCTATGGGATACAGCAAAAGCAGTTCTAAGAGGGAACTTAATAGCAATACAATCTTACCTCAAGAAACAAGAAAAATCTCAAATAAACAACCTAACCTTACACCTAAAGCAACTGGAGACAGAAGAACCAAAAAACCCCAAAGTTAACAGAAGGAAAGAAATCATAAAGATCAGATCAGAAATAAAGGAAAAATGAATAAAGGAAATGATAGCAAAGATCAATAAAACTAAAAGCTGATTCTTTGAGACAATAAACAAAATTGATAAACCATTAGCCAGACTCATCAAGAAAAAAAGGGAGAAGACTCAAATCAATAGAATTAGAAATGAAAAAGGAGAAGTAACAACTGACACTGCAGAAATACAAAGGATCATGAGAGATTACTACAAGCAACTATATAAAATGGACAAGCTGGAAGAAATGGACAAATTCTTAGAAAAGTACAACCTTCTGGGACTGAACCAGGAAGAAATAGAAAATATAAACAGACAAATCACAAGCACTGAAATTGAAACTGTGATTAAAAATCTTCCAACAAACAAAAGCCCAGGACTAGATGGCTTCACAGGCAAATTCTATCAAACATTTAGAGAAAAGCTAACACCTATCCTTCTCAAACTCTTCCAAATATAACAGGGGGGAGGAACACTCCCTAACTCATTCTACGAGGCCACCATCACCCTGATACCAAAACCAGACAAAGATGTCACAAAGAAAGAAAACTACAGGCCAGTATCACTGATGAACATAGATGCAAAAATCCTCAACAAAATACTAGCAAACAGAATCCAACAGCACATTAAAAGGATCATACAGCATGATCAAGTGGGGTTTTTCCCAGGAATGCAAGGATTCTTCAATATATGCAAATCAATCAACGTGATACTCCATATTAACAAATTGAAGGAGAAAAACCATATGATAATCTCAATAGATGCAGAAAAACATTTCGACAAAATTCAACACCCATTTATGATAAAAATACTCCAGAAAGTAGGCATAGAGGGAACCTACCTCAACATAATAAAGGCCATATATGACAAGCTCACAGCCAACATTGTTCTCAAGTGTGAAAAACTGAAACCATTTCCTCTAAGATCAGGAACAAGACAAGATTGCCCACTCTCACCACTATTATTCAACATAGTTTTGGAAGTTTTAGCCACAGCAATCAGGGAAGAAAAAGAAAAATACAAGGAATCCAAATTGGAAAAGAAGAAGTAAAGCTGTCACTGTTTGCAGATGACATGATACTAAACATAGAGAATCCTAAAGATGCTACCAGAAAACTACTAGAGCTACTGAATAAATTTGGTAGAGTAGCAGGACACAAAATTAATGTACAGAAATCTCTTGCATTCCTATACACTAATGATGAAAAATCTGAAAGAGAAATTAGGGAAACACTCCCATTTACCACTGCAGCAAAAAGAATAAAATACCTAGGAGTAAACCTACCTAAGGAGACAAAAAACCTGTATGCCTGTATGCAGAAAACTATAAGACACTGATGAAAGAAATTAAAGATGATACAAACAGATGGAGAGATGTACCATGTTCTTGGATTAGAAGAATCAACATTGTGAAGATGACTATACTACCCAAAGCAATCTACGGTTTCAGTGCAATCCCTATCAAATTACCAATGGCACTTTTCACAGAAGTAGGACAAAAAATTTCACAGTTTCTATGGAAACACAGAAGACCCCGAATAGCCAAAGCAATCTTGAGAAAGAAAAACGGAGCTGGAGGAATCAGGCTCTCTGACTTCAGACTATACCACTAAGCTACAGTAATCAAGACAGTATGGTACTGGCACAAAACCAGGAATATCGATTGATGGAACAGGATACAAAGCCCAGAGATAAACCCACGCACATATGGTCACCTTATCTTTGATAAAGGAGGCAAGAATATGCAATGGAGAAAAGACAGCCTCTTCAATAAGTGGTGCTGGGAAAACTGGACAGCTACATGTGAAAGAATGAAATTAGAACACTTCCTAACACCATACAGAAAAATAAACTCAAAATGGATTAAAGACCTAAATATAAGGCCAGACACTATAAAACTCTTAGAGGAAAACATAGGCAGGACACTCTATGACATAAATCACAGCAAGATCCTTTTTGACCCACCTCTGAGAGAAATGGAAATAAAAACAAAAATAAACAAATGGGACCTAATGAAACTTAAAAGCTTTTGCACAGCAAAGGAAACCATAAACAAGACAAAAAGACAACCCTCAGAATGGGAGAAAATATTTGCAAATGAAGGAACTGACAAAGGATTAATCTCCAAAATATACAAACAGCACATGCAGCTCAATATCACAAAAACAAACAACCCAATCCAAAAATCGGCAGAAGACCTAAATAGACATTTCTCTAAAGAAGATATACAGATTGCCAACAAACACATGAAAGGATGCTCAACATCACTAATCATTAGAGAAATGCAAATCAAAACTACTCTGAGGGGCTTCCCTGGTGGCGCAATGGTTGAGAGTCCGCCTGCCAAGGCAGGGGACACGGGTTCGTGCCCCAGTCCGGGAAGATCCCACATGCCACGGAGCGGCTGGGCCTGTGAGCCATGGCCGCTGAGCCTGCATGTCCGGAGCCTGTGCTCTGCAATGGGAGAGGCCACGTCAGTGAGAGGCCCACGTACAGCAAAAAAAAAAAAAAAAAAACTACTCTGAGGTATCACCTTATACCGGTCAGAATGGCCATCATCAAAAAATCTACAAACAATAAATGCTGGAACACTCTTGCACTGTTGGTGGGAATGTAAATTGATACAGCCACTATGGAGAACAGTATGGAAGTTCCTTTAAAAACTAAAAATAGAACTACCATACAACCCAGAAATCTCACTACTGGGCATATACCCTGAGAAGCCCATAATTCAAAAAGAGTCATGTACCACAATGTTCATTGAAGCACTATTTACAATAGCCAGGACATGGAAGCAACCTAAGTGTCCATCGACAGATGAATGGATAAAGAAGATGTGGCACATATATACAACAGAATATTATTTTGCCATAAAAAGTAACAAAATTGAGTTATTTGTAGTGAGGTGAATGGACCTACAGTCTGTCATACAGAGTGAAGTAAGTCAGAAAGAGAAAAACAAATACCATATGCTAACACATATATATGGAATCTAAAAAAAAAAAAATGGTTCTGATGAACGTAGGAGAAGGACAGGAATAAAGACGCAGACGTAGAGAATGGACTTGAGGACACGGGGAGGGGGAAGGATAAGCCGGGACGAAGTGAGAGAGTAACACTGACATATACACACTATGAAATGTAAAATAGATAGCTAGTGGGAAACAGCTGCATAACACAGGGAGATCAGCTCGGTGCTTTGTGACCACCTAGAGGAGTGGGATAGGGAGGGTGGGAGGGAGACACAAGAGGGAGGGGATATGGGGATATATGTATACATATAACTGATTCACTTTGTTATACACCAGAAACTAACACAACACTGTAAAGCAATTATACTCCAATAAAGATGTTAAAAAAATTTTTTGCCCATTTTTTTCTCTGCTCTTTGCTTGATATTAAGAGATCTGTCCACATACAAAAACTTCGTGTGTGAGTAAGAAATACATACTCTTAATAAGCCTTTACTTATGGAGTTGAAACTTATAGCCTAAAACGGCTTTGGGAGAGTGGGAAAGAAAAGCTTGAGATTGTCAGTTTTAATTTTTAATATCAAAAGTACAGTAAGTATCCATGTCATCTAGAATAGTGGTAAAATGGGGCTTGTCAAAACACAGCTTGCGGATCCCACCCCCAGAGTTTCAGAGTCAGAGATATGGGTTGGCGCCTGAGAACTTGTTTTACTAAAAGTTCTCAGGTGATGTCAAAGGCTGCTGGTGTGGGGAGAAAAAACACTTTGAGAGCCATTGATATAGAACTACTAAGCATTAATATTTGTTAATGTTTCCTCTTTTTTTTAAGTTCAATTAAGATAACAACAAACTGGACTTTTTCCTTCCCAGTCTCATTGTATTCCATGCCAAATTTTGCTCATTTGATCCCCAAATGTTTGGGTTGTTTGCAATTTTTTGCTATTACAAATAATCCACATTGAACATCTCTGTATAGGTCTCCTTGTGTACATGTGCGAGAGCTTTTTTGATGAAATCTTCAAAGGATTACAGAAATTTATATTTATCAGCAATGTATAAGGGTTCCTGCTAACCTCACGTCCTAACCAACCCCTAGTATTATGAGGCTAAATTTTTAACCTATCTGTTGGGTATAAAAATGTATCTCATTATTGCTTTAATTTGCATTTTCCTGATTACTAGAGAGCTTTTTAATTATTATTGCTTTTTAGTTATTATTGGCTACACTGGTTTTCTTCTTCTGTGTTGCCTATGTGTACCTTTGCCAATTTTGACCTTTTTGTTGTTTTGGGTTGTCTGGCTTTCATTAATGAGTTTGAGAATCAAGGTTTGATATTTCTTTAAATGGTAAGACTGACTTTACTTGGTTGGGACTCATTTTATCCCTCTGTATGTACAGGCACCGCTACACCTATTTCTCTGAGGAGTATGTTTATCGATCTTCCAGGATTGGAAGACAAGACAGGAACACGCATAGAAGTGGATGATTTTAGTTTATTCTCACAGCCTGGGTGGCCAGGAAGAGGGAGCCAAGGTGAAGGGAAGCTTCTAGGAAGTTTGAAAGATATAAAGAGCAGTGCTCTGAAGATGACTGGCATCAGAAATACATGACTGATGGCCAGTGGCCCTAAAATAGTTAATTAATAAACCTATTCACAGCCAAAAAGAAAAAATAAAAAAGAAAGAAAGAAAAACTTATAATGTCAAAAAGTTTGCCACTTAAAAAAAGGAAAAGGGGGGGCCTGTTATGTAACAGGCACTTTGTCTGTTAATCCATCTAACCTTTGTCACAACCCTTTCAGGTAGATATTATTATTCCCATTTTATCACAAGGGCAGCTGATGTTCAGAAAAGTTAAATAGGTAGTGCAGGAATGTACAGACCCAGATGCTCTCCAGGTCTGATCCCAAAGCTTGTGTTTTTCCTGCTACTCCCCCGCAAGGGAAAGTGAAACCAGCACTAGTGTATATAAAATACAGGTTCGTAAGCACTATTGTTTAAACTAGAGGAATCATGAAGACCATTGGTTTTCCAGTACATCCAAGACTGTCTTCAGACCCCATACATAGGCTTATCTTTTTTTTTTTTTTGGGCAGTACGCGGGCCTCTCACTGTTGTGGCCTCTCCTGTTGCGGAGCACAGGCTCCGGACGTGCAGGCTCAGCGGCCATGGCTCACGGGCCCAGCGGCTCTGCGGCATGTGGGATCTTCCTGGACCAGGGCACGAACCCGTGTCCCCTGCATCGGCAGGCAGACTCTCAACCACTGCACCACCAGGGAAGCCCCATACGCTTATCTTTTTAAGGCATGCTTTCATCAAAGGGAATGGAACAATTTCAAAACTATAACTTTAAGAAACAAAGACAGCGCTTCCCGGCCGCCTGCCACTGCAGGGGACACAGGTTCGAGCCCTGGTCCAGGAAGATCCCACATGTAGCGGAGCAACTAAGCCTGTGTGCCACAACTACTGAGCCTGCGCTCTAGAGCCCGCGAGCCACAATTACTGAGCCCGCGTGCCACAACTACTGAAGTCCGCGCGCCTAGACCCCGCACACCGCAACGAAGAGTAGCCCCCGCTCACTGCAACTAGAGAAAGCCCATGCGCAGCAATGAAGACCTAACTCAGCCAAAAATAAATAAATAAAATAAATTTTAAAAAAAAAAGAAAGAAGGAAACAAAGACAAATCCAAAGTGGCTGCTAAAAGTTCTGCTTTCTTTGATTTCGATTATAAACCTTAAAGACACATTTTTATAGCCAAGAACTACTTACGTAACATAAAGAATCCTATGTTTCAGGGGAAAACAGGTAATAATGCAGTTTCAAAAATAAGCAGATTATTCAAGAAAAAGCAGAATTAGTCTATGATGATAAAAATCAGAACTGTGTTGCCCATGGGTTGTGGGCATTGACAGAGGTGATGAAAGTGTTCTCTGTCTTGACTGGGGTGTTATACAGATGAATAAACATTTGTCAAACTCATCAAACTGTACATGAAGATCTGCATATTTCACTGTATGTAAACTTTACCTTGTTTTTCAAAAAGTATTTGAAAGTCTTAAAAGTAAATTTGTAATTGCTGATGACATTTGAAAGTGGTGGTCCACGTGCTGAGCTCTCAGCTGTCCTGGAGCGTGCTGAGGTCCTGACCATCTGCTCTGTGCTATCAGACAGGACGGATGCTCCCCAGATGGCGCCAGGACAAATCCACCGCTGGGGGTCAGTAGCTGCCCTGCCCTGGGAATGTCGAGTGGGAGAGGTGCCAACCTGAGACTGCATTCCTTCCAGACAAGGGGAAGCTGGGAATAATTCTCAGTCCTAGCGTTTATTCTTACCCCTTTGCACGCGCATGCACACACACACACACACACACACACACACACAATTTCCTCTTCCTTGCCAAATACCAAACTCTCTGCCACACCAGCTTTTAAGCAATGAGGTGTAAAGGTCTTAGAACCACAGGGACCTGCTGCCTTCTAATCAGATCTTTCTGTCCATGGGGATACAGAGATTCAGGCCTGAGACAGAGCAGCACATAACCATTGCGAGCAGAGTCTCCTTCTATGCCCTTTAAAAACTGCAGAGACACAAAGGGTACATAGCAGAAAGGAGCCTGCTGTCTTTCCCATGGCAGGGTACGCTCAGTGTTTACCATTTTTATTTAACTTTCCATTCCTCCGTTTGTCTGGCCTTGCAACACTCCAAAGGGAGGGAACAGCCATTTTCTGAACCTCCACTAGGTGACGAGCTCTGTGGTGGACACTGTCACGTTTCTTGTCTCACTATGACCACTGTCAAACCCCCCACTGTGTGTCTGTACCTCATGTTGGAGCTTCACAGACAAGTCACCTTAAGCACAGATTGGTGAAGAAAGTTGCTCAAGGAATCACTGATCTTAAACCAGCACTCAAGACGTTTTGCTAGAGTCGGAACTCTTTCTTTCAAACTCTATCTCTCTGCCTATTCGGGAATAAGTCCAAAATAACAATTAAAAAAAATGTGTCCTCAATATATATTGTACAAACTGCACTTTGTATCAGAATAATTCTATCACTGTTATGCCCACCGCTACACATGACATTGCCAAAAATGACTTCAGAGCCTTGGATCTATTTAATAACTATGATTTATTTTCAGGGTGGTGTCCTGCATTCCGCCAGATGCTGGCCTGCAAAGCACACCCTGGACAGTGTTGTTGGATTTGGACTCTGTTAACCCAGGATTGAGTTTGTTCCAGTACTGCCTGCACTTACAACAGGTCCATGCCTCTATACCCTGGCCAGGTGCTGTGCTAGTAGAGCTTCCTGATAATTACAGGGTAAAGGGGTGTGCTCATAAATGTGGGCCTAATACAAACAGAGGAGAAATAACACAGCAGAAGTGGCAAAAAGCAAGTTTCATGCATCAAATCACTGAATAGGTTGAATCTCACTTGCAAATTAAAGTTGGTATCAAAGGAACGCCATCTCAGTGGGAGTTGAACTAAATGTTCAGATCAGTGTTCTTGCCTCTACTGTACCATCTAACTGCATCATAGCCAGTTAGATACTCACATCATAGAAGCTAGATATTCCTAACATTTAACTTAAGAGATCCAGGGGAAAAATGTATGTGTGTTTATAATTTTTTTACACTCAACAAATCCTTCATATAGAGAATATAACTTATAATATTTTACCTCTAAGTGCTTTTTCCTCCAAATGGAAGATGAGCCTGAAAAGATAATCACATATGAAATCTCAGATGCAGACAGACAGCAGTCTCACTGGCAAAACTCCTAGCTTGTAGGTGTTACCAGCACAAAAAGACATGCCCTCCTCCACACAGCTATGCCAGATAATATACAAAGCAATTAATTTGGAATCATAGTTGGTAACTCTAAATTTTATCATTCTATTATTCCAGTCCATAATTTGCATTTTCAAAAACTAAAACAGTACAGAGTTGGCTGGTAGCTTTTCAGGTACAATCATGAATAAAGATGAAAGAAGGTAATTATTTCACAGTGAGAAAAATGCAGCCTTAGAATAAGATGACATGGGTATCAATTCCAGCTCTGCTACTTAATAGAGATGGAATATCAGGAAGTTTCCTTAACTTGATGCAGTGCATATTTCTTCATCTATAATGGGGAGGATAACATCAATACAGAATAGTTATTACTGATCTCTAAGGGTCGGCAGGAAGATCTTAGTCCTACTACTATTTACCACATAGCCTTGATTAAATTTCTACCTGAAATCCCTTAATTTGTCAATCTACTTTGGTTTCCATGCTTCAAGACGGCAGAGAAACATTTTTGAAAAAGAAGTTCTCAGGTCAGCTAGCATTACTGCATACCACAGATGCAGTTTAAATGTCACCTCCTCTGTGAAGCATTCTTGTTTCACCTTGCTCTCATGGAGCCTACAGTCTAGGGAGGGGAAACAGAAATGAACCCGTAAGTTAATATGTAGTATGTCGAATGGTGATTAAGTGCTTAAGTGTCATGAAGAAAACAGCAGGGATAGACATAATGGTAGACAATCAATAAGGATGGCCAAAGAAAGTCTTCCTGAGATGTCATTTGAGTAAAAACCTGAAGGAGGTGACAGACTGAGCCATGTGGAGAACTAGGCAATGGAACTTCAGACAAGGAAACAGCAAGTGCAAAGGCCCTGGGGTGCAGAGAAAACAACAACAGTGTGCTAGAGAGGATTAGCAGGGGGAGACAATAGGTGATATCAGAGGGGCTTCGGGAGCCAGGTCATGGGGGACCTTTCTTAGAGAGTGAAGTGGAAATCCACTGCAGGGTTCTGAGCAGGGGAGGGATGAGATCTAGCATGTTTTCTAAAATTTGTGTTGAGAATAGACTGAAGGGCGTTAAAGGCTTGAAGCAGGGACACTAGTTAGGGAGGCTACTATAATAATTCAGGTGCTCCATACTGATGGCTCCACACTGAAGCTCCAGTGTGGTAGAAGTACAGGTGGAGAGCAGTGATTGAAGGGAAAGTCAAGAGTGTTTCCTGATCAGCTGGATATCTACTGTGGGAGAAAGAAGGAATTTAGCCTGAATAGCTGGGATGACAGAGAAGTTAAGTGTGGTGGGGATGAGTATAGAGCAGGTTTAGTGGGAAGGAAGATTAGCAGTGATGTTTTAGACATATTAAGTTCACGATGCCTGCTAGACACATATAGGTAGTCAAGTAAGCAGTTGAATATATGAGTTTAAATTGAAGAAACAATACAGTTGCAGTGTAAGTTCGGTTGGCACACAAATGGTATGTAAAACTATGAGAGTAAATAAGATCACATAAGCAGTGAGTGAAGGTCCAGGGCTGAGCCATTTAGCAGTGTTGTGATGAGCGGGCCCCAGCTAAGGAGACAGAGAGGCAGTCAGAGAGATGGAAGGAAAAAACTAGGGAGTCTGAGGTCCTGGAGAGCAAGTGAAGACAATCTGTCCTGGAGGAATGAGTGATCAACAAGGCCACATGCTGCCGCCCTGCCGGGTAAAGTGAGCACTGAGAAATGATCGTAAGCTCCTGCCCTATGGACGCCACGTGATCCTGCCAAGAGTGGTTTCCACAGAGCGGTGAGGGTGAAGGCTTGGGTGGAAGGAAATGGAAATGGCAAATGTGGACAACTCTTTCAAAGGGTTTAGCTCTGATGGTAATCAGAGAAATGGTGATCTCTGAAAGGAGATATGCAGTCCAATGAGCTTTTGCTTTTGTCTTTAAGATGGGAGAAATAACAGCGTGTCTGTATGCTGATAAACCAGTTTGGTAGAGAGGGGAATTTTGGTGACTCTGGTCACAGAGGGGAGAGCTGCTGAGCCGTGTCTTGGAGCACATGAGATGGGATGAGATCTGGTGCACAAGTGCGAGACTGACTTTGGCTATTTCACAGATGGTTAATGTAAAAGGGAAACCAGAGGGTGTAAACTCAGACGCAAGAGCGGGGGAAAGAGAATGGGGAAGTTCTCTTGTGGAATTATTCCTGTAACTGCTTTATTTTTCACTGGAAGAGTGAGCAAGACCACCGGATGAAAGTGGAGATGGGGACGCAACACCGAGACTTGAGGAGAGAGGAAAAGGAACAGACAGTAAAACAACACCCCCCGCAAAAGAGCTAATGGTTTTGATCCCCACAAACCAATTCTCTCCGTTGCATGTTTTATTTTAGGGAATATCACAATTCTCCCCACTAGAAAACATTCTAGATTCTTCCTTCTACTTAACCCTCCATCAAATCAATCCCTCAACCACCTAAACAGAAGTGTAACAAACCCACTCCTAGTCTGGATTATGCAAAAGTCTCCTTACCAACTTCCCTGCTTCCAGACCCAGGGCTTTCTCCGTGTATGAACAAATATGGAAATCAAAACCTATCAAGTATCAAATTATGTGGCTCTGGTTAGAGATTAAACAAAGAAAACTCTTCACCCTTAATGCTATGGCCACACAGATCTTTAAATGACAGCAAATGTTTCTTGGCTTAAAAAAAAACAAACCAGCACCTCCTTTGCACGGCAGCTTGAGGACGCTTCATGATCTTGCCTCAGCTTGGCTGCACAGCCTCGCCTCCAGTGCTAAGGTATTTACTAGACACGTTCCCTCCAATCTTGATCCATGAGGGAGGCAGAGAAATAATAAGGATGCACCAGTGAGCATTTTCCATGGGAATTAAGAAGCAGAGTACCGAGCTTCCCTGGTGGTGCAGTGGTTGAGAGTCCGCCTGCCGATGCAGAGGACGCAGGTTCGTGACCCGGTCCGGGAAGATCCCACATGCCGCGGAGCGGCTGGGCCCGTGAGCCATGGCCACTGAGTCTGTGCGTCCGGAGCCTGTGCTCCGCAAAGGGAAAGGCCACAACAGTGAGAGGCCCGCATACCGCAAAAAAAAAAAAAAAAAAGAAGCAGCAAAGTACCTAAGCTACACACAAACAGTGATCTCATGAAGACCTGCATTTGCGACATAACATTTTAGAAGACTTTTAATACCTCGATGGTTTGCCGCAGCTCAAACAGCAAGCATCTTCCTCTTCTTCTCCTCAGCCCTCCTCTTTCAATTCTACTTCCTCTTTTCCCTTTGATTCAAGCCAATCTGGCAGAGCACATACCCCAACTTGCCACCTTATTTAAACCTAGTCTGTGTTACCTCTGGTAGTTCATATTATTTTTAGTATATGGAAGGTTGAGAAGTACTAATTTTTAAGATTTTTTTTATTGAAGTATGGCTGATTTATAATGTTTCAGGTGTACAGCAAAGTGACTCAGTTTATACAAACACACACACACACACACAATTCTTTTTCAGATTCTTTCCATTATAGGTTATTAGAAGATACTGAATATAGTTTCCTGTGCTATACAGTAGGCCCTTGTTTAAGATATTATTTTAATTAACAAGCAGAGTTCCTCATTTATCAACTGAACAGTTTTTTAAGGAAAGAGACTAAAGCCTCAAAGTGCACATAGTACTTTTGGTGGCTTCACAACATCTCCACACATTCTTTGATACTCTTCTCTTCAAGAGGTGGAGCCTAACTGCCCTCCCCGGGTTCGGGCTGGACCTGATGCCTGGCTTCTGATGAATGGTTATCGTGAGGCGAAGGTGAACAGGTCTGGGGACTTGGTCATACAAGGCAGTGCCGCTTCCTCCTTGCTCACTCTGCCACGTGCTAAGTACACGGAGTGACTTGTGGAGAGACCCGCTTGGCCGGGAACTGAGGCCTCCTGCCAAAAGCCACGCGAGTGAGCCCTCTGAGAAGTGCACGCTCGACCGTGAGTCAGGCGTCCCCTGCTGCCTCCTGAGTGCGGCCACAGGCAGGGAACCTGGGCCAGAAGCACCCAGCCAGCTGGGCCGCTCTGGCATTTCTGAACCACGGAAACTGAGATAATGAAGGCTGTCGTTCAGAATCACTAACCTTAGGGTAATTTGTTATGCTGCAAGAGATCACTAATATACTTATGATCATCAAATAATCTGTAATAATCAAATGGATCTGGAATTCTAAATCCAGGTCATTTTCACTTTATCACTGCTACCAAGTGACACCAAAAAAAAAGAAAATTATGATTCAAAAATTTTATAAGATAACATTTATACTTTTATTTAAATTCTGCCCAGAATATTAATTTCCACTCTATGGTAGACGAGAAACAAGTAGGAACTTTTAGATGAGGATTTAATAAGAAGGAATACAGAGTACATAGTTTATAAAGCATTTTACCTATATAATCTTGGCTCTTAGATGAATATAGATGTTTGCATATATATATATATATAGAGAGAGAGAGAGAGAGAGAGAGAGAGAGAGCACAAAGCAATTTCACTGACAACCACCTTAACTCTTTAAGAATGCATGAAAATTATTTAATAATCAAAATCCATCCCCAGGTCTAATTATGTGGTTCTGGGTCAGATATTATACAAAGAAATCGTTTATGCTTATCTGCAACTGGTTCCAGACCTCTACTAGTCATAATTCAGGATCTATATAAAAATTCTCAAAATTAAACTTACAAATGCTCTATCAAATTAAAAATGCAATGCATTCCAACAAGTGCTGGAATGGTTATTCTAAAACTGCCAATGAAGATAAACCCCATACTGAATAAATCAGAGCATTCAGTCTGAACCAAATTTTCTGAGCATTCAAAATGAGATTTGGGTAAATATAGCCTACCATTAACTTAATCTTCAGCCTCAAGCTTTTATTCACTCTTTCTTCTTCTCCTGGATCAGTAGTGTAACCTCAGGGATTGAACCTACTAGCATTATGTTTTTCATTTGATACTCTTGAGAAATGTTTTTTCCCTTAGGAAAGCGGTTACCGTCTTCTTTGTAAAATACACTTGTTTATTATTTAAAGGGTAATGTGGAAAAAGAAAAAGAAAAGATCTTCACCATCACCATATCAAGTCCAGAACCGACGGAAACTTTTCTGAGTATTTTAGTTTTGTTGCTAAAACAAAGCTACGAGAAAATATCACAGGGGAATAAATGCAATGGACAATTTATAAGTTTTCAAAAAACACGTAACTAGCCAATTCTTTAAGACTAAAATAGATCTAGATCAGCTGACAGTCTGCAATTAAACTCTGCTTATTCTTATAGTTATATTTTCATCCAGTCTGACTTGCAATTGTAGGATTATGTATAAAGCTGTAATGTTCTTCATCTGTTCCAAACTTATATGACAAGTTTAAGAAAAGCCCTAGTCAGTAGTGTGAGCAGAATATCATAGGCAAGCATCTACCCTGTCTCCGCCCTCTCACAGAAAGCATGTTCAAGCTTCCTCTCTTAAGCCTGTGGGATAAACACAGCAGGGATCTGCTGTACGAAACCACAGCTTTTGTTCTTCCTGTGATTCCTCCAGTTCTTGAAATCCACAGACTTTCCTTTGAACTTGGGTGCTGAATATTTAACTCATTTAACATTTGTTTTGTTACCTTGTATTGATATTTGCTTTTTGGTATATAAGATCTCCCTCTTATTGAAATTGAAAAAAAAGTTTCTAAGTATCTTCCTTGCTTCATTTTTTTAATATCCTCACTGCCTAGACCAGGACTCTACATATTGCAGTGATTCAGCAATTACTTTCAAAACAAGATAATTTGTGGGGGGGGGGGATGAGAATATTTTTAACTTAGGCGGGGGATGAGCAGATAAAATTATGTAGCTTAAAAAAAAATAAAAAATAAATAAAAATTTAAAAAATGTTACGTAGCTTAAATTCTAGAAAACATTTACTTTTATATAAGTTGGAATTACACATTTGGTTCCATTAATGCTTTACTTTATGATTTTTGGCAGGCATTAAATCTCTCTGATTCATCAAAGCATTATATTTATTTCATAAAAATCTCATAAAATTCGCTGATATTTTTTGAAGTTTTTCACTGTTCTTTTAAAAGAAGATATAAACAATTGGACAGTTAGATAAAAATGCCCCTTTATTACACTGTAAAAGAAACTTACCATAATTCTTTTATTACAACTGCTATATTTGCATCAAAGAATTATATCATCAAATATGATAAAACAAAATCAAAATGATAAAAACAGAGAAGGAGGATAAGAGCTCTGATTCCAAATGAGATTTTTACTTAATAACTGGAGTTGACATTCAATCAAGAGAAAACAGGTATCAGCCTAGCCTGACATTATTGGATATAATCTCTACCTCAGATCAATACGAAATTTTCACAGAATTTGCACTGTTTCACAATGTCCTGCCTTCTACCTCATTGGTGCAGCCCCTATAAATTAAAAAAAAAAAAAAGCACTCATCTCCACCATGTCATAACAAGCAATACTTCAAGAGAGGGCAGTATTTCAGAAATAGGTCATCTGAGATTAGAGAGAAAGAGTTGAGTTTCCCTGCACTTCTTTACTAAACATAAAAGAACCATCTGGTTATAGAAATAACTAATGCATGTGACAAAAATAAAAAAATTGATCCAAGTGCCCAGGTCTGAAAAATCCAGTGTTAAGCCTGAAAGAAATTTAACAGCAGCTCTAAAAATTCACACACTTGCTGCACATTTTTTTCATGATGCTTCCTGTTCATATCACAGAGCACACTGGCCCAGATTAACATCAAACATGCTCCTGTAACTCTTTTATCCCTGGTAAAGATTTCTTCTTGTTTACTGGATGGACTCCTCTTAAGACATTATAGAGGATGTGACTCTGACCCCTCCTTCTCTCCCCCGCCCCTGCTCCCTGCCCTTCTTTCTCCCCACCACCACTCTCTCTCATTTTAAAGAGTCCTTCTGCAGGGTGGTTGCAACACTGAACTTTGAAGAGCCATCAGAATATAGCCAGCTCTCCTTGTCTCCACCTTCAAACCCTGCTTCTACACGTAGCCACATCCCACATCAGTGCACCTCCCACCCCCAAATCAACAGTAACCTAAATGTTTACTGCAGCGGCTCAAGAAAACATGAGGGGGAAGAAAGGAGAGTGTAGACATCATCCACGGCAGAATTTTAAGAAACCCTCTTGCCTAGGTTTAAATCTCAGCTTTGCCAGTTTTTAGTTACGTGACTTTGGCCAAGTTCCCTAAATGTCCCGTGTCTCAGTTTCATCATCTGTTAAGTGGGGATAAAATAATGACTACCTCCTATGGTTGTTATGAAGATTAAATGAATTAATATATGTCAAGTCCTTAGAATAGTTTCCACCGGATAGGCAGTTATTTCCAAAGTCCTACTCTGTCGTCCCTCAAGCCATTCTGTTATAGAGCCTGGGCTGGCTCTCTTCTCTCCCCAGACCCCTTTACTTTTTGTCTTCATTCATCTTCTCTAGCCAGTAGCTCTCTGACCTTTCCAAAATAAATTATTTCAGCTTCCTCTAGCTTCTTCAGTCCCCACTCACACACACACACACACACACACACACACACACACACACACACACACTTTGCCAGTTAGCGCCATTGTCTTAGAAGGGAGTACGGAGAGGGGAAAATTGCAAAAACTTATCCTCTGTGATTTAAAAAAAAAACTCTGTCACAGAAGTTTTAGGAATATCTATGATCCTGACTTCTAAAAAAGCATTGCACTATTACACTTATGATTATAACACTAATGAAAAGAACTCCTGAAAAATTTTAATTAGTTGAGATACTTCACTAGAGGCAGATGAAGTGATTATACATTTTACTGAATCTTAAAAATCTTCCTGAATTTTCTGGACTATGTTGTAGTTCAGACTTTAGTGTTCAATATTCAACTGCTCCCTTCAGGCAGCTCTCCAGAGTTGGTACCTTAAGTAACTGGGGTCACTAAAAGGTACCAAGGACTGTTTTATAAACAGTCAGTAATGACATTTCTTCTTAGGTTTCTTGGTAATTAGTTGGAATCAGTGTTGGCTTACTCAATACAATTGGACTAATACAAAGAGAAGAAACCAAATTTACTTTGCCTCGTTTATGAGGAAAAACAGTGAAAAGTATTTTTCTTTTACGCTTCAAGTTTGTCACAGGGTAACAGACCAGTTAAGTCAGGGACCGAGCTGCCTGTCATTTGATCCCAGCTGTTTGGTTATTACGCGGCTGATGACCTCTGCATACAACTTTATCATTCCTTGTTTCTCATAAGAGTTCAGTTAGTTCTACGTCTGCTTTAAAAAATAACAGCTGACATTTATTGATCACTCCCGGTGTGCCAGAAAGTGTGGGAGCCCTTTGCATGCACGAACACATTTAACCTTTACAACAACGCTGTGAGGCAGGTCCTCTTATAACCCTCATTCTGCAGATGAGGAAACTGAGGATCAAAGGGATCAACCAGCTCCATCCTGGTTACTCATCATGTAAGTGGTGAGGGATTCAAGCCCAGAGCAAGCAATCTTAACAATTACTCCCCAAAGCCTTACTGTGACTCTCCATTTTGATTTCAAAAGCTTCGTGGGAGAAAGAGTACTTCCTATTACGTGTATACAACAGCAAACATTGCCCTGAGTTTGTTTATGTAGCTATAATCTAAGGATAATTCTGGAAGTCGTATATGGCATCTTCTTAGGGGCCTTGATTCTCGGTCAGCCAAAGTACTTTTTATACTTCAACAGCCATGCTGAGAGTATGCCTGTTTTTCTGACTGTTTCTCTTCATTCCTTTTTTTCTGAAGAAATAATTCTCACAGGAAATAATTTCAAACCAGGCAGGGTGAGCGTGGGAGGAGAGGGAACAAGGGGGAGAGGACAGAGAATAGGGAGGGTCAGCAAGATGTTTAAAAAGCTGTTTGGAAACCTTCCCATCAGTAAAGTTACTAAGACTCCAGTGAAGTTACGGAAGGTTGTTTATCTCATGAAATGCTTCATGTGAAAAAACTTGTGTGGAAACCAGTGAAGAGCTCAGCCTTCATATCAAGTTATCATAGGGGGAAACAGACAGCGGGAGAGGATGAAGGAGCATGGAGGAAGATCGCCCTGAGGACGCTGAGGAACCCAGCGGAAATCTTAAGGAGAGCTCTGGACAATCACAATCTGGGGACCTGCAGCTGAACCCACTTTACTCAGGTCTGTTAGTGAGCAGACGACCCCCGACTGAGAGTGGGGTTATTCATTCATGCCATCAAATTTAACGGCTAAGATTTTTTAAAAATTGACCATACCATGCGTTGCCTCGGATGTGAAGCAATTGCAACTCTCATACATTGCTGGTAAAAAAGCAATACGGTACAGCCACTTTGGAAAGGAGCTTGGAAGTTTCTTATAAAATTAAACATACACCCACCATTTGACCTGGAAATTCCCCTCCTATATATTTACCAAAGAGAAATGAAAACATGTCCACAAAAAGACCTGTATGCAAACAGTGGCTTTTCTTCTAACAGACAAAAACTGGAAACAACTCAAATGTATATCGACAGATGAATGGATTATCAAATTGTGGCAGATCCATACCAAGGAATAATCACTCAGCAATAAAAAGGAACACACTGCTGACACGCAATAACATGGATGAATCTCACAAGCATCATGCTAAGTGAAAGAAGCCAGACACACAAGACTACATACAGTATGACTCCACTTATATGATTTATATGACACTCTAGAAAAGGCAAAACAACAGTGACAGAAAACAGATCAGTGATTCTCAGGGGCTGGGGGTTGAGGGAGGAGGGGGTCAACTACATGGGAAATATCTGAGGGGACAGAAATGTTCTGTATCTTGATTATAGTGGTGGTTATATAACTGTACATGCATTTGTCAAAAACTCATCAAATTATACACTTAAAATGGGTGAATTTTATGGTACGCAATTTATACCTCAATACAGTGGGGATTTTTGTTATTGTTGTTCTAGTTTAAATCATCCTCACTGGTAGTCATAAAGACAGAAACGCGTGTATCCAGAGGTTGCTCTCTTACAGAAGGGCAGTCTCACCTACTTCACCCTGTTGATTTTGCTGCACATTCTCATGGGTTCCCCCAATCCCCACTGTTCATGCTATTTAAAAAGAGATATTTAACCAGAGCATGATTCAAGCTGAATCTCTCACCCAGTACAAAGTTGTTTTTCAGGCCATGGTTTTAAAACATACTTACAAATTAAAAGCTGAACATCATCTTTTTAAGTGCACACAATCATAATCCTTGGTTTATAACTAGGGCAGCCAGATAAAATATAGGATGTCCAGTCAAATTTAATTTTAGATGAACAACAAATAATTTTTTAGTATAACTATGTCCGCAATATTGCATAAGACATGCTTTTTATTTGCTTTATCTAGCAGTCTGCTTAAGAACACCACTGGTCCATGCATGGCCTTTTCAATTTTATTTATTCATTCACAATTAATTAGCTAATTAATTATTGAATCTCATATGCATGTTGTAGCTGCAGGAATTTTTAGTAATTGTGGCTGTAACTACCCTCTTAAAAAACCATGTAGCAACTCTAAGGCACTGAGAACTTATCTTAGACTACTGATAAGTGACTGATTTAGGATCCTGTTCATCAAAATATCTGTAGACCCAGTGCATCAGCATCAACTTGTTGCTTGCTAGAAAAGAATCTCACTCAGGTCTCACCTAGACCTACTGAATTCAGAATCTGCATTTTAAGATTCATATGCACATTATTGTTTTAGAAGCACTGATTTAGAAAACCGTGTTTTAGGAAAATTCCCAAGGGCATATGCAGGGTGGATTAAAGGGAAATTGACTTAAAGTACAGAAACCCCTCACAAGAATATTTTAAAAGTTCAGGCATTACTTCAAGATCTGAATTATGGTACAGGCAGCAGGAATGAAAAGAAAGAGATCAAAATGAGAAACAGTAACAGAAAAAAAAAAAAAATCGATGGGACTTGGTAAAGGACTGGATGGAGGACGGAGAGGAAAGATGTCAGAATCTGAATATAAATCGAGTAGAACCAGCAAAGTGTTTCTTGTATCCCTGGCAGTGGTTCTCAACCTTAGCAGCACATGAAAACCACCTGGGAGCTTTAAGAAATACTGATGCCTAGGTCCCAACACCAGAGATTCTGATTTAAGGTGAAACCTGGGCATTAGAAGTTCGAAATGCTCCCCAGGTGATTTTAACGTGCAGCCAAGGTTAAGAACCACAAATATGGGCTCTTTCAATCTATTTGTTTTCACTTAGGAAAATGATTTTCAACCCTGGTTACACTTTAGAATTCTTGGGGGAATCTTTAAAAATGTATCCGTATCTAGACCCTGCCCTTAGGGATTCTAATTTAATTGGTAATATTTTAGAGTCTCACAGTTGATTGTAATGTGTAGACAGGGCTGAGGACACTCAATTGAAGCATTCAGTTTAAATGATGATTAACTATTTTTTTCCTCAAATGAAGAGAGAATTCAGTGCTTACAGAATCCAAACCTTCTAGTTAGATGAAATATAAACCAACCTATTTTCATTTGCTTGTTACAATTTCACAATAAATTTTGCTTGGTGTTATATACAATTTCTATTTTTTCAAAACCTCATTTTGAATCCAAACAAAAAAATCAGCTGATTACCACTGCAATTGGATAACCATTTATGAAACAAGCGTTATTCAGATGTGTAAAATATAACATGAAATAAATTGATTACAACCACAATTATACATCTTAGGATTCAGTAAGGTCCTCAGGAAAGAGGGGTAAAGAAATGACATGTCTAGGGACTTCCCTGGTGGTGCAGTGGTTAAGAATCTGCCTGCCAACGCAGGGGACATGGGTTTGAACCCTGGTCCGGGAAGATCCCACACGCCATGGAGCAACTAAGCCCATGTGCCACAACTACTGAGCCTGCGCTCTAGAGCCCATGAGCCACAACTACTGAGCCCGTGTGCCACAACTACTGAAGCCCACGAGCCTAGAGCCCGTGCTCCACAAGAGAAGCTACCTCGTTGAGGAGCCCGTGCACCGCAACAAAGAGTAGCCCCCATTCAACGCAACTAGAGAAACCCCATGTACAGCAATTAAGACCCAATACAGCCATAAATAAATACATAAATTTATTAAATAAAAAGAAATGACATGTCTAAAATTTATTTCTAAGTCAAAGTAAAGTACCAGGAGTCAACCCTATTACTAAAGTCTAAATAAAAAACATCAAGCAGAACATTTAAGCACTTTATAGTTAACTTGTCACTACAGCATTATTTCGTAAGTGTGCAAAGTGAAAAATTGTTTTCAAAAAGAAAAATGTTTCTAAATGACCTTTTAGAATAAAATGGAAAATTGGCTTACCTCTTCCCTATGATTCTTAATTGGCATACAAAGAATACTTTGTGTCTTGTAGCCTGTAATTTGGTCAACTTCTGCATTGAACCGAGGATCCTAGTAAAGAAGAAGAAATTCAATTTAGCGACTGACCTGTTCAAAGATTGATTTGATTTTTCTGATTTATAGGATTAGAGAAATCTAATTGTCGACTCACCTTGTTGCTCTGAATGACAATTTTATTATTGTAAAAGGCATCAAAGCATACAAGTACATATCATCTTTGACAAAGATAAATTTAAGGGTTTTTTGGCAGCTAGTATTTATGAAAAAAATACAGATGTAAACAAATGTTAAGAAATAAAGGAAATTCAAAATATTAACCAATTTAGATAGCCTCACTTAAACTCAGGAAAAAGTGGCAACTCTCCTCCTCTGTAATACAATTTGCCTATTCCCATCGCACTGATTCTTCTGGAAAAGAAAAGCATCTTTGGTCTGAAACTTTTCCTATAAAACCTACCACCTCCAAAATGACCTTTTCAATACTGACTTGACTTCCCTTGTAATGACTGTATATATATTTCCTCAGTACTCTGTATTTCTATCTCAGGTGTTTCATAAGAATTAAAATCTTATCTTTTCTTTCTTTTTGTATATAATAAAACTGCATGGCCTTCATCAGACTACAAACAATTCCTCAATCTTTTGAATCTCTTTCCCCTTTTACAAAGTACATCTTCCCACATCCAATAATCACAAAGGACTGCTGAAAGGTGTAAAAGTTCTAAATGTGGGTTAAAGAAAGAAAGATACAGGCTATCTTCCATTAAACCAGATTGAGAAGATCAAAGGTAGGCTGTAAATTCTATGAGGGGCTTTTTTTGGTTCACCACACTGTATTCCCAAGATTAGCACAGGAACTCAAAAACATCTGTTAAACAAATGAAGGAATTCATTAACAAATGATATCACAGTTATCCAACGTGATCACTTTTAGCTTACTATAGTTTAAAGCAAACCTTACAGGTAGGAGGAAAAATATACTCAAGGAAATGGACACAGACCAGTACAGGAGATACAATTAGAACGGAAGCAAACATACCAGAACATAAACATCTGAATGAATATTGTTCCCCTCAAAGCAATAGCCTTGGGAACTTACATGCTCAACCTAATAATAGCATTATTGTTCTAAAACCTCTGCTTTTGGAATTCCCTTCAGAAAATATGGAATAGTCACACTGGAAAAATCCTCATCTTTGAAGGTCATGTCTTTTTTTTTTTTTTTTTTAATTAGTCTAAAGTCATGCAAAGCCAAAGCTGTGAATGAAGTAAACGATTCCATCAACTCGGGTCAGAAATGAGGCCGATTTTCCCCATGGGAGGACCAAACATGGCATTAAAGGCAATTTCAAAAGAAGAGCTATAAAATGGTAGAAAATCAATGCAAATATTTTATATTATAAATATACACGACTGCATTTTTAGTTTTTCTGCAAACATGCTCAAAGTTATACTGAAAGACAGAGAAAACCTTGGCTCAATGTTTCCAAAAAACAGTCCTTAAATAGCATACTATATTGCAAGGTATCTAAAGAAAGCAGACAGGATACTGACACGGACAAATTAAAAGAAGATAAAAATTATGACTTTATATAGTGAATTATTCTACAAGTTAATAATCAAAATATGAATAGAAATGCATCCTCAGCAATTATTTTGTTAATGAATATCTGAATTACAAGACCAATTTATAAAAAAGAGGATTAAACCCAACTATCTAATCAAAGCAGGAGTCTGAAATTAGTAGCACTTTCATAGAATTTTTTTGTGCATACTGGAAGTTTAAAATAAACAGCAGCCCTGGATTTCATTCTTCATTGAAGGAGGTAGGAGTAATGTATACTTCAAAATCACTTTAAGTGAATTTTGGCATCTCAAAGAATTTTTCCTTTAATAATGTACCCAGTGCAGGGGCTATAAACACATAGAGAACTTCTAACCCCTCTAGGTCCAAGTAAACATTGAAAGAAAAACGGAGCACTATTATTTCATTATTATTGTGATTATTTCTTTCACTGTTTATGAGAACATGACAGTGTAAAAAAACCACAAAGCTTAGATATCCATCTCCCATACTAAAACAACTAGTACCAGACTTGCCCTCCTGCTGAAAAATACAAGATTAGACCAAATACATGCGATAACTAAACTACACACAGTGAAGAAGGGAATACACATGATGGCCTTGCAATAATCCGGTTCCTCCTGGGGGCAGGCAGGTGGTATCCTGGGGGCAGGCAGAGTAACAGCTCCAAATAGAACTGAATTCAGGGCTTCTAAAGTGGCTGGTATGTGCAAGGCAAAGTACCTGATAAGAGAGGCTGTGCTTTGGGTGGGGTTAGGGGTGTAAAGGAGGATTGGCAGAAGAGTGAGTGGCTAGTCACTTCACAGACATGTATTTGGCAAGACTCTAAGAGACCTAGCAAAGATTACCTGTTGAAGGCTGAAAGTGAATGGCGATAACCAATTCTAAAAATGTTTGAAGACACTGGGGTTCTACCCACCAGAGGAGATACCTCACTAGGCACCTCAGGCATTCAGCTGAGACGCAGAAAGGCCACTCCTTGGGGGGTAAGGACCTGAGCAGCATTCCCTAAGACTAAATTTAAAACTAAAGTAGATCCATCCTAACAAATAATAACACCAAACCTGACAGGACCGAAAGGATCTTCCAGTAACTCCACTGTCTACAAGAACAAAGGTCAGCTCTGTTTTAAAGGAAGTTGATATAATCCAAATGCCCTGCAACAAAACATTTGCAATGTCCAGCATACAATAAAAAAAAAATCACAACACATGTGAAGAAACAGGAAATTGAAACCCACCGTGAAGAAAAAAAGCAGTCAATAGAAAACGACCCCAAGATTATTCAGATGTTGGAGTTAACAAACAGGGACCTCAAAGCAGCTATTATAAATGTATTTAAGGACTGAAGAGAAAATATGGTAATAATGAACAGATGGAAATCTCTGCAGAAAGAAAAAGTATTTTTAAAAAGCCAAATGTAAATTCTAGAACTGAAAAGTACAAAGTCTAAAACCAAGAGTTCACTGATGGATTTAACAGCAGATTGGAAACAATGGAAGGGTCAGTGAACCTGAAGACAGATGGACAGAAAGTATCCAATCCAAAGGACTGAGAGGACAAAAAAAAAAAAACCTGTAAAAAGTTAACAGAGCCTCAGTGTTCTGTGGGACAACATCAAATAGTCTAACATATATACAACTGGAGTCCAAAGAGAAGAGAATGGAGCAGAAAAAATATTTAAACACATGACCAAAAATTTCCCAAAGTTAGTGAAAACCTTAAATATATACACAGTGTGAAAATGATATATACTATGAAACATACAAGGTGAAAAATGAAGCCGAGCAGACTTCTCATAAGAAAAGTGAAAACCAGAAAAAAGTGGGAGAACTTTTTAAGTGTTAAAAGAAAACTACTATTAACTGAGAATCGTCTAGACAGTGAAAATATCTTTCAAGATTACAGGCAAAATAAAGCCATTTTCAGATAAACAAAATCAGAGAATTCGTCACCACCAGACCAGGACTAAAGAAATGTTAATGAGAGTTCTTCAGCTTGAAGAGAAAGATAAGAGATTCTACAGAAGGGAGTAAAGGGCTTGGAACATGGCTTGAGCACATGCACAAATATATGAAGAATAAGGAAACGAATCCACAAAGACATTGCTATGATTTATGTCAACGAGTGTACTGCCTATGTTTTCCTCTAGGAGTTTTATAGTATCTGGTCTTACATTTAGGTCTTTAATCCATTTTGAGTTTATTTTTGTGTATGGTCTTAGAAAATGTTCTAATTTCATTCTTTTACATGTAGCTGTTCAGTTTTCCCAGCACCACTTATTGAAGAGACTGTCTTTTATCCATTGTATATTCTTGCCTCTTTTGTCAGAGATTTGTTGTGTGTGTGTGTGTGTGTGTGTGTGTGTGTGTGTGTGTGTGTTATGGAATATTACTCAGCCATAAAAAAGAATGAAATAATGTCATTTGCAGCAACATGGATGGACCTACAGATTACCATACTACGTGAAGTAAGCCAGACATAGAAAGACAAATATTATATGATATCACTTATGTGTGGAATCTAAAAAAGAAAAGAAAAAGACATAAATGAACTTATTTACAAGACAGAAACAGTCCCTCAGACATAGAAAACAAACTTATGGAAAGGGGAGGGTAATAAATTAGGAGTTTGGGATTAACATATACACATTACTATATATAAAACAGATAATCAACAAGGACCTGCTGTGTAGCACAGGGAACTATATTCAATATTTTCTAATAACCTATAAGAGAAAAGAATCTGAGAAAGAACATATATATATATATTACATATATAATATATATAATATTATATTATATATATTAAGAAAAGAGGAAGAAAAAATATACCTTGAGGTGTTAGATTGAAGTTGGAGGTAAGAATTCATTGTTTATCATATAGTGAGTAGTTACATATAGGAATAAATAAAATATAAGTGTCTGTGTATCTGTGTATATATTTTTTTCTAGCTCTGTCTGCTGATAAACTAGTAGCAGTGAGCACACCTACTGCCTAGATCCTGGTTTCTAAATACCATCCCCTCCACTGAAAGGAACCAGGGCTCCTTGGGAAAAAGAATGATCATAGGGCTAGGGCAGGGAAAGTAAAAGATGAGTCTGGAACATCTTGTTAAGCAGTTAAAACTTTCAGCTCCCCTAGAAAGCAAGAAAATGCCAAGAGTGATGGGGACATTATCAAAAAGACATAGGAGCCGGTAAATCTGATATAATCTGAGAATTTGAATAAATAAAGATAGTAACAGAGCATAAGTCATTAAACAAAATTAAAATGTCCATAATGATAGAAATAAATAAATAATGAATGAATAAAGAAGGCAAAGCCCTTCTTTACATTGGAATGCCGACTAACATATATATAAGGTATTATGAAGTTGGAAAATCAGTGGATGACAAAACTGGTAAAGGTACTGATGAGGAATAGAATATCTACACAATATCAAAATATCTCCTCTTAAGATACTTAATTACAATGGGAAAATTATAACTTTATAGTGGAAAAACCTAGTGGATACCGCTTTAACCAAGTTATCAAATTTAACATCATCAATACTGGGGTAGAGTAACATCATATGCTACCTGGTAACATATGCTAAGAAGGTCTGTGGTATAATAAAAAATATACTGGTCTAGCATAGAGCTCCTCAAACCCTTGGAATTTCCTGAGTGATAGGAGATTCTTTTTATATTCATAACAAACCCCTTACAACCATTCCTGAGTTCATGCTAACGAGAAGACCCACAGGGGTGTGGGGGGGCGGGGGGGGATGGCCTCAAATAGCTTCAGGATGGGGGCTGGCTGCCAAGTGATTAGAGGATTAGAACTTTCAGCCCCACCACTGACTTCTGGATAGGAGAGAGGGGGCTGAAGCTTGAGTCCGATCACCAGTGGCCATGATTTAATCAACCGCGCCATCAGATCTGAGGGAACTTTTGGGCTGGTGGAGATAACTGTGTGCTGGGACGGTGGTGCACCTCTCCCTTCCCCGGCCCCCGCCGAGAGGGCATGGAAGTTTTGTGCCCCCCGCCTGCCTCGCTCCTTGCCCTATGCACCTCTTCTATTTGGCTATTTCTGAATTGCATCCTCTATAATAAAACTGTCATTTTAAGTAGTGCTTTAGTGTTTTCCTGAGTTCTGAGTCATTTTAGGACATTATTAAACCGGAGCAGGGAACCCCGGAATTTGTAGTCAGCCAGACATAAGTGTGGCTAGCCTGGGTATCCTATTTAGGGCTGGTATCTGAAGCGGGGACGGCACTGTGGGACTGAGTCCTTAACCTGTGGCGTCTGCACGAACTGCAGGAGCTAGTGTCAGAATTGAGCTGGATTGTAGGACACCCCAGCTGGTGTAGGAGAAGCAAAGAATTGATTGCTGTTTGTAAAACCAAACTAGGTCTCAAGATCAACATCTGTCGTATTCCTGCCAAAACTGCCTGACTTGAATCAATTCAAGAAAAACATTCTACAAGATAACTGGCCTGTATTCTTCCAAACTACATGTAAAGAAAGATAAAGAAACACTGAGAAACTATTCCAGATTTAATGGAGACCAAAGAGATAGGACAAGTATGTGCAATATGTAATCCTGAATTACAGCCTTGATCAGAGTGAAAAGAATAACTATAAAGGACATTCATGGAACAACTGACCAAATTTGACTATGGAATGTTTGATAATAGTACAGTATCATAAAATTTCCAGATTTTGATAAATGTATCACAGTTGTATAAGAGAATATTCTTGTTATAAACTATACACTGAAATATTTAGTAAAAATGTCTCCAAATGGTTCAGAAAAAAATAATCTGCATATATTACTTATATGTATTATATATAGGAAAAGAAAATAATAAAGCAAATGGGGCAAAATATAAACGATTGGAGAATCTGGGTAAAGGGTATACACAAGTTTCTGATGCTGGTCTTGCAACTTTTCTTTAAGCTTGAAATGGTATAAAAATAAAAATAACAGGAAACAAAAAGGAAATAACACAGTAGACTTGCCAAATTATATGCACTGGTTTTCTTCCACAAAGTGGAATACCTAGAGATTATTAGAACATTGAACAAAGATATAGCAGTTCCCAAACTGTGTTCCCTGGGGCACAATTACACCATGACAAAATTATCAAATTTAATAATTTATCAAAACTAAATAATTTATCAAAATTAGAACAGTTGCTATTGTTATCTCTTTCCTCTGAGATTCATTTTGGAAATAATTTTATTCACCAGAAATTCACTTGAGCAGCAAGTGAGACCTGCAGGATGAGAGATGGTGAAGATTTATTTACCTGGAAAAGGACTGAAAAGGAAGGAATGAAGTGCGAGTGGGAGGAGTAGCGGCTCCACGGTGAAGGCCACATGAGTGACAATGTGACCCTTCCCTAAGATCCTCCAAGTTTTCTCCCTAGCAATCATAGGATCCATGGAGAGGTTGTCCCATGGAAACAGGAGAAGAGCCCAGGTTTTGCATTCCAGTTGACTTAGGAAAAAAAGGGCTGTGTAGACAATAGAAATCCTCTGACATAGGAAATCTTGCGGAGTCTTAAGGCTTCCATAAGACGTGGAACCAGGGGTTCAGGCAATCTGTGATGGTTAATTTTATGTGTCAACTTGACTAGGCTAAGGGATACCCAAATAGCTGATAAAACATTACTTCCAGGTGTGCCTGTGAGGATGTCTCCAGAAGAGATGAACATTTGAATCAGGAGAATGAGTAAAGATCTTCATCAATGCCAGTGGGCATCAGCCAATCCCTTGAGTACCTGAATAGAACAAAAAAGGCAGAGGAAGGACAAATTTGCTCTCTAAGATATCCATCTTCTCTTGCCCTCCTGCTGTCCATCAGAGCTCCTGGTTCTAAAGCTTTCGGCCTCAGACACAGACCAGAGTTATACTCTTGGCCCCCCTCATTCTTAGGCCTTCAGACTCTGAATTACACCATCAACTTTCCTGATTCTCCAGCGTGCAGATGGCAGGCAGACTGTGGAACTTCTAGGCCTCCATATCCAAGTGGCTAATTCCTAGAGTACATCACTTCTTATTTATCTCTATTTATCCCACTGGCTCTGTTTCTCTGAAGAACACTGACTGATACACAATCCAATCTAGATACTGGATGATATCTAGTTTTTATATACGAGGACAATGCCAACACATTTATACAGTGGCTCTGATTATTATGTGTTAATATTTTATTATGATGAAATGCTCTGCCATGTTCAAGAAAGTTGCGTGAATGATGGGCTGACGAAGGAGGAGATGATGTGTGACTGAACGTCACTGGTGTCTGTGATCTAATTGAGACTCACTGGTCTAAGGTGTTGATCTTGTCTTACATTTTAAAATATGAATGTGTTATTTTATTAGTAATAAAACAGTTGAATCTCCAAGTTTATATCATTCTGTTACAAAGTTTTAAAAAGTGAATCAAATGTTGACCATGTCTTACAATTAATCTATCTAGGAGACTATTATTTCACTCTGAGCTTCAATCTGAGCACTACTCTATTTCATGGCCACTTCTTGGTTTTCTACTGCTACGTCATAACTTTTAAGTGTTCTATGGTCACATAAGCTAAAGAAATGTGTCATTTTTACAGACACCTATTTAAGGAAGTAGGACTCAGAAAACATAGAATATACTTTGATATTCTGATTATTTTCACAAAAGGCTATGAGACAGTATTTTGACTATTCAAGCTATGAGTGAGCTAAGTAATGAATTAGCCACTAGCCAACTGACTTCCACTGTTAATACCAATGTAAATTATGTCACAGATCAATCCCACAACTTCTAATGAAATTCCTGGGACAGGAATAACTTCCGCAAGGCCTCTATAAACACAGATCAAGGGTGTCAAGGGTGAAGCAGCAACATGAGAAATCCACAGGCTAAGAGGCTTCACCCTGGGGTCACTGCAAATCAAGAACACTGGGCCTATTTCAGATGGCAGTACAAGAATTAAATTATTACTAACTGCAAGACAAAAACTACACCATCAAAACTCTAAAGATGGTAAACAGATTAAATAAATTGTATATAAATGAAGAAATCCTCAGGGCTGGAGAAACTTAGGATCGTGCAGACAAATGGAGGCTTTCTCAGCAAAGCTACAGCATATTTATGGTCCTACTGTACTTGGGACTATAGTGCCATTGAAAAGCGGAAACCCAGCTGTCACCTAAGACAGGAAGGGAATTCTGCAAACTCGGCAGCGATTCTGCAGCTGTGTCCTTAATACCCCTCTTGGAGTTTGCCATGGTGTGATGTTACTCACAGAGCTCAAGGAGGTCATGGAGATAGCTCCGTGAAGAATCAAAATGGAAAAGACTGCTGGTATAGAGTGGATTCTGACACCTATCTCAGGATCTAATCTATCCGAACTATCACATCTCTCCCCAGATCCCTGCCCTCAGTATTCCCCACCAGTTACCATTATTTATTCAACCAACTTCAAAACCCGAGTCTTCTCCAACTCCTCTCTCCTCCTCACTTCCATCTCCTATTAGCTGCCAAGTCTAGCAGAGTCAGCTTCTTCTTCGTTAATCCATTCCCTCCTTTTGGTCCTGAAGGCCAGTGCCCTGGTTCAGGTCCTTACTTCCTCAGACTATTAAAATAACCTATCCTCCCAGTTTCCAGTATTTTTCCCCAATTCCTTTTATGACCACCATATTATTCATCTTTCTAAATCACAGTCTGGGGCTTCCCTAGTGGCGCAGTGGTTGAGAGTCCGCCTGCCGTTGCAGGGGACACGGGTTCGTGCCCCGGTCCGGGAGGATCCCACATGCTGCGGAGCGGCTGGGCCCGTGAGCCATGGCCACTGAGCCTGTGCGTCCGGAGCCTGTGCTCCGCAACGGGAGAGGCCACAACAGTGAGAGGCCCGCGTACCGCAAAAAAATAAAAATAAAATAAATCACAGTCTGAATCATGCCGGTTCCCCTTTCAAACCATCTTCAGTTATTCCTCATAGCTCTGAATCAAACATATACTCCTCAGCTTGGCATTCAAGACCCCAGTAATCTCCAGCAGCTCCTCAACATCTATACTATCACCCACACGTTTCCATACGAGCACCACATGGTCCAACTTCCTGTCTCTTCTGCAAACTTCTCTTTACATCTGGATCTCACTATGCACACAACTCAATCTACTCCAATCTCACCCATCTTCCAGGGTCCACATCAATCACTGCTTCCTCAAAGAAACCTCTCTCCGTCTCCCCAATTATATGTGATCTCCTGCTTCCCTGAACCTAACACATTTTCCCTGGATCTATTATGACCTGCTTTCCATTCTACTTATTTATCTCATCTACTATAATTTTCTCCCAATCACTATTTATTAAGACTTATCTATGTTCCAGGCACTATGTTCCAGGCATCAGGAATACAGGGGTGACTAAAACATCTATGACCCCTCAAATTACACAGAGGAGCCTCAAGCTAGTATTACTATGGAAACTTCATAGTGTACCACGTGATAAGTAGCTAGAACATAATTCATAAACATAGTAAGTATCATTCAATTAAGATGCTTTGTTTAAAACCTCTATTTCTAGTAATAAAAGATTAATTTTAACTGGGAAATTTCAAGAATCATATAGTGTAATCTTTAAGTCCATAACTGAAGTAAAAGTGGAATAAATATCAAACCTTTCCATCGAAATACTGTAGGGCAAAAATTTCCATTTTTTGAAGCTATCCGTAAATTTATTTGTTTAATAAAACAAACGAAAGAGTGGAAAGAAAGAAAATCAGACTTTGCTGTCAATGGGAGTTCAAATGAATGAATATGATTAACTGAATGAATGAATTTAAAAAGACCATGGGTTTGGTTTTCTGATGGCTTTTGGACCTATCATTTTAGAATATTAGTAAATTCCCAGAAGTTCACATGGAGATAACATAGATAGGGGATATGTAGAGTGATCAGGTAAAAAGATGAAAGAATACAAATATGAGATGACCTATGTTAAATTATCATTAAGGAGAAAAACAGGACAAGACTTCTCTCGGGCCTCTATCCTTGACCCAGACATTAGCGAAGAAACTCTGACATTTAAAAGATGGGAAAGTTCTTGCCATATATTCCCATTTTAAATAAGTACACACGTTACTACATCTCAGTGTCAAATATCCCCACGATTCACAGTAGTTGTCCAATGCCCCACCTGTGTTCCACCCCTCACCCCGCCTCTGTTCCAACAGTTTATTTACCTCATATGCATCTTTGATGTTCAAGGGCTCACCAAGAGCGGCCACGTGTCCCACGATGCCTTTATTCCACTCTAAGCGGATACAATTATTTGAAGCTTCTTCCAGTGTTGAACCTTCTGCAACGTCGAAGAGGCGGCTAATAAGAAACTTGTCGTTGGCGCTGTCCTCACAGACGAGGAACAGGGAATAGCGGTCAGCGGAGATGAGGCCATGGATATGCAAGAAAATTTTGTGACATAAGGCTGTGACATCCAAGTGGCTAGAAATATCTTTCACTAATTCCAAGAGTCTCGAGCACTGGTCCCCTTCATCATTATCAAACCGTGGCGGGGTTAGAGGCATCTGTTCCTTCTTTTCTGAGTCAGAGAGGAAGCTCACAGTTCCCTCAGAATCCTTGACAACGATGGGTCTAAGAGGTCGATCAAATTCGGAGGCAGAGATCTTCCTGGTTGGTGTTCCAGGGACACTGCTCTCTGCACGGGGACTCTGCTCCGAGGGGCAAGAGCAAGACTCCACGTGGCCTCTGATGCCTTCCTTGCACACAGGGATGGTGTGAACTCTCTCAGCAAACCATGCATTGACCATTTCTCTGCAGAAAAGAACATGTAGACACAGTAAATACATAAGGAAGAACACCCCTCCTTAAATATTGCTACCCCTGAAAACTTCTAAAAATCCTCTCATGGTAAACTGAGGCAGTAATGGTTCAATCTGTCATAGAAAATAAAAACAAGATGGTTTATTTAAGACAGTTTTATTCTGCAAATCTGTAGAGGACAGTTGCTTCAATGAACACTTTGATAAAGCCTGACTCCTATATACATGTATTTTCAAATATCTGATTTACCACACGTCAAGTGTCAAGTCTGCTCCTCTCAAATTCAATTTGTATTAAAGTAAAAGACGCTAAACTTAACAATAGTCTTAGGAAAACATAGATATGGAAATTAATTTGCTATTTAAAACACACAACTTGTTCCGAAGTTAAATATTTTTAAAAATTTATCTGAATTTGGCTAGCTAATATGCTTAATTTTAGATAATTGTTATCTAAATTGCTATATATACGTTAGATTTAGAAAGGGAAATGAAAAATATAAACAATTTGATCTGGTATGTAGTAAAAAGATTGTAGATTTTCATTAATATCATCCTGATAATGTTTGTTCAGATAATGGTAAAAATGATCTCTTCTTCTAGATTACCTATTCCTTGTATAAAGGAGGAAAACAAAAAAGTAAGCATAACTAGTATAAAAAATTCAGCCCAAGAAAACTTAAATTATTTATGTTGTTAATGTGCCATCCCATGAAGAGACCTGTCTGAGATAAAGCCTTCACAGTGGGTGATTTTTTAAAACAAATACACCGGATCATATATATCCAAATGATTGTTGTTCAACTGAAATAATTCCTCTTGGGCAGCTGTAATCTTATGCCAACTGATGGTGCCATTACTTTAGACATTTTTGAAACTCTTCTTTTGAAACTAACTTCTAAAAAATTTCATAAGCCATATAAGAATATTAGCTTTATCTGAAAGTTAGATCTTCTTTTTCACTGAGCCTTCCTCTCAAAACAAGCAAATAAAACCGCAAAAAACCTAGAGTAATGGCTAACTTCATATATAGCTTATGCATTAGACTTGACTTTTTCCAAAACTCAAATTTACTTTCAAAAGACAAAAACTTGCTACCACTGAGGATATTTAAAAGAACTGGCCTATAAGAGCAATGCAATCTCCACTCTACAATGACTTACTGATTATTTTCACCAAAGAGCTGGGATAAACAAGTCTGACAGTGTACTATTTCGGACAGTGTAGGGATACAGACACTCTCTCATCCTTTTGGATGCAGTAGAGATTGATAACACCTCTTCAGAGGGCAAGTAGGCAATATCTAACAAGTTTTAAAACGCATTTATCCTTTGTTCCACAGATTTTACACATGTGGCAAAGGAAGTACCAGGGTATTTATTTACTGTGGTACTGTTTGTTACAGCAAAGATGAGAAGAAACCTAATACCACAAACAGAAGCCTGGAAAACACATCATGGCACATTTATAAATGTAACACTAGACAAAGATTTAAAAATGGTCATGGATACTGATATGAATAATCACAACAATTTATTAAGTGAAAAAAGAAGATCCAGAAGGGGGGAAGAAGAGTTAGCCTTTTTTCAGAGTCTCTACTAAGTCTTTCACTTATAGAATGTTCCCTTAATTATTTTAGTTTGAACAACACTCTATTGTTTGGTAAATATATATTACCCAGAAATGGTACCGGTCTAGAATGAAATGGGTCAAAAAAAGATGACACAGATATTATCAGAATTACCTCATAATTCCAAGTGTTAGATATAGTTATACATTTTAAAGCTCTCTTTAAAATCCTATGTAGGGACTTCCCTGGTGGTCCAGTGGTCAAGACTCTGCGTCCCCACTGCCAGGGGCATGGGTTTGATCCCTGGTCGGGGAACTAAGATCCTGCATGCCATGCACCATGGCCAAAATAATAATAATAATAAACAAAAGTTTTTTAAAAAGCAATGCAGTAAGTATATTGTACACATCTCTGGTGTATACCTCTAGCACAGAGTCGTTTAAAATATAATTGCCTAATGTTTTATAAATGCATGCCATGGCTTGAGACAAAACTTCCAGTGATGAGAACATACATTGATATTAAAATAATGCTGTATCTCAAAAACTTCGATAGAAATGAGGGGAACATACTTTGGGAAATGCTTACATAACCTCCAAAATCACAGTAGTAGTGCCAAAGACACTGATGTCAGACATGCATGTGAAAAATGTACAGGAAGCATTTGAATAAACTGTTTTGTAAAATGTAAGACAGGAAAAAAGTGATACATTTAAATTAACATATCATGTTATTTAAAAATATGTACATGCAACTTAAATTCTCAAATCAATATAAAAAGAGGCATTTTAACTACTTCAGTTACAAACCTGAAACACAGCCTCCTCTTATTTCTAACCTTCTCATTGGAAAATGGTGGTCAACTTTTTAATACAACCACCTACTTGACAGCTCCATGTGAATGTCTAAACAGACAACTTAACATGGTGAAATCAGAATTCCTAATGCCCCATCCTTCATCTTGCACCAGCCTCACTCCCTGCCAGGTTTCTTCGTATTAGTAAGTAGCACCATCATCTCTAGTTATTCAACCAAACATCCAGGAATTATTCTGGATTTCTGTTTCCTTCAACTCTCTCTTCTAATCCAGCAGCCAAGTCCTGTCACCTTGACTTCTAAAACCCTATAGTCCAATCTGCTCATTTCTATCTCTTGTACCACTTCCCTGGTCCAAACCCCACCATCTCTCACCTCGGACTGCGGCCACAGCCCCTTAACTGGTCTCTCTGATATTATATTAGCCTCCCTTCAATCCACTCTCCACACAGTAGCCAGAGTCATCTTCGAACAAAGTAAACCTTAACATCTTAACTACCCTACTTGGCTTCTCACTGAATCGAGAATAAAACTCAAACTCTTTCAATCCCTTACCATAGTCCCTCTCACCCATGCCTCCCTGACATTCCTTAAGCACGTCAGACTGCTCCCAGTCTGGAAAGCTCTCCTCATCTGCACCTTGTTGATCACAGCTTCCATCTCCTGTGCAGACAGGTCTTCCCTGATCACTCCACCTCAGGTGGTGCCGACACGTTATGTTCTCCCCCGACACTATCTGAATTCTTACTATCATCTATTCTGGTTTATTAATCTGTTGGTTTATTGCCTCCTCCGATGAGATGTAAATTTCGTACTTGTCTGTCTTCTTCACGACTGCATTCCTGTACTTAGAAAACGCCTGTCACATACTGAGTCCTTGATAAATATTTGAGTGAAGTGAATGAATAAATAAATGACGACTCCTAAATCACCTGCATTAAAAGGGACAACAGTCTTTTGAAAATGTGAATGCTGATATATTTGTTACAGAAAATCAACATTGTGTTTTAGCTATTAACGTTCATCACCCCTTGGATGTAAGCCTCATAACTGACCATGGCTAATTTACCCTCATATATCCTGTAGGGCCTAACATATGTCTTAAACAGAGCCAGTGTCCAAAAATTCTTTGTTAGGTGTTTTGTATTATTATATTTAATAGTCTCACAAGTGTTGTATTTCTAGATATTCTCTTGGAGAGATGAACTCAGTATTAAATGACACAGGAACAGTAGACCTGGTATATCCAGTGATTCAATCAACAATTTTTATTAATCACCAGTAATGGGGGAAAGGGTTTTCTCATGACCACATTATTATCTGAGTCCCTGTAGATATATCCCTGTGTATGGAAAACATATGTTATCATAACATCAAAACAATCACTTATAAACCAACCGTAAATAAAATTAAATCATCTCTCACACCTCTCTCCCTTCAGGCATCCCTTGACGTTTTGCAGTGCATGACCTATGTGGCTGTATGAAGTGGGCCGTCCTTCCTAAGACTAATATCTATCATTTCCTGTTGATTGTTTTTTAATACTTCAATCTCTGCAAATACAAATCACCTGCAGACTGAAATTTAAACTCTTATGTAAGATACAGAATTTCTAGAAGTAAACCAAAGTGATGTTGGAGAACTATTCTAATATTACATAAAGCCACTGATAATTAAGGTTAAGCTCAATAAAAAAAACTGCTAACAATCAAAAAATTAAAAACCAGCAAGGATCATGACATAACAAATACCTGAAAAGAGAATTCTATTCAAATAACTGCATTCTAGATTAAGAAGGGCTGCTGGAAGAACTGATGACATCTTCAAATATTAATTTTAAAAACCTATATTTGGGGAAAAAGACTCTATGATCCTGCTGCAAATGTCAGATAAGAAGTAAAGATATTGGTTTATGGCATAGTCTTGCCAGAAAATTGTGTATTTTACAAATTAGCTTGGAGTTTTCATTATAATCTAAATTTTACTAAGTCCAAAATAAGGTAAACTTACTTTCATAACCTGTGGTTCCATTTTTCAAGATCAAGTTCCAATCAAAACCTTTTCAGTGATATTTTTCGCTTTTAACTGGATTCACTTTTAAGTGTCTTTTTTCTCTAGAATGGATTATTCTCATGAAGGTCCTTGAGAGTGTCACTAACTAGCACTAACTAGGCTGGGCACCAGGGATACAGGAGTGAGCAAGCCCAGACCTCTCCTCCCTAAACTGAAGCTTATATTGTGTCCAGAAGTTAATTTATACACGTACTGTATTCGCTGTCATGTGAAGTTATACGTAACTGCATGTGAATGAAGAAAGATGGAAAGATGGACATGTCAAATACGAGGGTAAATATACCAGATGAGATTCAAGAAACCTGGCTGGTAGCTCTGACTGGAGCAAATCACCTCTATGGCCTGAGACAGGATCTCTATTTTCCCTTCTTTCTCTTCCTTGAGTCTATGAGATTTTGAAAAGTATTTACATTAGTGATACTGAAAGGAAAAAAAGCACCATTTTATTTCAACCTGGTGAGGCAGACACTAACAATCCTACTTTCTCAATTATGCAGCTAAATTAAATGGCTGAACCACACACATTCTGCTAGCTGGCAGCAAAATCAGGAATCAAATCTAGGTCTCCTATTCCCAGTCTTACAGCCTGTAAGACTATAAAAGTTCCCAGAACACCAATGTTTGTCATGAAGACACTTCATAATGTCTAGCTGCATCTGAAAGAATCAAAAATCAAATTTAAACACATAAGGCATAGAGAGAATAAAATCACTTATAATACACATTCTCTAACTTAATTCTTTCCATCCATATCGTAAAGGGATGGCACACTAAACCACTGAGGTAAAAACACTGCCCCAAGGGACTCAGAGAACAAATGTTCTTAAGGATTGTGTCCTGAAAAAAATCTAACTGAATCCCATGCCTATGTTTCTCTGAAAACAGGTCATGGTTTATAAACCTAAAATGATGCACTGAAAAGAATGTATAATAAATGTGTTCAAGAGAAGAGTAATTCTCAGGGCTGCTAGATTTAGCAAATAAAAATACTGGATACCCAGTTAAAACTGAGTTTCAGATAAACAATGAATAATTTTTTAATATAAGTAGAATCTAAAATTCAAATTGTACGGGGTGTCCTGTATTTTAGCTGGCCACACTAGTCGTTCGATATTCTGTTCTTCCCAACTGAAATTATTGGCAGATAGACAACAAAGAAAAGGTAGGTTCTGTGGAGCATACTAATGAGCTCCAGGCTATTAAACCACTAACACTAATTTTATCATTTAAAGAGCACAAAGGATCCTGTGTACCACATTGTGATCCTGTGTTTGATAACCGAACCTTTTGAAAGCTCTTGGATTAATAATTTGTGGCATAAAATTCTTCCTTAAATCAAGCCTTTTCATTTTACTGTCCAAACCATACCATATATTTAATAGAGAAAAAAACAAACTGCAATCTACTTATAAAACGGAGGTTGACTAATTGCTAAAAATTCTTGGGACTTACAAAGCACCCCGAGAAGTTGTGTTTTTCAGCCATAAATTCAAAATTCCAATCATTATCTAGCATTTGCTGCCAATGGGATTTGTGACCAGTGGCAAACAATTTTATTCTTCTGAGTTTCAATTTCATCCTCTACATAATACGGGAAATACTGCCTGTTCTACCTTCTTCATGAAGTGCAAGGTACTGACTGTCTTCAGCACAGTATAAAGTCAAGAATACCAAACTGGCCATCAGGAAACAACTCTAGTTCCAACTATAAGAATACACAGATGTGAGGCTGAACCAATCACAACTTCTCTAGAGGCCGTCTTCTCCAGAGTACAAGTCCTTCATTATAAAAATGGTCAGCTGTATGAACAGGTCATGAAGACTCCCACAACTTCTTATGTTATCAATAGGCCAGTAGGTGATGATTATTAGTTTGGTCAACTCCTGTCATCTCCTTTTGCCCCTCAGCTTCCCCATTTTCAAACAGGGGAAAGACTTCTTACTGCTTCACTCACCACACAGGGTTGATGTCTGAGACAAGTTATAAAATGCATGTGGGGCTTCCCTGGTGGTGCAGTGGTTAAGAGTCCGCCTGCCAATGCAGGGGACATGGATTTGAGCCCTGGTCCAGGAAGATCCCACATGCCACGGAGCAACTAAGCACGTGCGCCACAACTACTGAGCCTGTGCTCTAGAGCCTGCAAGACACAACTACTGAGTCTGTGCGCCACAACTACCAAAGCCCACGTGCCTAGAGCCTGTGCTCCGCAACAAGAGAAGCCACCACAATGGGAAGCCCGCACACCGCAATGAAGAGTAGCCCCTGCTCGACGCAACTAGAGAAAAGCCCACGAGCAGCAACGAAGACCCAACACAGCCAAAAATAAATAAATAGATAAATAAAGTTTTTAAAAAAGGAAAAGAAAATGCATGTGGAAGCATTTCAAAATCTCTTCCATATTTTTAAGATGTTGCTATCTCCTAGACCCTCAGTACTCATTCCAATGGAGACGTAGGGCTGGGGTAAAGAGCAATGGCTGTTCATTTCCTCATAAAGTCCAGCCAAGAGAATCAGAGGAAGTGAGGGGGAAAGAGGTCGTGTTCCAGGTGGTATGGGTCCACAGGCCGAGTGGGTCTAATAGCGTTTGGAAATAGGCTGGCTACATGCATCCTGAGCATTCCAAGTCCTTGTCCAAAGCAGATACTGCAGACTGTCGTTTATTATAGAATCCCACTAAGTTTTCCCCTTAGATAGAAGAGTTACATCATAACTCTCCATAAGCTACATCCTAGCTATTTGAGCAGAAAGAATGAAATGCATGCAAGTTCCACAAAGGTATTTTACCCTCTGCTCCAAGCGCTAATAACTTAGAGACTCTGCTTTCATGTATAAGCAAGTCTTTGTTAACTGTCCTGCAATCACAAGCAGAGTGGCCCTCTTGAAGTCTTAGAGTTGATTTAACTTTTACAAGGCTGTTAATGAAAAACAATAGGCCCTGGACCCTTGAAATAAAGCCACAGCCAAGGGAAATACAATAAAAATTAATGCTGAGAATTTATAATCGATGACAAGATCCTGATGTTTAACATCCCATCCAAATCATTCCTTCTCTCCTCACCAAAATCTGTTTTATTATTCTCCAGTCATTTATTTCCTTCCATATTTTATTACACAAAAAATTGCTTACCTCAAAAATGAGTTGTATTATATATCTTTTTAAAATGGGTAAATTTAATTTAGTTTTGTTTTTAAACCTTTACAATATGTCTTAAAATAACTAGAGAAACCCTGGAGGGTACCAGAATCAATGCTGGGAGTTATTGCTCTCAGGTAACATGCACCCATCTAACTAAAATGTTAGCTTTCATGTTAGTTTAACATGAAAACCATCTGTGGTTTCAAACTTGTGGGTACCACAGCTGCTGCTCAGCGCTCACTAAGGAACCCTTTCCCATACTGAGCAAGTAACGAACCCAAAAGATTGATATTAATTAGACACCAGGAAATAAAGCCAAGATAAAAACTTGTCATGAGTTTACCATAAATGTGAGTTGGATTTTAAATCTCAACTCTTTTAAAACAATGAATCCAATCAGAAGTTTACTGTCTTAATATTCTACTTTACTGAAGACTCTTGTAGCTCAAACTGTCCATGCAATGATGATTTAATATAAAAATCAGTGTCACGAGGAACAACATTTAACACATTTTGATTTCATGAGGCTTCTTTATAGCACTAACAGCACTGCATTCTCCAAGACAGTGCTTCAGTGTGGGTAGAGCACACTACAAAACTAAATGAGTGCATGCACTCAAAAGGCCAGGCGGCCAGGTCCTAGCAGCTGCTGCAGGAAAAGGCTGAGCTCGACATTTCCATTGTCAGACATTTGGGGTCTTTAGACCAGGGTCTTTAGCCTCTTCCTGAGTTAAATTCCTCATGACATTAAATCTATGAGTCTTTTCATTGCTTCCATTAACAGTGATGCTGAACTTCAGTAGAAAATGGTGGGTAAGGGCCCTAGGTGGGACAGACTTAGGCTTCAACTCTGGAGCTGCTTCTAAGATAAGACCTCAGGTGCACTATTTACTCTCTCTATAAGATGGAGATAATGGCATTAACCCTCACAGGCTTCTTAAGAAAATTAAGGGAAATCATGCCTATACAGTGATGGCATAGAGTCTGGTACACAGTGTTTAATATGTGATAGTTACTGTTTTTAAGTTAATTGAACATTGTTTTTTTGGCCATGCCACATGGACTGCAAGATCTTAGTTCCTAGACTGGGGATTGAACCTGGGTCCTTGGCAGTGAAAGCACTGAGTTCTAAACACTGGGCCACCAGGGAATTCCCAAGTTAATCGAACATTAACTGGAATATATTTTCAAAAGCAATTAATTTTTTTGTAAAAATAAAAAGAATTTATTCATGGGTTTCTACAGAATAATGATGTTAGCCATTATTTCTTTTTAAGCTCCTAGTTTAAAAGCACTAATTTCTCTATAGAAACACCTGTGCAAAAAAAAAATTGTTTTAATGTTGGTATTTTCTCAAATTAGAATTGAAAAAACATAGACTCCCTAGACCAATAACCACACTTACATATAACAAATTTTCTGAATAACACATAAAGATTAAGAGCTGAACATGTAGTTAAGAAAAATCACTTTCTATTACTACTCAGAACTTAATTTTTAAAAATAAGTTATAGAATTTGGGGGACGATTTTTTCAAAATATCACAGATATCATAAAACTGTTTGACAACAAATGTGATATACAACTAATTATCTATAATAAAAACCATAGCAATATTTCATAATAACCATAATTCTAAACTGGAGAATGATTTTAATACTTGATAAAACAATGCTTCAACACTCTGCTACAAGAGATCTGGGGGTTAAAGTTGATCCATTTCAGTTCCTACCCAAGGGGGCTTACTTGGGGGAATTCTGTAAGTAGGTTGATGCCTGGGTCTCAAGGAGGTTACCCAGGAACAGTAACATTTGGGGAGATTTGCAGAGTGCCTCAAACAAAACAGAGGAAAAAGTTGCAAGCCCTGAATGGCCCACAAAACACAATGCCTGATCGTGTTTTTTAAGTCTCCTATAAAACTTCACCCCTTTCTCTTTCTCTCCAGTGCTTTTTTCATCATTCATATGAATTAACCACTAAAACCAGAATTACAAAGAGTGTGTTAGTTTCCTGTCTAAAAAGGGATGGTTGATAATTTATATGGAAATGTGCTTTATCTGTAGGAAAAACATAAAAATAACTCACATAAAATATAATGTTAGATATTTCTCCTGCTCTTGGATCCTTATTTTACACAGTTCTAGCTGCATTGTTTGTAAAATTTGACCTAGATCCACCACTCATACTTGGAAAATACTTAAAGGAAACTATTCAATCTAAGAAGTTGATACTCTGCTCCTCTGGTGAGAATCAAGAATACTTAGAGCTGAAAGAGATTTTTAAACTCATTTATGAATTTCTCTGCCTTGATTTCTCACCCCCTCCTACCTCCCATTTTAAAGCCAAGATTTATTAACCTGGGCCAGTCACAAAGCTTGGGACACAGTCGGGAGGTCTGGACTCCCATTCCAATTCCCTTTCCAGTACCTTACACAATCCACAAAAGGTTCTGTTTAAACCATTAATAAAAATTCTTCTAAAAAATGAGAAGGACACAAAGTCTATTAAATCCCTGTTCTGTTGTTCTAATTCCCACTTATCAGAATAAGGGGATGACTCTCAAAGTTTGCAATTATAATTAAGGTACTGATGATTCTCAAGGTAAAATAAATAGTAAACTACTGAAAATCACTCTATAAAAGATAAGGAAATATGTATTAGTTCCTTTAAATTTCTTAAGAACCCTAGAAGTAAATGCTATTATTCCCATTTCACAGAGAAAGCAAATAAAGTACCTAAAGGTCATACTTTTAAGAAAGAGGTAGTTCTGGGGTTGAAGCTTAAATCTGTCCTATCTGGGGCCCTTAACCACCATAAATTGAAGTAAATTTTAAAGAGTTCAGAACAGTGGCTCCCAACCAAGTAGTGGTGCTAGCTTTTGGGGGCATTTGGAAGTGTGTGTCACAATAATCAGGTGCTCCTGACATGTAGTGTCTGGGGCCCAGGGATGTTAAACATCCTGCAATACGCTGAACAGTTTCTCACAATAACAAAAAGTATCACTACCAAATGCCAAACAGCATCCCCTTTAAGAAGCAATGGTTTACTATAATGGAAAAGAATATGAAAAAGATTAATCACTTTGCTGTAAACCTGAAACTAACACAACATTGTAAATCAACTATACTTCAATTTAAAAAAAAAAGAAAAAAGCAAGTTTAGAAGAATAAAAGATTAACCTACTATAACAGTGTATCAAATGAAACAGGGGCTATCTGGGACACCTCCAAGTGATTCCTCCAATAATCTCTACTCTGATGTTACAGTGAGTAGTTCCCTTGCTTCTGGCATGGATTAGAAGCAAATGCTGTCTAAAGTTATTTAATGTTCCCAAGTTTTCTCCAGCTATGAAAACATCTGAGAAGCTTACTGGGACCAAATATAAATAAAATGCAGAACTGCTTCACATGGTTTTACATTCAAATTTGACCAAGAGTTGGAAGAGAAATGTTTTGTAATTTTCCATGCATTCACAATCACATGTATGGAAAATGTTCCTTAAAGGAAAACTTACTTGCATCTGAAAGAAAACCTAATAACCAAAATCTATGCTGTAAATATGTAAACCGATTTGTTTAGCAGCTTAGAGATGGGAAAGATTGGACTAGATTGGCATGGCCCAATATGAGGTATGAGAAGCCCTGAGAGTCCAGAGCAATTATGTTTTGAAGATCTGTAGTTTGTCTATGGAAATGCTTCAATTTTGCGTTTTCACACTAATGACAATTAAAACCAAAAAAAAAAGTAAAAGATGTACACTTTAAATTACACTTTAAATTACTGGGATGACCACCTTATAATCAAATACTATCCTGCAATTTTAGCAGTCAAGTTTATATTTGTATTTACAATCACACTGCCGCCCAATGGTTCTGAGATAAAGAGAAAATAAAAGAGGTAGATTTAATATGTAAATGTGCTTTCAAGCCAAATAAAAACCAAAAGCTGGTGTATTGTGCTATAGGACTAAAAGTTTCATGATTGTTACGAGAGACCCAGTGGGAGAAGTGAATCATCACAAGGCAACTGTAGCAAAGGCAAGCTGACCTTACCAGACCCCCCTGCATCCCAATCAGGGCCATATTCACTGTACAAGTATGAATGTTGTCAATTTGCATTTGGCTAGAGTTTTATCATTTTATTCATAATTAACTTTTACATTTATTTTGGTATTACAGTTGCATAAATGCTATGATTAAATTATACCTACTCTTAAGAATTCCTCATTTAACTCACATTAAAATGAGAGAAAGTCAATACTAGGTATGGCAGATATCTGGAACTTCTGGATGCACTCACATCACTTTCTTTGGGGAATTCCCCTCCCCCTCCCCCCCCCCCCCACTGACATATCACACTATGCGTTACCTGCCCCAACAAAGTAGTGAGACAACCCTATTCTTCCCGACACGACTGGCCCAGAGCAGGCAAGTGATGCAAGCAAGGCCAAATAATTTTGAGAGGGCTGATATAGATAAGAAGGTACTTTTCAAACATGAGAAATTTAAGAGCCACATAAACTTGCCAAGAAGAAACTTTTCCAGCTCATGAAGAAGTCTACCGGAGAATAAAGCCAATGCAGCATAGGGCCAAAAGGACAGATGGAGGGAGGAAGAGTGGGAGGGAGGGAGGGAGGGAAGGAAGGAAGGAAGGAAGGAAGGAAGGAAGGAAGGAAGGAAGGAAGGAAGGAAGGAAGGAAGGAAGGAAGGAAGACAGACTGGCTAGATAAACATACAGACAAAAAGAATGTTGACAAGATTATTTCACACCCAAACCAATCTCCAGGAACGTCAATCATGTGAGTTAATTATGTACGAGTTCAAGTTGAGTTTTTGTCACTTGTGACCAAAAGCTTTTTAACTAAGATACTGGGGATCAATAAGAATGTCTTTCTTGGGCTTCCCTGGTGACGCAGTGGTTGAGAGTCCGCCTGCCGATGCAGGGGACACGGGTTCGTGCCCCGGTCCGGAAAGATCCCACATGCCGCGCAGCGGCTGGGCCCGTGAGCCATGGCCGCTGAGCCTGCGCTCCGCAACGGGAGAGGTCACAACAGTGAGAGGCCCGAGCAAAAAAAAAAAAAAAAAAAAATTTGAAAGACACTGAACTACATGATTTCCTCCAACTCTAAAGTTCAAAGATCCTGTGTGTGTGTTTTAATTATTTCATCAGCTTAAAAAATCAGGATCTGTATATGTACAGCTGATTCACTTTGTTATAAAGCAGAAACTAACACACCACTGTAAAGCAATTATACTCCAATAAAGATGTTAAAAAGAAAAAAAAATCAGCTTTTCTCTTCTTATGACCTCAGTATACTTATTATTACAAAATATAATAAGTAACAAAATTATTCAGAGAAGACAATTTGCAAAATGTTAATCTTACTTTACAATTCAGAATCAAGAGAAAGGTCTCAAAGAACACAGAAGCTAACGATGCACCTAAGACTTCATAAAGCATGTTCACTACAAACTACAAATGGGGCACGTGGATATCTGTATCTCCATATATATGGCTTTTTTAAAGCTTTTTAGAATATTCATCAGAATGACTCTTATGAACTTAACACTCAGTTTTCTTTACCTGCCTTAAATATTTAGTTGGCAATAGGTATAAATTCCTACCAGTTAGAGAAAATGAATAAAGCACTCACACCATGAAAAAAACTATGATTCAAAATAAAATGAGAATACCAAGTCGGTAAATAAGATTACAGAACTAAATATCAAATGAATGACTCAAGTGGAAAGACTTTCTTCAATTTTTATTCTTATGTTGTAATTCACAGGCACTTTTTTTTTTTTTACTGAGAACCTGATTTAACAGATATTTCCAAGGCCACATCAATCAGTTATAACATTGCTCAACTGAATCTACATCTGTCCAGCTAAAGTAATCTCATAAGAAGTCCTGCAAAGTCAGTAGCTAGTCTGCATTCTAAACTCAAAAATTAGTCATTTTCAACCCTCCAATATCAATCAACTCAGTGATTTATTTAACTGCCCTGCAGTCCTTACCAAAGGCTTTTATCCTAAGATGAGTTTTTATCCTACAATTAGCCCTGAGAACAAAGAAAAAGATCTAACTCAACACAACAGTTACAGGTTTAATAAACTGTTAGTTTAAAAAATATTTGGGGGACAAACTAATAAACACCAAGCACTTTTTTTAAAGCCTTTTCAAGTATGAAAGAACTCTTTTCCAAGCATTATTAAAATGTAGCAGGAAGTTCAATCAGTTTTAAGTTAATTCACATTTTCAAATATAGAGGAAGGGAAGCAACTTAGTAAGACATACTACTCTCTGTAATCAGATAAGGGTGAAGGTACAAACTTTACCCATACAATTTGAAAGCACTTTCAAATATTTTAAAAGAAATGATATCAGAGATCAGACTCAAGTCATTTCTTTAGGTGGAACTATTTAAAAAGGAAATTTTGTTGTACAACATAATCAAAATGCTAAAAACTGCTCATCTTTAGGTACTGAAGACGATATTAAGAAAATATTGGCAATTCCAATAGATCTTCAGATCACAAACTGAAAAAAAAAAGCTACTGAATTGTACCACAAGCCTATTTAAGTGTTATACTAAGCAAATAGATTTATTTTGAATGACTAATTGCAATGCATTAGTTGTACCACAGTTTTAGGAATCATGATCTTGTATTGGGGGCTTTAAAAATGGAACTGAATATGAAACCTTGAGAACACTAGTGATAGAAGAGCAATGAGAAACATCATTTCAGGGGCTCATACGGATTCTTCCAGATTCAATCCTATCCAAATTCAATCCACATGAGTACTTTTAGGGCACTAAAAGGTATCTTCGAGCTGGCTATAAGGACCCTGGTTATAAGCAATACAAGGATAAAAGGACATTATTACACCAGAATTACCATAATGAAAATATTAGAAATAATATCAAAGCCAGACTGAGTCAATACCCACAGGATTTTATTATCTTCAACACTAGTGACTGCTTAACAAAATATGCTTAACAAAACGTGTCTGAAAATTGTGAGTTTATATTCCTATATGATCACAGAAACAATCATTTTTAAGATTGAATAGCAATATTTATTTTACACCTATCATCTGACTTTAAGATAATATCTTGCAAAAAAAGTTACAGCTTTTAGAGATGAGAAAAAAATAAGAAAAGAAAGAAAGAAAGAAAGAAAGAAAGAAAGAAAGAAAGAAAGAAAGAAAGAAAGAAAGAAAGAAGAAAGAAAAGAAAGAAAGAAAGAAAAGAGAGAGAAAGAAAGAAAGAGAGAAAGAAAGAAAGAATCCCAAACTCAGGACCTGGAACATCAACTAATTCACCACAGCTTTGCAGTGTCAAATAAAAGGTCTATCATAGAAAACTACATGCGAGTGTAAAACTTCTGTTTCTGGACTTTGATCCAAGTGGTCATAAAAAGTTGTCCTCACTTAGTATCTCCTATTTCCAGTATATGCCAAATATTCTCAAGCTTTTGTCTAGTACCAAAAAAAGCAATAAAAAGTCAATCATATTACCCCTACAATTCTAAATGATCTAAAACATCGTGCACAATCACAGAGCTGATTAGTAACTAATGAAAGGTAAGTTATTCTAATAAGCTGTCAAGAATAACAACAGCTGTTAAAGTGGCATTAGCACCAGAAAGGCTTCATCTGTGAATGCACAAGCATTAAAGCCCTTAATGAACGCAGCATCTCAAACTCGTAGGACTGCAAAGTTTTCTATGATAGCAAGGGTGGAGGTTTTCCATAGGTTTTAGTTACTAGTCTCCAAGTAATTTTTATGCCTATAGATTATGTTATGAATCGTTCAACTGACACTCTCAAAATTCACTTAAACAGGTTTTGATTGCTGAAAAGCATCTATTTGTGTGCTGCAAGCTATAGCTTTTAAGGAGGTGCTTAGCTCTGTATTTGCAGATAATTATAGGAAACAATGTAATACAGCAGCAATAACTGCTTTCAAGGTCAACCAAAATTCACAGGTGTTTAAATGAGAATTTAGTGCCAGAACCTTCCTTCTATTCAGTGACTACTATTGAGTGCAGACCATTCAGTCTGGGGAGAGAATAGAGAAGCATGCATGAATGTCAAACAACAATTAAATCAAATAAGGTAGAAATAGTTCTATCAATGAGACTGTTTACAGGCACAGATGGCCAATCTCAGTGAGTTCAAATTTATTTAAAATCTTAAAACTCGCCAAATGCCTCTACAGAGCTATTCTGTTGCATGGGTTTCCTGAATCACATACAGTATTCATTTTTTACATTGTGTAACAAAAGGGAAAAAAGCAAAGTAATGTGATCTTCTTGTTAAAGCAAACAAACAAACAAACAAACGACTTACCTGTAAAGTTAAGGTGTCTGTAATAAGATTTGACCACAACCATGTGAATCACACCGTGTTCAGCAGGTTGGCCTTTTTATAATCAACTAGTGCCCAATCTCTGATTCTTATTTTAAGTTTCCAGTTAATGCCATCAAATATAAGCCCAAACTGGAATACTGTTTCTTGAAAAACCTCTGGCTACGCATAAGACTTAGATTATATTCTTCACACTGACAACTTTCAGCGCCTTGTAACTCCTAAAATTGAGGGCCTGCCCTACTCTTGAATGTCTTACACTTTCATTTTCCGGCTTACACTCAGCATAAACTCTTCTCTCAAGATTGTATACACACACATATATATCACAGAAAGGGCTCAGCCTCTTGTCAACATCAACTGTAATATAAAAACCCTAACTGAAGGTCTAAACTTTACACTAAGCAGTGTACTTTTGAGAACTGGGATTTTAATCCTATGCTACTTGGGAAAAAAAGCAATGTGAAAAGAAATGTAACTTAACTCACTCAATTTATTTTCCAAAAAAAAGTAACTCAAAGTTTTGGCAGGCTCTCAAAGTGAAGTGTTTTTACGTATGAGTTAAAACCTACCGCCAAACAATCCCAAGTTTATGTCTTTAAAAGGGGGGGGGAGACAAAGGACATTTACTCTGATTTTAAAATAAGTAATTTTGTTCTTTCTTAATAATCTGCCTGAAGAACATCTCTAAAGAACATCCCCCTACACATTTAAAATATCAGCCCAGTTCTCCTGCCCATTCCCCATTCTATGCGCTATATAGTTCATTAAGGGCGGAAGAGTGGAAGTGTGCAAGGGTGAAAGCAAACCGGGGACAGATGGCCTACGAGGAGGTGACCTCTAAAAACTGTTGGCTCCCAGAAATCGATACTTCCAGACCTAGATGGTCTTAGTGCCTCACCCCAAACTCGCAGAAAAGTCCTCTTCGAAAAGAAACCACTTTCCATTCAGGGTTTATCCTCTGGTCGCTCCAGATTTAGGATTTTGATAGAAGGCGAAAGCGGCGAACAGGATTTTAAAAGGAGGGCGGAGTAATTAAACAGAAGAGATAAGATTTGCGCCGAAGCCACCGCCTCTTATTAAAAACCTCCGAAAGTGATCAAATCGACACCAACTCCGAACGTTCGTTAGAAGACGTAGAGTTAAAAAGAGCCCCATCTAAGACCTCAAAGTATTACATCCACGGGAAAGTAAAGGAAGACAAAAATCTCATAGAGTCCATTTTCAGTGAAGCGTCGCCCGCCGGTGTGACCCGGGTGCCACCCCCCAGCACCCGGCCCCCACCGCGCCCCCGGGGAAAGTGGGAAAGACGGGGAGATGCTGAAGGAAGTACCTTGTTTTGTCCCCAAAAGGCAACATAGCAAACGTGATGAGTTGGAGGTGCAGATCAGGCGGCCTCGACGGACCCCGGACTCCAGGAGGCGCCGGGGGGCGACGACGTGCCCAGGTGAGGCCGGTAACTCGAAGCCGGCTCCCCTACCGCCCCCGCGGTCGCGCCACCGCCCGCGGCCGCCCGTTCGCCCCGCGCTGCACCGGCCCCTGGCTGGGAACGCCCGGCCGAGTCGCAGCGGTGCGCCGGCGAGTGGGAGCCCAGCGCCCAGCCCCGGCCGGCCCTTTCACCATCACCGCCCCGCGTGCGTCTCCCTCCCGGCGAGGCGGCCAGCGTCAGCTGCCCGAAGGCCGCTGCCGGGAGCCGGCGACGGCGAGGTTCGGGCCCCTTCTCCAAAGGGGTGCGTCTGGGAGTCAGCCGGAGTCCGAGCGCAGCAGCCTTGCCCGCGCCCCGGCTTCGCACCAACTCCTCCGGCTTCGGGGCACCAGCCTGCCACGCACTCTCCGTTCCACCCTCCTAGCCCCTCGGCTTCAGCCTCAATTCCTCTCTAAGTCTCCCGCGAACGTTTCCCACGCGCGCCCCGACTGCTCGCTGCGCAGCCGCCTCCCAAAGGACAGGACCCCGCCTCCCAAAGGACAGGCTCCCTCCTCCCCGCCCTCCGCAGCAGGCGCCCCAGCGCTTGGCTCCGGACCAGGAAGAGCTGGCCTCTGGGGTCGCCTCGGGCCGCGGGACCTGTCACCCGCCGGGGTCCGCTCACTGCCGCGCCTCCCCACCGCCCTTTGTGTGCACGCCACGAACCCCTCCGCGGAGCCCGTTCGGCGGCGCCGCCTTGCGCGCAAAAGCGAAGTAAAAGGGGAGCGCGAAACAACCAGGGGACTGGAAGGGGGCAAAAGGCGACAGCACTCACTTTGGGAAGGTTCCGGCATGTTGCTGCCTTTGGGCTTCTTCGTGGTCTCGCCCCTACCCTGGCTTCCCCGCCCCGCCAGGGCCGGGGCGAAGAGAGACGGGGGAGGAGCGGAGCCACAGGGAACGCGTTGGAAATGGTGCTTCCGGAGCTGCAGGGAAGGGGCTTAAAAACTGTTTTGGTTTCGCTAAGGATTTTTAGGGGAACCAGGAGGCTAGAGAAGGGCTAGAGGAAGGCCTGTGAGCGCAGATATATGAAAATAATCAATCTTGCTCCCAGGGAATACCGGGGCTGCCAGCGTGTGTGTGTGTGTGTGTGTGTGTGTGTGTGTGTGTGTGTGTGTGTGTGTGTGTGTGTGTGTGTGTGTGTGTGTGTGTGTGTGTGTGTGTGTGTGTGTGGCGGGGGGGGGAGTCGGCACGTTCATTTTTGTATTTGAACTTTGTGAGCAAGTTGGATCGAATCCGACGGTTTTTCGACTGTACTGGCCTTAAAGTCGAGGTCTCTACACCGTAACAGGATCATGGCCCTACTTCAAAAGCAAAGGGCCTGAGAGTGGAGACGGTTTAATGGTTAACGAAGGGGAAAATTCAATAGGGGAGAGAGATCAGCCCCAGGTCACGCTCCAGGCCCCGGCAGGGTCTTCCGTGGGTCCTCTTCTTACCTGGTGCCTTTCCTAACAAAGTAAGAGAAGGTAAGGTCCCAGTGATCGTCCAGCCACGCTTCGACCGAGTCCTGGTCCCACTGCTGCTGCAGCCGCGCGGAGCCGGGGCCGCTCCGCTCCATGATCGGCGCGGCGCGTCTCTGCGGCTTGCTGGTGCTGGTTTTCCACCCCAGCTGGGGTCCCTCCCTTGGAGGAGCTGGACTCTGCCTCGAGACCCTCCCCGTTCGCCCTGCTCCAGTCCGGCCAGCTTTCGGCGAAGCTGCTCAGGCACCGGGCCACCCTCCTGCCGTGCCCCGCCTCTCCCGGTCCTCACCGCTCCCAGGTGTGGCGGGGTGCAGCAGCCCCGCGCTTTCCCTGGGGTCTGGCTGAGACTGGCTCTCGCAGTCTCTCCAGTCCCAAGATTCCGAGGCGGCCGCGGCGGCGACTGGCGAGCTCTCCGGAAGCCTGGCCAGGACTAGAAGGAAGCCAAGGCGGCCGCTGGGGTGCGCTGTGTGCCGAGCCGGCTCCAGAGGAGCGCGCAAAGGTGACTCTGGGTGTGTTCGCTGGGCGTCCCACTCTAGGAAAGGGAAGGTCGCGCTGTGGAGAACCATCCCAAGCCCAGAGAGCGGTAGCTGGGGTTATTTTCGCCCGAAAATGAGAGGTGGTGGTAGCCCGGGCACTTTTCCTCAGGCCTGGGAGAACAATGACTGTCCCGCCTCGCTTTCCACCAACCCAGCGCATGGGTCTCGGAGGAGCGGGGACGCACCTTCCTCGGAGCTCCACCAGCGCAGTGGCTCAAAGCGCCCCAGCCAAGGACCACTCCTGGGTAAGGAGAGTTGGGGCGTGTGTCACCTCAATAGATTTGCAGGTCCTGGTGGGTAACTTCCAACAAAACCATTCCCGTGATTTAATGTTAATAATAACAATAATAATTATAAATTAAGTGCCTTCTCATCAAAGGCTTAATTTGCATTAAGCCCCTTTTCCTGACTGGAAAAAGAAAAAGGTAGATTGAAATACAATAATCACGATGGTTTGTGTATGAAGTCAGAAAACAAGGGCGTCTCCGTACAATTAGGTTAACGAGAGTACGGGCACTACCCAGGTATCAGAGCAGCCAGTTAGCCCAATTTTAAGTTAATTCATCATTTATACTGAACTGGAATTAATACACACACACCACGAAAAAAGTATCTGTTTAAAAGGGCTCAGCCTTACTACCCTGTTTTGTCCAATCCCTATCATGCTTTACAAAAAAGAATTGGTGTCTTCCTTTGCTTTATCCTCATCCCCATCTCTGTGCAGTTTTAGTATGGTATTTTGCCATGACCTAATTTTTTTGGCAAAATTAAACTGGAGCTGTGTTTCACAACGTGCGAATGACACCATTAGCAGTGATATACCAAAAGTGATTTAGCCGACATACTTTTTACAAACTCCTTTCAAAATATTCTTGGCAAGAATGTAAGACATTACTCACCACATAGAAACACATCATTAAACAGATAATATGAGAACTTTAAAAAATGTCTTCCAATCCCCCAATGCAATGGTTTATACTTCCTGCATTAAATAATTGTCCTTTTGTAACTTCAGTTTCTTTGAAACTTCATTGTTGTATGCAAGTAGCCACAAACCATTAAAAACCAAGCAAGGGAGTAGAGAATGAAGTAATGTATAATAAATTATATCAGATTTTAAAATGGGAGTTCTCTTCTAATTTGTTACTATGATAGTGATTACAGTGCTCATGAACAAAAGTGCTCAGTTTTTCCTTGTGGAAAGCCATGCGTTTCTCCTCTCAAGAGGTCAATTATAATTTAAAACTCTACGTCCTACTAAAGATGGAGTGGATTTTTGGCTTGAATTGCTTACCTTGGCTGGCTACCATGATTAAATTAACAGGCATTATCCAAATGTCCATTTTCTCTCCTAACTTCAAAGAGTTAAATTATCAGAAATCAGGAAGGCTTCCGAAAAGTTTGTGCAAGACAAACAATCCGTGGACTATCGCATCATGAGTTTCATTTCTGTGTGGTGTAGATGTTGGGTTGAGGGTTACTGTGAAGCCCTGTTAACCTGAGTGAGTATATCTCAAGGGATGGGGAATGAGGCATTTCAAAATGTTCTAGTCTCTAGAAAACTCAGATAAAACAATACCTCTTGTGACTTTAAAGTACTTTAAGTTAAGCATATTTTGAACTGGCCTCACCCTGGCCTTTTGTTCTACAGCTCCATTTATTCTTTATTCCAATTTGCCCCATTATTTTATGTATGTTCTAACTTTTTGGTATGGATTGCTCTAACCATCTCAAATCTGGTTTTAGAATAAGTTGAAGAATGAGTAAATAATAAACATTACCAGGAAATAACTTGGAAAATGATGTGAATGCTACTTACAACAAATGCAATGACTTAACAGAAAGCCCTCCAATGTATTCCCATTGAATAAAACCCAAACTCTCTAACATGGCTTACAAGGTTCTGCATGATTTTTACTGACCTCTACTGCTAAAGGTTTTATTCAAACAACTAGAAAAAACAAACAAAACCACAGATGATCAAATTCCTTTTCCAAAAAAGAGAACACAAATTATAAAAGTCATGACATCTTCCCTTCCTTTTTTTTTCAAATACCACATAATATCTTCTGTTTCCTTGCAGCAAACCTATATGTTCCAGGCTTGAAAAAATTGAGTAAATATATTTGCACATATAATGGGATCTAGGTTTCCCATGGTTGAACAGGAAGCCTAGAAGGTACATTGTGGTGTTGAAATGGAATTGGAGGTTAAAAATTAAATGTGTGTGTGTGTGTGTGTGTGTGTGTGTGTGTGTGCATGTGTCATGTGGGGAAATCCCACATGACAAGGAAATGCAGGCAGCTTTTAAGAGCTGTGGGCAGCCTCCAGCTGACTGCCTACAAGGAGCTCTATCCAGAAAGAAAAATGAATTCCTCACTCTTATAAAGGCAAGGAACTGAATGCCACCAACAACTGGAGTGAGTGCAGAAGCAGATATTTCCCCAGTCAAGCTTCAGATGACACCATGATCCCAGCCAATAAATTGATTGCAGCCTTGTGAGATGCTAAGCAGAAGACATCTTCATAATTGACATCTTAATTGACACTGAGTCCTAGAATCTGTTAACATAGTATATTTATCCATTTATTCTGATCTTTTAAATTTCTCCCAGCAATGTCTTATAGTTTTTAGTGTACATGTCTTGCACATATTTTAATAAACTTATCTCAGTATATATTCCACTGTCACTGAGAGATACTAGAAGCAATGACATTCATGTGACTATGAGTACACTTAGTCCCAGATTTTGGTTTCTAAATACCACTCTTCACTTTAAAAGAAACCAGGAGTCTTTGGAGAAAAGATGCCAGGTTTGTGACAGGGAAAGTACAAAATATGCCTGGAAAATCTTGTTTTGACAGAAAATAAGAAAGACTTAAAAATGATACCAACATATCAGAACAGAGGACGTATATGAAAGGGGCTTCCAATGTACAAGTCTGAAGCAATTGGAATATCAAAATATATACTGATAGCAGCAAATTTTAAACCATTGACTAAAATAAGAAACTGTGATTCCATACTGATATAAATAAAAAACTAGATAAGCAAATAAATAGAAGAGAAAGGAATGTTCCTTACAGTAGAATGCCAACTAATAAATATAAAAGGAATCAAGTAATTAGAAAATTATTAATAGTTGCTAAAACTAATTAATGAGACTGTGATGATGGGTGGGATATCTACATAGCTTAAAGTATTTCCTCACATAAGAATCGATATTGTCAAAATGACTATACTACCCAGAGCAAGCTACAGATTCAATGCAATCCCTATCAAATTACCAATAGCATTTTTCACAGAATTAGAACAAAAATTTTTACAATTTGTATGGAAACACAAAAGACCCCAAACAGCCAAAGCAATCTTGAGAAAGAAAAATGGAGCTGGAGGAATCAGACTCCCTGACTTCAGACTATACTACAAAGCTACAGTAATCAAAACAGTATGGTACTGGCACAAAAACAGAAATATAGATCAGTGGAACAGGAGAGAAAGTCCAGCAATAAACCCACACACCCATGGTCACCTAATCTATGACAAAGGAGGCAAGAATATATAATGGAGAAAAGACAGTCACTTCAAAAAGTGGTGCTGGGAATACTGAACAGCTACATGTAAAAGAATGAAAGTAGGACACTCCCTAACACCATACCCAAAAAGAAACTCAAAGTGGATTAAAGATCTAAATATAACACCAGATACTATAAAACTCTTAGAGAAAAACATAGGCAGAACATTCTTTGACATAAATTGCAGCAAGATCTTTTTTGATCCACCTTCTAGACTAATGAAAATGAAAACAAAAATAAACAAATGGGACCTAATTAAACTTAAAAGCTTTTGAACAGCAAAGGAAACCATAAACAAAACAAAAAGATAGCCCACAGACGGGGAGAAAATATTTGCAAACGAAGTGACTGACAAGGGATTGCTCTCCTAATTATACAAACAGCTCATGCAGCTCAATATCACAAAAACAAACAACCCAATCCAAAAATGGGTGGAAGACCTAAATAGACATTTCTCCAAAGAAAACATACAGATGGCTAACACATGAAAAGATGCTGAACGTCACTAATCATTAGAGAAATGCAAATCAAAACTACAATGAGGTATCACTTCACACCAGTCAGAATGGCCATCATCAAAAAGTCTACACACAAATGCTGGAGAGGGTGTGGAGAAAAGGGAACCCTCCTACACCGTTGGTGGGGATGTAAATTGGTACAACCATTATGGAGAACAGTATGGAGGTTACTAAAAAAACTAAAAACAGAGCTAACATATGATCCAGCAATCCCACTCCTGGGCATATATCTGGAGAAAACCATAATTTGAAAATATACATGCACCCCAGTGTTCAATGCAGCACTATTTACAATAGCCAGGACATGGAAGCAACCTAAATGCCCAACAACAGAGGAATGGATAAAGATGTGGTACATATATACAATGGAATATAACTCAGCCACAAAAAAGAACAAAATAATGTCATTTGCAGCAACATGGATGGACCTAGAGATTGTCATACTGAGTGAAGTAAGTCAGACTTCTAGAGAAAGACAAATATCATATGATACCACTTATATGTGGGATCTAAAAAAAACAGTACAAATGAACTTATCTACAAAACAGAAATAGAGCTACGGATGTATAAAACAAACTTATGGTTACCGGCGGTAAGGCGGGAAGGGATAAACTGGGAGATTGGGATTGACATATACACACTACTATATATAAAATAGATAACTAATAAGGACCTACTGTATAGCACAGGGAACTCTGCTTAATACTCAGTAATGACCTATATGGGAAAAGAATCTTAAAAAGAGTGGATATATGTATACGTATAACTGATTCACTTTGCTGTACAGCAGAAACTAACACAACATTGTAAATCAATTACACTCCAATAAAAAATAAAAAATAAGTAAAATAAAATAAAATGAAAGTATCTCCTCACAGGTTTCTTATTACTTACTGTGGGAAAATAGTATCTTTACAACAGAGAGACCTTGTGGATGTCTCTCTAACCAAGTGATTCGATTTATTATCACTCATACTGGGACAAACCAACAGTGTACACCTTTTAATAGAATATCCTGAGAAGGACACAATGTTACTTCTGTGTCATTACTGCCAAAATCATGAATCTAATCATGAGGATGAGATTGAGGGATTTACATAAAACACACCTAGATTGAGAAATTCTACAAAATAACTGGCCTGTATGCTTCAAAGATTTCAAGGTCAAGAAGGACAAAGACTGAGGAGCTCTTCATTATTTATTGCTATGCAATGATATTACCACAGCATTAATGGCTTTAAGAGACACACGTTTGTTACCTCTGTTTCTGTGAATTAGGAGTCTAGGTTGGTTAAGCTGGATCCTCTGCTCAGAAGTGTCTCACAAGGCAGTCGGGGTATCAGCCAGAGCTTCAGTCTCATCCGAGGCTCAACTGGAGAAGGATCCTCAGCTAAGATCACTCAGGCTCTTGGCAGAATTCAATTTCTTGTGATTGTAGAACTGAGAAATTCTTTTTCTTGCTGGATTCTGGCTGAAGACCTTTACAGGTTATTGGTTGGAGGCCAATCTCTGCTTCTCAAAGCCACTGTCAGTGCCTTGCCACACGGATTTTCCCAACATGGCCAGTTGCTTCCTCAAAGCCAGCAAGGGAGGCAGCCTCCACCAAGATGGGCAGTATAAGCTTATAATAATGTAATCGAACAGTCACATACCCATAATCACATAAATACATACATACCTTTGCCATATTCTATTTGTTGGAAATGTGGACAAAAAAAAGTTCCCTGCCATTTCAGTAAAAATGAATGTTGCCTGCCATCAAGCCATCAGCCACTGCAGCTGCCTCAACAGTGTGCCCAGAGGGGAATACAGGATGGAGAAAAGCAGGATACTGGCCCTAGATATTGATAGTTAAGATGCATAACAAAGGAACAATTTCTGTGAGCCCAGACTCTTGCATCTTCCCATAAATAGAAAAGCACTAAAAATCATTAAGATGAAATGTCTGGGTTTTGTCTGTTTTTTGTTGTTGTTGTTTTGTGTGTGTATGTGATTAGTTAGCAGTAGTCTTTTGATGTTCAACTACATGGGGGTTTTTTTGTTGTTGTTTTGTTTTGTTTCCCAGCAGAAACTCTTCTATGTCCTGGTTCCTCCCTTACATCTATGGGATAGTTCCTCAGAGCTGTTTGAGAGGGTGTATCCTGGGATATAGTCCTCAGTAAGGCCACCAAATAAAACATAACTCTCAACTTTCAGGTTGTACCTTTTTTTCAGTTGAAAGAAGCAAGTCAAGGTTTTGCCCTCACATAAGGGGAGGGGATCATACCAGGGTGTAAACAGCAGGATGAGGGGGTCGTGGAGGCCCCCTCAGGAATCCAACTAGAATAATATTATATAATAAAGCACCATGATTGGGACATAGCATGTGTTCAGTAGATATTTGCTGGGTCAATTTAAAAAGAAATGTGGGATTTTTCTTAGAGTACTTTGGCAGTACTTTTGCTTATTGTATGTATGTAAATATGTCAGCAGTTGATCTCTGGGGAAGGGTTATTTCTTTTAGTGGTCTTTAGAAGTCGTATCACACTTAATAAGATCAGCTTATTCTTAGCAGCAATAGGCTCATGTGATATAGCAGTTTTCTGAGGACAGTGTTGGAGCACATGTTTCAAGTTGTTGCACAGTAGGGCTCAGCCTAATATTTTAAATGCGTGAATTTAAATCAGACCATAATTCTCAATTTCAAAGACAGAGCCAACCGATGAATGATAAAACTGTGTTATAGTGCAGTGCCATGATTCCAGTCAGTACACAGCATTTTCCCCTCAAATCAAACATAGGGTTTTCTACCCAAGCCTCTTGAAACCGTCAAGAATTCACTTTGATATACAAAGGCTGATCCATGTGAAAAGACATTACACAGACGATGGCAAGCAGCTGTTCTTCATATCAAGGAAGGTCACACATAGAGGAAATGGACTTACATTAAAACAGGAGAGATTTTGGACAGATACTAGACACACTTTCCTGACAGAGGGATGCAACACAGATGGATTCATGATGAAAAACTTCTGTGGACTTCTTCCCTAGAGGGGAACCTGGAGGTTCCTCACTGCCCTTTCACCTGCATATGGAGAATATGTTAAAACAGAGGAATGATGTCGTTTTAATTGATATATAATATTAACCATTCACAGAAACATGAAATAACCTAAAACACCTACATCCAGAACAACTCTATATTTTTTTCATCCACTTTCCTACTAAAGAAAAGATTTCATTCCCTAGAGAAAATATCCTGTGCTAGTCAGAATGACTAAAAATAAAATAATTAGTTTAGAAAGAAATAGCAAGGAGTGAAACACTTTTAAGTTAACTGTATCCAGGTGTGACACACTTAACTAAAAACCAGTTTAAAAGTAGGTCATTTAAAATAAACTCTTTGAAGGTTAAAGGAACAAAAATGTGTATTTTTACAAGAAAGCCAAGAGATACAGGTTTGTTGATCTTGATTCTAGCCTAGAGAATCATTTGTCTTTCCTTTATAAGTTATAGATAAAAACTTTTTAGTTGGTGCTCAGCCTCATTTAAAAAATCTCAGATGGCTGCGTAGACACCATTGTGAAGCCTGCCTCTTTCCAAATATATAAGGAAAAGTGTGACTTAATTATTATGCCGGAGAAAAAGAAAGAACCTCATGACTGGAGATAACATTCATCTTTTAGGAGTAACTTTTGGATAAACTTCTTTGACTCAATTCTTTGAAAACAAAAATCAACATTTTACAATTTGGTAAAATCAATTAAAACTCAAACAAGACCGCCAAATTAGGGATACTTAAGGTGTACAAAAATTTTCACTCCACTTTGATACATGCCTTGAAAATACTCCATTTTTTAAATAAACAAAGGTTGTACAGAGATCTAGATGAAGCTAGAAGTTCAGTCCTTTTATTGATAGATATAGTCACAGTGACTCAATTTTCCCATTCCTTTCTTATAGGGAAATGAAAAGTATATTTAAAGGTGATAACATGCAGTCATAATATTTGGAAGTTCTAGGATAAAATTTCCAGCTATGCTTACATAAAATGTTGTCTTTAAATAATAGCACTTCCAAGAAGAGTAATCAGTAAATCAGTCGAAGAAGGAGATACTCCACAGAACAGGCCCCAATTCCTTCAGTTTGTTTTCATTCTTCTCTGTCAATGAAATCACTGAGGTGGTACATATATTAGAAGTATTGTGCAAGATATTCCAACATGAGAGTAAAGCCTGCAAAAATTCTTTCATATTAGGTCTGGGAACCTGAAAAACATTTCAATAATGTCTTAAAACTCTAGAATTGATCAATGCAAGTGATTTTCTCTTTGTAATAGTTACCTTGGAAGGCCATATGTTGTTTTTTTCTAATATTTATTTATCTTTGGCTGCATTGGGTCTTCGTTCCTGGGCGCAGGCTTTCTCTAGTTGCAGTGATCGGGGGCTACCCTTCCTTGTGGTGCATGGGCTTCTCATTGCGGTGGCTTCTCTTGTTGCAGAGCATGGGTTCTAGGTGCACGGGCTTCAGTAATTGTGGCACGCGGGCTCAGTAGTTGTAGCTCGCAGGGTCTAGAGCACAGGCTCAGTAGTTGTGGCACACGGGCTTAGTTGCTCTGCGGCATGTGGGATCTTCCCGGACAGGGGCTCGAACCTGTATCCCCTGCATTGGCAGGCAGATTCTTAACCACTGTGCCACCAGGGAAGCCCAGCCATATGTTTTTATAAACTGTGTTGCCATTGCTCAAAACATTTTGGGAAATTCCTCTTTGAATGCTTTCAGAGTCTGCATTAGACTTTTTTTTTTTTTTTTTTTTTTTTTTTGCGGTACGCGGGCCTCTCACTACTGTGGCCTCTCCCGTTGCGGAGCACAGGCTCCGGATGCGCAGGTTCAGCGGCCATGGCTCACGGGGCCCAGCCGCTCCGCGGCATGTGGGATCTTCCCGGACCGGGGCACGAACCCGTGTCCCCTGCATCGGCAGGCGGACTCCCAACCACTGCGCCACCAGGGAAGCCCTGCATTAGACTTTTTGCATCTCTTCAGTAGTGACATTATTTTGGTGTTTTTATTTTATGCTGAGAGTGAATTTGTTTTTTTGTATATTTTACTATGTTTTTTAAAAATAAATTTATTTATTTTAGTTTTGGCTGTGTTGGGTCTTCGTTGCTGTATGCGGGCTTTTCTCTAGTTGTGGTGAGCAGGGGCCACTCTTGGTTGCGGTGCCCAGGCTTCTCATTGCGGTGGCTTCTTGTTGCGGAGCACGGGCTCTAGGCGCGAGGGCTTCAGTAGTTGTGGCACGTGGACTCAGTAGTTGTGGCTCGCGGGCTCTAGAGCGCAGGCTCAGTAGTTGTGGCGCACGGGCTTAGCTGTTCCGCGGCATGTGGGATCCTCCTGGACCAGGGCTCGAACCCGTGTCCCCTGCATTGGCGGGCGGATTCTTAACCAAGGCGCCACCAGGGAAGCCCTGTTTTTTTGTGTATTTTAAATAGCCAAAATTACTTCATCTATGATCTGGTGGGAAACACATTTTTTCTTTTTGGTAAAATGAGAAATGTTTATAAAGTAGTGGCACTGCTTTTTGTCGTCCGGATTGGAAATTTACACAACCCTGTTTGCCAGCTGTGTGACTGCCCAATGCCTCAGTTTCCTTCTCTGTAACAGTAGTAACAATGGCTCACATAGACTTCTTCCATTATGGGATATAATAAATATACTTTAGTAGTCAGAGTGCCCAGCACACAGTTAGAGCTCAATAGTTCTTACCTGGAGAATAGCTACATGAAGGGATTTCTAGCCCTCTCCTTTCTATTAAACTCCTTACTCCATCTATTCAAATCCAGCACAGTCAGTTTCAAAACTGACTCCAAATCTATTCTCTGAAGTCACCTTTTTGGTGTAAATAAATCATTTCGTAATTTTCTCTTTTTCCAACAATCACGGAGTCCTGAAGATTGATTATACATCATGACTCTTAAATCCATCCTCTTTTCTCCAGCCCACTTCCTGTCTTCTATCCTTGAAGCCATGCATTCTCCATGTTGCAGGCAGAGTGATCTTTCCAAAGTGTAAGCCTGATGGAGTCACTTCCCTCTTAAAACATTTTAGTGTTTCCCCATTATCCTCTGGATAGAGGACAGTCTTCTCAGTGGGACATATAAAGCCATTTGTGATCTGAACCTGGTTTATTCTAGAAGCATCAGTGCCACATTTCTTTAAATGTAGTATATTCTCACTTTCCCAGGATTTTGCAAGAGGCTGAAATTTGCTCCCTTTGGCTTCTGGGTAACTCCTACCGTTCCCTCTGGATTTGATTTAGAGATTAAGTTCTCCAGGAAACTCACACTCCCAGGCCCTCTACGGGTCCCACTTCCCACCCAAGGCTCATTTAGGTATACCTCTTAAGTATTCTCATAGCACCTGCTCAACCATTGCCCTGTATTGTAATCCTCTACTTGAAATTTATTTCCACAACAAGACATGAGCTTCTGGAGGGCAGGCCCTGTGTCTTATTCATGCTAGTCTTAGTTGAACACCCCGGGACCTTGTATTCATATTTACATCCCTAGGAACATAATAGGGCTCAGTAATCATTTATTGAATGAACGAATAATGTTTCTGATGTCTTATTTACTGCTCTTGTAGCTCATTAACGATTTTTATTGTTATTAAGATAAAATAAATCTCCCAAATTTGGGCTTTCACACCTTCCCTCTCTGACTTGAAAAAACCCAGAGCTGCAGCTCAGCCTCTCACTTGATGTGGATCTTTGCTCACGCATCACCTCGGAAGGGTCTTCTGAGTAAGTAAATAGGACACACGATCAGACCATTGTCAAACACAGCTATATTTTTCTCGATACACTTATCGACTCTGACATTATATTCTATATTTATTATTTGTTTGTTTATTCCTGATGTCTGTAAGCTCCGTAAAGCTGAGTTTGTTTTATTCACCACTGGGTCCCAGCTCCCACAATACTGTCTGGCACATGCTGGGTGCTTAATGTTAAGTAAAGTATTGAATACCAGATTATAAGGTCCTTGAGAACAGTAAATTGTGTATGCTCCACATAATAACCTAAAATATTATAGTATGTAATTGATAAATATATGTACATGTATTTGCTGTAGTCACCTAAAAAAAGTAACAGGGTGCCTGTTGAGGCAGGCAATACCTGTAGGTAAACTTTGAGGGGGGGAAATTAAAAATTAAGTGAGCACTTCCAACCTGTAAGAAAGGAGGCAGACAGTTTCTTTGAATCAGGTCTTCTGCTAAAAATCACGGGATATTTTGCCTTTAGTTATGTACATGTGGTATAGGAAGGTTTCCCTTGTTTGAAGGGGGAATGACAGTTGAAACAAAAGGCTGCCATGCCCTAGGACCCCTTGAGTAAAAAAGGTCCCTGGGATGGAATGAATTTGTATAAGGAATTTGGAACATCTGGAAGAGAGGAACTAAAACATGTATCTTTATTACCTGTGATTTAGCATTGGGAGGCGGCTGGGGGCGGCGGGACTTGGAGGGGTACAGTGTGCCAAGCTGAATCAGGATGCCCCTGATCTAGGTACAAAGGCAGAGAAGAGCAATGGTTCCCCCTGAGGAAAAATCATCTGCAAAAGGGGCAGAGGTGGATTTATCCCGAAGTTACAGAAGCTTCCAGGATCATTCATTTACAGGACCCCTTCTGAGTCTCTGAGTGGGTCCCTAGCAATGTGACCACATCACTGCAACTATTTAACTGCTAACTGATTAAGACAACCGACTCTTTCCACCCAAAATTCCTCCTTGGACTTCTTCAGTAATATCATTGGAGTGGCTGAAGGCGTTTTGGGGATCCAGCTAAGAGGAAGTTCATAGGTATACATTTAGTTTGGTTTAAGGGGGATATCTTTATTTGGTTCAAAGTCAATTCTTTTTATTGTTAAGTTTTTGCTAGCTGCCCTGCTGGAGGAATGAATTATAAGAATATTCCTACCACCCATTCTTCAGAATCACCTAATCTCAGGACAAGAAGGGTCAGACATCCTGTTGAAATATAAATGTGTCTTACACCACCTGTCACTAGAAGTATGTGGATAGTTCAGGAGAAAAAAGCTCTTTCTGACTTGGGGAATCTGGAAAAGTGTGATGAGACTTAGTTTAAAATGAAACTGTAGGGCTTCCCTGGTGGTGCAGTGGTTGAGAGTCCGCCTGCCGATGCAGGGGACACGGGTTTCTGCCCCGGTCCGGGAAGATCCCACATGCCGCGGAGCGGCTAGGCCCGTGAGCCATGGCCGCTGAGCCTGCATGTCCGGGTCCTGTGCTCCGCAACGGGAGAGGCCACAACAGTGAGAGGCCCGCACATCGCAAAAAAAAAAAAAAAAGAAGAAACTGTAATATGTTTTAAAATTACTGGATAGTAAAAAATTCTGGAAGGTATAGAAGAAGAATGCTACTTTACTAGTCTTTGCTGAAAAAGGTATTAACTATTTGATTCCAATGATAAACTAAACAGCAAAGGATGTAGAGTATGATTTTAAGGGCTTCACCTGATACTCTACCATTCCCTGCCTTCCATCAAAAAAAAAATTTTTTTTTGTTTAAAATAGAACCTCATGATGGAAGAGGACATAGTATCTGACATTGCTAGACTCTTGGGGTACAAATGCACTGCATCCCAAGCCTCAGCATGCTAGCACACACAGACTAACATGTTGCTACCCACCCTGTGTAAGAACGATTTGCCAGGAATATTCCAATGGTGGGATTCCAGTTGGAGGGGAGTCTAACTGGAGGGGATATTGAAGCACCAGAAATTGAGGGTATGTAGGGAATGAAATTCTAGCCCAAACCAAAGAACACTGTTCTATATGAACACAGATTAAGACTGCAAGAATGAAAGGTACAATAATAGGAAATACAAATGTAGGTAATGACGGGCTTATATGATCCTCTCCTCTTGGTCATTCCTATGTTCTCAAGAACACTCTCCTATATAACTCTAGCACAGTGCTTGAAAGCCTTAAAACAAGTATTTGAGGATTAAGAGACTCATTGGATATGCTGGATATCTTCTGTTTGTTCCTCCAGATCCTACTCTGTTCCCCACAAGGCTGACCTATAAGGACCATATAAACAAGTTCCTTTGGAGCCAAGAATATACACTGGAGAAAAGACAGTCTCTTCAATAAGTGGTGCTGGGAAAACTGGACAGTTACATGTAAAAGAATGAAATTAGAACATTCTCTGACACCATATACAAAAATAAACTCAAAATGGATCAAAGACCTAAATGTAAGACAGGATACTATAAAACTCCTAGAGGAAAACATAGGCAGGACACCCTTTGACATAAATTGCAGCAATATCTTTTTGGATCCATCTCCTACAGTAATGGAATTAAAAACAAAAATAAACAAATGGGATGTAATTAAACTTAAAAGCTTTTGCACAGCAAAGGAAACCATAAACAAGATGAAAAGACAACTTACAGAATGGGGGAAAATATTTGCAAATGATGCAACCAAGAAGGAATTAATTTCCAAAATATACAGACAGCTCACACAGCTCAATATCAAAAAAACAACCCAATCAAACAGTGGGCAGAAGGCCTAAATAGACATTTCTCCAAAGAAGACATACAGATGGCCAACAGGCACATGAAAGCATGCTCAACATCACTAATTATTAGAGAAATGCAAATCAAAAGTACAATGAGGTATCACTTCACTCCAGGAAGAATGGTCATCATCAAAAAGTCTACAAACAATACATGCTGGAGACAGTGTGGAGAAAAAGGAACCCTCCTACACTATAGGTGGGAATGTAAATTGGTATAGCCACTATGGAGAACAGTATGGAGTTTCCTTTAAAAACTAACAATAGAGTTACCATATGATCCTGCAATCTCACTCCTGGGCATATATCTGGAGAAAACTATACTCCAAAAAGATACATGCACCCCAATGTTCATTGCAGCACTATTTACAATAGCCAAGACATGGAAACTACCTAAATGTCCATCGACAGATCAATAGATAAAGAAGATGTGGTATATATATATATATATATATATATATATATATGTATATATATACATACAGTGGAATATTAGCCATAAAAAAGAATGAAATAATGCCATTTGCAGCAAGATGGATGGACCTAGAGATTATCATACTAACTGAAGTCAGATAGAGAAAGACATATATGCTATCACTTATATGTGGATTCTAAAAAAAAAAAGGTACAAATGAACTTATTTACAAAACAGAAATAGACCCACAGACATAGAAAATAAACGGATGGTTACCAAATGGGAAAGGGGGAGGGAGAGATAAATTAGGAATTTGGGATTAACATATACACACTACTATATATAAAAGAGATAACCAACAAGGACCTACTGTATAGCACAGGGAACTATACTCAATATTTTATAATAACCTATAAGGGAAAAGAATCTGAAAAAAGAATATATATATATATGTGTGTGTGTGTGTGTGTGTGTGTGTGTGTGTGTGTATACACACACACACACACACACATATATATAAAACTGAATCACTTTGCTGTACACCTGAAACTAACACAACACTGTAAATCAACTATACTTCAATTTTAAAAAATAATATGAATATGACTGTATTGATATTAATCATATATGTAATTATAAAAGTGTAATATAAATTTGTATATTTATAAATTTGTAAATTTTCTCAGCTTATTAGATTTTAGCAGAATTAAGAAAAACAAGCTTTTTTGCCCTCTGGCTATTGGCTGCCTTGGTTTACAGGGAGCATCAGAAAGAGATGGCAGGCGTGGAGGAAAATGAGCTCAGAATCTTTAATAACCCGATATGGTAAACTAAACATGACATCAGTTTTTTTTGCTATTTCTCCCATGGAAGGGTGGAGTCCAATTCCCCTCTCCTGTTTAATCAGGGCTGGCCTAAGTAGCCTACTTGAACAATTGAATGCAGTGGCGGTGACATTTGGAGACTCCTGAGGCTATGGCATCACAAGAAGCCTTGAAGCCCCCACTACCTAGGTCTCTCTTGGAACACTCACTCTTGGAGCTCTGTGCTGTCTTGTAAGAAGTCAACTACCCTGAGACTTCCCTGCTGGAGGGAGACATAGGGAGAGCCGGAGGAGAGAGAGCAATGCTGGCCATCCCCTAGCTGTTCCAGCCTTCCGGGGCAGACATGTGAGTGAAGACAATATCTTGGAGGATACTGCAATCCCAGCAGACATATCATGGAGAAGAACCAAGGAACCCAGCCAACAACTGTACGGAGGCCCCAGATATATGACCCCTGTCAAGCTGTCTCAAACATCTCCAGCTGTTCAAACGACCCCAGCTGAGACTCCAGGCTTTTGTGAAGCAAAAATAATCCATCTCTGCTGTGCCCTTGCCAGAGTTACTGACCCACAAAATTGTGAGCACAATATGTGATTATTGTTTCACAGCAATAAGTAACCAAACACCTGGTAACCTCCCAACTGGGTCAGCCCTGGTTGGCTGTGTCCCTCTGCCAAAGTCCCTTCCAGACAACCCTCTCCATAGAACTAGGCTTGCCTTACAGCCTGTGGGAGCTAACGGCTCCCTGCCATGTCTAGCTGTACTATCCTTTGTTATTGCCTTTTAAAAATCTTCTCCACCTTTCAAAAAAAAAGTCAATTAAATTCTCCGAGTGTCATCTGTTTCCTGTCAGGATCTTGGCTTATATACCAGACCTGATATACAGGTCTCAAGATTTATTAAAGAGCAGGGGAGAAAGCTACACACAGTCTATGTAAGGAGGTTCAAAATTATGCTTTAGAAAGCCAGAGACAAATTAGCAAAATAGTATGTGTGTATAGTCGTATCAGGTAATTAGTATGTTACCCTTAATGAAATACTTTAGAATACTTTAGAAGAGACTAGGTTTTTAATGCCATCCTTTACGTTTTCTGGATTCAGTGACTCTTACCCATTCTTTTGCTTTGTGAGGAAAGTGGTCGTTTTCTGGCATACTGTCTTATTTTATTTAACAAACAGTTATGTCACACTTTCTATATTTAAGGCGCTCTGGAACAATATACAAATAATAATTCATTTGATCCTCCTAATAACGCTATCCGTCATTTTACAAATGAAGACGCTGGGGCATGTAGAGATTATATTACAGGTTCAAGGGCTCACAGCTAGTAAGTGGCAGAGCTAGGCTAGTACTTGAAGCCACACAGTTCAGCTAGAGGGTGTACACTCTTTACCACTGTGTTATGCTGTGAAGTCTTGCCAGGAAAGACTTAGGAAATGGGAGAAATGAGTCACCCTGCTCTGCTGTGTGATTAGGGTCAGTGAGTCTTGGTACCACCTCTTCTCACAGGTGTCAGAGATGATGGACAGCGAAAAAGAGAAAGAGGTTGGGAGTTCCTCAGTGGACAGACACTGGAGAGGACAAGTATACTAGTTATCTGTTGCTGTGTAACAAGGTGCCTCAAAATGTAGTGGCTTAAAGCAACAATAATACGTTTTTATGTCTCATGGTTTCTGTGGGTCAGGAATTCAGATGGGGTACAGCAGGGTTGCTAATTCACTACACCTGGAGTCTCAGGTGGAAGACGTGCAGGCTGGGGTTGGAACCATGTGAAGGCTCATTCACTCCTACGTGGGCCTAGCTGGGTCTGTAGTCTGGAAAACCCCTCACAGCCCCCTACCCTCTTTCTGATTCCAGAAGTGCTTAGAGGAAAGGTTACCCACAAGATGAAATGTGGTTTTACCTGTAGGAGTTACTATTTTGGAGAACCTGGCTTGCGTGATTATTTACAATTGTTTCAGTCAGGATCTCTGAAGAAAATAGAGGATAAACTCAAACTGATTAAAAGGATTATTATTTAAAAAAATTTTTTTTTTAATTTATTTTTGGCTGCGTTGGGTCTTCATTGCTACGCACAGGCTTTCTCTAGTTGTGGCGAGCGGAGGCTACTCTTCATTGCAGTGTGCAGGCTTCTCACTGCCATGGCTTCTCTTGCTGTGGAGCACGGGCTCTACACAGGTGGGCTTCCGTAGTTGTGGCACGCGGGCTCAGTAGTTGTGGTTCGCGGGTTCTAGAGCGCTGGCTCAGTAGTTGTGGAGCACAGGCTTAGTATCTCTGCGGCATGTGGGATCTTCCTGGACCAGGGCTTGAACCTGTGTCCCTTGCATTGGCAGGCGGATTCTTAACCACTGCGCCACCAGGGAAGTACCTTATTTTTATTTTATTTTATTTTTTAACATCTTTATTGGAGTATAATTGCTTTACAATGGTGTGTTAGTTTCTGCTGTATAACAAAGTGAATCAGCTATACATATACGTATATCCCCATATCTCCTCCTTCTTGGTCTCCCTCCCACCCTCCGTATCCCACCACTCTAGGGGGTCACAAAGCACGGAACTGATCTCCCTGTGCTATGTGGCTGCTTCCCACTAGCTATCTATTTTACATTTGGTAGTATATATAAGTCCATGCCACTTTCTCACTTCGTCCCAGCTTGCCCTTCCCCTTCCCCATGTCCTCAAGTCCATTCACTACGTCTGCGTCTTATTCCTGTCCTGCCCCTAGGTTCTTCAGAACAATTTTTTTTTTTTTTAGATTCCATATATATGTGTTAGCATACGGTTTTCATTATTCTTTTTCTTACTTCACTCTGTATGACAGTCTCTAGGTCCATCCACCTCACTACAAATAACTCAATTTTGTTTTTTTTTATGGCTGAGTAATATTCCATGGTATATATGTGCCACATCTTCTTTATCCATTCATCTGTCGATGGACACTTAGGTTGCTTCCATGTCCTGGCTATTGTAAATAGAGCTGCAATGAACATTGTGGTACATGACTCTTTTTAAATTATGGTTTTCTCAGGGTATATGCCCAGTAGTGGGATTACTGGGTCATATGGTAGTTCTATTTTTAGTTTTCTAAGGAACCTCCATGCTGTTCTGCACAGTGGCTATATCAATTTACATTTCCACCAACAGTGCAGGTGGGTTCCCTTTTCTCCACACCCTTTCCAGCATTTATTGTTTGCAGATATTTTGATGATGGCCATTCAGCCTGTGTGAGAAGATACCTCACTGTAGTTTTGATTTGCATTTCTCTAATGTTTAATGATGTTGAGCATCCTTTCATATGTTTGTTGGCAATCTGTGTATCTCCTTTGGAGAAATGTCTATTTAGGTCTTCTGCCCATTTTTGGATTGGGTTGTTTGTTTTTATGATATTGAGCTGCATGAGCTGCTTGTAAATTTTGGAGATTAATCCTTTGTCAGTTGCTTCATTTGCAAATATTTTCTCCCATTCTGAGGGTTGTCTTTTCGTCTTGTTTATGGTTTCCTTTGCTGTGCAAAAGCTTTTAAGTTTCATTAGGTCCCATTTGTTTATTTTGTTTTTATTTCCATTTCCCTAGGAGGTGGGTCAAAAAGGATCTTGCTGTGACTTATGTCATACAGTGTTCTGCCTATGTTTTCCTCTAAGAGTTTTATAGTGTCTGGCCTTACATCTAGTTCTTTAACCCATTTTGAGCTTATTTTTGTGTATGGTGTTAGGGAGTGTTCTGACTACATTCTTTTACATGTACCTGTCCAGTTTTCCCAGCACCACTTATTGAAGAGGCTGTCTTTTCTCCATTATATATTCTTGCCTCATTTATCAAAAATGAGGTGACCATAGGTGTGTGGGTTTATCTCTGGGCTTTCTATCCTGTTCCATTGATCTATATTTATGGTTTTTGTGCCAGTAACATACTGTCTTGATTACTGTAGTTTGTAGTATAGCCTGAAGTCCAGGAGCATGATTCCTCCAGCTCTGTTTTTCTTTCTCAAGATTGCTTTGCCTATTCGGGGTCTTTTGTGTTTCCATACAATTTGGGAATTTTTTTGTTCTAGTTCTGTGAAAAATGCCAGTGGTAGTTTGATGGGATTGCAATGAATCTGTAGATTGCTTTGGGCAGTAGAGTCATTTTCACAGTGTTGATTCTTCCAATCCAAGAACATGGTATATCTCTCCATCTGTTTGTATCATCTTTAATTTCATTCATCAGTCTTATAATTTTCTGCATACAGGTCTTTTTTTGTCTCCCTAGGTAGGCTTATTCCTAGGTATTTTATTCTTTTTGTTGCAGTGGTAAATGGGAGTGTTTCCTTAATTTCTCTTACAGATTTTTCATCATTAGTGTATAGGAATGCAAGAGATTTCTGTACATTAATTTTGTATCCTGCTACTTTACCAAATTCATTGATTAGCTCTAGTAGTTTTCTGGTAGCATCTTTAGGATTCTCTATGTATAGTATCATGTCATCTGCAAACAGTGACAGCTTTACTTCTTCTTTTCCTATTTGTATTACTTTTATTTCTTTTTCTTCCCTGATTGCTGTGGCTAAAACTTCCAAAACTATGTTGAATAACAGTCATGAGAGTGGACAATCTTGTCTTGTTCCTGATCTTACAGGAAATGGTTTCAGTTTTTCACCATTGAGAATGATGTTGGCTGTGGGTTTGTCATATATGGCCTTTATTATGTTGAGGTAGGTTCCCTCTATGCCTACTTTCTGGAGCATTTTTATCATAAATGGGTGTTGAATTTTGTTAAAAGCTTTTTCTGCCTCTATTGAGATAATCATATGGTTTTTCCCCTCCAATTTGTTAATATGGTTTATCACATTGTTTGATTTGCGTATATTGAAGAATCCTTGCATTCCTGGGTTCACGAACGCCACTTGATCATGGTGTTTGATCCTTCTAGTGTGCTGTTGGATTCTGTTTGCTAGTATTTTGTTGAGGATTTTTGCATCTATGTTCATCAGTGATATTGGCCTGTAGTTTTCTTTCTTTGTGACATCTGTGTTTGGTTTTGGTATCAGGTTGATGGTGCCCTCGTAGAATGAGTTTGGGAGTGTTCCTCCCTCTGCTATATTTTGGAAGAGTTTGAGAAGGATAGGTGTTAGCTCTTCTCTAAATGTTTGATAGAATTTGCCCGTGAAGCCATTTGGTCCTGGGCTTTTGTTTGTTGCAAAATTATAAATCACAGTCTCAATTTCTGTGCTTGTGATTGGTCTGTTTATATTTTCTATTTCTTCCTGGTTCAGTCTTGGAAGGTTGTGCTTTTCTAAGAATTTGTCCATTTCTTCCAGGTTGTCCATTTTATTGACATATAGTTGCTTGCAGAAATCTCTCATGATCCTTTGTATTTCTGCAATATCAGTTGTTACTTGTTCTTTTTCATTTCTAATTGTGTTGATTTGAGTCTTCTCCCTTTTTTTCTTGATGAGTCTGGCTAATGGTTTATCAATTTTGTTTATCTTCTCAAAGAACCAGCTTTTAGTTTTATTGATCTTTGCTATTGTTTCCTTCGTTTCTTTTTCATTTATTTCTGATCTGACCTTTATGATTTCTTTCCTTCTGCTAACTTTGGGGTTTTTTGTTTCTTCTTTCTCTAATTGCGTTAGGTGTAAGGTTAGGTTGTTTATTTGAGATGTTTCTTGTTTATTGAGGTAGGATTTTATTGATATAAACTTCCCTCTTAGAACTGCTTTTCCTATGTCCCATAGGTCTTGGGTTGTTGTGTTTTCACTGTCATGTGTTTCTAGGTATTTTTTGATTTCCTCTTTGATTTCTTCAGTGATCTCTTGGTTATTAAGTAGTGTATTGTTTAGCCTCCATGTGTTTGTATTTTTTACAGATTTTTTCCTGTAATTGATATCTAGTCTCATAGCATTGTGGTCAGAAAAGATACTTGACACAATTTCAATTTTCTTAAGTTTACCAAGCCTTGATTTGTGACCCAAGATATGATCTATCCTGGAGAATGTTCCATGAGCACTTAAGAAGAAAGTGTATTCTGTTGTTTTTGGATGGAATGTCCTATAAATATCAATTAAGTCCATCTTGCTTAAGGTATCATTTAAAGCTTATGTTTCCTTATTTATTTTCATTTTGGATGATCTGTCCATTGGTGGACCTTGGGTGTTAAAGTCCCCTACTATGATTGTGTTACTGTCGATTTCCCCCTTCATGGCTGTTAGCATTTGCCTTATGTATTGAGGTGCTCCTATGCTGGGTGCCTAAATATTTACAATTGTTATATCTTCTTGTTGGATTGATCCCCTGATCATTATGTAGTGTCCTTCTTTGTCTTTATTTTAAAGTCTTTTTTGTCTTTATTTTAAAGTCTATTTTGTCTGATATTTGATTTCTTTTGATTTCCATTTGCATGGAATATCTTTTTCCATTCCCTCACTTTTAGTCTGTATGTGTCCCTAGATCTGAAGTGGGTCTCTTGTAGACAGCATATATGCAGGTCTTGTTTTTGTATCCATTCAGCCAGTCTATGTCTTTTGGTTGGAGCATTTAATCCATTTACATTTAAGGTAGTTATAGATATGTATGTTCCTATTACCATTTTCTTAATTGTTCTGGGTTTGTTGTTGTAGGTCTTTTTCTTCTCTTGTGTTTCCTGCCTAGAGAAGTCCCTTTAGCATTTGTTTTTAAAGCTGGTTTGGTGGTGTTGAATTCTCTCAGCTTTTGCTTGTCTGTAAAGATTTTCATGTCTCCGTCATATCTAAATGAGATCCTTGCTGGGTAGAGTAATCTTGGTTGTAGGTTTTTCCCTTTCTTCACTATAAATATGTCCTGCCACTCCCTTCTGGCTTGCAGAATTTCTGCTGAAAGATCAGCCGTTAACCTTATGAGGATTCCTTTGTATGTTATTTGTGTTTTACCCTTGCTGCTTTTAATATTTTTTCTTTGTATTGAATTTTTGATAGTCTGATTAATATATGTCTTGGCGTGTTTCTCCTTGGATTTATCCTGTATAGGACTCTCTGTGCTTCCTGGACTTGATTGACTATTTCCTTTCCCATATTAGGGAAGTTTTCAACTATAATCTCTTCAAATATTTTCTCAGTCCCTTTCTTTTTCTCTTCTTCTTCTGGGACCCCTATAATTCAAATGTTGGTGCATTTAATGTTGTCCCAGAGGTCTCTAAGACTGTCCTCAATTCTTTTTTCTTTATGCTTCTCTGCAGTAGTTATTTCCACTATTTTATCTTCCAGGTCAGTTATCTGTTCTTCTGCCTCAATTATTCTGCTATTGATTCCTTCTAGAGAATTTTTAATTTCATTTATTGTGTTGTTCATCATTGTTTGTTTGCTCTTTACTTCTTCCAGGTCCTTGTTAAACGTTTCTTGTATTTTCTCCATTCTATTTCCAAGATTTTGCATCATCTTTACTATCATTACTCTGAATTCTTTTTCAGGTAGACTGCCTATTTCCTCTTGATTTGTTTGGTCTGGTGGGTTTTTACATTGCTCCTTCATCTGTTGTGTGTTTCTCTGTCTTGTCATTTTGCTTAACTTACTAAGTTTGGGGTCTCCTTTTCACAGGCTGCAGGTTCATAGATCCTGTTGTTTTTGGTGTCTGCCCCCAGGGACTAAGGTTGGTTCAGTGGGTTGTGTAGGCTTCCTGGTGGAGGGAACTAGTGCCTCTGTTCTGGTGCATGAGGCTGGATCTTGTCTTTCTGGTAGGCAGGACTGAGTCCGGTGGTGTGTTTTGGGGTATCTGTGACCTTATATATGATTTTAGGCAGCCTGTCTGCTAATGGGTGGGGTTGTGTTCCTGTCTTACTAGTTGTTTGGCATAGGGTGTCCAGCAGTGGAGCTTGCTGGTTGTTGAATGGAGCTTGCTCTTAGAATTGAGATGGAGATCTCTGGGACAGCTTTCGCCATTTCATATTATGTAGAGCTGGGAGGTCTCTGGTGGACCAATGTCCTGAACTCGGTTCTCCCACCTCAGAGGCACAGGCCTGACACCCGGCCGGAGCACCAAGACCCTGTCAGCCACATGGCAAAAACCACCAATTTGATTTGTCTGGTCCCTTACATGATGTTGAATAAGAATATACAGGGAGATTCAGGCAGCTTCCTTGGGATTTCTCAGTTCAATTTTTGGAGTGCCCTTTGAGGCAAATCCTTTCCAGTCTTGAAATCTGGATGCAACAGGCTAATGGTAACAAAAGCTTTGCTGAAGCAAACTTCGCTCCTGATCCAGGAACTGCGTAACTGTTATACATGGCATACCTCTCCTCATTAATCAATGAGCTTTGGCCACTTAAATGTCTTGGGAGTCTTTTGCTAAGGGCACCTGAAATGAACAAACCTCCTCACTGAGCCCAGGAATGGCTGATCTCTGCTAGCTGACCTGATGCAAGTTGAACTCTGAGGCAGAGCACCGCTTGGACGAGCACGGGAAGGAACGTCATGCGGACCAAGCCCTGACCTTTGCCGGGGCCTTCACAGCAGGGCCTGGGGCCTGGGCGCTGCTTGTTCAGAAGTGGCTCATTTTAATGTGCTCTGACCTAAAGCTGCAGCTGGTTTCTAGAAAGGGAACAAAAAACACTGCATTTAAAAACAGCAGCCGGGCTTCCCTGGTGGCGCAGTGGTTGAGAGTCCGCCTGCCGATGCAGGGGACACGGGTTCGTGCCCTGGTCCGGGAAGATCCCACATGCCGCGAAGCAGCTGGGCCCGTGAGCCATGGCCGCTGAGCCTGCGCGTCCGGAGCCTGTGCTCCGCAACGGGAGAGGCCGCAACAGTGAGAGGCCCGCGTACCCCCTCCACCCCCCCCAAAAAAAAACAACAGCAGCCAAGCCCTCCCTTAACCTTGCCTGATCTCTGGGGAGTTAGTTCTACCCCCCACCCCATCCCTGTCACAAAGAAATCTGCAATCTCCTCTTACGTTTAAAAGTGTGGGAGTGTTTAAAGGAACCAAAACATCTCTCCTTCTTCTCGTGTTCTGGCTAAGTAAGCCAATAAGTATCTGATTAAGTTAGTTTGAGTTGGGTTTTCTGTCATTTGCTGCTGAAAGTATCCTAACTGCTGAAAGTATCCTAATCTATGTACTGTCAACACTTTATTCTGGTGCTGAGTCAATAACACAAGTAAAAAAGATAGTCCTTGCTCGTTGTATCAAAATGGTAAGACCTATGCAAACTCAGAAGTCTATACTTAGGGGCCCGCCAAGCCAAATAAACACCTCCTAAGGACCGCATTAGTTTAAAAACTTGCCAGTTCAAATATACCCGTTCATCTTACGTCATCAAGTTTCAGTTCCCTAACATTGTACATTGTGTGTTTTGTGAAATTACAAGTTTCCTGTGATAGCAAGAAGCCCAAGTAATAATTTACCTGGCAAAGGAAGGTGAAGAGTGAAGATGGGTATATATTTGTGTATGAATTGCTGTAGAACCTCTGCATATTTTTAACACATGACATGATTAAAATTTTTAAAAAATTAGCTGATTTTTTAAAATCCAACAAATTAAGAAAAGGCCATGAGTTCCTTTTCAGGTACAGTTAAAGAGAATCACTAGAATCAGAGCCATTAAAATTTGTTTCAAATTGTTACGGTACCTTAAAAAGAACATTTGATCCTTGAGAAGATGACAGCAATACATATAATATTTAGCAAGCATTCTGAATTGAAATGATCACAGAACTATCAATATGGGATTTCAAAGTGAGACTGACTCAAGCAATTAACCTAAAATTATGTGTCCATGTTGTTTAAAGATCTAGCAGAGAAGCCTAATTGGCACTTATGAAATACCATTTCACTTACACTCCAATTTAAAAGTATGCTTGTGCCTTGAATAATGCTCTTGAGTATAAAAATAGGAACCAGATGTACTTTAAAAATTTAAATGAATTTGTTTAAGTGATTATTTATGGTCTATAATCAAATTATTAACTTTTTTAAAAAAGCATTTACTTTTTGTGTAAAAAAAGATTAAGTTTGCTTGCTTTCCTTCCCAACTAGCATTTATGGTACATTTATTTGGTATAAAGGGGTAAAAACAATCCAGCTCTTATGTAAGCTAGAGAACTGACTTTTGGCATCCCAGAGAGATTTCTTCTTTGCATTATACATTTACTTTGTATTTATGTATTTTGAAAAAAGCAATAATTCTATGTTTTTAAGTAGCAGGACATCTGTTCTGTTGGTCAGAATTTGTTCGTATATAATCACAGTATCGTCTCCAATTGATTTTTATTTATTTATTTATTTTTTGCGGTACGCAGGCCTCTCACTGTTGTGGCCTCTCCCGTTGCGGAGCACAGGCTCCGGACACGCAGGCTCAGTGGCCACGGCTCACGGGCCCAGCCTCTCCGCGGCATGTGGGATCCTCCCGAACCCGGGCACGAACCCATGTCCCCTGCATCCGCAGGCGGACTCTCAACCACTGCGCCACCAGGGAAGTCCTCCAATTGATTTTATAGTAACTATTTTCTAACCTTTTCTTGGATTGATGGTTTATTATGTTAAACATTTATTACTTCATGTGAAATAGGTACAATCTTTAAACCAAATTAACAAATATTTATTGAATATATATATATGCAAGGTGTAATATTTAAATATTATTATTTTCCCTGTTGGACATAAAAATCCAGGTTGTTTAAGTCACACTGTCACCTGATAAGGTGCAGACAGTATCCCAACTGCTTTATTTACAGTAAAGAAAAACTAATCACTAACTGTAAAGAAACTTTAGTTGCAAAACAAGTTAGTGAAAACATGAATAGTGATAATTATAATCATATCCAACGTTCGTTGAGCATTGAATTTAGAAAATAAATGTTTCCTAGTGCCTTCTGAAATCTCTATTACCTTGCCTGCTCAAGGCTTTTTCCACTATCTAATAAAAATACGACTCTATTCAGATAAATGTATCCCTTATATTAATTAGTTCTACAAAAGCTAATTGACTTAGAGCTTATAATACTTTTTTCTTTTGCTTTAGGACCCAAATAGGCAATGTTCTATTGCCCAATATAAGGGAAGGTAACTCATGTTTTGAAGAATAATTGGACTATTCATAGGATCCAGAAAACTCCTCAATGTTTCTTCATCCATCTGTGTATTCATTAAAAAGGATTTTTTTTGAATGCCTACTATGTAAAATAAATTCTAATTATTTGTAAGTGTTTTGTGAAGGTATGTTAATAAATTCTAATTATTTAAAAGTGTTTTGTGAAAATACACTATTACTGGGAAGATAGCTATTAGGGCATTTATTTTCTGTTTATTTTACAAGGAAATGTACCCCTCTGAGTTTGATTTAGATATGTATTCCTAAAGTAAATATTGCTATTGATGGCTTCCTGTTTAATGTCAGGATAGTTAAGTGACCCTAGAAATCTTCCAGTTGTGTTAAAGTTTCCTTTACATGGATTCCAATATAATTGCTGTCATATTATTTGATATGTAAAAACCAGCTACCTCCTATATTCAAACTTTTATAGCATTTTATTCTTACATTTACTAAGAGACAAATTACTTTATGAAAATAATAGTATTATTTTTAAGGAATAATACTATGTCTTCTTTAGGCCAACATTTAACATGTCACAATTTTTAGACAGAAATTAAATTAACTATACTGGCTTCCTGGTTCTTGGGAAGTTATTTATTACTATTTTTTTTTCTTATCTGCAAAATTAAATTCTACCAAATCTACTGAGTTTCCTACATCTGGATCCACATCCTCTGCTTTTCCTGCAGTAGCATGGCTCTTACCAACCACCTCCCCCCACCCCCCAGCTTGTGTACTGGGTCCTGTTCCTCCTTAACCTCTCTGAGGCTAGGCTGATCTCTTCTCTCTTCTGCATCATCCTTTCTTTCTGCACTAAATTATTCCCACCAGCTAAAAGCATGTGGAATATCTCCCATCTCGTTAAAAAGAACTCCTCATCCCACACCAGCGCTGCCATTTCTCTACTCGCTTGTGTGCTAGAACTCCATACCTGTTTCTATTTTCGTCACTTGCTCATTCTCTGCCTGGATCTTTTATTTGAACCCACATACTTGACTCCTCCACAGCACTCTCTTAAACCCACTGCAGTTAGGTTTTCTGCCATTTCAGCTTCATGGAAGAGCACTTGTTAAGGTCACTAATGACCTCTACCCTGCCATATCCAACATAAAATTCTCAGTCTCATCTTGACTCATCGGCAGCATTTGGAGCAATGACTACCCCTTCTCTGTTTTCTTCATTTGGTTTCCAAGACACCACTCCCATCTCCCTTTACCCCCATCTCACTGGCTGCTTGTCTCTCTTAGTTGCTGGATCTACCTCCTCTTCCTGATTAGAACTCAGTCTTCAGCCTTCTTTTTTATTCATACTTATTTCCTCAGCAATCTCATCTCTTTGCTTAAAATTTCCAAAATTTTATGCCCAACCAATGTAGAGCACTGATTGTTATTTCTTATTGTGACCTACTAACAACTAGGAAAGAAGATTCTGTGGCATCCTTCTTTCTTGATTCCATATTCAATCCTTCATCCTACCTGCTATCCTTGGGAGCAAATGTGATGTTCACTTGTCCGCTCATCTGACAAATACTTACTGAGCAATGTGTGCCAGGCTCTGTGCCGCCTTATCCATAATCTAGGCTTCTAATGGTTTCTGGCCTTTGCCCTCTTTTCTTTTTCCTATCAGTTCTTCTTGCTCAATCTTATCCACTCCCATTAGTTCAGGAATGTTCTAATGACCACTCAAATATATATCTCCAGCCCAGACATTCTCCCCCTCACTGAAAACTCAAAATTGTACCAACTAGATTTCTAATCCTGGAGCAAACACTTCAAATTCAACATTACAATTTAAATGTAATTTTATTAGAAATGGAAACAACACAAACAAACATCTTCCTGCCTGAGTCAGAAATGAGTCATTCTCAATTCCTCCTCTTCCCTCAGCTCACGGTGCCTTTCTAAGTGTCTCCATACCTGGTCACCTTATCTCTATTCCTGCCAATAGTGCTTCATCATTTACTTGCCTTAACCATTTACTCTCTAAGAATATCTCAGCCTCTAGCCTTGTAGTCCTCCAATCCTTGACCCACATTGCTGCCAGCATGATCTGCTTAAAATTAAATCTGAATAATTGACTTCCTTGAGTATTATCTTTTTTTTTTTTTTTTTTTTTTTTTTTTTGCGGTACACGGGCCTCTCACTGTTGTGGTCTCTCCCATTACGGAGCACAGGCTCCGGACGCGCAGGCTCAGAGGCCATGGCTCACGGGCCCAGCCGCACCGCGGCATGTGGGATCTTCCCGGACACGGGCACGAACCTGTGTCCCCTGCATCGGCAGGCGGACTCTCAACCACTGCGCCACCAGGGAAGCCCTTGAGTATTATCTTTGATGGCTCTCCGTCTCCTATGGAATAAAGCTCATAGTTTCATTCCTTGTAAACACAAAACCTTTTGAGCCACATCAGCTCTTCTGCAAAAACTATAAGTTCTGGCCCAACAGAATGACTTGCAGACCCATGAAGCCAACATGCTCTTTGTATCTGCATGTGTTTGCACACCCTGTGTGTCTGGGGAAGATGCACTCTTCCATCAAGACGCAGATCAATTTATACTAACTTTGAAGCTCCTTAAGCACTGATGCCACCAAGAGATAGACCCTCTCTCTTGTATGTTATATTACTTTGTATAGATCTCTCATTTTTTCCCCCATGTATTTCACGTAGTGTAATTATTTGTCTGCATGTTGTCTATTCCACTGTACAGGGAAGTCTATGTAGGCAGTGACCTTGTATAATTCATCTTATCATTTCAGTCCACTATTTTTATTTCATCTTTTCTAAAGAAGAGGGAACAGCTGATGTGCACTATCCTTTTAATGAATATTTTTAAACTGCAGAAGTTTAGTTTAGTTTAGATAAAACATTATTTTTCTAAAATATAATAACTGTTTTCCTAATATTAGTTACTCACATATACAGTTTTTACATTGAAATATAATTCACCTATCATAAAATTTATCCTTTTAAAGTGTACAATTCACTGGTTTTTACTATATTCACAAAGTTGTACAACCATCACCACTATATGATTCCAAAACGTTTCTAATCCTAGAACACTTTTATTACCCCCAAAAGAAACTCTGACCCCATTCCCTGTCACTCCCCAACCCCATCCCTTCTCCAGATCAACTAATCTATTTTCCACCTCTATAGGTTTGCCTATTCTGACCATTTAATATAAGTGGAAATATATAATATGTGATCTTTCATGTCTGGCTTCTTTCACTTAGCATAATGTTTTCAAGGTTCACCCAGGTTGTAGCACATATCATTCCTTTTTATGAGCGAATAATATTCCACTGTATGGATATATCATTTCTTGTTTACCCATTCTTCAATCGATGGACATTTGGGTTTTGATACTTTTGGCTACTGTGAAATAATGCTTCTGTGAATATTAATGTACAAGTTTTTATGTGGCCATACATTTTTAATACTCTTAGGTATATATAAGGAATGGAACTGTTGGGTCACATGATAACTCTGTTTACCTTTTTAAGGAACTGACAAATTGTCTTCCAAAGTGATTGCACAATTTTACTTTTCCATGATCTATATATGAGGATTCCAATTTCCTTACATCCTCATTAATACTTGTTATTGTCCATCTTTTTTTATTACAGCCTTCTTAGTGGGTATGAAGTGGTAGCTCATTGTGGTTATAAGGGTTTGATATCATCCTCCTGTAAAAGAGTTATAAAGAGTTCCATTCTATCTAAAATCAGTAAACAAATATTTTGTTTTATTCTACACTGAAATAAATGTGAGGTTAAGACTCTCAGAAGACAGCTATTCTTTTCTCTTATCTAAACATCTTTAACGTTTCACAGGACTTAGCATATTTTAAATTATTTATTATTCCTAAGATTCTTCCAAGACTCTCTCCTGTTTCCCAATTTTGGGGGCAATATAAGGCCCCCAAATACAAAGCTCTTGATTTGACACAGATTAACTTTGAGGGAAAAATACTTTCTAGCTCCCATCTTCCTATTTATCCTATATGTAAGCGTTATATGACAGTGTAGGGCTAAGGATTGAGATAGCACGTTTAATTTGTTGTCCTTTGTGACTCTTTAGATATTTTTCCTTTTCTTAACCAGTCTCTCCTGGTAACTAGCTATCACCTTGTTTTTGTCTGTAATTAACCCACCTGTCTTAGTATTATTTGAAAACTTTCATAAACATACTATAAATTCCTTTCTGTTGCCTAACATGGTATTCAATATAGATAGTGGGTTTTACAAATTGGATGATTTATTTGAACATATGGTAGGGTGAAGTGACATTTGCTATGGTGCCTGTTTGTACCTTTACACACACATTCCTTTGGTTGAGTCTTTCAAATGAGGTGACTGTGACTGTGGCCAGGACTCTAGTCTCTAGTTGAGGAGACGATTATTTTAGTTTACACAAAAAAATGGTGACAATGATTTGCCCAGATGGATATTCTAAGCTGATAAGTTAGGGCCAGGTGCTGCAGGCCATTTTCTGCAGTGTTAGGGCTTTTGAGAGACTTCTGTTGACATGTTCAAATATATTCTGTTGGGGTGACTTCTCTGTTTTTCCCATGCTTACATAAATATTCATCCAGTGATCTTGCATTCATACACTTTAAGCATTTCTCAGTTTTGCTTGTAGGCTTTTAGCTTAGTCATTGACTAAATACTTCATTCATTCATTTATTCATTCATTCATAATTAATTCACCCTGGATCCATAGTAGTGTGCCTATGATTTTCACTATTATTATTATTATTATTAAAGCGTTATATCCTCAAAGACCTCCCTGACTTCTCCTTCAAGCTATCATACGTTTGTATAGTTGTATAAAGCCTAATCCACCCATTCTGTGCAACCTTACCTTAGATATCCTAGCTTAAATATTACAACTTTACCCTCATGTGAGTGCATGCTGGAACATTCAGCTTAGTGTCATTTCACCCTTGCAAATGTGCACAACTAAACATTAATCACCATGTAATTCATCTTACCAACTATACACAATTATTTTATTTTGTCCTAGAAGTCTAAAGTAATAAGCATTCATATTTCTGTCTGTTAATACACAGTAACTTTTTTTAGAAAAAAGTAAAGCAAATTATGTATGCATTTTGTGTCTTGCGATTTCTTTGTTATACTAAGGAGGACTGAGATTGTTTTCAAGTTGACATTGATATTGGAAAGCATCCAACTTCCCCAGTTCAAGTACATCTTTCTCACCATTAAACTTTCTTGCTTTTTGTTGTTTACATCTTTAATAAAATTACATTTAATTTGAGCCAGTGGGAGCTCTGATAATGAACCATAAAAAATTGTTCTCTCTCCCATCTCCCCCAAGGATATCATGTTTAGCTAACTAAAAATTTGAGCAGATTAAATTTCCTCAAATATATGAAAAGTAAGAATAGACAAGGCTATGTATTCTAGCAACTGGAATTAAAAGATGTGGTGCCCAGCAGATATTCCATTTATCATGCAGTTTATATCATGAGGGGATTTGTCACTGCTGCAATTAGCATGTACACCTGTGTAGTCTGGGACCTACAGTTATGTATATAAATGAAAGGTTGTATCCAGAGTTCCCATAGGTACTGCATCGTTTGTTTCAATTTGGATGTGCAATCAATGACATGGTCACAGTCCATAAACTTGAGCAGAATGTAGCATTGGGCTTGGATGACATGGTTTTATGGTTATAGATGTTCTCTCATCTTTCAGACTTGCTTTGTACTAAATTATCCACCAAATACCATATCTTTAGAAAACTTTTTCTCTCATTACCAGTTGCATTCACTTTTTCTAAGGAAGAAGATGCATCTTGACCCCCAAATAATAAATTCAGTGAGTTCCCCAGGTCCTATTCTATGTCTTATATCATCATATTATTTTCAACAACTTTAGAGGTCAGGAATTTAAAGTTCTTCTCATTTTGTTGGCTTCATTGTTCAACTTCTTATTATTAGAAATGATTTTAGAATCCTAATTTTAGTAGCAATACTCTGAAGGACTAAGACTGGATCTTGCAGAATGGATGTCTGGCTGTGATCTTAGTCAATTTATAGAGCCACATAAAGCCTCAGTTTTCCTGTATATAAAATGGATAAGAGCCAGATCAAGAAGGCAGAATAGAAGGATGTGGACCTCACCTCCTTCCACAAATACATCTACATGTGGAACAGGTCTCACAGAATACCTACTGAACACTGGCACAAGATCTCATACAACCAAAATTGCAAGACAGATCACAACGTAACTGGGTAGGATGAAAGACAAAAAAAAAAAAAAAAAAAAAAAGAAAGGAATCAGGGTGGGACCTGCGCCCCTAGGAGAGAGCTGTGAAAGAGAAAAGTTTCACTCACCCTGGGAAGGCCCTTCACCAGCAGCAAGATGAGCTGGGACAGAAAGGGAGCTTCAGAGCCTCAGAGGAGAGTGAAGCAGCTGGATTGTAGTGGGAAGAACAGAGAGAGACCTGCACAGAAGGTCCTGACCATCTCACTGCAGTCCCCAGCCTGAGGCCTCATGGTGGCTGGTGAGCGCAGGGCCTGGGTGCTGAAACTCAAGCTTCAGAGAACAGACCTGGAGAGAGAACTGGGCTTGGCTGCATGAAGACAGCCTGAAGGGGCTGGAGTGTGGTCCAAGCCACAACTGGGGGTGTGATCAGGAAGGAGCCTGGCTCCACCATTGAAGCCCCATTGTTAAGTTGTGCGCTCAAAGGGAGGGGCAGGGACAGCCACAGCAGTCTCATTCTTGGTGTGCACACGCTGGGTGAAGCTCCACCTCTACCAGATCTGGGAGCACACAAGCACCGTCAAGTTGCACACAGAGGCAAGGCTGAAATCCTAGTGGATTCCCAAGGGCTGCATGACTTCAGAAGCAGGGCTGAAATCTGAGTGTCTCAGCAGCTGTGTGATCTATGGATTTACGTACCACAGGCAGCTTTGTAAACTCAGTGCCTGTGGGACATCTGAGTGGATTACTGCAGTCAAGTATGCAGAGGCAGGGCCAGGGCCTGGACTGACTCAGTAGCTCCCAAGGCAGGTCCAGGTGCGCAACTATGGCAGTCCCAGTGCCTGACCACGGGCTGAGGGCAGTTCCAAACACAATGTACTCTGTGAGCCCACACAATGGGTGGCAGGTGACACCATGGAGTGCACTTCCTGGTGAACAGCTCCTACAGAGGAATACTCAGTGACTCTTCTCCCAGCAGGAATGCTCTAGTCCTGCTTACCTCATACTGCAGTTCGGAAATGGATTGGGGGGTGTCTATTCCACAACCAGGGAGCAGACCCTGCTCCTGACAGGGCTGTGACAACCACAGAGCAAAGATGAGGCCCCACTCAACATCCAGTGCAGGCTCTGGTCACCACAACAGCAAAAATACCCCTTATCAGGGGGATAACGGCCAACACACACTGAGGAAAGACGTGGCAGGCAATACTCCCACATAAAAATAGCCGTTCAAGACCACAGTAGAAAATTGTTTCTCCTAAACTCATAGATTCAGAGAAATATAAGTAAAATGAAGAAGCAGAAGGACCACTCCCAATTAAAAGATCAAGAGAATTCCCCTGAAAGAACAAACAGTGAAACAGACATCTCCAGTCTACCAGATCCCGAGTTCAAAAAGGAGGTAATGAAAATACTGAAGGAAATGAGAAAGGCTATTGATAGAAATGCAGATTACTGGAAAAAGGAAGTAGAAACTATAAAGAGAAGCCAGTTAAAATTAGAAAACCCACTTGCTGAGACAAAAGCTGAGCTAAAGGCAATCAATAGAAAACTGGATAATACAGAAGAGCGAATAAGTGATCTGGAAGATAGGATAATGGAAATCACCTAATCAGAACAGCAGACAGAAAAACAAATGAAAAAAATGAAAGCAATATACAAGACCTAGGGGATAATATAAAGCACTATAATCTATACATAATAGGGATCCCAGAAGGAAAGAAAGAGAAAAGGGGATCAAAAAAGTACTTGAAGAAATTATGGCTGAAAACTTCCAAAACCTAAAGAAGGAAACAGATATCCAGTTACAAGAAGCACAGAGGGTCCCAAACAAGATGAACCTAAACAGACCTATACCAAAGACATATTATAATTAAAATGGCAAAATTTAAAAATAAAGAGGATTCTAAAGGCAGAAAGAGAAAAATTAAGAGTTAATTATAAGAGAACCCCCATAAGGCTGATTTCCCTACCAAAACATTGAAGGCCAGAAGGGAGTGGCAAGATATATTCAAAGTCCTGAAAGGGAGAAACCTGCAACCTAGGATACTCTACCAGCAAGATTATCATTTAGAATATACAGAGAGAGAAAAGTTTTCTCAGACAAGCAAAAACTAAAAAAATACAGCAATACTAAACCTATTCTAAAGGAAATAGTGAAAGGTCTTTTCTAAAGAGAAAAGAAGTAAGAATCTATAGGAAAGAGAAAATCACATTTGGAAAGTAAATCACTTAAATAAGCCAGTACTCAGATTAAAAAAAAAAAGAATTAAAAAAATTTCTGTGAAAGTGATGACCACAATGAACAGCAAAAGGATGAACATGAAGATGTAAAGGAGGACATCAAAATCATAAAATGTGGGGGAGGAAAGTAAGAAAATGTAGACTTTTTTCCCCTAGAATGTGTTTGAGCCTATATGACTACCAGTCTAAGGCAAATAGAGATAGGAAGGAATTAACATACTTGAAAAACAGGGTAACCACAAATCAAAAACATAAAACAGAGTCGCAAAAACCAAAAAGAAGAGAACATAAGTATAATACAAAAGAAAACCATCAAACCACAAAAGGAAAACCAAAAAGAAAAAGGGACAAAGAAGAAATATAAAATCAATGGGAAAACAAGGTTTAAAATGGCAATAAATACCTATCTATAAATAATTACCTTAAATGGCAATGGATTAAATGCTCCAATCAAAAGACACAGAGTGGCAGATTGGATAAGAAAATAAGAGCCTACAATATGCTGCCTATAAGAGACCCACTTTAGGGCAAAGGACACACATAGATTGAAAGTGATGGGATGGAAAAGGTATTTCATGCAAATGGAAATGACAAGAAAGTGGGGTAGCAACACTCAAATCAGACAAAATAGACTTTAAAAACAAAGACCATCAAGAAAGCTGAAGAAGGACACTATACAATGAAAAAAGGATCAATACAAGAAGAGGATATTATATTCATTAACATATATGCACCCAATATAAGAGTACCTAAATACAGAAAACAAATATTAACAGATATAAAGGGAGAAGTTGATGAGAATGCAATAATAGTAGACTTTACTACCTCACTCGCATCAGTGGACAGATCTCCCAGACAGAAAATCAATAAGGCAACAGAGATCCTAAACAATACAATAGAACAGTTAGACTTAACTGATATTTTCAGGACATTACATCCAAAAAAAGAAAACAAAACCCAGACTACACATTCTTTTCAAGAGTGCATGATATAGTCTCTAGGATTGACCACATAGCAGGACACAAAACAAACCTCAACAAACTTAAGGAGACAGAAGTTATTTTAAGCATCTTTTCTGACCACACAGCATGAAACTAGAAATCAACCACAGAAAGAGAAATGAGAAAAAAAAAAACTATTACATGGAGACTAAACAACATGCTACTAAAAAAACCCCAATGGGTCAACAATGAAATCAAAGAGGAAATTAAAAAATACCTTGAGACAAATGGCAATGAAAACACAACCATACAAAATCTATGGGATGCAGCCAAAGAAGTTCTTAGAGGGAGGTTCATAGCAATATAGGACTTCCTCAAAAAAAAAAAAAAAAAAGGAAAAAAGAAAAGAAAAATCTCAAATAGATAACCTAAACCTTCCACCTTAAAGAAAAAGAAAAACAAGCAAAACTTAAAGTCAGCAGAAGGAAGTAAATAATAAAGATCAGAGAGAAAAAAAACAAAATAGAAACTTAAAAAATTTTTGAAAAAATCAATAACACCAAGAGCTGGTTCTTTGAAAAGGTAAACAAAATTGACAAATTCCTGTCCAGGCTCACCAAGAAGAAAAGGGAGAGCACCACCAAATAAACAAAATAAGAAATGAAAGAGGAAAACTAACAACTGATATAACACAAATACAAAAATCCATTAAGACCATACTATGAACAATTATATGCCCACAAATTGGACAACCTAGAAGAAATGGACAAGTTCCTAGAAACATACAGCCCACCAAAACTGAATCAAGAAGAAATAGATAATTTGAACAGACCAATCACTAGAAGTGAAATAGAATCTGTAATTAAAAAAAAAAATGAAAAAATCTCCCTGCAAACAGAAGTATGGGACCAGATGGCTTCACTGGAGAATTCTCAAACATATGAAGAAGAATTTATACTGATACTTCTCAAGCTCTTCCAAAATATTGAAGAGAAGGGAACACCCCCCAAGTCATGCTATGAAGCCACCAACACCCTGATACCAAAACCAGACAAAGATAATACCAAAAGAGAAAATTACAGGCCAATATCTTTGATGAATGTAGATGCAAAAATTCTCAAAAAAATTTAGCAAACTGAATCCAACAACACATAAAAAAAATCATACACCACAATCAAGTTGGACTCATCCCAGGGTCACAAGGATCGTTCAACTTACGGAAATCAATCAATGTGATACACCATATCAACAAAAGAAAATACAAAAACCACATGATCATCTCAATAGATGCAGACAAAGCATCTGATAAAATTCAACATCCATTCATGATAAAAATTCTTACCAAAGTGGGTATAGAGGGAGCACATCTCAACATAATAAAAGCTATTTATGACAAACCCACAGCTAACATAATACTCAATGGTGAAAAGCTAAAAGCCTTCCTGCTAAAATCTGGAACAAGACAAGTTTGCCCACTCTCACCACTTGTATTCAACATAGTATTGGAAGTCCTAACCACAGCAATCAGACAAGAAAAAGAAATAAAATGTATCCAAATTGGAAGAAAAGAGGTAAAGTTGTCATTATATGCAGATGACATGATACTACATATAGAAAACCCTAAAGCTTCCACACAAAAACTATTAGAACTAATAAACAAATTCAACAAGGTAGCAGGAGACAAGAGAAACATACAGAAATTGGTTGCATTTTTGTACACTAACAATGAAATATCAAAAAGGAAAAGTAAAAAAAAATCCCTTTTAAAATTCCACCCAAAAAAAATTGTTAGGAATAAACCTGACCAAGGAGATGAAAAGACCTATATGGGGAAAACTATAAAACACTGAAGATGATTCAGAGATATCATATGCTTTTGCATTGGAAGAATTAATATTGTTAAAATGGCCACATTACCCAAAGAAATCTAAAGATTTAATGTGATCCCTATCAAATTACCCATGATACTTTTCACAGAACTAGAAGAAATAATCCTAAAATTTATATGGACCCTAAAAAACCCAGAATTGCCAAAGCAATCCTGAGGAAAAAGAACAAAGCTGGAGGAATAACCCTCCCAGACTTCAGACAATACTACAAGGCTACAGTAATCAAAACAGCATGGTATTGGCACAAAAACAGACATATGGATTAATGGAACAGACTAGGGAGCCCAGAAATAAACCCACACACCTAAGGTCAATTAATCTTGGACAAGGGAGGCAAAAATATACAATGGAAAAAAGACAGTCTCTTTGGCAAGTGGTATTGGGAAAGCTACACATAAATCAGTGAGGTTAGAACATAATCTCACACCGTACACAAAAATAAACTCAAAATGGCTTAAAGATTTAAATATAAGACATGGGGGGGCTTCCCTGGTGGCGCAGTGGTTAAGAATCCGCCCACCAATGCGAGGGACACAGGTTCAAGCCCTGGTCCGGGAAGATTCCACATGCCGCGGAGCAACTAAGCCCGTGCGCCACAACTACTGAGCCTGCGCTCTAGAGCCCGCGAGCCACAACTACTGAGCCCGTGTGCCACAACTACCGAAGCCCGCATGCCTAGAGCCTGTGCTCCGCAACAAGAGAAGCCACCGCAATGAGAAGTCCACGCACCACAACGAAGAGTAGCCCCCGCTCGCCGCAACTAGAGAAGGTCCACGCACAGCAATGAAGACCCAGCGTAGCCAAAAAAATAAATAAATAAAATAAATTAAAAAAAAAAAAAGACATGGGACTTCCATGGTGGCGCAGCGGTTAAGAATCTGCCTGCCAATGCAGGGAACGTGGGTTTGAACCCTGGTCTGGGAAGATCCCACATGCCACTGAGCAACTAAGCCCGTGTGCCACAACTACTGAGCCTGCGTTCTAGAGACCGCAAGCCGCAACTACTGAGCCCATGTGCCACAACTACTGAAGCCTGAGTACCTAGAGCCTGTGCCCCGCAACAAGAGAAGCCACTGCGGTGAGAGGCCTGTGCACCACAACGAGGAGTGGCCCCTGCTCACCACAACTGGAGAGAGCCCGCACGTAGCAATGAAGACCCAACACAGCCAAAAATAAATAAATAAATAAGACATGACACCATAAAATTCCTAGAAGAGAACACAGGCAAAACATTCTCTGACATAAATCGTACCAATGTTTTCTTAGGTCAGTCTTCCAAGGCAATAGAAATAAAAGCAAAAAGACAAATGGGACCTATCAAACTTATAAGCTTTTGCACAACATAGGAAACCATAGACAAAACAAAAAGACAACCTATGGACTGGGAGAAAATATTTGCAAATGATGCAACTGACAAGGGCTTAATTTCCAAAATATACAAACAGCCCATACAAATAAATATTGAAAAAACAAACAACCCAACCAAAAAATGGGCAGAAGACCTAAAGAGACATCCTCCAAAGAAGACATACAGATGGCCAATGGGCACATGAAAAGATGCTCAATATCACTAATTAATTATTAGAGAAATGCAAATCAAAACTACAATGAGGTATCACCTCACTCTGGTCAGAATGGCTATCATCAAAAGGTCTACAAATAGGGGCTTCCCTGGTGGCGCAGTGGTTGAGAATCTGCCTGCCAATGCAGGGGACACGGGTTCGAGCCCTGGTCTGGGAAGATCCCACATGCCGCAGAGCAACTGGGCCCGTGAGGCACTATTACTGAGCCTGCGCATCTGAAGCCTGTGCTCCGCAACAAGAGAGGCCGTGTTAGTGAGAGGCCCGTGCACCGCAATGAAGAGTGGTTCCCGTGTGCCACAACTAGAGAAAGCCCTCGCACAGAAATGAAGACCCAACACAGCCATAATAAATAAAATTTAAAAAATTATTTTTTAAAAAAAAGGTCTACAAATAATAAACGCTAGAGAGGGTGTGGAGAAAAGGGAACCCTCTTGCACTGTTGGTGGGAATGTAAATTGGTGCAGCCACTATGGAGAACAGTGTAGAAGTTCCTTAGAAAACTAAGAAATAGAGCTATCATATGATCCAGCAATCACAGTCCTGGGTATATATCTGCAAAAAATGAAAACACTAATTCGAAAAGATACATGCACCTCAATGTTCATAGCAGCACTATTTACAATAGCCCAAACATGGAAGCAACCTAGATGTCCGTCAACAGATGAATGGATAAAGAAGATGGGGTATATATACACAATGGAATATTACTCAGCCATTAAAAAGAATGAAATAATGCCATCTGCAGCAACATGGATGGACCTAAAGATTATCACACTAAGTGAAGTAAGCCAGACAGAGAAGGACAAATATCATATGATATCACTTATATGTGGAATCTAAAAGAAGTGTACAAATCAACTTATTTACAAAACTGAAACAGACTCACAGACGTAGAAAACAAACTAATGGTTACCAACGGGAAAAGGGGATGGGAGTGGGATAAAGTAGGAGTTTGGGATTAGCAGATACAAACTAATATATATAAAATAGATGAACAAAAAGGTCCTACTGTATAGCACAGGGAACTATATTCAATATCCTGTAATAAACCGTAATGGAAAAGAACATGAAAAAGAATATGTATATATATATGTATAACTGAATCACTTTGCTATACACCAGAAACTAACACAACACTGTAAATCAGCTATACTTCAATTTTTAAAAAAAGGATAATAATAAAATAGGAGAGCCTTCTTACCTGAGCAGGATTGATACTGAAAGGAAAACCCACTTAAAATGAATACACTTCAAATATCATTTTATATTATTCATAGCAAATTGCATTCAGTTTGCAAATTCATCTTCAAAAATTCAAGTTAAACTATATGAAAATGAATTCCTCTTGATTCATAGTTAACATTTCAAAAAGTTATTTCTTTGCATAAAGAATGATTCAGTTATTAATTTTTGGTATACTTTTGGGGATAAAATTATATAATATCATGACAGACAATCTTTACTTCACATTTGGATCATAATCTTTTGATTAATTCTTCTTTTATGAAGAACATAACCTGCTAAAAGTTTGCTTATTTTCTCTTTTTCAGTTGTTAACTATTCTAAATTCTGCCAGGTCCTCAGTTGTTAATGTCTTTGCCTGTGATCTGAACAGTGTTCCAACATTTTTTTTTTTTTTTTTTGCGTTACGCGGGCCTCTCACTGTTGTGGCCTCTCCCGTTGTGGAGCACAGGCTCCGGACGCACAGGCTTAGCGGCCACGGCTCACGGGCACAGCCGCTCTGCGGCATGTGGGATCTTCCCAGACCTGGGCACGAACCTGTGTCTCCTGCATCGGCAGGCGGACTCTCAACCACTGCGCCACCAGGGAAGCCCCCAACATATTTTTTTATCAACTTCACCTTTTCCAAAATCTACAATTATACTTTGTCTTTGGTTTTCACTGTGGTGCTGGATGTGTGATACAATTAACAAGAAAGTGAGAGACAAAAACTTTGGCTCCTGGCCTGGGATGCTGGCATTAAATAGAAGTGATGCTTGTCTGAGTGGGAATTCATTCTGTAAGTGGTCAACTTATTAGTGAATATTTTGTGTTATTGTGACTTTTACTTTCCTCTTACCTACTGGGACTCAGTAAATGAATACTGATATAAAATCTCCCTAACTCATCTACCTTATTGAGAAAACTAAATGTGGGACTATATCCAAAACACTTAGCACAGTGCCTGGCATACATTAACCAATCCATACATACTAGTGATTGTTACTATTATCATTATTTTTACCAACATTCTTTAAGAAAGATAGTTAAACCGTAAACAGTATGTCTTTGGGGTACCCACTAATAGAATGGACTTAACCACCTAGCAATTCACAAACTTTTAGGTTCTTAGACCACTACAGTGATCTGGGCCACCCATTTCTTTTATTCAGTTCACCAGAGTTTACTTCTACAAACCAACTAACAAAAAATACTTTTGTAGGGGCTTCCCTGGTGGCGCAGTAGTTGAGAGTCCGCCTGCCGATGCAGGGGACGCGGGTTTGTGCCCCGGTCCGGGAAGATCCCACATGCCGCGGAGCGGCTGGGCCCGTGATTCATGGCCGCTGAGCCTGCGCGTCCAGAGCCTGTGCTCCGCAACGGGAGAGGCCACAACAGTGAGAGGCCCACATACCGCAAAAAAAAAAAAAAAAAAAAAAAAACTTTTGTAGAAACTCTTTAGCCCAATCCATTCGTGCTGTTTTTCTCTTCAAAGGGAGGACATAGAAAGTATAGATAAAGAGTTTAGGACTCTGAGTTTAGGACTCTAAGTCAGAGAATGAGAAGAATAGTTTTTGGCCAAATCAGTATCTGAATGAGAGACCATGAAGCATGTCAGCTGCAAATTCTTTTAGAGACTTTGCTTCCTTCCTTTCCTCCATTTTATTTCCCTTCAGTTTGCCTGCAGTCCTCTTTAAGCTAAGATAGAAATCAAAAGTAAAAGTAAGATCCAATCATTTTGATTTTTTTGTGTGTGTGTGTAGAAAAGAACCAAAAAATGGTGATAAATGGAAAGATAAATAGCCCTGGCTGAGAGCATGCAGTGCCCAGTTCCTGGGATTTGCAGTCAAAATGACCTTGCTAACAAATAAACTGACCTTATAATACAGGATGGTTACCATTTCTTCAGCTTGACACCCGCCCCCCGCCTCCTTTCTATCCTTGCTTCCATTCCTAGCTTTATTTTTTAAGTGTGGGTTATCAGATCAGTAGACACTTTAATCTGCTATCTGGTCCAGTGCTTCTCAAAGTTAGAGTGCTTAAGAATCCCCTGGGGGGCTTCCCCAGTGGCGCAGAGGTTGAGAGTCCACCTGCCGATGCAGGGGACAAGGGTTCGTGCCCCGGTCCAGGAAGATCCCACATGCTGTGGAGCGGCTGGGGCCGTGAGCCATGGCTGTTGAGCCTGCGCGTCTGGACCCTGTGCTCCACAGGGGGAGAGGCCACAACAGTGAGAGGCCCGCGTACCGCAAAAAAAAAAAAAAAGAATCCCCTGGGAATCTTGCTAAAAATGCAGGTTCTGACTCAGTAGGTCTGAGAGTCTGCATTTCTAGCAAGCTCCCAGGTGATATTTACACTGCTGATACAGGGCTAAGGCCCACACTTTGAGGAGCAAGAATTTAGTATATTCCCAGGAATGTTGGGTAGGATGAAATGAAAGCCCTTAGTGATTAGATTAAAGAGTTTTCCCTTTATCAGCATTGCTATATATAAGGAAAAGAAATTAAATTGGTCTTTCCAGCACTACTTGGGTTTGCAAAGCCATGCTAATTACTCTTTTTCTGGCCTTTCAAGGACATTTCAAAATAATGATATTCTACTTTCTTCTTGAGTATCAACATTAAGCTGTCTTACTAATTTTGCTTTGACCAAATTATGAAAGTAGATAGTCTCATGTTTTCGAAGTTGCTTCATGACCTCTTGATTTTTACTCTCAGGGGAGCCCCTCTATTTATTCTAAATAGAGTGTAGATAACTGATAATGACAGTGTAAACAGGTGGGAGTGCAATATTAAGCTCCTACTGTGTGACATATGCTGTGGTAAGTGCTGGAGACACAACAATGAATAAAACATATATGGTATCTAATTGTCTCCTCCCTTTAACGCAGGGAGATGGGTATGACTTTAATTGTGCAGATGAGAACACACACTGAGTTAGATAACTGCAGCAGTTACAGCTGGTAAGTGGTAGGAGTGAAATATAAACCTAGTTCTTTTTGACTGTAAAACCCTTGCTAAAGATCCTGAACTCATTCTGAATAGGGAGTTGCCTACCCCCTCACCACCATAAATAACTAGGGGCTTTGTATTCTTTAGTGTCCAAAAAGAGTCACTTTATTTTTCTTTCTTATCCTTTCAGAATAAAGCTGCTGACTCCATAGTGACAGCTGCCAATATATTTCATAAATAAGGATCCCATCTTCAAGCACAAGTAATCTAAACATATACAATATTTTAAGACTGCTTTACAATTAAATTGTTTTTTTCACTTTAGTGTGATTTTCCTGTTGTGCTACCTCTTGTCCTGGATGACCGACTAGAACAGGTATTTTTTCAGAAAGGAAACTCCTACCACACACAGAAATCAATTCAAAGTGATGTTAAGATTTAAATGTGAAAGGTAAGACAAAAAAGTTTACAAAGATAACCCAGGAGAATAACTTCATGAACTTGGAGTAGGGAAAGACTTCCTAAGCAGGATACAGAAAACACTAATCAAAAAGGAAAATACTGATAAATCATACTATATTAAAACTTATGTTGATAAAATATAATATTAAGGAAGGCAAGCCACAAAGCAGAGGATATTTGCAATACACAAACCAACAGAATTAGAATACAAAAAAATATTTCAACAGATCAGTAAAAGATAGAAAACATATTAGAAAATGTTGCAAAAGACTTACATGGAGAGACACTTGACAAAAAAAAAAAAGTGTATCCAAATTGCCAGTAACATGTGAAAATGTTCTCAAACTCATTTGTCATCAGGGAAATGCAAATTAAAACCACACTAAGATATCACTGCACGCCCTCCAGAATGTCTAAAATGAACAAGACTGACAATACCAATCTCAGGCAATGGTTTGGAGCAACCAGAACTCTCATATACCATTAGCAGGAATGTAAATTGATACAGCAACTTCAGAATAACTTTTCGTAATATTAAAACTGAACAAATGCACAGCCAATGACTCAGCAATTCCACTCGTTGGTACATATACGGCAGATATGTGAACTACAGAAAGTCAGGTACATGAATATGCATATTCTTAAGCATTCATAATAGCCACAACTGGGAACGATTCAAATATCTATAAATATAGAATGGATAAGTAAACTGCACTTTATTTATTTAATGACATACTATTTAGCAATGAACATGAACAACTGCTACATATAACAATAAGGGTGAAATCTCATAGTGTCCAGCAAAAGAAGTCAGACGCAGAGAAGTACACGTTGTATGATTTCTTTTTTCTTTTTTTTTTTTTTTTGCAGTACGCGGGCCTTTCACTGTTGTGTCCTCTCCCGTTGCGGAGCACAGGCTCCGGACGCGCAGGCTCAGCGGCTATGGCTCACGGGCCCAGCCGCTCCGCGGCATGTGGGATCCTCCCAGACCGGGGCACGAACCCGTGTCCCCTGCATCGGCAGGCGGACTCCCAACCACTGCGCCACCAGGGAAGCCCCTATGATCTCTTTACATGAAGGTCAAAAACAGGCAAAACTGATCTATAGTGTTATAAGTCAGGAGAGTTACTTTTTCAGGGCAGGGAACTGCCAGGGGCTCGAGGAGGACTTCTGGAATCCTGGAAATGTACTATTTCTTGATCTGGGTGGTGGTTATCCAGGTGTGCTCATTTTATGAAAATTCTCTGAGATGTATACTTATGTATATGTATGTTATTTTTTTCAATAAAATGTAATATATGAAGGAGTAAAATTGAAGTCTGTGTTTTTGATGTCATCTGTTACTAGTTTTTTTCCCTCTACAGCAAAGAAGCAAGCATTTTCTTGATTTCATTCCTTTGCAAAACTGAAATCTGTCTTTTAAACATATTTTTATGACATTTGTAAAATATATTTCTATTACTGCTTTTTTGTTCCCCAGGTTTTGTCTTTTCAATATCAAATCCATTCTGTGATAGGTTTTTTTTTCTTTCTTTTTTTTTTGAGTTCTGACCCAACCCTATTTTGTGTCCCTTTTCCATTTGCTTTTATGTTTCAGTATAGTTCTGGTAATAATCCCATTTGACCTTAAGACAAATGCATTATCAAACATTAAACAAAGACTGGTTGCCATGGGCCTGATGTGTGACCTCATTCCACCTAACATTTAAGGAAATAACAGTCCTCTAAGAATGATGGGACAATTGCTTCCTGAGGATGTGAGCCTTATGACTGAATAGATGCTCTTTGAAAAAAAACATAGATGATGGGAGTATAAAGGGAGTTTATCCTGTCAGAAGTGAAAAAACACGCTGTCATCATAGCTGTGCACACACACTTTCCACTGCCACCACCCAGTGTAACTCATGCCAGCACACGGTGAGAATGATTTGGAAAAGACTTGAGTTCTGGGGTCATCAGATAGGGATTCAAACTCTAGATCTTCCTAACAGTGTGTTTTTGAGCAAGTGTTCAATCTCTCTGGACTTCAATTGACTTCTCTATAAAAATGGAGATAAAAATATCAACATCACAAAACTGTTGCAGGGGTTTCAATTACATAAACATATAAATGTCTCTAACATAGTATTTAGCACATCTAGATGTTCAAAAGACGAAATTATTCTCTTTTCTATCCTTTTCCTTTTTAGGCAAAAATATGTCGCTGCAATGGTTTGCAATCATATTTGAGTTTTTGATTCACAGCAATTTGGCTTTGGAGATGATAGGCCCTGGAGTATTTATTTCATGAATACATGCTGGATCCATATATCTTTTCATAAAGTATTGTTTTTTTTACCTTTTAAATTTTCTAGATGCATCTTTACCCTAAATGGGATAAGAAAATAATAATTGTAAAATTCCTTTAATGGGGAAGAAGATATTTTAATATTTGATTTACTATCTTAAAGGAATAGAAGGAAATAGTGCAGATGAGAATTTATTTTGTATCTTTAATTCCTATTTTAAAGTCTCACAGATTTGTAGACCTGAACGTAAGTGTGGTGTTTTTAGAGAAATGCACATTTGGCTACTTTTTCCCCCCAGTTTTATTAAGAAATAACTGACATACATCACTGTATAAGTTTAAGGCATACAGCATGATGGTATGATTTACATACATTGTGAAATGGTTATCACAATAGGTTCAGCTAACATCCATCTTCTTATATAGATAAAACAAGAAGAGAAACAAAAAAAGAAAAAAAGGGGGAAAAATTTCTCCTTGTGATGCAAACTCTTAGGATTTACTCTCACAACAACTTGCCTACACAGGCACACCTTGGAGATATTGCAGGTTTGGTTCCAGACCACTGCAATAAAGCGAATATCACAATAAGGTGAGTCACTCGAATTTTTTGGTTTCCCAGTGCGTGTAAAAGTATATTTACACTATACTGTAGTCTATTAAGTGAGCAATAGCATTATGTCTAAAAAAATGTACATATCTTAATTAAAAAGTCTTTATTACTAAAAAATGCTAACCAGGGACTTCCCTGGTGGCGCAGCGGTTAAGAATCTGCCTGCCAATGCAGGGGACACAGGTTTGAGCCCTGATCCGGGAAGATCCCACATGTTGGTTGTGGAGCAACTAAGCCCGTGCACCACAACTACTGAGCCTGTGCTCTACAGCCCGTGAGCCACAACTACTGAGCCTGCGTGCCAAAACTACTGAAGCCCGTGCACCTACAGCCTGTGCTCCGCAACAGGAGAAGCCACCGCAATGAGAAGCCCGTGTACCGCAACGAAGAGTAGCCCCCACTCGCCGCAACTAGAGAAAGCCTGTGCACAGCAATGAAGACACAACGCAGCCAAAAATAAATATAAAATAAATAAATAAAAATTAAAAAAAATGCTAACCATCATCTGATAATGCAGGGTTGCCACAAACCTTCAATTTGTGAAAAACACAATACCTTTGAAGTGCAGTAAACCAAAGCACAATAATACAATATGCCTGTATATCATTCTTCAGTGTTAGCCATAGTCATCATGTTGTACATTACATCTCTAGTCCTTATCTTATAACTGGAGGTTTGTACCTTTTGACCATCTTCCTCCAATTCCCCCTCCCTCACCCTCTGCCTCTGGTCTGATCTCTTTTTCTGTAAGTTTCGTTTTCTGTTTGTTTTTTAAGATTATAAGTGAGATCATACAGTATTTGTCTTTCTCTATCTGACTTATTTCACTTAGCACAATGTGTTCAAGATCCATCTGTGCTTTCACAAAACGGTAGGATTTTCTTGTTTTTTTTAATGGCTGAATAGTATTCCATTGCATATATACACCACATCTCCTTTATCCATTCATCCAACAACGGACACTTAGGATATTTCCATGTCTTGGCTGTTGTAAATAGTGCTGCTATGAATGGCGGGGAGCGGGCGGAGGGTGCTGCACAGTTATCTTTTTGAGTCAGTGTTTTTGTTTCCTTTGAATATATTCCCAGAAGTGGAATTGCTGGATCATGTGATAGCTCTATTTTTAATTTTTTGAGGGTCTTTCATTTTGTTTTCCATAGTGGCTGTACCAATTTACAGTTTCACCGATAGTACACAAGGGTTCCCTTTTCTCAACATCCATGCACATTCGACTACTTTTGATTACAGCCAGCTGCAGCTGGCTTTAAAAAGTGTATTACTTAGTAAAGTTGAAATAGCTGAAGGGACTCTTAGTATTGAGCATTTTATTCCTAAAAAATATAGGGAGGTGAAGCAACTTGCCTAAGGTGGCCATTGAAAGTTAGGACTCAAAAAACAAAAAAGTTAGGAGTCAATGAGTCACACCCTCTCTTCTCTGAGTTCCAAGTGGTAGAAAGTATACACAAATGTTGAGAAAGAGTTAGTGTATTAATGGCTGCTAAAGCTGAATTCAAAAATGGAGCTGAGACCCAAGGCAGTGTTCCGTAGCTTTGACTCAAAATGGACACCTTGGAGCCCTTCTGCAGGTGGTGTTGGCTCGGCAAAGCTGACTCCACCTACACTTGCCCACCTGCCTCACGGAGGAGTCTAGGTCTTCCGCGCAAGCTCAGACACTGCGGAGTGCAGGTTAAGAGGGAAAGATGAGCCTTCGTGATTTCTGTGCAATGACCCTCCTCGGATAACACTCCCCCCCCCGAACAATGCCTTGTAGATCACCAGATGCTTTTACCACGCCAGCAAATATTTATTTGAAATACTATTTGCTCTGTAATCTTACCCAGAGTAGTAATTTGTTTAGCCTGCCTCTTCAAACTACTTAGGCTAGAGAAAATGACAACCTAGAACCTGCCCAAATGATAGTTAATGACAGATTATTATTATTATTATTTTGGCTATCACTTTTCTTATCATTTGGTAGAGTCTCCCCTTAACATCAAACAACTTGGTATAATACCTCGCAAATAGAAGTCTTTGAAGGATGATGCAGAATGTTGTCCTTTGGCTTATTCATATTGATACAGAGCTAGTCCTCCAAATTCTCAAGGAGCTCTTTTATAGTTTCAAACAGTAAAACTGCTCCAAAAAACTGTAAAGCCTGAAGAGAAAGAAAGGAAAAAATCAGCCACATAAAGGCTAAGGATTTTTTTTACTACATGGCAGTCAAGATAAAATTAGGTGAAAGAATGCGTTTCTGGGCACAAATAGCAGTTTATTCCCTAAAGTTAAGAACCTCATAGTGAAATATAAGTAGGGAACTATAACTACCATTTTATTGTCACCTCATTAGCAAATCAGGTTGATATCAGTGCAGGAATAAACACGGGAGCCTTTGAGCACAGATATTAATTTACTTCTTTATACCCCCACCATGTCCCCAAAGATCTGAAGCGTCTAAACATTATTGAGAAAATAACTACCTTTTTTTTCAGGAATTTGGCACCTAACACAATTGCATTTAGCAGTGTGGATATGAATGAAATACACCAAAAATGCCCAGTGAATAATTCACATATGTAGTCTCTGTAATTTGTTAAATTTGTGCCTCTGGAAAACTCCAGGAACTAAAATAACTGAAAGGGTTTGAGGGTTGACACTGAAAGGCACTGCATCATACGTCTCCATGAGGAATCAACAACTCTCAAGGTAAATACACACGTTAGTTTTAAGTTACTACTTTACTTAGCCTCTTTCACTTAATCTCTTCCTTGCTCCTTTACTCTTACTCTCTCCTCCTCCAAATAAAGTCTTGTTTTTAAGTACAGAATAAATGAACTTAATAAATTAACCTTCAATCTCTGTGATCTACTATCACAAATTTAAAGATATTTCACAGAGTTTTGACCATAAAACATAGGTTAAAAAGGATATTCTTTTTCATGTAGTAAAAATGGAGTATGCAGCTGTATATTTAGCTTGGTGGGTGGCTACCTTACAATGGTACTTCTTTCCATTTCTATTAATGGAAAGTGCAACCTACACATGCTGTAAGAGAGGTATTCCTTGGTCTTCCTTCACCTCTGGACTTAAATTTCTGTATTCTCTTGAATATAGTATCTAACTCCTACTGCTGCAACTGTGATGTCTTTTGTTGACAGGAGAGTGACAGCTTGGGACCTGTATGTATGTGGCTTGGTTTCTTTGGATCGTGATTATTCTCAAACTGTTTTACTGTATTTGTCACTGTGACACTGCACTCATTTTAATCATTCCTATATTCCAAAGATTTTGAAAAGCCTGCTCAGATAGAGTAATGAGAATAAAAACAAAAATAAACAAGTGGGACCTAATTAAACTTAAAAAGCTTTTGCACAGCAAAAGAAACCATAAACAAAATGAAAAGACAACCCTCAGAGTGGGAGAAAATATTTGCAAATGAAGCAACTGACAAAGAATTAATATTCAAAATATACAAACAGCTCATGCAGCTCAATATCACAAAAACAAACAACCCAATCCAAAAATGGGTGGAAGACCTAAATAGACATTTCTCCAAAGAAGACATACAGACAGCTAACAAACACATGAAAAGATGCTGAACGTCACTAATCATTAGAGAAATGCAAATCAAAACTACAATGAGGTATCACTTCACACCAGTCAGAATGGCCATCATCAAGAAATCTACAAACAATAGATGTTGGAGGGTGTGGAGAAAAGGGAACCTTCTTGCATTGTTGGTGGGAATGTAAATTGATACAGCCACTATGGAGAACAGTATGGAAGTTCCTTAAAAACCTAAAAATAGAATTACCATATGACCCAGCAATCCCACTCCTGGGCATATACCCAGAGAAAACCATAATTCAAAAAGACACATGCACCCCAATGTTCATTGCAGCACTGTTTACAATAGCCAGGACATGAAAACAATGTAAATGTCCATCAACAGAGGAATGGATAAAGAAGATGTGGTACATATATACAATGGAATATTACTCAGCCATAAAAAGGAACAAAATTGGGTCATTTGGGGCTTCCCTGGTGGCGCAGTGGTTGAGAGTCTGCCTGCCGATGCAGGGGACACGGGTTCCTCCCACCGGTCCGGGAGGATCCCACATGCCGCGGAGTGGCTGGGCCCATGAGCCATGGCCGCTAAGCCTGCACGTCCGGAGCCTGTGCTCCGCAACGGGAGAGGCCACAACAGTGAGAGGCCCGCGTACCGCAAAAAAAAAAAAAAAAAATTGGGTCATTTTCAGAGACGTGGATGGACGTAGAGAGTGTCATACAGAGTGAAGTAAGCCAGAAAAATATCGTACATTAACACATACATGTGGGATCTAGAAAAATGGTATAGATGATCTTATTTGCAAAGCAGAAATAGAGACATGGATGTAGAGAACAAACGTATGGATACCATGGGGGAAAGGGTGGGGGGTGGGATGAATTGGGAGATTGGGATTGACATATGTACACTATCGATACTATGTATAAAATAGACAACTAATGAGAACCTACTGTATAGCACAGGGAACTCTATTCACTGCTCTGTGGTGACCTAAATGGGAAGGAAATCCAAAAAAGAGGGGACATATGTATACATATGGCTGATTCACTTTGCTGTACAGTAGAAACTAACATAATATTGTAAAGCAACTATACTCCAATAAAAATTTTTAAAAAAGAAATAGTGAAAATAAATATTTGGAAAAGTTTTTGTTGAAAAAAAAAAAGACTATCCCTTCAAAGTCCTTGCTGCTCTTTAGTTTATAAACTGAAATTGATGGTTCATCTATTTCAGTAGTTCTTAACATAGGGTGCAAGAATAGAATCACCTGTAGGGACTTTAGAAAATATATGTGATGATTTCTGAATGGGGCCCATATATCAGAATGTGTATTAATCTTCCCTCACCCCTCTCCAGGGTGATGCTACTGAGCCTTCAGGACTGAGAATCACAGAGCTATTTACACAACTGTCTTGTGCTGTTTGGAGGGGTAATGCAGCCTAATTGTGTAATAGACCCCGTAGCCAATCTGTCCGGCTTCAAACCCTGGCTGCTACGTTTTCCCAGTGTGACTTCAGGCAAGGTCCTTAGCCATTCTGACCCTCAGTTTCCTCATTTGTAAAATGTGGATAGTGGTAATAATAGAACATACATCATACATGTAAAACAACCAGCATAGTGTCTGGCAATAACATGTAGTATAAAAGTGTATTAATAAATATTTGATTCTCACTCCCAGTATTTTTTTCATTTTAAAATTTCTCCCAAATGTTAAGGAGAGCCTTATTTATCTGTACGTGGTCTATGCATTTTAAGTGGTTAACAATCTGCTGTTCCTAAATAAAACACTAAAATTTTCTACTGTTTCCTTGTTTCATCCCTGTAATCACTTAGCATGTGCTTAAGAAAATCCAACTAAATGATTATACTATTTAATTAAAATTTGATTATTTATACCCTCACTTTATTCCAAAAGGGCTTGGGCAGGTTCTTATAAAATACAAATATGACATAACAAGCTAAAAGCAGAGGAAGACAAATTAACCTTTTAAGTTTGGCTCCCAAGAAGGCACCCTATAAGGTCCTGTACTCTTTTAGTTCAGACCCACATCATTCATTCAAGGCTAAATTCATACCAGAGGGATATTTTACACTATCTGCACAATAGCTTTCCTGGTAACACAAGAAACAGAAAGATGATTTTTATTATTGCTATTTTCATAAGCAGGAAAATTTAGGATCTAAAAATGAAGCAAATTATTCTAGATGATTTTATAGGTTAGAAACATTAAAATACCAATATTCAGATGCTATTTGTTTTACCTAAAATGGCTTAATTTATATAATAATGTTAGATAAAATATAAAGCCTTTAAAAATACCTGTTAGACATTACTGCCCCATAGAAGACAATGGTTCACATTCAACTGTCCAAAGAAATGAGTTTAAAATGTGTGTCAAATATGGCATTTATTTCCATTTCTATGATCTACTTTTATCAAAGCATGCAACTGCTTGTGGTTAGCTCTTAAGCCTATAAAAGGAGACTAATGAGAAGTTGAGAAGTTTGGCCTAGCAGTCACCCACAATCTCCTCTAGACATCCTTCCCCACTGTTGTCAAACAGCTGTCACAAGTACACCCTCCAGCCCCATCTGCAGGGCATCCATCCTGGACGGCTGCCTGCAGGCAGATAGGTTAGTGTGTATTTCCCTCAGCAGCCAGAAAATGTGCAGAGTTCTTGCGGACTAATCCACTAAGACAAGAGAAAGAGAAAATAACTGTCAAGGCTAAATTTGTTAGAAAGCCACTTAGTGTTTCAACACTATTACTGTCAGGCTTGATTGCAGTAGCGTTTCATTCTCTGTGTCAGAGGAGCCAGGTTTGAGATAGTGCACATTAGTTACTGACGATGTTAAACTCTTCAGGATTGTTTTCTTGGTGAATCTATTTCAAGACTAAAACTTTCCAGGGATCTTAAAAGTTACGGTGCCTCCCAGGACTTCCCAGGAGAATTCATGTGTATTAGTGTGTATGTAATGTTCCCCCTCCCAGACAGCCAACACTGATCTTAATCTCACTGAAAATGATAGGTTGGCAGGAAAAGTTAGAATCTGAGGTGAAAGTCTCCTGGTTATTCTAATTTTAGTTTTGATCTTAAGTTTTAGTGTCTTATATTTCAGGCTGATAATTTTTACTTATATTCTTACCAATCCATTCTGAAGGGTGAAGGATGTTAGAGCATAGAAACCCAATCTGTGTTTTGTGTGCAGCACACAGACAGCTATAGCTTTTAATTTCTTTCTTTGGCTTCAGGGTAACTGGTGGGTTATACTTAAAGATATAATTATCCTTCCTTACATGCCACTCACTCCTTTATAAGATAGCTGTCATCACCAGAAGCATTGTTCATTCACACATTGGTTACTTATTGACTGATTACTAGGTACATGATCCTGGGGTAGGTATTTTGGAGAATACAGAGAACAACAAAAAAATTAAATGGTAGTGGGGAAAACATGGATTTTCATGTCTGATCTGGGTTTGAATCTCAGCTCCATAATTAATTTGTTGTAAAATTCTCAATTATTTTCCTTTAATCTGTTTGTCTATCCTCACGCCAGTTCCACACTGCCTTAGTTACTGTAGCTTTGTAGTACTGAAATCCGGAAGTGTGAGTTTTCTAGCCTTTTTTTTTTTTTTTTTTTGCTATTTTGGTTCCCTTGAATCTCCATATGAATTTTAGAATGAGCATGTCAATTTCTGAATAAAATGTCAACTAATATTTTTGATAGGAATTGTGTTGAATCTGTCGGTCAATTTGGGGAGTATTTCCATCTTAACAACATTGAGTCTTTCCATCCATGAACAGGTCTTTCCATTTATTTAGGTATTCATTGGTTTCTTTTAATGATATTTTGTTGTTTTCAGCGTACTTACGTTGCACTTATTTTGTTAGATTTATTCCTAAGTATTCTTTTTGACACTATTGTCAATAGAATTGTTTTCTTAAGTTCATTTCCTAGTTAATTACTAGTGTATATTAATATAAATGATCATTTTTGTAAACTGGTTTTGTATCCTGCAACCATGCTGAACTTGGTTATTAGTTCTAATTGTGTGACATAAAAATCATGTAACTTTCAAATAGAGATGGTTTTACTTCTTCCTTTCCAATCTGGATGCTTCTATTTCTTTCTCTTATCTAACTTCCCTGGCTAATACCTCCAGTTTAATGTTATACAGAAGTGTGAAGAGTGAACATTCTTATTTTTGATCATTGAGAGAAAACATTCAGTCTTTCACCATTGAGTATGATGTAAGCTAAGGTTTTGATTTTGTTTTTGTTTTTTTGTAAATGTCCTTTATCAGGTTGAGGAAGTTCCCTTCTATTCCTCATTTGTTGAGTGTTTTTATCATGAAAGAATTGTGGATTTTGTCAAATGCTTTCTGTGACTCTATTGAGATGATCATGTGGCTTTTATCTTTTATTTAGTTAATATAGTATATTACAATGATTGATTTTCATATGTTGAGTCCATCTTTCATTTCTGGGTTAAATCCCATTTGGATATTTTTATTTTTAAACCATTGGTCTAGAGCAATATTTCCCCAATATAAGCTTCAGAGCAATAATTCCATTGGATGTTAATAGCTGCTCCATGAAAAAAGAGTTACATTAAGTAAATTTGAGAAAAGCTGCATTAGAGTTAAATAGGTTTCTTTACAGCATACTATCTCAGAGACTATAATATACTAATAGACTTTGCAAATCTCCAAGAGGGAGGTATGGTATGCCATGTTTTATAAACTTGTCTGGCAAGAGCACTTTGTGAAATTAATTTTCCATCAAATACATCTTGAAAAATATTGGTCCCAAGAATTTTTTAGTTGGTTTTTTTTAGAACTAGGTGTCTCTCTTTTTCAAAAAAAATTATTTATTTATTTGGTTGCACCGGGTCTCTTAGTTGTGGCAGGCAGCCTCCTTAGTTGTGGGAGGTGGGCTCCTTAGTTGCGGCTCATGGGCTCCTCAGTTGTGGCATGCGAACTCTTAGTTGTGGCATGCACGTGGGAACTAGTTCCCTGAGCAGGGATCGAACCTGGGCCCCCTGCATTGGGAGCATGGAGTCTTAACCACTGCGCCACCAGGGAAGTCCCGGTCCTAAGAATTTTGATTAAATTTCTTTAGCATGTAATAGTGACCTAGAAAAGCTTAAAACTGACAGGATCATCAATTTTTAAAATTATATATTGCTGTCTAGAAAAATTCATTCAACATACAATAAATATTCACAGAGTGTCTATTATGTGCCAGGTACTCTTCTAGGCACTGGAAAAGTAGCAATAGGAAAAAATGACAAAAGAAATCTCTGCTCTGTGGAGTGTACATTCTGGAAGAGAGGCAAACAATGAACATAAAAATTATGCAAACCATAAGATATGTTAGAGAGTACTATATATTACATAAAAAAGAAAAATCAAGTAAGCTTGATTGATGACCAGTCTTGACACCAGTCTTGATGATGATTTCCTGGATTTGACACCGAAAGCAAAAGCAACAAAAGCAAAAATAATCAAATGGAACTACATCAAACTAAAAGGCTTCTGCACAGCAAAGGAAACCATCAATAAAACGAAAAGGCAGCTTACTGAATGACAGAAAATATTTGCAAATCATGTATCTGATAAGGGGTTAATATCCCAAATATATAACTCATACAACTCAACAGCAAAAAACCCCAAACAATCTGATTTAAAAATGGGGTGGGGGGAAGGATGATCTGAATAGATATTTTTCCAAGAAGACATACAGGTGCCGAACAGGTACCTGAAAAGTTCACCAATTATCAGGAAAATGCAACTTCACCAATTATCAGGAAAACGCAAACCAAAACCACAATGAGATGTCACCTTACACCTGTTAGAATGGTTATTATTTAAAAACCAAGAAATAATGTTTCTAGGTACTTTTGCCATAAGCATCTTTGCCACAAGCATTTTTGCTGTATAACTAGTTGGCTGTAAGGCAACTTTGCTGTAAAAGATAAACTAACTGGTTGATAGCTTGGTTTAACATACAAAAAGCATGATGATGATTTTACACCAAGAATTGGTTTTTTATTTTGAAACACACTACATGGGAGGAGAAAGAGGCCAGGTCCACATTTCCCATAGAATTTTGTAATGTCTCTCAATGGACATGTGACATAATATTCCAAGAACAAACAACAGTGTGGAAGGCTTTCACAACACAATACAAAGCTCAGTTATAAATATGCATTCTAGTATTAGGAAAGTCTATCTTAATGAAGGAAGAAATTTTAGTGAAAAAGAAAAAGTGTGATGCTCAACAAGGAGAAGGATCAACAAGCAAAAAAAAGAAAAAGAAAAAAGATACAAAATACTATGAAAAAAAGACTTTGAAGACAAGTGCTTAGGTACAAACCACAAAATAAAATAAGTTATTTGCACAGTATTGCCAAGAATCTTCACAGATTTTAAATGTATTCAAGTATTTTGTATTTTGCGATAGTCTTTTTAATTTTATTATTCATTTTTGATGTTTCCTGGTTATGTCCCTTTTAATGTCCCTCTTTTATTTTTTGTTATTTTAACTATTATGGCAAAACTGCCTTGTGGCTATGTAGTTATGTGGAGAAAATATTTCCAGCAAGAATGCTTGCGGCAAACACATCTACAGCAAAGATGGTTACAAAGAAACTACCGGACGTGGAAATAGCAAGTGTTGGCGAGTATGTGGAGAAAAGAGAAACCTTGTGCACCATTGGTGGGAATGTAAGTTAGTGCAGCCGCTGTGGAAAAAAGTATGGAGGGGTCCTCCTAAACTTAGACATAGAACTACCACGTGATCCAGCATCCGGTATTTACCTGAAGAAAACAAAAACACCAATTCAAAAAAATATGTGCACCCTCATGTTCACTGCAGCATTATTTACAATAGCCAAGACATGGAAACAACTTAAATGTTAATTGACAGATAAATGGATAAAGAAGATATGGTATTATACATACAATGGAATATTATTCAGTCATTAAAAAAATGGAATTCTGCCATTTGCTACAACATGGATGGACCTTGAGTGCATTACGCTGAGGTAAGTCAGATGGAGAAAGACAAACACAATATGATTTCATATGTGGATTATTTAAAAACACAAGCTCATAGACACAGAGAACAGATTTGTGTTTGTCAGAGGTGGGGGGTGGGGGCTGGCAAATGGGTGAAGGGGCTCAAAAGGCACAAATACAGACTTCCAGTTATAAAACAAATAAATCACGGGGATGTAATGCACAGCATGCGGACTGTAGTTAAAAATAGTGTGTTCCATATTTGACAGTTGCTGAGAGAGTAGATCTTAAAAGCACTCATCACAAGAAAACAAAAATTGGTACCTATGTGTAGTAATGGATGTTAATAGACTTCTTGTAGTGATCATTTTGCAATATATACAAATATCAAATCATTATGTTTTATACCTGAAACTAACATAATTTTATATGTAAATTACACCTCAATTTAAAAAAAAGAAAATGAAAAATTGGCTTAAGAGGTTTTGGAAATTCTGTGTAGGAGGATGGGAAACACAATGAAATATTTATAGGACATTCAGGCTAAAGTGGACTGATTGAGAGGGAAGGTGGTAGGAGCATTCATGGCCTCTTATCTGGATTACTGCAGCAGATCCTAACTAATCTCACTCCTTCAACTTTTGCTTCTTTCCCCCACCCCATGGGCTGACAGTTGTCTCTGAGTGTGTGTAGGGGAGATGGAGGTCTAGATGATGATGGGGAGTAGGCAAAAGTAAAAGCAGTGAAATTAGTTAGGGGTCTATTTCAGTAATCCAGGTGAGAGAGGATGGAGGCTCAAACCAGCAGTGAAGTGTTCATATTCTGGATATTTTGAATATAGAGTCAACAGGATTTCCTGGATAAGAGAAGAGAGAAGCTTGGATAAGAGGTATGAGAGAAGGAGAGAAGTCAAAAATGACTCTAAAGTTTTGGTCTTGTGCAACTTTGGGATAAAGTTTCATCAACAGAGAAGGGAAGACTTCCCGTGGTGCAGTGGTTAAGAATCCGCCTGACAATGCAGGGGACACGGGTTCAAGCCCTGGTCCAGGAAGATCCCATATGCCTCGGAGCAACTAAGTCCATGCGCCACAACTACTGAGCCTGCACTCTAGAGCCCACGAGCCACAACTACTGAGCCCACGTGCCACAACTATTGAAGCTGGCACGCCTAGAGCCCATGCTCCACAACAAGAGAAGCCACTGCAATGAGAAGCCTGTGCACTGCAACGAAGAGTAGCCCCCACTCGCTGCAATTAGAGAAAGCCCGCACGCAGCAACGAAGATCCAATGCAGCCAAAAATAAGTAAATAAATAAATTTATTTTAAAAAAATACAGAGAAGGGAAAGTTTATGGGCAGAGCAAGTTTGTGAAAGAGAGTCAAGATTTCAGTTTTGGAACATACTGCACTTACAATTTCTACTTTTATATATGCTAACTCAGTGTAAGAATTAAGACACATGGTCTCTATTGTTGACTTGATGAGGTACATCTTTTACTCAATACCAGTAGAGACACCAATGTGCCAGTACTTTACATTGTGAATAGCTCAAGACACGAGAAAAAAGCCAGAATTAAAGAGATGCTATTTATACTACCTATTCTTTCATTTGTATCCTCTCCCCCACAATTTTCCAAAAAAATTGACTGGTTTTTAGAATTTGTCTTTTTTTTTTGTAGACTAAGGTGCTTGCTTATTTTTTGATCCTGTTTTACCAACCAACCAACCAACCCAGCCCACAAAATAACAACCAAAAACAAAACAAAGAAAACAACAAAACTCCTCCATTTGTCTTCTTACGGAGTTATCATTCTCCAGTCTTCTGCTTTTAAAATGCACATCCAGGGCTGATGCATAACTGTGAATTAAATAGACTACTTTCCTCCAGCAATTGAAGAGGTGATGGAAACAACTAGGAGAGCACTAGTGACTGAGGAGAGGAAACTATAGTCTGCAGGGTACAGATTATCCACAGGAGGGTGGCACTGTTGCCTGTCATCCTGGGCATATCTTGGGCTATATTTCCCAGCTTCCTTTGAAGTGAGGTGTGGCCACGTAACTGAGTTCCAACCAGTGGAATATGAGTAGAAGTGGCCTGGTCTACTTCCAGGCCTGGTCCAGGAAACCACTCCACTTGATTATATTTATTCCATCCCATTTTGATTAGCTGAAGACTAGCCTGACATATTGAAACATGTTGAAAATAATGGATCCAAAACTGGAAGAAACCTGGGTCTCTGAGTTCTGCTCAAAGAAGACCATCTGTCAACCAAGAATTCCCATTTTGGACTTAATATGAGTGGGAAATAAATGTTTACTGTATTTGAGCTATCCTACATTTGTAGGTTTATTTGTTATAGCAGCTAATGGTCTCAAAATTAATGCAAAGAGAGAAACGGGGTTCAAAAGCACACTTACTGCTCACATTTCCCTATTTAGCTCTCCAGTTTGTAGCCAATTATTATTATTATATTTTTTAAAATTTACTTTCCATTTATTTTCTATGCATGTACTTTTAAACAGTTAAGATCAATCAGGGCAAATAGATTATATCTGGAGCCAATTATTTCCTTCAAATGTCCTATAAGCCTATAGTTTGAGGAGTGGAATTACAAGTGCATACCTTGTAATGTAGGGCTTCAACTAAGCTCATGGAACATTCCATATACTATAATACTGACTTAAGCATGAATTTAAAGATACAAATCTTTGAGGCTTGAGAAATTGGCAAGCATTACTGAGATATTCAGTTTTCCCAATTTGATTTGCATTGCCAGCTAAATCTGTTTACTGAGTGCATGGTGGCATTTAGAGATCTAATTCAATACTCTATTTGAAAATTTCTGATCATGCTTTTGGATCATAGCCTTTCTCAAATATTACATCCTTTCTAGGACAGTATTTATTATGGAAAAGTTTTCTTAGAAGTTTTTCACATTTTTAATATATCCATTCCTTGGCTTTAGAGGCATAAGGGTAAATACTACATTTTCAAACTTCATTTACACATGTCCTTAAGAGAAAAATAAATTTGTTTTCAACATGGGAGACATCTTCTGCAATGACTCCATGTTAAATATACGTTCTTTAAAATAAAGTACAAAATTACAAAAGTGTGGAATTTCTAACCTTGTATTGAGAGGAAAAATATAAGTAAATTAACTTTCTATAAGGAAATGAAAATATTTGAAGATTTTATCTACAAATTTAGATACCTAGAGTAAAAATCTTCTGATATTTAAACTCTGGCTTAGTTTCTGTGAAGACAGATACTACCTGGTATACTATAATAATACATGAATATTGGCAAGCTCCCCTTCCTCAAATATCTCCTCTAAGTAGGTGACGCAGGGTCTCAAATGTATCTATGTCTTGCAATACTCCCAATAGTAGTAGCAGTAAAAAAAAAATAATAAAGATAAAGTTTTATTGAGCACTATCATGTGTCAGGGACTATGTAAAGCACTTTTTATGAATCTTTTAAGGTAATTCTCACAAGGACTCCATGAAGAGGCAAATATTATTTTCTACTTTCCCAGTGAGGAAGCTGAAGCACGGATAAGTTTAATGACTTGTTCAAGGTTATATTTAGTACGTGAGAGAGCTAGGAACTGAACAATTTGGCAGTCTGGCCCCATAGCCAATGCTCAATATTCCTGGAAAGGCTAACATATTAAGTCCCTTTCATTAAGTGCAAATCAATTCATCATTTTTATTAATGATAGCACATATAAGGTGTTAAAATAATAATGCAAGAAATTAAAAGGAGAAATTACTATTACTTATCTCTATTTTAATACATGTAGTTATTCTTATGGTTATATAAGTATAGTTAAACTTATAGTACTTATTATGAGGAATATAGTACTTACACTAGTACATTAGTGCTATATACTATATATAAAACTAAATCATGGTTTAAATATTGGAAAGTTTTAAATTTATTGTTACCTAAAAATGTAGCCAAAACTTTAAATATTGGAGATATATATTATACACACATATATACTATACTATATGCTAATATATTAAATAAACTATAAATCATATAAATAATCAGTATGAAATACAATTAAATGAAATATTAAAAAACATTACTTCGTACTAATCTGGAAAAAGCTCAGAAACATATGACATACAATAGATAAAGTGCTGGTGACATCTTTAAAAATGAGCTTTTTTGGGGGGACATTAAATGGTTTAATGTCCTTGCATATCTTCAAGGTGATAAATATATTAATATTTATGTTAATATTAAACTATAATAAGTCAAAGATACATATTTAATTTCTAGGACAAAAATGAGCTTCTTGAAGGCAAGTCTTTTTAAAAATCTCCAGCGCTAGTCCAGTGTCTGGCATACAGTTCAAATAAATGAATAACTATTAAAGAGTTGTATCAGGCAGGGTTCTCCAGAAAAACAGAACCAACAGAATATATACAGATATATATATAGGAGATTTATTATAGGAATTGGCTTTACGCCGTTATGGAGAGACAGGAAAGCTGGTGGTATAATTCTGTCTGAGCCCAACGGCCTGAGAACTAGTGGAGCTGATAGTTTAAGTCCCAGAGTCATAAGGTCCAAGAATCAGGAGCTCTGATGTCCAAGAGCAGGAGAAAATGGATGTCCCAGCTCAAGAAGAGAGAATGATGCCTTCCCTTTACCTTTTTGTTCTATTCAGGCCCTCAACTGATGGGATGATTCCCACCTGCTTTGGTGAGGGAGGATCTCTTTTCTCAGTCTACTAATTCAAATGCTAACCTCTTCCGGAAACAGACACACCCAGAAATAAGTTTGACCTGGCCTTCCCTTAGCCTAGTCAAGTTGACACATAAAATTAACCATCACAAGAGTGTTTCCAAGTAAAGGTCCATTTAGACCTGCTTCACATCAATGAATACTAAAAGTGATTATCATCTAACAAATTTATTATCTATATTAATTTATAAAGTTTTAATAGTTCTAAACTAGGTCTTGTAATGAGTTCCTATCCCTATAAAAGTTGATCTTTTGATCTATAAATTTTTTACATTATTAATCTGATTATCAGCCATTTTCTTCATAGTTCAAAAAGTCAGTGATATACTAGTTCAAGTCAAATAATCATGGTTTCTAAATTGGTAGTTTGGGAATTAATGAAATGACATTGTATAGCTAGCTGAGCATGATAACTGAAAGGCATATTTGAGAGCTGTGCTGACTAGTACAGTAGCTATTAGCTACATGTGGCTATTTAAATTTTGTTTAAATTTTTATTGGAGTATAGTTGACTCACAATGTTGTGTTAGTTTCAGGTGTACAGCAAAGTGAATCAGTTATATTTATAGTGACTATTGAAATTTAAAATAATTAAAATGAAATACAATTAAAAATTTAGTTACTCAGTGGCACCAATGGTAACTGCACTGAACAGCACAGATACAGAACATTTGTACCATCACAGAAAGTTCTACCAGACAATGCTATTCTAGAGAAAGAATGTATAATATGAATCAATTATCTTCATAGATAATTAAAAAACCTCACTTTTGCTGGTAATTTCTTATCTTCCATATCTTTCTCAAAGTGTTCATCTAATAACATAACTGGCATGAATTTGAAGTCTTGCTCTAGCTCTGGAGAAGGCACTAACCATGGGAAAAATATGCCTAAAGGAAGCAAGGAGAAAATCAAAAGCAAGAAGCAGGATAATGTACAAATTGTGCCATCAGCTTTTTTGAGATCAAGAAATCTGTGTATAATACACCATAGATAAGTCATTTAGTCTTACAATTATTGTGAGCAAAAATTTCCTTAGAGGAGACCTAATAGAACTATGGAGCACTATGTGGCTCATCAGTTGGGTGAACAGCCTAAAATCAAACAGTACAAATAGAAAAAGAAATTAGAAACAGTAAATATAAAAGGACATAGGTAAATTCCAAACCATTCAGTAACAATGTCATCCAACTGCTGCAGAGGATGGAATTTTTCCTTGATGCTTCCACACTTACAGGATTGGGGTTCCTGCTGCTTTCTTCCTTTCAGCAATCAGCGATGTCTACTTTTCCAAGCACAACTCCTAGCTCATCTCTAGATACTCCCCTTCTGCTCTGAACTTTTCAACCTGGGATTCCTTTCTCAAACTTAATCTAAAAAAATGACTGATTACATCCAAGGCAATGGCACAGTATCAGCTATTTAAATGTTCCAGAAAAGTTCCTATTTCCATTACAGATAAATTCATTCCTAGCCTTTTGCTGACCCAGTTATGGGAGGTTCGTTGTAATTAGATCTCTTACAGTTACCAACTTCTCTTGTTCAAGCTGCATTTTAACCTGTCTCTTTTTCAAACACAATGTAATAAATATTAGATTTCAAATATTCACAAAGACAAGCAAAAAGAAAAAGATGTTTGCACATGAGCGCAGACGTAATTCACTGCAGTGTTTAATCTTTATCTTTTTAAAACAAACTCTAGCTTTGGGAGGAATACTGCAGGAAATACAAAAAGGAAACAATGTCTCACATGCTTCTAAATGTAGTTGAGACATTTTAAATAAAATATTTAGCCATTTAACCACAACTTTCACTTTTCATCACCAAGGAATTCTGATAATATGAATTGTTCATACATTGCATTGTGTAAGATGCATCAATTTCATTTTGACTAGAATTAATAAAGAATATTTACAGGTGTATTTTGGGAAGTCTTATTTTGGTGCCTTATTTTGAACCAACCAAAAATAAATAAAACTTTTAACTTCTAATTGTAGCTTCTTAGGCTGCTGTTTACAGTCACCTGCTGGTTATCCACCTGGCATAAGACACATGCAAGTCACACTGGGCATGCTCCAGAGAAGAACTCTGAGCCTCCTAGAGTTAACTTCTGGCACACTTTTCTTTAATAGAAGGAGAGCTACAATATTTTCTAGAGGTAAGACTTACTGTGGTGTTAAGCTTGGGAGTATGATAATTTTTCCGGAAAGTCAAAAAGTTATAGACTTGACTCAGAGCTAGTACATACTTCAATATTTTTACTAAAATGGAGGAATGGATGAGATAATAAAATGACTGGATAATGTGTAGTGGAAGTCCACATTTGAGCTACGCTTACTGCCAGAGTTCAGATATTTGCTGAAACACATCTATAGATTGTTTGAAGTCTCTTTCAATGAAGAATTTAGAAATCTCCTTGGAAAGACATTATCTTAAAGGAAAGAGAAATTTAGGTGTGACAAAATTATCCCTATAACAAAATCTTCACTATTGGAGTTTCAGTTTTGAATACAACCATGCTGGTCTGGCTCTAAATTAATTCCTAGGGGCAATGAGGGACATGTTCTCTGCACCTCCAGATTGCATGTTTTTTAAATAATAAAAGTCTTTTCAAGGTTGTTGCTCCCTCAGTTGAGGTCCAAAGGGTCAGTGTTATACACAGTCAAAGGAGCAGAAAGACTGACATTTATGTGTAGATGAAGTTCCAATTCCTTCTTTTTCATACTAGGTACCATCCTTCAATCAAATCAGACAACATTCAAAGCCTTAATCTGTTATGGAGAGCATGACAGACATAGTCTCTTCCTTGAGAACAGTTATGGTCTTGGAGGAGGCAGATCTCAAAAACAAGTACATCAGTAATTATATTGTTACAAGAAGGTGAGCTTTTACGACAGGGGATCTAACAAGGGACAGGTAAGGAAATCCTCTTAAGAGTGAGATTTAAGTTGATAGCTGCAAGATAAGTCCAGTTAATCAGGTCAATGGAGAGTGGAGAAAGCATTACAAATACAAAGAAGAGCACATGCAGACTTTGGGGGCTAGAATGAATCTACTGTGTTTGAAGAACAGAAAGAAGCTAACGTAGCTGTTGCAAACAGATTGAAGAGGAGAACAGAGGGAGATGAGGCTGCAGCGGTAAGGCAGGAACCAAATCATAGAGGGCTCTGTCAACCATGATAAGGGTTTTCATTTAATCCTAAGAGTAATGGGAAGTCATAAGAGGGTTTTGAGTAGGAAGTGACATGATTAGATTTGCCATATTACAAGTCCACTTTGGCTGTTTGTTGGTAAACAGATTACAAGGTAGCCAGAATGGATGTGGGGAGCCTACTGCAATAACCAAACCAAGAGACATTTGTGACTTTAGACTAGAGTGGTAGTTCTCAAAGTGCTGTCCATGGACCCCTAGCAGGCCCAGAGATGCTTTTATGAGGCCTGCAAGGTAAAAATTATTTTCATGATAAAACTAAGATATTATTGGCCCTTTAAATTGTTTTGACATTCGTACTGATGGTACAAAAGCAATAGTGGGTAAACTTTTGGAAATTTAGCTCTAATTAAGGCTTATAGTCATTGAAGTCTTTATTTTAACATATTCTCATTGAAAACTGCAAGTTTTATTTAAGAATTTCCTTGATGAAGCAGAAACGTTTACGGATTTTATTAAATCTCATCCCCTAGTACACCTCTTTTTAATACTGTGTGACAAAACGGTGGAACATATTGCAGAAGTAGCTCAAAGTTACTGCCAGCTTCCCATAGCAGAAGCTGTTTTTCTGTTTGTGGTAGCAGAGGTCAGTTGCTCAGTGTAGCAGAGGGCTAAAGAAAGACAGCTATTGAGACTGGATGCTCTAACAGAAGACAGATAAAGACAATGTAGGCAAATATAAATATATCTATGGGCATGTATGAGTCACTTTGCAAAGCTATTTAACCTCCCAGTTCTTCCTGTTATGTAGTCACAGATAGGCTCTCAGGGTGACCCCGGAAAGTCATTGTTGAGTACTAACAATGATGTGCTAGAGGGGCTCATAAGGGATCAGGAGAATGGATTATGTTTGTCTCTTCCCAACTCCACATTCAGTGATGTCAGGTTGGTAGACTGAAATCAAATGTGGTGGTGGTATTAACACCACATTAATTAACAAACACTGCAAATGGGGCTTCCTTTTTTTTTTTAAACCCTGGACAGCCAGTTGTTAAACATTTATCATCACACCTCTGGTCCAGCCAGGTCTCTAAATTCTTTCTCCCTCTCATGTTCCTAAGACAAATAAATCATCTGTTCTCTCTATTAATCCCCATTTATTTAATAATCTTTGTTTTAAAAGAGAATTGGAGATAATAGTTGGCATTGTTAGATGGATATATTTGGCATATAATATGTGCTCAACAAATATTTGTTGAATGCTGATAATTGAATAAAATGTGGGTCAAAAAGGCTAAGAATATACATCTTAATTACTACTGATATAATTTATTGCCTGTCTTCCATAGCACATATTTTGAATACAGCACTTACATCGTATTAGAGTTGTTTAAATATAAATGCCCAAAATCTAGCCATTGAGACAAGCAATAAAGTCCCTGAGTTCTTTTATTTCCAACTTACTTTCATGAAAATATATTTAGAGAAGAAACTAAAATCTTAATTTCTTTTCTCAACGTTATATGACTTGTATAGTTCTAGTGTTAACATCCATTTAGGGAAAAAATAGGGACTTGAGCCTTTGAGAGAGCCTCTGTTCAATCATGCTTTATGATGCTTGGCAAAGCCAGCCTTCTCTAGTCAATAATTGAAACAAAAAAAATGGGCTCACTAATAATCAATTCCCAGTCATTCAAGGATTAATGGGATAGTTTGTGGAGTTGTTTTTTATCTCCATCTTTGCTTTTCTTTATTCTCTTTTTGGCTTACTGCCACTGAGTTTTTTTGCATTATTCATTAGAACCCACACTAGTGCACGGTTGGGGAAAGAAAGGGCTCTGAAATGCAAATCTTTCTTTTACTGTTTGTTAGCAGTTCTTCAGAAAGTGCTGTTGCAGGAGGAGGAGGTCAAAACAATTAAATGAAACTTGTTTGTATTTACAGGTTTCAAATAATCCATTTAACATAAAGGTAGATCTGCTTAACTTTAAAGAGGGGCTGGAAACACTATTTAAAGTTAGGTTGTTTAAAATCTCTAAGAATCTTATATTTTGTCCACTCATACAAGGGATCAAAAATCTTAAAAAATTCGATAATAACCCTTCTTCCTCCAAAAAAAGTCTTCATGTCTCACAATTGTAAAATGTATTTCCACAGCAGGTACTTTGTCATGATGAGTACATTTGAGCATGTTCCTTGGAAGATAAACAGTGGAACATAAACAAAATGTTGGGCTTCAGTTATAGTAGAGCTTTCCAAAAGAAATAAAGTGACTAGTTAATCCTCAGAGTACTGGAATTTGCTGGACTGTTAGCCAAATGAATATTTAGGAGATTGCCATGTGTTTCTGTGTACATATGCTCATATCTTGACACTCTGGTCTGAGGAAAGAGCAGAAAGGAGACAAATGTGGGACCACTCACCTCAATACAGAAGGTGTTAAGGATTGTAGAGAAACAGTTCCTATTCATGAATACACGTGGGTATATGTGTGGGTGTGGTGGCAGGTGAAGGTGAGGCAAAGGCGGGACAGCTAACTGTTGATTAACATCACTGTCCCTGGGGCTTCCCTGGTGGCACAGTGGTTAAGAATCCGTCTGCCAGTGCAGGGAACACAGGTTTGAGCCCTGGTCTGGGAAGATCCCACATACCGCGGAGCCACTAAGCCGGTGCGCCACGACTACTGAGCCTGCGCTCTAGAGCCCGTGCTCCGCAACAAGAGAAGCCACCTCAGTGAGAAGCCCGCGCACCACAACGAAGAGTTCTTCCCACTGGCCGCAACTAGAGAAAGCCCGCACAGCAACGAAGACAAACGCAGCAAAAAAATAAATAAATAAAGCAAATGCAAAAAATATATTTTAAAAAAATATTAAAAAATAACATCACTGTCCCTGTTGACGCTTGGAGCTAAGCCGCCGAAGTCTCTAAGAGAATTTTCCTGATGATCTCCAAGGCTGCCATGATGAGGACCTTTGGCCTGGGTGAGGTTTCTGGCAGTCTGACTGTGAAGGTTTTTTTTTTTAAATTGATGGTGATGCCATTTCTCTAGTTTGAAGATTAAGCTAAGCTTTACTACAGTTCAGTTGGTCTTTCTGCCTCTCCACTAAGTGTGTATGGGTTTATGTGTGTGTGTATTTTTCAGCACTCTCTCAGGATTTTGGAAAACACCTAGCCACATACAAATAAGCACACAGTTACCATTAAATTTACTGTGCGGCACCTAAGAGTGCAAAAACGTATTGTTCTGGGCACAGAAGAGAAATCTACGTCCTCAAATCCTCTCACAAATCCAGTCTTGATTATCAGACTTAACTGAATCAACATCATGTCCCCCAATCTCTCACTTCTACAGCAGCCATTCTGGGGCTGCACTGGGACTAGGAAAAAAGCCTCTCTGCTTGCACTGGTTTGGAGGGCATAGAAAAATAGGAGCTAAAAGAGGCAAACCTAGACACCATTGATGCAGTTATCAAGAGACTTATAAATGCTGTATGATTCCCAGGAGAACTGTTTCCTGCCCTGGTCAGGTCAACTTCTGGGGGTGATGTGTGATTTCTCTTCCTGAGCCAACAAATAGTGAAGGTCAACCTCCTACTGTGGGGTAGGGGTCAGGAGAAGAGGAGAAGAAATGGATTTTCTATATTGGTATTAGTTGTGGGCATTTTAATTTCACTTTTTAATTTATATACTTGTCTCTGAATAAAATGCTATTTCAAATATTTAATTCAAGGCACACACTGGTGCCAAAATGCAATAAGGTGCAACTTTTGATTTTTTATTTAGGCCCTTAGATGTCATTATTCTTTATGCCTGAAATTTCCCTTGAGTCCTTGGCATATTTCTGCTCCTTTGCCTGCTCTGTAGTTTCTTTGCTTCCCAGCAGTTCCAGAGTTTGATTCTGTGGATCACACAAATTCACATGGGGTCAATGGAGGTGTGCATTTTGAAAACTTACCTTTGACCTGCTATTTTACCATGTTATTTTCCCTGTATCAACCAACATCCTCTGATGGAGACTTATTTCCCTTAACCTCATGAGACACAAAAATATCTCAGAACATTTTTCAGAAAAATGTATGTATTAAAGATCAAAACTAACATAAGGCAGAAACATCCTCTGTGAAAACAAAAGAGGGGATAATTAAGTACAGTTTTTAGTCAAAAAAAGACCCTATATGTATAATTAAAATCAGAATTCAAAATCCTGCAAATGGCTTTGCTGGAATTATATAATCACATAGGTAAATAGGAAAACAAAACAAAACAAAAATAATATTGAAATGCAGTATTTATTTTCACTTACTAAAAGACTATTAAAGGAGTCACCCCAAACTGCAACAAATCAGAAATAATGCATGCTCAATCAACAAATAATTTTTAATATCTATCATGTCAATGTGCTAGGCCTAAAGCTTTTATGAAATACTTTTATTCTTCCTATTAATCAGGATGGGGGATTTAAGCTTTATCCTCTTCAAAATGACCTAAAAGTAATTTTATTGGGAATTCAGTAGATATTTAATAATCATTCTAATTTCTCTAATTACTTATAAATGTTAATTACAGAAACTGATTCCTAAAAATTCAGTCTGAATAATATTCCAAATCAATAAGAAGTCAGCAATTGCATCACTATTCCTACTGTTTCATAACCACAAAGTGAAGACCAACAAGACTTGATCTATTTTATCCGTCTTCCCTAATGTGCACCTTTAAGTAAGTTCTACCTCCTGTACCTGACTGAGTACCAGCTGACCCATGAGGGCATACAATTCACACTCCAACTCCACACCCAGTAATCCCAGGACTTTGGATCCCGTTCCATTCCAGTTGGATCTGTTTGTTGCCCACTTGGATCAGCCTCTCATGGTCAGCCCTGCTCTAGGCTGTGGTTCTATTACACATACTTGGTTTCCCCAGCTATGACTACTGTGCTTCTTAAGAACAATGATTTGCACCCTCCATTTCCTCTCTGGATTTTGGCTCCTTCTTGTTGAATTCCTAACTGAGCTTTAACACATCAGGCTCTAGTCCCTAAGCTTTGTAGCATCTGGCCAGTGCCCTTGTTGAACCCATTCAAGTTATAATGTAGTTATATATTCAAAAGAGTAAACTCAATAGAATTGATAGTAGTCATGGTATATGCACTTTTATAGTTAAATGAAAAACCGTTTTTCCGACATATTTGTTCATAACCTGTATTTATTTCTTCTGGTTAAATGCTCTATCTCCTTATCAGTAAAATACTAATAAAAGTTATTTGAGATATAAATTTAGGGTTTTTTTTCTACATTTTGAGCAATCCAAAAAAATTTATTGAAGTCTGTAACTATTTGTGATTAAATGATAATGTAAAAGCACTTTCAATAGTGTAAAGTGTTCTACAGGTGCTTATGGTTACATTATCATTACACACACCTGACAGTCTCAAGATAAGCCAATGTCTCAGCTTATCACTAAATCTATAGTTGAGTTAGATTTCTGCAGGAGGTAGCATTTTCAGTATATGAAGTTTCATATGTGAACATGTCACTTTGGAAATAATATTATAAATGCTCTACAAAGAATAGTATCAAAATGAATTATAAGAATGAATGTAACTTTCAAATATGCTTACCTTGCTTTTTTTGTGAATGTGCTGAAAAAACCTGATTAAATATTAAAGATTTGGATACGGATTTTTGTACTTTCAGAATCTCGCACCCCATACCTCATATAAAAACAATTTCTTTTAAAATAATATTATATCTGGGTGAGAACACAAGGTTAGCCAACTAAAGCAGTCACACGACAATTATCTTGAAGAATAACATGTAATTTACTTAGCAAAAGAAACCTGAGTTTTCCTACATTTTAAAAAAGCTAGGTAAATGTGGGTTTGTGTGTGATTCATATTATTCCACAGGGAGAAATCTGAATGCTTTTCAAAATATGGGTCAACTGAGTTCACTACACATTTTGAAAATTATATAACTTCCTGACTTGCTTAAGATGTAATGATCATTGTCTACAGAATTTAATTTATAACCCAAGTGGGAATGTATTCAATAAATTTAGTTTTTGTTCTAAATAGTATACTCTTAAAAGAAAATAGCTCTCATTGGAAAAAAATTGTTCATAACTATGTAGTTTCTAAACATAAGTGGACAAACATGCTGAAATCAAAGTCACATCAGAGAAACTGACCCAAAATAATTTGCTAAAGGGAAGTTCATGTATACTCAGAACTCATGGAACTCTAGCTCTGGCTGAAGACTTTGTAAATAAATCTCGTACAGCATAGTGAACCGGAGGTTAGAGGCTACTTAGTATAAATAAGCAAAAACAGAGCTTGTATTTGACATACCCTATTACAGAAGACTTTCCCCCAAGGTTTTCAAGTATTGGAATTAATGATAGAAAGCCAAGTATGTCCTTGGAAGTCTAATGGATGTCATCAATTATGTGACATTTTTAAACATGTATATTGGAACCATGAGCTATGAACTATTTAAAAAATCCTTACGATGCTAGTCCTAGGGATTTGTGTGCAAATTTAATTTCCAAATTTGGGATATCGCTGAGCTTTATTAAGCGAAAAGATAACTGCCTACTCTCTGCCAAGCAGAGTATAAGGTTTTTCATTTCTAACTCTCAGTTTCCTGTGACAATCAACAAGGTAGGCATTCTACCCACAATTTACAGATGAAGACTCTGAGATTCAAGCTGTAAGAACCAACTTTGTGGGAAGTTCTCAAACTTCATTCATTCATTTATTTATTTATCTTAAGCAAATAAACTCATGCTTCATTCATTGAGAGAGATATGTTTATCTACTACAGATTGAAAAGGAAATGGTGTGATTCCCAAGTCTGCGGAAATTCCAGGAATGACTGAGTATGTGATAGGTCATTGATCCAAGGGGTCCCTTTCAAGAAACAAATGATGAAGCAGGAGTTTAGAATGTGGAGAAGACGATCAGGGAAAGAGCAGAACATAGACTTATGCATTTGGAAGAAGCTACTATATATATATATATATATATATATATATATATATATACACACACACACACATATAGATGTATGTTTCACAGCTCCATTTTGAATCTCAAGGTGCTGAGAAACACCATTTTCCTTCTGTATTCTTTATCTATATCCCTTGCCTAGTAGTTACTCCACACTTAGGAGCCAACCCATTCACCAGCTACCATATATATACATACAGGTTCAGAAGACATGAAATAGTTCTAGGAACCAGAGGAAATACTACAAATTTCTCATTCCCCAGTGTCTTGACCCTCAGATTCCTGTGGAGGAGAACCTGGAATGGGAGTGGGGGTTAAATTCAATTCAGTTCGATTAAATTATAAAGTATAAGCTTTCTAAGAAGACCAGCTGTTATGCCTCTCTATGACTGTTCCTTTCTCCTTTCTTCAGGGTTAACATGAAAAACATGATCCATCACTTCCACTTTTGGAAAATTGTCCCCTCTAACCCCTGCCCATTTGAGACAAAGATAAGATGAGTGGTGCTTATATTAAATCTCTTATTTCAGTTTGTTTTAAGGCTTGACTTATCTGAAGCTCTGACTCTTTCCTTTTGACTTCCTAGCCTGAGCAATCCTTCAGCAACCTATGACCCAGGAGAAAAATGATGACAGAGCTGGGGCTGGCAAAGTGTAATATGTAGACAAGAGTGATTTTTATCATCTTTGACATAGCCTATTATGAGTCATATCTGTATCCATCTGGTTCAGTATTTTATTACCAATAGAAAATCTCAAGAGTATGGCATCAAATTTAAAATTTAGGTACATCCAGCTTCTTTTAGTAACATACAATCATAGAAGTTTAGAGCTGAAAAGGACTTTTGTTTTTCCATTTAATCCAATGCCCTCAATTACCTTAGAGAGAAAAAAAATAATAACTTCTGATACATGCCAAGTAAAGTATCAGGCTTTTTATATACATGTCGTCTATACATATATTTTACATTCTCTCAAATTACTATAATAACCATCAGTGTAGAAATCATTATACTCAATTTATATTTGAAGACTCTGACATTCAAAGGATTTAGGGAGATTTTAAGATTTTTAATAGGGAGGGAAGCAGACATTTAAAGAAATTACTCCATTTGTACCACAGAAAAATTTTCAGGGTATGAAAGTGGACTTGAGGAAACCAGTTGTGGCTTACTGCATTAGTTTCATGATGTCAAGTCTGGACTAGAGATGGTGGGGATGGAGAATTGACAATAGAGTCAATAGAAATTCAGAGTATAATGGGACTTAGTGATAGATCCATTGTGGGAGGTGAGAGGAAGGGGAAGGAAGAGCCAGATTTGACAACTAGCTTTTAACTTGAACACCTGGCTGATGGTGGAGACACTTGCAAAGGTAAAAAACCCTGACAAGAAGATTTGGGAAGTGGGGGTGAAGCAGGGAGCAGAGGAGGCTTGCAGGGGGCAAGGAGATCAGGAACTGATGACATGATACAGGCAATTTTTTGTTTTCTGTTTTTTAAATATTTTTTTCTGTTTCTGTAGTTTATTTTTTTAATTGAAATATAGTTGATTTACAATGTTTCAGGTGTACAGCAAAGTGATTCATATATATATATATATATATTCTTTTTCAGATTCTGTTCTATTTTAGGTTATTACAAGATATTGAACATAGTTCCCTGTGCTATACAGTAGGTCCTTGTTGTTTATCTCTTTTATATATAGTAGTATCTATTAATCCCAAATCCCTAATTTAGCCCTCCCCCCTCCTTTCCCCTTTGGTAACCATAAGTTTGTTTTCTATGTCTGTGAGCCTATTTCTGTTTTGTAGATGAAATCATTGTATCATATTTTGAAGACTTTTTCAAATAGTTTTTAAGATTGGAGACCTGAGTATACATTTTCTACCCAACGCCTTCTCAATCTTTTTCCCTCCCCTTATCAATGGGGCAATCCAAAAGACACTTGGCCCTTGGGTTTGAAAATACAGATGTTAACTGCATTTTCTGGGTAACCACAGAGGTTTAACAACTCACTTAATCTAAGACCTTGCGATCCCCTTGGACTTAGCTAGATTTTAGGTAACTTGAGAGAAAGGGTATTGTCGTAAAAGAATTACTAGTGTAATAGGGATCTCATCTCAACCTAAACTGGGATTTGGAATTTTGGTATATGTTTGATGAAAAGGTGCAGCTAAAATTTCAAAGAGGCTATTTTGGTGAGGTAGTTTACATAGAAGGAAAGTATCTTCAAAGAGGAGGGTGTCTGGAGATAGAAATGGAAAGGGATATGGGTGGACAGGAGGCTGTCTCTTCTATTAACGGGTCCCATGGAATTAGTATGAATCCTGATGGTGACATGGACTGCAAGATGAATCTGTTTCCACTGGCACCAAGGCACCTATCATGTGGCTTAGGGGCCAAGGTGATGAAGCAGGTTAGAGGTTAGGGAAAAACATCATTTTCTCTCAACACTGTAAATATTATGCTCCATTCTCTTCTTTCTTGCATGGCTTCGGAGAAGTTGGCTGTGATTCTTATCTTTGTTCCTCTATAGATAAGGTGTTTTTTCCCCTCTGGCTTTTTTCAGGAATTTTTTCTTCATCTATGGTTTTTCATAATTTGCAAATGATATGCCAAGGTGTAGGGTTTTTGGTTTTGTTTTTTGTTTTTTGCATTTATCCTGCTTAGTATTCTCTGAGCTTCCTAGATCTGTGGCTTGGCATATTACATTAATTTGGGGAAATGTCCAGTCATTATTATTTCAAATATTTCTTCTGTTCCTTTCTTTCTTCTCCTTCTGGTATTTCCATTATGCATGTTACACTTTTTGTAGTTGTCCTAAGTCCCTGGATATTCTGTTGTTTTGTTCACTCTTTGTTCTCTTTGTTTTGGTTTTTGAGGACTGCTCATCTGTTCTTGCATGCTGTCTTCTTTATTCATTACAACCCTTAGCACATTACTCATAGGTGTTTTAAATTCCTGGTCTGATAATTCCAACATCCCCGCCATATCTGGTTCTGATGCTTGTTCTGTCTCTTCAGACTGTGTTTTTTTGCCATTTGGTATGCCTTGTAATTTTTCTTGAGAGCTGAACATGATTTAGTGGTAAAAGTAACTGCTGTAAATAGACCTTTATTAATATGGTGGTGAGGTGTGTAGGGAGGGGAGTAGTTCTCTAGTTCTGTGATTAGGTCTCAGTCTTTCAGTGAGCCGGTGCCTCTGGACTGTGAAGGAGCATCCTTTCACCATGTCTAGGCATAACACAGCCTTGTTCTGAGATAACAAAGCCTGTTTGGGTTTGAGGGGTTTTACTTTGCAAGAACCAGGATGGGAGTCAGCACTCTGAGTAGGGAGCCAGTGTTAAGTCCCACTCTCAAGTGACTCTGCTAGCCAGGACCTCAGCAAGGGAGGACATGCAGAAAAATCTTGGAGGAGTGCTCTTCAACCCTGTGCTATGCATTTGGGGACTATGGAAATGGGTGGATGAGACCCTCAATTACACCTGGAGGGTGATCAGAGTTGTTATTGTGGTTTTGTTTGTAAGCACAGAGTGGTGAGGCCTGGGGGAAATATGGACTATATGAGAAAAGTAGTTCTTAAACTGAAGTATGCTTCAGAGTAACTGGGGGAACTTTTCAAAAAAAGATCTCTGCCCATGTCCCACTTGCAGGGTTTCTGTTTCAGAAAGCCTAGGGTGGCATCTTGGCAACTGTGTTATGAAAAAGCTCTGTGAGTAATTCTGATGCTTATGCCTGATTAAAAACTACTGCCTTAAATTTACTAGAGTCGAGTCATTTGACGCTAGTCAAGTAGCTAGTAAAAAAGAAAGAATTTAGATTTTTGGACGTATTTCCCTTTTAGACTTTATTGTTTTATATTATTAGCCCCTTCTCCCAGCTTTCCACATTCCCACTAAAACAGCTTCCTTTCCCTAACATTGGTTTTCTTAATTCCTCACTGAAGGCTTCTCTGAAGGAGAATTATAGGGAGATCCAGCCAGCCTTAGACTCTTAGATTCTCCATACTTGGACTCAGATAAAAAGAAAAATTAAGAATGTAAACATCCTATTTTCCTTAGAAGAAAATGGCTCACAATTTTATTTTGTTTGATCAGTTCAATGTTAAACAATTGTGTGAATATTTTTCTTGAGACATCCACTCTCTTCCACTGCTATTTCCACAACTCACTCTACTGTTATTTTTGTTTAAAAGTTATCAATGGAATTTAGACATCAAAGCACCTTCACTTCATTTGTCCATTCTGGCTCCACAGGCTCCAGAGTTGTGAGCCACAAAAATGATCCCTCACCATACATAATTTCATTCATTACTGTGTAAACTGGAGGACAATGTTTTTCTCTTGTAGAATCTACAGTATTTAAAATAAACTAGGTTAGTGACAATTCCTGGTTAATGAATCATTTATTCCCCAATTTTACCCATAACTTTCAATCCAAAAGGAGTCTAGTATTCTTGAAATAAAGTTAAAATAACTGTGTAACAATTTTTTTCAGTGCAAAAATTTCAAACGTCCATTCTATTAAATGGAGGTCAAAGTTACATCGTGAATTAAACATATTTTTTCCATCTACTCTCCAGGAATTAAAAAAGAAAAAATAGATCAAGCTCCAGTTTGAAAGAGCCATAATTCAAGCAGACTTTCGTATTACTTCTCAGAGGAAGAAGGCTGAATTTCTAAAGAGAGAAACGATGCATTAAGTGCTGGGGAAAGAAAAGGAGGGTCTTCAGTCTTGGGAATGTAATAACCTGTGGTCCACTGAGTGCCTTGAGGCAGACTGACCCCATCAGCTGTTGGGAAAGTAACATCACTGCTCTGCTGTAGGGAGAGACACATTCTATCTAATAAGACACAGTACACCACGCAGGGAGCTTTTGGCATCATGAGAAAAGGGAGTGCTGTTCCTTGCAACTGAGAAACTGTAAAATGTCTCACCTGTATTCCTTATTTTTTTTTAAATGCTCTCTTCTCTTTTTTATAAAATTTTAATTTAAAAATTGATTATACAAAATAGAAGTGCTTAAAAATCATCTACTGGGCTTCCCTGGTGGTGCAGTGGTTGAGGGTCCGCCTGCCAATGCAGTGGACACAGGTTCGTGCCCCGGTCCGGGAAAATCCCACATGCCGCGGAGCGGCTGGGCCCGTGAGCCATGGCCGCTGAGCCTGCGCGTCCGGAGCCTGTGCTCCGCAATGGGAGAGGCCACAACAGTGAGAGGCCCGCGTACCGCAAAAAAAAAAAAAAAAAAAAAAAAAAAAAATTCTAATTTAGATATATTTTATTTAAAAATTTTTTAAATGAGAAATAAATGTCATCTACAAATGTTAAATAGTAAATGATTAGATTAAATTAAATTCTCTAAATTAGAATTTAATGTTTATTGCATACAAGATGAAATGAAACTCTTTATTGAATTTTTTAATTTCTTAACTTATTCAGTTGATTTGGATTTACTATTAATAAGGTGAAAAGAAACTTTCCTCTTCCTCAAAACTTTTGTCCTTGTGCTCCGCAACAAGAGAGGCCGCGATAGTGAGAGGCCCGCGCACCGCGATGAAGAGTGGCCCCTGCTTGCCGCAACTAGAGAAAGCCCTCACACAGAAACGAAGATCCAGCACAGCCAAAAAGAAATTAAAAACGAAACAAAAAACTAAAACAATATATGATTATACTGATTTTGCTGTTTGAATAAATTCATTTGACAACAGTTATAAGATGCAATTTAAAGACTTTTATGGGCCAAAGTTTGGGCTAGGCATATACTTTCTACCCTGAAATCTCTGGTATCTTCGTATTACCCAGAATATGTAGCATGGTCAATGGATATGCCCTTGAAAAAAATAGAAAAAAGAAAGAAAAGAAATGCCTTCTACTTCTCAATGCTTATTAATTTAAAATTCAAATTTTATTTACATTTTCAGTGGCGGAATCATGTGGTTTAACATATAAAGTAGCATATGAATGGTGGCTACGCCAAAAAGAGGCTTGGGGAGCCATCTTTAAGTGCCCTAACCCTCCCTCCAGTTACCTCCACAAATTTATTAATATGTTTACCAGCTAAACAATTACCATTCTCTTAATCGTATGAAAATCATCTTTTGAAAACGTTTTTATTTTCATTGATCTGTGATATGTAATTTAGATAAAAACAAATGAGCCAAGCCTCCTAATTTTCCCACCCCCCACTTCCTGCTGCCCCTCAATCCCCCCATGTGAACATGCTGATCCCAGCAGATATTTAAGTGAATATGGAAACATAAATTTGAGTGTTCACTATCCTAGAATATTGCCAGTATCCCACAAAGATCCAAACTGTCATGCAAATAAAGTCCTTACTAAAGGAAAAGAGACAAAGATGGTTTTCTGGAGAACAGAAAGACTCAAATTAAATGGCTATATAGCATATGCTCCATAGATGACTGGGATGAAGTCGTATCATTTAAACAGCTTTTATTGTATCATTTTTATATAGGTGTGTTTTATAGGAAAGCTGTACTGAAAAATAAAGAAATGACAGGGATTGTTTGTGGATTTCTTTTCTTTTTTAATTCTTGAATTGATTTGGGCTTAATTTTTGAGGGTTTCCACCCACAGCCTATTTCTACACATCTGCATCATACACACAAAACTGGAGGAAAAGGGGAGTGCATTTTATAATTTCGGAGACTGGAGAACAGGAATATTTAAGAGGATGTTTGCCTGGAGAAATACTATACTGTTTAAAATGTTCTTTTATAGTTATTTGACAAGAACCTCAGATTCTTCTGTTTCTGGGAACTCAAAGGAATGTAAGGGCTGTAGCTGATTTTGAGACTGATGTATGTGTAAAATAAGGATACAGCTGAGGCTGAAATGCCAGTCTGAGATTTCCCCTGAGGTATTGCTTTAGTTTCTGTTTCATCAAAAGCATATCAAGAAGTCACTGTGTGTAAAACATTGTAGTTTGGGGATGGATAGAAAGAGGAATTAGACATGGCCCTTGGTTTCAAAGGAGATTTTAATCTGGTGAGGGTGACAGACTGGAGAGAGTACACAAAAAGGATTTAGGGAGGGAATAAGATAGAGGTTGTGGGGAAAATGCTGAAGGTGAGCTGAGAAGAAAAGGTTACAGCCTTTTATGTTGTTGGAGACGTCTTTTAATCCCCATTTCACAGAGTCAACAATGTTACACTACCTAGGTTGGAAGGTGGACTTGCAAATATATCTCACTTGAATCTAGAAGCTGATTGCACTCATTAATCCTACCCATAATATCTACTATTTTAATAATATCTATAATCTCAGTGGTTCTTATACTTTGGAACAGTTTGCATCCTTTAGAAAACATGACTAAACTATGATTCTTTCCCACAGGGGAGGAGGGGAGGAGGAAGCACAAGAAAAATTTCAGGGACTTCTTTCTAAAGTATTGGGCAATCATTTAACCTCTCCATGTCTCAGTTTCTCAGTCTGCAAAGAGGGAATGACAGGACCTACTCCATAAAGTACTTGAGAGAGTTAAATAAGATAATTATATACCATGCACCTGTGGTCAATTAATTTATGAAAAAGGAGGCAAGAATATACAATGGAGAAAAAGTCTCTTCAATAAGTGGTGCTGGGAAAAAAGGACAGCCACATGTAAAAGAATGAAATTAGAACATTATCTAATACGATACACACAAAAAAAACTCAAAATGGACTAAAGATCTAAATGTAAAGCCCAATACTATAAAACTCCTAGAGGAAAACATAGGCAGGACACTCTTTGACATAAATTGCAGCAATAGCTTTTTGGATCTGTCTCCTAGAGTAACAGAAATAAAACCAAAAATAAACGAATGGTACCTAATTAAACTTAAAAGCTTTTGCAAAGCAAAGGAAACCATAAACAAAATGAAAAGACAACCCACAGACTGGGAGAAAATATTTGCAAATGATGCGACAGACAAGGATTAATATCCAAAATATACAAACAGCTCACACCGCTCAAGATCAAAAAAACCAAACAACCCAATCAAAAAATGGGCAGAAGATCTAAATTGACATTTCTCCAAAGAAGACATATGGATGGCCAGCAGGCACATAAAAAGATGCTCAACATTGCTAATTATTAGAGAAATGCAAATCAAAACTACAATGATTTGCACTTCACACAGGTCAGAACTGTCATCATCAAAAAGGCTACAAATAACAAATCCTGGAGAGGGTGTGGAGAAAAAGGAACCCTTCTATACTGTTGGGGGGAATGTAAATTGGTACAGCCACTATGGAGAGCAGTATGGAGGTTCCTTAAAAAAACTAAAAACAGAGCCACCATATAATCATGCAATCCCACTCCTGGGCATATATCTGGAGAAAATTATAATCCAAAAAATACATGCACCCAATGTTCACTGCAGCACTATTTACAATAACCAAGACATGGAAGCAACCTAAACATCCATTGACAGATGAATGGGTAAAAAAGATATGGTATATATACACAATGGAATATTGCTCAGCCATAAATAAAAAGAATGAAATAACGTCATTTACAGCAGCATAGACAGACTTAGAGATCACCATACTTAGTGAAGGAAGTCAGACAGAGGAAGACAAATATCATATGATATCACTTATATGATATCACTTATATGATATCACTTATATATATATATATATCTAAAAACAAAGATACAAATGAAGTTACATACAAAACAGAAACAGACACACATACACAGAAAACAAACTTATGGTTACCAAAGGGGAAAGGGGGGGAGGGAGGATAAATTAGGAGTTTGGGATTAACATATACACACTACTATATATAAAATAGATAACCAACAGGGACCTACTGTATAGCACAGGGAACTATACTCAATATTTTTTAATAACCTATAAAGGAAAAGAATCTGAAAGAGAATATATATATATATAAATATAAAACTGAATCACTTTGCTGTACACCTAAAACTAACACAACCTTGTAAATCAACTATTCTTCAATAAAAAAATAATTATATAAAGTACTTAGCACTGATCCCAGAGCAAATACTCAACAAATGACAGGCATTTTTTTTTTTTAATTTTTTTTTTTTTTGCAGTACGCTGGCCTCTCACTGTCGTGGCCTCTCCCGTTGCGGAGCACAGGCTCCGGACGCGCAGGCTCAGTGGCCATGGCTCACGGGCCCAGCCGCTCCGCCGCATGTGGGATCTTCCTGGACCGGGGCATGAACCCGTGTCCCCTGCATCGGCAGGTGGACTCTCAACCACTGCGCCACCAGGGAAGTCCGACAGGCATTATTTTATTCTTTCTTTCTTCCTTTTTCTAGGATGGTGTGTTCTTTCATTCACTGTGACTTGATGAGACAGTGACAATGCTGGGGGATCAAATAAGGGACTGTTCACCAAGGAAGGTGGCGGAGATAAAGAGGATAGCCGAGTTTCATGCCCAGGCATAAAATATGATAGAATAAGGAAATCAAGGAACTTCATAGGAAGTTATCTGTGAGACTGTCTAGGAGAATACTGTAAAGGAACTATGAAGGTGCTGCTCTAGATGTAAATATTTTGTGGATTTACTATAGTAGTAATACTAACGGTATTAATTTCAATAACAATGACAAATGCACACTTACAGAGAACTTACTATGTGCCAGGCCTTGTGCTTGACTTAGCTTACATAGACCACCTCATTTAATCCTCAGAACAATATGAAATAATACAGTCCATAATACCTCATCTGAAGGCTAAAATAAAAATCTCTGAAAACTAAAATCTTGAAATAATTGATTCAACAGCAAAATCTGACCTGAACTGACATGAGGATATTATCAGTTTTTATTTATCCCATTAAAAGCAAATATTTGTGCATTTTGCTATAGAAGTCTTAATGTTTGGTCAAGGGGTGTTTCTCAGACCCTACTAGGGTAATGTTCCATATTGCCATTCTAAAAAATGTCTCCAAATTCTAAAATTTGCCTCATCTCCAGGATTTCAGATAAGGTAGGGTGAGTCTTTGAAAAAAGCTAACATTTATTGAGAACTTGTAATGTGCCATGTTTGGGTCCAAGTCTCTACTTATGTTAATGCATTTATCCTCATAATAATCCTCAGAGGCAGATACATTTACCATCCTTCCTGCTTTATAGTTGAGGCAACTAAAGTACAGAGAGCTCAAGGAACCCAAGGGTACCAGCTAGTAACTCAGAGACAGAATTTGAACCCAGGCAGTCTGGATCTGGGAAGCTTTTGCTTAATTGCTATACATACTGCCTCATTTATATTATTATAATTGTTATCCTCATTCTACAGATGAAAATTCTGAAAATTAAAGGTTACATAATTTTATCCAAGATAAAGTGTCTATGTCATCTTGGGCAAGATACTTTACCTCTCTGTGCCTCAGCTTTCCTTTCTGTAAAATAGAGGTAATGATAACACATACCACATAGGATTGTTACAGGGATTAAGTGAAGTTAAAACACTTAGAGAAGTGCCTGACATAACTTATGCAATCAGTACATTTAAGCTCTTACTATTATTACAACTAGGCCATGTGGATGCTAGAAGAGAGGAAGAGGATATGATGAAAGCCAATCCTCATGCAAAGATTTACTATAAAGAAGGTAAAAGGGATAATACTTTTTCAGGTATTAAATCAGTGTTTATTTTTTTGTTCCCTAGTCCCTGGGTGTTTAATGCCTGCCCTATCTGTTGAATCAATGGCATTTATTGCTTCAGAGAGTAGGTACAGAACAAAGAGGTCTTTTACTCCTCTTTTGAGTCTAAGAGCTGACATTTTTTAAACCATTGCAAGACTTTATTCATGAAGTCATGCTTTGTTAAAGAACAAGAGTGTTTTATAAGGTTCAAAAGCTTCTCTTTACAAGTAAAAGTCTGGGTTTGGTTCACTCAACCCTATAGTATTGTATTTATAAGCCACAGCATGAAGAGAACAAGGACTATACTGCAAGGAAAGTTTCCTTGTAACAGGATGGGGAGTTCCTTTTCACTAAGAACAGGATTTGAAACCTAGAGAAAGAGAAGTGGGAGAGTATAGATATGAGTGACATACTCACCTGCTTGGGTGCTAATGCCCTGGGGAGAGGGAAGAAGAAATGCTGTAAGTTCTATAGCAAACCCTGCATTTAGCGTTGTGTTGGTGCTATGTAGTCTCTGGGAAGAAGAGCAATGTCTGAGGCAATGTTTGAAGACTGCTTCAAAGAATTCTGCATATTGTGAAATGGTGAGGAAAGTCTGCTGATGGCTCCTGGGCCTCCCACAAAGGTCACAGATTGAGACCATCCGTAAAACAGAAAAGAATCACTATAAGGACCTTAGGATGAGGGAACATAATAAGATCCAGAGGCAGCAGTGGCAGAAGGAACCATGGAAAAAGACCAGACCGGTCATACATCAGCAGGCATTGGTGTGGGCTATTCAGTGATAAGGGAGGAAAGGAAAAATTGCTTAAGACAGCATGTGGGGGCTTCCCTGCCATGGAGTGGCTGGGCCCGTGAGCCATGGCTGTTGAGCCTGCGCGTCCAGAGCCTGTGCTCCGCAACGGGAGAGGCCACAACGGTGAGAGGCCCGAGTACCACCCCCCCCCCAAAAAAAAAAAGACAGCATGTGGACCAAAGAGCTTTCTCTATACCACCATGTTGGCCTGGACCCACAAGCCAGTTGTAGAGGAAAGAGATTTAGAGAAGTCTCTGTAAGAGGGGAGAAACGGTTGTGACTAACCTGTAATTGACTTTTTTCCCTAAAATATTTTAAAATGAAAAGAAGTTGACTTAATTTTATTAGTCCAATGTTATTTTTATCTTTTCCTGCTTGTAGAAGGAATTAGACTTCAGAGGATGTGTGAGATTAAATAATAAAGGTAGCTGCATTTTTTTTTTTAAACAGCCAAATGTATGTTTTAATTCTATTTCAAAGGTACTAAATCTTAGAATTTTCTAAAACCAAACCCCATTTTAAGTTATGTCAGATTTTGGCCATGAGAGAAAACAAGGATATGTAATCACCCTCCATTCAAAAACAATTAGAAAACTGGACAAATTTTAGTAAATAACTATTTTAAGATACTTGATGGTAGGCAACACAGGACAGTAATCCTGGATGAAAGAGAAAGAAATGGGTTAGGTGAGCCCTACTGTTGCCCAGGCTTTCTGCCTGGAAGTAACTTCCACTGAAGTACAGGAAGAAAGGGGGAATACAAACAAAACTTGGGTATGTCAGTGAATTGAAGAGACAGAAATTATCACTTGGGAAGCCAAGGCAACTAGAATTTGTGGAACAGACTGCCTAGGAGGAAGGAGCTATGGAGAAGTGCTCCAGATATCTTCAGAGGAGTCCCACTGAATCTTTGGTTGAATATCAATCTAAAAATATATCATTGGACACGAACAGTATCAGAGGACAGAACAATCATCAGGGAGTTGTAAGCTGTAAAAATTTCTGGAGTTCAGGTCTGAGAATCATTCAAGTTCCCATAATCTAAAGTAAAGAGACCTTCGTGAATATATGATGCATTTAGTAGAGACCCCAGAAGAGCCTCACCTTAAGAGTGGGGCTAAATAAGCACTATAGGTAATTCAGATTCACCCTAAAAAGATATAACAAAATGCAGCACTCAAAAACATAAAACCATGATGTCCAGCATCCAGACAAAATTACCGCGTATTTGAAGAAGCAGAAAAACATGACCCATAGCTTGGAGAAAACTCAATACAACAGATCCAAAATGAAAAAGATAGTAAAATTAATTAACAGACAAGAACTTTTAAACAGCACAAATCCAACATACATATTGAACAGTGGTAGAAAGTATTCAGAATGAAGCACAGAGGAAAAAAAGATTAAAAAAAGTTAGTTCTCAGTGACCTGTGAGACAATAACAAATGATTTAACATATTTGCAACTGAATTTCCAGGGAAGAAGGAAAGGAAGAGAAAAATATTTGAAGAAACAATGGCCAAAAGTTTTCCAAATTTGATTAAAAAAAACTAGAAACCCTCAGATCCAAAAGGCAAAATGAAGCCCAAGTGAAATAAACATAATAAAATCTCTCCAAGTTTCATTATAATCAAACTGCTGAAAAGGTGTTAAAGAGGGAATCTTAAAAGTATCAAGGAAGGAAAGATACACTGCATCCAGAAAAACAAAGATAAAAATAACAGCAGACTTCTTGTCATAAATTATGCAATTCTAAAGATACTGGACTTATCTCTCTAAAATGGTGACAGAAAAAAGTGTCAACTTAAAATTCTATATCCAGTAAATATATCTTTCATAAATGAGTGCAAGTAGAAATTGACAAGCTTATTGAATAATTTTTAGGAAAATTCAAAGGATCTAGAATTTCCAAATGATTTTTTAAAATACAGTTGACCCTCTGTATCCATGGGTTCCACAACCATTGATTCAACCAATTGTGGATCAAAAATATCCATGCCCCCCCAAAATCCAGAAAGTTCCAAAAAGCAAAACTTGAATTTGACATGCCCCAGCGACGCAACTACTTACATAGCATTTACAACCATTTACATAGCATTACATTGTATTAGGTATTACAATTAACCTAGAAATTATTTAAAGTATACGGGAGGATTGTGAAGGTTATATGCAAATACTATGCCATTTTATCTAAGCACCTTGAGCATGCATGGCTTTTGATATCTGTGGGGGGGCAGGGGTCCTGGAACCAATTCCCTGTGGATACCTATGGACAACTGTAACAAAACTGGAGAATTTATATCATCTGATTTCAAGGCTTACAAAGCTATTGTAATCAAGGCAATATAATAATGGTGAAGAATAGACATGGATCAATGGAACAGAAATGATAATGCAGAAACAGATCAACACACATAATCAACTGATTTTCAACAAAGGTATCAAAAAATCAGAGGGGGAATGGACAGTCTTTTCCAAAAACTGTACTAGTATAACTGGATATCTGTATGGAAAAAAATGAATCTCAGCTCTTTCATTAAACCATACACACACACAAAAATATTTCAAAATAGGTCATTTATGTAACTATAGGAGCTAAAACCATAAATCTTTTAGAGGAAAACATGTGAGAAAATCTTTATGATCTTGGGTTCGCCAAAGACTTCTTAGACAAAACAATCATAAGCAATACATGAAAAATTTGATAAATTGGATTTCATCGAAACCAAAACTTCCACTTGTCAAAAGACTTAATGGAAAGGCAAGCTGCAAAATGGGAGAAAATATTTGCAAAACATATATCTGACAAAGTGTGTAAACGCACATATATACACAGAATATAGGAAGAACTCTCATAACTCAATAATAAGACCATCCCAATTAAGAAATGGACAAAAGAAAAAGATTTGGACACTTCATGGCTAACAAGCTCAAGAAAAAATACCCAAAATCTTTAATCATTTGGAAAATGCAAATTAAAATCACCATTAAACATCACTATACACCCACTGAAATGGCTTACACTGAAAATGCTAACAATTCCAAGTGTTGGCAGGGACGTAGAGAAACTGGAACCCTCATATTGCTGAATGTAAAATGTCACACTCATTTTGGGTAACAGTTCAGCAGTTTCTTAAAAAGTTAAATAAAAACTTACCATAGGAGGTACTGTGTCTGAATAAACAATTAGTAACATATAGTAGAAATAAATTGCATGAAAATTATGGCACAAGGAATGAGAGAGAAAAATGGAATTATATTCTTAAAATTCATATATTGAATTCGTATAATACCGTTGAAAGGACGACTATATTAATTTAAAAATGACTGCTCCTAAGGACCTTGGAAAAGAAGAAAGGATCCCAGGTCTTTCCTTTCCAGTTCCCAAAATAATTTCCTTTCTTGGATCTGCAGGGAAAGCTTCTCCTTTGATACCGCCCCAGCCTCTTCCCTACATCTCTGCCCCTAGGCAGCAAGCCCAGCTGTGCTGGAGTCACCATCATCCTCCTCTCCCGCAGCCCGCTGGGCTAGACAGCATTGACCGCTTCCTGACCTCTGTTCTCCTAGGGCATGAGACATCGCGGGTACCAAGTTCTCTAGCCTTTTCCTCCTGTTCTCCCAAGGAGAGATCCCCATTTCTCCTCGGCGCTTGTCCCTAGCTGCGTTTCCATGGACCACAGGTTTGACGGACTGACGGTATGAGGAAGAATCTTGATAGGGAGGGAGGCACGCCAAGTACTGTGAAAACCGTTCCCTCTGCTGGGCCCCAGTGAAAGCCGGGACAGCACAGTAAATTTGATGTTTAGGGCAGTGGCCGCCACACACACATCCAAATGGGTTCCAATTTCTCTACATCCCAGATAGGGTAAGCAGGGGTCTGGCTCAAGCTATCCTGCCAGCTTTGCTGGTCAATGGGTGGAAGGGGTTAGGGGGTGGGGTCTAGCTCCTGGACGACGCTCACCTGTGCCGAGCCAGACTCTGGTCCAACAGGCCGTGAGAGGATCAGACCGGCACAGGCCAGTTCCGGGAAGCAGACTGCACATGCGCAAGCTGAAGGCTCTCAGCTGCCGAGAGTCCCTGCGCCCCCTGTGGGCAGAGAGCGGGGCAGGCGCCCACATGCGCCCGTCAAGGAGCGAGGAAGGTCTCAGCAACGGGAAGGCCACCGTTCCTTCCCAATATGAGAAACTTAGGGGCTGTGGGGCAGGAGGCCGCCGGAATGGCCCGCCTGCAAGTACCGGCTCTGTCTGCGTTTACAGCCCTCCTGCTGCGGAGCCAGGACGCTGCTCTCCGTCTCCTCTTCATGCCGCTTAACCGAGGACGGCTCCCTCCAAACACCACCCGCTCCTGAGCACTCAGAAACCACTGTCCCTGCCACCCTCACCTGCCCCGTGCCTCCTGTGACCAAGGTAAGTCTGGTGTCCTAGCCCTGCCTGCCCCAGGGGGGTGGGGGAGGGGTGGATATCAGACGAGTCTAGGGAGCAACACAGCGAGCTCGGTGACGGAATGTTCCAGGGGAGGTGGGTAAGGGGTACCGTGATGGGGATATGTGTTTTTGCAAGAGACGTTGACAAGTTCAGGCTTGAAGAGTGAGTTGAGATAAAAAGGGCATACATGTTTTAGAAGGAGTAAGTTCACCCCGCAATTCCTTCGCACGTTGAGGAAAATAGAAGGGAAAACCGAATTTCTGGCAAAACACCAGTTGGCCATTCTTAAGCAACTCCTCCAAACAACGGTGCATTCGAGGGCATCCTCCTCCCTTTCGGTGCCCTCGGATACAGTCACAGGCGTGTGGCCGCTGTAATGCTGTCTGGAATGGTCCCTGACTCTGTTGGAATTTGATCGTTTTCGGACTTTGCCTTCCTTCATTTCAGTCACTCCTGAAGTGGGAATGGGGGGGGCGCTGGGGGGGGCGGGAAGTTAAGATTCCTGGGGTCAAATACGAAGAAAATTCACAGAGACCAGGAGGACCAAACAAACAAAAACCAAACAGAACAAAACAACAGCAACAAAAAACTGGGACCTAGAGTTCCATCAAAAAGGCAGAAATGGGCTTCCTTGGTGGCGCAGTGGTTGAGAGTCCGCCTGCCGATGCAGCGGACACGGGTCCGTGCCCTGGTCCGGGAAGATCCCACATGCCGCGGAGCGGCTGGGCCCGTGAGCCATGGCCGCTGAGCCTGCGCGTCCAGAGACTGTGCTCTGCAACGGGAGAGGCCACAACAGTGAGAGGCCCGCGTACCCCCCCCCTCAAAAAAAAAAAGGCAGGAATCAAGAAATCGGAGGAGCTTCAGGACTTAAAAGATGACCTGGTTATGGGGGGCATGGGGGGTGGTTAAAGGGACAGGCTCACTCTCAGCAACTAGGAGGGTCGCAGAAGGAGCAGAAGCCGTGTCCCGGCATAGCCAGTGGGAAAACCACCTGGGTCACTAGGCGCCTCCAGTCCTGGTTCAGTTCATTATTACTTACACACCATGTTGCGATAGAGAACAAGGAAAGGGAAATGTAACTAAGGCGAGTGACATTTAGAAGTAATTGTAAGCTGTGTAAGATAAGGGGATATTTTAACAATGGATTTGACTACATTAGTACTTTTATGGACTAACTCTTGTTTGGTCCATAAACAAGCTGTTTATAAACAAACTATTATTTCCTGTTACGCTTTCCATTCTTAGCTTTTAGAAATCTTACCAACAAGTAAGTCTGGGGTATGTTCTTTCTATTGCTTGAGTGATGGTTTCGTGTTTGTGCTTTTCCCCCACCCCCATCCATTGGGCTTAAGGTTACAGAACTAGATAGTATGGAAATAATTTCAGAAGTGTGCATGAAGTGAGAGAGTATGTGTTGATTTGCGTTTCACAGGATAGGTATTTGTTATTACTGTTTGTTCTATCACATGTTGATATTTGGAATTATAAAAATAAGACAGATTTTGTTTTATGTATTCTGGAACTCCACATGCATGGCTTATAGTGTTGGTGAAATGCTCTCTATAAATCACAAAATGTCTTCTTTTTAAACCAACAAACTAAATGTTGATCAGTGAATTTGCTTCTTCGTGACCTCTTTGGACAAAAGAGTCTGAGGCCGAAGAACCAGGAGTGCTTAAGAATGCTGGGATCTGTAAGGTGCTTTGTGAACACAAGAGGCTGTTCACTATAGCTTCATGACAGCAGCTGATACTGGTGATGGGGAGGTTTCAACTTTTCTCAATATAAGAAGAAAGATTTAAATAAAGGTATGTGGAACACTGGTGAATAGCAGACAATAAATTTTAGCATGAGAACTTGGAAAATTTCCTACCCTGTATTTTGTTTTGAAGTAAAAGTCAGATAGACTACAAGAGTCACTGTTTGTCTGAAGGGCATCTTATTATGGGACAATTTGAATTTGCTGTTGTTAGGGTCTGTGCAAGTATTCATGGAGTCATGTACTTCACAGGATCAGAAGGGCCTTCAAGAAGTAAGCTAGGGTCTGATCTCCAATAGGATCTCACCTTCCATTCCAAAAACCAAAGTAGCAAAAGTAACAGATTAGTACACACACGGAAAATGTCTTTTGCCTCACTTTCCCTTCATTTTTTGAAATATCAAAATGATCTTTCTGATTCCAAAGCCTCAATACTTATTATAGATGAAAATATACATAAACCAACATCTTACCTGTCTGAAACAGTAAGTTCTGTTAGATGCCTTGTATTTATTTTTTAATTTTTTATAAATTTATTTATTTTTGGCTGCTGTGGGTCTTCATTGCTGCGCGTGGGCTTTCTCTAGTTGTGGCGAGCGGGGCTTACTCTTGGTTGTGGTGCACGGGCTTCTCATTGTGGTGGCTTCTCTTATTGTGGAGCACGGGCTCTAGGCACGTGATCCTCAGTAGGTGGGGCACACGGGCTTCAGTAGTTGAGGCTCGCGGGCTGTAGAGAGCAGGTTCAGTAGTTGTGGTGCACGGGCTTAGTTACTCCGCGGCATGTGGGATCTTCCCGAACCAGGGCTCAAACCCGTGTCCCCTGCATTGGTAGGCAGATTCTTAACCACTGAGCTGCCAGGGAAGCCCTTAAATGCCTTTTAGAGAGAAAAGATAAAGGTCAGTAGCTTGTCTGTGTCTTTAGCTGCTTTCCCAATATCTAGTCTATTCCATCTAGGAAGAATCTAGAGCAATGTACTAAATCAAGGTAAGTGATGTCCTTAAGCTAGATGGTAACTTGAAAGTTTAGAGTTTGACTTATATGGTTGTTGTGTGTATAAATGATGTGTTTTATGAACCTTAACGACAGGTGATAAAATCTTATAAACATCTATAGAAGCACTCAAATCACCTTAGATTAGATAATGAACTTTTAATTAAAATCTTCCTACATTTTCTCTTAGACTTCCTGGTTGATTTCTTGGAATCCTGGAAGCTTCTGAGCAATAGTTTTCCCAAGACTCTCAGACAGTAGTTATGTCATTTAAGAATCCAGTCGGTAATTTTATCTTTATTCTGGTTACGTTTCCATTGTAAACAGTTTAAGCATGTACACACACACAAGTCTATACATAGAAGACTCCTTCCCTCATAAACTATTTTTGCCTTATTCATAAGCCAGGGCTGTGTACTGTCGAGGATCAGATAGTTCTCCAAAAAGCTATTAGGGAAAAACTTTGGATTTAAAGGGAAATAATTATTCATTAAACCTTTAGAAAATTCTCAAGCTACAATTCACCCTTAAGTTTAAAGAATGGCAAACTCTAATACCACCAGTTTTTATCTTATTTTTTCCTCTAGTCTTTGTGAAAAAAAATCCAATAGAATTTGTCTGGTGGTGTTTTGCTTATTCTAATAAGGTTGCTTTAGTAGCATCACTTATGTTCCTGTTCTCTTATATTACATTTCTGAGTTGTTCATTTACAATATATTTATGTTGTGATTTCTCACAATTTCTTTATGGAGTGTGTTATTTCTAGATATCTGATCATATTTAAATGCTTCAATCTTTCTGTTCAAGTAGCAACTTTTTTTTCTTCAATGTTCTGCAGAGGAAGTAAGCAGATTCTCACAAGTTGAAATGTTTAAATGTGTCTTCCTACATTCATGGGAAAAAGAAAATATAACTGTCACATTTTTAGCAGCAAAATACTTAAAATAAGTAGGTCAGCAAAACTACTTGTTGTGAAGCCCACTAAGAGATACCCCCATCCTAAATTACCCAACATATAACTATATTCCTATGAAAAAGAGCAAAACATAACAGGAAAGTAAGATAAGTATCTCTGAAACATGTCAGGTCCTACTGTATATTAACAAATATCAGTCAGTTTCTAATTTAGACTTTTAAATTACACAAAAGGAAATTTGTTTGAGAACTTTCTATGTTATATTTGGAAATTTTAGAGTAGTTTTAGAATAGGTTATATTTAGAATAGGTTTTTGTTTCCTGGTTTGAGGAAATAGTTGGGAAAAATAAACAGTAACAGTCTGCATAGCTACCCCTTCACCAGCTGGGTCTCAGAAACAGTGCTCTGTTCTCACCAAGCTTTCTGTACTTTCTGCTGCTGGGTAGACACTAAGGATGGACAGTGAGAGAGAAGGAAGAGAATACACCAACTTCTCTTTTTATTTTAGTCCTCTTATCGCCCATCAGCCACTGAATTGACCAATCCTTGTTTCTTCCCACCTGGAGCACCCTGAAATGAAGCTGTAGGAGATAGCTCCCCCAGTGGTCATGGACTGATAGCCTGTAGATCATATTGGAGTGTTTTTAACTTAACTTTGCTTTATTTTGTTTTTTTGTTTTTGCTTGTTTTAAAATAAACTTTGTGTTCAAGTACATATTATACTTTAATGCAGAATAATATACAAATCAAAGTGTATAGCTCAAGGAATTTTCACAAAATGAATATCTTTGTGTAATCAGTACCCAGTAATTAATTGCCAACACTGACAAATCGGGAGATTGCTACCTAAACATCTAGATTCCTGATTTCTCTTGAAAAATTGGAAAATCTCACCATATTGAAAATCACTAGCATCAGCTAAGAGACCTAAGCAGAGAAGCAGCTGGTTCCATAAGTGGAGCATATGCTCTTCATTTTTTCCACAGCCCCTACTGCTCTCTAATATCCCACCTGTAAAAGCAAGTGTTGGTTGCTATTGACGAATGTAAAATTATGATCAAGAGCCAACAAAAATGTGAGGGGAATTCAGGAACCAATGGAATACTATTAAAATGACAAACATTTGACTGAGCTGGATGGAAAGGAATCTAAAAAAAAAAATGCAGATTCCAATCGGTTAGCAATTATTTTAATTGGAACTGATCATATCGTTGAGAAAGTTGGCTGGAGCCAGAGTGGCGGTTACAGATACCAGCTGGCTGAATCACATGATGGACGTTGATCTATGAAAGGTTTTAGGGTTAGGTTTTGCCAAACTCGATAGCTATTCTCAGACTGTGGTATGTGCCTTTAATTCTGTAATTACATTTTGGCTGCTTCAGATCTATCTTATGCCAATGTTTGGGTTATACGGTCACAGTCAGACTCTCCCAGTGTTATCTGTTTCTTGAAAATTAATTAGCTACCTTCAGCTTAACTCTGGCTGATGAATGGGTTATGCTTTATTAGTGACAACTTGCTAAGTACAAATTCCAGTTTCAGTATTAGTGTTGTTTGACTACTCAATAACTCCTGCACCCCTCCTCCTTCCTTCTTTCCAATATGGGATTTTTGTGCAGATAATTTAACCTCTTCAATATGGCCATATGCTTTCCCATTCTTCTTGGCTGTTCATATTTTAGCAATAGGTATGATGCATTTCTGGTTAATGCAAGAAGTGAAATCTTCTGGGGAACTTTGGGAACATTTTTGTCACAATTAAAAGGAGACACACAAAAAAAGACATTATTTTTACTAGATGTTATTTTGTGTGGTTATGATATAAGGTAGTTAGCCTAAGGACAAGCCTACATCCTAAAGAATGCAGTATAGAACTGTGGAAAGATCCTTAGTACTTCATGATGTTGTTGAGACATTGAATTTAGCAACCCCCAAGCTGCCTCACCTCAGAATTTCTTATATAAAACAATAAATTTCATAAGGCTTCAGCTTGTTAGGCGAGGATTTTCTGTTTCTTGTAGCTGAAATCTTCCTAATTAATACACTGGGGGAAATACTTCATTAGTGAATGATTTACAGTTAAAGGATTTGTCAGATTAAGTAAAAAGGTCTTTATCTTAGCCTGTCTCACAGAACAAATGAAAGGAGAGAGAAAACTGAATGATGGTAGAAAGATAAAAAAGGGTCAATAAGGTAAAAACAAAAGTATATATAAAGATGTGGCACTAGCCTAGACCAGGAGTCAGAACCTATTCTAACAAATTCATTCCGGTTAAAAATTTTAGATATAAATGTTTCCTCTAAGATTGTTCAAATAGTTCATATAGATTGTGCTCTTGATGAATTTTGAGTACTTTCATGTTTCTTAAATTGCTGATCCTAAATTATTAATGTTATGTTAATTCAACCAAGACCTCTTAGCTACCCCTTATTAGTGACAGGTCTCTATTGAACTCAACTTCAGTAAACTTTAAACACTAATTAAAGGCTTCTATGAATTAAGCTTCTTTTATGATACTGATTTGTTTAAAATCTCAGTATATCATAAGGTATGCATATCAAATAAGGAGTCTTGAACCCTGACGGCATATTTAGAAATGCTTAATATGGTTGGTTCAAATTTAGGGCCAAAGAGTTCTTCATCAGGATCAATTTTTCATTCCTTCAGAGGCAGGTGTGTGTGTGTGTGTGTGTGTGTGTGTGTGTGTGTGTGTGTATATGTATATATATATGTGTGTGTGTATATATATATGTATATATATATGAAATCTATTGATAGGTAGATAGATCTATAAATATTTCTTCCTAGCTCAGCTTCTCTGTGCTATGTTCTATTCTGCTCATGAAAAAAAGATGTAGTATACCATCACATCATTTGATAGAAATATTAACAGAAATATATTACAAGTTAGAAATTATATAGGAGGAACAGAAATGTATTCTAGGATAAGTCAGATAAGTAACATGTAACTTCTTTAAAGCCACATGAGCTAGAAAATGTAAATAGGTGTTTAGAGTCTTGGGGAGAATTAGTGGGGAGGGGCAAAGTATTGGCTCAGCAGTGATGCCAGTAGCCTAGACTAAGACTGCAGACTATGGGCCAGATCCAGCCTGCTGCCTGTTTTTCTATGGTCCATGAGCTAAAAAAGGTTTTAACATTTTTAAATATTTGAAAAAAATTTAAAGGGTATTTTGTGATGTAAGATAATTATATGCAATTAAAATTTCAGTTTTCATAAATAGTTTTATTGGTATAGAACCATGCCCATTTATTTACATGTTGTTTATGGCTGCTCTCGAATTAGGAAGGCAGAGTTGAACAGGTGCAACAGAGATGCATCGCCTCAAGGGTTAAAATATTTACCATTGGGCCTTTACAGAAAGTTTGCTGACTCCTGGCCTTGACTAGTGCATCTCAACCTTTAATGTGCATATGAGTTACTTGAGGATGTTGTGTAAATGTACAGATTCTGGTTCAGTAGGTCTGGGGAACCTGAGTGTCTACATTTTTGACATGCTGAGGTAGCAAGGGCCTGGTGCAGGATCAGCAAATGTGTTTATTTATTTTTTTAAATTTATTTTAATTTACTTATTTATTTTTGGCTGTGTTGGGTCTTTGTTGCTGCGCGAGGGCTTTTCTCTAGTTGCGGCAATCGGGGGCTACTCTTAGTTGAGGTGCGCGGGCTTCTCATTGCGGTGGCTTCTCGTTGCGGAGCTTGGGCTCTAGGTGCGCAGGCTTCAGTAGGTGTGGCACGCGGGTTCAGTAGTTGGTGGCTCACGGGTTGTAGAGCGCAGGCTCAGTAGTTGTGGTGCACGGGCTTAGTTGCTCTGCGGCATGTGGGATCTTCCCGGACCAGGGTTCAATCCTGTGTGCCCTGCATTGGCAGGCGGATTCTTAACCACTGCGCCACCAGGGAAGTCAATGAAAATTTATTTTTTAAAGGACCAAATAATAACTATTTTAGGATCTGCAGGTGGTCTTTTTTACAACTACTCAGCCTTCAGGGGAAGGTGGACATAGACTACATGTAAAAGAACAGGAGTGACTGTGTTCCAAAAAACGATTATTTACAGAGGCAGGCTTTGGACTGTACTTGAACCACAGGCTTAGTTTGCCAGTCACTGGCCTAGAGTGTTGGTATCAGGTGTCCATTAATAGGCATGGTCCTACCCTTAACTTGCTTCCTGGTTCTATTACCCGCCCCAGTAATAATGATGTTGAAGATAACAGTTAACTTTTATTGGGTGATTATTATATGCCAGGCTGTATGTTAAGCACTCTGAGCTTTTTCTCATTTAATCCACACAACAAATCCTAGGAAGCAGGCACTGTCATTATTCCGGCTTACAAACGAAGAAACTGATCTTCAGAAAAAAATTAACTTACCCAAAGCTGCCACAGAAAACTAATGGTGGGCCTGGAATAAAACATAACCTGTGATTATTGATTATTGCATGGCTGTTGGATTATTGGATTACTGAATAGAACATGTACACTCATAGGAATGCCACAAGCCAGAGAACTGGACTGTCACTCTGGCTTTCTTCTTTCGACTGACTGAACTGGCTTCCTTCTTGTGCTCACAGACCTGAACAATAAAAGATGAGATATTTATTTAGAGCCAGCAGTAAATGTAGGTGTCAGAAAACTGGATATTTGGCTCAGAGAGGGCAGAGCTTTCTATTTTATGACAGATTTAGCACCTTCACTGCAGATTCTTAAAGTTAAGGCTTAGAGAGATCTCAGAAAGCACATTTTCATAGTCTTGGATTTTCGATGCTCTAAGAATGAAATTGTTTTACTTTATAATAATGTGTTATTTTAGGCACAAATAGTATGGCATTCTGCCTTCCTTGTATATTTTGGAATTTTTAGTTATATAATGACTATCCCTTCTAACGACAATGACTGAAATTACATTTCTAGTTCCAAATTCTTCTAGGTTTTTTTCTTCCTCTTTCTTAGCTACAGTTTCTAAAGTAGAGAGTAGACCTTGATCCTGGCCTAAAATATAAGGTTAGTTTTATCTGTCTTTACACTCCACTCTTATTTCTGTGTAAGTTAATATTTCGAGGTGTAGGGCACATATCAGCATAACACTATAATAGATTAATAGACCACTAAGAGCAAATATGTTGTAAGTAAAATGCTTTGAGAAAAATTTTCTAGCATCTCAGACGCAATATCCTTAGATTACAGATAACATATAAAGATGAATAATTATGTGATTTTTATGAATCATCTGTTGAAAAACTTTATATCACTGCCTTGATGATTAATAATAATTTTCATTTTATGAGTAATCAGTGTAGGTTACAGGGCAAGGAGGAATGTAGCAAAGTTTTCAAAGTCCTAAGAATCTATCATCTTAGAAATTTTTAGATGGGGAAGTTAAAATATGACTCTAAAATAGGAAATCACACAGAATCATAGATTCTTAGAGCCAGAATTTTTGATGATCTAATACAGCCATCTACATGTGCTCCTATTTTTCTTTGTAAATCCAAATTGATTAAGTGAAATTCTTAAAGCCTTTTGTTTCTTCAACACAAATATATTGGAGTTTTTCCCCTAAATCTGGGAATATGTGTTAGTTTCCTAGGCCTGTCATAACAAAGTACCACAACAGGCATTTATTGTCTCACAGTTCTGGAGGCTAGAAGTCTGAGACCAGGGTGTTGGTTGAAGGCCCTCAGAAAGAATCCTTTCTCTCTTCTTCTTGGCTTCTGGTGAAGGCCAGCAATCCTTGGCATTCCTTGGCTGGTAGATGTGTCACTCCAAGCTCTGCATCCACCTTCACATGGTGTTTTCTCTGTCTCTTTGTCTTCATATTGCTGCCTTCTTCTAAGGACACCAATCATATTAGATTGGAGCCAATCCTACTCCAGTATGATCTCATCTTAACTAATTATATCTGCAACAACCTTATTTCCAAATAAAGCCACATTTTGAGGTACTGGGTATTAGGACTTAAATATATCTGTTTTTTAGAGGGCACAGTTCAATCCATAATACAAGGATGCAAAGATATTATTGTTTCCCATGAAGATCTTACAGTGTAGGGGAGAAGGTATATATAGATCTAGGAAGACGCATGTTGTAATAGTGCGATATGCACAAAATGCTGTAAGATTACCACAGCGGGGGCAACTACCTTTTTCTAAGTGAAATGGTACAGGAAGGCTTTCAAAGAGAGTTGCCATTTGAACCAGACTTTGAGGGACAGATAGGAATTCATTGAAAAAAGGATGCCAGGTGGGAGGGTCACATCAAGCAAATAGCTTTGGGTAAAGGCGTGTAAGTGAGAGTGAATAAAGTGTTAATTTGCTGTGATTAGTACTAGCTACTCTTTATTGAGTAATTGTGTCATTTAATATTAACAACAACCTTTTGATACCAATTTTGCAGATGAGAAAACTGAAATTTAGAGAAATTAAGTGCTTAATTTTAGCTCACACGTCTAGAAGGTGGTACTACTGGGATTAGAACTGAGATAGTCTGATCACACAGTCTGTGTTTTAGCCATTGTGGTAAAAATTACAGTTCAGGGTATTTAGAATGCATAAGGGATGGTTAAAGATAAGGCTGAAGAAATAGGTTAAAGATGAATTGTGAAGAAATTGGTTTATCACTTGATTTACCTAATAGAAAATTGGTGTACTTAATGGAGTCAAGTACAATAGGCAGTTGAACAATTGCCAAAGCTTTAAGGAAAGGCGTCAAATGGCCAGATTCCTGCAGAGTAGTGGGTGGGTTGGGGGAGAGGGAGACTGGAGGCCCAGAGCCTTGAGAGGAAGCTACTGTTGCTGGCCATGTTAGAAATAATGAAGGTTGGAACTAGACAGAGATAATGGGGTGAGAGCGGTGATAACAGACAAGAGAGACTTGTCGGTTAAGATCAGTCACACGTTAACGCTAAAATCAGCGTACTCTCTGTTGCGTCGCCATTCCTGCTCCTTTGCCTCAAGTGCTGAAAGTAGAGATGTCTCAACTCAAGCGATTAAAGCAATAATTTCAACCCATAATCCTAATGTTGGAAAGAGTCCAGTAAGTACTAATGTTAATGCTATTTAAACAGTTACATTATAGAAGATATTAAGATATTTTTTAAAATTCTGAAGACTGAGTTAACATATTCTAAAATAAACTACATGAAAGTGGCAGAAAATATTTTGCCAAAATGCTTTGATGCCATCTCATATATCTTTATTAAGTTGTAACTCCTTTGGGTTAAATTCACTGCAGTGTTGCTCTAGGTATAGCCGCACTTTGATAGCTCAGCTTATTCTACTAAAGCGTGGTTATTATTATTTTTTAAATTAATTATTAGTTTTTCTTATTAGTCATCCATTTTATACACATCAGTATATGCATGTCAATCCCAGTCTCCCAGTTCATCACACCACAACCCCTACCCCTTGCGAGCGTGGTTATTTTTAAAGATCTATTCTTTCTTTTTTTTTTAACATCTTTATTGGAGTATAATTGCTTTACATTGTTGTGTCAGTTGCTGCTGTATAACAAAGTGAATCAGCTATATGTATACATATATCCCCATATCCCCTCCCTCTGCGTCTCCGTCCCACCCTCCCTATCCCACCCTTCTAGGTGGTCTCAAAGCACCAAGCTGATCTCCCTGTGCTATGCAGCTGTTTCCCACTAGCTATCTATTTTACATTTGGTAGTGTGTATATGTCAATGCTACTCTCTCACTTCGTCCCAGCTTACCCTTCCCCCTCCCCGTGTCCTCAAGTCCATTCTCTACGTCTGCGTCTTTATTCCTGTCGTGCCCCTAGGTTCATCAGACCTTTTTTTTTTTTTAGATTCCATATATATGTGTTAGCATATGGTATTTGTTTTTCTCTTTCTGACTTACTTCACTCTGTATGACAGTCTCTGTGTCCGTCCACCTCACTACAAATAACTCAATTTCGTTTCTAAGATTTATTATTTCGTATTGATAGTTTTAATTTATTCCCAAGTTAATGTAACAACAGTTAGCATTAATTTGAAAGCAAAGCATTAATCAGGGGTCCCAGGTTGCCTTTGTGTGGGACAGAGGAGACCAAGTCTGTGTCCCCTTGTGATTTATGGGAAGCTGCCCAAACAAAAATGACTATCCAACAGGATATTATTGAAATTTCAAAAGAAGAAATATACCAGAGGAAAATTTCTTAAAATAAGCTGCGTTTCCCTTAAGTGAATTTCTTTTATTTTGAGGAATTATTTTAAGCAGGTGTTTGGTGCCACCACAAACCACGCATTGTGACTTGCTTATCTTTAGTGACGTTTGGTCTGTCTGTGTGTACTTGGCAGCCTTCCCCAAGCATTGGCCAGGGCCATGTGATACAACTGCCATTAGTCAGGCAAAAGCAAACATAAACAATGTTTGTGAATCTTTTTTCTACTTTTAGCCCGTAACTTGAAAGTATAATATCATGTATTTGGGGGAAACGAGAAATAAGCTGACATATTCATATACACACTATGTCTCACTAAATGAGAGTCTAATGAGTAATGAAAAGAATGCTAAAAATTCTATTCGAATTGGTTTTATATTGCACAGTGGAAACTGAAGTTACCTGAAAATGGCAAACATTATTGTTCTAGTGGTCTCCCAGGCGCCTGAATGCAAAGCCAAACATAAATTATGTAGAAATTGTATGTCTTCTTCTTGTGATTGACTCTCAACTTGGTATTTTGCATCATTGCTAGATAAAAGAATCCTTGGAATGTTAATTTAGAATGTTGAGACTAAATTAGAATTCAGTGTTGTAAGACTTGAAACAAACATAGCAATTAAGGGGCTTAACATTTTTGTATTTCATCACTTCTGAGAGACCATTCTTTTTATAAATTAGTGTTCTGTATAACAGTAGCCCAAAGGACAGGAGATGGAGAAGGAAATGGAAAAACAGGAAGAATTATCCTTCTTTATTTAGTTCAAAGGCACTCCCAAAGAAAAATATTAAGGATAAATAGTGATACAAAATACTGACAGTGTAAACTCACTGGCATTGACTAAGCAGCACAAACATATTAATATTGTGATTATTAGATTACTAATAAAATATGTAATACAACAGGAGGAAAAAGACCCATCCTTGTTCTCAGTATCTAAGCTATTGCTGCTAACGTGAAGAAAGACCCTGCATCATATAATGCTCTGATGGCCTTACTGTAGCTTAGGTCTGTGGGACTATCTAGAACTAACATGCGTGAATCAGAAAGTTAAGATTGACTGGGAGACGCTTCTTCCTTTGCTTAACAAAATTCCTGGAGTCTGACAGGGAACCAACCTGGAATCAGATGGCTAAATGGGGCCTGTGATGGCTTTTTCATAGTAAAGGGTCCAAACACATACAGAGAATGATCATACAGATGTGTGCTCCACATGGATATGCCGTCTACCCAGAGTTTCCTAGCAGTTTAAAAATGGGTCTAGATGAGGGAGCTGGACATAGAGCCCAGAACTAAAGGGAGAGGTAGGTCTAAAGCACTTTCTGAGACCATCAGCTCTAAGATCCTGGGGAAAGGGACGGACAGGGTTGGTTCTGCTTGGCCCACTCAGAGATGCACTTGATTAGGCTTCCATCTGGGCTAGACCCCCTCATACCTGGACACTCTGGTTTTAGTGATATAAAACAAGGGCCTCAAATAAGTTATTTAGAGTCAAGAGCATATGTTCAGGGAACCCTTGCATTTCAGTTCCCCTCTGGTCAACTGCCATTCACTCAGAGAGAATCCAGCTGTGGTACGTGACACTTGGCCACTGCCCTAACAGATGTTAAAAAGTGGTGGACACAGCCGGATTCACACCAGCTGGCTCATACTCTATCCTAATGGATTTTTAAATGATTATACATTGATCAAGTTCATGAACATCACTGGTTCACAGAAAGCAGCAGTGTATCTGGTATCTTGTATGCTCTAAGAAAAAGCCGTTTGCCATTTATAACTTTTCAGAGTTAGTGTCATTGAAGTAATATTTTAACAAAGAAAATCAGTAGTATTATAATATCTGTAATTTTACAAAGATACTTGATTTATTTTAAAAGAAACCGATTTAGAGAAAAATTGTACATAATGGTGATGTGAATCAGAGAGGAGGTAGGAGTTCACTGGTGTGGAGGTCTTGTCCTGCCTGACCTAGGAAACTCTGTTCTTACGTGTTATGTGGAGTATAGATACCAGTGCTCTGGAGGGCTTGAGTCTGAATCTGCTGCCATAAATTTGGTTCTGAGCTTAGATCATTTGTTTAAAGCAGTTATCTAACTGAGACAACATTTACAAAAAGGTACTAGGACTGTTGGTTAAAGTTCCTGAAAAACCACAGAACAAGACAATTTATTGAGCAGAATAAATAGTGGGAATTTGGAATGATCTTTTTGAATCTATAGCAAGTGGTAGGGGAAAAGGAATTACCAATTTTCCAGCTGTTTGGGATGAAACAACACTTTTCTGGGATTCACATTTCGTATCAGAGTTTAACCAGCAAAGTGCTGAAGTGATTAAATATGAACCCACAAAGCTAAAGCTCGAGAAAACTATTTGGTCAGAAATGTTTCTGGAACAAGCCTTTGGCTGTAGTACTTATTTCTCTTCTGTTGGTCAGTGATGAAATGTGCTATAATCAGCCTGCTAAATTATCCAAGGGAAGGTTTACTTTGATGGTTTTAAGGTATCTTCTTTCAGAATTTTGATGTGGCAGCACATCCCTTAACAGCTCATTTCCTGAGGGATACTAAACAAGAGCCAAACCCAGGAAAAAAGAAAAGTTTAAGCTCTCTCACCTCACTGTGAACCCTGTCCACCTGTAAACATAGACGATACTCTCAGAATCTGGTTTATATTGACACTGCCACAAAGGTGCTAAGTACTTACTATGCAGAGATCCAGGGACTATTTTTCACCAGAGAAATAAGAGAAGATGTCTTTACCAGCATTGTGCTTTCCTCAAATGTGAAACTAAAGCCAAAGTGAATAAAACAACCTTGTTTTTTCTATAAAAATTTAGTTGGGGAAAATTTTAGTAGGTTCATGTGCAGATGTATTACTATCTTTTTATTGTCCATTAGGAATTTATGAGAGCTCATGTCTCAATCATTATAGTGTGGTGTCCCTTCAGATCTCAATCTGGTCATCACTTCATCCAGGAAGTCCTCCCTGACTACAACTGTCTCCAAATAATGTTGAGCCTGGGAAGCTGTCTCCTTCTCTCCTCCTCAGGGGATTTTACATTTCACATTTACAGTCACTCTGATTTCTGTCGATTTGACTACAATTAGTTATCCTTTGAACACATGGATTTGAACTACGAGGGTCCACTTTTACACAGGTTGTTTTCACTGACTATGTACTACAATACTATATGATCCGCAGTTGGTTGAATCCTTGGCTGGTTGGATCCGGGTATGGAACCATGGATATGAAGAGCTGACATAAAGTTATAAATGAATTTTTGACTGCTCAGGGGTTGGAGCCCCTAACCCCTGTGTTGTTCAAGGGTCAACTGTATTGTCTTCTGACTTTTTTTGGTCTTTCTTCAAGAGGAATAATCCCAAATGGCTAATAATGTAAATATATTTTTTTACGTATAAAGTTACTCATAAGACAAATGTATTCTGAGGATGTCAAATTGTGGAATCAATAGAGCTGAATCCTCAAAACAGACGAGGGACAGAAGGAAGGGATTGGAGTTCATGGAACTCACTTAACTGAATGCATCTGCATAAAGTGAATATATTTCTTTGAAAGACATTGTTTCAAGCTTTAAAATAAATAGAATTATTTACAGATAAGCCTAATCTAATATGATTTGATTGGCCTATATTCTTTAAATTTAACAGTACCAATTCCTGAAATTCTAAAATTATTGGTTAAAAAAAACACATAAAATGTTTTAGAGAGCTTTTTGGTCAAAGCTGAATTATATAAGTGGTTTTATTTTCCTTGGCGTTTTATGAAAAAGTCGAAGAATAGCTCTGGCCAGTAGTGTACTGGTAAATGTTTATTAACCATCTCTCAGGCTTGGGGGTGTGTGTGTGTGTGTGACAATTAACATGGTGTAAATACTCCCACATAGCCAATTTCAAACTACCAAGGTGCTGTTGGTTGGTTCCAAAACCTCCTGAAAGTTTAATAATTGGGTCTTACAGACAGAATGAGCCAGCTCTGGCATACTGGCTAAGACTAAATTTGTACTGACCATAAAATAATCCTCGGACCTTAAGAGGTTGTCAAACTGGCTACCAAGTGTGGACATGGAATCTTAAACACTCTGCCTTATGACCCTCCAAATACCTGTAGGGGAAGGGAAAACAGTAGGGATAAGAATGGGATAGTTTTGCTTGTGGAATAAGAATGTCGCCTGCCATGTCAGTAAACAAGGGATGTTGGGGCCATCTAGCCCTCAGCCACTGCAGCTGCCCTGACTGTGCACCCTTGAGGGGATTCAGGATGGAAAAAACCAGGACGCTGGCCCTAGATAGTTAAGGTGCATATCAAAGGAATGATCTCAATGAGCCCAGACTCTTGAATCTTCCCATATACAGAAAAGTGCTAAATTTATTAACTTGAGATGTCTGGTTTTCTTTAATTAACAGTAATCTTTCAATGTTTTGACTACCTGGTTTTTGTTGTAAAAACTCCTGTATATCCTGGTTCCTCCCTTACCTCTTCAGAACAGTCCCTCAGAGCTATCTGAGAGGCTGACTCCTGGGCTTAAGTCCTCAGAAAGTCCACTGAATAAAACATAATTCTCAACTTTTAGGTTGTGTATTTTTTTTTCAGTTGATACACTATATTTGCTATATCTATAATTTTATATCAGATATGCAAAAAGTATATTAAATAGAGTGAAGAGTTCCTTAAGACTTCGAGTAAATAGTAAATGTGCCTCTAAAATATAAAGATTTTAGTATTACTTTTAGCATCTTGTTGGAAGTATAATATCAATAAATGGCCATGAATAAGCAATTTACTGCTAGTCACTAAATCTCTTCCTTATATTACTTTTTGATTTATATCCCTCCATTGTTTCCTCTTTGGCATCCTTTTCTCTCGAATCCGTTTCTCTGCATCAGTACCAATTTATTTCACCGAAACAAATATCCTTATGAAAGCTCTTTGTGAGCTAGACAGTTTACAGTGTGTAGCTAAAATGATTTTTTTTCTCCTTCAGCGCCACTCTTTAAATGAAAGAACGTTACAGGGATATTGCCAATCCTGTGCCAGAGTTTGGGAAATTGTTTGAAAAATAACCTCTGAATAATCTCACCCTGCCTAGACATGTTAATAATTTAGGGAAAAGAGATTTAGGTGTTTAATCTGGCAGAATTAAAAGTTATAAGTAAAAGCATCTTAACTTTATTCATTCCCTTCAGCAGGTTAGGTCTGAAACTCGGAAGGTCTATGTTGACTGAATTCGTTGCCTCCTGAGATTTTTTTTTTCCATTGGCAGCTGATACAGAGTACTTTCACAATAGTTGTACTCTAACATCGTCCTTGGGTGTGATTTTTTTTTTTTAATAGGTGTAGCCAAGAAATAGATTTACTGAAGAACACATAATCAAATAATCCTTACCAAGTCTTCTTTTTTTTTTTTAAAGTACTTATTATTTTTAACTTGCTAAATCTTCTCTCATCTATTTGTGTTTGCTCTAACACAGGAGAGGCAAAATGGTGATATCTAGAATAATGAAAAGAAAAGGTAGTTCTAAAAAAATATTGTATCAGAGAAAACTTAGAAAAATGACACTTTTCTTGAGAAGGTCTTCAAAATGCGCTCAGATAGGTAAAACAAGTTGAACGCATTGATTTTTTAAATTTTATTCTGTAAAGCACTGGGAACTCTCCCTTCCCCAAGGAACTTAACACTGGCAGAAAGACCGCCTTTAAACACACCATGAGTGATAATTTTTCTTTCTACCTACAAGGAAATTATTATCCATGTTCTTCTTAATCCTTCTGCATTGGCTGTTTGTCAGTTGGAAACATTGATAGCTCTCATTAGTGAGTAGGTGTTAAAATAGCACATTTGTTAAAAACAAGCAAATACACATTTTGCTGAGGTCAGCCAGTCACACAATGTGCTGTTGGGAATTTTCCATTCACTTATATTTTTGTTTCTATGTATATTGAGATTACTCTGATTCTTCAGGGACCTGTTTTTCAAATTACTCTATTAAACAAAATAAAGCACTTCTCTGTAGCTACTTTGGTAAGAAAGGAAGAAAAACAAAACTTTCATTTCTTGGTGGATATTGGAGGAGAGAACATGGTACAACATGAACTTGTTTAAAAGGAAAGAAGGTGGGGTAAGCTGGTACACTAAACTAGTGTATACAAGGACAAGTGTTAAGTGTTCAGTGAGCTCTTCTTTTCCTTGAATGGAGAACGTCATGTTCTTAGAACTGTACCCTCTCCACAGTCTGACCCCTCTCCACCAAAACAAACAGTAAACAAACAAACTACCCATCTAGGGAGATTACTAATCAGGTGGTTAGCAGGTTATATGATTACAGGTGTGATTTTGTTCCCCTTTAATTTTCTTCCCAGATTTCCTTTAGTAGCATCCCTCATTATTCTGTAAAGCCTTTTTGAATTTCTGCTTCTCTCTGGAGTGTCATCAGTTAGAGAAATATTATGTCAGTTGATAAAGGTTTGATCCTTCTTACCCATATCTGCATTATGCAGCAGGATTCCTGAAGATGGAAAGGCTTCCTTCCTCCCCCAGTAAAGCATATGAAACCAAAACTACTGTGTCTTCCACTTCCCAACCCCCTGCTCAACATGAATGAGAGGAAAAAGATATAAAAACGACACTCGAGATTATTAGTCCCTGATTCAGCCTTTGCAGATTTTGAAAGGAATAAAAAAAATACTATAATTGAAAATATTCTGTTACAGAAGAGGAATATCTGTTTTCCAGGTTCATCAATAACGGACATTAAATAATAGAGAGGAAAGGTAGTTCTAAAAAGAATGGTAGGATCATAGAAAACGAAAAAAAGAAAGGCAAATTAATAGTTGCCTTTGTTCTCCTCTGCATCTGCTTATTTTACAGCTCTGCGCATAGATTCCTGTCTGTTGCTATAAGGGCTACACAGTTATTTCAGATTCTCCTAGAGCCAAACCTCTAGGCAGATCAGCAGTTAAACTGTATTGAAAAACCACAGAAAGTAACTTACCAAAAAGCAAACCAAAATTACTGAAACAAAAAACTAATCAAGTGAAATTGTTTTGATTTCTGCTTTTCTGAGTAACTATGTCATTACGTAAACAGCATGAGCCTTTGTAGCCTTAGCATGTGTTTGCATCTCTCCATCGACCTTAATCTTCAAATATAGTGTTTCCTTTAATTTAAAAGGGTTTGAATATTCCCATCCACTTATTTTCCAACAGACTTGCTGCTGGGAGAGATTAACTGTTGCCCTAGAAACGTTCAAAACATCAATTTCCCTGGAGCAATATCTCACTAATCTCACCACTTAAATCACAATGTTTAGTTAGAGCTAGTTCAACGAGTACTTTAAGGTTGATTAAATGACCATTAAACGTCCCAGAGCAACCAGAGTAAAAATCTCAGAAGTAGCAGATCACCCATGTTGGAAGGCAGCTCCTTCCATTCAGAGGAGACCAAGACCATTCTTTGTCAAGACCACCTGGAAGACACACAATTGCCATTTACTAATGGTAACTGCAGAATTAGAATTATTCACAGTAATCCCATGCTTAACAGGGATATAGCGTACATAAATTTTTCTAATACTTTCTAAATGTGGCATTTGGTCAAAACATAGATAAGCATCTATGTGTGTATGTATGTGTGTGTATGTGTGCTCAGTATGTAGAATCTCTCTAATTTTTTCCCCTCTCATTTGTTGGGGTACCTTCATCTTGTTCATTGTTTACCGACTCTCAGGGAGAGGTTTGGCAATTTAGTTTATGTCTCTTGAAGAATGCAGAGAGGATAGATAATGGATTTGAGAGATATCTCTGAGCTGTTTGATTTCACTAGGACAAAAATAAGACTGGGCATTTGTATTATAATTTAGATCAGGGATTAGATAATCTTCTGACAGTGAGACGAAAGATGCAGTTTCAAAATATGCATACAAATCATCATATTTGCTCATAAGAGTTCCTGGGAGAGGGAAAACTGAAACAAAAATAAATAAGACAAATAAGTATCAACACAGCAACAGAAAACAAAAACTTGATTCGTAAACCAGGAGTCAGTCAGAGATTTTGGAGCATGCCAGTAAAATTCACACGAATTCCCAAGGGAAATGCCATTCCATCAGTTTTGAAATGACTTTCCATTAGCTGTTAGACCATTGACAAGCACTTTCAGTCCCTACTTCCAGTTTACTCTGGTGGAATATACTACTCTGTAAAGATTTAGGGAAATATGGTATTACTTTATTCCCATTTCATGTGTGAAACTCAGACATAAAGGGTTTCTCTGGGCTTGCATAGCTCTGAAGCAAGAATGTCCCGATGAGTTACAAGAAGTATAATTACATTGAAGCCTAGTTTTAAAAAAATGTGTAATGCTTAGAAATTCACTAAGCCGATTAGCAATAATTCATATATATTAGTAAGTGAATATACAAATATATGTATATATGTAAGTTCATTGGAAATTTTGGCTGTTATGAATTAAAATCTAATTTGAATGTTTGAAAATAATTCATAAGAAGGCTTTGCTTTCTATAGTTGAGATTTACATGTAAAATACATTTTATTTATTTTTAATTGGCATATAGTTGATTTACAGTGTTGTGTTAGTTACAGGTGTACAGCAGTGATTCAATTATGCATATAGATACATTCACTCTTTTTCAGATTCTTTACCCATATAGGTTATTACAGAATATTGAGAGAGTTCCCTGTGCTATACAGTAGGTCCTTGTTGGTTATCTATTTTACATATAGTAGTGTGTGTATGTTAATCCCAAATTCCTAATTCCCGCCCCGCACATTTCCCCTTAGGTCACCAAAAGTTTGTTTTCGAAATCTGTGAGTCTGTTTCTATAAAATACATTTTATATACACTATGCTGTACTTATTTTTTCACATGGTTACTAATCATGTACATTTTGAAAAGTTACAATTTTAAAAATGATAATCCTGAAAGTTCCATTTCTATGCTCAGGAAAATATTTAAGTACTGTTCTTATGTCACTTAATATTGTCTTGACTCCAGATGTTAATTGCAGTCTATTTTCCTCCAGCCAGTGGCCATGAAAATGCGTTTCCAAGATGCCTTAAACCACTGCTTTATTTAAAGTGTATGCTCTCCAAGATGATCATCTGCTTTAAAAATAAAAGATACCAAAAATAAATAAAAGATACCAAGTCGTTTATTCCACTTGCTATGAAAGCTGGAAGGAACTTGTGGGGTCCTCCAGTCAGGCTCCCCATCCTCTCATTTGTAAAGACAAGGATGCTAAGCCCAGGGAGACGGTGGGACTTGCCAAGGCCACACAGCTAGTTAAGGCAGAGCCAGCATTGGAGCCCACATGTCTTGGCTCACAGTCGAGACCTTTCCCGCTGTATTTCAAGGAGACCATATTTAGAAAAGATTAAAATGCTGAAATTTTCTCTCTACATCTGTATTTTTCAGTAAATCAATATCCGACATGAATTATACTCACAATTTCCAATGTTGATCTGAAAAGTCATGGAGCACTGAACATTTTGAGGTTTGCCCTTCATTAGCTACATCGAAAATAGTGAAAGAGCCAATTGACCTCCTGTCTTGAACATACTACTCACCCTCTGCTATAATGCATATATAGCGGCTCAGAGCTTCTCTCCTGAACACCATCCTTTTTACCTTATTGCAAAGTTATTGGGGATTTGGGAACCAGCTGAAATTTTTCATAGTTTACAACAGTGTTATTTAAAGTTCACCGTTAAAGATCACAAATGTAAAAATACTCATTTATAGTCCCTTCTCCCTCTGGTTATTATAAATAGTTTAAAAAGTATCATTAAGGTAATGTTTCAAAGGACATTTCAACTTTCAACATACCTGACATTTATCATCCTAATGCCTGGAAAGGAATGTTTGACTTAAGAGGAATTTTTCTATTTCGCTGTAGGAAATGCACTATCCTAAGGATATGTGCCTGCTTTAACCCCCTTGAGGATCAAAATAATAGTAATCATATTTTTCTTTTTTTAAAATTGAGGTATAGTCAATGTACAATATTATATGTTACAGATGTACAACATAGTGATTCACAATTTTTAAAGGATACACTCCATTTGTAGTTGTTATAAAATATTGTCTATATTCCCTGTGTTGTACAATACATCCTGGTAGCTTTTTTATTTTATACATAATAGTTTGTACCTCTTAGTCCCCTACCCCATCTTGTCCCTCCCCACTTTCTAGTAACCACTAGCTTGTTTTCTGAATCTGTTTTTTATGTTGTTATATTCTCTAGTTTGTTTTAATTTTTAGATTCCACATATAAAAGATATCATAAGTATTTGTCTTTCTCTGTCTGACTTATTTCACTTAGCATAATACCCTCCACATCCATCCATGTTGTTGTAAATGGCAAAATTTCATTCTTTTTAATGGCTGAGTAGTATTCCATTGTGTATATGTGTGTATATATGTGTGTGTGTGTGTGTGTGTGTGTGTGTGTGTGTGTGTGTGTGTGTGTGTGTGTATATATATATATATATATACCACACCTTCTTTATCCATTCTCTGTTGATGGCCTCTTAGGTTGCTTCCCTGTCTTGGCTATTGTAAATAGTGCTGCTGTGAACATTGGGGTGTGTGTATCTTTTTGAATTAGTGTTTTTGTTTTTTTCAGATATGTACCCAGGAGTTCTATTTTTAGTTTTTTGATGAATCTCCATACTGTTTTCCATGGTGGCTGCACCAATTTACATTCCCACCAGCAGTATTTGAGAGTTCCCTTTTCTCCACATCCTCGCCAATATTTGTTATTCATGTTTTTATTGATGATAGCCATTCTGGCAGATGTGAGGTGACATCCGATTGTACCTTTAATTTGCATTTCTCTGATGATTAACAATGTTGAACACCTTTTCATGCGCCTACTGGCCATCTGTATGTCTTCTTTGGAAAAATATCTATTCAGGTCTTCTGCCCATTTTAAAATTGGGTTGTTGTTATTGTTGTTTTATGTTGAGCCCTATTAGCTGTTTATGTATTTTGCATATTAACCCCTTATCGGTCATATCATTTGTAAATATTTTCTTCCATTCAGTAGGTTGTCTTTTCATTTTGTCAGTCGTTTCCTTTGCTGTGCAAAAACGTTCAAGTTTCATGAGGTCCCATTGGTTTGTTTTTGCTTTTATTTCCTTTGTTTTAGGAGACAAGATCCAAAGAATATTGCTGCCATTTATGTCAAAGAGTGTTCTGCCTAGGTTTTCTTCTAGGAGTTTTATGGTTTCCAATCTTACATTTAGGTCTTTAATCCATTTTGAGTTTATTTTTGTATATGATGTTAGAGAATGTTCTAATTTCATTCTTTTACATGGAGCTGTCCAGTTTTCCCAACACCACTTATAGAAGAGACTGTCTACTCCATTGTATATTCTTGCCTTCTTTGTTGTAGATTGACCTTAAGCGCATGGGTTTATTTCTGGGCTCTCTATTCTATTCCATTGATCCATGTGTCTGTTTTGTGCCAGTACCATACTCTTTTCCTTACTGTAGCTTTGCAGCACAGTCTGAAATCAGGGTGTGTGATTCCTCCAGTTCTGTTCTTTCTTAAGATTGTTTGGGTTATTTGGGGTCTTTTGTGTTTCCATACAAATTTTAAAATTACTTGTTCTATTTCTGTGAAAAATACTCTTGGCATTTTGGGTACCAAGGGATTGCATTGAATCTGTAGATTTCCTTGGGTAGTATGTTCATTTTAACGATATTAATTCTTCCAATCTATGAACACAGTATATCTTTCCATCTGTTTGTGTTGTCTTCAGTTTCTTTCATCAGTGTAATAGTTTTCAGAGTACAGGTCTTTTAACTCCTTAGGTAGTTTTATTCCTAGGTATTTTACTCTTTTGATGTGATCATAAATGGGATTGTTTCCTTAAATTCTCTTTCTGGTCGTTTGTTATTAGTGTATAGAAATGCAACAGATTTCTGTATATTAATTTTGTATCCTGAAACTTTACCAGATTCATTGATGAGCTTTACTAGTTTCTGGAGGTGTCTTTAGGATTTTCTATGTATATAGTATCATGCCATCTACAGTGACAGTTTTGCTTCTTCCTTTCAAATTTGGATTCCTTTTATTTCTTTTTCTTATCTGATGCTGTGGCTAGGACTTCCAAAACTATGTTGAATAAAATTGCCGAGAGTGGGCATTCTTGTCTTATTCCTGGTCTTAGAGGAAATGCTTTCAGCTTTCACCATTGTGTATGATGTTAGCTTATCAGGTTGAGGTATGTTCTCTCTAAGCCTGCTTTCTGGAGAGTTTTATCATAAATGGATATTGAATTTTGTCAAAAGTCTTTTCTGTATCTATTGAGATGATCATATGGGTTTTATTCTTCAATTTGTTCATGTGGTGTATCACATTGATTGATTGTGGATATTGAAAAATCCTTGCATTCCTGGGATAAATCCCAGTTGATCATGGTATTTGATCCCTTTGATGTATTGCTGGGTTCAGTTTGCTAAAACTATGTTGAGGATTTTTGCATCTATGTTATTTAGTTATGTTGGCCTATAATTTTCTCTTTTTATTATATCTTTGTTTTGTTTTGATATCAGGGTGATGCTGGCCTTATAGAATGAATTCAGAAGCACTCTTTCCTCTACAATTTTTTGGAATAGTTTGAGAAGGTAGGTGTTAACTCTTCTCTAAATGTTTGGTAGAGTTCACCTATGAAGCCATTCGGTCCTGGACTTTTGTTTGTTGGGAATTTTTAAATTACTGATGCAATTTTGTTAGTGGTAGTTGGTCTGTTCATATTCTCTATTTTTCCATGGTTCAGTCTTGGGAGATTGTAGATTTGTAGGAATTTATCCATTTCTTCTATGTTATCCATTTTATTGGCATGGTAGTCTCTTATGATCCTTTGTATTTCTGTGGTGTCAATTGTAACTCATCCTTTTTCATTTCTGATTTTATTGATTTGGGCCCTCTCCCTTTTTTTCTTGATGAGTCTGGCTAAAGGTTTATCAATTTTTTTTAATCTTGTTCAAGAACCAGCTCTTAGTTTCATTGATCTTTTATATTATTTTTTAGTCTCTATTTCATTTATTTCTGCTGAGACTTTTATGATTTCTTTCCTTCTACTAACTTTGGGTCTTGTTTGTTCTTTTTCTAGCTCCTTTAGGTGTAAGTTTAGATTGTTTGAGATTTTTCTTGTTTCCCAGGGTAAGCTTGTATTGCTATAAACTTCCCTCTTAGAACTGCTTTTGCTGCATCCCATAGATTTTGGATCGTTGTGTTTTCATTTTCATTTGTCTCCAGATAGTAGGAAATGCACTACTCTAAGTATACGTACCTGCTTCAGCTCTCTTGGGATCAGAATAAGAGTAATCATATTTTCTCAAGGGATTAAGATTACAAAGTTGATAAATGGCAGAACTGTGATTAAATCCAAGCAGTGTCAATTCACTTCTGTGCCTGAACATAAAATCCCCTGAGGAGGAGACAGCTTCCCATGTCCAAAATCATTTGGGTGCATCTGTGGTCAGGGAGGACTTCCTGGGTGGAGTAATATCCAAGTTGAGACCTGAAGAAACACTATACTATAGTGGTTGAGAGCCTGCGCTCTAGACGCACAATGCTGAGGCTGGTATCCCTGCTTTGCTACTTACTAAATCTCCCTAACCTTTAGTTTCCATGTCTGTGTAATGGGGAATATACTACTACATCTATCTGTAGGTTTGTTGTGAGCACAGGATGAGGTAATCCATGTAAAGTGCTTTACACAATGCTGGGCACATAATGTGCACTCAAAAAAGCTTAACTATACATACACTTGATGGGTAACAAAGATAAAAATGAAATTCCTACCCCATTACCCATTTTTCCAAACCCCTCAGTATCCCATGAGAGTAGGAGACCTAAATGGTGGTCTGGGGGCTGGGGATGAGAGAGGTTTCTTTCTACTTTGAATAGCTCAGATATCATTAAGCCTTGCTAGCCAGAAAATAAATTAGCCAGTCAGCAGGTGTTTATGATATGATAACAGAAACTAAAACAGGACAGAACATAAACTGGACGTGGTCCCAGCCCTCGAGAAGCCAAGGATACCATGAACGGAGGTTCGCACGGTTGTTACACAAATGCATTGTTGGCGGTGAGGTGTGAGATTCTGGGTAGAGGCTAAAAGGAGGTACTTTAAGGTGGCATCCTGGAGATGATGAAACAGTTGTTATGTGAAGCAGATGGAGAAGACCTACTGTGAGTCAAAGAAGCTGTTCTCTGCACCTAGGATATTATGGTAAAATTTATGATAAAATTACTAGAGACCTAATGAGAAAGATTTTATAGTCTGTGCTTCTCTCTCTCTGTCGTATACATGCACACACACACTTCCAGGATTCTCTATCTGAATTATCTCTCGATCCCTCCTTTCTCTACTTCCCTCCCCTTGCTTCACTAAACCTGGCAGAGTGTTCAGGTCTCAACTTTTGGTTTTCCTTCAGGAAGTCATCCCTGGCCATGGGCTGGGCTAGGTCTTTTCCTCTGTGCCCTAATATCCTTTGCTTACCTCTGTCAAATCTATTTTCATTGTTTATTGCTGTGTAACAAATTACCACAAATGTAGCACTTGAAACAATAAAATTTATTTTCTCACAGTTTCTGTGGGTCAGGATCTAAGGCCAAGATCAAGATGTTGGCTGGCTGTGTCCTCATCTGGAGGCTTGACTAGGGAGAGTTAGGCTTCCAAACTCCCTCATGTTGTCGGCAGGATTCATTTCCTTACAGCTGTAGGACAGAAGTCCCTGTTTTCTTAATAGCTCTTAACTGGGCCCACTCTCAGGTCAGGTCCTTGCCACATGGCCCTCTCTACAACACGGCAGTTTGCTTCTTCAAGACCGGCAGGAGAATCTTTCTTCTCAGTCTTCTAAGACTCAGTCTTATGTAACATTACATAATAGCAGAAATGACTACCCATTACCTTTGACGTATACTGTAACCTAATCAAGGGAGGGACTTCCCCCTCATATTCACAAATCCTGCCCATACTTAAGGGGAAGGGATTGTACAAGGCGTGTACACCAGGGGTAGGGGATCTTGGGGAATCTCAGAATTCTGCCTACCAAAACATCCTTTATCACACTGAATTATAATTACCAGCTTACTGAGATTTCAGAGAGACTGTATCATGGTAACCCTGTAGCTTCTGGTTTGTATACTGTTTGGCAGATACTGCGCTCTCAAGAGATATCAGTTGCTTTATAAATTTGACAGATCAGTTTGGATAGTTGACAGCATGGAGGCCCAAAGAGGAAAGATTTTAATAATCTATACATTTAGTGGAATCATAAGTGAAAAGATGCTATTGAGGGCAAGGAAGAACAGAGATATTGTGAACTAAATCCAGAGTCTGCAGAATCTGTGAATGAAGATAGTATCATTGCTTGTGGTGATGGAAAAACGGGATGCTGTATTTCTGGAGGTGGTGGCTATGTGACACTCAATTAGCAATGTGTGGTCAATTATATTGCATTTGGTGTTGAATAGGTAAGAATGAGCAGTTCCCAGTAATTGTGTTACTGTGTGGAAGGCCATCATGATATTAATTGCTTTAAAAAAAGTTGAGCTTTTCTTCTGATTAAGGCACAGTTAAATATTACTGGAGAATGTATCAGGGCTGAATCAAGTAAATATAGGGAATTTAAAGCTGAGAATTGATTTACTTAGATGATGGAAGAGCTGAGAAGCCAAACAGAGGACAGTAAGGCAACATTAGGAAGCTGCTACCATCTAGGTGTGCAAAAGGAGAGGGTGATCATATAGGGGTTTGGGGGCCAGGGTTGCAGAACTGGGATCATGGAGGAGAGTTGCTGTCTCCAGAGATGCTGGCTGACTCAGAAAAGGAGGAATGCCCTGGCTTCTCCCTTCCTCCCACTCTTTAATCTCACCTAGTGTTTCCTATTAATGGAACCCAGCTGGAGGCGGTTGATGAGGGAACAGGGAATTGCAGGCAGCAGGCATTAGCCCTCTTCCTCTTGAGTCTCCTAGTCTGGAGATAAGAAATGGACCTGAGGGCAAACAAACGCAAAATCAGCACAGGAACATAAAGATAAATGTCAAGAATCTGTCCTCAAGGGGCTTACATTGCAGTAGAGGAAAGGCGACATACATAGAGGTAACCGTTATACAGGAGAGACCACTTTCAGTGGAGAGAGAACACTTTGTGGCATAAAAATTGCTGACCTTTGGTAACGGCATCTGGGTGTCATGATTAATTAAAAAACAACTGAAACCAACTGAAAAACAAGATTTTTGGTACTCAAAATGGAGTTTGTGTAAAGAATTAAATCAGGTATTGATTAGACTTTTATTTCACACTTTAATCAGCAAAATCAAGTAAATTTTAGAAGAAAATTTTGAATATATGTATGGCTAAGGTGAGATGATTTAAAGAAAGAAAGGAAGCCAAGAAACTATAAGATGGATAGACATAATTTATTATGCAAAATATTGTTAAAGTACGGCAAAATACCATAAACCATAAAGTCAGAATACATATACTAAATGAGAAAGAATGTTTGTAATAAATGATACAAAAAGAGTCAATACTTACAATGTGCCTTCAAAGTAAGAAAAAGGCAAGCAACCAAATAGAAAAGTTATCAAAAGTATTGGCAATTCACACAGCAAAGTAAGACAGTATGATTCATTTTTTGTAAAGAAAGATATTTTCAAAAAGTCCTCCATGAGTGATTTATAAAAATGGAGATAAATTTGAAAGGTTGCATATCTGGCTGGCTTCTTGTGTTAGTTACTGGAAGGGAGGAGCAGAGGGGTGTGGGCTGGAGATCAGGTAATGGGGAGACAAACAAAAGAAAAAGGAGTAAATAAGAAAAGTATGAACCACACGTACAGCATAGATATGGTGCCATTTCTGTAAAATGGTGTAAGTATATGGCTATACCTGTATGTATATATACTTCTTCCACTGCTCCACTCTAGTCCAAGCACCGTCAGCTCTCACCTCGATTCCAACTACAGTCTTCTCCCTATTCCACACTTTCCTTCTTACAGTCCATCCCCCAAGCAGCAGCCAGAGTGGGTCTTTGAAAAGAGATCAGATCACGAGCCTCCTCTGATCAATACTCTCCTGTGGCATTCCACTGCAGTCAGAGTAGAATCTGGCCCCTGTCACTTCTCTAACCTCATGACACACTACTCTCCCCTTCCCTCGGGACACTGGTCCTCTGTCCTCACTGTTAGTCAGATACTGTCCCGTCTCACAACTTTAATAGCACAGCCGACCCCTTTATCCAGATGTCCCCATCTTCCTGTTCTCACCACCACACCTTTGCTCAAATGTTACCACATCAGAAAGGAATTTCCCTGATGATCTCATCTAAAATAACGTCTTCACTCTCTAAGGTTAATACCCTTCTTTATTTTTCTTCATTGAAACTTTTATTACCAGACATATGACTAGAGTAGAAGCACCTTGAGGACACAGACTGTGAGTTGCAGGGCACACAGTAGGTGCTCAAAAATTATTTGCTGAATGAAGGAATGAATGAATAAATGAACAGGGATACTTGGGGAAGGATAGTTAGCAAAATTTTAACAGTGATACGTTTCAGTTGCTAGTTGCTTTTTTTTTTTAAGTTTTGAATTTTATTTTATTTATTTTATTATACAGCAGGTTATTATTAGTTACCCATTTCATACATATTAGTGTATACATGTCAATACCAATCTCCCAGTTCATCACAACACCCCCCCGCACCCCCCCGCCACATTCCCCCCTTGGTATCCATACGTTTGTTCTCTACATCTGTGTCTCTATTTCTGCCCTGCAAACCGGTTCATCTGTACCATTTTTCTAGGTTCCACATATATGTGTTAATATATATTTGTTTTTCTCTTTCTAACTTGCTTCACTCTGTATGACACTCTCTAGATCCATCCACGCTACTACAAATGACCCAATTTTGTTCCTTTTTATGGCTGAGTAATATTCCATTGTATATATGTACCACATCTTCTTTATCCATTCGTCTGTCAATGGACATTTAGTTTGCTTCCATGTCCTGGCTATTGTAAATAGGGCTGCAATGAACATTGGGGTGCATGTGCCTTTTTTTTTTTAACATCTTTATTGGAGTATAATTGCTTTACAATGGTGTGTTAGTTTCTGCTTTATAACAAAGTGAATCAGTTATACATATACATATGTTCCCATATCTCTTCCCTGTTGCGTCTCCCTCCCTCGAACCCTCCCTATCCCACCCCTCTAGGTGGTCACAAAGCACCGAGCTGATCTCCCTGTGCCATGTGGCTGCTTCCCACTAGCTATCTGTTTTACGTTTGGTAGCGTATATATGTCCATGCCACTCTCTCACTTTGTCACAGCTTACCCTTCCACCTCCCCCTATCCTCAAGTCCATTCTCTAGTAGGTCTGTGTCTTTATTCCCATCTTACCCCTAGGTTCTTTATGACCTTTTTTTTTTTTTTGCCTTAGATTCCAAATGTATGTGTTAGCATATGGTATTTGTTTTTCTCTTTCTGACTTACTTCACTCTGTATGACAGACTATAGGTCCATCCACCTCACTACAAATAACTCAATTTCGTTTCTTTTTATGGCTGAATAATATTCCATTGTATATATGTGCCACATCTTCTTTATCCATTCATCCGATGATGGACACTTAGGTTGCTTCCGTCTCCTGGCTATTGTAAATAGAGATGCAGTAAACATTTTGGTACATGACTCTTTTTGAATTATGGTTTTCTCAGGGTATATGCCCAGTAGTGGGATTGCTGGGTCATATGGTAGTTCTATTTGTAGTTTCTTAAGGAACCTCCATACTGTTTTCCATAGTGGCTGTATCAATTTACATTCCCACTAGCAGTGCAAGAGGGTTTGCTTTTCTCCACACCCTCTCCAGCATTTGTTGTTTGTAGATTTTCTGATGATGCCCATTCTAACTGGTGTGAGGTGATACCTCATTGTAGTTTTGATTGGCATTTCTCTAATAATTAGTGATGTTGAGCAGCTTTTCATGTGCTTCTTGGCCATCTGTATGTCTTCTTTGGAGAAATGTCTATTTGGGTCTTCTGCCCTTTTTTTTTTTTTTTTTTTTGTGGTACGCGGGGCTTTCACTGTTGTGGCCTCTCCCGTTGCAGAGCACAGGCTCCGGACATGCAGGCTCAGCAGCCATGGCTCACGGGCCCAACCGCTCCGCGGCATGTGGGATCTTCCCAGACCGGGGCACGAACCCGTGTCCCCTGCATCAGCAGGTGGACTCTCAACCACTGTGCCACCAGGGAAGCCCCTTCTGCCCATTTTTTGACTGGGTTGTTTGGTTTTTTTAGTATTGAGCTGCATGAGCTGTTTGTATATTTTGGAGATAATCCTTTGTCCGTTGCTACCTTTGCAAATATTTTCTCCCATTCTGAGGGTTGTCTTTTCATCCTGTTTGTAGTTTCCTTTGCTGTGCAAAAGCTTTGAAGATTCATTAGTTCCCATTTGTTTATTTTTGTGTTTATTTCCATTACTCTAGGAGGTGGATCAAAAAAGATCTTGCTATGATTTATTTCAAAGAGTATTCTTCCTATGCTTTTCTCTAAGAGTTTTATACGGTCTCGTCCTACATTTAGGTCTCTAATCCATTTTGAGCTTATTTTTGTGTATGGTGTTAGAGAGTGTTCTAATTTCATTCTTTTACATGGAGCTGTCCAATTTTCCCAGCACCAATTATTGAGGAGACTGTCTTTTCTCCATTGTATATCCTTGCCTTCTTTGTCATAGATTAGTTGACCATAGGTGTGTGGGTTTATCTCTGGGCTTTCTATCCTGTTCCACTGATCTATATTTCTGTTTTTGTACCAGTACCATATTGTCTTGATTACTGTATCTTTGTAGTATAGTCTGAAGTCAGAAAGTCTGATTTGTCCAGCTCTGTTTTTTCCCTCATGACCGCTTTGGCTATTTGGGGTCTTTTGGTCTCCATACACATTTTAAGATTGTTTTGGTCTAGTTCTGTAAAAAATGCCATTGGTAATTTGATAGGGATTTCATTGAATCTGGAGATTGCTTTGAGTAGTATAGTCATTTTCACAATATTGATTCTTCCAATCCAAGAACATGGTATATCTCTCCATCTGTTTGTATCATCTTTAATTTCTTTCATCAGTGTCTTATAGTTTTCTGCATACTGGTCTTTTGTCTCCCTAGGTAGGTTTATTCCTAGGTATTTTATTCTTTTTTTTTCAATGGTAAACGGGAGTGTTTCCTTAATTTCTCTTTCAGATTTTTCATCATTAGTGTATAGGAGTGCAAGAGATTTCTGGGCATTCATTTTGTATGCAGCAACTTTACCAGGTTCACTTATTAGCTCTAGTAGTTTTCTGGTGGCATCTTTAGGATTCTCTATGTATAGTAACATGTCATCTGCAAACAGTGACAGTTTTACTTCTTCTTTTCCAGTTTGTATTCCTTTAATTTCTTTTTCTTCTCTGATTGCTGTGGTTAGGACTTCCAAAACTATGTTGAATAATAGTGGTGAGAGTGGACATCCTTGACTTGTTCCTGATCTTAGAGGAGATGCTTTCAGTTTTTCACCATTGAGAATAATGTTTGCTGTGGGTTTGTCGTATATGGCCTTTATTATGTTGAGGTAGGTTCCCTCTATGCCCACTTTCTGGAGAGTTTTTCTCACAGATGTGTGTTGAATTTTGTCAGAAGCTTTTTCTGCATCTGTTGAGATCATATGGTTTTTCTTCTTCAGTTTGTTAATATGGTGTATCACGTTGATTGACTTGCGTATATTGAAGAATCCTTGCATCCCTGGGATAAATCCCACTTGATCATGGTGTATGATCCTTTTAATGTGTTGTTGGATTCGGTTTGCTAGTATTTTGTTGAGGATTTTTGCACCTATATTCATCAGTGATATTGGTCTGTAATTTTCTTTTTTGTAGTATCTTTGTCTGGTTTTGGTATCAGGGTGATGGTGGCCTCATAGAATGAGTTTGGGAGTGTTCCTTCCTCTGAAATTTTTTGGAAGAGTTTGAGAAGGATAGGTGTTAGCTCTTCTCTAAATATTTGATAGAATTCACCTGTGAAGCCATCTGTTCCTGGATGTTTGTTTGTCGGAAGATTTTTAATCACAGTTTCAATTTCATTACTTGTGATTGGTCTGTTCATATTTTCTATTTCTTTCTGGTTCAGTCTTGGAAGGTTATACCTTTCTAAGAATTTGTCCGTTTCTTCTAGGTTGTCCATTTTATTGGCATAGCGTTGCTTGTAGTAGTCTCTTAGGATGCTTTGTATTTCTACGGTGTCTGTTATAACTTCTCCTTTTTCATTTCTAATTTTATTGATTTGAGTCCTCTCCCTCTTTTTCTGAATGCATCTGGCTAATGGTTTATAAATTTTATCTTCTCAAAGAACCAGCTTTTAGTTTTATTGATCTTTGCTATTGTGTGTTTTTTTCTATTTCATTTATTTCTGCTATGATCTTTATGATTTCTTTCCTTCTACTAACTTTGGGTTTTGTATGTTCTTGTTTCTCTAGTTCTTTTAGGTGTAAGGTTAGATTGTTTATTTTAGATGTTCGTTGTTTCTTGAGGTAGGATTGTATTGCTATAAACTTCCCTCTTAGAACTACTTTTGCTACATCCCATAGGTTTTGGATCGTCGTGTTTTGATTGTCATTTGTCTCTAGGTATTTTTTGATTTCCTCTTTGATTTTGTCAGTGATCTCTTGGTTATTTAGTGACGTATTGTTTAGCCTCCATGTGTTTGTGTTTTTTATGTTTTTATCCCTGTGATTGATTTGTAATCTCATTGTGTTGTGGTCAGAAAAGATGCTTGATATGATTTCAATTTTCTTAAATTTACTGAGGCTTGATTTGTGATCCAAGATATGATCTATCCTGGAGAATGTTCCATGCGCACTTGAGAAGAAAGTGTAATCTGCTGTTTTTGGATGGAATGTCCTATAAATATCAGTTAAATCTATCTGGTCTATTGTGTCATTTAAAGCTTGTGTTTCCTTATTAATTTTCTGTTTGGATGATCTGTCCATTGGTGTAAGTGAGGTGTCAAAGTCCCCCACTATTATTGTGTTACTGTCAATTTACTCTTTTATAGCCGTTAGCAGTTGCCTTATGTGTTGAGGTGCTCCTAATTTGGGTGCAGATATATTTATAATTGTTATATCTTCCTCTTGGATTGATCCCTTGATCATTATGTAGTGTCCTTCTTTGTCTCTTGTAATAGTCTTTGTTTTGAAGTCTATTTTGTCTGATATGAGAATTGCTACTCCAGCTTTCTTTTGATTTCCATTTGCATGGATTATCTTTTTCCATCCCCTCACTTTCATTCTGTATGTGTCCCTAGGTCTGAAGTGGGTCTCTTGTATACAGCATATATATGGGTCTTGTTTTTGTATCCATTCAGCAAGCCTGTGTCTTTTGGTTGGAGCATTTAATCCATTCACATTCAAGGTAATTATCGATATGTATGTTCCTATTACTATTTTCTTAATTGTTTTGGGTTTGTTTTTGTAGGTCCTTTTCTACTCTTGTGTTTCCCACTTAGAGAAGTTCGTTTAGTATTTGTTATAGTGCTGGTTTGGTGGTGCTGAATTCTCTTAGCTTTTGCTTGTCTGTAAAGCTTTTGATTTCTCCATCGAATCTGGGTGAGATCCTTGCCGGGTAGAGTAATCTTGGTTTTAGGTTCTTCCCTTTCATCACTGTACTTATGTCATGCCACTCCCTTCTGACTTGTAGAGTTTCTGCTGAGAAATCAGCTGTTAACCTTATGGGAGTTCCCTTGTAGGTTATTTGTCATTTTTCCCTTGCTGCTTTCAATAATTTTTCTTGTCTTTAATTTTTTCCAATTTGATTACTATGTGTCTCATCATGTTTCTTCTTGGGTTTATCCTGTATGGACTCTCTGTGCTTCCTGGAATTGGGTGGCTATTTCCTTTCCCATGTTAGGGAAGTTTTCGACTATGATCTCTTCAGATATTTTCTCGGGTCCTTTCTCTCTCTCTTCTCCTTCTGGGACCCCTGTAATGTGAATGTTGTTGCGTTTAATGTTGTCCCAGAGGTCTCTTAGACTGTCTTCATTTCTTTTCATTCTTTTTTCTTTATACTGTCCCATGGCAGTGAATTCCACCATTCTGTCTTCCAGGTCACTTATCTGTTCTTCTGCCTCATTTATTCTGCTATTGATTCCTTCTAGTGTAGTTTTCATTTCAGTTATTGTATTGTTCATCTCTGTTTGTTTATTCTTTAATTCTTCTAGGTTTTTGTTAAACATTTCTTGCATCTTCTAGATCTTTGCCTCCATTCTTTTTCCGAGGTCCTGGCTCATCTTCACTATCATTATTCTGAATTCTTTTTCTGGAAGGTTGCCTATCTCCACTTCATTTAGTTGTTTTTCTGGGATTTTATCTTGTTTCTTCATCTGGCACTTAGCCCTCTGACTTTTCATCTTGTCTATTCTTCTGTGAATGTGCGTTTTTTTGCACGGGCTGCAGGGTTGTAGTTCTTATTGCTTCTGCTGTCTACCCTCTGGTTACATGACTGAATCTTTTAATGGAAGTGTATGGTCCGTTGACATTGTGCATATCGTCTGATACTTTTCATTTGTTTCCATAATTTTTCCTCTTATTTTACTTTATTATTTGCAATTTATTCTTATTTCCCTGGTTTGTTCAGGTTACTGTTCTTTCCATTCCCCTTCACCCCTTTAAGCACCCCTATTTGGCTGCTCAAAGTTAGACACATGTTTCTCTGCTACTGTTGTTTAAAAACGAGATACCTAGGTTTTTTGTCCCGAAACTTAAGCACAGGAGGAACTATATTGACTCATAGAACAGAGAAGTACAAAAGGTACAGCAGGATGAAGAAATTAATACTTCACTAGATTCTTGTTTTCTTTCTCTCTCCTTTCTGCTTTCTCTAGCTCTTTTTTTAGCTTTATTGAGGTATAATTGACAAATAAAGCTATAATATATTTAAAGTGTACAGTGTGATTCTTTGATATACGTATATGTTGTGAAAGGAGAGACCAGTCTTTTTTCTACAAAGACTTTCCACTTCTAATTATTATCCAACTCACTCCAACAAGATATGCCCATAAGCATACTTTCACTTGCTTATCTTCTCCACTGCATCCCACCAGATGACAAGTTTGGAATGTTTTTATTCCCCAATCTCTTCACCTCAATCCCACCTTGCCCCTGTCACTAATTTCTAGGTTTTGCTGAGGTAAACACTTGTAAACTCTTAGAGTATCATTTTAAGAATTCTTATTTAGTACTTCTAAAAACACATTCCCATACAGCCTACCATTATCTGTTTTAGATTTAAATACATATTTAGATTGTGTGTGTGTGTGTGATGTACTAAAGTGCTCTTCAAGTTTTTTTGTTCAACTTGTCATTAATCTCCCCAGGAGCTCTGTTTCACTGGCAACCTATATTTTTTGATCTTTCTCTTTCAGGTTGTTATTTTTCTTGGTGTGGAGTTGAGTACAGAACTTGGAGTGTCAGTCGTTTCATTAGTGATAAGCAAGGCATCCTGTGTCTAACTCCCTGAAGGATTGTACAGCAGGTAGACAGCCAGACTCTATCTAGACAGCAGAGAGAATCTTCCTGCTCCTCTTTCCACTCACACTTTCTGCCCTCAGAAATATTGAAATTTTACCCTATTCCTCAGTCAGGCTAAGAAATGTAACAAGAGACCACGTCAACCTTAGATGCTTGGGGGTGCACAGAACTTTGAAGCTTTCCGCAGCATTCACCAAGTGTGAACTTAATCTTGAGGGTCTCTGAGTTTGGTTTTCAGACTCATGCTTGCCCCACGTTGGAAACGGTCCAACATTATTTCCTCTGCCAAGGCCTTTCCAGAACTCAGTATCTTACTTATACTCAGTGGCTCACCATCACCAACTGCTGCTTGACTTCAGATAGGCAAATAGATTCAAAGTAGGAATGGATAGGAAATAAGACATTTACATTTTTTTTACATCTTTATGGGAGTATAATTGCCTTACAATGGTGTGTTAGTTTCTGCTTTATAAAAAAGTGAATCAGTTATACATATACATATGTTCCCATATCTCTTCCCTCTTGCGTCTCCCTCCCTCACACCCTCCCTATCCCACCCCTCAAGGTGGTCACAAAGCACAGAGCTGATCTCCCTGTGCTATGCGGCTGCTTCCCACTAGCTATCTACCTTACGTTTGTTAGTGTATATATGTCCATGCCTCTCTCTCGCTTTGTCACAGCTCACCGTTCACCCTCCCCATATCCTCAAGTCTGTTCTCTAGTAGGTCTGTGTCTTTATTCCTGTCTTACCCCTAGGTTCTTTATGACATTTTTTTTCCTTAAATTCCATATATATGTGTTAGCATACAATATTTGTCTTTCTCTTTCTGACTTCACTCTGTATGACAGACTCTAGGTCTATCCACCTCATTACAAATAGCTCAATTTAGTTTCTTTTTATGGCTGAGTAATATTCCATTGTATATATGTGCCACATCTTCTTTATACATTCATCTGTTGATGGACACTTAGGTTGTTTCCATCTCTGGGTTATTGTAAATAGAGCTGCAATGACCATTGTGGTACATGACTCTTTTCGAATTATGGTTTTCTCAGGGTATATGGTTTTCTCAGGGTAGTGGGATTGCTGGGTCATATGGTAGTTCTATTTGTAGTTTTTTAAGAACCCTCCATACTGTTCTCCATAGTGGCTGTACCAATTCATATTCCCACCAGCAGTGCAAGAATGTTCCCTTTTCTCCACACCCTCTCCAGCATTTATTGTTTCTAGATTTCTTGATGATGGCCATTCTGACTGGTGTGAGGTGATACATCATTGTAGTTTTGATTTGCATTCTCTAATGATTAATGATGTTGAGCATTCTTTCATGTGTTTGTTGGCAATCTGTATATCTTCTTTGGAGAAATGTCTATTTCGGTCTTCTGGCCATTTTTGGATTGGATTGTTTGTTTTTTTGTTATTGAGCTGCATGAGCTGCTTGTAAATTTTGGAAATTAATCCTTTGTCAGTTGCTTCATTTGCAAATATTTTCTCCCATTCTGAGGGTTGTCTTTTGGTTTTCTTTATGGTTTCCTTTGCTGTGCAAAAGTTTTGAAGTTTAATTATGTCCCATTTGTTTATTTTTGTTTTTATTTCCCTTTCTCTAGGAGGTGGGTCTAAAAGGATCTTGCTGTGATTTGTGTCATAGAATGTTCTGCCTATGTTTTCCTCTAAGAGTTTGATAGTTTCTGGCCTTACATTTAGGTCTTTAATCCATTTTGAGCTTATTTTTGTGTATGGTGTTCGGGAGTGATCTAATCTCATACTTTTACATGCACCTGTCCAGTTTTTCCAGCACCACTTATTGAAGAGGCTGTCCTTTCTCCACTGTACATTCCTGCCTCCTTTATCAAAGGTAAGGTGACCATATGTGCGTAGGTTTATCTCTGGGCTTTCTATCCTGTTCCATTGATCTGTCTTTCTGTTTTTGTGCCAGTACCATACTGCCTTGATCACTGTAGCTTTGTCATATAGTCTGAAAACAGGGAGCCTGATTCCTCCAACTCCGTTTTTCTTTCTCAAGATTGCTTTGGCTATTCGGGGTCTTTTGTGTTTCCATACGAATTGTGAAGTTTTTTGTTCCAGTTTTGTGAAAAATGCCAGTGGTAGTTTCATAGGGATTGCATTGAATCTGTAGATTGCTTTGGGTGGTAGAGTCATTTTCACAGTGTTGATTCTTCCAATCCAAGAACATGGTATATCTCTCCATCTATTTGTATCATCTTTAATTTCTTTCATCAGTATCTTATAATTTTCTGCATACAGGTCTTTTGTGTCATTAGGTAGGTTTATTCCTAGATATTTTATTCTTTTTGTTGCAGTGGTAAATGGGAGTGTTTTCTTGATTTCACTTTCAGATTTTTCATCATTAGTGTATAGGAATGCCAGAGATTTCTGTGCATTAATTTTGTATCCTGCTACTTTACCAGATTCATTGATTAGCTCTAGTAGTTTTCTGGTAGCATCTTTAGGATTCTCTATGTATAGTATCATGTCATCTGCAAACAGTGACAGCTTTACTTCTTATTTTCCAGTTTGGATTCCTTTTCTTCTCTGATTGCTGTAGCTAAAACTTCCAAAACTATGTTGAATAATAGTGGTGAGAGTGGGCAACCTTGTCTTATTCCTGATCTTAGTGGAAATGCTTTCAGTTTTTCACCATTGAGGACGATGTTGGCTGTGGGTTTGTCGTATATGGCCTTTATTATGTTGAGGAAAGTTCCCTCTGTGCCTACTTTCTGCAGGGTTTTTATCATAAATGGGTGTTAAATTTTGTCAAAAGCTTTCCCTGCATCTATTGAGATGATCATATGGTTTTTCTCCTTCAATTGGTTAATATGGTGTATCACGTTGATTGATTTGCGTATATTGAAGAATCCTTGCATTCCTGGAATAAACCCCACTTGATCATGGTGTATGATCCTTTTAATGTGCTGTTGGATTCTGTTTGCTAGTATTTTGTTGAGGATTTTTGCGTCTATGTTCATCAGTGATATTGGCCTGTAGTTTTCTTTCTTTTTGACAACCTTGTCTGGTTTTGGTATCAAGGTGATGGTGGCCTTGTAGAATGAGTTTGGGAGTGTTCCTCCCTCTTCTATATTTTGGAAGAGTTTGAGAAGGATAGGTGTTAGCTCTTCTCTAAATGTTTGATTGAATTCACCTGTAAAACCATCTGGTCCTGGGCTTTTGTTTGTTGGAAGATTTTTTTTTTTTTTTTTTTTTTTGCGGTACACGGGCCTCTCACTGTTGTGGCCTCTCCCATTGCGGAGCACAGGCTCCGGACGCGCAGGCTCAGTGGCCATGGCTCACGGGCCCAGCCGCTCCATGGCATGTGGGATCTTCCTGGACCAGGGCATGAACCCGTGTCCCCTGCATCTGCAGGCGGACCCTCAACCACTGCGCCACCAGGGAAGCCCTGTTAGAAGATTTTTAATCAGTTTCAATTTCAGTGCTTGTGATTGGTCTGTTCATATTTTCTGTTTCTTCCTGATTCAGTCTTGGCAGTTGTGCATTTCTAAGAATTTGTCCATTTCTTCCGGATTGTCCATTTTATTGGCATAGAGTTGCTTGTAGTAATCTCTCATGATCTTTTGTATTTCTGCAGTGTCAATTGTTACTTCTCCTTTTTCATTTCTAATTCTATTGATTTGAGTCTTCTCCCTTTTTTTCTTGATGAGTCTGGCTAATGGTTTATCAATTTTGTTTATCTTCTCAAAGAACCAGCTTTTAGTTTTATTGATCTTTGCTATCATTTCCTTCATTTCTTTTTCATTTATTTCTGTTCTGATTTTTATGATTTCTTTCCTTCTGCTAACTTTGGGGTTTTTTTGCTCTTCTTTCTCTAATTGCTTTAGGTGCAAGGTTAGGTTGTTTATTCGAGATGTTTCCTGTTTCTTAAAGTAGGATTTTATTGCTGTAATCTTCCCTCTTAGAACTGCTTTTGCTGCATCCCATAGGTTTTGGGTCATCGTGTCTCCATTGTCATTTGTTTCTAGGTATTTTTTTATTTCCTCTTTGATTTCTTCAGTGATCATTTTGTTATTAAGTAGTGTATTTAGCCTCCATGTGTTTGTATCTTTTACAGATCTTTTCCTGAAATTGATATCTAGTTTCATAGCGTTGTGGTCGGAAAAGATACTTGATAAAATTTCAATTTTCTTAAATTTACCAAGGCTTGATTTGTGACCCAAGATATGATCTATCCTGGAGAATGTTCCATGAGCACTTGAGAAAAATGTGTATTCTGTTGTTTTTGGATGGAATGTCCTATAAATATCAATTAAGTCCATCTTGTTTAATGTATCATTTAAAGCTTGTGTTTCTTTATTTATTTTCATTTTGGATGATCTGTCCATTGGTGAAAGTGGGGTGGTAAAGTCCCCTACTATGAATGTGTTACTGTCGATTCCCCCTTTTATGGCTGTTAGTATTTGCCTTATGTATTGAGGTGCCCTATGTTGGGTGCATAAATATTTACAATTGTTATATCTTCTTCTTGGATCGATCCCTTGATCATTATGTAGTGTCCTTCTTTGTCACTTCTGATAGTCTTTATTTTAAAGTCTATTTTGTCTGATATGAGAATTGCTACTCCAGCTTTCTTTTGATTTACATTTGCATGGAATATCTTTTTCCATCCCCTTTCTTTCAGTCTGTATGTGTCTCTAGGTCTGAAGTGGGTCTCTTGTAGTCAGCATATATATGGGTCTTGTTTTTGTATCCATTCAGCCAATCTGTGTCTGGTGGGAGCATTTAGTCCATCTACATTTAAGGTAATTATTTATATGTATGTTCCTATTCCCATTTTCTTAATTGTTTTGGATTCATTATTGTAGGTCTTTTACTTCTCTTGTGTTTTTTGCCTAGAGAAGTTCCTTTAGCATTTGTTGTAACGCTGGTTTGGTGGTGCTGAACTCGCTCAGCTATTGCTTGTCTGTAAAGGTTTTAATTTCTCCATCAAATCTGAATGAGATCCTTGCTGGGTAGAGTAATCTTGGTTGCAGGTTTTTCTGCTTCATCACTTTAAATATGTTCTGCCACTGCCTTCTGGCTTGCAGAGTTTCTGCTGAAAGATCAGCTGTTAACCTTATGGGGATTCCCTTGTGTGTTATTTGTTGTTTTTCCCTTGCTGCTTTTAATATGTTTTCTTTGTATTTAATTTTTGACAGTTTGATTAATACGTGTCTTGGAGTATTTCTCCTTGGATTTATCCTGTATGGGACTCTCTGTGCTTCCTGGACTTGATTAACTATTTCCTTTCCCATATTAGGGAAGTTTTCAACTATCATCCCTTCAAATATTTTCTCAGTCCCTTTCTTTTTCTCTTTTTCTTCTGGAACCCCTATAATTCGAATGTTGGTGTGTTTAATGTTGTCCCAGAGGTCTCTGAGACTGTCCTCAGTTCTTTTCAATCTTTTTTCTTTATTCTGCTCTGGAGTAGTTATTTCCACTATTTTATCTTCCAGGTCACTTATCTGTTCTACTGCCTCAGTTATTCTGCTATTGATCCCATCTAGAGTATTTTTTATTTCATGTATTGTGTTGTTCATGATTGCTTATTTCGTCTTTAGTTCTTCTAGGTCCTTGTTAAATGTTTCTTGCATTTCTCTATTCTATTTCCAAGATTTTGGATCATCTTTACTATCATTATTCTGAATTCTTTTTCAGGTAGACTGCCTGTTTCCTCTTCATTTGTTAGGTCTGGTGGGTTTTTATCTTGCTCTTTCATCTGCTGTGTGTTTTTCTGTCTTCTCATTTTGCTTATCTTACTGTGTTTGTGGTCTCCTTTTTGCAGGCTGCAGGTTCGTAGTTCCCGGTAATTTTGATGTCTTTCCCCAGTGGCTAAAGTCTGTTCAGTGGGTTGTGTAGGCTTCCTGGTGGAGGGGACTAGTGCCTGTGTTGTGGTGGATGAGGCTGGATCTTGTCTTTCTGGTGGGCAGGTCTATGTCTGGTGGTGTGTTTTGGGGTGTCTGTGGACTTATTATGATTTTAGGCAGCCTCCCTGCTAATGGGTGATTTTGTGTTCCTGTTTTGCTAGTTGTTTGGCATAGGGTGTCCAGCACTGTAGCTTGCTGGTCATTGAGTGAAGCTGGGTGCTGGTGTTGAGATGGAGATATCTGCGAGATTTCGGCTGTTTGATATGTGGAGCTGGGAGGTCTGTTGTGGACCAGTGTCCTGAAGTTGGCTCTCCCACCTCAGAGGCACAGCACTGACTCTTGGCTGCAGCACCAAGAGCCTTTCATCCACACGGCTCAGAATAAAAGGGAGAAAAAGAAAGGAAGGAAGGAAGGAAGGTAGGAAAGAAGAAAAGAAGGAAGAAAGAAAGAAGGGAGGGAGGGAGGAAGGAGGGAAGGAAATAAATAAAGAAGGTAAAATAAGATATAATAAAATAAAGTTATTAAAATAAAAAATAGTTATTAAGAAAAAACAATTTTAAAGAAAAAATAAAACACAAAAAAACTGGACGGATAGAACCCTAGGACAAATGGTGGAAGCAAAACTATACTGACAAAATCTCAGACAGAAGCATACACATACACACTCACAAAAAGAGGAAAAGGGGAAAAAATAATAAATCTTGCTCTCAAAGTCCACCTCCTCAATTTGGGATGACTCGTTGTCTATTCATGTATTCCACAGATGCAGGGCACATCAGGTTGATTGTGGAGCTTTAATCCGCTGCTTCTGAGGCTGCTGGGAGAGATTTCCCTTTCTCTTCTTTGTTCTCACAGCTCCAGGGGCTCAACTTTGGATTTGGCCCCGCCTCTGTGTGTAGGTCGCTGGAGGGTGTCTGTTCTTTGCTCAGACAGGACGGGATTAAAGCAGCAGCTGCTTCGGGGGCTCTGGATCACTCAGTCCGTGGGGAGGGAGGGGTATGCAGTGTGGGACTAGCCTGTGGCGGCAGAGGCCGGCATGACGTTGCACCAGCCTGAGGCGCACCATGCGTTCTCCCGGGGAAGTTGTCCCTGGATCTCGGGACTCTGGCAGTGGCGGGCTGCACAGGCTCCCCGGAAGCGGGATGTGGATAGTGACCTGTGCTCGCACACAGGTTTCTTGGTGGCGGCAGCAGCAGCCTTAGCATCTCATGCCCGTCTTGGGTCCGCGCTGATAGCCGCGGCTCGCGCCCGTCTCTGGAGCTCCTTTAAGCAGTGCTCTTAATCCCCTCTCCTCGCGCACCAGGAAACAAAGAGGGAAGAAAAAGTCTCTTGCCTCTTCGACAGGTCCAGACTTTTCCCCGGACTCCCTCCCGGATAGCTGCGGTGCCCTAACCCCCTGCAGGCTGTGTTAACGCCGCCAACCCCAGTCCTCTCCCTGCGCTCCAACCAAAGCCCAAGCCTCAGCTCCCAGCCCCGCCCGCCCCGGTGGGTGAGCCGACAAGCCTCTGGGGCTGGTGAGTGCCGGTCGGCCCCGATCCTCTGTGCGGGAATCTCTCCGCTTTGCCCTCTGCACCCCTGTTGCTGCGCTGTCCGCCACAGCTCTGAAGCTTTCCCCCTCCGCCACCTGCTGTCTCCGCCCGCGAACGGGCTTCCTAGTGTGTGGAAACCTTTTCTCCTTCACAGCTCCCTCCCACTGGTGCAGGTCCCGTCCCTATCCTTTTGTCTCTGTTTAGTCTTTTTTCTTTTGCCCTACCCAGTTACGTGGGGACTTTCTTGCCTTTTGGGAGATCTGAGGTCTGCCAGCATTCAGTAGGTGTTCTGTAGGAGTTGTTCCACGTGTAGATGTATTTCTGGTGTATCTGTGGAGAGGAAGGTGATCTCTGCTTCTTACTTTTGTGCCATCTTTCCTTCGTAAGACATTTAGATTTGATTGCTATCTTTCCCAGAATCCTCTCAGAACAGAATTCTAGTTTTTAAAAAATCAATTAATTAATTTTATAAATCATTAAAATATCTTTAAAATGGGGAAGTAAACAGAAATGAAAAAGAGCAGGATTTGGTCATGTGTAATATATAGATTGTGGTGGGAATTATTTTTATTGACTGTCCAGAATCCTTCCAGTAACCAGTGCCTCTCCCCTGACCCAGCTCATGTAGTTTGAGCCTTGATAATTTGCACTGTTAGGAATATCTGTTTTGCAAGGAACAGAAAAATCTAACATGGCTTATATAAAACATGGAATTTATTTACTGTTGTAGCTATCTTGAGCCAAGCAAACTTCGGGGAGGATAAGTAGAGTTCTATTGAACTTCACATAACTGGTAATTCAGTTATGTCATTAGTGACTATTTTTCTGCCTGACTTCTATCTGTTCCTCTGTGGCAAAACAACTAGTTCTCAAGATTGTAAAATGTCTGCCAACAATTCCCAGTGATACTCATTTTCTTGGTCACATCCAGTGGCAGAACGTGTATCTTTCCATTGGCTTTCTGAGAACAGCATGTAAACATGTTTTGCAGAAGTCCCCAGCAAACATCAGCCGCATTTTGTTGTCCCTATTTGGATCATATTCTGTAATGAGCAAAAATCTATACCAGTCAATGCAGTGGCTTGCATGTAAGTGATCAAGGCCATACACATGTTAACATAGGACACAAAGGTCCACCAACCTGCTCTTGTCAAGGTCAAAGATATCCACTTTGCTAAATCCAGTGATCAATTCTCAGTCCTCATTTTCTTTGATTTATTAGTATTGTTTGACTCAGTTATCCTCTCCTTCTTGAAACACTTTCTGCTCTTTGCTTCCATGAGTCTACTCTCCAAGTTTCCCTCCTACTTCACTGGCTGCTCTAATTTAGTCTCCTTTGCTGGTTCTTCCTCAAGATCCTAATAGCTTATAGCCCTGGAACAGTCTTTAGACCGCTTCTCTTTTCCGTTTACTGTCATTGCCTTCGTGGTCTCATCCAGTTTCATAGCTTTAAGTAAGATTTTACAAATTATGTATAATCAGCATCATCACCATCTAGCAAAATACACCAAACCAACATCGTCATTCTAATCACTTAATGCCAGAGAAATGTTGTCTCACTTACTCCTGGCAGAACTTACTATGTAGATTGAGTTATTGTCTCCATTTTACAGGTGAGAAAACTGAGACTGAAGACAATGTGATTAACTTGGGCAAGATCACAGGTAAATTAGGCAAGGTCGCAGAGAGAGAAAGTGGTAGAGCCAGGCCTTGAACCTGGACAGATGGGTTCCAGAGCTGTTCTTAACCACTACATGTTACCACCTCCATGGTGTCAACAGCTTCTTGATATGCAGCACCTCTGAAGGCATTCATTTGCTGTTCATGCCAGTATGTGAAGTTATTAGGGTACCCTGCTCTCCGGTGTCTGTTTCCCTGCTGCAAAGGATTTCCTAAAATTTTACAGTTTCTGTTTCAAAACCCTTCAAAAATTTCAGCAGTGATTGTCCTGCTACTAGGAGAATTTTAGAGGTCAACCTGCCAGTGATTATATTTTCTTAAAAAAAAGACTGAACTGACATTAAAAACATTAAAAAGAAGCCTAAAACACTCTTTGAAACGTTTTTCCTATGGTGAATACCTCTTTTATTTCTGTCCTTCTTTAACATCTTACTGGAATAATACCTTTATAAAATAAAGCATAAAAATTTGATTAAGGGCCTCCCTGGTGGCGCAGTGGTTGAGAGTCCGCCTGCTGATGGAGGGGATGCGGGTTTGTGCCCCGGTCTGGGAGGATCCCACATGCTGTGAAGCCATGCTCCGCATGAGCCATGGCCGCTGGGCCTGCGCGTCCAGAGCCTGTGCTCTGCAACGGGAGAGGCCACGGCAGCGAGAGGCGCGCGTAACGCAAAAAAAAAAAAAAAAAAAAAAGATTAAATTAATAAATGGATAAAAGAAACTGCCTTTGTTTCCTTGCCCTTAATTTACCATCTGAATTCTGCCTTCCTTATTCTGCTGAAATTACCACTATATTACTTTTCACCTCATAGTTGCCAAGTCCAATGAACATTTTTCAGTCTCTGTTTTACTTAGTTTTTCTCTGGCATTTAACAGTGTTGATTATTTTCTCCTTGAAAGTATTTCCTCCCATGATTTCCGTGACATCATGCTCTTCTGGATTTCCTACTATTTCTGTGATATTTTCTTTAGAGTAACACTTACTTGAAATATGATTGAGTTTGGTTTTCTCTTTAGTTCTCTTCTCATTATATTCTCTCCCTGGATAATGTCATCTGTCTCTGTCTTAAGTTATTATTTAAAAATGAATAACCCTAAATATGTATTTTCAGCTGGAGGTCTAATAAGTCCCTCAGTCAGTACACCCAGAATTGAGCAAGGTGGCTCCCCTTTCTCTACCTTGAAAGTATTGCACTTTTCTTTTCTGTCTGCATTAGTGATATGCCACCACCATTATCCAAAGTCCAGAAAACTCTAAGTTATTTGGCACTTCCTGTGTTGTCCCACCTTCATTACCCAAGTGGTCACTCATGTTGTATCTCAAGTCTGTCTTCTCTGTTGTGTCACCAATGGCCTTATGTTAGTTCAAGCTCTAGTCATCTCCAGCCTGAACTATAGCAGTAGGTTGTTATTTGATCCTCCTGATTTCAGACTTGCCCCTGCAGTTTTTCCATATTGTTACCAGAGTGACCTTTCTACAATTCAGTCTGACCATATCATTCCCTAGGTGAGTTCCTTCAGTAACTACCTGATGCTTAGAAGAGGTAGTTCAAGCTCAACAAAGCCCTTCCTAATCTGGTCCCAATCTGTTTCTCCCACCTCATTTTCTGCCACTTCTCAATTCTTTACTTCTTCCTTTTCTGCTTCTCTTTTTCTCCCATCCTCTTTCCCCTCCCCTTCTTTTCTTCCCACACCCTCCTCTTCTTCCTCTTCCTTCAGTATTAAATTGGTTGTTGTTCTCTGAAGATGACAAGGTTGTTTTATACACCTAGACCATCTGAAAAATTTTTTCCCAGCTTGTTCACCCCTTGAACTCCTATTCATTCTACTAAGGCCAGTTCATGTACCATTCCTTCTAATTTCTCCAAACTGAGCTCATTACTGCCTTCCTTGTACTACTTTTGTAATATGTCCATACTTTATTATACATAAAACTATCTAGTTACAACTTGTTTGGATTCTGTGGCTCTCATCAGACTGTGAGTTTCTTAAAGGTAGTAATTCTCTTTTTACTATCTTTTTCTCCCCTTTTACAATGTTCAGCATATAATAGAGGGTCAGTATTTGTTGAGCTGAGCTTAATTGAAACCATAAGTTGTACAGTTTCCCTTAGGATATTAATAGTATTTCTAGAGATTATATCATACATTTTGAAATCACCTTACTATGCACTGTGCATTCCTGTGCAACCCTCTATTAAGCCTAAGTAATTTTCACCGTAAGGTAAGCATATAAGAAATTGCATTTACTATTCCATGTCATTAAGATACCATGCAGTATTATTAACAAAGTATATATTTTATTTTGTACTAAAAATCCTAACATTTTCCATATGGAAAAATCATTTCCATTTTCTCATGGAAATGACAGCAAAGGCAGTGCCATCTGGGATAACATTAATAGCTGAATCCAAACAAATGTGATTACATCATTCTCAAGGAATCTAAGTTTCATATTCTTGAGTCATCTATTTTTACAGTTTCAAGTTTATAGCACATGTAGAGATAGATTATTTAATAATGATAAAAGAATTAATTCTGATTGTTATCAGAAAGAGCTCAGCTAAATTTAGCTTTTAAAAACAAATTTAAGAGCTGCAGAAAAATGAACCTTGCAAATTCGTCTAATCTGTTTTTATAGTTAGGACATACCAAAAATTAATTGCTGTAGACCTTCTCTCCCAGTAGTTCTTTTTTTGTCATCTCCCTCAAACCTTTAAAACTGGACAGAAATAGAATATACTCATGAAAATTTAGCTATCCATTAATGAATAAGACTTACATCACATGTTAACTTCCCTCCCTTTAAATACTTGGTGTATGATGGTAAAGACATAAAATTAGCCCTTATGTAAGTACTTCTGTCTTACTTCTAAGTCATAAGCAGTTGGCATGTTTTTTTCATTGAGGTAAAATTCATGTAGCATAAAATGACCTCGTTAAAGTGAACAATTCAGTGGCATTTAATATATTCACAATGTTGTGTGACCATGACTTCTATCTATATAGTTCCAAAATGGTTTTTTTTCATGCCAAGAGGAAACCCTGAATACTCTTTGTTTTCCCCACCATCCCCCATATTCTGGTGACTGCCAGTCTGCTTTCTGTTTCTATGGATTTATCTATGTTAGATATTTAATTTAAATAGAGTCATACAATATGTGATACTCTGTGTCTGGCTTCCTCCACTTAGAATAATGTTTATGAGGTCCATCCATGTTGTAGCATGCATCAGTACTTCATTCCTTTTTAAAGCTGAATAATATTCCATTGAATGAATACACCACAATTTGTTTATCCATACATTCACATTTGGGTTGTGTCTACCTTTTGGCTCTTGCGAATAGTGCTGCTATGAACATTTCATGTATAAGTAATTGTTTGATTACCTATTTTCAGTGGGTTGGTATACTTTTGACAAGGATATAAGAGCAAGTCTCCTGAATTTTGGAAAGCTGTTTTCAAATTTGACTGAATATAGAGGGTTTTCTTATCTTGGGATGTATCTAAAAAAACTTGAACTTCAAAGCTTTGAGCACTTTTTTCTTGTCAAACTGACCACTTCTGTTCCTGAAAAAGAGCACCAGGATTGATAGTCATGGAGGATTCAATTCAGTTGTTCATATTTGTTGAAATTTGTTGAATTTCTAGAATATAAAAACAATTTCTATTATATGTCAGGTACCAGTTGGGAGTACAGAAATAAATTTCACTTTCAAAAAGCTTGTAGGTAGTGGCACGGATACTCAAATAGCATACTATAAAAACTCGTTGGGATGCTGCTATGCTCCAGAGTTTGTCCAGGATGCTGTGGAGCAGAAAGGAGGAGCACCTAACCCAGTCTGGGCAGGTCCAGTCAGACGTCACAGAAGTGAAATATGAACTCCTCCCAAATATCATGAAGGTGAAGTAAAAATTCTCTGAACCAGTCCTTCTTCCATCCCAATTCCCAGAGGTAGATAATGTACCCTTTTGAATATTTTTGTGTAAAAATAAGGATACATTTGGATTGAATATACACAGAGACAAATATATCTTTAGACAGAATCAAAGTATACATACTGTTTTGTGAAATGCCTTTTGCATTTAACTATTGTGGCATCTTTCCTTAGACATACAGATGAGCTGAGACTGAAGACGTATAGGTTAACCTGGTGAAGAAAATTGTGAAAGTTATAGCACCGTGGGTAAAGGCATGGAGATGAGAGAGAGCATGGCATATCTTAAACCTCTATTTAATTCAGTCCTTCTGTGTAGGGAACCTGAAACTAGCATTGAAACTTGATAAAGTTGAAATAGAAAAAAATTGATGTGTCTGGACAATGTGTAACTAGATTTGTATTATTTTAGAATTCTTTGTAAGCCTTTGCATTTTCCTTCTTACATTTCCCTTTTAGGTTCTTGGTGAAGCCTCATTTAAAACAGATTTGAAGTTCCACTGGGAAGCAACTATTTCATCCTGTTTGTTTACCCAAGTATGGCCCTGAATTGTGTGCAATTACTCAAAACTTCAGTCTTGTTCAACGTTCATTGTGCAGTGACTATAGCTGAAGCACTGTGATAAGGTGCTGGGGATAAACAGACAAAATTTTGTCTTTGTGTAAGACAAAATTCATGTCCTACTGGGATCATAGTCTAATAGAAGACCTACAGATATGGATATATAGGTAAAGATATTGTACAGATAATTAGGAAGAATACATCAAGACCCTTAGCTCTCAGACTGATGAGGTCAGGAAAGGCTTCTTGGCATAAATGAATATGAATTATCTAAGATAAAAAGTGTGGGCCAAACATTGCAGGAAAAGGATCGAGCAAAGTAAAGATTGCATGCAGGTTCATCTTTCCGGAGTATGATATGGCACGTTGTGTTGGAGGAGACAGAGGTGAGGAAATGGGGGCCCTCACGTGTGGCGTTAAAGGGCTTATACCTGATCCTTTGCTGGATAAGATACCACTGAATAATATTTAAGGGAGACAGACATGGTCGGGGAGTGTGGATTTGAGGGCAGATTACAGTTGGGGAGACCAGTCAACAAGCCATTACAGTAGTCCAGTTGAGATTGTGGGGCCTGAACCAGAGCAGTGACGTGAAAGGAATGGGGAGGAGGAGAGGACTGCATTAACAAATGTTCTAGGAGTAATATGAGAAGGACTTAATGCTAAGAGGAAATAGTGCTGACAGAAGAAGAGAAGCAATGGTTGTATGCTAGATCTTTCCTTTGGGTGAGGGGGAAAATGCCTGTGCTACTAGCTAACAGAGCCGAGAAAGGGTAAGAAAATTTTGGGGGGCAAAATAGTGAATGCATTTTGTCCCCTAGGAGCATCCAGATCTGCTCCAAGTGGACATGTGGTTCAGAGGTTTGAGGACAGGGTAAAGCTGGATAAACAGACTTAGAAATGATCCAAAGGGGTTGTTGAACCCATCACTCAGAGAGAATATATAGGCTAAGAAGAGAGATGAGCTGAGGATGGAAGTATAGGGCAGTAGGTAGCTTATGAAAAAGAAAATATAATTATACAAGAATTACATAGTGACCAGAATTTTCAAAATAGAAACAGGTGTGAGTGTCATGGGAGTCAAGAAGGAGGGCAGTCAAGTGGCACAGGGGAGTCCACTTAAAGACTGAAGACTGAAAATGTCCTTCGGAAATTCCCCAGTTGCTGAGAATGCTTAGGTGCAGTCCAAATAGGCTAAGGCCGCTGATAATGAGAATGATGTGATAAAATAATAAGGATGGCAGATATTTATGAGGATTTGCCATATGCCAGGCATAGTTCTAAATGCTTTTTGTGATTTATCTCTAAGACTCTTCATTTCGATGAGTTCATGTTAGACCTAGTTCTCCAGGGTCACCTGGAACTCTCTATGGTTCAAAGTTATATTCTTGCTTCTAACACGTTTTTGCTCTGTTTGGCTAGCCTGGAGCACACAGTGGTTAGTGCTCTTCTGCTTCTTCCATTATTTTATATCTCTTTTTCAGTCTGGGTTTAGAGGATATCTCTGGTTCATTGAATAGTAAATACACATTGTTTTAGGTTCTAGAAATATGATGATGTACTACAATTGACTCAAACTTGACAAGCTCTTCTTTAACTGTAAGAGTTTTTATATTGTTTCTTTTCTCCTAAAATACATAGTTCTATTCCATTTATCCCACATCATGTCATCCTAATGTAATATATGCTTTTGCTTGAAAATCTTTTATTGATCAGCCTATTATACTTTAAATAAATTATGTCTATTAAATTGAAATCGAATTTTTTAAAAAATTTACTTTGGCCATAAGGCTTGAAACATTAATATTTCTATTCTGGATTATGTTGCATTATAATCATTATTATTACACAATTAATTAGTGAAACATAATTATATTTTTTCTCTTTTTTGGCTGCGCCATGTGGCTTGTGAGATCTTTGTTCCCCGACCAGGGATGGAACCCGTGACTCCTGCAGTGGAAGCATGGAGTCCTAACCACTGGACCACCAGGGAATTTCCTATAAATATTGATAAATTATTATTGAACATGGAAACATTTTGTTGGGAATGTATATCTTAATAAATATATAGATCTGGGGATGGAAGAGGAGATGGAGGTCAGAGCCTGACAAGATCTGCAAGCTTGAAATTTTACATAGGGTAGATGGGAGCCGCTGGAGGCTTGGGCAGGTAAAGACATTTGTCACTTATCTGTGTATTGTCACTTGCTGAACAGAGAGAGTGACAGATCCTGAGACCAGCTGCTACTCAATACCTGCTTGTTTGAATTTCTCAGCTTTTCCCACTTATTGGGAGTTTTCCTTAGCCCTCCCTAGGAGAATTTTTTTTATAGAAAACATTTCAGCCATAATAATTTAACAATATCACACACTTTAAACACATAGCAACAAAATAAAACAAGCACCTATAAAACAGAAGAATCTACTGCGTGGGCTACAGTAGAAATTTCCCTTTCCCTTAGGCTCCAAAAATCTTCCATTCTTTTTTGAAGCATTCATCTGGGGGAAACTGAATATTCAACATATTTTACTAAACTTCATGTCAGTCTTAATATGGATTTAAATACTCTTTCAATTATGGATACTGGATCCACAACATTATGTGTGAATCACCATCCTAGGCACTCTAGTGACTTTTAATCCTGGTATCACAGGACTACTTACACTTTACACTGCCATCTAGACAAAATTGATACTTTTGTTAATGACTCTTTAAAGTTTATGTTACTCATATTTAAAATAACTTTCAGTAAAACTGTTTAGAATAAACACTAAAACTGATAATGTTCTAGTCAAGATTAACTCACGCATATTGTGAAGGAGTTTTAAAGATGGCCACGGAATATGCTAGAGCAATTTTTCAAAAACTTTATTTGGCTGCACCTCGTGAGATCTTAGTTCCTTGAACAGGGATCAAACCTGCACCCTTGGCAGTGAAGACACAGAGTCCTAACCACTGGACCACCAGGGAATTTCCTGTGCTAGAGCAATTTTTTTTTTTAACTGCTGTAGAGCAAGAAGTTAATTTTTTTTTATTGGAGTATAATCGCTTTACAATGTTGTGTTAGTTTCTGCTGTACAACAAAGTAAATCCCTCCCTCTTGGACCTCCCTCCCACCTCCTCACCCCCCCCCATCCCACGCATCTAGGTCATCACAGTGCACTGAGTTGAGCTTCTTGTGCTTTACAGCGGGTTCCCACTAGCTATCTGTTTTACACATGGTAGTGCATATATGGCAATCCTAATCTCCCAATTCATCCCACCCTCGCCTTCCCCCACTGTGTCCCCATGGCTGTACTCTATGTCTGCACCTCTATTCCTGCCCTGGAAATAGGTTCATCTGTACCACTTTTCTAGTAGGAAGTAGGAAGTTTATGCTACTCTCTCCCTCTTGAACTCATCTGAATGAATCCTTCTCATTTATTTTTGTTTGTTTTTTTAAGTTGATTTGCTGGTGCAATGAAAAGAAGGAAAAATAAAAGAGAACCAGTTCTGCTAATTTTGCATCCCTGGTCCTAGGGAGGGTATTTTCATGAATTAAGCTTAATTTAGTGAAATAGGTGGGAATGGTGATGGATATTAGTGATAGCAGCTGCATCTTTGTCAAGGATCCGTGTTCTAACAAAAGCCAAAAGGGTGAGGTGGGTTTTCTGTGTCCTTGAGTAAGCAGGACATACACTGCTGGGCTTTCTTTGACCAGGCCTCTGTTCTTCTTCAGTGATTCCTTCTTGCTTCTATAATCAGGAGCGGAGCCCTGCTCCTGGCTGGTCTATCTTCTCCATGGCTGCTTCATTAAAAGAGGGAATTCCATTTCCCTCAGGACCTACTCTTTACAAGTCAGGTTTCTAATACTGTGGCTCAACTGGGAAACAAAGCTTAGAAACTGTTGGCACCAAAACATTCCTGTAGTCAGGTCAGTTGTCTTCAGCACAAAGTTGTTATTTTTTCTAATGAGCTTATGAACACAATTGATATTTGTTTTCCTATTCTTAACTCCCAAAGTGAAATAATTACAAAAGAAACCTTAAGAAGTTGTCTATACGTTTATTGTTTTTCTCTTAGTTGCTTTTATCCTTATAGCTATCAATTGAAACCCACTTGAAATAGAATCAGTCACTATGTAGATCAGAACATAGTAATCTCCATATCAAAAAGCAAATGTATAGCAGTATTTTCCTTTGAATTGATACCAAAAAAGAGGAACTTCCAAGCTTTTTTTTAAAAATAAATTTATTTATTTTTGGCTGCGTTGGGTCTTCGTTGCTGCGTGCGGACTTTCTCTAGTTGTGGCGAGCAGGGGCTGCTCTTCGCTGCAGTGTGCAGGCTTCTCATCATGGTGGCTTCCCTTGTTGCGGAGCACGGGCTCTAGGCATGCGGGCTTCAGTAGCTGTGGCACGTGGGCTCAGTAGTTGTGGCTCACGGGCTTAGTTGCTCCGCAGCATGTGGGATCTTCCCAGACCAGGGCTTGAACCCATGTCCCCTGCATTGGCAGGCAGATTCTTAACCACTGTGCCACCAGGGAAGCCCGAAGCTTTTTAAGGTGTCTAAAAAGTGTATGTGAAGAAATTCTAGCTAATGAGAAAAAATGGCTTTACCAAATTACAAGGATTTGGGGCCTGAAACAAATGCAGTAAATGGCCTTCCACCATACAGCTGTTTATCCACATGAAATCTGGAGTAATAGCAAAATATAAGAAAAATGAAGAGAGATATTTTAAAGAATGGTAACAAATAGCCTGAAGGTATATCTAACCTGGTAGTTGGATCCAGTCCTGACAATGCTGATTTTGTTTGCAATGTTTGTGTCTCAGGTCACTTTTGGCATCAACTGGTAAAATCACCTCTTGTTGGTCCTCCCTATAAACTCGCTCAATTTTTAATTCTTGGAGTCTACTTCCTTACAGTGGCAATAGATCCTTCAAATTATGGGCCAGAGCAATTACTCTTCTGCACCCCCCTGGAGGTGCGGCCCTGAGGTTTAGTTTGATGTTCCCATAAGTTGAAATGAATTCTGTGAGAAGACATGCAGTCTTGTCCTCTGTAGTTGAATGTGTGGTCTCGCTATTCTGCAGTCTCATCTTGTATGTGGCTGATTAGATTGTCCCCATAGAACCAGGATCAGTCAGGGGCTTCTTTCCTTCATCCTGCTTTTTATTAGAGATAATAAAATCAATTCAATTGTATGAGTATTTAACGAGTGAGATTCAAGACACTATGTGGGGTGCCCCAGAGATCCTGAGATGAATAAAACAAAATCATTGACATCAAAGATTTTGCTACTTGGCAAATGATTTTAATAACAGGGTAAAGATAGAAGGGTTAGAAGATGAAGAAAAGTTTAATGGAGTGAGAACAGTATGTGTGAGATTTGTCTACATGAAGAAAGGAGGTGGGGACAGTAATATGTACTGGGTTCCTTTTCTGAATTATCTTATTTAAAGCTCAAACTGGGCCTGAACCAAGATGGCAGAGTAGAAGGACGTGCTCTCACTCTCTCTTGCAAGAACACCAGAATCACAACTAGTTGCTGGCCAATCATTGACAGGAAGACACTGGAACTCACCAAAAAAGATACCCCACATCCAAAGACAAAGGAGAAGGCAAAATGAGACAGTAGGAGGGGCGCAATCACAGCAAAATCAAATCCCATAACTGCTGGGTGGATGACTCACAGACTGGAGAACACTTATACCACAGAAGTCCACCCACTGGAGTGAAGGTTCTGAGCCCCACATCAGGCCTCCCAACCTGGGGGTCTGGCAATGGGAGGAGAAATTCCTAGAGAATCAGACTTTGAAGGCCAGCGGGATTTGATAGCAGGACTTCGACAGGACTGGGGGAAACAGAGACCCCACTCTTGAAGGGCACACACAAAGTAGTGTGAGCATCAGGATGCAGGGGAAGGAGCAGTGAACCCAGGGGAGAATGAACCAGACCTACCTGCTAGTGTTGGAGGGTCTCCTGCAGAGGCAGAGGGTAGCTGTGGCTTACCGTGGGGACAAGGACACTGGCAGCAAAAGTTCTGGGAAGTATTCCTTGGCGTCAGCCCTCTCGGAGTCTGCCATCAGCCCCACCAAAGACCCCAGGTAGGCTCCAGTGTTGGGTTGCCTCAGACCAAACAACCAACAGGGAGGGAACCCAGTCCCACCCATCAGCAGTCAAGTGGATTAAAGTTTTACTGAGCTCTGCCCACCAGAGCAACCCCACCTCTACCCACCACCAGTCCCTCCCATCAGGAAACCTGCACAAGCCTCTTAGATAGCCTCATCAACCAGAGGGCAGACAGCAGAAGCAAGAAGAACTACAATCCTGCAGCCTGTGGAACAGAAACCACATTCACAGAAAGAGAGATAAGGTGAAAAGGCAGAGGGCTATGTACCAGATGAAGGAACAGGATAAAACCCCAGAAAAACAACTAAATGAAGTGGAGATAGGCAACCTTCCAGAAAAAGAATTCAGAATAATGATAGTGAAGATGAGCCAGGACCTAGGAAAAAGAATGGAGGCAAAGATTGAGAAGAAATCTTTAACAAAGACCTAGAAGAATTAAAGAATAAACAAACAGAGATGAACAATACAATAACTGAAATGAAAACTACACTAGAAGGAATCAATAGCAGAGTAATTGAGGCAAAAGAACGGATAAGTGACCTGGAAGACAGAATGGTGCCATTCACTGCTGCGGAACAGAATAAAGAAAAAAGAATGAAAAGAAATGAAGACAGCCTAAGAGACCTCTGGGACAACATTAAACGCAACAACATTCACATTATAGGGGTCCCAGAAGGAGAAGAGAGAGAGAAAGGACCCGAGAAAATATGTGAAGAGATTATAGTCGAAAACTTCCCTAACTTGGGAAAGGAAACAGACACCCAAGTCTAGGAATCGCAGTGAGTCCCATACAGGATAAACCCAAGGAAAAACATGGCAAGACACATAGTAATCAAATTGGCAAAAATTAAAGACAAAGAAAAATTATTGAAAGCAGCAAGGGAAAAACGACAAATAACCTACAAGGGAACTCCTATAAGATTAACAGCTGATTTCTCAGCAGAAACTCTACAAGCCAGAATGGAGTGGCATGCTATACTTAATGTGATGAAAGGGTAGAACCAACAACCAAAATTACTCTACCCGGCAAGGATCTCACTCAGATTTGATGGAGAAATCAAAAGCTTTACAGACAAGCAAAAGCTAAGAGAATTCAGCACCACCAACCAACCTCTACAACAAATGCTAAAGGAACTTCTCTAGGTGGGAAACACAGGAGAAGAAAAGGACCTACAAAAACAAACACAAAACAGTTAAGAAAATGGTCATAGGAGCATATATATCGATAATTACCTTAAACTTGAATGGATTAAATGCTCAAACCAAAAGACACAGGCTTGCTGAATGGATACAAAACCAAGACCCATATACATGCTGTCTACAAGAGACCCACTTCAGACCTAGGGACACATACAGACTGAAAGTGAGGGGATGGAAAAAGATAATCCATGCAAATGAAAATCAAAAGAAAGCTGGAGTAGCAATACTCATATCAGGTAAAATAGACTTTAAAATAAAGAATGTTACAAGAGACAAGGAAGGACACTACATAATGATCAAGGGATCAATCCAAGAGGAAGATATAACAATTATAAATATATATGCCCCTAACATAGGATCACCTCAATACATAAGGCAACTGCTAACAGCTATAAAAGAGGATATCGACAGTAACACAGTAATAGTGGGGGACTTTAACACCTCACTTACACCAATGGACAGATCATCCAAACAGAAAATTAATAAGGAAACACAAGCTTTAAATGACACAATAGACCAGATAGATTTAATTGATATTTATAGGACATTCCATCCAAAAACAGCAGATTACACTTTCTTCTCAAGTGCGCACGGAACATTCTCCAGATAGATCATATCTTGGGTCACAAATCAAGCCTCAGTAAATTTAAGAAAATTGAAATCATATCAAGCATCTTTTCTGACCACAGAGCTGTGAGATTAGAAATGAATTACAGGGGAAAAAATGAAAAAAACACAAACACGTGGAGGCTAAACTAAATAACCAAGAGATCACTAAAGAAATCAAAGAGGAAATCAAAAAATACCCAGAGACAAATGACAATGAAAACACAACAATCCAAAACCTATGGGATACAACAAAAGCAGTTCTAAGAGGGAAGTTTATACCTATACAAGCCTACCTCAAAAAACAAGAAAAATCTCAAATAAACAATCTAACCTTACACCTAAAGGAACTAGAGAAAGAAGAACAAACAAAACCCAAACTTAGGAGAAGGAAAGAAATCATAAAGATCATAGCAGAAATAAATGAAATCGAAACAAAGAAAACAATAGCAAAGATCAATAAAACTAAAAGCTGGTTCTTTGAGAAGATAAACAAAATTGATACACCATTTGCCAGACTCATCAAAAAAAGAGAGAGAGGACTCAAATCAATAAAATTAGAAATGAAAAAGGAGAAGTTATAACAGACACCACAGAAATACAAAGCATCCTAAGAGACTACTACAAGCAACTCTATGCCAATAAAATGGACAACCTGGAAGAAATGGACAAATTCTTAGAAAGGTATAACCTTCCAAGACTGAACCAGGAAGAAATAGAAAATATGAACAGACCAATCACAAGTAATGAAATTGAAACTGTGATCAACAGTCTTCCAACAAACAAAAGGCCAGGACCAGATGGCTTCACAGGTGAATTCTATCAAACATTTAGAGAAGATCTAACCCCCATCCTTCTGAAACTCTTCCAAAAAATTGCAGAGGAAGAAACACTCCCAAACTCATTCTATGAGGCCACCATCAGCCTGATACCAAAAGTAGACAAAGATACTACAAAAGAAAGAAAGTTACAGACCAATATCACTGATGAATATGGATGCAAAAATCCTCAACAAAATACTAGCAAACAGAATGCAACAAAACATTAGAAGGATCATACACCATGATCAAGTGGGATTTATCCCAGGGATGCAAGGATTTTTCAATATATGCAAATCAATGTGATACACCATATTAATAAATTGAAGAAGAAAAACCATATGATCATCTCAATAGATGCAGAAAAAGCTTTTGACAAAATTCAACACACATTTATGATAAAAACTCTCCAGAAAGTGGGCATAGAGGGAACCTACCTCAACATAATAAAGGCCATATACGACAAACCCACAGCAAACATTATTCTCAATGGTGAAAAACTGAAAGCATTTCCTCTAAGATCAGGAAAAAGACAAGGATGTCCACTTTCACCGCTATTATTCAATATAGTTTTGGAAGTCCTAGCCTTGGCAATCAGAGAAGAAAAAGAAATAAAAGGAATACAAATTGGAAAAGAAAAAGTAAAACTGTCACTGTTTGCAGATGACATGATACTATACATAGAGAATCCTAAAGATGCCACCAGAAAACTACTAGAGCTAATCAATGAATTTGGTAAAGTTGCAGGATACAAAATTAATGCACAGAAATCTCTTGCATTCCTATACAGTAATGATGAAAAATCTGAAAGAGAAATTAAGGAAACACTCCCATTTACCATTGCAACAAAAAGAATAAAATACCTAGGAATAAACCTACCTAGGGAGACAAAAGACCTATATGTAGAAAACTATAAGACACTGATGAAAGAAATTAAAGGTGATACTAACGGATGGAGAGATATACCATGTTCTTGGATTGGAAGAATCAATATTGTGAAAATGACTATACTACCCAAAGCAATCTCCAGATTCAATGCAATCCCTATCAAATTACCAATGGCATTTTTTTACAGAACCAGATCAAAAAATCTTAAAATTTGTATGGGGACACAAAAGGCCACGAATAGCCAAGCAGTCTTGAGGGAGAAAAAATGGAGTGGGAGGAATCAGACTCCCTGGCTTCAGACTATACTACAAAGCTACAGTAATCAAGACATATGGTACTGGCACAAAAACAGAAATATAGATCAATGGAACAATATAGAAAGCTCAGAGATAAACCCACGCGCCTATGGTCAACTAATCTATGACAAGGGAGGCAAGGATATACAATGGAGAAAAGACAGTCTCTTCAATAAGTGGTGCTGGGAAAACTGGACAGCTACATGTAAAAGAATGAAATTAGAACACTCCCTAACACCATACACAAAAATAAGCTCAAAATGGATTCGAGACCTAAATGTAAGACTGGACACTATAAAATTCTTAGAGGAAAACATAGGAAGAACACTCTTTGACATAAATCACAGCAAGATCTTTTTTGATCCACCTCCTAGAGTAATGGAAATAAAAACAAAAATGAATAAATGGGACCTAATGAAACTTAAAAGCTTTTGCACAGCAAAGGAAACCATAAACAAGGCTAAAAGACAACCCTTAGAATGGGAGAACATATTTGCAAACGGGTCAATGGACAAAAGATTAATCTACAAAATATACAAACAGCTCATGCAGCTCAATATTAAAAAAACAAACAACACAATCCAAAAATGGGCAGAAGACCTAAATAGACATTTCTCCAAAGAAGACATACAGATGGCCAAGAAGCACATGAAAAGCTGCTGAATATCACTAATTATTAGAGAAATGCAAATCAAAACTACAATGAGGTATCACCTCACATCAGTTAGAATGGGCTTCATCAGCAAAGCTACAAACAACAAATGCTGGAGAGGGTGTGGAGAAAAGGGAACCCTCTTGCACTGTTGGTGGGAATGTAAACTGATACAGCCACTATGGAGAACAGAATGGAGGTTCCTTAAACTAAAAACAGAATTACCATATGACCCAGCAATCCCACTACTGGGCATATACCCAGAGAAAACCCCAATTCAGAAAGACACATGCACCCCAATGTTCATTGCAGCCCTATTTACAATAGCCAGGTCATGGAAGCAACCTAAATGCCCATTGACAGACGAATGGATAAAGAAGATGTGGTACATATATACAATGGAATATTACTCAGCCATAAAAAGGAACCAACTTGGATCATTTGTTGAGATGTGGATGGATCTAGAGACTGTCATACAGAGTGAAGTAAGTTAGAAAGAGAAAAACAAATATCATATATTGACGCATATATGTGGAGTCTAGAAAAATGGTACAGATGAACCGGTTTGCAGGGCAGAAATTGAGACACACATGTAGAGAACAAACATATGGATACCAAGGGGGGAAAGCCACGGGGGGATTTGGGTAGTGGTGTGATGAATTGGACGATTGGGATTGACATGTATACACTGATGTGTATAAAATTGATGACTAATAAGAACATGCTGTATAAAAAGAAATAGAAAATACCTATTTATTAGGTTTATAGACATGTATGCATGAAAAAAAAATGCTACTGTTACCTTGGAAAAAAAAAAGATATATAAGTAAAAAAAGAAAAGCTAACTGGGCTTCCAACGTGCATCCCATTTTCTCCTTTTATGGGTCCCTTTCTTGGTTTATGGCATCCTTATCCACCAGTTGATCAAATTAGCAAATATAAAGCCATTCCTTCTGCCTTCACACATGCTCTTTCCTCTGTCTGGTAACATCTCTGCTTTCTATTTGATCCACCTGACAAAATTCCTCATATCTTTTTAGACCCAGTTCAAGCACTAGCTCCAGTGTGAAGGTTTCCATGAATCCTCTTATGCACATCACCTTTACATGATGCCCACAGAACAAAATGCCAAGAGCAAAAAGGAGAGGGATAACCAAATTGTCTGAAGTCTGTTTCCTTAATAGGACATTAACATCTTTGAGCACAGGGTTGGTTCTTATTCACCTTTTACCTGCCTGGTGTTTAGCGGTAAAAAGAAAAAAAAAAAGCTCACACTATAGCTGTGAGGTAGGGATTATGTACATTTTTACAGATTATGAAATAGAGGGTTTGAAAATTAAGTAATTTTTCCACAATTACACAACTGATGAGTAGGGACCTGAATGCAGTGAGTCCAAAGCTGACAGTTCTTCTTTCCACCATGTTGTGCTGTCTTTAAGTGTCAGGAAGGAAAGAAAGCCTTAGAAGGAAGAAAGCACATGTCCTATTGGGAGAGGCCACCAGGTTTGACTGGAACATGTGGAAGTTAAGGGAAAGTAGTAGGAAATAAGACAGGGAATATGTGCCGGGTCCATATTTAGAAGGATCTCAAACACCAGGGTGAAAATGCTAATTTGATGGGAAGTGAAGAGCCATTGAAGGCTTTAGAGCTGGAGAGCGAGTTGAGAGCTGAGGATGAGAAAGAATCTGACAGCAGTGCCAGAGTGGACAGGAGAAGAGAAGATGCACTTCTTCCTCCCTCCCCTGTTATGGAGCTCCAGTTAAAAATAAGAAGGGCATAAACAAGACAGAGGAAGTGAGGATCAAAGAGAGAGAACGCAAGAAATGCTTTGGAGATAGAATCTACATGACTTGACGACTGCCAGAATTTAAGGGGCAAAGTAGAAAGAAGAGTTGAAAATAACTCAGTGATTATAAACATGAAGGTATGAAAAAAAAAGAATTCCTATTACCTGCAAACCAGAGAAGGATCTCCTCTGTGGGAGAAAGTTATTAAACTGGCTTAGGATAAGCTGAATTTATGGTTCAGATAGGTGAGCTAGGAAATAACAGCTAATAAACAGCTGAGAATGTGAGTCTGAAGCTCCAGAAATAGGCCTGAGGTGAGGATGTATGTTTAGTCTGTGTAGGAAATGTTGATTGAGGCTGGAAAGTAAGAGAAGATAGTTAGAGAGAAGAGAGAAACCTGGGAACTAATGAAGATTAGGAAACAATTGATTTTTAATCTATCTCAAATAGTAGAGACACCGCATCAGAATTATTACTCTTCATCTAGATCCTGCAAAGGCAAAAGTTTTCTTCCATACTTGTGTATGTCAGACATTTGCTAAAATTATAGATTCCAAAGTACGTGTGTTTCAGTTGATACCTCTGCTTGTTATTTAGTCATCTTGTGAACCTCATCTTTTGCTGTCTGCTTTAATAAAAAATTGTGACGCCAAGCATAAAAATGAATCCTTTGAGAATAAATCATATTTAATATATTTAATACTGAAGTTCATCAGAGGTAATTAGACATATGTTTTGATTCCTATCTACTGACTTCAAAGCACTTTAAATTTGTTTCAGCTTCTTGCTAAAGTCTTGAAAAAAAAATTTTACTCACTGACAGTTATAAACAAAGTACGGGATAGAAATGATTTAAAAAGGAAGCCATGGTAAAAATATCATAAGAATAATAAAAATATACTTTAGCTTTTTCTGTTTCTCCTTTTTTTTTCTTCTTTTAAACACGCTGTTCTTCTAAATATTAGGACTCAGTGACATGTGTTTTTTGTTTGTTTGTTTTTTGTTTTTGCGGTACGTGGGCCTCTCACTGTTGTGGCCTCTCCCGTTGTGGACCACAGGCTCCGGACACGCAGGCCCAGCGGCCATGGCTCACGGGCCTAGCCGCTTTGCGGCATGTGGGATCTTCCCGGACCGGGGCACGAACCCGTGTCCCCTGCATCGGCAGGCGGACTCTCAACCACTGTGCCACCAGGGAAGCCCCAGTGACATGTGTTTTAAGAAAAACATGTAAAAGTCTAATAAACATTAATTGAGAAGTGATTTGTATTAAAAGAGGAGCATTTGCTTTATAAATATTTAGCATTGCTAACTCAGTGCATTTAAGCATTTATTGGCAGATATTAAATTATTTTGTAGAGAGAGACAGAGTACTGAGGCTTAAAACAATAGTAACACAAACTAGCTTTAATGGAAGCTATTCTGTTCTGTTGGTATATAGCCTCATGTTTCTGAAACTGTGCTAAGGGTACCACATTAACCTGTGCATTGTGCATAAACATGGGAACACCCAGCAGTGAGTAACTTAAAGGGATGGTTAGAACTTGGGCGGAAATAACATCTTAACAAAAGAAGGATACATTTTTAGAGAAATGACAAGAGAAGGGAAGAGGACTTTGAACTTCTTGGGGCAGCAGATTGTGGGAAGGGAAATATATGGGGAAACTAATGGTATATAAAGGCTTTTAGCAAGATTTGTTAGGTACATTCCTCTGGTGCCATCTCTAGGCTGATAAGGGTCAAGAATTGTTTCTCGTGATTAATTTTCCTCCTTTCTAGTAGAGAGTATATATCTTGTTTTTAGACAAATCGGGGGGGAGGGCAGAGAGCTTTTCTTGTATCTGCTTTTTCTCTATTGCTTTCAGCTCAAAATAATTCTAAGCCAAAGTGACATATTTTTGGGGTGCCATATTCTGCTACCCTTCACAAGCTTTCAGCTGGGACTTAAGAGTTACTGCCAGTTGAACATAAATCATAAAATGAAATGTATCTAGAACTGCATATAAGTTAATGGAAAGTTCAGGTTTGATCATATTATTTTTATTTACATTCAACGTTAAGATTACAAAGATTTCTTGTCTTGAGAAGAATCACCTGGGGTGTTTGGTCGTGTAGCCCAGGTCTCTCCTTGGAGAATCTGATTCAGTGGGTCTGGAATGGGGCCTTGGGTTTTATATTTTTAACTGGAACCCCTTGCTATTCAATATGTGGGCCAAGTACCAATAGTATTGGCAGCATCCGAGGGCAGACTCTGGGAACCCACCCTAGACTTAAATCATAATTTGCATTGTAATAAGTACTCCTTATAATAAGTACTCCTCGTATTTGTACAGGTTTAAGAGGCATCACTCTAAATCAGTGGTTCTCAAAGGGTACTTCCAGACTTAGCAGCAGCAACATCACCAGAGAACTTGGAGTTGCACATTCTCAGGCCCTACCCCACACCTACTGAATGAGAAACTGTGGGTTTGGAGCCTAGCAATCTGTGAGCCCACCAGGAGATTCTAATGCATGCTAAAGTTTGAGAACCATTTCTGTACATGATTCTTATCATTCAGGAAGATGGGGATACATGATCTAATCCCACAAGGGTTGTTTAAATTAGGGAGTCTCATCTTTGTACATTAGAGTCATTTTTAAAAAATGGCAAGCCACATGACCACAATTTAATCAGAATATTTAGGATGTGGATTTTTTAAATGTTCTGTTTTTAATGTCCAGGTAGGGTTGAAAGGTGACTGTTTTAATTCATCAGCAAATCCACCAGCCAGTGCTAGAAATAAACAGGCTGCCAGCATCCTTTCACTTTGTACTGTCTTAGATCTGACACATTTGCCTGATGTGGAGTACTTGTTGGGAGATACACCTCATGAATTTCTCATGTTCCTACATGGTTGCTGGGTATACCAAGAATACGAGGCCATGAGGACTCTCTACCTGGGCCATTTCTTCGGGTTTTATTTTCAGGGAACAACCTTGAGGAATGAAGTAATGTTCCTCTGGAGCAAAGAGTAACCTTCCTTACCTCTTGCTGTACAATGGTGGGTTCTCCAAGGTCAGTGGCATGTGTATCCATCTGAGCCCTCCTCTGCATTGCCCCAGGGCGATTGGCAAAGCAAGGGAGGTGGATGATCGTGCTCCTTCCTGTGCCGTGTGTAGTAAAGTCTTTTATTTCTGACCCAGAAGTGCCATATCTTCTACCAGTATTTAGAACTAGTTTCAGGTGAACTTATTAAATTGTAAATAGGATAAAATCAAATCCCATACTGACCTATTCCCATCACTCTGGCCTCTTTTCACTTAGATCTTGCTCTTTAGACTATAGTTGAGTATTTATGGCCCAATGAGCCGTAGACTTCATTCTTGCCTGTATCTGGGATCCTCCCTCTGGTTACTGTTCAGCTTCAGTGCACTCAGGATAGTGCTCCACTTTTGGCAGCCTGACTCCAGAGGGTCCCTGCCCATCAACATCTGCCTTGGGCTCCAACTAGGCCTATCTAGGCCCCAGAAGAGGACCAAATTTTATTGTGTAAAAGCACATAAATCTTCGTAGTGGTAATAACAACCTCAAACATTTGTATAACATGTTACAACTATCAGTGTGCTTTCATAAAAATCATCTTATTTTATTTTTATTCTGTATTTAATAACTAGCCTAGTACCTTGCATGTAACAGGCATTTTTTATTATATTTGTTTCTTTGAACAAATGAATATCCATGAGGAAACTCATGCACTTAGAAATAGATGAAGAAAGGAAAAAAGAAGATTCTGTGTTTGTTGACATAGATAAGGTACCTTACCTCTTTGAGGAAAAAGTACCTGAATTATGTTAATCATCCTCTTTGTGATTATCATCTTTTTCATTTGTATTAAGTGAATTCACACATTGTGTTGTTTAGACAGAATGGTTTATTTTCTTCCTCTTAAAGAATTGCCATACTAAAAAGACAGATGTATATCATCAAGTCAGTCAACAGCCTTTATTGACTCTATACTCTATTTCATGTATGGCTAGTTGTTTTAGCCTTTTGGACTGTCTTCCTATCCTTTTAATCTGAATAGTTAATCCTTCCTATAACTTGCTAATGACATACCCCAAGAAGGACTGAGGAGTGATTTGCAATTATAGGGCAGCAGCTTCTGCCCTCTAGGCTTGTCAGTGCTTCCAAACAAATCAGTTCCACTCTTCCAGCTGCTTAAGGAGGCCCTGCTGGGCTTGGTTACTCAAATGGTGGGCTACTCCCTCCCCACCCCACTGCCCTCCAAAGCACAACCAGGAGTGGTTTCCTGATGCTTGGTGCTAAACCAGGGGGGAAAGGGAGATGTCTGGAAATGTGAATCCTTAATTAGCCTTCACTGCCCTACAGCAATAAGATACTTTGAAGAGAATGGAAGAGGTAAAGGCTACCTGGCTTTAGCCCGAGTCTTTCTTATTCATTTTCTGCCTCCTCAGCTCTGTTCTTGGAGGGATTTGGGTATCCTAGAGGGCAGTAAAATTATAGGATTGTTATTAAACCAAAAATGAAAAGGGGAGTAGGGCAATTAAACAGAAAATTTGGTTAATAAACATAGTCTTAAGTCTCCTTTTATTGTTAGTACTAGAATTTTGCTTTCCGTGAATAACCTGAATAAATATGCCAGGTCTTCACTTTATTTTTTCAAATGCAAAGAGAAAAGCACCTCGGCATTGAATGAGCTTGAAGGAGTCAGCTGGGAACCTTGTCCTAAGCCTCCTGGTGTAGGGAGTTCCCTTTTACTTGGTAAACAAAAATTGTGCCCAATGGCTTCTGTCTAAGAATGCCTCATAGATTTTGAAGTAAAAATGGCAAAATCTTTCATTATTTTCCGTGCTTTGCTGTTTTGTTGTTATTGTACATGGAAATAAACAAGGGTTCAGAGTTCTTTAAAAGGCCTTTAAGTTGCCATTGGAAACCTGAGTATGTTTGAAAATATGTAAAAAAAAAAAGTGTATTCTGGGAACACGGATTCCATACTGTGAAGGGGCAGGATGAAAAAAAGCTAAATATTGTCCACACTACAATGAGCATAAAATGATTTTGTTGCAGGCAGGGGGACCCCTTCCAGAGCCTGAGAGTGGGCTCTTGTCTAGCACTCGGAAATGAATTGTCCAAGGAGACACACGTGCTGCCCGGGCGGAGAGCAGCAGGCTAAGGGAACCCAGGAGAACTGCTCTGCCACGTGGCTCGCAGTCTCGGTTTTATGGTAATGGAGTTAGTTTCTGGGTTGTCTCTGGCCAATCGTTCTGACTCAGGGTCCTTCCTGGTGGCGCGCGCATCACTCAGCCGAGATGGATTCCAGCGAGAAGGATTCTGGGAGGTTGGTAGGACATGTGGACTGGCGTTTCCTCTCTCCTTTTGACCTTTCCTGAATTCTGCCGGTCAGTGGTACCTTGCTGGTTCCAGGGCCTCCTGTAGTAAGAGAACTCATGTGAGTGGTTACTGTCGTGCCTGACCAGGGCTGGTGGCTTTGGTCATTGGTTCCCCTCACAGTTTCAGTACTTACAGGGGATTTTGATTCAGAGAATGTCATGGAATCATAATTTATTACTAATAGGGTTTAGTGACACTTTTTTATGTTAAACATTTAGGAAAATAATCTCACCAAAAATATATAACATGTCTCATTGATGCAGTATGGGAGCAGATAACAAGGTGAGTGGCTTCAAAAACAAACAAACAAACAAACAAACACAAAAAAGACAGATTACATTAGGCCTCATAGAGAAACCCAGAGAGCCTATAGGCAGAACAAAAAGAAATTGAAAGCTGTGTACCACACAAATAGAGGTGCCATTTCTTACATGTGAGCAGCTGCAGCAAGAATTTACTGCACTTATTGGATGGGAGGGAAGCTCATTAAGTTCTATACAACTAAGAACAAACTTCAGAAACTACAGAATTGTTTATGGTGAATCTTTAAATAAAACTGAAACGTAGAGGTTTCAGTTGGGTAACCTAAGAACACTTGGTACTTATCAATTCCTGATTTAAAAAAAGTAACAATTCTAGTAAGTCTTCTAGGAAATATGAATGGTGTGGAATACAGAGGAAGTTAGTTTACAGTAAAACCCCTGTGTGATAAAAAAAAAAAGAAAAAAAAAGAAATTATTTGACTTTTAAAACATTTTATTAGCCTCTACCTGAGGTTAAGAGTATTACCTGTTCCTTAGCTTGAATGAAGGGAAAATGGAAGAATCACACAATATGATTTATAAGATTTTTTCCTATACATAATCATGCTCATTAAAACTTTATATTTTCCTCATTCTATAGTTTGGATTCAGTCAGTATTGATGTTTCAACTCGGGATTTTACAAAGTAAAGGCAGAATTCCTTTAAGTATTTCAGATATAGGAATTGAGTAAAACCTGCTCAATCAAGATTTGTACCCAGAGTTGTGAGAATGAGTAAGTCATTCCGCAATCCTCTCCTGAAAGTTGGGAGCGGCCTTGAAGGTCCATCCCTATAAGGCTGTGCTGCTTCTTAGCCTACCTTTTCTCAAAGCAAGTTGTACTTGGCTATGTTTGAAATGCTCTTCTCAGTATGCTAATTCCTAGTATCTCATATAATTACTGTTTTAAGCAATCAGTTTCCAATTCACATGATGTTGTGTTATAAGAATCTCTTTCACATGCTTTAAATGCTTCTTGTGTCCTCAATGCGTAATTAAGGATGACTTCCTGTTGAGTTATGGTGGTTTCTGGTATATTTTCATTAGAACTCAGTGACTGGAATAGTTTTACTTAAAACTTTTGTGTAAGAATCTATAACTTTTATAGATTAAAAAAATGGTGTTCAGAATATGATGCTCCATGGTACAATATGCCAACTTCAAAAAAATGAGTTTGCATCAAAGATAAAGATTGGCAGGGCATCAAGATCATACTTACCATATAAAGGTGCTGTTGTATTTTAATTTCCAAAAAAATGACAGACCAGCGTTTTAGAATAAGAAGTGCTGAGAAACTGATGTTTGAGGAAGAAGATATATGGTATCAGTGGACTTTATTATAACTGTTTATTAGGAGGAAACTTAGAGGTATTTTGGGACCAAAACTTGACATTTTCAGGTTATGTATAGGAAAGTAAATTCCAACAAATATGAAAAATGTCTTTTTAAAAATTTTATCTTTGAGGAGAAGACAAATATATTCATTAATGTAGTCTCTATTAATAATAGAAAGGGGCCAAATGGTACTCAGCTTAAGATTTTACCTAAAGATTTATATTTAAATTAAATATTTTATTATTTAATTTTAATAGGTAAACTTAAAAAATGTGTTCTCCATTAATACCTGTTTCATTTTACTCACATCTCCCAGCTATCAATACTTTGTTTTTTAGCACACCTTTATTATCTATTATGTATGGTTAGTGCTAGATTTTCAATGGGATTGAGTCCAAAGGTAAATATAACATGATCCCTGTCCTCAGAAGAGACAAAAATACATGAACATTTATTAAAGCTAATTAACTAATTAGAGTAGCGTTTCTCAATTTTTTTTTGATATCAGGACTCCTTTAGACTCTTAAAAATTGTTTAGGATCCCAAAGAACTTCTGTTTGTATAGCTAATATTAGTATTTTCCACATTAGAAATTAAAATGAGAAAAATTAAAATACAAACATACAATAATAATACATTCATTCCTTTAACTGTCGGAATGATAATCTTATCCCATGTTGTGTAGCCTGTGGAAAACTCTGCTGTATGTACATTTGTGAGAAAATGAGAATGAAAAAGGCAAATAATGTCTTTGCAATATTGAGAAGATATTCTTGACTTTGTGAAGTTTCTGAAAGGGTCTTGAGGACCCCCCAAAATGCCATGGAGATAAAGAGAGGAAGAGCAATTTCTGTTAACTAGTGCTAAAAGGTATTATTAATTAATACCACATTAACATTAGTCTCCATTAGTTATTATTGAGTCTAGGTTATAATAAAAAGCAAACTAATAAAATAAATAGCAATACTGGTTTTTCCAGTAAGCTCAGTTCATGAAATGAAAGCATTCCTCTGCCACCTGGTGGCAATGTATCCTAATTAGGGATTGGAGAAGTTTTTGAATGGTGCACAATCTTAATTGAGAGTTAGTTTTTGAATGTGGAGTCTCCCCTTTAAACACTATAAAATTATACTTGGAACCTCTGAAACATGCTAATTTACACTAAACAGTTCCCCAATGAAATAAAACCAATTAAGTTAAAATCCAACTATGTTTTAAAGAAGCAATCATTATGCAGGGTTTTCACAGGGCATTGGATATAGTGGCTGCTCAATATTTCCGGGTGGCAAAAAGAGGAGCTTTCTTTGTTTTTGTCTAATGCACATTCTCATTGCCTAGAAGGAAAATGAGGCAGCAAGAGGGGTCTGCAACCCCTACCACATTCAGTTTTTGTGGACTCAGTTGAGGGGAGTTGATAATAGGTCCTCGAAAAGACTGGAATAATGGGCTCACTGATTCACACTCCATTCAGGCAAGTTCCTGAGGAATGCGTAGTGCTGTAGCAAGTGAAGCAGGTGGGCACAGGGATGCCCGGGAGAGAGGTGGGAGAGTGTTGGAAGGCCACGGGAACTTTGATCCTGAGGAATATCGTAGGATGATATGGATTTACCTAAGGCTGTGCCCCTTTTTTTTAGTTTAAAACATTACATTTATTATATTTTATTTTTCAACAGGGCAATAAGAATAGATTTTATCCTTTTACTGAGGTAGTTTTGAGCTTTTGTGAATCAGTAACTTGATAACTCAAGATTTTTCATAAGCTTTTAGCATCCCTCCCAATGTTTAGAAGTACAGTATAGCATAGTGCAGTGGTCATCTACCTGGGAGTATGGGAAGACTTTCCAAGATACCTAAGCATGAACGGTTTTAAAACAATACATTTCCTGATACTTTACTTTCATATGAAGTTTTTCCCCGAAATTGATGTGTCAGAAAACAAGCCTCTCTCACAAAAGCCCAAGTCTTACTTTATAAAGAATATGCAAATTCCTCATTCACCTTATTTCTTACTAAGGTATATTGCCTGAAGAGTAAACCTCTCTGGGTATCTAACAGAGGGGAAGCCTCCGGTTGTGATTAATTACAGCACTATGAACCTAGAGGGCTTTGAGTCTTTCCTGAATTTGCTCATATTTCTGTTAAGGATAAAGCCTAATGGTAGAAACTGCTATTTCTGCCACTTAAGAATGAGGTGAAATCAGATATGTGGTATAGAGGGTAAGGGAATTATATCAATTTTTATTTATACAGCTTTGCTTCTTCCATTTCCAAAGAATTTATGGCTTCTGTGGAAGAGTCCATTGAGGAAAGAACATTACTAAAAAATATTAAATGCTTAAAAACGATCTTTTCTACATTCTTAAATAAGGGAAATCTTTTTCCACTTGTCTCAGTATTATTCTCTGGTATCTGAAAGCAGCTAAGAACAGCCAAAAAATATAGAGAAGGAAAGCTTTTTAAACAGTGCAATTGGATGTTTCTGGAAATACCAAAATTTTCAAAATACATTGGAAAAAACTCCAAATAAAACTTTAATGTGGTTTCTTTCAGACTTAATATATATTGTCACCTAAAGTAATTAAAATCAGTTTTTCCAAGTCATGTCGTATAAATTTGTTCTAATTACAAATACTCCTCATCTTGTTTGATAATAAAAAATTAAACATTTTCTATGTCCTGTGAACAAAAGTAAAATTATAAACTAGCTGTTAGATCAGCTGCCACATGAAAGAAGACTTTAGCAGAGAGGGGGCAGGGCAAAAATGACTCTAACCTCACCAGCCACCCTCAGACCTGAAGATGGTGCCTCTCATTGGCTGAACACAACTGAAGGTAAAAGGGACTTATGGGTCAAGTTCCCAGAGTACAGAATAGAGTGAAAAATGCCCAAGTGAGGATGCAGAAGAAGATTTGGAAAATATCCAGAAATGGAGAAAATGGATGACTTTAATGATTGTATATCTTACCTGGGTCCTTTAGAAAGTGGATCTGAAGGCAAAGAGTAAAAGACTTCTTGGGGCCAATTGTCCATGGTGTTTCTACACATCTGTGACAGCTTTTGTCTATGTTTGAAGGATGTTTGTGTAGTAGACAGCCTTGGAAGATAGGAATAATGTCATGATAATAAAGATAATATTCCCCTGTGGGGAAAAGGTTGGGCAGAGTTGCTAGCAACCCCTTTAAATATTGGGGTTTCCCAAGCTTGTGGTTTCTCAGTTGTAACACAAATACACTGTGTGTGCAATGTCTGCATATGACTTGGTTGGCAAGGGGAGCCAGTATAATCATAAGGCTCACATTGCCTGCTGTGCTGTGAGTGACAATAAAGTCCTTTGTCTCCCACCAAGGACCTTGTGTCTTCTCCCAGCATCTATGAAACTGTGGTAGGCTCACTTGTTAGCTCACAAGCAAGGTGAGACCCTTCGCAGTTCTTGACAGGACTAATACTTTATTTGAGAGGTATCCGTGGAAGCCTAAGACAGTGAAGGTAAGGGAAAAGGAGAAATGAGGCAAAGAGATGTGTGTTGCTCTACCGGTTACTATAAAGAACCACAAAGGAGACATTAGCAGTCACAGTTCACTCTGTATTTTAGACTTTTCTAGAAGGATTGAAAGAAGGAACTTCAACTCAAACCATAAGAAAACGTGAAAGAAGGGGGACATTTTCTCCTTGACCTCCTCCCATATCCTCTTCCCCTTGGTCAAGGTTTACCTCCGTAATGATCTCACTGCTTGGTTGCATCTTGGTGGCTGCTCAGAAAACCAGGTCCCATGCCTTGAAGCATACATAGTATTTCATCCAAATATGGAAGTAGAGCACTGACTTTGTGTACGTAAAGTGCTGACCAAGGCATAGAAAGGAGAAGGTGAACAAGAGAATTTGAGAAGGTACATAAGATTTATATTTTAGTATAATGGATAAAAGTATATTTGCATATCAAACAGTTCCTAACATATCACTTTCCATAAAACTGAATGGGAATCTAGTTGAGTTTTTAGCTTATTACTTAAAAAAAAAAAACTCCATAGTAATAGATCACGTGATTTTTTTTTTTTGTTTGATCGTGAAACTGGAAGTAGTTCAAAGAAATGTGAGCCAGTGTTCTAACAAAACTTCCATTTCTATCTATTTGTTTTTGTGAACTAAGTTATTTAGTAATTCCAGTTATAAAAAAGAAAAATAGACATCAATCCATGCAGAATTATGTCCATTTAATTATAAATAGTTGAACTAATTGGAAAAAAAAAACCCATTCATCTCACTAAGACATACACGTCTAGCAAAATTATATGTTTAAAGTTAATTATTACTAAACTAAAATTTGTAACCTGTATGTTCTTTTGATTATTAGCTAATAATAGTTGTAATGATAACTCAATCCAGAAGAAACTTTTAGCTATTTAGAGTCTTTTGATCACAAGAAAGAAAACAAATTTTAATTTTCTATACATATTTTTGGTACAGGAATATATGATCAAAATAAGGCATTCAATTATAAAATATTATATAATTACAGTAAAATTCTGTGTAATGAAATTACATAGTTAAGTGAAAAAGAGAAATATGTTAATTTTCAGTTGAACAACAGTTTATGCATGTATTTTTAGGGTGGGTATCACATATTTATGGTTTTTAACTCCATTCAATACATTTAAAGAGTGAAGTAATTGTTTTATTCTCAGTTTTAGAGAAATTACATCTACTTAAAGATATGAGAAGATACTTTAAGTCAATTAAAAATATATGAGAGAATATATAGTTTTTCAAATAATTTTGGGATAAGTGAATTAAAAAGTTTGAAGATGTTTGTCTTCTAACCATGAGGGCCAACTCAAATGTCATTTGAGTAAACTGAGGCTGAGAGAGGTAAGAGATGTAACCCAGTGTCACCTCAGTTATTCTGTGATAGAGGTGGCATTCAAACCTAGGTTATTTTTTAAATGCAGAAATGTTTTAAATTGTAAGCATAAATATATGTGCTTAGTAAAGAGACAAAATATACAGTACTCTAAAAATAGTAATACTATAATCTCTAGAATTATTGCCTAATTTTACTTTTTCCTTTACATTAACATATTTTATACATTTTCTAAAATAAGCATGTAACCTAACCAACTAGAAACAATACATGTGCATAACATATTTCATCAAGTCTAAGACACCACTGATTCTGAGATATACCATTATGTTATGTTCCACTAAGAAGAAACTGCTGCCTGCTGGAACCAGGATATTATGTTAAATGCCATTCATTATAACTCGCAATTTCAGAAGTATTAAAATGTGAAAAATTGCCATTTTAGAATATATGGATCTTAATCGATGTGTACTTTGTATAATAAAACTTCTATCATTTTTCTGTTAAAGTACAATATAATTTATGTATATTAAAATTCATCCTTGTTACTGTATAGTTCTGAGTTATGACAACAATGGAGAGTCCTTTATCCACCCCACCACCAAAAGTAAGATGTAGAACAGTTCCATCATCTTCTCAAATTCGCTCGTACTCCTTTGCAGTCAATACCTCTCCATACTGCCAGACCCTGGCAATTACCAATCTGTTCTACATCATGTAGTTTCCAGAATGTCATATGAATGGGATCATATAGTATGTAGCCCCTTGAGTCTAGCTTCTTTCACTTAACATAATAAATTTGAGGTTTATCTATGTTCTGTGTGTATCCATAGTTCTCTTTTAATTGATGAGTATTCCATTGTGTGTATGGTAATACAGTTACTGTATTCATTCATGAGCTGAAAGTCATTTAAGTTGGTTCAGCTTTTTAGAAATTATGAATAAAGCTTCCATAAACATTTATCTACAGTTTTTTTTTTTTGGTCTGAACATAGTTTTTATTTCAATTGGGTAAATATTAAGCAGTGGGGTTGCTGGGTCACATGGTGAGTGCATCTTTCACCTTATGAGAAACTGACTGACTGCTTTCTAGAATGGTTGTACCATTTTTGCATTCCCCAAATGTATGAGGGTTCCAGTTGCTCAACATTCTTGGCAGCAGCACTGATTATTGTCAGGTTTTGTTGTTATTCTTTTCATACTGACAGTTTATATATATAGTGATATCTTGGGGTAGATTCCCTAATGACTGCTTACCTTGTTCATGAGCTTATTTGCTATTTGTTTATCTTCTTTAGTGAAATATATGTTCAAATCTTTGCAATTCAAATTTGGTTGATGGGAAAAAAAATTTGTTTTTGTTTGCTTGTCATTGAGTTTTGAGAGTACTTTATATAGTCTAGATACAAGTCTTTATCAGATAGTTATTTGCGTTTCCAGTAAGCTTCCAGATGCTGCTGTGCTTTGCGGAGTAACTCTGACCTAACACAGTGCTTCTCAAACTTTAATATCTGTAAAAGCCTCCTTGGGTGGGACCCAGTAGGTCTGAGATGGATCTGAAATTCTGCTTTTATAACGAGCTCCCAGATGAATCTGATGCTTCTATGATCACAGTTTGAGCAAGAAGAGCTTAGGAGAATCGCAGAATGATCCCAAGAAAAGGTTACCCTTCAACTAAGATCAAAGGATGAATACATTTTCCCAGAAGATAAGGAGTAGCGAAGAATGAAAGGTAAAGGAGGGACAAAAGAGAAGAATAATTTGCAGAGGGAATAATATAAGCAAAGATATACAGGAATGAGGCATGTTTGGTTGAAGGAAAAGGGCATTTAAGGATGTTGAGGGCAGGAGGTGGGGTGTATTGAAATATTTCAATCAGAAGAGTGTGATCAGATTTTCAGTATAGAAATATGTCTCTGGCAGCAGAATGAAGGAGCGATTGTAAAAGAGTGGAGGCTGGAAAACTGATTATTGAAATGTGCAATAAGAGATCAAGGACACTTGAATTAAGGCAGTTACAACTGGGTGGAAGAGGAGGAGTCATATTGAGCTGTATAGGAAGGATAATCAATGTTAACTGGTAAAAATTGGTCGTAGGGGAGAGAGAAGGACTAGTTTGGCAACTGGGTGGTGCTGTTTACCAGGATAAGGAATGTGTTTTTAAGGACTAAGTTTTGCGTGTAAGATGATGAGGTTCATTAGATATGCTGAGGCTTAGGTACTTCTTATATATCCACCTGTAAGTGACTAGAAGGCATTTGTAAGAGTATGGAGAAGAGAAGTGACAAATGGGTTGAAGTCATAAACTTGGGAGTAATGTGATTCTTTTTCTAAAACTTATTTTGGTTAGAACCCTTAACATGAGATCTTAAATTTTTAAGGGCACAATACAGCACTGTCAACTACAGGCATTATGTTGTACAGCAGTTCTTTAGAACTTATTCATATTACATAACTAAAACTTTATATCCCTTGATCAACAACTCTCCACTTCCCCATCCTCCCAGCCCCTGGCAACCACCATTCTGCTCTCTGCTTCTATAAGTTTAACTATTTAGGATCTCTCATGTAAGTGGAACCATGAACTGTCCTTCTGTGTCTGGCTTATATAATAACAATATATATAATAATATTAGCATTTCTCCAGGTTTATTCATGTTGTTGCATATGGCAGAATTTCCTTCTTTTTTAAGGCTGAATAATATTTCATTGTGTATATATATATATATACACACACCACTTTTCCTCATCCATTAATCTGTCAGTAGATATTTATATTGCTTCTGTATCTTGGTTGCTATGAATAATGCTGCAATGAACATGGGAATGTAAATATCTCTTTAGGATCCTGATTTCAGTTCTTTTGAGTATATACCCAGAAGTAAGATTGCTGGATCACAGGGTAGTTGTATTTTGATTTTTTGAGCAACCTCTGTACTATTTTCCATAGTGGCTATACCATTGTACATTCCTACCAATAGTGTACAAGGGTGCCTGTGTCTCCACATGCTCTCTGGCACTTAGTATTTTTTGTATTTTTGATAATAGTCATCCTAACAGGTGTGAAGTGGTATCTCATTGTGGTTTTGATTTGCATTTCCCTAATGGTTAGTGATTTTGAACATGTTTTCATAACCTGTTTGTAATTTGTATGTCTTATTTTGAAAAAAATGTCTGTTCAATTCCTTTGCCCTTTCTTTATTTAGGCTATTTATATTTTGCTATCGAGTGGTGCAGTCCATTTCTGAGTGGTAGTTGAAGTGAAGTTCCCTGGTGAAGTCCCCAGGGAATGCAAAAAAAGAGAGAAGAGCCAAAGGCAGCATCTAAGAGGCACTCACATTTAAGAGCTACGTAAAGGAGGGAATCCAGTGAAGGACAGTGAGGCATTTCCCCAAATAGAGGAAAGTATTTTATTTGAAATCCAGCAAAGAGACAATACCAGAATCAAGGAGTTGGTTTAAAATTATTTTTTCAGTATTTCATATGTGTTTACCCCTTAAGGCAGTAGATAAAATATGCTTCATTGTCCTAATTCTAAGGTAGAAGGTAATATTCATTTATGTTTAACTGTTTGTTTTGTGGAATGTCTTTAATGTTTTGCGTTTTTTAAGTCTTTAATTATGTCTCTTTTGAGAGCCCACCAGGGAAAATTGTTATTTCCTCCCTTGCTTCCGAATCTGTGTTTAATAACTGGATGTCTATAAACAGTACGAAGCAGTGCAGTAATTATGTAATTACCAAAGGTCATGGTTGGTATGAACATATTTCATTTATATACAAACTTTTACTGCTGTATTACAGACACTTGAGAAATACACTGATCCACAGGAGAAATTAGCATAGATTTACCACATACTGATACCAATGGTTTACAAATTGTCTAAAAATATTTCTCTGTCATTTGTTCCCAAGATGACAGTAATTGCAATCTCTGTTTCAAGAAAGACTATGCAGTCTAATCCTTTACTGCATAGATATGTTTATTTTTGGATGTAACAGAGTACTGGACACAGCCTCAGAAGACCTGAAGTTAAAGTCCTGCTTCTTCTATTTCTTAACTATTATACTTGGGCAGGTTGCTTCAGTTTATTTCAACAGATTCTTTACTGAATTCCTAGAATTACCAAGTACCAGAGAAACAAAGCTCAATGGAATATGGTCCCAGAGAAATACAGACGTATATAGAATGTTTCAAAATAATGTGAGAAAAGTATGTGCAGGGCACTGTGATTTTGGAAGAGGTTCTCCTTATGCAGCTTGAGGAATAAAAGGTAGGCACAATTTCTGGAGGATGAGATGTCTGGGATGATTCTTAAGGGATGAACATGTGTGGCCAGGTTTGGGGGTGGAGAGAAGGTAGTGACTGGAAGGTCAGAAGATTGTTCCTGCCACAGAGAACACAAAGGCAGTGCTGAATGAACGACAGGGTGAATGTGGCGAACCCTGTGTCGTTTGGTATTAATAGAAAGTAAAATATGAGGTGTAGGTTTCTGGGAGCGTGGGCAGGGCTAGCTGTGGAGGGCTTCATAGGCTGATGTATTTGAAGGAACTTGAAGTGTGTGAAGAACAGCATTCAGAGTCAAATTTGCACTGCTGTTACTTACGTAACTCTGGTAGCAATGTGGAATATATTTGAAGGAAGCAAATCCAGAGGCATTTTTAATGCTTCAGTGAGGCATGACTTGAACTTGGGCGACGACAGAGTCAGGGAGAGTAAGGGCACAATTAAGAAAGAGTAAGGAGGCATCTATTTATGACAGTGCTTGTTGAACCAGAAAAAGCACAGCTTGAAGGGCAAGAGAGACCTGAACGTGAACCCCAGCTACATCACTTAAGGCTTTGAGCCCTTTACACGTTATAATGTTTTGTATCTCTGAAAGTGAGGGTGACACTTCCTTGTGTTATAATGGGTATTAGACATAACCTGAAGTACCTGAAACAGTACTTGAATGTAGAGTGTCAGTAAATGGTTACTAGTATTACTATTAAAATCTCCAAAAAATATGTTACAGCAAGATAGTATGTGTTAAAGGTGAAAAATCTTTTGGTTAAAGAATCTTCAAGACGCAAGAGGGAAGAGATATGGGGACATATGTATATATAACTGATTCACTTTGTGGTACAGCAGAAACTAACACACCATTGTAAAGCAGTTATACTCCAATAAAGATGTTAAAAAAAATCTTCAGAAAAACTATTTTATGTACTACTTTCCCCCACTTGAAAGAAAAATAGCTTTGAATCTCATTTTATTTTTTATTGGAGTATAATTGCATTACAATATTGTGTTAGTTTCTGCTGTACAACAAAGTGAATCAGCTATATGTATACATATATCCCCTCCCTCTTGCATCTCCCTCCCATCCCCCCCCATCACACCCATCTAGGTCATCACAGAGCACTGAGATAAGCTCCCTGTGCTATACTGCAGGTTCCCACTAGTATTTATTTTACACATGGTAGTGTATTTATGGCAAACCTAATCTCCCAGTTCATCCCACCATTCCCTCCCCCCTACCCCATGTCCACACGTCCATTCTCTACATCTGTGTCTCTATTTCTGCCCTAGAACTAGGTTCACCTGTACCATTTTTTTTTAATTCCACATACATGCGTTAATATACGATATTTGTTTTTCTCTTTCTGGCTGTCTGTATGACAGACTCTAGGTCCATCCACATATCTACAAATGACCCAATTTCGTTCCTTTTTATGGCGGAGTAATAGTCTATCGTGTATAGGTACCACATCTTTATCCATTCATCTGTCGTTGGACATTTAGGTTGTTTCCATGTCCTGGCTATTGTAAATAGAGCTGCAGTGAACGTTGCGGTACATGTGTCTTTTTGAATTATGGTTTTCTCAGGGTATATACACAGGAGTGGGATTGTGGGTCATAAGGTTGTTCTATTTTTAGTTTTTTTTTAACATCTTTATTGGAGTATAATTGCTTTACAATGGTGTGTTAGTTTCTGCTTTATAATAAAGTGAATCAGCTATACATATACATATATCCCCATATATCCTCCCTCTGGTGTCTCCCTCCCACCTTCCCTATCCCACCCCTCTAGGTGGTCACAGAGCACTGAGCTGATCCCCCTGTGCTATGCGGCTGCTTCCCACTAGCTATCCATTTTACATTTGGTAGTGTATATATGTCCATGCCACTCTCTCACTTCGTCCTAGCTTACCCTTCCCCCTCCCCATGTCCTCAAGTCCATTCTCTACGTCTGCGTCTTTATTTCTGTCCTGCCCCTAGGTTCTTCAGAAGCCTTTTTTTTTTTTTTTCGATTCCATATGTATGTGTTAGCATATGGTATTTGTTCTTCTCTTTCTGACATACTTCACCCTGGAGGACAGACTCTAGGTCCGTCCAAGTCACTACAAATAACTCAATTTTGTTTCTTTTTATGGCTGAGTAATATTCCATTGTATATATTTGCCACATCTTCTTTATCCATCCGTCTGTTGATGGACACTTAGGTTGCTTCCATGTCCTGGCTGTTGTAAATAGAGCTTCAGTGAACATTGGGGTACATGACTCTTTTTGAATTATGGTTTTCTCAGGGTATATGCCCAGTAGTGGGATTGCTGGGTTGTATGTAGTACTATTTTTAGTTTTCTAAGGATCCTCCGTACTGTTCCCATAGTGGCTGTATCAGTTTACATTCCCACCAACAGTGCAAGAGGGTTCCCCTTTCTCCACACCCTCTCCAGCATTTATTGTTTGTAGATATTTTGATGATGGCCATTCATACTGGTGTGAAGTGATACCTCATTGTAGCTTTGATTTGCATTTCTTTAATAATTAGTGATGTTGAGCATCTTTTCATGTGTTTATTGGCCATCTGTATGTCTTCTTTGCAGAGATGTCTACTTAGGTCTTCTGCCCATTTTTTGACTGGGTTGTTTGTTTTTTTGACATTGAGCTGCATGAGCTGTTTATATATATCGGAGATTAATCTTTTGTCAGTTGCTTCATTTATAAATATTTTCTGCCATGTTGAGGGCTGTCTTTTTGTCTTGTTTATGGTTTCCTTTGCTGTGCAAAAGCTTTTAAGTTTAATTGGGTCCCATTTGTTTTTATTTTCAGTACTCTAGGAGGTGGGTCAAAAAAGATCTTGCTGCGATTTATGTCAGAGTGTTTTTCCTGTGTTTTCTGCTAAGAGTTTTATAGTGTCTGGTCTTACATTTAGGTCTATAATCCATTTTGAGTTTATTTTGTGTATGGTGTTAGGTAGTGTTCTGATTTCATTCTTTTATGTGTAGCTGTTCAGTTTTCCCAGCAGCAGTTATTGAAAAGACATCACCACTGCCTTTTCTCCATTGTATGTTCTTATCTCCTTTGTCATAGATTAGGTGACCATAGATGTGGGGATTTATCTCTGGGCTTTGTATCCTGTACCATTGATCTATATTTCTGTTCTTGTGCCAATACTATACTGTTTTGATTACTGTAGCTTTGCAGTATAGTCTGAAGTCAGGGAGCCTGATTTCTCCAGCTGTTTTTCTTTCTCAATATTGCTTTGCCTATTCGGGGTCTTTTGCGTTTCCATACAAATTGTAAAATCTTTTGTTCCAATTCTGTGAAAAATGCCATTGGTAATTTGATAGGGATTGCACTGAATCTGTAGATTGATTTGGGTAGTACAGTCATTTTCACAATATTGATTCTTCCCATCCAAGAACATGGTATATCTCTCCATCTGTTTGTGACATCTTTGGTTTCCTTCATCAGTATTTTATAGTTTTCTGAATACAGGTCTTTTGCCTCCTTAGGTAGGTTTATTGCTAGGTATTTTATTCTTTTTGTTGCAGTGGTAAATGGGATTGTTTCCTTAATTTCTCTTTCTGAGCTTTCATTGTTAGTGTATAGGAATGCAAGAGATTTCTGTGCATTAATTTCGTATCCTGCAACTTTACCAGATTCATTGATTAGCTCTATTAGTTTTCTGGTAACATCTTTAGGATTTTCTATGTATAGTATCATGTCGTCTGCAAACAGTGACAGTTTTACTTCTTCTTTTCTGATTTGGATTCCTTTTATTTCTTTCTTCTCTGATTTCCATGGCTAAGACTTCCAAAACGATGTTGAATAATAGTGGCAAGAGTGGACATCCTTGTCTTGTTCCTGATCTTAGAGGAAAATCTTTCGGTTTTTCACCATTGAGAATGATGTTTGCTGTGGGTTCGTTGTATATGGCTTTTATTATGTTGAGGTAGGTTCTCTCTATGCTCACTTTTCTGGAGAGTTTTTATCATAAATGGGTGTTGAATTTTGTCAAAAGCTTTTTCTTTATATATTGAGTTGATCATATGCTTTTTATTCTTCAATTTGTTAATATGGCATATCACACTGATTTGTTTGCGTATATTGAAGAATTCTTGCATTCATGGGATAAATCCTGCTTGATCCTCGTGTACAATCCTTTTAATGTGTTGTTGGATTCTGTTTGCTGGTATTTTGTTGAGGATTTTTGCATCTATGTTCATCAGTGATATTGGTCTGTAATTTTCTTTCTTTGTGATGTCTTTGTCTGGTTTTGGTATCAGGGTGATGGTGACCCCATAGAATGAATTTTGGAGTGTTCCTCCCTCTGCAATATTTTGGAAGAGTTTAAGAAGGATAGGTGTTAGCTCTTCTCTAACTGTTTGATAGAATTCACCTGTGAAGCCATCTGGTCCTAGACTTGTGTTTTTTAAAAGATTTTTTTTTTTTTTTTTTTTTTTTGCGGTACGCGATTTTTTTTCTCTCACTGTTGTGGCCTCTCCCGTTGCGGAGCACAGGCTCTGGACGTACAGCCTCAGTGGCCATGGCTCACGGGCCTAGCCGCTCCGTGGCATGTGGGATCTTCCCGGACCAGGGCACGAACCCATGTCACCTGCATCGGCAGGCGGACTCTCAACTACCGCGCCACCAGGGAAGCCCTTTTGGAAGATTTTTAATTACAGTTTCAAGTTCATTACTTGTGATTGGTTTGTTTATATTTTCTAATTCTTCCTGGTTCAGTCTTAGAAAGTTATACCTTTCCAAGAATTTGTCCATTTCTTCCAGGTTGTCCATTTTATTGGCATATAGTTGCTTGTAGTAGTCTCTTATGATCCTTTGTATTTCTGTGATGTCAGTTGTAATTTCTCCTTTTTCATTTCTCATTTTATTGATTTGAGTCCTCTCGCTTTTTTTTCTTGATGAGTCTGGCTAAAAGTTTATCAATTTTGTTTATCTTCTCAAAGAACCAACTTTTAGTTTTATTGATCTCTGCTATTGTTTCCTTCGTTTCTATTTCATTTATTTCTGCTCTCATCTTTATGATTTCTTTCCTTCTACTAACTTTAGTTTTTTTTTGTTTTTCTTTCTCTAGTTGCTTTAGGTATAAGGTTAGATTGTTTATTTGAGATTTTTCTTGTTTCTTGAGGTGAGATTGAATTGCTATAAACTTCCCTCTTAGAACTGCTTTTGCTGCATCCCATAGGTTTTGGGTTGTTATTTTTTCATTGTCTTTTGTTTCTATGGATTTTAAAATTTTCTCTTTGATTTCTTCAGAGATACCTTGGTTATTCAGCAGCACACTGTTTAGCCTCCATGTGTTTGTGTTTTTTACAGTATTTTTCCTTTGATTCATTTCTAATCTCATAGTGTTGTGGTCAGAAAAGATGCTTGATATGGTTTCAGTTTTCTTAAATTTTCCAAGGCTTGATTTGTGACCCAAGATGTGATCTATCCTGGAGAACGTTCCATGTGCACTTGAGAAGAAAGTGTATTCTGCCGCTTTCGGATGGAATGTCCTGTAAGGATTAGTTAAATATATCTGGTCTATTGTGTCATTTGAAGTTTGTGTTTCCTTATTTATTTTCTGTCTGGATGATCTGTCCATTGGTATAAGTGGGGTGGTAAAGTCCCCCACTAATATTGTGTTACTGTCAATTTCCCCTTTAATGGCTGTTAGCATTTGCCTTATGTATTTAGGTGCTCCTATGTTGGGTGCATAAATATTTACAGTTGTTATATCTTCTTTTTTGATCTCTTGATCATTATGTAGTGTCCTCTTTGTCTCTTGTAATAGTCTTTATTTTAAGGTCTGTCTTGTCTGATATGCATATTGCTACTACAGCCTTCTTTTGATTTCCATTTGCATGGAATATCTTTTTCCATCCCCTCACTTTCAGTCTGTATGTGTCCCTAGGTCTGAATGGGTCTCTTGTATACAGCATGTATATGGGTCTTGTTTTTGTATCCATTCAACTAGTCTGTGTCTTTTGGTTAGAGCACTTAATCCATTTACATTTAAGGTAATTATCCATATGTATGCTCCTGTTACCATTTTCTTAATTGTTTTGGGTTTGTTCTTGTAGGTCTTTTTCTTCTCTTGTGTTTTTTGCCTAGACAAGTTCCTCTAGTATTTGTTGTAAAGATGGGTTGGTGGTGCTGAATTCTCTTAGCTTTTGCTTGTCTGTAAAGTTTTTAATTTCTCCATCGAATCTGAATGAGATCCTTGCTGGGTAGAGTAGTCTTGGTTGTAGGTTTTTTCCTTTCATCACTTTAAATATGTCCTGCCGCTCCCTCTGGTCTGCACAGTTTCTGCTGAGAAATCAGCTGTTAACCTTATGGGGGTTCCCTTGTAGGTTATTTGTCACCTTTCCCTTTCTTCTTTTAATATTTTTTCTTTGTATTTAATTTTTGTTAGTTTGATTGTATGTGTCTTGGCATGTTTCTCCTTGGGTTTATCCTGTAGAGGACTCTCTGTGCTTCATGGACTTGGGTGGCTGTTTCCTTTTCCATGTTAGGGAAGTTTTGACTATAATCTTTTCAAATATTTTTTCAGACCCTCTCTCTTTCTTTTCTTCTTCTGGGACCCCTATAATTCGAATGTTGGTGCATTTAATGTTGTCCCAGAGGTCTCTGGTATTGTCCTCAATTCTTTTCATTCTTTTTTCTTTATTCTGCTCCTTGGCAGTTATTTCCACCATATTATCTTCTGCCTCACTTATTCGTTCTTCTGCTTCAGTTATTCTGCTATTGATTCCTTCTGGTGTATTTTTAATTTCATTTATTGTGGTGTTCATCACTGTTTGTTTGCTTTTTAGTCCTTCTAGGTCCTTGTTAAACTTTTCTTGTATTTTGTCAATCCGTGCCTCCATTCTATTTCTGAGATTTTGGATCATCTTTACTATCATTACTCTGAATTCTTTTTTAGGGAGTTGCCTATTTCTTCTTCATTTATTTGGTCTCGTAGGTTTTTACCTTGCTTCTTTATCTGTAACCTATTTTTTTGTCCTCTCATTTTTTTGATGTGTAGGGCTGTGTTCCTGTCTTCCTGGTGGCTTGGCCTGAGGCATCCAGCACTGGAGTTTGTTAGCAGTTGGGTAGAGCTGGATCTTGGTGCCGAGATGAGGACCTCTGGGAGACCTCACTCTAATTAATATTCCCTGTGGTCTGAGTTTGGACTTGGTGCTCCCACCACAGGAGCTCAGGTCTGACCCCTGGCCTGGGAAACAAGATTTCACAAGCTGCACAGCACAGCCCAAAAAAAAAAGAAGAAAAGAAAAAAAAAAAACACAGAACAATAACAAAGAATAAAAAGTAAAATTAGAAAAGTAAAAAATATGTTAGAAAAAAATAAAAATATAAATGAAACAACAACAAGGCAAAACAGAACCACAACAGCAAAAAAAAAAGAAAGGGACCAGGAAAGGCTCCTCGGGTGGGCGGGGCTTATGCAGGGTTGCAGGTCCTAGGCTCTAGGACCAGAGCTGCTGGAAAAGGTCCTGGTGGGTGAGGACAGGGCTTAGGCTCAGCGCAACTGGAGGGGGCCTCGGAGGGCAGAGGTTTAGGCCCAGGACCGCAGCAGGCTCCCTGGGGCCCGAATGGGCAGGGAAAATGCTGGCTGCATTCCCTTCCAATCCTCCAGTCGCCCAAAGGTGTCTCCCTGTCCCTGCTGATTCCCTTGCCGTGAGTGGGGCCCTCCAAGCATGGGAACCCCCCCTCCCCCAGCCGCCCCTCAGGGGTGATGGTCCTGTCCCACCTCCACTTCTCCCTCCCCCTCATCCCCCCCCATGTCCTACCCAGTCGTGATGGGGTTCCTCCTGTCCCCTTAGGTGTCCAAGGTCCCCCACCAGTGCCTGGTAGGTGCTGTAGTTCTGAGAAGACGTGAACTCTGTGTCTTCCTACTCCACCATCTTGACTCTGCCTCCCTGAATCTCATTTTAAAATACTCTTTTTATAACCAATGCAATTTATTGTTTTATTGAATAAAAGTAAACTGGTGAGACTATTGGCCACTGAAATACTCATAACAAACATCCTTGAGAATTAGTTATATGGAGTTATTACATTATAGTGATTAAGAACATAGGAGCTGGGATCTGACTGATGTCTGTTTGTATGTCTTTGGGCAAGTTAGCTTACCTGTTTGTGCCTCATTTCCTTAATTTCTAAATGGCTATACCTCCTAAGATATTTGTGAGGATTAAATGAGATAATCATTCATGTAAACTGCTCAGCTGTATGCTGGGTATATACTAAAGACTTACTAAATAATAACCATTATTTTTTGGAGGGCAGTGTTCAAAAGAATGACTTTACATGCACTAAAGTCATTTCATTTAATTAAAAAGAAAAGAAAAGAAAAAAACATCCGAAGGTGAGTATTATTATCATGCCCCACTTGCAGACATGGGAATGTAGACTGAGAGGTGAGCTATGCTGTTGAAAGTCACATAGCAGGGAAGCAGTAGAGCTGAGGCTAGAATTAGTTCATTCTATTCAGTGCTGCATTTCTTGAGTCTGTTGTGTCTCCTACTAGGGCTTAGTTGGTGACCCTCTCTTCCCACCCCACCCCAACCTAAACTGGGTCTTCCTCTTTCCAAGGCTGTAGGATAATGCTTTATCCAAATGCAACCAAAAGCTGTAATATGGGTTGTGGTTTTCTGGAAGGGATGACTGATGCTTTACTGTGCACTGAGCTCTGAAGGGCCCAATCTACAGAGGGTCTCAGCTCTCATTTGGCTCCTCCTCCCATGAGTGAGTGATACTCTTAGCCAGTTTCCTACTTCCCACTTATACCAGGACCTGCTGAACTGGGGTGCACATTCCCAGAATAAAGGAATTTTAGTGATGCTCCTCTCAGGATCCTAGGTCTCTTCTTTCTTCTACCCCCATAGCCTCATTTTCTTTGTTTTGTGTGAGTTGATAGGTTATAGGCTTAACTAGCACATGAGTAAGGGCATGGGTTTCTTACTACTGATGGACACTGTGAAAACACTTTTCAACCCAAGCTATAGATAGATGTGTTTGTTATAAACCATAATAGTCAGGAATTCCCTGTGGTCCAGTGGTTAGGACTTTGTGCTTTCACTGCTGAGGGTGTGGGTTCGATCCCTGATCCCACGAGCCGCACAGCATGGCCAAAACAAAACAAAATCAAAAACCATGATAACAGTAATAAGCAGTGTGGAAGATAATGGCTTGAAGAATCTCATCTGTCAGTGGATACGCTCATTTACGGGCAGGCTCTACTTTTCATGTGTCAGCTTTTCCCTTTTACAGGGAAAGGTAGAGAAAAACATGGAATTTGATTTGCTTTTCAGATAATTTATACACACCCATCTCACACTGGAAGATAAGACTTAAGATATAGTCCTTGAGGGCTTCACTAGAAGTAGAAGTAACAATTTCCTGATCTTGACTTCTCCAGTGCGTTTGAGCTCCTCCTCACGTTCCCATGATTATTTAACAGGCCTTATAGTCCGAAGTTCCTTAGCCTTGGCAGACTCTTCTCTTTAGGTGAACAGCATCAAGATTGCACAGTTATAATTGTCACTATGGTTTTATATACTTTCCCCTGCTCATTTTTATGAAGACATTTTGGTGAGACTACAAGTGTCTCTGATTGAAAATGAAAAAAGTTAAATTGACCCTGGAAGAGAATTGTTATGTAGATCCATTATTTACCTCCACTTGTGGTGCCAAAGAGGTTGCTTATAGAGCACGGACACCCCAGTGATGTTCATTATAGAAGTCACTCATCAGTTGGAATAGAAAGGGAGGTAGCTTTGAAGTCCTTTAAATCCAACTCAGAACTACACTAACTCATGAATAAACAATATTTTTTGGAGAAAAATCAACTATCTTGTCCATATGTGTTTTTCTAAAGGCTTTTATATGGTGGTTTGATTCTTATCTCAATGCAATTGCTGCATTTAATCAAGTAATTGCCACAGGCTCCTGTCTAAGTATAGCATTTTTGGTGACTCTGTTACCAATAAGCAAGATTTAAAAACAAAACAAAAAACTAGCCATCAGTCAAAAGTTTGTCATTAGTCTACTCTTTGAAGGGACAGCAAATGAGTTGCAGACGGACCACTGTTTACAATTCCCAAATGTGTCCTGGGGGCTTGGTGGATGTTTTCTGCAATGTCACCACCATGCAGTATTTAAAACTTCCATTTGAAAGGAGTCCTTGCTTAAGAGAGAATGGACAAAAGGTGAATTACTCCTTAGTGGGTGGCCCATAGAGTTGTAGGAGTGTAGCTGGTCTATTATACTTTTCTCCAGGCCAAGGTCATTGCTCATTGTTTTAAAGGGTAGACTCAGAGGAAGAAAAAGGTGTGTGTGTGCATTTATGTCTAGGAGTGGTGCTGGGCAGCCAGACTGGCTTTCTTTCATTTTCTCCTTTTCCTCCTCAGAGCCCTGGTACTCTGAAAATGAGTCTTCAGGTAGCCACCATCTTCCCATTCCATAGGGCTTGGCCCAGATGTCACTTCCTTATGACCATTCTCTCCAAGCAAGTCCCCCTAACTACTCTTTATCATCACACTCAGTCATTTTCATCATATTAACTCCCACAAGTTTCATATATGTGTACTTTAAAGAAAATGATCTGTCACACATCTTGGACTATAACCTCCAGAGTTTACATCTGTTTGGCTCATTATGGTTCATCCTGATAGAATATTGAAAGAGAAGGCACTTAATAGACGTTTAATTGAATAAATGTGGAATGAGGTGTTTTATAGAATTAAAATATCCCTTAGGTTAGAACTAACAAGGCTCTTAGGTCTTTATCTGCCTTATTAATGTAGTTCATGATAACTTCTCAAAATTAATTAAATTTAACAAAATTACTCTGTTACTTTAGCGGGAGAAATTATTTTCTCAGCTTTTTTTGTTGTTGTTGTTTTTTAAACAGCTAACATAGAGTTCCTTTAGAAAAGAAAGACACCAAGGCATGGTTTACACTATTCAAGTGAAACAAGTTGCTGGATAGAATGCTCTGCTTAAGACGTTAATAGTAATCTGAGGTTGGAGAAGGGAGCCATACAATATGGTGATTCCAAGACTCTGGAATCTTCAAAAAAAAAAAAGTGCTTAATAAGTTAAGGAGATAAACAGTTTCTTGTGGCAGGATAGCTAAAGTCTTTAGAGAGCACAGTTGTCTAATATCTGGTTTTAAGACACTTGTTCTGACATAAATCTTTTACAGCACCAAACTTTGGAAAAGTGTGCTACATTCACACTTTTTTGGGAGAAGTTTGGGAAGACCAGTGAAAAGTGGCTATATCCACATCTGGTTACTATGGAACTGGGAGCTGAAACAGCTGCAGAAATGACAGGTGGGTGTAACTTAAGTGTCAGTGGCCTCCTTCTGTCACTTTAAGTTGTACATTAAGTTCACATCTTGAAAACATTTTTGATTGGTTGCTTTGGGGATTCCAGAAATATCTGACTGTATTGAATGTTGCTTAAAGTTTCAGAACCATAATACGTACATAGAATATAATCATTGGTTAAAAATAAAGTGGTATTTTGGGACTTCCCTGGTGGTCCAGTAGTTAAGAATCCACCTTCCAATGCAGGGGATGTGGGTTCAATCCCTGGTTGGGGAACTAAGATCCCATATGCCGTGGGGCAGCTAAGCCCGCGTGCCACAACTAGAGAGCCTGTGCGCCACAACTAGAGAAGCCCATGTGCCACAACGAAAGATCTCGCATGCCACAACAAAGATCCCGCATGCCGCAATTAAGACCCAACACAGCCAAATAAATAATTTTAAATAAATAAATAATAAAGTTAAAAAAAATAAAGTGGTATTTTTAGTGGCATGTTAAAAAAAAGCAAATGGGGCTTCCCTGGTGGTGCAGTGGTTGAGAGTCCGCCTGCCGATGCAGGGGACACGGGTTCGTGCCCCAGTCCGGGAAGATCCCACATGCCGCGGAGCGGCTGGGCCCGTGAGCCATGGCCGCTGAGCCTGCGCATCCCCAGTCTGTGCTCCGCAATGGGAGAGGCCACAACAGTGAGAGGCCCGTACAAAAGAAAAAAGAAAAAAAAAAAGCAAATGTGTGAGTATTTATTTATTTGTTTATTTTTTTCCCACTAGGAAGAGCCTTTATTGAAGTGGCTTCAAGGGTGAGTAGAAAGGCAGTTTTGATTCCAGAACAAAAAGGTTATAATGATGAAATCCTTAGAGTTCTCACTGCTAGGGGGGTGATTTCCTACTTTAAACAAAGTATGTTCTTAGAAACAAGACCTCTTTCACTGCTCTTTCAATTTTTTAGTGGAAGAGTTTCCTTGGAGAGAGCTCTAAGGTCTCATCGATAATCAAATTATATATATATATATATATATATATATATATTTTAATTGGAGTATAGTTGCTTGTGTGAGTATTTATGATTTTTGTTTTTAATAGTGGCAATGTTGTGTTCTCTATTTCAACTATCTGTAGCAATTTCTAGTTACCACAGTCAGTTTCCCAGGGGAAGCCTAGGGAATCCTAGGCTGTGCGCCCTGTGAGAGAAACTCGCTTCCTGCCCTGGTTGGGAGGAGAAGGTGAGGCCATGGGAGGCTGGGATCTGTCCTGCAGCCCAGCCCCTATCCAGGATTCCTCCTGAAGAAAGATTACTCTTGGGTGATTCTGGGGATCTCTTTTGGGACCATAATCTCTGGAGTACTGGTTTTTCATTTTTGTTGTCATTGAGAGTGTGACTCATAAGTCTGTACCTTTTTCAACGCCAGTTAAGTCTGGGGAAACACCTGCTAAATACAACATCCACATGCCTGAAGGCATTTACTTTCTCTCACTACACCAGATGTGCAGTTAAGGAGTGAATGTTGTGTGATGGACATTTGAAAGAATCATTGATCTTCCTTCCTTGGGATGTAAAAATGAAAACTCAAATTTGTTTTACCTTTTTGGTTTAAAAATTATAGGATGTTAATACCTTGTTAAAATACATAAACCTATAAATTACCAGTTACTGCCAAACCACAAGTAAAATTTTGCTTTTGCTTATACAAAATGAATCTGATTGTACTCTTACAGTTTTGTGCGATTGATGGCTTGCCCTCTTAAACTTCAGAGGGAAGAAAATTCCCCTCTGACTACTGTTTTGCAGAAAGTCTCTTTCTTTGAGATGTCTCTAGTACATGGCTAGGGCATAGATTCAGGGAGACCTTTCCAAATGGATTTAGAGCAGGTTCAAGTCTGGTTCTTCAGCTGAGTTTACGTCTTCTTGTACCTTCTCTTCAATTACTCAGTAGTGCTTCAGTTGTCCAGTGTCCTTAAATGTGTTTATGCACCAGGATCATTTTTGCTCAGTTGAACTTAAAGGAAAAAATGTACAGGAAGGTGGCAACGCTTAGAGGTAAGGAGCACGGGCTTCATACTTTGGAATCAGACACAATTGATTGCCTTAGTCATGCTGCTGAATATTTATGAAGATCATTTTGCACAACTGTAGAACCATATGTTTAGGATGACTTCTGCTACATCAGGTCCTGTGGTTTAAATGGCAATTATGGATACATTTTGGAAGTTGAACAGTTACAGTATGCAAGTTAGCTTTTAGGATATTAGTTTATTAATATTTGTGTATCTGCAGCTCTCTCTGCATAAAACATCTTTCTTTTACTTGTCTATTTGCCTAGTTAATCTCTCTTCCTTCAAGCTATATTTCAACATTATGGCTCGCAGGGAGCCTTTCCTGATTTCCTGGTCTCTGTTACATGCCTGTTCTGTCATGTCCAGTTTCTTGCCCTAACATATGGCTTTGAAATTGTTTCTTGACTTGCACATTTCCTCCAGTTATCTCTGAACTTGTGAGAGCAGGGATTATTTTTATTTTTTTTAATGTTTATTATTGCATCCTCTGTATCAATCACAGGCATCATTCTGGTACAGTCAGCTCTTGATAAGTATTGATTTAATGAATTATTTATTGATTCTTCAGGTAGTGTTTTCATTTCCAAGGGGAATAATCACCCCTTGTTAAAAAATAAACAAACTTAGTGCAAATCACATGCTTTATTTCTGGCTTTATGATATACTTTTAATAGAGGAATGATGAATGTTAAGAAAGAGGACTTCGAATTCATGTAATTCAGTAAAGGAATTTTACATAGAAAGAAACCAAGATCCAGAGAAATTAATCAATTTATCTGACATCATAGAGCTTGTTAATGGCAGAACCAGTACTTCACAGGGGGAATCGCTGTTCAAAGGTGAATGTTTATGGGTTTGAGGTCACACCTGTGTTGAACTCTGGTTTAGCTCCGTGGCTTTGTTGCATTGGCTAAAATATTGACTTTTCCAAACCTCAGTTTCTTCACCTCTGATTTGAGGAGGGTGTTTAGGAAAGAGAGTGAGGACAGAAAACTTCTTATGAGGATTACATGAGTTAATATATAAGAAACTGTGCACAAATTGTATAAACTATACCGTAATAGCCATGACTACTTAGTCTTATTATTCTTATACAACCATTGACACTGCCTCTGACTCCCAAGGGAAAACACTTTACCAAGTCTTTGAATTACTATTTATTTCACAACAAATAGATGTGAAGAGCCTTTCTTGTTTTAATAAGGACCTTTGCTATTAACTTATTAAGTGCTCCTTGTAAACACCTAATAAAAAAACAACTACCAATTTGATTTGTATCTAGTCTCCCTCTCCTTTCCATCAGTTTAATTTTCCAACTTCCAGATTGTTAAATAGTACATGCCGTCTTGATTTTGACATGCAAATAACAAGCTATAATTTATTAGTTCCTTCCTAAATTACAGATAATTATAAGCACTCATTTTCTTGTGATTAATGTTTAGAAGTGAACTGGGACATAGAATATTTTTGGACTATTATTTTGCCACACTAAAATAATGCTGACATTTGATTATCATGCTAAGGTATTCTGACCACTGCTTAGACATCAGACCTCTAATGCGTGGGAGCTTGTGCTGACACATAAATATTTAGGATTGACATTCCAAGTTAAGGCTCATAGTTGCCCAGTTGATAATAAGGGGAGGAAAAATGAAGGCATAAATGGAGTGGAAAGTCTGGCCTGAGGCAAATTTGTGAAGCGGGTGAGGTTAATCTTCACTTTTTTCTCAGGTCTCTTTAACTTTCTCACCATGCTTTCCTTTTTGAGCACACTCTCTGCAGAAACTTTTCTCCTGGCTCCCTACAGCCATGCTACCCTGGTTATCAGAGCTCATCACAGCTGTGCTTGTTACAGTTCTTTTCTACAGAAGGTAAAAGCAGCTGGTTCTTCTGCCGGGCAAATGGAAGGCTGCCCCTCCATGCTGGGCTCACCTTCACTTTTCAGGCAAGGTATTGATTGTAACAATTTTCCTTCTGCATACATGCTGCTGCTTCTGCTATCAAGTCCAAAGCAAAGCAGAGGTATTAACAGTTCAAAACACTTTTGGCTCTTTACTCCCCAGAATTAACTTATCTAATTTTAAGGAAACTCTAGAGAATATAAATCTGCTTCCTTTTAATTGATACTTCAGTTTTAATTCTTTACTCCAGAGGCAAAAATTTAATCTAATCTTTCTGCCAGTTGATGAACTTTCATTTATTTGCAGGCGGAGGTGGCTACAATCTTTCATAAGGCATCTTAGCTCATGTTTAAATATCAACTTGCCATTTTTCCTTAGCCAGTATGGCTAGCAGTTCCTTAACTAGCCTGTTTTCTTTTGGAAGGTTTTTCAGTGTTTTTCTTATAGTATGGTGGCTAGAGACACATTTTTTTTTGAAGCCCTTGCCCTCAAATTATTTGTACAAGAAGTTAATGTTTCTCTTTCCCTTTTGCTGACTCTCTATGGGTCCTTATCTGTTTCTTGCCTTCTCCCTTGCTTTCCTTTCCTACTGAATCTTCTTTCATTTTCTTTTTTTGTCATTCTCAGAGAGCAGAGTAAAATTTGCATTAAATAGTTTTCTTCACATGTATTTCTTTGTATGTTCTCTGTTGTTAACTATACTTTAATAAAGGTAATGTATACTCTGTTGAATAAATAAATGAATTCAAAAATATATGAACATTACAAAAGTTTCTAAGGGAAAAGTAAAAGTTCTTATTGTCCCCTATTGACTTCCTATTCTAACGCCCTAAAATAAACTCTGTTGACAGTTTCTTATGTGTTCTTTCAGACATTTTCTATATAAATCAAGTAATACATGCCAAATCCAAATTTCAGATAAGAGCCTTTGGTTGTGAAAATATCTTCCTTTAATTTTTGTACCTGAGCTTAATTTCTTTATGGAGCACCCATTGTCCTGATTGTCTCTGAGTTCTGGGAGACTGAATAGTGTTAAGGGCTGGAGGCATTTCATCTGGGTCACAGTCATCTTTCTATACTGGTCCCTACCTTTGCGTGCTTTTTGTCTGTTTGGTTGTAGTGTGGCTCTATCTGGTCATTTCTCCTCATAAAATTTTTGCCTTATACTTGGGCTTTTGCTGTTGAATACCAAAAGCCAAAAAATGGACGTTTTTTAAACCTGTAGATTCTTCTGCGTTATCCTCTTCTGGAGACAGAGAACCCACTAGCTGCTGCCTAAATGGGGATAAGTGTCAGAAAGTAAAAGCAAGTATAAGAAAAATATATTACCTAACAACTGTAAATATGTTAACTCACCATTCAACAGGAATTTTCCTGTTCTCTCTGTATTTTGAGTGAAGCCTGAGAGATAAGGATAATAAACCATGATGTACCTACACACTCCACTGGTCTGTGGACCTCCCTCTCAGCATCCAGTCTACATAAGCAGAAAATTAGAAATTCACAGAGAATATATTGAATAAAGGGCATTTATAAGAGTAAAGAGTGCGTTGGCTTCTGTAGGTAAAGTATATTTGTTCTCTGGCTTCTTTCAAGATTTTCTTTTTGTTTCTTTGTCTTTGGTTTTCTGTACTTTGAATATGATATGCCTGGGAGTAGATTTTTTTTTTTTTAAGTATTTATTCTGCTTGGTGTTCTCTGAGCTTCCTGGGTGTGTTCTTTAGTGTATGTCATTAGTTTGGGAACATTCTCAGTCATTATTACTTCAGATATTCTTTTTTTTTTTCTCTTTCTAGTTACTCATATTATATATAAATTACAGCTTTTCTTAATTATCCCATAGTTCTTGGGTATACTATTCTATTTCTTTTTCCATTCATTTTTATGTTTGCATTTCTGTTTGGGAAGCTTCTGTTGATATGTCTTTAAGGTCACTGGTTCTTTCACCAGTCTACTAATGAGCCATCAAAGCACTGCAAAAGCACTCTTTATTTCTTTTATAATGTTTTTGATTTCCAGCATTTTCTTAGAGATTCTGTCTCTCTGCTTTTATTAACTATTCTTACATGTTGTCTACTTTTGCCTTTAGAGACCTTAGCATATTAATCATAGTTACTTTAAACTCCCCATCTAATAATTCCAAAATCTGTGTCATATCTGAGCCTCATTCTGATGCTTGCTGAGTCTCTTCAAACTGTTTTCTCTTGCTTTAGCATGCCTTGTAATTTTTTGTTGAAAGCTAGACATGGTCTAGCAAGTACTAGGACCTGAGGTGGTAATTAGGCCTTTAGTGTGAGATTTTATGTTAATCTGGCTAGGAGCTGACTGTGTTTAATGTTTGCTGTAGCTCTAAGTGCCAGAGGTTTCAGTTTCCTCTAGTTTCTTTCTTTCTTTCTTTTTTTTTTTTTTTTTTTTGTTGCTGTTGTTGTTTTTTCCCTCACTGTTGTCTTTGGATTCCCCTTAGAACTCCCTTTATTTATTTATTTCTTTATTTATTTTGGCTGTGTTGGGTGTTTGTTGCAGTGCACAGACTTTCTCTAGTTGTGGCGAGCTGGGGCTACTCTTCATTGCTGTGTGTGGGCTTCTCATTGTGGTGGCTTCTCTTGTTGCGGAGCGTGGGTTCTAGGTGCGTGGGCTTCAGTAGTTGTGGCACATGGGCTCAGTAGTTGTGGCACATGGGCTTAGTTGCTCCGCAGCATGTGGGATCGTTGCGGACCAGGGCTCAAACCCGTGTTCCCTGCACTGGTAGGCGGATTCTTAACCACTGCGCCACGAGGGAAGTCCCAGAGCTCCTTTTTAAGTGTGGTCTGTGTCCTGCAGCTCTCTCAGTTGTAATTCCATGTTATTGTACTGAAGTCTTGTTGATGTGCTGGCAAGATTTTGGGGAGGGGCAGTGCTCTGTACTGTTCATTTGATCACGTCTAAGTTTTATTAGTGGACTTGAGTCTCTTGGCTGTTTTCCTTAGAAGCATTTCTTAGCCTTTTTTTTCCCCTCCCTTTCTGTGAGATAGGGAGGCTTAGAGGACTGGAGTTGACGAATTGCCTTTTCCTCAGATCACCTAAGGCTCTGGTAGTCTCCCCTGGAGGGCAGACGTTTGTCATGGAGAACACTCTGGGCATATTTCAAAATGGTTACATTTCCCTCTCCTTGCCCAAAACGTGAGGGGATTTCTTCTTTGATTTTCATTGTGAGAACCTCTTGGAACTCCTGGAGGTAAAACCCATGAAAATGTGGTGGCTCTTCTAAGACTGGGCCCCAGGGGTGTTTAACAGTAAAGTTAGTCCACGTTTGGCCTCCAGCAGTTCACCAGCATTATCATTTGTGTGTGTTCCTACCAGTTACAGGCTCCAGTGGTGTCTGTTCCAGGTCAGCTCATCTCAGTTGTGATTCTCTGTAGTCGCCTATCTCTCTAGAGTTCCAGGTGCGCTTTGTGCAGTGACCTCAGTTCTCTGATGGATATAAGAAAAGTCTTTGATTTGCAGTGGGTACAGCCGTTCTCTTGTGAGGGTGAGAGTGGCAACTTCTAAGCTCGTTACATATCAGAAGGTGAAACTGGTCTCCCCTCACTTTCTTCTAAAACTCTTCATGATATCATGAAGTCCCCTCTGTCTCCCAGAACCTCCCCCGGGAGTGCCCTACCCCTGCTTCTCTCCAGATTTAGTGCTCTCTCATTTTGCCACACAGTGGTCATCTCAGCGCTTGGCGCTTCCTTCCATGCTTTTCTGGATTCATGCCAACATAGTTTTGGTTTATTCTTCATTTTGCTACAGTTTATTGTCACAGCTCCCTAAGGAAGCGAGTATGGCACGTAAATTTTCTGAGTCTGCGTCTGAAAATGGCTTCTAGCACTCAGTGTTACTGATAAGAAATATGATACCAATCTGACTTTGTTCTGAAAGTTTACATTGCTATGTGTAGTCTTTTTTATTTTTTTAATCCACTGGAATGGACACTAAGTATTTTCTTTCATCTACAGATTTATGTACTTTACAATTGAGATAGTCCCTTGAATTATTGCTTTGATAATTTTATTTCTGTTTCTTGGATGCCTCCTTCTGTGATTTATATGATTCTGGTTTTGGACTTTTTGAATTCTCTTTCTTTCTAAATTCTCTATTTCTGTATCTTGCTCATCTTCACCCACCCCACCCCATCTTTTCCATTTTACTGTATTTTTACAGGAAAAGCCCCTCAATTTTATTGTCCAAATATTCTACTAATTTTTTGAATTTTAGTAATCATAATTGAAAAATTCTAAGAACTTACTTTCTTTTGGTTCCCTGATTAGTCCTTTTACATAATAATATGTTTGGTTTGTTGATGTAATATCTTGTCTAACCTCTTTATGCTTTTATAAAGAAGTTTTGTTTGTTTAAATTCTGTTCTCTAAATATTGTGTATCCTTTGGGGTAGTATTTTCTGAGTTTTTTGGGGGCCTTTCTTATTTATTTCTTATTTTTTTATTGAGGTATAATTGACACACAACATTATATTAGTTTCAGGTGTACAACACAATGACTCAATATTTGTATATATTGCAAAATGGTCACCACAATAAGTCTAGTTAACGTCTGTCACCATACATAGTTGCAGAATTTTTTTCTTGTGTTGAGAACTTTTAAGATCTGTTTTCTTAGTAACTTTCAAATATGCAATACAATATTATTAACTATAGTCATCATGCTGTACATTACATCCCCATGACTTATTTATTTTACAATATAACTGGAAGTTTGTGCCTTTTGACTCCCTTCACCCATTTTTGCCTACCTCCCAAGCCCTGCCTCTGGCAGTCACCAATCTCTTTTCTTAATCTGGATCTCTCAATTTCATGCTGAAGCTTTCCTCAAATATTTGGTGATCCCTGGTTATTTACTCATATATTGTAATAAAGCAATAAAATATGCTGATGGGACTTCTGTTCATATTGTAAGAAGTTTGTCCACAGATGAACTTGGTTTGGGGTACAGATGGGCAGGCAGGGAGGCTGGTGTTAAACTGGGAAATCTCTAAATTACAATTGACAGATTTAGCAAATAAAAATATGGGACATGCAGTTAAACTCGAATTTTAGTTAAAACAGTTGTTAAAGAAAAAACCACAGGCCTGATATGGCATTACTTATGCTAAAGCTAGTGATACCAAACCTAGATTTAATACCTAACTCAGCTGCAGTTTCTGCCTTCACCAGAAATGTAATCTTAATCAACCAGTTTGGAATTTTCTGGTCAGCACCAACGTAGTGCAGTAATCTGTCACATGGGCCCTCTCCATCCCTGAGGAAGAAGAGGCAATCTGCATGGTTAAACCCCTGCTGATCCTTTACCCCCAAGAAGATGTCCTGGCCTAAAAATAATGCTTGCTTTTCTTTCCTAATAGCTGCATTACCCCACCCTTCTTCCTATAAAAACATTCCATTTTGTACAGCCCTTTGGAGTGTTCTTCTAGTTGCTAGATGGGATGCTGCCTGATTCATGAATCGTTGAATAAAGCCAATTAGATATTCAAATTTAGTTGGTTGAATTTTGTTTAACACAATAAATAATTTTTTAGTGTAAGTATTTTATTTACAACCCTACCCTAAATGTCATTATGTGAAGATGTTTGCTTAGGGTCAGTTTCTTGGAGAGGAGCCCTCTAATACTTTGCCTGGGGGCAGAAATCTGACTCTTGTATCTATGTGTGTATGTGGGGAAGAGGGGTAGAGTTGGGAGTTGACTGTTCTGTATATACAAATTTTCAAGTAATTTGCTTATTTTCAGTGACATGTCTCACTTTTGTCCTCTGCAGTATCTGACATTTCCAGGTACCAGGTGTCACTGTGGTTCTGTGATCTTGATAGGGTCGCATCTCAACTGAGCCCCCCTCAATGCCTCTTATAGGCATTATAGCTTCTGAACCTATGTGCCAGGTGGATTAGAAATGTTAAGCAAGATACTGATAATTATACACTTTTTATCATGACAAAAATTTTAAAGTATTTTTACTGTCCTTTAAAAAATTTACAGCAATTAAGTTTTTAGTTAACATTTTTGATTTTCTGATTTTAGTAATTGTTCTTTTAATGCACAGGACTCTATGCAGAGCACCTATTGTCAAGAGAGCAGCAGAGTGTCCCAGTTTTTCTATTACTTCTTTTGGGATTTTTTTTTTTTTTGTCTTCAATGATATTCCGTTTTGAGTGTTGAGTACAAAATATTTAATGCTTCAGCAGACCGCTCTGGTTAGTGTGGTGTATCATGCAGAACCTCCTGTAAACCAGGCTCAGTGTTTTCCTTCCTCAGACAGCTGGCCCTGGAGAAATCCCTAGGAGTCCTACTGAAAGAAGTGACAGCACAGCAGGAGCAGGCAGGGGCCATATGTTCCCAAAGTTTACTTGTGCCTTTAGAGTCAGCTAGTCCTATCTTGTACATGTCATTTTCACATGCCAACTTGGTGGCTTCCTGGATCAGATAACCAGTTCATGATGAACAGTCACATCCCCTGTTACTTGGTATCTCAGAGTTAAGTCTCTGTCTCCAACAAGTAGCCTAGCAGCAAGAGAACATCTGTTTTGTAAAAGGAGAGTATTTATCTTCTAAAAGAGGGCTGGCATGTCTCCTAAATTCTAGAGGTCTGTCTGTGAATCTTCAGTCAGGGCTTGCTGTTGGGTCCTTGCAGCAGTCTATTTGCTACAGACCTTCTGATCAGCAGTAGTTCTTCCAGATCCCCACTTCAATTGCTGGATTATGAAGCTGCTTGTGCTGCGGTCTGGGTTAGCTGGAATATCTTATTGTGGTCTGGCTTCTACTTAAGGTTGACAGCCTTGCAAATTATTTATTTAATAAGTTGGTGGAAGGAGAATATGCAAATATTTTCTCCAAAATCCAAAAAGCTCCCTGAAGTGTTACATCTCTATTTTTGTGATAAGCAAGCAAGGTCCAGCACCTTGTCTTTCACTTCGGAGGGGATATTCATATCCTGTTATGTCTCGGACTCTGGACTCCCTAAAACTTCAAAGAGTTGGAAGGACACTGATTTTCCTAGGCATTATCTATGTGTGTATATTTCCTCAATATAGGAGATCAGCATGATGGCCTTTGGAATGGTGAGATGATACAAGTGTTTGCAGATGAAACTGTGGTACAAAGAGTTGAGGAGGAACAATGATGACCCAACCTTCTGCTGGCTGAAGGAAAATGTGTGTGTGTGTGTGTGTGTGTGTGTGTGTGTGTGTGTGTGTGTGTGTGTGTGTGTGTGTGTGTGTGTGTGTGTGTGTGAGAGAGGGAGATTGTTCGATAGAGAGAATTGGAGCATACAAGGTATCAGGGGCCGTTCCAGTAAAGAGCTACATATGGATCAGCAACCGCGATTGAGTCAACACCTGATTAGGTTAACAGCAATCTACAGTATTGATTTTTTCTAAAGTCAATCTGTCTTTTACATGGGCCAAACAGGCCAGTTAAATGGGAATGGAATGAGATTTACAATCTCAGGATTTTTCAAGTACTCGTTGGAGGTACACTGATATCTGAAATCCCCTCAGGAGTACAGATTTGATTTTTGACTTACTACTTTGGGAGAAAGGATTTATCCCTGAGACTCATTTTGCCGTTTCTATCATTATATCCTTTACTTCATAGTTCAGGGTCCCGATGTTATGGTTGTGTCAGTAGCTGAGTATGCCTGTTCCAACTGAGAATTCAGAATTGAGGAAATAACCACAGGCATGTTCTCAGATATGCTAGGCCTATGCTGAGATGGAGTTGAGCCAAAGCTCCAGTTATAAATCATTCCCTAAGTAAATCCTTTCTAACCCTTAGGAAACAGTGGCATTCTGGATCCTCAGGGGTTTATGTCATCTCAGAATCAGTATCCAGTTGTTATTGGAAGGTATGGGTAGTTCCTTTTCTCAACTCATAGTAACCCTGTGTATTAGGGTTCTCCAGAGAAACAGAACCAATAGGATATATATAGATATATATGAGGAGATTTATCACAGGAATTGGCTCACATGATTACTGGGGCTGAGATATACCACAGTCCTGCCATCTGCAAGCTGGAAAGTCAAGAAAACCAGTAGTATATCTCAGTCCATGTCCAGAGGCCAAAGACCCAGGGAGCCAATGGTGTAACTCCCAGTATGAGGCTGAAGGCTTGAGCATCAGGGATACACTGGCATTAAGTCCTGGAGTTTGAAGGCCCAAGAACCAATAGTTCCAATGTGGCATTAAGTCCTGGAGTTTGAGGGCCCGAGAAGCAATAGTTCCAATGTCCAAGGGCAGGAGAAGGTGGATGTCCCAGCTCAAGAAGAGGGAGGGAGAATTCACCTTTCCTTGGCTTTTTTGTTGTTGTCCTATTTGGGCTTTCAACAGACTGGATGACGCCAGCCCTCATTGGTGAGGGCAGATCTTTTTTACTCTCTCTATATGATTCAAATGCTAACCTCTTCTGAAAACACCCTCACAGACACACCCGGAAATAATATTTTACCAGTTATCTGGGCATCCCTTAGCCCAGTCATGTTTACACATAAAATTAACCATCACATCCTAACAAATGGCCCTAATCCCTTTAGAGTAGACTTCTAGGAATTTTCTAAGAAGATTTATACTTGTGGTATTATTGCAAGGTCCCTCCTGAAATATACCTGGTCTCACCTTTATTCAGGGGCTGTGGGTGTATTTACTGACCCAGGCCTGGAAATTGGATGAGGAGCCTTAAATCTGTGGGCTCAAGTCAGGCCTCTGTTTACCAGATGTAGGTTTTTATTGATGTTATACAAATCAAGCAGAACCTTAGTAAAACTGCCCATTTTTCTCAGTTCTTCATTAATTAGCACATACCAAAGATCCTTGTGGGTCAAACCATTTTGGTAATCGCTCTGGCTCTGCTGTCCATCATAGTCATCTTGCCCACTTTGCTTTTCCTGGTTTAGTGATGCTCTGTTGGCTCATTGAAGCCAGGGAGATCATTTAAGTAGCAGCTTCTTTCAACCTAGAAGGACAACCTCTACAGAGCTACAGAGCTTTTCAGGAAAGGTGGTGCTTCAATCTTCCTTGACTGAATATTGACTAAAGCAGTGTATTTCTCAGTGGTTTGGTTGGGTGGTATACTCTGAGCCCTCTTAGGAGATCTAGTTAGGAGATGGTTATACCTAATTAATCTATTCCAACGTTTCTGTCTTCTTAAGTCTTGGGATTTCTTGCTGAACACTTCCAAGGATTTTTTTTTTTTTTGTCATACTAAGTTCATTTCATGAAAGTGTAGCCTTATTTATAAATTCATCCTGGTCTATAATTTTTTTCCTTTCTCCATGGTCTATCACTCATAGAATCTATTTCCATGATATTCCCCCAGGTTAACCACAGTGTAAAATTAACTACAAAATATTTAAATTATTTTGGTATGTAAGCTGTTTACTTTCTGAATTAGACTTTGTACCATCCTCACCATGACATGTTTGGATTTGATTCTAGCTGACAATCTTAAGGCAATGAAAGATGCAAGGAGTGGAACATGAGAAAACTTGTCATTCTTTTGAAAGGTATCCTGCTCAGATGAAGCCATTAGAGGATCTTAGGTCTGGCAGGTCTCTACTTACCAGACAGGGAAGGAGGAACTGCTTCTGCTGACCAGGGTGGCACCCAGGGACTTAGGGATCTGGGCTACTCAAAGTTATCTGAGTCTACCCAAATGTCTTCATTCAAATGATCAGGCTACCACTTTCTCCCAATGTCCTAAGTTTTCCAGAAACACTTGATGAGGTTGAGAATTGACATATATGTACCATAACTTGAGCTGAGAACTTAAAATCCTGCACTGGTTATTTTCTTTTTTATTAGCCTCAACAATGTAGTTAGAAGACATTATTGACAGTCCCATGAACTTCATATTCTTAATTTTTACCGTAATATTTTATTGTAGCAGCTGCTTGGTTTGTCAAAGCCTTGACTCCAAAATGGGCTTCATTCCACATGATCACAGGTAACAATCTAAATAACGGTTTCACCAATGCACATCATGGATTTCCCTAGTCCCCACGATTTAGTTCTGGTAGGAGACTTTCTCTACTGAAACCTATTTAGGTCAGAGAGCAAATCCCAGATTTCCATTTCTTTGATACTCTGTTGTGGAGGTACACAGTTGCAAGGGCAGAATGTAGCCTGCTTAATAAGGGATTTACTGTACCATATTATATGGGTTGCAGAAATATTGGAAGGGTTGAAGAAGCAAGTTTCAGGATGAACTTCCAGAAATAATTCCCGAAGCCACAGAATGGAAATGGTTGCCAGTGTAGTTGGTGTTCCTGCTAAAATGAGGAAGCTGGGAAGCTATGGTTGTTAGCTCCAGAGCCATGCTGCAGTTGGTATGACCCACACCAGAAGAAGGCATGCTTCATTCTGTGATTCTCTTCTCACTTCCTCAGTTCTGAATTCAAGTTTCACCAAAAAAAAAAAAAAAAAGCCTCAGTTGGTGGAACCTAAATCATACTGGAACTTCATCTGCAAGTTCATCTGGGAAGTGTAGTTTTTATTTTTCCAGTCCCTGTAGTATACTAGAGGAAGATCCAAATAGAGGTTGAGAGGCTCAGTCTACTGTAATTCTTCAATGGATTTTTAATTGCTTTATACTTTTCTTTCTCCTACTTTTTATTTTTTTATTTGTATCTATATTTAGGTATTGTTCTGGTTTCTTTTTGGCTATTACTGTTTTGAATGTACAAGCTATTTACTAAAACAATGTGTGGAGAGAAACAGGGAGCATGATCTAGGGCAGCTGCCAGTATCACTTTGTGAACATTGTCTCAAAACATTTCTCACATAGTCACTGTGTCTTCTCTTGGGGCACTTTCTCCTTCACTTGGACAAATAGACAGTGAACTGCTACATATCAGTGGTTTTCCAAATTGTGAATTTGTCTTTATTTAGTTCTCTTATTAACTGACTCTGGTACCAACTGCATATATGATTATACTTTTTGCCTCGTCCCCACTCCAAATGCTGAGTTAGGAGTCTATGTCTCAGGAAATAAACGTGGCAAGTATAAATGGTTTGTCCTTTGGTCCCTTCTATTCTACGATTCTGTGTGGGTGGAACTGGGCACACATACAGAACTGATTGAAGCAAGTAAACAATAGTTGCTGAGGCTTCCTGGGCTCTGTCACTTACTTTTTAAGAACTCCGTTACCTGCAGGAACTCTGGAGAGGTATAAGTTAGCTTGTGGCATCCTCTCTGGATTTGGCAAATAGCTTTCACAGTTTATGGTTTGGGATTATGACCATTCCTAGTTTTATTAGAGTTTTCTTTTCTGCCTTTTGTTCTTTGTTATTTTGTGAGCTCAGCTAGTATAGTGTAATAAAAACAGCTTTATCATGATATATTTTGCCAGAAATATGGAAATAGGAAAGAGAGGGAAAGAAATATTTTAGATTTTTCTCTCTCTCAGAGTAGTTATAGTAAAACAAAAGTCAAGTGCCTTTTTTTAAAATTTTTATTTTGGCTGCACCACGTGGGTTGCGGGATCTCAGGTTGAACCCAGGCCACGGCAGTGAAAGTGCCGAATCCTAACCACTAGACCACCAGGGAACTCCCCTCAAGTTCCTTTTTACTCATGTGGCTTTTAACTCCTTTCACATGTCAGTGGTGCTTAATAGCAACAACATAAAGAGAGTGAATTTGATAACTCTGACTGGATGATTATATAGTTTGGGATCTAACTAATGGAAAATGCAAACGACAACTTAAACCTCTACACCGTTTATTAAATGTGGTAAATATAGCTTTTCCCTTGTATAATTCTCCTGAAGAAACTTCTTATCTGGGGACCCATCGAAAATTATGAAATTTTGCCTCTTCTTTGACCCATCTTCCCTTCAAAGCACCCTTGGATGCTGAATAGATTCAATAGTATATTAAGAATAAATGGCTTCCTTAGGGCTGTGGAGGGGAAACAAAAGTATTATGGGTATTAGGGCCAAAGTAAAACTAGTAATATTTAGGTCATAAATGGAAATGTCACTGTGTCCTGGCATGGTTTGCTTTGCATATTTATGATTTTAGTTATTTATACCCTACTTTGTTTTGAAAAGGATTTCAAGCAACTTACAAAAATATACAAAATAAAAACAAATAAGTGAGGAAATTGAGGTAAAGGGAAAATATTTTGGAAAAACAAGATGAAGCAAAGGGTAAAAGAATTTAACAAATGCTTGCTGCAGGATTCTGTCTACTTGCTTAAAGTGGGCTAGCTATTTGGCTCAGAGATTTCTAGAAGCCAGTGTAAAGAGGGAAATGTAATTAGTTACAAGATTCACAAACTTATTAAGATACAAACAAAGTCACTGCTCAGGGGACCTGTATAATATTCCTGGTACTAAAAAACTGGTTAAACTGTAATGACTTGTTTTCTTAACAACATTTGTAAGGTAAGGAAAACAACACATGTCACAGAGAAAATTTTGTGTAACTTCTTTTAGTAAAATTCCGTGGCATAACACCAAAAAGTCATTCATGTAAAATTTATTCCAGTGGGGGTTAGAATAGAAAAGTTCAGGTGCCGGATCCTACTGGTTTGTAGAATTTGAGTATTCAGATAAATGTATTCATTGCAAAGATTATATTTCTTTCAATTTTAATAATTGTTTTAAATTTATATATGATGCATATGTGTAAAAAATTCAACTAATATGAATAAATAAATTTAAAATCAAAACAAAACCCACTTCTACTTTCCAGGAGTACTCATTGTTAAAAATTTGGATTTTTTTTTTTTTAATATATAACCGAATGTATTAATGTACTTGTGGTGTGTACATACACACACTTAAAGACATATAGGCAGAATTACATTCTGATGTCCACCACTCGTAAATCCAGGGTCATCACTTTTAAGTCATATGCTTTGGTGAAGGGTCCAACTGCTTGTTTACACGGACTAATGGAATAATTTCGTTTGGGCAGAGTGCTCTTCATACTGCCAGGAAGAGAAGCCAGGGGCAGATGTGTCCTAAAGGATATCTGGCAGTACAGTTACTCAGGAATGTGCAGTGGAGCAGTCATGCAGGCAAGCTTTTCATCTCTGCCCCTGACCACCCATTGCCTCCAACCAGGCAGCACACATCACATATCTGCTTCCAGGCCAGAGAAGTGTAAGTGAAAACTCAAGTGAAAAAGAAAAGCTCTTGTCCTTGGTTGCTGCAAATGCTCTGGTGACAAAGAGCTGGTCAGGTCCAAAAGACCACACTGGTCACAGGAGAGAGAGGTTAAAACTCAACAAAAGGGGGCTTCCCTGGTGGCGCAGTGGTTGAGAGTCTACCTGCCGATGCAGAGGACCAGGTTCGTGCCCCGATCTGGGAAGATCCCACATGCCGCGGAGCGGCTGGGCCCGTGAGCCATGGCCGCTGAGCCTGCGCGTCCGGAGCCTGTGCTCCGCAACGGGAGAGACCACAGCAGTGAGAGGTCTGCGTACCACAAAAAAAAAAAAAAAAAAAAGAAACTCAACAAAAGGAAATGGACTTAATAGAAATATCAGTTCAGGGAGTTAAAATAAATATTACATATGTCCTAAGAGTTATAAACAAAGCTATCATGACCAAGGAATATGATTAGGGATTTATGAAATAAGAGTAGATAGTAACAATAATGTTATATGCTAATTATATCTCAACAAAAATAGCATAGACAGTAATGGCAATAATTAGAAGGTGTGACTATAAGGACTATGGTATAATTATTAACATTAAAATCTCACTTCACTTTTAGAAGAACAGAAAATCAAATGAAGATGAAATTAATGAGCTAGAAATGTGAGAAATGACATAAAATGGCACACAGCAACAAGGATTAAAGAAGCAAAAATACAAGAGAAGAGTTGATAGCATTAAATATTCCAGCATCTATCAAAATGAGTGCCAGATGGAGAAAATAGAATGGAAATGATATTTAAGGGAAGGAAAAGACAGAGAACTTGTGGACAGGAAGATATGGTTACTCGGATAAAGGAAAACCCCCAATCCTGAGCGGGATGTACGTGCGCACGCACTTACACACACACACACACACACACACACACACACACACACACACACACACACACACACACACACACACACGCTCTGAGCTACGTGGTAGATTTTAGAACATGAAGAATGAAAAGTCCTAAAACTTTCTATAAAGAAAATAGATTATTTACAAAGGAATAAGAATCTGATTGATGTGAATCTTTTTAGCAGCAACATCAGGTTGTAGAGGTTGATAAAATCAAAGACGAAGAATGCAGATTGGAAACAAAAAAGTTGAACGTTCAAATAAATAGATAGCAAATTCTAAGAGTAAAATATTTTAAAAGGAAACTAGCAAGAAAATAAAGGTTAAACAGGCAAACTAATAGTTTAGTAACAGGTTTTACCAAAGGAAGGATAGAAAGATGACAATGAATAAATCACAAGCAAAAGTCATACAGAAATATCAGCTAAACAATCTCGAGATATGGGAACCAAAACAAAACAAAACAAAACACAAAACTGAATTTTTTTCCTGGGTAGAAAATATCTTCAGGCAGGAAAGAAAAGGGGAAGAGGGAAGGAGAGGACAGACAGGCAGATGACTATTGGTAGGGAACTCATGTCTTAAAATTTTGAGGTGGCTCTCCTCTTAACTCTTCATGGGGAAAGAACCAAGAAAACTGATTCTAATATGATGGCCTTATACTTTGGCCCTTTACTTTAAACCTGCAGGAAACGTGTCTATACTTAGAATCTCAGTGGTAGTGGTTTTTTATTTCAAACAGGTGGTAGTTGGGTGTGGTGTTCTTGCGTGACCCATGCAGCTGTTGACATCACCTCTAAACATTTTCCACACAACTTGAATATCAGCATATATATATATTTTCTTTTGGCCATGCCACAGGTGTTGCAAGATCTTAGTTCCCCGACCAGGGATCAAACCCAGGCCCCTAGCAGTGAGGGCACCAAGTCCTAACTACTGGACCGCTAGGGAATTCCCAGTATCAGTGTATTATAGGAAGTTGAAGAAAATCACAAATACCCATAGACCTTTGTCCATAATTCAAGACAAAGTGTGTCACTTCACCATTGAGTGTAGCAGTATGTTAGTTGGAGTTGTCTCTAAAGCAAACACTAGGGCAATCTGCTTTGAATTTCTTACTTTAAAAATGGTTTATCATTTTTTTCATATTTGAAGTAAAAGATAAGAAAGAAAAAGAAAGGAAATGAAGAGAGGAAAGGAAACATTGGGAAATATCTCTTCAAGGCTTTGGTTCAAATCTGTACATCTCTGTAGATAGTAAATTCCATTTTTTCATCATTGATCTTTATATTTGGAGACAACATTCTTGAAGGTTATAGTATAGTAGTATGCTACTGCAAAATTCAGTAAACAACTGAAACCCCATCTGTGCTTGCTTCTCTGCTTTCTTTGTCTTAAGAACTACACAAAATAACACATGAGAGAATACTACACAAAAACCACTCCTTCTGGACTTGAATGTCATAAAACTAGACAGATAAAACCGTTTCAGTGAAATTTGTCATAAGCTGGCCAAACCTAATTAAATTACATCTCCAATTCAAAATGACACTTGATCATACATGTTTGTGGAGCTCTCATCTGGGTATACTCATGTTTAATGATCTTTTGTACTTTCAGCAACAAATGTTATATCTACTTTCCCATAGCTTTCCCCTCCTGTTAATGGAGTGAGAAATGAAATATGCTTTCTTAACTTCCCTTGGGCTTTAAGTAAAGTTAGACCATGACTAGGCAACCAGCAATGGGAAACAATGAGAAACGAATGACAAGTTCTCTCAAAATCAAATCCTTCCTTAAGGTCAGCTACCACATGCATTGCACTGCAGCTAATAATAATACAGAAGAAATAAACAAAGACTTGTAACCTTATTGCTCTTTCCTCCTTCCTCTGCTTTCCACACCCCAGGCTCTGTAGCCCTGAGAGTAGGTTGCTGTCAATGTTAACCTTACTTAGTAGGTTGAAACATGAAAACTAATATCAACAGAAACTGATTGACTTAACTGTGAGTTCCTTAAGGACAGGGATTGTATCCTATTGGTACTTTGAATCCCCAGACAGAGAACAATGCCTAGCTTATGTTTGTTGCCCAAGAATAACATAATGCCACTTCACATATATTTGTGGCACACAAACACACAGTTCTGCCAACCCTATCGTGGAAGAGATAAAAGTAGCGCCGTGAATACAGAACTCTGGACCCTCCAAAAACATAGCTCTGCTGAGATGGTCTTCTCTCTGGTTGTTCCAGGTTGATCTTTTTTAGAGGGTAGATAAGCCCACACTCACTTTATCACTGGGGAGTCGAAACATCTTCATTTTCAAGTAGTGCAAGAAACCAGAAAGATTTGTATGGAAACAGTTAGTAATATGGGACTATAAAAGTATCCAATTGGGACATTTTGTTCTTATTATTTTATCTTCAACATTCCTTATTTTGGGAATTAATGAACAGAAGAAGTTTTTCAATGCAATTAATGGTCCATGAGGGGCAATGTAGTGAGTGAAAAAAGCTGGGAGTCATGTGATCAACTAATATTTACTGGATTGTCTATTATATGTCAAATCTTTGCTAAGCTTTGGCTATCTCAAAGTGAGTAAGACAGATGTGGTCCCAGTTCTCCTTGAGTTGACAGCTTAGAGGACGTGATAGGCATAAAACTAACCAACTAAACAAACAACCCAGTAAACAAGTATGCTTCTTTTTTTTAAAAAAATTATTATTTATTTTTTATTTTTGGCTGAGTTGGGTCTTTGTTGCTGTGCGCAGGCTTTCTCTAGTTGTGGCAAGCGGGGGCTACTCTTCGTTGTGGTGCACGGGCTTCTCATTGCAGTGACTTCTCTTGTTTTGGAGCATGGGCTCTAGGCGCGCGGGCTTCGCTAGTTGTGGCTCGCAGGCTCTAGAGCACAGGCTCAATAGTTGTGGCGCATGGGCTTAGTTGCTCCGCGGCACGTGGGATCTTCCCAGACCAGGGCTTGAACCCGTGTCCCCTGCATTGGCAGGCAGATTCTTGGCAGGCAGATTCTCTAACCACTGCGCCACCAGGGAAGCCCCGGTATGCTTCTTAGGAAAGAAACAAGGTGCTGAGATAGGGCTCGGCATTGGTTTATGGGGTGCAGAGGGAACTGACTTCAGAGAGGGCACCGCGATTAGGTAATATATAGTCTGAGGTCAGGAGGAGAGCCCAGACCTGGGAGAGGTGTGTTCCAGACCAATAAACCACAAAAGCAGAAGCTTTGAGTTGGGAAAGAATTTTCATGTTAGATCTAGGTTGAATATAAACAGATTCCTCTCTGAGCATAAGCATCTCTGAGCATAAGATTGAAGCTCTTGATGAGTTTTCAGTAATAGATTAGAGTGTATTTAATCGCCTTTTCAGAATGTGTTAATTTAATCTCTTTTACATTAAACAGGCTCTTAAACAAGACTTCGGAATGCTGCTGTATCACACCAGGATTATTTTACTATCTATAGACATTTTGCATCTTAAAAAGCCGTACAAAAACATGTGTCTGTTTAGATGACCTTTCATAACTAATTCCAGTTGGGTTTTGTCAGCCAATTGTAATGCTTGTTTTCTTAACAGGCAAGTAACCTTCCTTTTCTTGGAGCAAGAACATTTGATATGTTAAATGATTAGAACAAGTTAAGTCCTTAGCAAACTCTGTTCACTAACATATGTCCCTCTGATACCAAACTACAGCCATAAAATGAGCCACAATAAAACAATCCCGGGGAACAGATCTCCTGTTGTCAGGATAAGAACATGCTAGTCTGGTCTGCTGGAAAATGAGCGACAGTACAATCTAGGTTGCTTCAGCTGAGGCAGCCAAGGTCATTCTGTATCAGCTGACAGCCAGCGTATCCCCAGATAACTTGTGAGCAAGCCTAGGATAGATTGGTAGAACTGCCTGATCACCCATTTTTGCAAACAGTACACACTCATTGCACGTCACTGAGGTTTTGTATTTGTTACACATTATTACTATGGTTTTATTAGATAACTCACATTGACCTGAGGGAATTTTGCTCCCTAAATAGTATGTCCCTTTTTACTCTTTCTACTCCTTCTATGCCTTGGCCACACCATTTCTAGCCTCATTTTAGGATGTTTTATCTCTCTGTTTTTCTATCTTCCATTTATTCCTATTGATATGAATTTCTTAGTTTTAAAATAATAGCTTCTTTCGACAGCCTGCTTATTTGGGGCAAACTCTTTGTGTGGTAGTCTTCTGGGGAGTTAGACAAGAGGACTCTTCCATAAAGAGTGAATCATAGCAGGAGGTTACTTCTGTGGATGTCCTGAATAATGTCCTTGGGGGTCTGGGTGACCAGAGAATTGTCAGGGTACCAGAGCAGTCTCCAAAAAGGGAAGGGTATTATCTCTGGCCATAGTTTCTTAGATTAGAGAACATGATTCAAGTTCAAGAGTTTTCAAGGGCCCTTACACCTGTCTTTCTGACATCCAGCCCCAAATTACCTTGTATTGTTATCTTAAATATATATGTGACATATCCTCAAAAAGATTGTAAACCTGTTGAATGTAGGCTTTGTTTTACATATGTTTTTGAAATCATGGCATGTTGTCCACTGTGCCCTGCATATAGTGGGCCCTAAGTCAGTGTACATTACTAATGATGATGAAGAATAATAAGAGGCTAAAGGAAGAAGAGAGATTTTGTGACGAATATCTCTAATTAATTTCACCCTCTCTTAATTTTTAAAAATCTTAGTCTGGGAAGATACATTCTAGATTTAAAAAGGAAGAAATTCAAATTCAAATTTTTTTAAAATTCTTAGAAAAGAGAAATAAGTGTGGAATGTACAAATCAAAATGGATAGTAGATTACACACTGGAGACTTTGAAATTACCAAAGTCGAGAAGTGCAGATACAACAGCCACCTACTGATTATTAAATTGATGAAGATTATAATTCATTGAAATAAGCAGTGGCTCCATATGCCTAAGACAGGAAGCTTGTTGGAATGCAGTTGCCAATGTGGAAATCATTGCTTAATGTTAAATTTGCTTTTAATCACTCCTTGGCAGACTTCTGCTAGCAATTATAACACAAAGCAAAATATGTTGCAACAACATGTGTGAAAATATTGAGTCTGAAATTCGTTTTATTTACAACACTCATCCTTTGCCTTATACTTGAAATTTTCACTGATTCCTATATTCATTTAGAATTTATGTCATAGCCCCAGTCTGTTAATAAAGATTAGCTATAGATTCAGAGAATCTTACTTTTAAAAATGACTCTTTCTTAATACAAAAGTAAGTGAGAGAGTGGCATGGACATACATACACTACCAAATGTCAAATAGATAGCTAGTGGGAAGCAGCCATATAGCACAGGGAGATCAGCTCAGTGCTTTGTGACCACCTAGAGGGGTAGGAGAGGAGATGCAAGAGGGAGGGGATATGGGGATATGTGTATACGTATAGCTGATTCACTTTGTTATACAGCAGAAACTAACACAACAATGTAAAGCAATTATACTCTAATAAAGATGTTTAAAAACAAACAAAAAACCAAAAAAAAAAAGTAATATATACTTACAGTAGTAGTCCACATAGTCTGTTTTAAATTCCTGACACCTACATACACAAGTTTGGTGTTTCCCATTTTTAGATGATTAGCATTAACACCCTGACCTTAATGAAATGGCAATATAATGGCCTTTGAAACAAACAAACAAAACATTTGATAGTCCAAGTAGCTGTTGAAGAGTATATCTGAACCTAAAGATGAAGAGGGATGCACGCTTGTCTTTAAACTCTCAATCGTGTCGTCTTAACTCCTTGTGCTCATGTGTGGTTCTTGTATGAATCTTCCAAGTATGGAAGATTCAACATGGCTGCAAATCAGTTGCTGCTCTTCCCATTGAGGGGTAGAATCCAATTCCTCTCTCCAGGAATTTTGGCTGGCTTTAGTGACTTGCTTAACTGATAGAACATGCTGGAGGACACTTTCTGGGACTTTTGAGGCCAGGTCCTAAGAAGACTTGCAACTTTTATGCAGGCCTACCAGAGCATTCTCTGGAAGCTCTGAGCTGCCACCTAAGAAGTCTGCCTAACCTGAGTCTGCCATGCTGCAGAAGTGCTCCAACTGACAGTCCCAGCTAGCCCTGCTTCCAGCCGTACCTTCCAGGATGTCAGACACTTGAGTAAAGCTGTCTTGGCCTCTCCAAAGCAGCATATTAGCTAGATGACTTCCACTGACTAGCTTCAGTCAATGCTACGATGAACAGAACCTTCACCTGGCTGAAGTTGTCTTAAATTCTTGGTCCATAAAATTGACAGTTATAGTAAAGTGTTTGTATTTTTAAGTCACCAAGTTTGGGAAAGTATGTCAGTTATCTGTTCCTGACAGAGAGCAAATCATCCCCATACTTAGTGACTTAAAATGATAGCAACCATTGTCTTTCAGTGTCTGTTTGGGTCAGGAAGTTGAAAGGGCACAGCAGGACTGGCTTTTCTCTGTTCCACCCTGTCTGAACTGGGAATTCTTCAAAGCTAGGAGTGACTTGATGGCTGAGGGCTTGAGTCATATGGAAATTTCCACTTCTGGGGGTTGATTTTGACTGTTAGCCAGGACCTCAGCTGGTCTATTGACTGGAACACCATGTAGCTTTGTGGTCTTTGCATAAGGTCTCTTCACATGGGCTAGTTTGAGCTTCCTCAGAGCTTGATGCCAGGTTCCAAACGAGATAGGTGAATGCCCTGTTGCCTTTATGACTTAGTTTTGGAAGTCACATATGTTCTTTTTGTTGTAGTCATAAGCCATCTAGATTAAGGGGAGGGACGATAAATCTTAGGTGACCAAGCCCGCATGTTTTTTTGCCTGGGATTAAGGGGTTTCCTGAGACACAGGGCTTTCAGTGCTAAAACCAGAAAAGTTCCAGGCAAACCAGGATGAGTTGGTCACCCTATTAAACCCCCTATTTTGGAGGAGTGTCAGAGTCACATTTTATTAAAAGTGGGAGACAGTGTTGGGGCCATCTTTGAAAAATAAATTCCCCCACAGGTGTTTTATTTATTCCAGAATGTATAGCTGGAACACCAACTGATGTTGCAAGGGCAATGAGCGATTCGTAGGAACATAAATTCTGTGAGAACAGAGATTTTTCTTTTTTTGTTTATCACTGAGTTTCAGGATCTAGAGTAGTGGTTGGCACAAAGTTATCGTTAATAACTATTTATGGAATGACTGAATGAATAAATGGTAAGTCCTGTAACACTCCATTACATAAAATCCAGGTAATATCTGACTTTACCGCCCTTTTCTTGCTTGTTAGTTACCAGAGGAGAAATTGTTTAAAACGTTTGTTTAAAATGAAATGACAGCCTTCCAGGGCGGTAGAAAGTAGAAAGCTAATCAAAACCAGTGAACTTTAGAGAATATCCCTCACTCTATGAGACCAGCCTCTGAATTCTCTCCCTTAGGTGTACTTCACAGGCAGAATCTTAGGTAACTGCAGCAGGGACAAGAAGAAGAGGGCCCTCAGGGCTCCTTACATTTGCCTGGAGGGTGTTCCTGTTGTGACAGGGTCCTTTTGGTTAGAAGCCATAGCCCTCCTCTCATTTACTCAAGTGGTGCTTAGGAATACTGCTTCTGCTTCAGAAAACCCATAAGGTGGAAAAGGGAGACTAGGGAAGATTCTAAAGCAAGAACCTAAGGCTTTGCTAGAGGAATAGAAGTTAGGAAAAATCAGGGGAGGAGGTCCATGCTTTACATCGGATTCCTTTAAAGGATGTAACATAGACCAATGTAGAAAATAAAGAAGAACAAAATCATCGGGAGACCATTTTGGCAGCTGGCTATACTCTGTGTTCATTTTCTCATCTTTCATATCAGGGAATTTATTAATACTTTCCAGAGTTTAAACATAGGGTTACATTATTCAGCAACTCCAATTTTTAGTGATTTTTAAATAGCATGTTTCTAACAGGGAGACATTGATCTTAAAGAATGAAGTCGTCTTTTGAGAAAAAATGGGAAATGAGATGGGTTGATAGGATCAAGATAGAGAATGGAAAAACTCAAAAGTCAGACCAAGGGGATTTTTTTCCTTACTGCAAAAGAGTGACTTTTCCTTTTTCTGTTTTTGCCTTGACATGTCAGTGCTTTAAATTGTTTCCACATGTTCTCCATAATTCTATAAGTTTCTTAATCCTGAAGTTTGTAAAATAGTCTTTAAAAGGTAAGAAACCTACTTCTATTTAACATTCCTCACATTGATGCTAAAATGAGAGGTTAGATGTTAAATTATATTTACAAAATAAAATAAGATTAATTTTCATAGAGAAATTCTGTAATATATGGCAACATTCCATAAAAGCCATAAATTTTACTGAGAAAACTTGTTATGGTGTTGAATAATTCTGGTATAAATTATTGACAAATGACAAAAAAGATTCTAATTTAGTTACCAAAATGAATTAAACACACTTGAAAATAAATCTCTTTAATAGTTTCATGCTATTTAAAAACTAAAATTTGGAGTTGTTATAATGTAGCCTCATGTTTCAATTTTGGACAATATTAATAAATTCTGTGTTATGAAAGATGAGGAAATGAACACATGGTGTAGCCAACTGCCAAGGTAGCCTCCACTGATTCTCATCTCCTGGCATTTGCACCCTTGTGTAGTTTGTTCCCTCTCTCATTGAATAAGGCCGACCTGTGCGACTTGTAGAAACTGTGTGAGATAATGAATGTTAGTTATTTTCAGCAATTAAGTTTTGAGATAATTTATTACATAGCAGTAGATAACTGATTCACACATAATAATTCCCAGTTTCTCTCTCATCTGTTTCCAAATATTTGCTCTTCTAATTTTAATATTTTAACATCACCAGGATTTATAACCTTATATTTATTTTGTGAGCATAATATTCCATTTTTTAGTCCTATCTCTGTATTTCAATGGAAATATAAAAATTTCAGAGCTCATGAACTGTCCTTTTTACTATGGCTTTCACCCTTCTGAGTATTTAAGTTTTGAATTGTATTCAGTTGGCTGGATTTCATCAAGTAGTTTTTTTTTTTTTTTTTTTAATAGGTCATAGGTGTTCTATTTCTACCTGTATGGTAGCTTGAAGCGAGACTAATATTTTCTAACTTGCTTATGAGTTGCTTTTTTTGTTTAGATAACTAGACTTTTTAAATTCATGAACTTTAGTAACTTCACCAAACATATATCAGTGGTAAACATTATCAGTTTTTCCTTGAACATGGTGTCTCCATTTCTTCTATTATATGCTTGAATATTTTTCCGTTCCATATTTTCAGTTTCCTCCTCAGGAGTTTAGGGATACTAAGTCAGTGTATGTACAAGCCTAATTAAAAGAGTGTTAAAAGCAGGGCCTCTAGAGTCAGACTAGGGTTCAAATAAGAGATTGACCATTTATTAGCTTGCTGATCTTATATTAGTATTTGAACCCTTTTTTATTGGTATGTGTATCAGTGTTTAAATCTAAAAATGAAGATACTAATATTAACTATCTTTTGACAATTTTGTAAAGATTAAATAATTAATGCATGTTAGGCATTTATAAGAAAGGTTAGAAAGGCTATCCTTATGTTTACTCCATTTGATGTTCATTGAGCATCATTGAGTATCTTTAAATTTCTTTGTTTCATTAAATTTTGGATATTTTCAGCCCTTGTTTATGCAAATAATTTTTCTATTCCCTTCTCTCCTTTTCTTCCAGGATTCCAGTTACACATATGTTAGATCATTTAATATTTAGGTCCTTGAGTCTCTGTTCCATCTCCATTATATCTTAACTATTATTCATATTTGAGAATTGCTATTGATCTATATTCAAGTCTATTTACTCTATCCTCTGTTAGCTCTTTTTTCTAGACTTGGACTAAGTCCATTCTGTGCAATTTGTCATTCATGTCATTTCAGTTCTTAAAACTTCCAGTTTTTTAGCTTTAACTTCTATGTCTCTGCTGAGATTTCCTATCATTTCATTCACCATGAGTATATTTTGTTTTACTGCATTAAGAATAGTTACAAAAACTTTTCTGCTAGTTTCAACATCTGTTTCGTTTCAGGGTTGATCTTGTTTGATTTTCTTTTTTCTTGAAATGTCTTTCTCCCTCTTTCTTTTTTTCTTTTCTCTTTTTTTTTTTTCTGTCAAGCAATTTTGGATTGTATTCTTGACAGTATGACTATTAAATTGTGGGGATTTTGGATTCTGTTATTTTTTTCAAATGAGTGTTGTTTCTTTTGTTTCATCAGGCTATTATCTTAGCTGGGGTTATATGTGCACTCTTTCGTTTGTGGAAACTCCAGTGTCAGTTTGCAATTTTTGCCTTTTGCTGATCTGCTTTGAATTGATGCAGCACATGCATGGTTCAGGGCCAGTGAAAGATGGGAGTAGACAGCATTTGGAATCCAATCTTTAAACGGATCTTTGTCTTCAAGGGTTCTCCCACTTTCTTCAGCTTCCATGATTTGCATGACTTTAGTTCTCTTGTTCCCCTGGCCAGAAAATCCTAAACTCTTTCCACTGGCACTTATCCTGTTGTGACATGCCAATACTCCTTAGTTTCTTGCTAACAGCCACAAAAATGGGAATTTTCTTGGTATAGCTCTTCTCTTCTCCTTCTCTTTCAGGTGTTTACACAACACAAGAATCTGTCTACTGTTCATTCTCCAGTGCCTTCAGACAATTGCATTTTGTAGCATGTCTGGATTTTACAGTTATTTTCTGTGGGAATTGCCTGGTAGGGTCTTATTCTGTCAATAGTAGAATCAGAAATTCCTCCTTATTTAAAAAAAAATTGTTCTTTTGTTTTAACTGGGCTTTGAGTCAAATAGTAGTAGATAGGTATTTTTTTATTCAACCATCTCTAACTAGAAGTTCTTCCAATTTGGTGCTTTTAGTAAAAGACAAAAACATATCTAGTTTACAGTTCTCTCTTACTCTTTGTAAATCTCCTTATAGCAAACCCAAGCACTAAAAGGGTTGTTTTTGTTGAACCTGTATTTGAAAGCACAGTCTTTCCATTATCATGTATTTCAAAGCACATCTCCAGGAACCAGTGAGAAGTTGTATAATCAAGGAGAACTAGGTTACTTGTTACCTGGGTGTCCTTGGATAAGTTGTTTACACTGTGTGCATCAGTCTGTCTGTGAATTTGGGACAAAATAACTATTAAAAGGATGGTGTCAAGGATTAAATGAGGTGATAAATATAAAGCTCCTAGGAAAGAATAGTTAATAAGAAAATGTTGATTGTCTGTTGAACTCCTCATTTCACATTTTGCTCATTCCTAAATTACATCTGGACCCTCTTAATTCCTTGTAATCTTTTCCTGTTTTTAAAATAATCTATACCATTTTATTTATAATTTTCTGTGATTATTTGAGATTTTAGTTTATACTTCTCATTACGTTTTAAGCTCTTCAAGGGACAGATTTTACTTATTTGTGTGTCTTTGTAATGCCTTGTATAGACTAGAAATATTCAGTATTCTGCAAATACTGAGTATTTGCAGAATTTGTTTTCTTGGGTTACCATTTCATCAACATTATAGCAGTTTCCTTGTGAGATATTGTAAAACCCAATATCTGTTCTTAAAATGCATGGAAAACTCTTATTACATTGACTTTCCCATTCTTTTGATTGTTTTTCAGTGTTTAAAAATAAACCTAAAGATTTGACTTAAAATTTTCAGATTCAAAAGCACACACATCAGTTTTATCGTGAATTCATAATGGCAAATGTTTCTCCATCTTAACTTCAAATGTTTTGGGAGCCTTATAATCAAGGACTAAAAATGTCAATAAAGCACTTCTCTTTCTTTAATCAGTATTTTTAAACAATTGACTACATGGTATTAACATACATCTGTATTGTTTTTTGTTCTTTTTTATTTCACAGAAATACTTGAGTTTTTTCAGGTACAAGCATGTTGTCTTTCTCTCTCTTCGATATGTGGTAGCTATTGTTTTTGTTTGCCCAGCACAAAACATACCCCACCGTCACATGATAGGAAAGGTAAATGATCTCAGCGATGCCAAAATGATTCTTCATTTTAGAAATATGAATCTCTAGTGGATATACACGATGACAGAAAGCAGCTAAAATAGAGTAATTTATGACAGTGTGACTCTGATAGAGTTTATGAACACCTTTTACTAAGGCTCCCTCTTCTTCTTGAAGTTTGATTTTTGAGCTCTACTTGTGGTACAGTGAGATACTAAGGTTCATTCCTTTTTTTGGTAGCATAAGTTAATCAGATTTTTTTTTTTTTTTTGGTTAAAAGCAAAAAAAAAAAGTACAGAAAATCTGTTTTTGGAATTGCTTTAAATATTATCCTCTTGAATACAAGATAATATCATAATTGGAATTTTTCTTTATTCTGTACTTGAAGAAAATCCTGTTCTTTCCCCTGTTGGATTTCTTGTTCCTGCCAGAGAACTTAAGCCAGTTGCTCAAAGACCATTGTAGAAAAGGCTTTAACTATCACTGCTCTAAAACAGAAAACCAAAGAAGGAAGAGGATTAGAGAGAAATCACAGTCTGGATATCAGGTGATATTGGGAGCTTGGAAGAAAATGTTCAGGTGTCGGGAAGCAGAATGCTCAGTGTAGGCCTTCTATGAGTAAATGCTCTGAAAACAGTTGTGACTAAGCACATAACATGGATTTCTGGAAGCTAAATGATTTGAGGAAAATTCTGCTTGCTTTTGAAGGAATCAATGTGTGCTTTCTTTTAATGATTTATCAAGCTATTTATAAGGTATTAATTATCTATTGTGTAAGGAAAAGTGTTTCTACATAGGTATTCTATCCTTAATTTACAACATTCGTGGATTACGAACAGCCTATAATACAAAGATCTGCTGCTCTCCTTTTCTCCTTTTACTATGGCCTCCTCTATTATCTCTGATGTCTTCCTTCATAGTTTATGTGTAGAATTAAGACTGAAGTCCCCTGAGCTCCTACTTAATACGTTGTTTTTACTGTTGAAAGCTTTTACACCTTCATAAGGAATGCTTAGTTGCTAGAGCCTCTCCATATGCTAATTCCTAGCTTCTCATGGAAGCTTAAAAAATGAGTCTTAGGAAAGCTTCCACTGCAGGAACTATATTAATACAAAGAGAATTGAGACAGTTCAACTGTTAAGGTCCCTTTAGAACACATTGGTAGCTGTCAGAAAGTTTTTGGTGAGGTACAGTTCAACTATTACCCCACAACCTCATTACTAAATTATAACGAATGCAAATCTTAAACTAAATTATTGAACAAACATAGATTACCAAGTGTGAGCAAAGCTGTATGTACAGCATCTTCTGATAGTTTGATTATGTTCCGGCTCTCTTTTTTAGGTGGCCTTAAGACCATCTTCCATAAAACATTTACTTGAAACAATTGCAGCAATGTGCTGAAGGCAGGGTTTGGTTGATTTTATATCCGGCATAAGGAAAACAGAATTCTGCACTCTAGGATCTGGATCCCAGAGCAGTTAAGACCTAGCCTCAAGCTCTGTGCCCAAAGATGCAGGTAATAGGGCTTCCTAGATTACTATACTTTCATGCAAGGGCAGGAGTGTCTTAAAACTTTAGGCAACCCACATATCTGGAATACCACTAATGTTACCACTAAGAACCCATTTAAAATATTTATCATGCTGACAAGCATTAATTTAATGAATGAAATCCCATTTTATTACTGATTATTCTAATTATTAAAAATCTAGTATTGATCAGAAATAAAGAAAGCTGAAGCCTTTGGAGTAGCTGTCTCTGAAGTGTGGCCTTTATCATACATATAATGCTAGGTGACCATCCCTGGAATGTGAATTTACAATTAAGATAATTGATTGAATCTAGGATGTAACTTAAGCTAAATAACACATACATAATACACTATTTTTATTGAGGTATTTTAATGAAAATTTAAGGTGTTTTTCTTATTCTGAAAATTTCAGAGATTATAAATGTTCATGGTTTTAAAAGTTCATGCTCAGGAATTCTATGATTCAAGACTAGTATTAGTTAAATTTTAGCCATGTTGATATTTAAGTCTAGTTTTGTATCATAGTTGGAAAGCAAAACTACTATGGAATAGTAACTCCAGAATTTCTGAATCTATTTGGAAGGAGAGTCTAATATGAAGCTGTGTTTGCATAACAAGGCCACTGTTTTTACTTGGATTTTATGTTTATTTGGATGGCTTTGAATGTGAGACTATGGAGGACCCTGCTTGGATATTTTCACTGGGCAGACTTATGAAAAACTCTTGTAAAAAGTTGAGAGGGCATATGTTTTATTTTTAATAATTCATCTGGAATACATGTAAAGCACTTATGCTCAAATTTTAAAATTTTGAATGTTTGATTATTCTGATCTGTAGGAGAGGCAGAATTATCTGGTGGATGGGAAGCTTGATTACAGAGTTTGATTTGAGCTCCACAAATGACAGTAAGATAGTGAAAGTTCCTTTTCTATAACTTTAAGCATTAGTATATACCTCAAGGGTCTAAACATAATGGCAAGTCTACAAGAAACAGGTTTATAGTCTAATAAAAAAGTACCATTTTATGTTCATAATATTTGTTCTTTTCCTAAGAAATTAGTAAATTGGAATATTAACACAATAGCAAATCTCTGTTGCTATCATATATATAGTTTCATGGGCCAATTGCAATTTTTAATATGATTCTTGAAAGTTATTCACAAGGCTGCTTTAACTATTATAAGACCTCACTTTTTCACTTATAAAACTATGATTCTCTCCTTGAAAGCCAATTATATTTGTAAATCATCATCTGATGAAAGAATCTGTATAAAATTTGTAAGTTCTTCCTTAGACTTCAAATTATGGTGAAATTTTTAAACATATGGTTTTCAGTTAGTATGAGCTTTCTTTCTTCTGCCTGAAAATCTTATTCTTTTCGGTTCTTTAGAAACTAGAGTCATTTGTTCTGTGTTCTTTAAAGTCTCTAATCTCAAAAGCTATTCTATGTTTCAAAAAGGCTTAAAGCTATTATGTGGTCCCTCAATTTAGGCAAAGAATGGATTTTGTGATCACTAACATATGGACAAGAATAAATAAGATCATTCTGAGAGAGAAAATATAATGAGAAGAGAATAGGGTAGAAGAAAGAGCCCCAAGGAATGCCAACATTAAAAAGTGAAGAAATAAGGGCAAAGGAAAATTTGAATATTATGACATCCTAGATGCTAAGAAAAAAGACGAGTGAGTAGCCAAATGTATCAAACACTGTTTTACACTTCTGGTGAAGTTGTAAAAGGTTGAAAAGACTATTGATTCCACTGTAACGGTGAGAATGGATAAACTAAAAAATAGTGTTTGTATTTTAAGTCATCAAAGAGTTGTAGAGTCAAATAAGTCTAAATAAATTCCAAATATAGACAAGCCTTTCCCATATTATCACAAGTCAGTGCCCACTTGCATTTCTGGGGGTAGTCTGCAGATCGTAAGCAAATGTAATAGTAAGCTTGTCATAGGCAAAGGAAAATTGTGAGGAAAACAGCCACACTGGGCTGACATGTTAAATCGGAACCTGAAGGAGTCTTTTAAGAATTCCCCTCTCCCCAGTTCTTCTCCTGTGGGAATTTTACTGAATAAGCTCAACTTATTTTTGCTGTGAACTTAAAACTTCCCTAGAAAAGAAAGTTTATTAATTTAAAAAAAACTCAACATACAGAATTTATTGGATTGGATTAACACCAGGGTAACTGAATTAAACAGAAGAAATTATTAGTAACAGGTCGTTAGAAATAATCAAAACAAAAGCATGTAGAAAAAGATAATTTAAAAATCACTGAATAGAAACGCAAATATCTGAGAGAATATATCAGATGGCCTAGTATGCATGTAATCTATGTCCCAGGGAAGAAAGAGAATGCGGCAGAAAAAAAAATATGAAGAGAGAATAACCAAGAAGTTTTCAAAGTTGATTGAAGTCTCAGACCACAGAATTAAGAAGCCTGCTGAACACCAGGTAGGCTAAACACAAAGAAAATCTTGCCGAGGTAAATCATAGTTAAGCTGTTGAAAACCAAAGAGAAAGAGAAAAACCTTAAAAACAGCCTTGGCTGAAAACGATTGATGACCGACTAAATTGTAGAAGCTAGAGACAATGGAATAACATCTTTTAAATGCGAAAAGGAAGTCAACACACAATTCTTTACCCAATGAAAGTATCTACTACAATTAAGGTGAAGAAAAAATGTCTTCAGACAAATTACAAGGTTATTCTTCACTAGCAGACAGTCATGAACAGTAGGTTAAAGAGGTTTTTTCAGAATGAAGAGAAATATGCCCAGATGGAAGACTGGCTCTTCAAGAAGAAAATGAAGAGCACAGGAAAGGGTAAATATGTGGATAAATATAAAAATATTTTTAAAAAAAATATTTAAAAGCAAATAACAATGCATTGTGAAATTTAAAATATGTAGAAATAAAATATACAACAGTAGCACAATAAGAACAAAGGGGGCATATGTAAGGTTCTTACATTGTTTGTGAAATTGTATACTATTAATTCAGGGTACACTGTAGTAAATTAAGGATGGATATTGTAATCTCTAAGTAACTGTTATTAAGTAATACATAATGAAAAGACCAGTAGAACAGATAAAATGGAATACTAAAAAATATTCAAATAATATGTAAGAAGCTATGAAATGTGGAGCAAAGGAAAAAGAGATGGGACAAATAAAAATCAATCAATCAATCACCACCACCAGGGTGGTGCAGTGGTTAAGAATCCGCCTGCCAATGCTAGGGACACGGGTTCGATCTCTGGTCCGGGAAGATCCCATATGCCGCGGAGCATCTAGGCCCGTGTGCCACAACTATTGAGCCTGTGCTCTAGAGCCAGTGAGCCACAACTACTGAGCCCATGTGCCACAACTACTGAAGCCCATGCGCCACAACTACTGAAGCCTGTGTGCTCTAGGGCCCACATCCCGCACTACTGAGCCTGCGTGCTGCAGCTACTGAAGCCCACGCTCCTAGAGCCTGTGCTCTGCAGCAAGAGAAGCCACCGTGATGAGAAGCCTGAACAATGAAGAGTAGCCCCCGCTCACCGCAACTAGAGAAAGCCCATGTGCAGCAACAAAGACCCAACACAGCCAAAAAAAAAAAAAAACTCAATCAGTAAGGTGAAAGACATTAGTCAACCATATCAATAATTATATAAATATTGATAGAATTAAAATTCCGCTTAAAATGCAGAAAATGTTAGCTTGGACTTAAAACTAAGACCCAACAAAACAGTTTATAGTTGGGTCTTGTTTTATAATCAGCCTGACATTAAGGCATTAAGAATAAGGATGCACAAAAAATCTACAAACAATAAATGCTGGAGAAGGTGTGGAGAAAAGGGAAACCTCTTGCACTGTTGGTGGGAGTGTAAATTGATACAGCCACTGTGGAGGACAGTATGGAGGTTCCTTAAAAAACTGAAAACAGAACTACCATAAGATCCAGCAGGCCCACTACTGGGCCTATACCCAGAGAAAACCATAATTCAAACAGATACATGTACCACAGTGTTCACTGCAGCACTATGTACAATAGCCAGGACATGGAAGCAACCTAAGTGTCCATCGACAGATGAATGGATAAAGAAGATGTGGCACATATGTACAATGGAATGTTACTCAGCCATAATAAAAAATGAAACTGAGTTATTTGTAGTTAGGTGGATGGACCTAGAGTCTGTCATACAGAGTGAAGTAAGTCAGAAAGAGAAAAACAAATACTGTATGCTAACACATATATATGGAACCTAACAACAAAAAAAAGTGGTTCTGAAGAACCTAGGGGCAGGACAGGAATAAAGACACAGAGGTAGAGAATGGACTTGAGGACAGGGGAGGGGGAAGGGTAAGCTGGGACGAAGTGAGGGAGTGGCATGGACATATATACACTAGCAAATGTAAAACAGCTAGTGGGAAGCAGCCTCATAGCACAGGGAGATCAGCTCCGTGCTTTGTGACCACCTAGAGGGGTGGGATAGGGAGGGTGGGAGGGAGACGCAAGAGGGAGGGGATATGGGGATATATGTATACGTATAGCTGATTCACTTTGTTATAAAGCAGAAACTAACACACCATTGTAAAGCAATTTTACTCCAATAAAGAGGTTAAAAAAAGAAAAGAATAAGGATGCAGAGAGGTTGGAAAAACAAAAGATTGAAAAGCCAATCATAAAAAAATCAATTTAGCTATAATTAGTATTAGATAAAGGAGATGTCAAGTCAATGAGTACTACCAGGAATAAAGAAAAAAAAATTGGAGAGTTTACACAACTAGATTTAAAAACTTATTCTAAAGTCACAGTAATTAAGACAGTGCGGTATTGGTGTAAGAATAAATAAATAGATCAACAGAACAGATTACAGTATAGACCTACACATACGCAGTCACTTAATTATTTTCAAAGGTGCCAATATAACTTAATAGGGAAAGAAAAATCCTTATAATAATTGGTGTTGGAGCAACTGAATAGCCCTAAAATCCAAAATTTTTATGACCACTTCACACCATACATAAAAATTAATTTGAGACATGAATATAGATATAGATATATATAGATCTAGACATGAATGTTAAATGTTAAATCACTAGAAGAAAACATAAAGGCAAAAATTTATGACTTTAGGGAAGGCAAGGATTATTTAGACAGGATACAAAAAGCAGTAACCAAAAAAAATTTAATGGTAAATAGATTTTAGCAAAATTAAAATTTGTTTTTATCAGTAGACATAATTAAATAAATAAACCACAGAGTTGGAGAAAATATTTACAATATATACATCTAACAAACTACTCATTTATAGAATAAATAACTCACTTGTAATGAATAATGATTCATTTTTAAGTGACTAATAAAAAGATAAACAACCCAGTTCAATACATAATGTGGGTGAACCTGCATTTCACAACACAAAATATTTGAATGGTCAGTAAAAGCACAAAAGGTGCTTCATCATCAGGGAAATAAAAATTTAAACTGTAATGAGACATCTCTCCATGTTTATAAGAGTAAAACATTTTATTAAAAATAAAAGATTTACAAAATCAAGTGTTGGTCAGGATATCTCATGCATTACCGGGGGTGTGTAAAATGGTACAACCACACTGGATAATTCTTTTGCAATTAAACATACACAAACCTTTGACTTTGCAAGTCTACTCCTAGATATATCCCACCCCCCCACCCCCAAATGAGTGCACATGTTCACAAAAAGGTTTGTACAAGAATGCTTATAATAGTTTTGTTCATAAGAGACTGGAAACAACCCAAATGTTCAACAGGAAATATGTAAACAAATTGTGGTTAATTCATACAATGGAACACTACTATGTAGTGAAAAGTAATAAACTACAAATACACTCAAACACATTAGCAAATCTTTAAAACATTACTGTGTGAAAGAAGCTAGACACAAAGAATACATACTGTATGGCTCCATTTTTAAAAAACATTTTATTCAAGCATAGTTGATTTACAGTGTTGTGGCAGTTTCAGGTGTACAGTAAAGTTAATCAGTTATATTCATACATATACATATGTCCACTTTTTTTAGATTCTTTTCCCATACAGGCCATTAGAGAGTATTGAGTAGAGTTCCCTGTGCTATACAGCAGGTCCTTATTAGTTATCTATTTTATATATACTAGTGTGTATATGTCAATCCCAGTCTCCCAATTTATCCCTCTTCCCCTTTCCCCCCTGGTAACCATAAGTTTGTTTTCTATATCTGTGACTCTATTTCTGTTTTTAAATAAGTTTATTTGTACCAGTTTTTTTTAGATTCCACATATATAAGCAGTGTCATATGATATTTGTCTTCGTCTGACTTACTTCACTCGGTATGACAAGCTCTAGGTCCATCCATGTTGCTGCAAGTGGCGTTATTTCATTCTTTTTTATGGCTGAGTAATATTCCACTGTATATATGTACCACATCTTCTTTATCCACTTCTCTTTTTAACCTTTATTATCCAGGTGTTAGCTATTTTGGACTGGTTCTCTAATTTTATCTATTTTTCCTTGTCATTTCTTTGTCATTTTGTTTCCTTTCTTGGAGATTATCTCAACTACATTTTCAGCCTTTCTATTGAATTTTCCATTTCTGGATATCTATATTTATTTTGAAGACTTCTTTATTAGTCTCTGAATGCTTTTTTTTAATCCATCCTTTTCTTGCTTCATGGTTGTAATGTGTTTTCTTATTAATGATGGATTTTGAAATTTTCTTCTTCTGTAATGTCAGTTTCTTTAAAGTAGCTTTGTTTGAAACCATGTTAAAGGTTTTACTCAAATTTCTGTTGTCTTTGCTATTATCCTCATAATTAAAATTGGGAGACTAAAATGGTAATTGGAAACTCTGAAGATACAGGTGAAAATTACTGACTTTAGCTTCTCTAGAATGATCTGAATGGGATTTTTGCTGGAAACTCCAGTATCCCAATACTTTTAGATTTTCCTAAGACTGTGTGGATTTCTAAGAGAGTTTTCTTTTATGAAATATTCTCTTTGGAATGCAAAGGTCGGTGCTCTGGCAGTTGAGTGGGGAAAACAGGTTATGTGTCTCAGCTTTCAGCATTTAATATGTTATCCAGTTAATGTGAGTCATTTAGTCCTTCATTTCTCCAGAAAACAATTCTCCAGTCTTCAGCCAGTATTGAGGAAGGGTGGCTGTCATATTATGAAGAGGAAAGTGTGTCTAGGGAAACCCTAGTTTATCACACATCTTTTACCAAATCCTCCTTATTTTAAAATTGGTTGCTGTTGTCACCTCTCTTGTTTTTCTTGTGAATTTTTGTCTTTAAAATATGCAGTTGGAGTGAGGTTTTTGAGGCAGTGAATTGGATTTGTTTGTTAAATGTACTCTTTTAACTCAGAAGATTTTTTTATTGACTTCAGAGGGTAATAGATGAAGTCTTGTTCTTCCATTTATGAGAATACTTCTTACTATGACAATTTAAGTATGTAAAATTAGAATATATCTAATAAACTTCATGTATCTTTTAATTTATTTTAAGCAGTAATTATATTTATGAATGCAGAATATTTTTAATGACAACAAGCAAATTATCTCTGACAACAAAATTTAAATATATTAATTGACTACTAATTATTCTAGTGTGTTTGGCTATTGGCAATTATTTAGAATTTAGTCACAATAAATTCACACTGTACATATTCCTTTTAAGTATTTTCCAAACTTCTCTTCTAATTGATTATTACCTTCATAAGAAAAGTTTGTCTTTATCACAACTCTAAACTCTAGAACCTACAGTAAGACTGTCCTTGCTGTGGGTATTTCTTATATGTCTGATGAGAGCACTCACTTTATTTTGTGTGCATTTAAGAGAGGGAAGACCAGCAGGACTGAAGTACATCATACTCTAATTACTTGTATTTCATAGTTTAACAACTGATAGGTGGGTAATCCAGAGAATCCACTTACATAACATTTTTAAAGCTAGTAAAATTTCATAAAACCTTAAAAGAACTTATTTTGGTTTTCTTTTATGGAATTCTTATTAGAGTGATCCATCTGATTATCATTTGTACACTTAGGCAGAATAAAGTCTTACTGGCACTTTATATGACACAGTCAGTTCTGAGCTTCAGTTTTTCCAATTGCTATGCCAGAACTATTTTAAATTGGTACCTGAGCCTAGCACTGCTTAATATGTTCCTTGGACCTTACTTGGTAAAAGATAAGTTTATGTTTTCAATACTATCCTGTGATTTCTGTTTTTAGTTCTGTTTAATATGAATGTTTTAAATTTGCATGATTTTAACAACAATACAATGTTAAAACCTGAGGGCTTTTGGCTTTACAGAGGAAATCAAAATAAATAAAGGAGGAGGAGACTGAGTTTACATATTCAGATAGCTTTTTATAATTTTCAGAAATTAGACTTGAGCTGAGTCACGGTGTTTGAGAAAATTTTTTCATTTAACTTTTGCAAAGACAACATTTAAAACTTCTTTTCAAACTAGAATAGATGGATATTGTAACTGTATGTTGCAATCCAATTTTGTAACTTTATGGTTTTTTCTTCATTAAACCTAATTTGTGTTGTTTGAATAAATAACTCCTGAAAGAATTCCCTAACTCAGAGTGAGGTCTGAAAATATATAGCAAGTTACCTGCTTTTCTCACTATTTTGAAACAAGGTTAGTTTGATTTATAAATGCTGGGTTAAGTGGTTTTATTTAATATTTGTTGTTCCTCAAAGTAGTCTGGCCCTTCTAAAAGAGCAAGTTATTGATTTTTTTTCCCCAAGAATTGAAGATATAAGAGTGAGATGAGAGTAGTGTTAATCATGAAAATGGGACTTCCCTGGTGGCGCAGTGGTTAAGAATCCACCTGCCAATGCAGGGGACACAGGTTTGAGCCCTGGTCTGGGAAGATCCCCATGCCATGGAGCAACTAAGCCCTAGTGCACCACAACTACTGAGCCTGCTCTCTAGAGCCCCCCAGCCGCAACTACTGAGCCCCCGAGCCACAACTACTGAAGCCTGTGCACCTAGAGCCTGTGCTCTGCAACAAGAGAAGCCACCGCAATGAGAAGCCCATGCACCACAATGAAGAGTAGCCTCCACTCGCTGCAACTAGAGAAAGCCTGCACACAGCAATGAAGACCCAACACAACCAAAAATTAATTAATTAATTAATTAATTAAAAAAAATGAAAATGACGTTCATTTGAAAACAATTAAAATGAGTGATAGTCTAGGCTAGGTTTCTTCCTTTGGCATATGAGAGTCCGAGAAAGTAAGAGTAATAAACGTTATGAACACTTACTATGTGGCAGACCCCTTTTTCTAAGCTTTATATGCATTAACTCATCTTCACAACAGCCCTGTAAAGTAGATACAGTTATTATTATTCCCATTTCATAGATGAAGAAACAGAGGCAAGTCATGTGGCTGATAAATTGTAAAGCTGGGCTTAGCATCCAGTCTGGTTCTGGAGTCCACAAGCTTAACCACCAATCTAAATTGCTGCTACTAAAAGAAAATTCTCCAGAAAAATGTGACATTGCTCCCAAATAAAAGAAGAAAAGGAAGGGGGAAAAAAAGAACATAGTCAAACCAAATGATTCAAGGTCATTGTGGCTGTGGTTAAACAAACAAGACACTGATCAGTATTATTGCGAGATTTTAACTTACTTGGCTTATATAGAGAAAAGAGTGAAATAAAGATGACTAAAGTAAATTTATCACATTAAAATCAAGAAGAAACACAGTACATCTTGTAAATTTAGTAATTTTTCTTCTCAGTTATTCTACTGACATTATTGTAATGGCAAATGGAGGATTGAAGTGGAAGCAGTTTGAGAGTCACATTAACACATATGTATAACTGAATCACTTTGCTGTACACCTGAGAACAACTAACATAACATTGTTAATCAACTGTACGCCAGTATAAAATATAAATAAATGAACTTCCTGAAAAACATTTTTTTGAAATGCTTATTAGACACTGAAGCAGTGATGCCAAGTAAGCTGTGGGGTAAATGTAACTTAAACTGAGAAGAAATGCCTGGGCTGGAGATAAAAATTGAGGGATCTGGGCTTCCCTGGTGGCGCAGTGGTTGAGTGTCCGCCTGCCCATGCAGGGGACACGGGTTCGTGCCCCGGTCCAGGAGGATCCCACATGCCGCGGAGCGGCTGGGCCCGTGAGCCATGGCCGCTGAGCCTGCGCATCCGGAGCCTGTGCTCCGCAACGGGAGAGGCCACAGCAGTGAGAGGCCCGCGTACCGCAAAAAAAAAAAAAAAAAAAAAAAAAAAAAATTGAGGGATCCTTATGACATAATGGTATTTAAAGTCATGAAATTGGTCAGTATTACCTAGGAAGAGGATAGAGAAAGAGAAGGAAATCTTATGTTCAGGCAAGAGGAGAAGACAATAAAGGAAACTGGAAAGAGCAGTCCCTAGAATAAGAGGAAATGCAGGAATGCGTGGTGTGAGGAAAGCCAGGATAAGAAAGTGAGAGCAGTCAAACATGCCTGAGCCTGCCGAGGGTTAGATTACGTGAAAGACGTTTCACTGGGTTTAGCAATGTGGAAGTCACTGATGAATGTAGCAAAAGTAGTTTCAGTGGAATGTGGACAGGGAAGCTAGTTTGGGGTGGATGGAAAAATTAAGAGGAAGTGAGCATGAGTAGGCTAATATAGAGAGAGGCTTAGTAGGCTGATTCTACCATACTTCTTACAATTATTCTCATCAGACACCCAGCTTTAATCACTGCCCTCCTCAACTCTGTGGAACCATCATTCACATGATGCTATCGTCTTTTCTCTGTATTTGTTTACCTCTTATTTATCCTTCCACCTCATCTTTTCCTTTAAAATCTTATCACTGTATCTTAGGGAATTCACTTTCTATGGTTAAAAGTCCTCAGCCATATTTTTGAATGTCATCTCTACTTCCTTACTTTATCTCTGGCTTGACTGGGGACATTACTTGTCTCCCCTCATAGACCATACAGGCCAGGAATGGGAGCATTATCCTTGTTCACTATTGCTGTTTTCAGGCAATACTCCTGCTCTTCTGAGTTTTCCCAAAGAGTTGGATGGGGTTTTAGTTATCTTCAGAGTAGCAGGGCTCTCAGAGAGTCTTGCATATAGTATTCATTGTACTGCATACACCATTTTATGTAAGAGACTTCAGCATCAGCGGATTTTGGTAACCACAGCCCAGGGATTCTGAGGTATGACAGTAGCCTTTTCTGTTGCTGATGATGTTCAAGGCTCTTACTTGTATTTGTTTTTTCTCTCTGTGTGTCTTTCTTCTGACGCTTGGTCCTTGTAACTTGGATCACGGTATTTTAAATCAAGGCACAGAGGTCATACTGAAAATAATTACTAATTTTACAACAGAACTATAAATAAATATGTTTATTTAAGGATTTTCAAGTTATCCTTTCTTATGATTTACCAATATTTGGTTTTCAGTTTTGATCCTTATAGTTAAATACATAAATATTGTTATATACACACTGTGTATATAACAGTGAATTTGTATACTCAGATTCACATGAAATAGGTGAAGGAGAATAGGCTTGCAGGTGATAGTAATGCTTTTAAGGTATATTTTATATACAATTATTTTTCTTCAATCCAAGAAGACAGTGTAGGAGATGTGTATTGTGAATTTAGTTAAGATTTTCATTTTAATATAATCTCCTCCTTTTATGTTTATTCTAGGTATTTCTAGAAAAAAATTGTAAGCTAATCACACATTTAGTTAACTCAGTATATTATGTATTCTCCTCTTCTAACAAATTAGTTTATCATAAAGTTATTTATCAGTTCATTCATGGAATATTTAATATATGATTCATTTTGGGAAGATCGGATTCATATATATATTTTCAGGCCTACAAATGTAGGAACAACGTACTCACATTTTATAATTGGACAATAACTTTGATTATTATGCCCCTTACAGTTCCAGGAATTTAACTGATAAATATGGGAAGAAAACCTGGAATATACATACAGTCACACTAGAAAATGGGTTAGAGCCTCTCAGGATTGTACAATCCTGAATAAGATTGTGTTACTTGTTATATAGAACAGTATCAATGACAACCTAACATTTCATTAGTTTGTTTAATTTAAAGAGATTAACTTTATTCCTAGAATCAGCAGGCTACCCTAAAAGGAATATCAGAATACCTGTTCCTGTCTAGGCTTTTATCTTTCTTTAAGTAATTAGAGATACTTATTATTGGGGGTTAAATTAATAGTGGTAAAATAGCTCAGATATTTCAAAGTGGTCAATGATACAACCTAACCATTCTTTAAAAAAAATAAGAATTACATGAGCTGGGGAGTTTGAGAAATCTGAGTGACCAATGTTCCCACACCTGGAAATAGGATTGTGTGTGCATGTGTATCTGTACATTTATTTCATTTTTTTTAATTAATAAACTTTATTTTTTAGAGCAGTTTTAAGTTCATGGCAAAATTAAGGGGAAGATTGAGAAATTTCCCATATACCCGCTACTGCCACACATGCACAGCCTCCTCCATTATCAGCATCCCTCACCAGTATATGCTTATTACAATTGATGACCCTACACTGACACATCTTTTTTTTTCCTTTTATTACTTACATTTATTTACATTTAATGTAAATGGTCTAAACATACAGTCATCAACCATGTGGTCCAGGCTCAGATATATCAACTGAGATATATAATTTGTCACCACAAAACAATTTCAAGATTTTAAGGTTTTTTTTGTTTGTTTGTTTGTTTTTTTGCGGTACGCGGGCCTCTCATTGTTGTGGCCTCTCCTGTTGCGGAGCACAGGCTCCGGACATGCAGGCTCAGTGGCCATGGCTCACGGGCCCAGCTGCTCTGCAGCATTTTGAATCTTCCCGGACCGGGGCACGAACCCCTGTCCCCTGCATCGGCAGGCGGACTCTTAACCACTGAGCAACCAGGGAAGCCCAAGGTTTTTTTTTTAATTTTATTTTTTAATTTTTTATTGAAGTATAGTTGATTTACAATGTTGTGTTAGTTTCTGGTGTACTGCAAAGTGATTCAGTTATACATATATATATTATTTTTCATATTCTTTTCCATTATGGTTTATTACAGGATATTGAATATCATTGCCTGTGCTATACAGTAGGACATTGTTGTTTATCTATTTTATATATAGTAGTTTGTATCTGCTAATTCCAAACTCCTAATTTATCTCTTCCCCACCCCCTTTTCCCTTTGGTAACCATAGGTTCTTTTTCTATGTCTATGGGTCTGTTTCTGTTTTGTAAATAAGTACATTTGTATCTTATTTTAGATTCTACATATAAGTAACATCATATGGTATTTGTCTTTCTCTTCCTGACTTATTTCACTTAGTATGATAATCTCTAGGTCCATCCACGTTGCTACAAATGGCATTATTTCATTCTTCTTATGGCTGAGTAATATTCCATTGCATATATGTACCACATCTTTATTCCTCTGTCAGTGGACATTTAGGTTGCTCCCATGTCTTGGCTATTGTAAATAGTGCTGCTGTGAACATTGTGGTGCATGTATCTTTTCAAATTACGGTTTTCTCTGGATATATGCCTAGGAGTGGGATTGTTGGACCATATGGCAACTCTATTTTTAATTTTTGTTTTTTAAACATCTTTACTGGAGTATAATTGCTTTACAGTGGTGTGTGTGTTTCTGCTTTATGACAAAGTGAATCAGTTATACCTATACATATATCTTCATGTCTCTTCCCCCTTGCATCTCCCTCCCTCCCACCCTCCCTATCCCACCCCTCTAGGTGGTCACAAAGCACCAAGCTGATCTCTCTGTGCTATGCGGCTGCTTCCCACTAGCTATCAGTTTTACATTTGGTAGTGTACATATGTACATGCTACTCTCTCACTTTGTCCCAGCTTACCCTTCCCCATGCCCATGTCCCCAAGTCCATTCTCTAGTAGTTCTGTGTCTTTATTCCTGTCCTGCCCCTAGGTTCTTCATGACCATTTTTCTTTTTTTTTAAGATTCCACGTATGTGTGTTAGCATACGGTATTTTTCTCTTTCTGACTTACTTACTTCAGAAATAAGTATGACAGACTCTAGGTCCATCCACCTTACTACAAATAATTCAATTTCGTTTCTTTTTATGGCTGAGTAATATTCCATTGTATATATGTGCCACATCTTCTTTATCCATTGGATCTGTCGATGGACACTTAGGTTGCTTCCATGTCCTGGCTATTTATTGTAAATAGAGCTGCAATGAACATTTTGGTACATGACTCTTTTTGAATTATGGTTTTCTCAGGGTATATGCCCAATAGTGGGATTGCTGGGTCATATGGTAGTTCTATTTGTAGTTTTTTAAGGAACCTCCACACTGTTCTCCATAGTGGCTGTATCAATTTACATTCCCACTAGCAGTGCAAGAGGGTTCCCTTTTCTCCACATCCTCTCCCGCATTTACTGTTTGTAGATTTTTTGATGATGGCCATTCTGACCGGTGTGAGGTGATACCTCATTGTACTTTTGATCTGCATTTCTCTAATAATTAGTGATGTTGAGCATCTTCATGTGCCTGTTGGCCATCTGTTGTCTTCTTTGGAGAAATGTCTGTTTAGGTACATTGACACATCTTTTTTTTTTTTTCTCCCGTTGTGGAGCACAGGCTCTGGATGCTCAGGCTCAGCGGCCATGGCTCACACGCCCAGCTGCTCCGCGGCATGTGGGATCTTCCCAGACCGGGACACAAAACCCACGTCCCCTGCATCGGCAGGTGGACTCTCAACCACTGCGCCACCAGGGAAGCCCCATTGACACATCTTTATCATCCACAGTTCATACTTCACATTAGGGTTCATTCTTGGTATTGCACATTCTGTGGGTTTGGATTAATGTATAACGACATGTATCCACCCTTGTAGTATCATACAGAGTATTTTCACTGCTCTAAAAATCCTCTGTGCTCTGCCTCCCCACAACATGGCAATCACTGATCTTTTTACTGTCTCCATAGTTTTGCCTTTTCCAGAATTCGAATAGTTGGAATCATTCAGTGTATAGGTAGCCCTTTTAGACCGGCTTATTTCACTTAGTATATGTTTAGCCTTCAGGTGTTTTCATGGGTTGATAACTCATTTTTAAAACTGAGTAATATTCCATTGTCTATTTATACCACAGTGTATTTATCCTTTCACCTTCTAAAGCAGTGGTCCCCACCTTTTTGGCACCAGGGACAAGTTTCATGGAAGACAATTTTTCCACGGATGGGGGGCAGGGGGATGGTCCAGGCAGTAATGCGGGCGAGGGGGAGTGGCAGATGAAGCTTTGCTCACTCGCCTGCCGCTCACCTCCTTGCTGTGTGGCCCGGGAATTGGCGACCCCTGTTCTGAAGGACATCTTGAGTGCTTCCAAGTTTTGGCAGTTGCAAATAAAGTTGCTAAAAGCTTCCATGTTCAGGTTTTCATATGGACAGAGATGTCAACATTTGAGTAAATAGCAAGGATTGTGATTACTGGATTGTGTGGTAAGAGTATGTTTAGTTTTGTATGAAACTGCCAGACTGTCTTCCAAAGTGGCTGTACCATTTTGCATCCTCACTAGCAGTGTATGAATTTGTGTTGCTCTGCATCCTCTCCAGCATTTGCTCTTGTCAGTGTTTTAGATTTTGGCCATCCTAATAGGTGTATAGGGTATCTCATTGTTTTAATTCTCAGTTTCCTAATGAAACATGATGTTGAACACCTTTTCACATGCTTACTTGCCATTGGTATATCTTCTTTAGTGATGTGTCTGTTAAGACCTTTTGTGCATTTTTAAAAATCATATTATTCATTTTCTTATTGTTGAATTTTAAGAATTTGTAAATGATGGATGACAGTCCTTTATCAGATATGCCTTTTGCAAATACTTTCTCCCAATCTGTGGCTTGTCTTCCCCTTCTCTTGACATTGTCTTTTGCAGAGCAGAAGTTTTTAATTGTAATGAAGTCCAGCTTATCAATTATTTCTTTCATGGATTGTACTTTGGTGTTGTATTTAAAATGTCATCACCATACCTGTCACCTAGATTTTCTTCTGTGTTATCTTCTGGGAGTTCTGTAGTTTTGTATTTTACATTTAGATCTGTGATCCATTTGAATTAATGTTTGTGAAGGGTGTAAAGTCTGTGTCTAGATTCTTTTTTTTTTTTTTTTTTGCATGTGGATGTCCAATTATTCCAGCACCATTTGTTGAAAAGACTATCCTTGCTCCATTGTATTGCCTTTGCTCCTTTGTCAAAGATTAATTGACTATGTTTGTGTTGGTCTATTTCTAGCTCTCTATTCTGTTTCAGAGAGCTATTTGTTTATTCTTTTACCAATATCATACTGTCTTAATCACTGCAGCTTTATAGTAAGTTTTGAAGTCAGGTAGTGTCAGTCCTCTGACTTGCTTTTCTTTACTTGAAAGTCTCTTCCTAGTTGCTCCAGTACCTCTACAACTACTTTATTTCAGTGGGTTCATGCTTGTGTATTTTTTAATCCTTCCTGCTCTTTTGAAGCCTGTCCTGACCACCTTATGAGTCACTTCCCATTCTTTGTTTATTTAATAATTTATATTGAAATTTGTAGCTAATTGTCTTTTGTTTTTTTAAATTTACATGTGGCAAGCTTCTTCCCTGAACACCTCTCACTCTCATCGGAAAGAAGTGTCATTGAAAGTAAGGAAAATCAACAAGTCTCCACCATAATTGCCTCAACTTCCCATATGTTCCCCTTGCTTGCACTGTCACACTTTCCCATCCATTTCATAACACCTTACCTCTTGTCTCTGCATGTCCCTTGATTGAATGTTCTCCTTTCTCCCAGCCCTTGAATTGGCTAATTCCTACTCAAGACTAAGCTCAGACCTAATTTCTCCTTCTACTTCCAAGCGGGCAGAGGTCTTCCTGAACTGTGCTCCAGCTTTATTCATTTCTGTCATATTTCATTTACCATGCTGAGCTTAACTGCTGTAATAGATTTCTCAGTTTTCTGAGGAAGAGGACAGTTTCTTATTAATTTTGATACCCACGAACAACTATCCCAGTGGCCAATACGTAGCAGTTGCTCCATAATGTATGTATGTTGAATTCCTGATTAAAACTAGAGCTACTGGAAATTGACTGCATCTGGGTGATTCTCTGAATGTCTAATTGTCCCTTAGCTTACTTTCTGGTACTAAAAAAGATAGAGAAGTAGCCTGAGCTTTCAGTGGCAAACCTGGAACTTTAGTATAACCTGTCTTATATCTACCAAGTAAGCACAGTAAGATGGGACATTTCTTTGTTTCTTTTACTTATTTGTTTATGTCTTAACAATTCATTTTCAATTCCTGAGTAGCTTGGAGGAAGTAATTTGAAGGGACCAAAATTTTCCATTGATTTTTTACTACATTTTAACTAAAGAAATTTTTTTGGCATTGAAATAATTATATAATTACAAAGCAGAGAGCAGAGTAAAGCAATATTTATTTTGACCAGCTACTATGCCCAGGCTTTGAGCCTGGCACTCTGGTTTCACTGTCTCATTAAATTCTCACCATAGCTCTAAGAGAGAGGTACGATTATCATCATTTTAAGATTTAAAATGAAAACAAAACAAATATCTGAAGCACAACTATGATACTCTTATTGTAGTGCTGTCTCCCTTCTTAAAGGAATGTGACCAATGGCAGTTATATGTTTTGTAAATATGGAATTATTTTAGAACAATGCAATGATCTTTTATTTTGGATTTTAGCCATTTTGATAATGGAATTTATTAAAATCTAAACAGTGCAGAAACTAGCAGCAGTTTCCTCAGTTGTAAATTAAGTGGCTTCAATAGATCCCCTCTGAGGACTTTTCCTACTCAAATATTTTGTGATTTAAAAAATTTTCAATTTTGTTCGCATTTTGATATAGTTAATTAACAGAGTTAATGACTAATGGGTAGAAAAAAATCAGGAGAAGAATCTAGGAATTACCACAGTTTACAAACTGGAAAATCAGTCCTTTAGTAGACAATGGACTGTGTAATTTTTTTATGAAGTTATTTCCATTCCTTTGATATTTACATATATTTTAATGGCTCTTTGCTTTTATATTTCTGAGCAATTTCAATCATATGAAACTTTAGAGATCTTTTTCAAAGAAGTATTACAAGTTCTTTTAGTAAGTTCTATGAAAAACTGCATTCAAAACTAGAATTATTAAATTTAATATTAAATCTCTAAAGATACATTTTTCAGCAGATGGGAGAATACTTAAGCTATTAAACCTAATTCATAAATCACCGTCTAGGGTAATGAGACTTTAATGTTCTCTTCAATTTTTCCATTAACTTAAAGTGTCCAGGGCTTCAGATAAGTTATTTTGGTACAATCACTATGGGACAAATGTGACTCTGTTGCTATGAAAAGTTACTCCTTAAATGGGTGTTTTCCCTTCTGTATTGAGATCTCTAATTCCTTTTACATACTTCCATAATCTAATGTATCAAAGAATATAACTATTCTAAAACTTTTTTATTATGATTATTGATATAGGAAAATATATATCAGAGATTTTGGTAATATTAAAAATGAAGAAGAAATAAAAGTTTAGCTTTTATTAAGGTAACAGTATTGTAACTACCAAGAATCAGAGCCCATCATTAATTCTATAAGCTACTGAATCATTTATGTCATGATCCAGATATGATAATGGCCTGGTATATCTTGATGGAAAAATTGGAAATTTGAATTTTAAACGTGGAAGTCAAAGTTCCCAGAAGTGATGTGTCTGAATATTTAGTACCACATAATGCTCCAAGAAGATAAATTTGAGAAATGCATTCTTAGAGATTCAGCATGTACATTATATATGTCTTGCAGTTATGCAAGCTGTTTAATCTAGTTTAATACAATACTTTACTAACTGGATATTGAAACAATTATTTTCATAATTAAAATATTAGTTGATTTTGAAAATTGTTCTACTAAACTCACTCTGAGAAATATTGCAGTATGTCAATAATCGAAACTTTTATCATGACATATTTTCTACTTTACTTCTAAGGATTTGTAAATATTTTGATCAAACAGTTGAGCATACCTTTAAAAGGTGAACAAGTAGAATATTTCTAGATTTTTAAATTTTCAAATCACATAGTATGATTGGTTTCTAAAAATAAAGGCAGAAGATTGAACATAATATTTTGGAGGATAATTTGACAATAGATGGACTAGGTAATCTGAAAATCCTTCCAATAAAAATATCAAAATATAAAGTAAAATAAGATAAATATATTTTAAAGCATAGCTGAAATTGCAATAAAGTAAGGGAAATCCTCTTGGGTAACAGATAAAGATGGCATGTGAAGCAGGCTTTGTTGGGTCAAGGTTGTGGGTAAGTGAACCCTAGGAGAAGAATCTGTGAGCTGATTTTGTTGGAGCCCTGGAAAAGGAGCACTAAGGAAGAAGTAGGGGGTTAGTTTGGGTTTTAATGGTGACCCAGTTACAGAGTCTTCTGATGATGGGCATATGGATCATACCCTATATATTGGAGGTCTACACTTCAGTGAAATAGTGGCTGAGAAAAACCTGCTTACTTGGACAATGCAATGATAGGAAGCTTGTTGGGATGGGCCTAGGCCCTGTATGGAAATAATCTGATCCCCTGAGGATTTGATAACATGGGTCAGCATTCACACAAGTGTGGGTTTTAACTATGAACTACCTGTGAGGTCAAGGAAACCCCAAGGTAACAAATTAAATAATGAGTGGTCTCTACTTCACACCTACTAGGATGGCTATAAAATCAATAAAACAGAAAGTGTATCAAGTGTTAGCCAGGATGTGGAGAAACTGGAACCCTCATGCATTGTGATGGGAATGTAAAATGATGGAGCTGCTAGGGTAAACAGTTCGGTGGTCCCTCAGAAAGTTAAACACAGAACTACCATATGACCCAGCAGTTTCATTCCTAGGTACATGTCTAAACAAATTGAAAGGAAGGACTTAAACAAATATTTGTACACCAATTTTTATAACAGCATTATCCAAAACATCTGAAAGGTAGAAACAACCTAAGTGTCTATCAACAGACAGATGGATAAACAAAATGTGGTATATACATACAATGGACTATTATTCAGCCATGAAAAGGAATTAAATCTTGATATATGCTACAATGTGGATAGATGCTGAAAACATTATTTTAAGTGAAATAAGCCAGATAGAGAAGGAGAAATATTGTATGATTCCACTTATATGAGGTACCTAGAATAGGCAAATTCATAGATACAGAAAATAGAATAGAGGTTACCTGGGATTGTGGGGAGGGAGAAATGGAAAGTTATTGTTTAATGGATACAGAATTTATGCTGGAGATAAAGAAAAAGTTTTGGGCATGAAAGTGGTTCACACAACACTGTGAATGTATTTAATGCCACTGAACTGTATATTTACAAATGGTTAACATGGTAAATATTTTGTTATGTATATGTTACCAAAATTTAAAAAAAAGTGTCTGAGACTGGTGGTCAACCTTGAAGCACTTGAAGGGAGCATATACAAAACATCTTTGGAGGGACCTCCTCTATCATTTTGAGCTGTGCAGATATTAGGTCTCAAAGAAGATAAACCCACAATTTAAACTGCAGAACACGTGAGGAAATATTTACTCCATGAGCTAGAATCAACAGATAAGAAAACATCAAGATTATATCCCCAAGAATTTCAGCCAACACAGCTAATCCTCAAATGTAATAAAAGAAATAAGAAGACAATGGAATAATACCTTCAAAATGCTAAGAGAATACAACTGTAATCTGGAATTCTACCTCAGTTAAGTTCTCACACAAGTGTCAAGATAAAATGAAGTTATTGTCATCAATAAGTTCTGAGGCCTTCAAATTGTAAAAAAGTGTTTTTGCATTTTTACAAATCTCTTTATTGTCTGACTTTACTGTCTGGCTGGATTTACACATCTGCTTCTGCATTCAATCTCGAGCAATATCACACACTGTCTAGCCTCTGGAAAACTGCAGTACACGCATGAAAGAATGAGAATGACAAAAACAAATAATGTCTTAGTAATAGTTAAAAAGAGTTTCTCATTATGGTATTAATATAAAAACAAACACATAGACCAATGGAACAGAATCGAGAGCCCAAGAAATAAACCCACACATACAGGGTCAATTAATATTTAACAAGGCAGCCAAAAATACTCATGGGGGAAAGGATAATCTCTTCAATAATGTGGTGGAAAAACTGGATATTCACATGCAAAAGAATGAAATTGGACCCCTGTCTTAATGGCATTCACAAAAATTGACTCAAAATGGATTAAGGACTTAAATATAAGACCTGGAACTATAAAAATCCTAGAGGAAAACATAGGGAAAAAGCTGCTTGATGTTGGTCTCGGCAATGGATTGTTTTGCATGTGACACCAAAAGCACAAGCAACAAAAGTAAACATCAACAATTGGGACTACAGCAAATGAAAAACTTTCTGCACTACAAAAGAAAGTGTAAAGGCAACCTGCAGAATGGGGGAAAATATTTGCAAACTATACATCTGATAAGGGATTAATATCCAAAACGTATAAGGAACTCATACAACTCAATAGCAAGACACAAAACAAAACAAAAAAACAATGTGATTAAAAAATGGGCAGAGAACCTGAATAGACATTTTTTCCAGACATACAAATGGCCAAGTACATGAAAAAAGGCTCAACATCATTAATCATCAGGGAAATGCAAATCAAAACCACAATGAGGTATCACCTCACACCTATTAGAATGACTGTTATCAAAAAGACAAGAGGTAATACATTTGGCGAGGATGTGGAGAAGAGGGAATCCTTGTGCACTGTTGGTGGAAATGTAGAAAGCCTCCACCCCGGAGGTTCCTCAAAAATAAAAAAAATAATAAAAAAAGGAACTACACATGATCCAGCAATTTCACCCCTGGGTATTTATTCAAAGGAAATGAAAGCACTATCTCAGATATCTGTACTCCTGTGTTTATTGTAGCATCATTCACAGTTATTCCGAGACATGGAAACAACCTAAATGTCCATAAATGGATGAATGGTTAAATAAAATGTGGTATATGTATTCAATGGAATATTATTTGGCCATTAAAAGGAGCTCTTACCATGTGTGACCATGTGGATGAAACTTGAGGGCATTATGCTAAGTGAAATAATTCAGACAAAGACAAATACTGCATGATATCACTTATATGTAGCATCTAAAAAAGCTAAACTCATAGAAACAGAGCATAGAGTGGTGGTTGCCAAGGGCTGGGAGTTGGGGGAAATGAGAAAATGTTGGTCAAAGAGTGTGAACTTCCTGTTATAAGATGAATAAATTCTGGGGCTCTAATGTATAGCATGGTGACTGTGGTTCCCAGTAATGTATTGTATACTTGAAAGTTGCTAAGAGAGCATCTGTTAAATGTTCTCATCCCCCCCACCCACCACCACCACAGGGTGGGAATTATGTGAGGTGGAGGATGTGTTAATTAACCTTATGTGATAAACATTTTGTAATACATGTTATCCAACCATCACATTGTACTCCTTAAAATTACCCAATGTTATATGTCAGTTATATCTCAATAAAGTTGGGAAAAATAAGTTAAAAGAATTTTGATTTCACCTGCCTTACTGTTATGGATTGAATGTTTGTCTCCCCAAAATTTATATGTTGAAATTCTAACCCAGCGTGATGGTATTAAGAGTTTTTAACTCTGAGAGGTGATTAGATCATGAGCACGGAGCCCTCATGAATGGGATTAGTGATCTTATAAAGGAGACCCCAGAAAGTTCTATGCCATGTAGGACACAGCAAGAAAATATCCGTTTATGAACCAGGAAGTGGGCCCTCACCAGATACCAAATCTTTTGGCACCTTGATCTTGAACTTCCCAGACTCCACAGCTGTGGGAAATAAATGTTTGCTGTTAAAGCCACCCAGCCTATGATATCTTTGCTATAGCAGCCCAAAAGGACTAAGATGCCCACCACCACCAGAGGTTCTTGGGGACCCTCAAGGGTTCAGACCGCAAACTGAAAATCATACTTTGAGAATGAGATTATGTGATTGGATTAAAAATACAGCTATGTGCTGTTCTTAAGAAAAATATCTAAAACATAAAAGTTGAAAGCACAAGGGTGACAAAAGATAGACCAAAAAATACGCATGTGCATTAGAATCAGGCTGGCTAGGCTTTAAGGCAAAACTCATTACTGAAGATAAAGAGGATAACAATATTATGATTAATATTCTTCAGGGACATCTACTAATCCTAAATGTATAATGTACCTAATAAAATAGCCCCTAAATATATAAAGACAAATTTGACAAATTCATAGTCATAGAGAAATATGTTACCACATAGTGGAATATGTTAACATGTATCTCTGTAATTACTAGATTCTCAGACAAGTGAACAGCAAAATAAACAAGCTTGTTCTAGTTGACCTAGGGATATGCTGGCACTTTTGCTAATGCCAGATATTTCATAAAGTATGTGAATTTAAACTCCATAATGCTGAAGGTTAAAACTGTAGCTCTCACAACCTTATGTTCTCACTGAGATGCTTCCTAATAAAGATAATTTGGGGGGAAGTAATTTAGGCACTGTAGGATTCTTAATTAACACTTTTGAGCTATTGAGACATGTTATTGAACTCTTTAGGAAATATTGCTTGGGTGACTGCTGTAAAGATGCTATGCTTATTCAAAATAAGTGTAGCTTGCTTCTAATAAGGAATAGTGAGGAACCTTCTTCATGTTCAAGAACATGGAAGTAAAGAAATAAGATTGCCTCTCAGATAAATTATTAAATCAATTCATATTGGATCAGAAAAGAGATATTCAAGAATTCACTTTATTTTAACATCTTTATTGGAATATAATTGCTTTACAATGGTGTGTTAGTTTCTGCTTTATAACAAAGTGAATCAGCCATACATACACATATATCCCCATATCCCCTCCCTCTTGTGTCTCCCTCCCACCCTCCCTATCCCACCCCTCTAGGTGGTCACAAAGCACCGAGCTGATCTCCCTGTGCTATGCGGCTGATTCCCACTAGCTATCTATTTTACATTTCGTAGTGTTTATATGTCCATGCCACTCTCTCACTTCGTCCCAGCTTACCTTTCTGCCTCCCCGTGTCCTCAAGTGCATTCTCTACATCTGTGTCTTTATTCCTGTCCTGCCCCTAGGTTCTTCAGAACCTTTTTTTTGTTTGTTTGTTTTTAGATTCCATATATGTGTGTTAGCATATGGTATTTGTTTTTCTCTTTCTGACTTACTTCACTCTGTATGACAGACTCTAGGTCCATCCACCTCACTACAAATAACTCAATTTTGTTTCTTTTTATGGCTGAGTAAGAAGAATTCACTTTAAATGAATCAGATAATTCATTGTTTTAAATGTTAGCATTGTTTTAAATGTTTTACTCACATACTCCCCTGTTAGGCTTACCCATAACGTTTTTGAAAATTTTAATACATTGAAGAAAGGACTGTCATATAAAAGAATATCATAGCCTTTTTAGGAAAGGAAAGTTCAGAAGTAATTTTTCCCAGTGTGTCCCTAGCACTAACCAGAAAAGCTTGCCTTGGCTAATGAATGTGATGATGTGGCCCTTTGCTACATACCTAGTGAGATAGCTTGGTAACTCTGGACATCCAGAGGAGACAATTAACTTACTTTGCTCTGATTCTTTGCGTTTTCAAGTGACATTCTGCATACGATTTGGCTTTCTGGGCATTTTCACCTATAGGTATATTCACCTATAATTTACTAATAAGTGAACACAAGTTGTAATGTAAAATGAAAGTAGCATCCTTTAAAAAAAAAATACCAGTTTTTTCTGCATTTGTTTACCGTGAATCAATTCCCCAGAGTCTGATTCCCTTGCATATACCAGAAATCAAAATCCCAGACATCCAAAGCTGAACTGGAATGAGATGGTGGCCCTGAGGTCCTCCTGACTCCGTGGGCCTGTTGGGAAGCCAACAGGTCTCTCCTGCGAGATAAGTGACCTCACTGCCACATGTTCCATCCTCACTGCAACACTTACTACCGCAAGTGTGGGCATGCTCTGGCTCATCCTGTGTTTGGTCATTAGATGAGAATAAATCAGTACCTTGGCCCTACTGTTTTTCATAGATTTGACCACAAATACATTGGACTCCTAGTACACCATTAGGACGGCAGAGTATTAAGGTGAGATAAGAATTCCCAGACTTCCAACATTTTATAGTGTAGAGATAAGTAAACAAGCAATAGTACAAGACTGTTGTAACTGAGGGTTCTACAGGGGATACAGAAAATGGCTGTGGTGTTCAGAGGAAATAGAAATCACCTCTGCTTGAGGGGAAAGACTTAATGGAGGAAGTAGTATGTAAAACAACCTTGAAGAGGTTGTGACTGCTAGAGCAGTATTTTCAAATCTATTTAAAAATTCTTTCTTCTCCCTAACACATATGCTTAAACCCCCTTGGTGACTTCCTACTGTTCAGGAACAAAGGCTAAAGTACTTAGTATGCCTGTTTCTTTTCTCCAGCTTTATCTTATGCTGTGCTCTCTGCTCTCTAGTACTCTGGCCTTCTTTTGGCTCCTGTGTAATGCCGTGCTCCCTCATGCTATAACGACTTTGGACATGCCACTCCCTCTGCCTGAAACCCATCCGCCCGCCATCTCATCTGTATTTCCTAGTTTGCTCTTACAAAGTCTCTTGATGTCAGTTAAAAATTTATCTAATCAGACAGTCTGCTTGTTACGTTGTAAATGAGGTCCACTTGTTAAACGTCATGTACCACTTCACTTTTATTCCCAATGCTTGTGTTGTGCTGTTTCACAGTCCTAATTAGACATGTTCCTGTGTGATTATTTGATTTGTCTGAACTCAGATACTCCAGACTGTAAACTCAAAAAGAGATGAGACCTTATCTGCTTTTTTTTTGCATTGGATGCTTACCACCCTGAATATGGTCACCCATCACCTGACCCATGGCCGCTATACAATAAATATTTATTGAATGAATGAGAAATGCAGAAAAGGAGAAGTTGTTTCAGATCGTGGGCAAAGTGCAGACCAAAACACAGAGGTGAAAAGAGCTGCCCAAGCTCAAGGTCATAGGAAATTATGTTTTAATGGCAGAGAATTATTACTGAACTGCAGGATATACGGAGAGGAGTTAATCCCTCAGGAAAGGACAAATCCTCACTAAAAACACTCCTCGCTACTGACCAGATTCTTGACAACAAGAATGGGTTATTGTTTATCAAGTGGTAGAAAAGTGTGATAGAAGTTGAATCATTTAGAGAAACAATTAGTAATGTTTCAGAAATATTTGTTAATTGATTGTATGAAATATGGTCAAGATCAAGTACCAATGCAAAACCAAAGCCTTGACAGAAATGAACAAAGCACCTTATCCAAGCATGCAATGACATCGTTAGTTTTCAGAAAGAACTGTGGTCTTAGAGCAAGCCATGTGTAGATATGGTTTCCTTTATTAAGAATTGTATTACTGTAAAATTTACATACAATGAACTGCACAGATCTTAAGTGTATAATTTGAAGAGTTTTGATAAATTCACATAAATCTAACCCACATCATTTTCAAGGTAACAGAAGTTTTCCTTCCTCCCAGACAATTTCTTGTCCCTTCCCAGTCAACTCCCTTTCCCACCGGAAACTACTGCTGTGAACTAAACCCATAAAGTAGTTTTGCCTGTTCTGGGTCTTCATATAAATGAAATTATACAGTATGTATAATTTTGCATCTGGTTTCTTCATATTTTGGAGATTGATCCATGTTGTTGCATACAGCAGTAGTTCATTCCTTCATGTCACTTCATAGTATTCCATTGTCTGAATATACCACAATTTGTTTACTCATTTTCCTTTTGACATACATTTAGATTGTTTCCATTTAGGGCTTACTATGAATAAATAATATGAACTATAAATATTAACTTTATATCAACTTATGAATAAATTTGCTATGAACATTCTTGTACAAACATTTGTGGACATACGTTTACTTTAATCTCAGGTATATTCCTAGAGAATTGATGGGACATAGGTAGGAATTTGATTAACTTTGTAAGAAACCTCACAGCTGTTTTCCAAAGCTTGTAACATTTTACTCTCTCACTAGTGATGTGTGAGAGTTCTGGTTGTTCCCTCCAACACTTGGTATTGTCATTGTTTTTAATTTGAGTCATCCTAGTATGTGTGTAGTGGTATTGCATTTTGGTTTTAATTTTAATTTCCCTGATGATTGATGATGTTAAGCACCTTTCTTGTCTTACTTGTCATTTGTGTATTTTCCTTTGTGAAGTATCTGTTCAGTCTTTTGCCAGTTTTTTCACATGAGGTTGTCTTATTATTAGTGATTTGTAGGACTTATTTATATATTCTGGAAACAAGTTCTTTGTCTGGTATATATTTTGCAAAGATTTTCTCCTGGTCTGTGGCTTGCTTATTAATGCTCTTAATGGTGAGCAGAAGTTTTAAATTTGAATGAAATCTAGTTTGTCATTTTTTTTTTATGGTTAGTGCTTTCTGTGTCCTAAGAAGTGTTTGCCTAACTCAAGTTGGCAAAGAAATTCTCCTAAAATTTTCCTAGATGTATTAACATTTTAGCTTTTGCTTTTAGGTTCATGATCTTAAGTTACTGTGGGTTTATTTCTGCAATTTCTATGCTTTTCCTTTGGTCAACTTGTCTGTCCTTATGCCAGTACTATGCTAGCTCAATTACTCTAAATTTGTAGTATTTCTTGAAATCAAGTAGTGTAAATTCTCCAGTCTATTTCTCCTTTTTCACGATTAGTTTTCTAGATATTTTGCATTTTCATATACATTTTGGAATCAACTTGCCAGTTTCTAAAAGCAAAACAAGGTTTAAAAAGCCTGCTGGAATTGTGATTGGGGTTGCATTCAATCTACAGATCAATTTGGGAAAAAATAACATTTTAAAAATATTGAGTTTTCCAATTCATAAAGGTATATTTCTCTTTTAGTTCAGGTGTTCTTTAATTTTTTCTCAGCTATGATTAGTAATTTTTAGTGAGGAGCTCTTGCACATATTTTAAGTTTATCTCTGAGTATCATATTTTTTATATTTTTATTATATATGATGGTTTTAAATTTCATTTTCTAAGTACTCATTGCTAAAATCTAGAAAAATAATTGATTTTTGTATTTGACCTGTATTGGTATCCTGTAACCTTGCTAAAGGTACTTAATAGTTCTAGTTGTTGTTTTGTTGATTCTTTGGTATTTTCTATATAAACAATTATATGTAAATAAGGGAGAGTTTTAGTTTTCGTCTTTCCAATATTTATACTTTTTTTGACATTGTTTCATTCGCTAGAACTTCAAGAAAAATGTTGAATAAAAGTGGTGAGAGTGGACATCCTTGCTTGTTCCCAATCTTAAAAAGAAAGCATTCAGTCTTTTACCATCAAATATAATTTTTTTTTTTTTTTTTTTGGCGGTACGCGGGCCTCTCACTGTTGTGGCCTCTCCCATTGAGGAGCACAGGCTCCGGACGCGCAGACTCAGCGGCCATTGCTCACGGGCCCAGCCGCTCCACGGCATGTGGGATCTTCCCGGACCGGGGCACAAACCCGTATCCCCTGCATCGGCAGGCGGACTCTCAACCACTGCGCCACCAGGGAAGCCCCAAATATAATTTTAACTGTAGGTTTTCTACAAATATTTCTTATCAGAGTCTATTCCTAATGTGTTAATTTTTTTTATCATGAAGAAGTGTTGATTTTTTTCAAATGCTTTTTCTGTACCTATTGAGATGATCATATAATTTCCCCTTTTAACGTTTATGTGCTTGGTTAACTGTATTACTTGATTTTCTGATGTTGAACTAACTGCCTTCCTGTGAAAAATTTCACTCAGTTATGATATATTTTCTTTTTTATACATTGCTAGATTTAAATTACTAATATTTTGTTAGGGACTTTTGTGTCTGTGTTCATGAGAGATACTGGTCTGTAAATTTTTCTTTTGTTATGTCCTTATCTGGTTTTGGTATCAAGATTATCCTAACCTCATGAGTTGGAAAGTGTTTCTTCTCCTATTTTCTGAAAAAAATTGTTTAGAATTAGTATTATTTTTTCCTTACATGCTGGTAGAATTCACCAGAGACTCCAGATTGGCCTGGAATTTTCCTTGAGGGAAAGCTTCTAATTACAAATTCAAAGAGATATTGTAATACTCAGATTTTCTAAGTTTTTGTATCTGTTTTGGCAATTTGTGTCTCCTCCCCCAATTTTTTTCTTGCATTTTTCCTGAATTTTCTGGTTTTTAATAATATTAAATCTTTAATAATATTACCTTTTTGATATTTAATGTCTGCAGTTTCCCTAGTGACACCCTCTTTCATTCCTGATACTAGTATTTTTTTCCCTCTTTTACTCTTGATCAGTCTAGTTATGGGTTTATCAATTTTATTAATCTTTTCAAAGAATCAACTTTTTACCTTGTTGATTATGTCATGTTTGTTTATATTGTTTCATTTAGTTCTGCTTTTATATTTATTATTTTCTTCCTTTTGTTCATTTGCATTTAGTCTTTTTTTAATAGCTAAAGTTGAAACTTAGTTCTTCTCTTCTAATATAGAGCTATAAATTTCCCTTTAAGCACCACTTTAGCAGTATCACACAAATTTGTACCATTTGTGCTTTCATTATCATTCTTAATTAGTCTATGTTTTCTTTTTGGACTTATGGATTATTTAGAAATGTATTGCTTAATTTCCCGATATTTTCAAATATTTGATATTTTGTGTTCATTGATTTTTAATTTAATTTTATTATGGTCAGAGAGCATACTTTGCATGATTTTAATCTTATTACATTTTTTGAGACTTCTTTTTTGCTCAGTACATGATTTGTCTTGGTGAATATTACATGTGCACTTTAAAAGAATATGTATTCTCTAGGTGCTGGGTATAGTATCCATAAATGCAATCAGTTAGATTAAATTGGTTGATAATGTTAAGTCTTCTATATGTTTCCTGATGTTTCAGTTTACTTATTCTATCAGTGACAGAGAGGAGTGTTAAAATATCCAACTATAATTGTGGCTTTGTCAGTTCTTGCCTTTAATTTTTTCAGTTTTTTCTTTAGGTAGTTTGAAGCCCTATTATTAGTTGCATTGGAAGAGGATTATGACTTCTTAATAACTGACTCTTTAGCATATTGAAATGTACCTTGTTAACCCTTCATATGTTTATAATGGCTGTTTTTAAAGACCTTACTTTCCAATGCCAACATCTGTGTCATCTTTGAGATTGTTTCTTTTGTCTATTGTTTTTCATGGTTACATGTTATATGTTCTGTGTCTTCACACATCTAGTCATTTTTGATAGTCTGCAGGGAATTGTAGATGCTACATTATTGATAATCTATATTTTCTTGTTTTCCTATAAAGATCATTATTGAGTTTTATACTTATGGGCAGTTAATTTACTAGAGGATCAGCTTGATACTCCTGAGGCTTGGTTTAACACTTTATTTGGTTGTGCTTAGGATGGCCTTAGTGTAACTCCCCTGAAGCAGATCCTTTTTAGACTCTCAACTAAATGCCCAGAATGTTCAGCAAGTTCTCTCCACTGTGGATAGTTGAAACTCCAATTTTTCCTAGCACCATACTGTCTCCAGAATCATTATTTAACTCACAGTCACCCAGTAAATGTTCTGTTCTAGTCCTTGTAAAATTTTGCCCTGTACCTAGGATAAAGTAGTATTCCAAACTCAGTGGACTCCTGTGAAGATTTCTGATCCTTTTCTGAATTTATGATTCCTCTCTGGTACCTTTCCAGTAAATTCCAGTTCCCTCAGCATCCCCAGACACATTTCCTCCAATCAGCATGATCACTGCTTTCTCTTTGGTCTCAGCTTGCCTCCACTTCATTTTGGAAAGAGGACTCCCAGGAGAAAATCACAGTGAATGTGTAGCTTACTTCATGCATTTCTCTTTTCTCAACGATTATATCCAGTTCTTTCTGTTGTCCAGTGCCTGAAAACAATTGCTTTACATAGTTTTTCCAGTTCTGTTGTTGTTTATGGCTGTATTCTATCATGACCAGAACTTAAAGTCCACATAAACATTAAAATATTGTCCCCAGTATATCTTGTCCTTTATAAAAAATGTGGAGGGACTATTATAGTAAAATTTTTGGAAGTGATTTATCAAAATAATACACATCTACTAACTTTCCTACATACATATTACCTGTGAAATGTTCTAGTTTAAAAAGAAAGCAACAAATAACAAAAATCTCTCTAAAATATGCATAATTCATGTTTCTTCTCAACTCCTCCTCCTACTTCTCATCATCATCTTTCTCTCCCATGATTTTTAATTTATCATTCTTCCACCTCTCACATTATTTTCTCAGGGTTTGTCCAGTTTGTTTCTGTCCACACTTACTCAGGGACATTAACCCTCTAGGGATTTGTGTCATCAGGAGCTCTTTGCTACTCTTTGCAAGTAGTCTAACTTGATTTTAAGTTATCCTGGTCTAAACAATTTTCACAATCTTTCAGACACAACAGGTTTGAGGCTTTTCTATCATCTCTCCTTCTCTCTGTCTCTTTTCTTTGCTCTGAAGGATGAACACCCTTGTAAAGGGTGTTCTTAGTATCAACCGGGTGCCCTCCAGCTGCTTCCAGTGTATTGATTGAGCACTCTATAACTGTTGAACAACTCCTTTCATTTTACTTAAAGAAATACACAAATAAAGTGTAGATTATCTTTGTCAACAGATTTTTCACAGATACATCAGTAGACTAGAAGTGTGGAAATCAGCATTAAGAAATCCAAAATGCTTATTTAAAGACTTGCAAAGTGTTGAGAAGACGTGGTATTTCCAGACTGATGTCTAATGTTATAAATGTACACAATGTAACTTGCCTTAGAAAACTACTGGTTTCTATAGTCCCTTACATCTCAAGAATAGACATATTTATTTAGCTCATGCTCTATGTCTGGTAATGGGCCTGAACAGAATAACTTCTTTTAACTGATTGACCAGAAGGAAAATAGTCCCAGTAGGTTGCAAAGAGGTGATTCCTTGAGTATTTGATAATTATTTTAGTTTGATAAGTATTTTAGTGAGTTGGAGTGGAGCCTAAAGGACACATGAGAGAGGGAACAAACCTCTCCTAGATGCATAGCAGAAGCCATAAAGAATGGGGAAAATGATACATGCCAATTTGTACCTAGAGATTTGATCTTGAATGCACTTTGCGCCTGTCTTTGATCTTCATTTGCTCTGCAGTAGTAAGTTTGTACATTATATCCAACGTGAGCATAAGTGTTTGGAAAATTAAATTACTCTTCCACTGACTCTTAAAAAGAGTCAGTATAAGTCATAACAGGGCTTCCCTGGTGGCGCAGTGGTTGAGAGTCTGCCTGCCGATGCAGGGGATGCGGGTTCGTGCCCCGGTCCGGGAAGATCCCACATGCCGCGGAGCGGCTGGGCCCGTGAGCCATGGCCGCTGAGCGTGCACGTCCCCAGTCTGTGCTCTGCAACAGGAAAGGCCACAACAGTGAGAGGCCCGCGTATCGCCAAAAAAAAAACACACACACAAAAAAAACACACTTTGGGACTTTCCTGGTGGCTCAGTGGTTGGGGATCTGCCTGCTAATGCAGGGGACCTGGGTTCGATCCCTGGTCCGGGAAGATCCCACATGCCACGGAGCAACTAAGCCCGTGCACTACCACTACTGAGCCCGCGTGCCACAGCTACTGAAGCCCGAGTGTGTAGAGCCCGTGCTCTGCAACAGGAGAGGCCACCGCAGTGAGAGGCCCGCGCACCATGGTGAGGAGTGGCCCCCGCTCACCACAGCTGGAGAGGGCCCGCGCACAGCAGCAAGGACCCAGTGCAGCCAAAAATAAATAAATTTATTTTTAAGAAGAAAGCACACTTTTTAAAAAGATCGAATCATTCTAATGTTACACTGACCTGAAGAAACTATTGATAGAGAAAAGCAAAATGTATACATGAAACTTACTATCAAAAAAAAAGGGGGGGGGGCGGATAAAGGACACAAAAAGTGTGCAGAGGTCTTTTTACAAACAGGAACATATAAAATAGCCAAAAGTCTTTCTACAATATTAACTTTGACGAGTACAGATAAGAGAAAATGGAATATAGCATTTTGTTCAGTCCATTTACCACTTCACAATATGGGCTTACCTATTTGTTTATATATGCCGTTAATATTTTAAATTTCTGTACTTAATTTTTTTGTACTTTTTAAGTGTTTTTTTTTTTCTTTCACTCATAGATAATTATTTCTCCAAATGTGAAACTTTTTATGTTTAATTTTGTTTGTATCACTGCTTTCATCAGTGAAGAGCCTGATTTTGATTAGTTTATTTATTCTTCATGCAGGAGGAAAATTACCCCCATATATTAAGACCGCTGTAGATTTAGTAGAAACAGCAGTCCCAGAAACTCTTGAGAAATAGCAGCTGAGAGATCCTAAGAGTTAATCGAGTGAAATTAAAGCACCTGTAGGTCATTTGGCACAAGTAGGCAAATGTCATGTTAGCTTTTACTTTCTTAGGTAATGGAATTGGTTACATAATGCTTTATAATTCCAAGTGGAGTACTGTTTGGTCTTCTGAAATCTAAACTTCCAAGATTTAAGACAGTGATGAAAAGCAAATGGCAACTTGGCTGACTTCTTAGCTGTGTAGTGTGGTGTATGGTGTTTTGTGATGAGAACACACTAATAAGGAACTTTTATCAAGATTGGCTCCAACGGTCAGTGCAGTGGAGGATGTGAGATGGAAAGATGAGAGCGCAAGCGTCACATTCAGGGACACTCAGGATCCTTTATGTGGCATTAGGAAGTTCTGGGAAGAGCAAAGTACCATTTATTTTAATTTCAGAGCTTATACAAGTAAGTCTACTTGCCTTGGCTTCCAGTTATATGAGTCATAAAAAATTTCAACAATTGTTATTAAATATAATAAAATAAAACTTAAAGCAAATAATCAGTTTTCTGAGTCAGGAAATTATTATTGTTATGGCTGTAACTAGTAAAATCTGAAACAAAGGAGAGTCAGTCCCTTGTGGAGGCTGAATATCCTTTCACATGGCCCATCATTAAGAGTAGGAGTGGGGATAATTATAAAGGATAGTTTTATGCAGGCCTAAACACCTGCACCCCCAAAAGCAAGTATTCATTTTGGGCTATACCCAGCCCATTTCCCACACTCTTGAGCAGAGTCTGACCCACTGGTCTAAAGGAAATAAATACTCATCTGAAGTAAATATTCATTTTAGTAGAAGCAGAGCATAACCAGGGATACATATTATCCTATAAAAGTCCAGTCAAAGAACTTCTGCAAAATCTTTTGAAAACAATTGGATGAGAAGCTGCAACTTTTTGTATTTAATTCATGCCAAGATCATTTAGTCTTGGGGAGCAAACATTTGCATGTGTGTCATTATTCACACCTCCCACAAACCAGTCTATTTTCAGGCAGCCAATTCCAATAAACCAGAGGGTCCTGCAAATTAAAATCTGACTATTTCTGATCTAGTCCAGTGAATCTGATGCTGAAATTGGATGGCCCTAGAGATGGACTTCACATAAAGGTACTGAGTAATTTAATTATCAAAATACTTTGTATGGGTACCTGAGATCACAGTGAGGCATAAAATACGGTGTATACCCTCGAGGAACTTTGAATCTTGGAGAGACAAGACACAGATAATGCTGAGTTATTAAGTGACAGTTGGGCAAGATGGTCAGGAGGGTCCTACAGGAAATCGAGATGAGAGAAGAGAGCTGGAAGATGTAAAAGGTTTAAGGAAACAAAGAGCAATGATCAGGGAAGAAGGCTAAGGTAGGGAGGAATAGAAAAGTAAGAAGGTAATATCCAGAGTGGAAGAGAATTGCTAGGAAGAGCTCCAGGGTTAATGGTCACTGATCCTGTAGAGCAAGTGTTTACTCTCTGTTCCACTCTGTGTTGTCTATTACATGTAGGTGCCTAGAGTTAGAAAGAAGGATTGTTCGAGCCACAGATGCTTCAGTGTTTCTATAATGCCTAATAATATAAGGAATATATTTGGATTATTTGAAGCTGTTTTTTTTTATTAAATGGAGAACAAACAGTGAAATCAAACCCATTCTTGAATATTAACTTTTATAAGATTGGGGAACACTAAGGCGTTTTTAAACTACTAAGTTAGTTACTCGACATAGAAATGTACCTTTGTAAAACGTACTGCGTAATTAATTAAATATTTAATGGATAGCCTTTGTGTGTGTTTTTTACAACTTAAACCAAATATTCTCACTGTACATTTATAAGAGGAAACTAATAGTTCTTTCTGTGATTTGTAGAAATTATTTTTGCCATGGAACTCTTCATGAAGTTATCTTTTAATTTTCTTTTCCCTAGCACATTCTACTTATGCTAGTGTTACATTATAAGTACTCCATTTAATAATGCTGCATAGGCAGGTTTATTTCAGTTCCAGTGATTCAATTTACTGAAAGTAACTATGTAAACTTATGTTAATTCTAAAGAACAAAAATTATCTAATATTATATCCAAAAAAATATTAATTCAATGAATATGCCAAAGTCAATGTCTGTATTTGTTGAACATAGCTTTTTACAAACCCTGTTTATTGATTCATATCTCCAACTAATCTTGTATTTTTCCAGAAATGCACAATGACTAATTGTATGCAACTGGATATAAACTTCAAAAGTGCTTATTACCTGGATTATTCTCTTTTTGGAAAGGAAATTTATACCGATATAACCGTTTCTCTTTTATTTAGTTTTAAAATAGTTGAAAACATAAAGCAATAGATGACCTATATTTGAACAGATTTCCTAGTGCGATCTCAGAGCTTAAATACTGTTACCAGGATTGCAGATGGTCATTCTATATGATACAGTCTATCAAGTTACTCATTTCTTACATGGGCAGATGGCAAAGGGGCCCGACAGAAGCTCAGTTTTCAAGCTGTGAGTGTGTGTGTGTGTGTGTGTGTGTGTAACTGCTGAAGAACAAAGGTCTTTTACTCTGAAAGGCAAAAATAATCGTCTATGTTACCTAGGCCATATTTGTCAGCACAGCACTGAAAACTAACTCTTGGGTTTTGGAGTTATGCATGAAAAGAATACTTTACCTAACTAAAACAAAACAAAACAGAAAATTGTAAGGCTGTTGATTTACCTAAACTGTGGTCTAATTTTCTATAAAATAGAAAAATAACACCATGGTGAACACCTGAAATAGTTGAAGGATGATTCAATTGGTAAGAAAATTTGGAATTTAACATTAATTTTTACTCTTTGAAAATTGGAGAATTGTGTTCTTCATTAGTGAAAGATAGTTTGGAATTTAAAAAATATTTTGCATTTTTTCATTTATAAGAATCTAAAATACTCTTTTTTATAAGGTCCTGTTCTCTGTCTTTTTTTAAAAATACAATTCTTTATTCAACTTGAGCTCATCTGTTCTGAGAAATAAATGAAAGACTTTCAAAGAATTGTTAGTTGCAGAGCAACCTTGAATTAGTTGTGCTCCTTTGCTGTATCTTGGAGGATACAGTTGTTTCACTAGCTCCTGGAGCTAGCTGAGCTTCTGGAAAACCTCAACTGTTTTCCTTTTAAAATTATTCTGTCATCTGACAAATTTCAATCATTTATCATGAGAACAGTCAGAAATTAGGAATTTTTTTCCTCTCTTTTTTCTGACCTAAGATGTGGTAAGTAAGCAAACAAATTTCCAGTCTAATTTCTGGTGGAACCTGTCCCAGGAAATAAGATATTTTGAGAAGAAAATGAGTTGGCGCTTGCCTGGAGGCTAGATGTGGGTAAACCATCTATCTCCTCTGGAGATGGAAGACAGCTACACATTAGGCAACGAATGCTCAGTCAACTGACAGAGCAGGCAATTGACAGAGCCCGAAAAGTACATCTGGTGCATTATTAAGTATCAAGGTGACAAACAGAAGACATAATTAAGCTTGTACTTAACAGCTCATTGCCTTGAGTAATAATAACTACGACTTTCTAAAGGCACCCTCCTATTTTTTCTCTCATGTCCTCACAGAGAAATGTAATGATGTCAGAGTTGTCATCACCAGGACAATTTATCAGCCCTCTTCTTAATTAAAACCTTCCTTCTAGTCTTCACATTAACATTTTTATGTTTTCCATGTTTAAAAATTACTTCAGTTGCTCTTTGGAAACAAATCATTATATAAATCCCCAAACACAAATAAGTCAGCCCAGTTACATGTTGTAAGGCAATTACTTCATTTATATATGTCTATTTGAAAGGAGAAAGAAAATTATTAGAGAAACCTCAGATGAATGCTGTATTTTGATAGACAGAAACACTAAAATGAATTATACAATGAAATGACATGGTATTCTGTAAAATCTATATTACATATATCAAATATCTTTGCATAAAGATTGAGTTGTTTCTGTTAGAGGTGAAAGAAGAGAAAGGAGTTGTACTTAGCTGATAATTAGAAAATTTTTTTTTACAAAACCAATGTGTCTTAATTTATTTTAAAAGAAGGTAAAATTTGAGTCAAGGTTAAATATGAATTAGAATTCCATATTCAAGGGAAATAAAATGTATTAAGTTTGATTAAACAAGAAACCAACACATTTTAAAAAAGCAGCTGTTCAAAGAGTGATTATCATCTGGCAGTTAGTCCCTGACCAAATGCATAATAAAAACTGAGGGTTCTAATTAATAAGGATTATTCTGAGATGTTTCAAGGTTGGTATGTCGAGCCAGGTACAAGTAAATAAAAATATAACTTGTTAATTTCTTCAACTATATGCAAATTATAAGTGACATTTGATGTCCCTGCATAATAAAATGTTAATGTTGAAAGTCAAGTAGGAAGGAATAAAGTATGATTGTTCAGGTTCTAAAAAAAAAAAACCAAAAAACTGAGAGTTCTGTGAAATTTACATACAGAACTCTGTGAAAGAGTTCTGTATGTAAATTTCTCAAGAGTTTTCAGGGAAGAGTTTTTGATTTATATGTACGATAGAAGACCAGGCATTGGACAACAGACACATCAGAGCTGTGGACCTCACATTCCTGAACAGTCCAGTAGGCAGACAAATCCACAGTGGTTAATATGGTTATTTTTTGCTATTATTGTTTTATTGTTATTATTACTGTTTAGTCGACACTCCAGTAAAGCTGCTCCTTCTGTAATAAAGTAATTTATTTGCTCTGGAACAATGCGAATCGAGTAAGCATGTGATGCAGAAGATTGAATAGGATGTTCTCCCCTGATTATTTCTAGTCCTCAAACAGGGAGAACAGGTACGTAGGAAGAGCAATAGTTTCACTTGCTGAGTGTCTGTATCTTTCACCAGGAGTCAAGATAGTTAATAAGTTAATAAGAGAAATGCATTTGCCTGGACATGGAAGGGAAAATATTCTCTATCATTTTCACTTCTCACTCTTCTCCTTTTTATTTTTTAAAAATAATCCCCACCGGGCTTCCCTGGTGGCGCAGTGGTTGAGAGTCCGCCTGCCGATGCAGGGGACACGGGTTCATGCCCCAGGCCAGGAAGATCCCACATGCGGCGGAGCGGCTGGGCCCGTGAGCCATGGCCGCTGAGCCTGCGCGTCCGGAGCCTGTGCTCCGCAACGGGAGAGGCCACAACAGTGAGAGGTCCGCGGACCGCAAAAAAAAAAAAAAAAAAAAAAAAAAATAATCCCCACCATTGCTGAAAAGTTTGCTGGTAGGTAAAAGAATCCCCATAAGACTCCCACAAATCTGTAATGGGGGATTTTTTAATTTAAGTATGATGGACTTGGATGAACATGTGAGTGAGAAGGTGGAAGCTAGAATATTCTCCCATCTCACGTGGATTACATCAGTCCCCTTTTGCTTTCTACTGCATATTCTTGTCTATGCATATGAATCAGTTTCAGAGCAAGGATTTGGGAAAAAGTTCTAGGTTTAAGTACTGGCTTCTACCCTTATGGGTTATGTGACTTTGGGCAGGTCAGTTACACTTTCAGGGCTTCAGTTACCTCATATGTAAAAATACAGAATCATGATAATACCTACTTCAGAGGCATATTGAGATGAATAAATGAGACTATGTAAGGAATTTAGTGTAGTCAGGCATATGTAAACACTTAATAAATGATACTTATTATGCTTGGACAGCATGAAAAGAATTACCCATTACCAAGGAAAGGAAAATTATATTTTACAAAATCATTCACTCTGCCAGTTAACAGTGTATATGAAAAAGATAAAGTATAATAATGAATCCTCAAGGGCAAATGATAGGAAAAATAATTGCTTTTTGGGTACTTATAACTTATGACAGAAGAGAATAGCCTTGTCAACAACCCAGTCAAATAAACAGCTGTGGGAACCCTTGTCCCAGCTTTGGGGGCACACTGTTACCACCCCCAGATATTTTGGAAATTTAGCCCCCATTAAGCTCGTGGCAAGATCCTTGATCTACCATGAAAGCTTAAGGCTGTCCTGTGAGCCAGGATTAGAAAACTGAGTTCAAGTTTATTCTTCACTGGGCTTGAGTTTTTGATGGCTTAGCCTTTTTTAGGGCTAGGATGGACCACTTGAGTTTCTCAGAGATGCCCTGGGGCACCCCCACTGAAAGATATTATGATGAATATATAATATCTTTATAATATCATTATAATATAATGATGAATTATTTTATTCCTCTATTGCCCCCAACACAAACCTAGCTGATTTTTGGCTGACTAAAGTTCACTGCCTCTTCAAGGCTGATAAATTTTGCTGCTTTATTCTCTCTTTCATCACTGACCTCCTTTTGTCCTGCCTATTCTACCTTCCTGCTCCTTGCTGGTAAGACTGTCCTAGGTTTCCTGGCCTGAGCATTTGGTTTTGATCCTTACTGTCAAAAAGCTTTCGCCCAGATTTGTAAAGTTTCTGACATAAAGTTCAAATACCACAAAAGATAGCTCATTTCCTACTCACCTGCCCTAATGATGATCCAGTATTATGCTTCATCTCTCTCTCTTAGCCTTGACAATCTTACTCCTCTGTCCCTAAGTCCTAGTTTCCTGGCACACATTTAACCTTTTTTAAACCTGCCACTTTACATATTGCACACCTACAACAGACTAGCTCAGTGAGGCTGAAAAAAAATACACAATCATAACTGCATTCACGATGCACAGTTTATAGCTACAAGACAACAACATTAAATTTATGACAGCAAATCTCAAAGGAACACTCAGTTAAGCTTAGCAGTCCAGTAACATTTCCTTTGTCAATCTTCCCTCACATTCCCTAAAACATTGCCTAAAAGATCTTCTCTCTCTTCAAACATCCAAAATCCTATCCACTTTTCTCTCATCTGTTGACCTTGTTTCACCAATAAAATAGAAAGCGTAAGAAAACCACCTTATGTTTTCACTGCCAAACCCTCAAAAACATCTGGCTTTGAAAACCAGCGGGGCTTACATCCTGAGGAAACATAGGGCTGTAGGGAATGGTGATTCTGCTCTTAAAGGGCTGATGCACAGATTCACTTACCCTGGGACTCAGTCCACAAACAGCAATTTGAAAAGAGCCTAGGCCATCTGTGAAGGAGATTCATTTGCTAAGCTTAAAACATCTGCTAGAGGGACAAAAGCTTGTTGGGAGCCTCTCCAGGGACGGAAGTGCTAGTGGGTGCCATTTTTGTACTCTCACTTTAACTTGCTGGTACCCACACCCCCATCATGCTGCCATAGCATCCTGCCAGAGGCAGAAGGTGAGTGCCCCATCCCCTTGTGTTGCTGCCGCAACCCTGCTGGAGGTGCTGGGCGAGTGCCCCACCCCTCCGTGTATGTTCCTGTCCCTTCATTGGACGTGGTGGGTGAATATCCTGCCTCCCCTACAGACCCCCAAAGCCAGTGGGCACACACAGCCCACACAGAGGATGCCCCTTGAGTACCAGGCTCTGGTGGCTGGGCGGATTGCATTTCTGAGCCCATAGTTCTGAAACAGACACTTGAAGAGACAGCCAAGAACTAGGGCAGGATTTAACAATAAAGCTCATTGCCTACATGGGGCCACCTCTTCAAGACTGGGAGAGATAGCTGTTTTACCTAACACATAGAAACAAACACGAAGAGTCAAGCAAAATGAGGAAATAGAAGAATATGTTCCAAACAAAAGAGCAAGATAAATCTCCAGGGGGGGGAAAAAAAAAAACTTGATGAAATGGGAAGATAAATAATTTACATAATAAAGAATTCAAAGTAATGGTCCTAAAGATGCTCCCTGAACCCAGGAGGAGAATGGATGAACAGAGAGAGCTTCAACAAAGAGATAGAAAATATCAGTATAAGTACCAAATAGAAGTCACAGAACTGAAGAATACAAGAACTGAACTGAAAAAATAATATTAGAGGGGTTCAACAGTGGACTTAGATGAAGCAGAAGAAAAAAGTTAGTGATCTGGGAGACAGGGCAGTGGAACTTACCCAAACAGAGCAGCAATAAATAAATAAATAAAGATGGCTTAAGGGACCTGTGGGACAACATCAAGCAAAATAATATTCATATTATAGGGGTCCTAGAAGGACAGGAGTCAGGGAGAGGAGCAGAAAACTTATTTGAAGAATTAATGGCTGAAAACCTCCCTAACCTGGGTAAGGAAACAGATATCCAGATCCAAGAAGCCCAGAGAGTTCCAAACAAGAGGAATCCAAAAAGACCCACACCAAGACACATTATAATTAAAATGCCAAAAGCTAAAGTAAGCCTTAAAAGCAGCAAGAGAAAAACAACTTGTTATGTATAAGGGAACCCCCCTAAGACACAGTAGACTTCTCGGCTGAAACCTTGCACATTAGAAGGGAGTGGCATGATATATACAAAATGCTTAAAGGAAAAAACTTCCAACCAAGAATACTTTACCAGCAAGATTATCATTCAGATTTGAAGAAGAGATCAAAAGTTTTCTAGACCAGCAAAAGCTAAGGAAGTTCATCAACACTAAACTGGCTGTACAAGAAGTGTTAAAGGGTCTTCTTTAAGGTGAAAAGAAAGGGCACTAATTAGTAACTATAAAACATAGGAAAGTAAAAATCTCATTGGTAAAGGTAATATATAGTACAAGAAGTGGATTAATCACTTATGAACCTAGTATGAAGGTTAAAAGAGAAAAGTAGTAAAAATAACTATAACTTCAGTAATTAGTTACTTAGGGATATACAAAATTTTAAAAATATAAAATGGGGGGGAGTGGAGAAATGCAGACTTGTAGAATGTGTTCAAATTTGCTATCAATTTAAAATAAACTGTTATATGTAGAGAGTGTTATATGTGAGCCTCATAGTAACCATAAGGCAAAAACCTATAATAGATACACAAAAGGTAATGAGAAAGGAATCTAAGCATAACCTACAGAAAGTCATCAAGCAACAAGGGAAGAAAGCAAGAGAGAAGACAGAAACAGAGAGGAACAACAAAACAGCCAGAAAAAAAAATTAACAAAATGGCAGTTAGTACATTAGGTATATCAATGATAGGTATATCAATGATAGGTATATCAATAATTATTTTAATTGTAAATGGACTAAATTCTCCAATCAAAAGACATAGAGTGGCTGAATGAATAAAAAACAACACCTATCTATATTCTGCCTAATCTAGTAAGAAAAAGAATCTCATCTATCTGGGCAGAATATACAGGCGGTAACAAACAACTACCTCTTCTTAAGAGCAGACTGAATACTCCTACACCAATTTGTCATTTTAATAGAGAGAAAATGACATTCTAGTATTGTGTTAATGTAATATTTTAGCAGTAAGGAATTCATGAGGTTTTTCTTTTTATAAACTCATAAAAGCTGAGCCTACTTTGCTGACATTTTAATGGCTTTCATTGCTTCTCTTCAGATTCATTATTTGCAGTTGTAAACTAAGACAAAGTTAATTTTCTTGAAACCTTCTAGAAGGTTTTTTTTTTACTGTCTTCGTTAACTAGCTATACAGAATATTTGCTTTAAGAAAAAACTACTCTCTTTTCCCATTGATAAATAAAAATACATCCCATTACTTTGTCTACACATTTAATCTTTTAATCATTGTTTCCAGGATAGATTCAACCCTCATTTTTAACCAAAATGTTCAATTTAATTTTCACATAGAAAATTGAAAGATAAGTAATAACTGTTTCATACAGTCTTGTTAGCATACCAACAAATTTCATGAGCACACATAAAACAACTACCTGTAACTATAAGCACCATTTTTACACCTTCATAAAGTGACAAAAATAAACATGGTCAGTAAAGAAAAAGTATTTCATATGTAAATATGAAATAATATGTAAATAATAAAAAATGTAAATATGTACATATTAAGCAAATACTGGTGACCAATATTTCAGGTACTCTGTTTTATAGAGAAATTACCCAAGTATTCAAAGATTATTTATAAATTAATCCAATGTAATATTAGTACAGGGTTTTGTTTTATTTTTGTTGGCGTATAATTGCTTTACAATGGTGTGTGAGTTTCTGCTGTACAGTGAGTGAATCAGTTCTATGCATACCTGTATCCCCTCCCTCCTGGACCTCCCTCCCCCCTACCCCACAGGGTTCTAAAGTTAACTAAAAAACTTGGAACTTATGTCTAAGCGGACATGCCACTGAGTACAATTACTGTTGACAAAAGAAGTCTGTCAGAATTATGTCAGCTTAGTTGGACACAATTTTTTTTTTGCACTGGTTTCATGGCCACCTCCCACATGCTCCTCAGATGTTATCTCAGAACATACAACCACACAGGAGACGTAAACCCTGTTAGACCTGTCTAAAGATGAACTAACTGAAACACTCAGCTCGTCAGTGTCAGCAGCTGTATTTTACCCTCAATCGATCTTGCCTTCCAACTTGCCAAGCTACTTCTGAATGTCTGTGGAACCTGAGAGCTCGTGTTCCACATTTCACACTTCAGCACTTTATCATATATCCTGCCTTATATTATTCACTGATTCACAGGACCAGTCTTAAATAAGTCAGTGATATTTAGTCTTTAGAATACATTAGGAACACTTAAGTGCTTACTTAAAATACTTATTTTTGTTTTCCCCACCACACCCAAGGTTTGGTTTAGTAGGTCTATGGTAAAGCCAAGGAATATGTATTTTAACAACTTCTTTCCCTTCCCCACCGCCATGATACTAATTCAAGTTTCTTTTTGAGACACATTGAATTAAACTAAGTTTGAGGGACAAAACCATTTTGTATTGTGCACAAACTAGAGTAAAACTTTGGCAAATACTTACTGATATATTTCTATTTCAATTGACATTTTTATTGGTAGGTTGTTAGTTACAGTGCTTTCAGCTGCACATAACAAAAACTCCAGCCAAAGTGGCTTAAATGTAGGGACATTGATTAGCTCACATTAAAAAAAATCTAGAGTTTGGTTAACTTAGAGGCTTAACAACATCAAGCTCCCAGATGTTTTCTTATTTCCTTCCTTCCTTCCTTTCATTCTTTATTTTTTTACCTTTTCACAGACTTCACCCATTTCTCACACACACACCCCCCTCACCCCACCCTTTGCCAAGCACCAATCTGTTTTCTGTATCTATGAGCTTGGTTTTTATTTTTATTTGTTTTTTCTTGTTGTTCTTTTTTTTTAACATCTTATTAGAGTATAAATGGTCTGTCAGTTTCTGCTTTATAACAAAGTGAATCAGTTATACATATACATATGTCCCCATATCTCTTCCCTCTTGCATCTCTCTCCCTCCCACCCTCCCTATCTCACCCCTCTAGGTGGTCACAAAGCACCGAGCTGATCTCCCTGTACTATGCAGCTGCTTCCAACTAACTATCTATTTTACGTTTGGTAGTGTATATATGTCTGTGCCACTGTCTCACTTTGTCCCAGCTTACCCTTCCCCCTCCCCGTATCCTCAGGTCTATTCTCTAGTAGGTCTGCATCTTTATGTCTTGCCCCTAGGTTCTTCTGACCATTTTCTTTCTTTCTTTTTTTTTTCTTTTTAGAGCCATATATATGTGTTAGCATACAGTATTTGTTTTTCTCTTTCTGACTTACTTCACTCTGTATGACAGTCTCTAGGTCCATCCACCTCACTACAAATAACTCAATTTCATTTCTTTTTATGGCTGAGTAATATTCTGTTGTATATATGTGCCACATCTTCTTTATCCATTCATCTGTCTTAAGTTGCTTCCACGTCCTGGCTATTGTAAATAGAGCTGCAATGAACATTTTGGTACATGACTCTTTTTGACTTATGGTTTTCTTAGGGTATATGCCCAGTAGTGGGATTGCTGGGTCATATGGTAGTTGTATTTTTAGTTTTTTAAGGAACCTCCATACTGTTCTCCATAGTGGCTGTGTCAATTTACATTCCCACCAACAGTGCAAGAGGGTTCCCTTTTCTACACACCCTCTCCAGCATTTATTGTTTGTAGATTTTTTGATCATGGCCATTCTGACTGGTGTGAGGTGATACCTCATTGTAGTTTTGATTTGCATTTCTCTAATGATTAGTGATGTTCATTCTTTCATGTGTTTGTTATCAATCTGTATATCTTCTTTGGAGAAATGTCTATGTAGGTCTTCTGCCCATTTTTGGATTGGGTTGTTTGTTTTTTTAAGATTGAGCTGCATGAGCTGCTTGTAAATTTTGGAGATTAATCCTTGTCAGTTGCTTCATTTGCAAATATTTTCTCCCATTCTGAGGATTGTCTTTTGGTCTGTTTATGGTTTCCTTTGTTGTGCAAAAGCTTTTAAGTTTCATTAGGTCCCATTTGTTTATTTTTGTTTTTATTTACATTTCTCTAGGAGGTGGGTCAGAAAGGATCTTGCTGTGATTTATGTCATAGAGTGTTCTGCCTATGTTTTCTTCTAAGAGTTTTATACTATCTGGCCTTACATTTAGGTCTTTAATCCATTTGGAGTTTATTTTTGTGTATGGTGTTAGGGAGTGTTCTAATTTCATTCTTTTACATGTAGCTGTCCAGTTTTCCCAGCACCACTTATTGAAGGGGCTGTCTTTTCTCCATTGTATATTCTTGCCTCCTTTATCAAAAATAAGGTGACCACATGTGGGTGGGTTTATCTCTGGGCTTTCTATCCTGTTCCATTGATCTATATTTCTGTTTTTGTGCCAGTACCATGCTGTCTTGATTACTGTAGCTTTGTAGTATAGTCTGAAGTCAGGGAGCCTGATTCCTCCAGGTCCGTTTTTCTTTCTCAAGACTGCTTTGGCTATTCAGGGTCTTTTGTGTTTCCATACAAACCGTCAAATTTTTTGTTCTAGTTCTGTGAAAAATGCCAGTGGTAGTTTGATAGGGATTGCATTGAATCTGTAGATTGCTTTGGGTAGTATAGTCATTTTCACAATGTTGATTCTTCCAATCCAAGAACGTGGTATATCTCTCCATCTGTTTGTATCATCTTTAATTTCTTTCATGGAGATAGAATTTTAGATAGCATCAACAACATTAAAGATTCAGAGATAAGAAACTGTATGTTGGAAGGGTATGTGTAGTAGTCAAAGAAGAAACTGAGAAAGTATAGTGGGGCCAAATTTCATAGCATATACGTTATGAAAAGAAGTAAGATAGTTACTGTGACTTCTTAGTACGTCAAATTGCTTAAAATCTGTTGCTATAAGAAATGATACCTATTTGCAGAAGTACATCATATCACTACTTTAAATTTTATGGTTAACATATACTACTAACTGCTTGAATATCACAAGAAACTCCTATCATTTTAATTTAAAAGATTTAGGTCATTTTAATAAGAAGATAATTTTGATGAGAGTAAAATGAAGAAATCTGAAATGCTATGTGCATTTAAAAGTATACCCTGTTACTTTGAGAAGTTCACTGAATCAGAGTGTTTCTCTTTACTGGTATTTTTATAGCTAGTTAACTCTGCCTGTTGAAACAAGTAGCAACAAGTTTTATAGTGAAAGAAAAATGTACTATCTTTCTCATCCTGTATACTGACAAGCTTAATATCTTTAACTTTTTAAATTTAAATCATAAACTAGGATTCTTTAGGTTATATGCACCAGATATCCATTTCTGCTTGCTTAAGTTGAAAGGAAATTTACAATGAGGATATTCAGATATGTTGAGAAAGCAAGGAGATTTGAACAATCAAGCCTTAGGAAGAGTAAAACCCAGGGTAACTCCAGGGATGTCAGAAGTAAGAGTTCTGTGGTGTCTTAGCTCCATTTGGCTCTCAGGAATCCAATTGACTGTTGAATTAGTCAGCTGTGGTCATCCTGGGAGGGTACAGAACAGAGCAGTAGGGGCTTACTTCACAATCAGTATACATGGGTGAAAACATAAAATTCGGGAATGATCCTTCTTCCAAATAGAAGTTCCAAAGAATTAAAACATTTTGTTTTATACACAGGTGAATGAGTCTAAGGGGATACCTTTTTTTTAATCTCACTGAACTTCTGCATCCTCTTTATCCTAGCACTTGGCTATAAAGGAAAAGGTATGCAGAAATAGAACAGGCTGAGTTCAGCATTTTCTTTATATTCTGTTTGGGAAAATGTCTGACATAGTGTTTGTCAGAGGCAAAAGTTTCCAGAGAGCTACACTTAGTGGCTATAAAAAGATTGGAAGCATTGTATTAAATGTTACCCTTAGCCAGTAGATCTGGCTGAAGAAGAAAATGACAAAAAAGAGGGATGTTCCAGACTACAACGGATATGATGAAAAGTCACAGCTCACAGTTTGGAGAAATCAGAAAGTCCCTGTTTGAGTGTTAAGGCAGCCTTTCTATTTGGTGGTACTAGCAGAGGGAAATGGACTTGAGTCACAGAGTGAGGTTCGTGCCTAGGGCGAGCTGGCCTGAAGCACTAGAGTAGGTACCAGTCCAAGAAAGGTTAAAAGGATCATGTTACTGGAGGTCTCTGGAAAAGCCCAGAGGAGAGAAAATTGTGCTTTATGACGCAGGCTAATAGTTGCTAATGGTAACTGAGGGCTTACTATGTGCCAGATATCTCACATTCTCTTGCCTTTATTTCACTTATTCAAAATAACTTAATGAGATAAGCACTATACTCCAGTTTACTGAAGTGGCCTCACAGAAAGCCCAAGCTTTTGGACCATGTGAATTTATTCTGGTACTCCCTATAAACAGATGTCAGCATAAAGAATTTAAGAGGAAAACCAGTCCCTTCACTGTTAAGAGTTTACCCTAAAGTATACTAAGTGATGACAGTTTCTCAGGCAGTACCCGACCTTAGTGAAGCACTAACTTTGTGCCATATTAAAGATGTGTAAGCTTTCCTGGGTTTATGAATTTGATTGTTTTTAAATGGCTGGCAGTTGAGCAGGTCTTCTTTGCCAAACCCATCGAGGCTTTTCTTGCAATTATAGAAAAGGATGCCTCACAGTTAACAAATTTAATGATAACGGGTGTAATTAATACTTTGTAGAACTATGAATCCTCACATCACATGTATTTTTTTTTTCCTTTGGGCACTTTTTGTTTCCTAACTTGTATTCTGATGATGGAATATCTCCCCCACTATATTTTAGGCACAATTAGCCAGGAACTATAACTTAACTGTAGTCTCAGCATTTGTATCACAGTGGCATTTTTCCCCAGTCAGGCTGACAGTTAGTAGTCTTTAACTTTTGTACCTCAAGTACGCCACTTTTACAGTAGTTTGGGGATAATTACTTTCCACGTCTGAGTTTCCCTATCACAGCAGTGCCTTCTATTGCTTGTTTCTATTCCAGGGCCTATAAATGGCTTCACAGTAGGGTTGCGAAACTAGACGTTGTGTAGCACCTCCACAGTTTTGGCCAAATATGTCATCTGTACTGTTAGCTAATTAATATTTTCTTTAAATAAATTCAAAACTTGTACCTAAAATTTAGTTATGATGGAACTATATAACTACTGCAAATGGAAAACCAGAATAAGGCAAGTGATTCTGGTTTCCATTTTGCAATTGTCACATTGTTCCTTTATAAATAGATCATATTTATATAGTTTATAAATATAATCATCTATATGATAATTATATAGATAAAAACGATACACTGGAAACAAAACTTTGGCTTTATTTTCTTACCTATCCTTAACTGAAATAAGGAGAGAGAGAGTAGCAATTATTAGAGAAGCATTAAATGCACACTGGCACTAATATGAGACTTTATCTTTGATGTAATAAAGTTAATCAGAAGGAAGTTTTTAAAGGAATAACTTTCTTATGATCTAATGCTATGTTACTTAATGTCACTTTTTAAAGTACCCGTAATCATCTTGTTTCCAGTATGGTCCACTTTGGGAAACATGCCTTATAACATGGCCCACGAACAGAATGTGCATCAGCCCTAAGTTCAAATCCCCTCTCTTTAATCGCTTGATTTTTGACAAGTTACTTAATTCGTTTAAACCTTGATTTCTTACTGTAAAAGAGGGATAATAATATTTGCATTTCAAGATCACTCTGAGAATATATGATGTAATATTCACAGTGTGTCTAGTCTTGTGCCTGGAATTTATTGAAAAAACCGTGAACACCTACTATGTGCCAAGCACGCTCCTTTGGTGCTTCAGGACCTGAAAGAGCACATGGCAGAGAAGAGTCTGCTTTCATGGAAGTTAATTCTAGTAAGGGAAAATCAACCACGAACAACTCAAGGTCATTTCAGGCAGTGACTAAAGCTCTGAAGCAAATAAAACAAGGCAACATGAATGCTACTTTCCTTCCTGACTCTCACCTTTGTATGGTTGGTATTTAATATATGTGGAAAAAGGTGAGAATTTGAGAATTTGCCTGTCAACAGAATAAGTAACAATTGCAGTTTAAAACATAATTAAACACATGGGCCAAATTTTAAGTTTCTGTACTGCTCTAAGATCTGTTTTAAGTTACTTTTTATAGAACACATGATCTTCTTTTAGAAACAGGGGACACTTAATTGATCATGTTATGCAAATTAAATGCATTTGGGGCTTTATCACCTACCTTTGTCATGATTGTGTTAAAAAAAAAAAACACTCCAGAACTTATTTTATTATGCTTCATGGGTTTGATTGGTTTCAAGAAAGTTAAGAACATTTTTCACATAATTCAAGACCCTTAATATACTTTGGGGAAAATTTTAGGGATTTTTGTTCGAATTATCCATGTTATATTCCTACATAGATTAATTTCACTACGTAATTTCTCAAGAGACATATTTTTTGGAAAAATTTCGTATGTTTTTTTATAATATAAAAAATAGTGAACCACCATCTTAAACTGAACTAAATGAACCTTTTATTTATTTATTTTTAATGGGGTTTTTTTTTGTTTGTTTGTTTTAAACATCTTTATTGGAATATAATTGCTTTACAATGGTGTGTTAGTTTCTGCTTTATAACAAAGTGAATCAGTTATACACATACGTATGTCCCCATATGTCTTCCCTCTTGTGTCTCCCTCCCTCCCACCCTTCCTATCCCTCCTCTCTAGATGGTCACAAAGCACCGAGCTTATCTCCCTGTGCTATGCGACTGCTTCCCACCAGCTATCTATTTTACGTTTGGTAGTGTACATATGTCCATGCCACTCTCTCACTTTGTCACAGCTTACCCTTCCCCCTCCCCCGTATCCTCAAATCCATTCTCTAGTAGGTCTGTGTCTTTATTGCCGTCTTGCCCCTAGGTTCTTTATGACCTTTCTTTTTTTTCAAATTCCATATATATGTGTTAGCATACGGTATTTGTTCTTCTTTTTCTGACTTACTTCACTCTGTATGACAGACTCTAGGTCCATCCACCTCACTACAAATAACTGAATTTCGTTTCTTTTTATGGCTGAGTAATATTCCATCGTATATATGTGCCACATCTTCTTTATCCATTCATCTGTTGATGGACATGGAGGTTGCTTCCATGTCCTGGCTATTTATTGTAAATAGAGCTGCAATGAACATTTTGGTACATGACTCTTTTTGAGTTATGGTTTTCTCAGGGTATATGCCCAGTAGTGGGATTGCTGGGTTGTATGGTAGTTCTATTTTTAGTTTTTTAAGGAACCTCCATACTGTTCTCCATAGTGGCTGTATCAATTTACATTCCCACCAACAGTTCAAGAGGGTTCCCTTTGCTCCACACCCTCTCCAGCATTTATTGTTTGTAGATTTTTTGATGATGGCCATTCTGACTGGTGTGAGGTGATATCTCATTGTAGTTTTGATTTGCATTTCTCTAATGATTAGTGATGTTGAGCATTCTTTCATGTGTTTGTTGGCAATCTGTATATCTTCTTTGGAGAGATGTCTGTTTAAGTCTTCTGCCCATTTTTGGATTGGGTTATTTGTTTTTTTGTGATTGAGCTACATGAGCTGCTTGTAAATTTTGGAGATTAATCCTTTGTCAGTTGCTTCATTTGCAAATATTTTCTCCCATTCTGAGGGTTGTCTTTTGGTCTTGTTTATGGTTTCCTTTGCTGTGCAAAAGCTTTGAAGTTTCATTAGGTCCCATTTGTTTATTTTTGTTTTTATTTCCATTTCTCTAGGAGGTGGTCAAAAAGGATCTTGCTGTGATTTATGTCATAGAGTGTTCTGCCTGTGTTTTCCTCTAAGAATTTGATAGTGTCTGGCCTTACATTTTATAGACTATCCAGAAGTGGGAGTTTACTGCTGAATTCAGCAATCAGCAGATTCCCTGAGTGGCGCAGTGCTCTACATCAGGGTGCCAACAATGACAGAATGTAAAACGAAGATGGAATAATTAGATTTTGTATGTAAAACACAGGATGGATTTATACAGATAAAGAGAAACAAGTTCTGGGATTTCAAATACATATTATTTGTCCTGTGAAAGATAAATTTGAGGCATTGGAGATTAACTTTGGAGGGCTAAGAAAAAAAACTTTTTCTCTTCCAATTCCTTTATCACTTTTCCACTTTTGTCATTTACAATGGCTTTGAGTTGTATTGCTGTGGACTCTGTTAACATCTTTCTAGTGTCTGACTGGCTTAATTATTGGAATTAAGATTTTGAAGAATCAATTAGAAGAGTATCTAGTTGGAGACAGGATACCCAATTAGGAAATATTGAAAAGGCAGCTACTCTGCTCCTGGTGCCTTTCATTTCAGCCATTGTTGAATCCAGCTTTTCCTTCTCAAGTAACAAGAACTCTTTTGATATCTGTGAAAGGAGGAAAGATCAAGCTGATCCTCAGAATCCATCAATGAGTCTCTTACATGCTCTACTTCGTCAAAGGTCCAGCTAAATTTGACTTGCAGTTGTGTTTTCAATGTAATTACCAGGCACAAAAGAAAATTGCTTCCTTTATTATCCTAACTGAAAAACATCATTCCTTTCTTCCATTTTTTTTTAATGTTACATTTTAAATCAGTGAGATTCATGGAAATTTTATTTTTTCTCTGGCAATTCACAATAAGAGACTTTCAAAGTAGTGCCACAGGTTTTTTTGTTTGTGTTTTAATTTGTCAGAACTCCTACCTCTAAAACAAGTAGCTCAGTGCTGCTTGTCCATAACTTACTTCAGAAGCATAATGATTTTTATTTCCCAGGACAGGAATTATGAATGTTTAACAGACTAGATGATGTAGTGGAAAAAGCTGTGATCTAGTTCTGACACCAGTATTTACTATTTGTCCTTCAGCAAGTGAAATCTGAATTCTGAATCTCCAGTTACATATCTATAGAACAGCAGCATTTTGTCCATAGTGTTATCTGGAAGGAGAATCAAATGTGGAAATGCATACGTGCTGCTTTTTAAACAGACATGAACTCTACAAGTAAGTTTTATTGTTACCATGGCACTGGAAGAAAAACTTAAGCAGCATGCAAGAGCTCATAAAGCGTTACTACAATGGTTAACCTCATTTTTTAGTGCTCATTTTATGCAGCCACTTGTGTTCATTTGGACAGATGTCATTTTGGGAGCTTGAATTATGTCATTTTGGGAGCTCAGTTCTGCTCTAAACAAATCCATGGAGATGACCACTGAGATTCCAAACAAAGGATGAAAGAGCAGTTCAGATCCACCCTTACCCACATTCTTGACGTATTTACCTCGCCAATGGACTGCTTCAAAGTCTTCATGAAAATTTACTTATAGCAATAATGACATAAATGATATACCATCCATAATAATACTGATTCAGTGACAAGTCTGTATTAAAATTTGGGGGTCAACCTGCCTCACATAATCCATTTCTCTCTCCATTTTCTCTTCCACCAAACCTACCAGCCAGGAAAGCCTCTGACACACAGTGCTCCTGGGGATTTGGTCTGTGTAGCTGTATCATCCAGAAGCTCTCTGAAATCCAGATTAGTTCAGGGATTTCAGGTCTGTAGCAAATTGGAGACCCTTAAAAGGCTAAAATTAAGTTGCATTTTACTTTGTAGAGTCAGGTGGAACAGAGTAGAGCAGACTGAGGAAAAGATTTCAGAAAACAGAGCCCAACAGGTAACAAGACACTGTGATGGTTAAATTTGTATGTCAACTTGACTAGGCTATGGTGAACAGTAGTTTGGTCAATTAGTCTAGTTTCCAAAGAAGAAGGAATTCAGACTCAAGACTCCAATGTAGAAACCCTGCCTGAGTTTCCCACTTGCCTGACCATTTTTCAGAATTCGGACTCAAGACTGTGACATTAACTCTTACATGAATTTCTAGGCTGTCAGCTTGCCCTACAGATTTCAGACTTTCCAGCCGTCATGAATGTGTAAGCTAGTTTCTTACAATAAAATGCCTGTGTACGCTTTCTCTCTCTCTTTGCCTGAAATAAACAAATAAATAAACAAATTTCAGTACAACAAAATAAAGGGGGAAAAGTAGACAACAGTTGAAGGTGTAAATTCACTCACTACCTAGTCTTTTAAAATTTCATCTACTCCTAGTTTTCCAACTTTTACTTCTTGCATCCCAAGCAAGTGTCTAACTTGAAATTCTGCCGCACTAAAATTCTATGTTCAAGATGCCAAGTTTCTAAATAAAAGTTGTGTTTTTTTCCTGCCAAATTCTAATCTTATCTCAAGGATAATACCCCCTGATCTTAAATTATAGCCATTAACTGATCTCTTTAAAATCCATTTGTGTGCTTTGGCAAGAAAGATAAGCTTTCTATCTATAAAGACATAATAGAGCTATAATTCATGTTCATTCTGGGAGGCCCAAGGCACCATTTTTTAAGAAAATGATAGAACACAGAAAGGAACTAACATTTAGGAGACTGGCATAGAGTTGTTTGAAAAGATGAAGAGAAATGATCACTGTGGATGCAGTCTGCGTGTTGCACACGAACCAGTAAGGAACAAGCTGACCCAATTATCTAGCCATAACTGTGCCAGGCCCTTTGGGTGCAGAAGCCTGGACTCTCATGAGAGAGACAAAGCTAAAAATACTAAGCATTTCCATAAATATTTTCAGGTTCACAAAACTTTGTGTTCAGATGCATAAGTAAAATAATAAAGCAAATATTACCAAAAAAAAAAAAATAAGTTGAGGTGCTCGTTCAAGGTTGTAGGAAAGACCAGAGCAGGGCTCCATTGGTTTGCCTCAATTTCCCACTGCTTCAGCCCTGCTTCTGGTGGCTCCAGGAGGTGCTGTGGAGGACCACCTGAGAACCACTAAGAAGTCAGTATTTCCTGTTTTCTCAATTTCTAGAACCCATGGATTATATGTGTTATTCATTTAAACATATTTGGTTGGGGATAGAGAATCACTGGGGAAAAAAAACCAAAAACACATATATACATAGAGAAGTATTTCAATTTCAGAAATTTTTAAATTAAAAAAAAAGTGCTTGCCTTAAAGACTACATTTCACAAAAATTATGTGAAAACGATTATAGGGCTATAGAAAATCGGAAGAGTAAATGACAGTGTGACTGAACAAATCAAGACAGCCTTCACTGAGAAGCCAACACTGGATATGTTGAATTTGGACTAGGGAAGAGAACAAGAAGGGAGCCATCTAGGAGTGGTGATGGCGTGAGCACAAGTGCTGGAGCAGGAATGACTGAAATTGATACTGGGAGACTGACCAGTGTGGAATGAAGAGCCTGTGTAATGAGTAGTTGAAATAAATTTGGATACATTGAGAAGCATTATTGTAGGCAGGGCACCTGAAGTTCTGGATCATCTTTGAACATTCAGCATTAGAACTTTCCCCAACACATTTTGAGTGTTTAAAATTAAGTGTAAAATAAGGAAGCTTTATTTGATTCAGGAGGTAATGGGAGAGCAAATTTTTTTTTCAATTAGAAAAGTACTTTGTGCTATTTTCTCCTCTAGGCCTCATATTTAATCTATGTATTATTAATGCAATTACATTTTTAAAGTAATAATCCAATATTGATTTGAACTACTGGGTTCACAATGTTATAAAAGCACACATTACCAAACCTCCAAAACTTTACAATTATGGTGTTCAGTGGACTAGAGTTAACCAAGTACAGAGACACATGTTTTCCACTACCACTAGTTACTTAATTTTTCTGTCATTCAAGTAGTACATCATAGTTTTGATGGTACTTGGGATTTATTTTAGTCAAGTATGGTAAGACTCGCAAACTTGGAAATGAGTGTTTTATGAAGCGAGAACTCTCACAGATCCCTAGAAACAGGAGGCACAGTACACCCTGCGGGGGGGCCACACGGGGAAGCACCACAGTTGGTCAGGAGGCCGAAGGCGTGGGGGCAGTCATGGGGAAGAGCCTTTACTGTGGTTTCCATGGGAAGGTGAGGCAGCGTAAGCAGGTTTAGGATTGGCTAGTTTGAATAATTTCAGCAGTCTCTGGGGGCACAGGCCTTCATTGTCTAGTACATAACCATTGGAGTGATTGGGACAAGGGGATATTGGCCTGGAGTGTAAGAGACCAAAAAAGGAGGTGGTTGGGGATATGGGTTCTGGATTGTTTGGTTTACATTTGAAAGGTACACACAAGGGAGAGTTGTTTATTATCTCTAAGAATTGGCTAACACTGGGAAGGGCAGTTCTTTCAAGCTAGCAAAATCTCAGATGTCAAAGTGTCAGAATACAAAAAATAAGACATGATTAATACAATCATATAATGATGCAAGTGTGCAGTCCAGGAGCTGTGACTACCTAGTATATAGCTCTGATCTACTAACTAGAGACCAGAAAATCCTAAGTTGTTATAAATAAAGTAGGCAAAAAACACCGAAAAACTGCCTAGGGAACCATTTATAAGACAGGAAGTAGACTTAGCCTTGAAGCAATGGGACTGACTCTGATATTCCCAATATTCATGCTGATGAAGCTCTGTGCTACTGATATAAAAAAATCTTTCTTTAGGCTTGTAGCTTCAGGAGGCTAGATAGTGGGCAGCTGAAGAACATTAAATGAGAATGGCAAGGGCAGAGAAAGAGCTTTAAAAAATTTTATTCAAGGTGAGCCATCAAACTAAAATCAAATATATGAGAGATATGAAGACAGTAAAAAAATAACCAGTAGAAGATGAATTCATTCCAGATAAAAATGAAAAAAGCAGTCTCAAAATGACTTTTAAGTCTGTTTAAAATCCTGTCTTAGTCTGCTCAGGCTGCCATAATGTAATACCATAGACTGGATGGCTTAAACAACAGAAATTTATTTTCTCACAGTTCTGGAGGCTGGGAAGTCCAAGATCAAGGTCCTGGCAGGTGAGGGCTCTCTCCCTAGCTTGCAGAGGGCTACCTTCTCACTTTGTCCTCACATGTCAGAGAGAGAGAGAGAGAATCTGATGTCTCTTCCTCCTTTATAGGGACACCAGTTCCAATATATCAGATTACCACCCTTCTGACTTCATTTAACCTTAATCATCTTCTTAAAGGCTCTATCTCCAATACAGTCACATGGGGGATTAGTGTTTCAACATACAAAATTGGGGAGGGGACACAGTTCAGTTCAAAGCAATATGCCTCTAGCTGCTCCAAATTCATGTCTTTATCATGTGCAAAATACATTCATTTTGTCCCAACAGCCCCCAAAGCCTTATTATCTCATTCTAGCATCAACTCTAAGTCTTAAGTACAAAGTCTAATCTAAATATCATCTAAATCAGATATGGATGAGACTCAAGGTACAGTTCATCCTGAAACAAAAATTCCTCTCCAGCTGTGAAACTGTGATACCAGACAATTTATGTGCTTTTGAAATACAGTGGTGGGAAGGCATAGACATTCCCACTCCAAAAAAAAGAAATAAGAAAGAAGGATGGGGTGACAGGTCCCAAGCAAATCCAAAACCTAGCAAGGCAAATTCCATTAGGTTTTAAGGCTTGGGAATAATCCTCTTTGGCTCCTTGTCCCAGCTTCTGGACCCACTGGGGTGGCAGTCCTTTGGCTCTGCCAGGTAGGGGTCTCATCTCCAAGGCTTCAGTTGGAGGCTGTATGGCCTGTTGAAACCAAGGTGATGCTGCCACTCTTTGAAGCTGTAGAGGCAGCCCTGATGATCTCTGAATGGCCTTTGGAGTCAGTCTTCCCTTTTCTTAAAGAATAGTATACATTTGCAACCAAATAGCTCTATGGCCCCACCTTGTAGAATCTAAGAAGTTTGACAGCCTTCTTTCATTTCATCCTGTCTCAGTCTCCTTAACTGGCAGTGTTTCTGCTAGTAAAATCCCATCTCTATTCCTGGTTTTTGCTGAGGTAGCCGAATAAATTTGTGATTCTAATCCCTGCTAATCTTCCTTTCAAATGGTTGTTTAGCCATACCCTCAGTGTTTTCTTCAGAACAAGCCTTCTCATATTTTGTAAAACGGGTAGACTGAGAATATTCTAAGTCTTCAAGTTCTGGTTTCTTTTTGCTTAACAATTCCTTCTTCAGTTCATCTCCCTCTTCTTTCATTTTACTATAAGCAGTCAGGAGAAACCACGCTGCTCCTTTAACAGTTTTGCTCAGCAATCTCCTCAGCTAAAGACCCATTTTTTTTTAAATTTCATTTTTTAATTGAAGTATAGTTGCTATATAATATTATATAAGTTACAGGTGTATAATAATAGTGATTCACAATTTGTAAAGGTTATATTCCATTTATAGTTATTATAAAATATTTGCTATATTTCCCATGTTGTACAATATATTCTTGTAGCTTATTTTATACCTAATAGCTTGTACCTATTAATTCCCTATCCCTATCACGCCCCTCCCCCCCCTCCCCACTTGTAACCACTAGTTTGTTCTCGATATCTGTGAGTCTGCTGCTTTTTTGTTTTATTCACTAGTCTGTTGTATATTTTAGATTCCACGTGTAAGTGATATCATGCAGTATTTCTTTGTCTGACTTACTTCACTTAGTACAATGCCCCCCAGGTCCATCCATGTTGCTGCAAATGGCAAAATTTCATTCTTTTTTATGGCTGAGTAGTTTTCCATTGTATGTATGTACATTCCATTCATCTGTCGATGGACACATAGGTTGCTTCCATGTCTTGGCAATTGTAATTAATGCTGCTATGAACATTGAGGTGCATGTACTTTTCAAGTTAGTGTTTTTGTTTTTTTTCAGATATATACCCAGGAGTGAAATTGCTGGGTCATACGGTAGTTCTATTTTTAGTTTTTTGAGAAACCGCCATACTGTTTTCCACAGTATGAATGGATGCACAGAGCGAGAAGTTAGATGTTTTTAACAAAGAGAAAATATAAAGAACAACCAAACAGAGGTGAAGAATACAATAGCTGAAATGAAAAATATACTAGAAGGAATCAACAGTAGACTAAATGATACAGAGGCATGGATCAGTGAGCCAGAAGACCTAGTAGTGGAAATCACTGCCACTGAACTAAATACTCAATCTTACTGCTTGCAAGTTCTGTCTTCCACAAAACACCAGAACACCAGATCAGCCAAGTTCTTTGCCCTTTATAACATGGTTATTTTTTCTTACAGTTTTCTATAACATGTTCTTCATTTCCATCTGAGACCTCACCAGAATGACCTTTAATATCCATATTTCTACTAACATTCTGTTCATGGTTATTTATGTATTCTCTAAGAAGATACAGACTGTCTCTCAAGGTCTCTTCTTTACTTTTTGAACCCTTACTAGAATCACCTCTAATGTCTGTAGTTCTACCAATATTGCCTTCACAGCAATCCAGGCTTTTCCTAGCATGCATCTCAAAAACTCCTCCAGTCTCTACTCACTACCCAGTTGCAAAGCTCCTTCCACATTTTTAGGTATTAGTTACAGAAGCATCCTACTTCTTTTTTTATTTTTAAATTTTTATTGGAGTATAGTTGCTTTACGATGTTGTTAGTTTCTACTATACAGCAAAGTAAATCAGCTATACGTACACATATATCCCCGCTTTTTTGGATTTCCTTCCCATTTAGGTCACCACAGAGCACTGAGTAGAGTTCTCTGTGCTATACAGTGGATTCTCATTAGTTTTCTCTTTTATACATAGTATCAGTAGTGTATGTATGTTAATCCCAATCTCCCAATTCATCCCACCCCCAGAAGCATCCTATTTCTTGGTACCAGTATCCAAGAGGAAAAGGAAGGAATAATCTCTATTAAAAAAATATAAAATCAGGGCTTCCCTGGTGGCACAGTGGTTAAGAATCCGCCTGCCAATGCAGGGGACACGGGTTCGAGCCCTGGTCCAGGAAGATCCCACATGCCACAGAGCAATTAAGCCCATGCCCCACAACTACTGAGCCTGTGCTCTAGAGCCCGTGAGCCACAACTACTGAGTCCATGTGCCACAACTACTGAAGCCTGCGCACCTAGAGCCTGTGCTCTACAACAAGAGAAGCCACTGCAATGAGAAGCCCACGCACCACGACGAAGAACAGCCCCTGCTCGCCGCGACCAGGGAAAGCCTGCACACAGCAACAAAGACCCAATGCAGCCAAAAATAAATAAATAAATAAATAAAATTTTAAAAAAATATATAAAATCATATGAACAGGAAAAAGATCCAATTAGTAACCCTAGAAAATATATCAGCATTAAAAAAGTCATAAAACTGAAAGTATAAACTCTGGAATGAATAAAGTTAAAGACTTAATAAACTGGAAGAGAGAACTAAGAATTGTGCCCAGGATGCAGCATAAAGAAAAAAATTGAAAAAGTTGTTGAGATACAGTGTTCCTCAAGAATCCTTGTTTAATGGAATTTTAATGGGATTCTAGCAAAAGATAAAGAGGAATGTTTTAGCAGCATATTCAAAGAAGTAATGGCTGAGAAAGTTTAATATGTATACGTAAAAATCAATAGGGAAAAGCCTAATGTACAGTTTACCAATCCAAGAAAAGTTAGGAAAGGAGGAGAAATGAAGCCATGAGAAATCGCTGATGAAACCAAACCATGAAATAAAATGGTCAGTGTAACTCCAAATACATTATAGTGACAATAAATGTAAATGGATTACATGATTCTGATTAAATTAAAAATCAAATTATTAGCTTGGATATAAAAAAATCAGTTATATGCTCTTTATAGTAGACACTGACACAAACACACACATTCACTGCCACACCCATGCACACCCACCCTAAAACAAAATTTAAAAAGAAAAAAAGAAAAAGAGATGTGCCAGGCATATATGGAGCAAAAAAGAGCTGGTATAACAATATCACTCAAACTAGAATTTGCAAAAGCATTAACATGTATAAAGAATATTTGAAAAGAGTATAAAAATTACAGATTTGTGTATACTAAATACAGACTTAAACTGTAAAACACCCAAAACACAAAAAACTACAAAAACTTAGAACTGCAAAATAAAATTGACAAACTTATTATAATAATGGCAGAATTTAGCACCTCTCTTAGAAACTACTTATTGGAGAATATACAGAGAGGATTTGAGTAACACATATAGCATGATTTTAAATATATATATCTCTGTACCCAAAAGAGAACCCAACAGAGAATATGCATTCTTCTAAAACATGCATTCAACATTTTAAATGTTTAAAATTTACTATATACTTTCAGTCATAAAGAATCACAATTATTCACATATTATCTGGTCACTCTGCAACTAAATTAGAAATTAAGTATTACAAATAGTAATGAAAATCCTACAGGTTGGAAAACCTGGAAGAATAAAAAGCCTCAACAATGAATGGATTAAAGAATAATTCACAAAGAAAATTATAAAATGTATTAACTGAATGATGATTGAAAAACTAAAATACTAATAAAAATTAAGAAAATTTATGAGATGTAGCTAAAGCAGTACCTACAAGTTATGAATAGTCTTAAATATATTTATTACAAATAAATGAGCTAGCATGTAATCCAAGAAGCTAGATGAAGAAATCAAAAGAACAGTAAGAAAGTTGAAGCAATGAAATTATAAAAACAACATACAAATTAATAACCTAGGAAAAACACTAATGAGATACTTTTAAAAATTGGATCTTTTGAAAGCTAGTAACTAGGCAAGCCTCTAGAAAGTTTGATCAAGATAAACATATATATATATATACTTGATTAATGAATTATTCATATAATGGAATACTACTATACAGCAACTAGACTGAGTGAATTGGGCCTACATGTATCAGTTTACAGAAATCACAAAAACATATGTTAAGGAAAAGAATAAGGTGCTGAATGATAAAAATTTCTGTAGTCTTATTTATTCATTGAATAATGTTTTATATGTTTATATATAAAAACGTGTATGTATGTGTGTGTATGCATGAGTATGTTGTGGGTATTTATGTAATAAAATTACCTGTTAACATTTTATTTCTTAAAAAAATTGAAGCATTATGGCAGAATGTTAGCATTTAAAAATCTTTAATAAAATAATATACATATACTTGAAGTTTCTTTTTCAGTTTTCCTCTATCCCATTCCCTTCCTTCCATCTACAGAAGTATCCATTATCCTGAAGTCAGTATTGTTTTGTTTTATTTTACATTTCCAACTAGTTTTATACCTCTACATTTTGGAAAAACTCCCACTCTCACAAAGTAGTTTCTCGTTTTCCATTTTAGGGAACTATAACTCTCCTTCGACAATTTTGTTTTCTAGTAGTTTCTTTCGCATGACAAAGGAATGATTTCATTCCCTGGAAAGACGTAGCCGACCAAATGGATACTGGCATTTAGACCCAAGGCCAAAAAGAAATCAATTTCTTCCTAGCACCAGTTATGCTGTGGACATGTAAAGCATAAAAATGGAAAATAGAGTCAGCGTTCACTACAGATCTTTAGAGTACTTACTAGCTCATTTGACTAGCATGGAAAGAATTATAGAGAAATATGAAAGGTATCGCCCAATGCTTTTTGAAAAAGGATGTTTTTTTATACAAATATATACTCCATCCCCCCAAATTCTTACATGTTGCTTTTGTGGAATAAAGAATTGAATATATATATATATGTGTGTGTGTGTGTGTGTGTGTGTGTGTGTGTGTGTGTGTGTATACATATATTCCATTCAATATATCATAGTAATTAATCACCATGAAGAGATTTAGTTTTCTCATAAAGGTAGCCTATGAATAGCTTTCTTTCTGGAATAAAATAAGATTTTCATCCTCAGCATCTTTGCTTTACTTTTTTTAAAAAATTAATTAATTTATTGTTTATTTATTTATTTTGGCTGCACCGGGTCTTAGTTGTGGCACACAGGCGGCTCTTTGTTGCAGCATGCGGACTTCTTAGTTGCAGCATGTGGACTTCTTAGTTGAGGCATGTGGACTTTTAGTTGTGGCATGCATGCGGGATCTAGTTCCCCCATCAGGGATTGAACCTGGGCCCACTGCACTGGGACGGAGCCTTACCCGCTGGACCACCAGGGAAGTCCCGTTTTGCTTTACTTTTGAAAATGTTTAACCTTAATTACATGCTAAGTGCAGGTTGATTGATGATTACACAAATCTTACCAGCAATGGTAAAGACCAAAATCAGAGAGTCCAATTGCCTTTTGTTCATTCTGCATTAGACAATTGGATCCTTTTATAGTTTATCAGTTCCTAGGATATTTTCTAAAAATTAATAAATTGACTTTCTCAATGATACATTATGCTTGAGTATCCTGAGGGAAAAACTAACATTATTGACCATTTCCACATGGCAAGAATTTCCTCTGTGAGTTACAATTGACAAATTCGTTGTTTTCAGCTTTTCTTTACCTCCTATTATTTCTCTTTTTCAAATTTGAGGGACTTTTGTACATCTTTCTTGGCTCAAAAACTCACAGATGCACTGCCCAACGGTTTTTTTACCCCTTTTTATTATGAAATTGTTGCTATTTAAAAGAAAATTCACAAAAGCATGCAATTATCCCCAAATATATCATACCAATATCCCATTTTTTGCAAGATAAATAAAAATAGTATATCCCAAAACTTGTGAATAGTAAAGGCTGTGAAGTCATATCTAAAAAACTTTAGTCAAGCTGATGTCATTGCCACCCACTGAAATTCCATTTGTATTCTACCTTCTCAGTTTTAAAATTTGCAGTCGTTACCAATCTATGTAAAATTTCTATACTCTTAGAAAAGTTCACAAATTCATTCATATATTTTAGTAGACATTTAGCCAGGCATTAAAAGTGATATAAAACTAACACAAGATATAATCATTTACCACAGGAATTTGGATTTGTTGAGCAATGTATAAACATACCAGCTTAATTCCTCATGGTGCAAAGCAGCATATGAACCAATGTCTAATGGGGTCGAATGCTCGTGCATTATAAAAGAACAATTAATTTGAGCTGGAATGGTCAAGGATGGCTTTGTGAAATTTCTGGGAGAACCCAAGTAGAACCCAAGTGGCTATCTAGTTTTTGGATATATAGAGACCAAGGGGAGTTGATAATTACTTAGAAACATGAGTGTATCTTGTTCAGGAAACAGTGAAGTGTCTGACCTATCTAAAGAAAAGGATCTGCACTGGGAAGTAGTGAAGAGAAAACTGATTACTGGAGCAGGTTGCATTGTGGAGGATCTTCTATGACCTAAGAAGATAAATTTAGAGCAGTGTTTATTAATATATGTTCCTAGGATCATTCATTAACAGGGTTCCTTCAAAAGGATCTCCCAGGTGAAATAAATGTGGAAAATACTGGTTTTCTTTACTGTGGGTCTTCTCTAAGACATTAACATGTTAATGGGCATTTTGATTTCCAAAATGAAAATACAGCATTTCCCAAACCTATTTGACCATGGAAGCCTTTCTAGAAAAAAAAAATGCATGGGTCAAGTATTCTATATGTATTGGTACCAATTTCCGTCTACAAATGGATATATGTAAGATATGTACTGTTTTATATTTTTAAATAATTCATTTGGTTTCTAGTTTAATCCTTTGTTCCCAGATTGGCAGAAATTCAGGATCTCTCCATTTTCTCCATGAGTGTGGCCATGTTTTGGAGTCTTCTAGTGCCAAGGAGTTAGGTGGTTATGGAGTGGGGGGATGACACTTAACTGATCCTCTGTGTCATCTGTGTATGCTGGGCATCTGCTGAGATGTCCTAATTGCTATCTGCTCCCAGGGAATTGGTCTGTACAACTGTTGCTGAGACATGTCATTCAAATCCAGTGGCTCTCTTTGTTCCTTCCATACCATTCGCAGATTGATGGGAATAACTTCCCTGATCTGTTCTGTGTTGAGGTACTAGAAATTTCGTATGAATGTACAATGCCCCATCTTTCTTAGATATGTCATTTAGTTCTGTGAGGGCTTCCTGATTCCTCTTGGTTTCTACTCAGGAAATGCGGCACGTGTTCCGTACACCTGATGGTTTTGGGCTTTTCGCATGAGGTTTCCACCTAAATTTTTACTGTGCCATGAATTGTTTTTGTTTCCTAGGAAACTAAATTTTCAAAACTGATAAGCAACAAAGAGCTCTCTTTTCCTCAAATTCTTCTGTAACTTCTGTTCCCTGAGGAAATGATCTGTCTCCTGAGACAGCTTAAGACAGGGAGAAGGGTAAAGGCAAGAAATATCTGAGGAAAAAATCAATTATTATTTCAAAGATATTTTCTACCACACTTCCTGATACCCCTTGGGAAGTGCTGGTCTAAAGAATGGACGGTTAAAAGCTGATGAATAAAATGATGTGTGTGGTAGTAATGCTGTCCTGAGTCATGATTTTCATGTGTGGTAGATTACAGTAATAGCCCTCAGTAAATAATGAATAACTCATTGTCTTTGTAGTCTTTTGTGGAGTACTCTCCTACGTTGCCTCTTGAAAATCCTCTCGTGCTATTGGGAGCCCTTCTTCCACCATATGAAGAAGACTGGCCAGCTTGTTGAAGACATGGGGATCAACCCAGAGCCAACAGCAACCAGCAGACACGTAAGTTAGCTCCAGGTGAGCTGCCAACTGACTGCCGGTGCATAAGTGATCTTAGTGGACACCCAAACTGCCAGATGAGCCTCCCCCAAAGTGTTAATATGAATCATAAGCAAATAAAATGGTTGTCGAACCATTTTTATTGTATCAATATAAAAATGTACAATACAATACAAAAAATATAGTATAATATGGTAGAAATAGAAGATAGAAGAGATACATTGTGGGTAGATTTTCTCAAACAGGCATATATGGAATCAAGAAAAAGAAAAAGTCAAATGGGATGAGCTGGGACCTTGGAAGGTCTTATTTTTCATTCAGTGATCTAAAGTGGTTTTCTTGGTTTAAGGTGCCTCATGTTCATTCTTCTGCCAGGAAATTAATTTATTTCTCGATAAGATCTGAGGATTGAATCCAGACTCAACAAAATCATGCAAATGTTGGGTAAAAAGAATTCTCAAGTGAGATATTATAGGAAATAAAGAAAAAGGAAGGGTCAGGTGTGACTGTGGAGATTCTAATCTTCAGTGACTTAGAAAATTGTAGACAGGTAGCTGGGTGGACCCGTACTAGATGGGGCCTTGGCATCATCCTGCAGTTGTGCCTTTTTGTAAATCACTATCACTCTCACTGGCTTGGATTCAAGAGGTTGTTTTGTTGTCACCGATGAAATAAAAAACAAAGTTGTCTTAGTATAAGCATATTCTCAGATATTAGGCTCATCTAAATTCCTGATTAAATGGATTTTCCTAAAGATTTCCTCAAAGCAATGAGGTAAATGTCATAAAACCAAGAAATGTTAAAAATATGAAGGGACTCATGATACATGTCCTCAGGTTCTGAATCTAAATGCTGCCTTATAAAATGGACTGCTACCAGTTAGCTTGATTAGATAGGCTCAAACAGTACTCGCTCTAATCTCTTGGGAACTTCTACTAGCCCTATTAATTGCTTTTTTACAAATTTATTTTACATCCATTATCTTATTTAATCTTTACAACAATCCTTAGATTTAGACATTATTTTTATTCACATTTTAGAGATGAAGAAACTGAAACTGAGCTAGAATAACTGGCCGAACTTAATGCAGTTGGTAAATAGAGGCACATGAGGTTATAGTCTGGAAAGGCTGTTTGACATTAAGTCAAGTCCTTGTTTTCTCAATGATGCTGGTTCTTTTCAACCTGTTTCAAAGGCACTGGGAACCTGTGGTGCCTCAGGGACCACTGACCAGAAAAAGGAGAGAGAAGGGAATAAACCAGGCAGTGCTCTGGGCCCCTCACTCTAGTTTCAGCCAGAGCACATCTGAAATATATGAATCCCATTTAAAGTTTTGTTTGAAAAAATTCTCAAATGCTGTATTATACCGTGATGTCTCCTAATGCTGTACTAGCAACTTCTTGAAGTCAGACCTGTCTTATCCTTTCTTTGGTTTCACAACAGTGTGAAACCTCCCCTGACCTGGAGCAGATGGAAATCATTGCCCTTGGGATGTGCTTTGGGCTCCAGGACAGCACAGTCTAAGGACCTCCCATGACCCCCTGGTAGCCTTGCTGTCTTTGTCATCAAAGCCAATTAAGTATTCACAGTACCTGCAGCCTTCTCACTGTTATCAGTGATATCACTGTTATTACAACTCATTGAGCTGTCTTCAAAGAGGGAAGTGATATCTTCTCCAAATATCTTGAGGCAGTTTTCAGTGAGAAGCTGTACAAAAGAAATCTGTAACACAAAAGGGCAAAAAACAGGGTGTTGTTTTATGGCATAGTTATAAATCACATTTCATATGTGAATCTTGGCTCTAACAAAAATGCAGAATAATTCTGAGAAAAATTCAGACTTGATTAAAATAAATAAATAAGTATATATATATATATATATATATATACACACACACACACACACACACACACACACACACACTAGTTTTCTCTACGAAATAACTGATACTTTCAAGAGTACTTTGGGCACAGATTTTAAAATTCTTTTAATCAGTGGGCTAAAATTATAATTTGTGGCCTAATTTAAGTAGCTAACATTTTTGTAATGATGGTTACATCTTTAAAACTAGGATAATTTTCAAGTAACCCACATAGGATATTTGGGGCAAAGATGTATATTCTCTTATTAAATTTTATTTATTTATTTTTATTTGAGAACTTTTCCAGTTTTATTGAGATATAATTTATTATAACATCTTATTAAAATTTATAAAGTATCCAATACACAAAAACTTGTGAAATTCACTTAAGAAATATCTGAAATGTGGGAAGCAGAGATTGCCGTGGAAGGAAGCAGCTGGAGAGAAAACATGTGATGTGTTTTTCTGACTGCGTTGCCTTGCCTCATGCTTGCTCTGGGTAAGCTTGGGGAAGAGCTGTGTTCTTATTAGGCGTGTTGTGGCTCTATTAGGATGTTCTGAAATCTTTTACTAGTTTCTTCATCCTGCAGTGGAGGCAAAATAGTGGCCAAGTAATTTTCTGAATGAGCCACAACTGGCAGAGCGAGGCCAGTATGTGTGGAGCCATGGGTGCTCATATTGCCCAAGCCACCTAGGATGTGCCAGCAGTGACCAGAGCAGTAGGTGTTGTCATCACTGTGCAGTGATGACACCGTGGCTTGGAAACCTTGCCCAGGTTTACACATCCCTTAGTGATTAGGCTGAGAGTTGAACCTTGGCTCTCAGACTCCAAAGCCCAAGGTTCTTTTCTATCATATCATCCTACTCTCATCTCTCTATTCTTTAGTCTCCTGGATGAGAAAGGAGAAGTGACTCAGCTGCTCTTAATTTCCAGCTTAACAACCCACCTTCCCATACCCCACCAGAGCAGGACTCTGCCACTCCAGGGGAATGCAATTAAAACGCGCACTTTAAGAAACTGGTCCATCAGAGTTAATACCGCAGACTTCAGGTTCAATGTGGGGACTCTGCCCCACAAGGCATAAACATGAGAGATCTCATTACCTTTTTTGTGAAGTTGTTTTCTAATTCTGAGCTGCCAGAATTAGACGGGCAAAGAATGCTTGGGGCTGTACACACTGATAAAGTGGAAACTGTCATCTGATTGGATGAGGAATGTTGCGTAACACTCCAAAAAGGTATCACAAGAGAAATACATTGCTTTTGGCAGCTGGTCTAAAAGACTAAAGACGGAAAAATGTACTTCTAAATGAAGCAAGTCATTTTGCTTAGGAAGTGGAAAGACAAAGAGAACGGAGTACTTCTTTGTATACCATGTACACAGTCCACTCTCAGAGTTCCAGGAATGAATGCATACAAAAATGTTTCATTGAACTTAATTCCTGAACCAGGTAAGAACTTCTCTGGTTAGTTATGTGTTTGACAAAGTTAAGATCATACCACTGGCAGATTGATCCTTTAGCATCTCTTTTTAGACCAATGGATTTCATCTCCAGCAATTTCATGTATTCAGAAGGTGTAAAATGGTCAAGGATTCCATATTAATAAGATAAGGAGAAAAACACAAATTCAATATCAACAGTAAGGCATGCATCTATTTTTAAACTGGCTTCCTGGGTATGATCAAGTGAAACCCTCTGACATTGGTCATTATTTTAGTGGACAAAGCTGTAAATTATAAGCTAATATTTTCCTAAGAGTATTGCATCATTACCTCTGGGTTGCAGTTATTTTCTCCTCCTCATTCCCTTGATCAATAACACCAAGCCATTTATCATAGAGACTGGCTGAAAATACACTTCCGTGGATATTTTGAAGAAAATCCTTACACAGATAAAAAATATATATTATCTTTATGATAAATACGTTGGAGAAATTACAGAGAAAACATTTAGTTGGAAAATTCAGTCCAGTCCCCACTTCCTTCTCAACTACACAAACTGTGATCCACACAGAGCTTGGCTCTGGTTATCCTCTGACTTGCATATCCAGAAGCATTGCTTGGATTTTCTCTAACTAAAATTAGAAGCGTAAAATTAGAAGCATAAAAGTAGACTCTGGGCTGTAGTGAGAATGACGCTAAAGCCCCTTCCATCACCTGGAACCTACTCATGTTAGCACGCTAGTACAAACTGACAAGGCCTGGTGACTCATCCTAAACCCTATTAGTTTCTTGAAAAGAAATGGACATACCCATTTTGCTTGTACTTTAGACACAACGTTTGCTCTTAATTCAGCAAAAAAAGTTCTGAAACAAAAAAATAACCAAAAAACACACCTCCAACATGCTCTTGCACACATATTAAGAGAGAACTGGGCTTTCTGACTTGAGGTATGTATGTATGCTCCTTGGGAAAAAAAACTAATAATAGCTTCAGTCTTCCTTTTTTTAACTATATAAAAGTTCAGTTCTGCAGACTTTTAAGCAGTAGGTGTTAGAAATATATCAAAATCCCCAGTGGGAACTACATGTTACCCCTTACAACTCCTTGAATGGAACACGTCCTCCCAAAAAAGGAAATTGAAAATTTGGATATATTGCAACTTCTGAGTATCAGGGCTAGAGATATGCAAATGTAAGCTTCCTAAGTGGAGGCCTGGAAAATTCATAACTTTAGAGGGCTGATGAACAAGTCTTAATATCATAGAATTGGGCCTATTAAAATTTATGAAGTCATAATCTTCTGTGTAAGACTGAGGGGAAATTAGTGCATTGCCTTGCTAGTTTCAAAAGCACACCTTGCTTCCACTGGTCTTAATATGTAGCCCGACTTCTCTTAATAGTAGCTTGCTCAGGAGATGCTTCTAGGCAACTGTCATGATTATAATCCAGTAAGTGTTACTTTTATTGAGCTGCTGTTTGTGCCAGGCACTCTTTTGAGTCCTGGGAACAGAGCAGTGGAGACAATGGACAAAGTCTTTGTCCTCTCGTACCTTTACTGTGTTATTGGTATACAATACCCACTCACGATCATTAGGTTTTTCACTGTTTCCTAAGAAGTGGCCCCAATATACGTGGAGAGAGGAAGCACTCCAGCTTTGGCTGGTTCTGGGAGTCTGGGAGGGTGCAGCAGGGCCTTTGCCTCATGTGTACCAAACTACATGCATTTGGAGTGTGTGTCTCCTCTCTTTTCTGGACCCCGTTCTGTAGAGTCCATTGGTGAGGCTGAGTGTGGTTAAGCCAGAACATGACATGTGCAGAATATGCCAGGGGTATCTGCTGTTGGATCTCTGTTTATAGATAGTTTAATGGCAAACTCAATGTGGTACTGATGATATATTCATTTCTGATTTAGACCAACTCTCTGGTTAGTGTGACACATGGTATTATACAAAGCCAAGGTTGCAAAGTTTGATTCCCCACCAAGATCAGTCAACTTTAGGAAGAGGAAACGTTGTGAATGTCTAAGAACTGTAGCCGTGAGTAGCTACCCTCTTGCTAGTCTGTGCTTATAACATGGAAATAGGCAAGAGCCTACTAACTTTTGCTAGAAAATCACGTCAGTTCCGTGTGTGCACCCTACGGAGGGCAATACTCATCTTGCTATTTGCATACCTAGTGTGCGTTATCATGGCGCTAGTGTAGTAGGGGTCAACTCTAAGTCATTTCTGAACTGTTGCTATTTATCATATAGTCAGATTACAATCAAACATTAATAGGGGACAAGGAAAGACCAAATGTTACTGAGTTTCTAAGATAATTTTAATAAACTGTTTACCGTCATTACTACATTAACATATTTTTGTTCAGAGCTGCTAACAAGTACCAACATGGATTGATTAAATTTTTCTGTTCTGTTATTCCCCTGGTAGAAATGTAACTAGACACCTGTGATTTAGCTGTATCATTTCAAACTCAATCTATTTTTGTATAAATCTATTGAAGTTTCAGAATTCCAAACTGATTTTGACTGCTGCACCCACTTTAAAAGTCAGATTTATAAGAAGAGGCATGTGGTAGGAGCTGGTTACCATGTAACTATAACCACGGGTGGTGGGTTAAACTACCAATATCAACAAAGGATGCCAAAGGTGGTAAAAGGAGGAAAAAGGAGGAACAAAGGGTGGAGTCATCCCTACACTAATTTTAAAGTAAAAGGCATTAAGAGACAGGGGAAGGAAGGATGATGAAGGGATCAGGTGTCCTCACTGAGCATTTTTTGATTCATTGTAAGGCAAATGTTTACTTACTGTGGTAAACTTGTGTAACTATTTCCAAAAGCTTAATATGAATTTTCTTTAATATGAACTTTGCCTTCATTAGGAAGGTGGCGAGGAAGTCATCAAAAGCAGGAAGCTTGTTTTGGTAAACACTCTGTATGTGTAAGTGTGTGTTTTGAAATTTATTATTTTTATTCTTTTGCATGGAGTGTTCAGGAATGAAGATGGGGAGGGTGTTGGTGATGAAAAAGGAAAGTATATCTAACATTGTGGGGCTTTTAACACCCAAAGTAGCTTCCTTCAGTTTTGACTTTGTCAAGTGTTTTTATGTTATGCCTATTACGGTTCTTGGGCAGTCATGATGAAGGACCAGTCATATAGCTTCAGAGTTACTCTGTGTGTGGATAATGATAGAACGTTCCCTACCTTTAAGATGGATGCTACCATAAGAACGGATTCATCATCCAAGTTCACTTTGTCCCCAGAGTTTAGTTTCTCCTTTAGGGCTCTGCATGATTTTATGCTGGCTGATTTTCTGAAGTTGCCTTCTGTGAGAGGCCCTTTTTGATTGATAAAGGAAAGCATATGCTATAGGGAAGAAAAGAAAACTATGTGGCATTTCCTATCTGCAAGCCCGGAGCACAAGCTTGCCACCTTTTTGACAGAGCTGGGGTGTATGAGGGTACAGTGCTAGAGCTGGAAGGACTGAAGTCCATTTGAAATTTTTTTCCAGTGTTTCCAAATTTTCTACCCAACAATCCATTTTACATTCATACACTGAAACATTTTAAACACTTGTTTAATCAGATTTTCCTTTTTAGTAGATTTACACTGTTAAATCAAACTTCTCTGCTTTGAGGCCTTTGTAGAATCCCCCTCTCCTCCTTCACTGTTCCCTTCTCATTATTCCCTGTTATAGATGCTCTTTACTAAGTGTAGAAATCTTTTTGCCATACTAATTTCCCATTTGTTTATTCTCCTTTCAGTGACTGTATACCCCATTTCTACTTCTTGTATTTCCTCCCCTCTTTTAAGACAGGCTCAAAACCCCTCTCCTCCTTCTCTGATCATATTCCCTTCTCATCCGTCTTTCATTTCCTTTTGTTGTGTCTTCATGTCCTCTGCTTACAGAGTGGAGAGGTAACAGATATTGGAGTCAGGTAATCCAAGGAACCTGGAATCTGTTACGCTACTCATCTGCTATATGACTTTGGGCACAGCACATACTTTACTGAGGCTTTTTTGTTTTTCACTTATGAAGTGGGGAAGATGATAATCATAGTTACCCCCTAAATTTGCTGTGAAAAGTGCAAGGACTGGGGTAGTAGCTAGCATGTAACTATCAAAAGTGTGATAAATTTCTTCACATATAGCATAAGATTCCCTGCATGTGGTATAGTGCTTGGAGAGCGCTGACAATTCAGTATGCTAATTTGCTGTAACACAGGTCAAACTCTGACTTTCATCTGACGCAGTCTGTCAGGATTAAATGACTCATACTTGCCAGGGGATGAGTCTTTATGCTTAAGCACTTGAATTACAAATGAAATCTATGTGAGATATTTTGAGTCATAAGATTGAGTAAACTCAGCTGAAGGAGACTTGAGACTGAGTGTGGAGTTCAAGGAAGGAGATGAGAGAATATGAGGATGAGGTGGACTCTCAGATTCCACAGAGCCCATTTTCACTGATCTGAGCAGGTGCAGGTGGGTCTTTGCTGAAACCAGTGGAATGGACAAGAGTATCTTTTCCTGTTGTATTTGCCTCATGACTCTGCAGTACCTAAATCAGATCTTATTCTTTGAAGTAATACTAACAAAACTCCGTCAAAGCCAGGGGCTGTCTAATGACTTCTCCGCTTGAGGATGGAGTTGGATGAGAACACTTGCGCTCTCAGAGCTCCCCTCCTCAGGAGGGCTACAGAAGACCAAGATGAGACCTAGCAGAATTGGGGCGGGCGGGTGGTCATTATCTCACACGTCCTCGAGAGAAGCTCCGAAGAGCGGATTTGGCTTTGTGGGTGGTGGAACTGGGCACTGGTTGTCCTCACGAGTGCTGGAGCTCCGCCAAAAGGCCCAGTTTTTTTTTTTTCCCGGTACACGGGCCTCTCACTGTTGTGGCCTCTCCCATTGCGGAGCACCAGACTCCGGACACGCAGGCTCAGCGGCCATGGCTCACGGGCCCAGCCACTCCACGGCATGTGGGATCTTCCCGGACCGGGGCACGAAGCCGTGTCCCCTGCATCGGCAGGCGGACTCTCAACCACTGCGCCACCAGGGAAGCCCCTTTCCCTTGTTTTAATCCCTCTTTTTTCACTGACTACACTGAACATATTTGCTAATCCAAGAGTATGTATTATTATTTCTAGCTAACTTGCTACAGTAACTATTTTAGGAAAGGTGTGATCTGTTTATCAAAAACCTCAAGAGCAAATGCTGGTAAACTCAGCTTGAGAAATAGCAAAGTACAGGTGGTTTAGTCTGTGAAGACTTGAAGAGTCTGAGTGTGATGATCTCATTTTCTTTATGATGCTGAGGAAAGTTGTGGGCACAGAGCAGGTATTAAATAAATGTACTTGGGTTCAGAGGCATGGCTGGATTTTAGAAGATTCTCACAAAATGGAGACTATTTAGTAGTTAGGAAATGGAACAGAGGACTTCAAGACTGGAATATGAAAAATAATGTATGAGAAAAAGAAATTCCAGTTTTGTGTTGCTCTCATACCTAAGTAAGTAAGTAAAGAGTAAGTAAATAAATATCTTCAAGATAACACTGTTTGTCAAGTGAAGAAAGCAAAGAAGAAAAATTCACATTTCTCTCCCCAACTAGACCACAAATTGCTGAATGAAAAGATGTTATCAGTGCTTGGGATAGAGTAAGTGCTTGGAATTATTTAATAAATCCATGAATAAATATTGCATGGTATTTTCACTTTTAAGGGTATTTAAGCTTAAGACTGATCAACCATTACTTTGAGACTTCAGGGTCACAATTTTGAACCCAATCATCCCCATCTTAGGTTTTCCCTGACACTTAACCAGTGAGTAGGTATGAGGCCTCTTTCTTGCCAGAACTGACCCACAGCTGGTAATCTTTCTCAGAGCCCTTGGAGACAAAAAGAACTATGTGTCACAGCAAATCTTCCCAGTAGGTACTTGAAAACACATTTCCTTAGCATTTCTGTACTTCCAGAAAAAAGAATTTGGGCTAGTATAAATGCTGTTTGGTCCATAGGGGTGGCTACACTTTTTTGAGTTAATAGTGCTGATTTCAGTAACCCCGTCCCTCTCGCAGCCTCCAATGGACCGTCTGAGATTCTTGTCCTTTTTGATAAAGGGTGGGGATCTATGGAACCACATGCAATCAGCCCCTCACTTTGTGGGCGGCCCATGGCATAAAAAAATCATGGTAATGCTCCTTCACGCTGGAGGAGTCCTGCTTTCTGCTGTCTCTGCTGTCTCTGCTGCTAAAATTCTTCAACAGACTCCTTGGAGACTGTTGGCTTTTGCCTTCAAATGTCCCTGCTCAGGCAAGCATGTTGTCCAGAGAGTCACATACTCTGCCATGACTATTTCTGAGCAAATTAAAACTTGAAAGGCATCGTTAGGGACTTCCCTGGTGGTCCAGTGGTTAGCACTCTGTGCTTCTAATGCAGGGGGCCCAGGTTCGATCCCTGGACAGGGAACTGGATCCCACATGCTGCAACTAAGAGCTTGCATGCTGCAAGTAAGATTCCCACATGCCGCAACTGAAAAGATCCCGCGTGCTGCAACTAAAGATCCCTCATGCTGCACCGAAGATCCCCCGTGCCGTAACTAAGACCCAGTGCAGGCAAATCAATAAATAAATATTAAAAAAAAAAGAAAGGCATCATTAGCTCAGCAACCATGAGCAAAAGGAGACAAATACCCAAGAGGCCTTGAGTAGATGGCAGAGTAAATTCAGCCCACTTGCTTTGATGTAGACAAGCGCCACTCAAGGAAAAGAAGGGACAAGGACTCTAACCTAGAGATTAAGTCAGATGCAGAAAACAATTAACTCCCAGCAGAATCACTGCCTAGGAATACTGGATATCCCGTTTGAAACAAGTCTAAATTATAAAGACTGCTGAATTAAAGAGGAGAGGAAATGTTTGAAACAGAGTTGTTGGTGATAGGTACTATGTATGCTTGCCCTTGACTCCTGATTAAAAATCATGGCCTTGCTGTGAAAGGAGGCAGGTCCTGGTATGGAAGCAGTCTCACTCACAGACACACACACAGACACACACAGACACACACACACACACACACACACACACGGCTAAATCTGCTCAAAATTGTATTGCAAATAAGAAGTGAGAGCTAATAAAAATCTTTTTTTTTTTTTTTTTCTTGCGGTACACGGGCCTCTCACTGTTGTGGCCTCTCCCGTTGCGGAGCACAGGCTCCGGACACGCAGGCTCAGCGGCCATGGCTCACAGGCCCAGCCACTCCACGGCATGTGGGATCTTCCCAGACCGGGGCACGAACTCGTGTCCCCTGCATCGGCAGGCGGACTCTCAACCACTGCACCACCAGGGAAGCCCAAAATCTTTTCTTTTACGGTAAAGATTGGAAAAACTATGTTGGAATCCCTTAAATCAGGAATACGTGTATAGGCATATAACCCCAATTCTTCATTAAAATAGAAATGTTTTCTTGTCTGGTGAGATTGATCACTTTAATCAAAGGAAAATTACAAAATGAAATAAAATGAGCTCTAACATTAATCTCACCAACCTTATCCCTAAAACCACTCTCTTCTAAGATTTAATTCTTATTCAGGACATATATATCAAATAGGTTAGAAGTCAACGCAGAGGGGTGCTTTACTCAGTGCATATAAATTCAGTTTTATTTAAAATGTATTATTAAATTCAATTTTTACAGAAATCATTGATTTCTTATACCAAATTCTGGCTGACCTGAGTTTTTAAGGGGCTTTATTATACCATTGAGTCAGACAAAACTTAAATACAAATATTGTTATTATGTCATATCACAATATCAAGACATTTTCACATTTATAAATATATATATTCACGTATATATCTACTTATATATGTAAATTTTATATATTTTTATATAATTTTATATAGGGAGCCATGCTTTACAAGTGCTTTCTTCAGTTCTGTCCATCTGAATGCCCCTTGCCCTCTCTTTTCCCTTATGCACCCTCATCCCCAAACATAGTCATGTCTTTCACCAAAAAATTTTCAACAAGCCATAACAGTCCTATCAAAACATAAAGGAGAACAGACACTTGAAAGCAAAACAAGATGAAAGTGATGTGTACACAAATGCCCCCAGATCCATGGTTTTATTCAGAACTTGTCTTCTTTACCAGTTCACAAGAGGCATTAGCTATCTCATTCTCAGGACCTGCAACAAGGGGATGTAGCTTCTAGCCAGGTGGTCTTTATGTCAAATTTACAACAAAAGATACATTTAGGATTTCTCATGCTGAGATTGAGTCCTCAGATGGCAATTAGGGTAAATGGGGATGGGATGGGAGGAATCAGGAAAGAAGATACAGAAAGCAAGGTCCAATAGAGGAGGAAATATTTAGAATCTTATTGTCTAGGTATATAATGTATACAGTAAAGTGCATGTTTTCATAGCACTCTAAAATTATAGCCCGAGTTCATTATGCTATGACTTACAATTCACACAGAATTTAAAATGGAAATACAACACTCATGTATAGGCTAATAACATAGCTTTGCTGCCTTCAACTTCTGAACTTAGGGGCACCAAATATGACTTACATATCTGTAATAATTAGCTGTCTTATGATGGTAGGTACATCATACACACACACACACAAACACACGAATCTCAAAAATCAAAGTTGTTTTTTTTTTTTTTTTTTTTTTGCGGTACGCGGGCCTCTCACTGTTGTGGCCTCTCCCATTGCGGAGCACAGGCTCCAGACGCGCAGGCTAAGCGGCCATGGCTCACGGGCCCAGCCGCTCCGCGGCATGTGGGATCCTCCAGGACCGGGGCACGAACCCGTGTCCCCTGCATCAGCAGGCGGACTCTCAACCACTGCGCCACCAGGGAAGCCCCCAAAGTTGTTTTTTAAAAATAACTTGCAGGTAACTTACAGTTATTCCTAGCTTTGAAAGTGACATGTTGATAACATCATTCACTGTGTCTGAATTTGTTACTGTTATAATTACAGACTGCAAAAAAGAAGCAAGAAAAATTGCTATAAATTAAAAAAATTTAAACAGGTAAGTAATTATTGTTAAATTATTATCCATATTCTAAGAGGCAAAGCTTGTATTCAGGTAATGACAAAGTAAAGCACATGTAGAACACAAACCCCTAATTATAGTTTTCCATTCCTTTATATAACATGAAGTTAGTAGAAAGCATTTCAGTAAAACAGAAAGGATTTGTTGGCACACAAAATATAACAGCTTGGGACTTCCCTGGTGGTGCAGTGGTTAAAAATCCGCCTGCCAATGCAGGGGACACAGGTTCGAGCCCTGGTCTGGGAAGATCCCACATGCCACGTAGCAACTAAGCCCGTGTGCCACAACTACTGAGCCTGCGTGCCACAACTACTGAGCTGCGTGCCACAACTACTGAAGCCCGTGTGCCTAGGCCCCGTGCTCTGCAACAAGAGAAGCCACCACAATGATAAGCCTGTGCACCACAGCAAAGAGTAGCGCTGCAACTAGAGAAATCCCGGGCGCGGCAACGAAGACCCAACGCAGCCAAAAAAAAAAAAAAAAAATTTATATATATGTATATATATATATATATAACAGCTCAAGCAAGAAAGAGATAGACTGAGAATTCTGAGAAGGCAAATGGGCTGGTCATCAGCACCTTAGCGCTTTTTCCATAATGGAGGAGGGATAGTTTAAAAAGGAGCTGGACTCTCTTCTCTCTTCCTGAGTTGTGTTTTTGTAGTATGGCTTTATTTCTTTGGAATTATGTAGTCAGTTAATGTCAACATTTTCCCCTATATCTGTGTATTTGAAGATTTCTTTGAAACACAATTATCAGATAAAATTATTTTTCTACATAGTAATTCTAAAGGCATTATCAAGCTAAAACTATATGGCCAATGAGAAAGATAGACACATATCTGCTGGATTTTATAGATTTTTCTTTTTCTGATGTAGATATCTATGTTTATTGACACCCAAGGTACTGTGCGGAAACTTCCAAATACACTGACCTGGAAAAAGTCATTTGAATAATTCTCTTCTTAGTGAAATACAGAGCCAAGGTTATCCACTCCCTTGAAACCAAACCAAGGAGTTATCCAAAAGTCCAGAGCATAGTTTTGACTCTCCAGTAACACTGAGCACTTACCATATGCCAAGCACTGTTCTAAATATTTTACAAACATTATTTCATTTAACTGTAAACTACATCAGGTAGTCTTTATTAGCCCCATTTTACAGATGAGGAAACTCACAGAGTTTTCTGTTGCCAAAAGCAACAGAAACAGGGTTTGAACTCAGACAACCTAGCTCATGAGCCTGTGCTCGTAACCACTTGGCCTCCATGGGTGTTGACCTGTGGCTCCCTGAAGAACCCTCCTCCTCTTTCCTATCCTGAGCTTCATCTCTTCCCCCGGAGTCACCAGGCTTTCTGAAGGGATTATTCTTTTATTTGTGGAGTGAGATGATAAATCTCATGATATTACACCAACAAAGCTAGATGCTAGCTTGGAAATGTTCAAACTGTATCACAACAAAGCTTTATACTACAGTGGATTCTCCTAGGGTCTCATTGTGTTTCTTCACACTCAGTCACAACTGAGTGAGATTTTCTCAGTGGAAGTTAGAAAGAATGAACCTAATGTAAACTGACTTGAGGAGAAGGGAGAGGAGGGCTGCAGTTTTCATTTCTATTGTGTATCCCTTACTGTGGATCCCCCTCTCCTTTCCTTTACCTCAGCCTTATACCAGGGGGTAAGCCCCCATGGTTTGTGAAATTTATAGGATTCTAGGGAGATTTCTCCTATTCTAACACAGGGGTGTTGCCTTAGATGCTTAGGAGGAGGGGTTGTGGTATATTCTGTAAGTGTCATCTCACGGATAAGTTAATAGTAATCGTCATCTTTTATCTAAATAAAATTCATTTTTCACTGTTTCTGTATTTTTCAGTAACTGAATATGAGGATAGTGATGGCTAAAGACAGTGGACTAGGTACAGTCCCTTCCCATTTGTGAATTCTTCATGGGCCTCTACTAGTATTAATATCTTAATATTTATAAAGCAGATCCTGTTCTAAAAAAAAAGTAATAATTTTACTTGAAAAATAACTTACTAAGAAGCATTCTAATGAATATCAAAAATGATAATGAAGGTTTCATCTGAGTTTAATTCTTGAGAACAGAAGTTTCTAATGTATGTAGTACAAAAGAAAATGACAAAAATCTCAGTAATTTTCACTGAATATTAACATCCCACACAACTGGAGGAATATAATTTCTTTGGCAAGAAATAAACATTTACGCTTATTATTACATACAAGCTAAAATTTACTTATTCTGACCAAATACATAGGTAGCAGTTAGTCAACTATTTATTCCATTTGTGTTGATTTCTATAGCATCAACCTAAAGATGAGTTTTCAACTGAAGTCTGAAGATGAACTGAGGTAAAAGGGGACTTCAGTCCCCCCGCCCCTTTTTATGGCTAAGTGGAAAAACTCGGTGCTAAACTCAGATGATTAATTTGCACAGACTGATTCAGGGCATAACACAATCCTCCGTCAAGGAGGAGGCATGACAGAGAAGAGGTATCACAGGAGGCTGTTTCTTTTTAATTGTTGTCTCTTTCTGGAAAAAGAAAAAACAAATTTTTCCTATTAATAATGATCTTGAATATACCTAAATGTTATTATGGGAATGATCTTGTAGGTGGTTTTCTAAAAATTGTGGTGAAAACTCATACAAGGTGTCAGCACTCAGTACTGCTAGTCATTGCAGTGGAAGAACTGTGTCTCCCCCTCTCCCTGCTGACACCTTCATACACCGAAGCCCTCACTGCCAATACGACTGTATTTGGAGATAGAGCTTTTAGGATGTAATTAAGGCTTATGAGGTCATAAGGGTAAGATTCTAATCCAGTAGGATTGGTGGGCTTGTTTGAGGAGGGAGAGAGATTTCTTTCTCTCTCCCCACATTCACGCAGTTAGGAAATGCCACGTGAACATACAGTGAGAAGACAGCCATCTGCAAGCCGGGAAGAGAGCTCTCACTAGAACCTCACCATACTGGTACCTGATCTCGGATTTCCAGTCTCCAGAACTATAAGGAAATACATTTCTGTTGTTTAAGCCACCGAGTCTATGGTATTGGTTGCATTTGTATTCAGGGTTGAGAGGAAAGTGCACCCAGTTGATTCTGTCTCCAACATATATTCCAAATCTGTCTGGCTGAATCTTTCATTTTCACTGCCAACCCCCAAACAGAGCCCTTGTTACTATTCATTGGGACTGTTGCCTCCCCTAACTAGTCACCCTGCTTCCACTCTTGCTTACTCAAAAATCCATCATCTACCAATAGTCAGAAAATTTTGCTAAAAATATAAACCAGATATGGTTACTGTCCTAGTTAAACACCCTTCAGCATAGTATTTCAGCCCCTTACTAAGGCCTGTGGAGACCCTGTGTGGCTGGACCCCTGACTCCAGTATCATATCCAATATCGTGCCCCCCACTTTAGGCTCCAGTCACACTGGCTTTCCCTGAACTCCTCCCTCCAGGGGGCTAAGCTGCACCCACTTACGCCTGCTGCTCCCTCAGCCTAGAAGGCCCAGCCACCTTGGCTAGAAATGGTGGCTGCTTCTCACCCCACAGGTCCAGCTTAGAGGCTGCCACCTAGAGAGGTCCTCCTGGACAACCCCTCTGTAATACGGTCCCATCTTCTACATCGTACCCTAGCTACTTTGTATCAGAAGCACTAATCACAATCTGTAATTTCCCCCTCTTATTTTTATCACCTGTCTTGTAAGCCCCAGGCAAGACAGACACTGCCTGTCATATTTTCTTACAGTAAGGGTTAGCAAACGTGGAACTGTATGATACGTGGGAGAGCATGTAATGTATATGCACTTGGTATTAGACATAGGTATCAAATCACTGAATAAGAAGAGGTGCCGCTTCTGCCTTCTCCAGCCTCTTTTGAGTTCTACGGGGCTCTGGATCAGCAGGGTATGATTGGCTCCCTCAGCTGATGTAGTGTTTTCACTGTGGGTGGCCACCTCAACGGAAGGGCTTCTCCTGCAAAACATCAAACACCACAGAACAGCTAGTCTCTGGTCAGATATATGATGGAGTTTATGTTAAATATCAAGGTTCATACAACTCTGAAAATTAGGCTCAATCTCCCAAATAGGGCTTCACAGCTCAAATTCAGGAGTCAGTAAGTTATTGAAAGAAATTAGGCTACTTAGGGAGTTGGTATGGACAGAGAACAGTTTCAGGAACAAAGCCCTGGCGCATGTGGACTCTTAGAGGTGGGGAAAAGGGGAAAGCGGCAAAGCTGGTCACGAACCATTAGGAAGAGGAGAACCAAGAGGCCAAAGGTAGAGAGCATTACAAGATGGTAAAAACCAACAGCAACAAAAAACCAACAACCACCCAAAATAGGACAATTTGTGGCCTAATATAGATAAAATACAATGATATGGAGATTCGCAAAGACGTAACTACAATTTGGTGTCATGTTAACATAAAAATTTAGATAACGGAGGATTCTGGAAAATTGACCCCAATCTTATCTAAATCCATATTCAGAGTTTGGGGAAAATTCTCAAAGGTCGGCAAATAATACTGGAAACATCAAAAAGTTTCTAAATACAAAGCAGTGCTTGGCTATTATTTGGTTGAGCTGTGACTAAGCTCTAACAGAACTCTGGTCATGATAGGTAAAACAACTAAACTGAACAGAACATAAAGACTCATAGATAGAGCAGAAGTTTTCATAGTTCTACAGAAAATTCTCCCCTGTGGAGCCAAAAGTGTTCCCCCCACACCCCCTCTACCCCGAGAATGTAAAGCTGCTCACCTGTGTTCAGCTGCACTGAATCTTATGAACACCAGCAGCTTTGCAGGAAACCAATGCTGAAGTTAAAAATTCACATGTCTTTGAGGAAATAAAACAAAACACCTCCTGTGACCACCAGTCTGTTTGGATGGTCAAAAATAGTATATTAAAAGGCTACGTGATGCGGTGAAGCCTTGAATGACCACCAGAAAGCTCCAAGTGCTCTTTGATTGACATAAACGTCCTATTTTCTCCAGTTCTTGGCACTGAAACTTGAGGATGTCTGCAGCACTTGGCAGAGTGAACAAATCCATGAAGGCTGAGGATTCTGTAGCAGTCAGATCACTGGCCATCATGATGTCAATTCTGAGGCCGTGCCGTAACTGACAAACGGCCATACTTGTTTCCCTGACTTTGCCTCCATCTTTTCGTTCTTTTAATTAATTTTTTATTTTGAAATAACTGTAGAGTCCCATGGAGCTGTAAGAAATAATACAGAGAGAGTCTATAGCCTTTTACCCAGGTTCCCCCAATGGTAATATCTCTCTAAACTACAGTACAATACCATAACTAGTATATTAACATTGAAACAGTCAAGATACGGCACATTTCCATCACCTCAGGGAGGCTTTATGTTACCAGTTTACAGCCACACAGACTTCCCTCCCGCTTCTACCACCTCTTTAATCCCTGGCAACCATTAGTCTTTCTCCATTTCTTTAATTTTGCCATTTTCACGAATGTTATATCAACGGGATCATACAGTATGTAACACTTTGGGATTCGCTCTTTTCCACTCAGCATAATGGGAGATTCATCCGGATTGTTGCAGGTATTCATAGTTCATTTCTTTGTAACTCTTGGTAGTAGTCCATGATGTGTCACAGTTTGCTTAACCAACTGTTAAGGAAGGCCCAGGTTGTCTTCAGTGTTGGGCTGTTACAGATAAAGCTGCAACAAACATTTGTGTACACATTTTTGTGTCAACATAAGTATCCATTTCTCTAGGCTAAATGCCCAGGAGTGCAAATGTCTGGTTGTATGGTAGTTGTATCTTTTGTTTTTTAAGAAACTGTCAGATTGTTTTCCAGAGTGGCTGTACCATTTCACATTCTCACCAGCACTGTATGAATGATTGTTTCTCCAAGTCCACACAAGCACTTGGTGGTGTCATTTTTTTATCTTAGGCATTCTGATAGCTGTGTAGTGCCATCTCACTGTGGATTTAATTTGCATTTCCCTAATAGTTAATGATGCTGAACATCTTTTCATGTGCTTATTTGCCATCTGTATATCTTCTTCAGTGTTAGGGAACCTACAGTAATCTGCTACAAACATTTTATGTAAAGACACCTTTCTCTTTCCACTTGAAAACTGACCACTGTACAGTTGAGGAGGCTGGTGCACAGACAGTTTAGGTACTGGGAAACCAAGCAGCCACAGTGCAACTAAAGGGTTCAAATCCAGCTGACTCCCAGCCTCTGATCAGTGAGGCCCCCTAACCTCTTCTCATAGGGACGGTCTCTTTCCTTTGACAACAGTGGAGGACTGAAATTTGATCATATAATGAAGTTTGTGGTTTCTCTTGTAAGGCTCTTGTAATAGTTATCTAAATACATATCTTTTATTCCCCACTAGACTCTAAGAATCTCAAGGAATGAGTCTAGTTTTGATTTATCATTTAATTCTCACAGGCATTGGCACCTTGGAGGAATTCAGAACATTTTATGAAATAATTTTCTGCTGTGGATGAAGGAAGAAAGGAATAATCTAAAAGAGTCTCTCTTTCTTTTACTTCATTCATTGAACAGAGTGTTTGAACCTGTACTGAAAGAAAGGCACTTGGTTAGGTCTGGGCAGCAGGGAGCAAAAGGGACTTCGGCCCAGCTCTCTCACAAATCCTAGATTTAAATTGGGGAGATAGAAATTAAACAGGGTCTCACCAATAACTCTTAATGCCAGACTCTGGTAGGTACTACAAAGAAAAATTAGAGTGAGATGAGCAATTACAAGAGGGACCGGACACCTGACTTTTGATTGTGGAGAGAGCAGGCAAGGAAGGCTTCTTTGAAAAGCTCCTTTGAAATGAGCTTTAAAAGATAATTTGGAATTAACTGGGGGGGGGAGGGGAGGAAGGGAGAGAGGGAAAGAGGTATGGAGGGAAGGAGGGGGAAAGACGGGGAGAGAGAGAGAGAGAGAGAGAAAGGGAAAGAGAAGAAGAAGAGGAGAAGAGAAAAGAATATGTGTTGGGAGAGGATGTTTCTTTTTTTAAATAAATAAATACATTTATTTATTTCTTGCTTGCTTGCTGCGTTGGGTCCTCGTTGCTGTGCCTGGGCTTTCTCCAGCTGCAGCAAGCAGGGGCTACTCTTCGTTGTGGTATGCGGGCTTCTCATTGTGGTGGCTTCTCTTGTTGTGGAGCATGGGCTCTAGGCACGTGGGCTCAGTAGTTGTGGCTCGTGGGCTCTAGAGCACAGGCTCAGTAGTTGTGGCACACGGGCTTAGTCACGCCGCGGCATGTGGGAACTTCCTGGACCAGAGATCGAACCCATGTCCCCTAGCATTGGCATGTGTATTCTTAACCACTGTGCCACCAGGGAAGTCCGGGAGAGGATGTTTCATATTTCATGCTGAAGGGACAGAATTTGAGTATATGAAATTTCAGAGACATGAAAGAGTTTGCTAGATTGGAGACACTAACAGAAGGTTCAGGAAGGTGAAGTAAGTCTGAAACGGTGGGTGGAAGCCAGAAGCACAGGTCTTTTTAGTCCTCTGTGACCTTGTTAAGGCCTCTCCTCTTAAAACCAAACTAGCACAGATGTGGCATATAGACAGTGGCCTCCAGAGACTGCTCACCACTTTTAAAGGGACAGTGCTAGTCTGGACATGCTTGACTGTATTTAGAACCATGGAGGCTCATTGGGCAACACTTTTTGGCCTCTCATCAAGCATTTGGCAGAATCTATGGAAGGCAAGAAATGTAGGCAGACGTATCTCTGCACCTTCCCCAATTCCCAAATTATCTCCATTCTCTGCCTATCCCTTTTGGAGAGGTTAGAGGCCAGGAAGACTTCTCCCCTTCTAGAATCTAGTCACTGGTAATCAGTTCTGATATGCATCAGAATTGCTTTGAGGAGCTTTTTAGGCTGTACTCTCCCAGAGGTTTTGAGTCACCAGACCCAGAAAACCTGTATTTATACAAAGCGTTTTGCATGATTCTTACATGTAACCAGGATTGTGATTGTTTTTTAGGCATCCATTGAGAAAGAAGTGTTTTTGTACCATCTTCCCCTTGTAGTGAAGCAAAAGAGAGAAAACCTTTTCTCAGAAAGATCAAGGAAGCTTTCCTTAGTCATGTAATAATTATCTTTAAATGTAATAGCTAAAGCTGAATGTCTTCCAAATACTGTTGTTAGTTCTTTTAATTTTATGAAAGAACTCTAAATGGAATAACAGTGACAAGGTGTCTTTTCTTTTAAAAAAAAAAATTCATGTATTTTTTTATTGGAGTATAATTAATTTACAATGTTGTGTTAGTTTCTGCTATACAGTGAAGTGAATCAGCTATATGTATACACGTATCTCCTCCCTCCTGGACCTCCCTCCCACCCCCCCATCCCACCCATCTAGGTCATCACAGAGCACCGAGCTGAGCTCCCTGTGCTATACAGCAGGTTCCCACTAGCTCTCTATTTTACACATGGTAGTGTATATGTCAATCCTAATCTCCCAATTCATCCCACCCTCCCCTTCCCCCGCTGTGTCCACATGTCCGTTCTCTAAGTCTGCAACAAAGTGTTTTCATTTATTTCATTGAACACTGAACTTTTGCCCTAAATGTCAAACAGAAGAGGTGATCCTATGCCAATAGAACCAACATTTAAATGCACTGCAAAGACAAGACTATTTTCTTAATTCTATTTTTTCCCTTAGATTTTTAAATCTTTGATCAAATGTCTGTATTGGAAAACAGATTGTGTATTGTCAAGAGCATGAGCTCTGGAATCCAATTACCTGTTTTGAATCCCTCCTTGTTCTTTACTCCCTACGTGAGAAGACTAGGAAAACCAGTTTACAATGTCCTCATTTGTAAAATGGAGATGATGATAAAAGTACATTCCTTATAGGCTGGTTATGAAAATTAAGTGAGGTAGCACTTCAGAAAACTTACTATGGTACCTAACACAGTAATCCCTCAATTAATGTTAGTATGCTCTTAGGAGACAGCGAGACTTTGTATTCAAAGATAGCAAGTAGTATCATGGATCTTCTTCCAAGATAAAGACAGGGAGACAGAACAGGTACCAATGTTGACTGACTACAAGTTGCCAAGCTCCTTGCCACGCAGTTTATGTACATCATCTCATTTCTTTGCAGCAGATTTGTGAGGTAAGAATCATTATTTATAGTTTTACAGATGGAGAAACTGAGGCTCAGTAGAGTTAAGTAACTGAGAGCCATATACCTAACAATTCATAGAGTCACATTTGTCTAATTTCAAAGTCATATAGTGTTTCCACAACTAAACAACGTTTCCCCTCTGGAGGAGGGAAGAAAAGATATTTAAGCCACATCATGTTTAGGTTGACTCCCAAATTATTTAATTGGAATGTATCTGAGTGTTTACATTAACTGTCAGCATTTGCATTTGGTGCCCATACCCCACTCTCTCCTCCTCAAAATGGCTGGCTGTGGAGTCCTTAGCCAATGTTGGCAGCACGGACCAACGCTCAGACAGGAAGTTTGTATCAGTTCTCAAGGTGGAGAGTCAACTCCTGTTACTTTAAGGAGCCAGACCTTGGGTTTTAGACTGGCTGGGAGTAGCAGTCAGAACTGTGAAAGTGCTCTAATTGATGATTCACCTCCCGATGTCTAGCTGTCCACATCTCTGTGACAGATACCAGGCTGTGAATTGTGGCTAAACCTTTCCACTGCCTCCTCAGCCTAATCCCCATTCTAGGTCACTGTCCCTGATTCTGGCACTCTGGACCTTCTACTACCTGCTAATTGATTTTTACCTCCACAAAAATGTAAGAGAGAGGGATGCCCAGGCCTGGGCAGTGAGCACTTGTTCCACTACCCTCTGCTACCCTCTGCTGACCATACCTGGAAATTATGTTTAACCTTCAGGCCCTCGGTCCGAGGCGTATGCGTAAGAGTGAGAGAGTGAATTCTGGCACGCAAAAAACTCAGTAAATAAAATAAATGATACTTTCATTTATTTTTTTAAAAGTCAAATTTCAAAAAAATACATTAAAAATGTATTTCAAATTTCAAAAAGAAATACATGGTTAACAAAATATCTAAACGTACCCTTAAAGAATACAGTCATCCCTCAGTATCTGTGGGCGATCAGTTCCAGGATGCCCTGTGGATACCACAATCCACAGATGTTCGAGTCCGTTATATAAAATGGCACAGTATTTGCATATAACCTATGCACATCCTTCTGTATGCTTTACATCATCTATAGATTACTTATAATACCTAATACAATGTAAATGCTAGGTACATAGTTGCCAGCGCACAGCCAATTTAAGTATTGCAGTTTGGAACTTTCTGGAATATTTTTGGAATATTTTGGATCTTAAGTTGGTTGAATCTGTGGATGTGGAACTTATGGATGCATAGGGCTGACTGTACTAGCTTATATGTCCATAGACCCTACCATTCATCTTTTCATTCAAGGGACAGGTCTATAATAGCACAGTTGAAAATCATGCTACCAGTATTGATCAATCTTTTTAATCATGCATGTGTATGGACAAAAAACAAAACAGAACAAAACCAGAAAATTTAGAAGAAACCAACAGCAAAAATGAGAAGGTCCAAGTGGAACAGATGTAACAGTTGACTCCTGAAGAAAACAGCTAATTAAGAGAACTGAAAAAAAAAATGATTAAAAAAATTCCCCAAACCCTAACATCTTCAAAATCAAGAAGCCAAAGAATAGGTGGCTGGGTAACAAGAATAATCAAAGAAAAAAGATTTCTTGGAAATTAAAGGTATCATTGGCTAAATGAATAATTTAATAGAAATTCTTGAAGATTGGGCTTAAGGAATCCCATTTGAGCTTGACACTTGGAACATTCATCTTTCCATTTTGATGATATAGATTACCTTTTTATCCTCAATAGGTAGAGCTATTCAGTCTTTCAGTAAGGAGTAATTTAATAATTGGAATAATGTAAATGCTATTTCAGTTTGTAGAATCAACATATAAACAAAATTTGGAAGACAATATTAACTATAAAAGAGAATCTAATATTAACATTGATAATGTAAAAAAAAACAGAAGTCTGTTAAGGCAGCAGAGAGATGTGGAAGGTAATGTCAGACACAGATTTTTCTTACCTTATCTAGTAAGGAATCAAGATATACTATCTAAAATTTATGTAACAAAATATGGGGTTTAAGCGTATTCTTTAAAATTATGGATAAACACCAGAAGAACCAAAATACTTTAACTGGAAAAACTTAGTAGTGGATAAAGAAATATGAACTAAATTTATCAACTTTTAATAGATACTATCTAAAGTTGATGAAGGAGAAATGGAGGAATTAACATAAGTTTCAGAGGTATGGTAATAACCAGCAGCAGAATAAAAAATGTTTAAAAATAGGGAGGTGGGGGGCTTCCCTGGTGGCGCCATGGTTGAGAGTCCGCCTGCCGATGCAGGGGAAACGGGTTCGTGCCCCGGTCCGGGAAGATCCCGCATGCCGCGGAGTGGCTGGGCCCGTGAGCCATGACCTCTGAGCCTGTGCGTCCGGAGCCTGTGCTCTGAAACAGGAGAGGCCACAACAGTGAGAGGCCCATGTACCGCAAAAAAAAAAAAAAATAGGGAGCTGGTGGGGGGGTGGGATGAATTGGGAGATTGGGATAGACACATATACACTACTGATACTATGTATAAAATAGATAACTAATGAGAACCTACTGTATAGCACAGGGAACTCTACTCAATGCTCTGTGGTGACCTAAATGGGAAGGAAATCCAGAAAAGACGGGATATATGTATATGTATCGCTGACTCACTTTGCTGTACAGCAGAAACTAACACAACATTGTAAAGCAACTATACTCCAAGGGAGCTGGATTAGAAATGGGGAGTGGGAGAATGAGGTAAGGTAGAGAACTTACTTTTCATTTAGTACCACTCTGTACTGTTTGATGTTTTTTTAACTTGTGATTAATTTTACATGTCAAAACTAAAAAGTGAAAAAAAAACAAAAAAATTTCTGCAGCTGCAGTTCTTGGCACCATTTTCCTCCACAGCTGCAGTCTCTCTCCTTACACTAATGGTCAGATCCTACTGAGACAGGAAGGCATAAGAACAGAAAAGTTTCTGTCCTGAAGTTTAGGTTTAGGTATTTTTTGTTTGTTTGTGCTTGTGTTCTATGTTTTCAATGGCCCAACCTTTTGGAATACTAACTTTTGAGTACTTTAATCTGTGACATCTGGAATCTCCTTAAAGTTTTGCTAAACTTCGGTATCCTTCTGTTACTTTTTTTCTTTTTTTTTTTGTGGTACGCGGGCCTCTCACTGCTGTGGCCTCTCCCGTTGCGGAGCACGGGCTCCGGACGTGCAGGCTCAGCGGCCATGGCTCACAGGCCCAGCTGCTCCACAGCATGTGGGATCTTCCCGGACCGGGGCACGAAGCCATGTCCCCTGCATCGGCAGGCGGACTCTCAACCACTGCGCCACCAGGGAAGCCCTCTTTTTTTTTTTAATTGAGGTAAAATTGGTGTATAACATTTATACACATTTCACGTATACAGCATTATAAATTGCTGTTTGTATACACTACAAAGTAACCAGCGCTGTAAGTCTAGTTACCATCCATCACCATACAGTTGGTCCCCTTCACTCACTTCACCCTTCTTCCAATCCCTTCCCTTCTGGTAACCTACCAATCTGTTCTCTCAATCTGTGAGTTTGTTTTTCTTTTGTTTGTTTGTTTTGTTTTTTATTTTCAACATAAAAGGGAAATTATATGGTATTTGTCTTTCTTCATCTGACTTATTTCACTTAGCATAATACCCTCAAGGTCCATCCATGTTGTAGCAAATGGCAAGATTTCCTTCTCTTATGGCTACATAGTATTCTGTTGTGTGTGTATATATATATACATTAAATCTTCTTTATCCATTCATCCATCCTTGTACATTTAGGTTGTTTCCATATCTTGGCTGTTGTAATAATGCTGCAGTGAACATAGGGGTGAATGTATCTTTTTGAACTAGTGTTTTTGTTTTCTTCAGATAAATACCCACAAGTAGAATTGCTGAATCATTTAGAAGTTCTATTCTTAATTTTCTGAGGAATTTCCATACTGTTTTCCGCAGTGGCGGAACCAGTTTACATTCCCACCGACCACGTACAAGAGTAATCCTGACTCACTGGCCTTTACTGTGATCCTGGTGTTTTAATTGTTTTTTTAAAATTTAATTTTGACTCTAGTCACCTACTGCCTAGCTGGGTCCAACTCAACCTGCCTAGGTAGGAAGGAAAAAATTTATGGAAGAGTGATGACAATCACTATTATCATAATAAATAAAACAGTGTATATTATTAAAACAGTGCTAAGAAGTAGGGTGATGGTCTCTACCCCATCCCTCATGTTTTCACAGAGAAGAGTATACTTCTCCTCTACAGAGAACACACTTGGAAGAATTTGGGAGTAGAGGTTTTCTCTAGACCACAATCTTGCATGAGACAATAGACAGGAGGAAATGAAGAAACCAGAATATCTAAATTTTCTAAGAAGGCAATAATGTCTCAAATGTCACTCTCTGAGAGAAAGTAGGCAATATATATGGGGAGATCCCCACAAGCATCACCCAAACAAAACAAAACAAGAAAAAACACAAAGAAATACACAAATATATTATACACGTAGAAGCACAACTGTTGGGCAGTTACTGGTCATCAAACACAGATTCCCAGGCTGTGGACTCGACACTGGTGCAGCTGGCGGACCTGCCATGGGACTGAAACGAGGTGTTCTCAGGTCCTCACTGTCTCCAGTGCAGGTACCACTAAGTCATCTGCCATGCTCTTTGGCTGAGAATAGCAATGTCAAGCCACATGATACCATTCACTTAATTTGGGGATCATACTTTTGTTTGTGATAACTTCTGTAGTGGAGCTGCAGTTTCTTTTGTGGCTGCCCTCCCCTTGGAGAGTAGAGCTAACTAGAGATTTGAATTTAAAGAGGCTGAAGAAGCTATATTCCTATGAAAGACAGCCTAGGACACAGCTGCAGATACAGGAATCCAGACAACGAAGACCCTCCGGCTGAGACTGAGCCAATTGTATAAAATAGGGAATGAAGGCATTTGGACTTTAATTTCTATGGGCTTTCATTTACAAGGGGATTTCGTTTTGAGGAAGCTGAAAAATAAGAGTTTCCTATTGTTCAAATTTGGGACATTTTTATGTTGTTGATCCAGTCTTTGTATTCGTTTCATAAAGTCTGATGATCTATTTTGGACAATGTGACAGGACATAATTAGTGATAAGAATAGAATAGGGAGTGAATTTTGAGCTTAGGGTGCTGCGTGGAATCCTGTCTGACTCATGTTGTTAGAGTCTTTTGTGGGCAAAAAGTGAAATGCCCATCAGCAGTTCCAGAGGGGAACGTTGTGTAGAAAGAAGTGGAGTGTAGGATGGTAAGAGCACAGCAGCACTCTGAGCATGCAACCCACCCTGGCTTACTTCTGACTTAAGTACAATGGCTTATGACATCACTTCCCAGCCTTCCTTCATATATGTGCTGCCTTCGTGATTTTTATTTGCATATCACCCATCCCAATACTGATACATTAAAAAAAAATAAGGTGTGTACTTTAAAAATCTTTAGCTCATGATATGTTAAAATATGTTATATATTTTTCTGAATACAGATTAAAATACATAATTACTAAAATTTTTTTAAAATGCCTGTTACCATCACCCTGCTACCTAAAATCAACTGGCATCATAATATGCTAAAAGATTAAAAACGTGGCAAATAGGCTTTGCTGGTGGCGCAGTGGTTAAGAATCCGCCTGCCAGTGCAGGGGACATGGGTTCAAGCCCTGGTCTGGGAAGATCCCACATGCCGTGGAGCAACTAAGCCCGTGCACCACAACTACTGAGCCTGCGCTCTAGAGCCTGTGAGCCACAACTACTGAGCCTGCGTGCCACAACTACTGAAGCCCGCGTGCCTAGAGCCTGTGCTTCACAACAAGAGAAGCCACTGCAATGAGAAGCCCACGCACCACAACGAAGAGTAGCCTCTGCTCGCCACAACTAGAGAAAGCCCGTGCACAGCAACCAAGACCCAACGCAGCCAAAAATAAATAAATAAAATAAATAAATTTATATTAAAAAAAAACTGGCAAATACTGGGAGGGATGCATGTTACTCCACTCTTCAGGTTTCTGCTCTGATCCTGATGATGGATAGTGGTACTGGAGAAATATTGGGGGCCCCTCTCTCCACCTTCTCTCTCACACCATCCCAAGCAACAAAGAACTCTTTCCAAGGCTTGCTGGAGCTCAGGTACAGTGCTTTCTAACTCTGGCTTTGGCGTTCAGGGAGCGGCACTTCTTACTCCCATGCTGGAGTTGGGCTTGAGTGAGGAAGACCGAAGTTGTCTGACTGTTCCACAGTTCATTTATGGGGGAGTAGTAGCAAACCTATTTCTGCTTTAGGTGCAAGCCTCTTGCTCCTACTCAGCTTTACTAGGAAACCCCGTAATACAGATGATAATACATACATTTCAATCTGTTTTCTGTGTCTATTTCTCAAACTGGTTAAAGCCCATAAAGCAGAAGCCCAAATTCCAACACAGCATTTAGTTACAAAAACAAGTGAAAGCAATGAGAGAAGAAAATGTCGATGGAAGAAAATGAATGCTCCTGTTACACAGCAGAAGGCTCTGTGTTAATAAACATTTAGTGACAGCTTATTATGAAAAAGAGTTTTTTAAAAAGTTAATGTACCTTGACGCTCAAACATCATGGCTGTGAGTTTTCACTTCTCCAGCTGGAGTGAGATGCAGGTGGTATTGTAGTCTCCTTGGCTGAGTCTGCATCCTGGAACAGGGGGACCCTTCCTTGTTCCCTAGTCTCTGAGAGGCAATGAGATACAGTAAGAATACAGGCTTTGGAGTCAGGCCTGGGAATGTATTCTGGATGTTTGAAGCTGGGCAAATTACTTAACCTTCCCGAATCTCAGTTTTTACAGGTGTAAAATGGGGATAGTAACTCTCACTGGGTTGTTGTGAGGATTGAGATAATGCATGTAATGTACTAATTTGATGACGAATCCCCTCCCTGCCCACAAGTTGAGCCTAAGGTACTCTATGAAGGATTCTTTCTCCCTACGCAGTGCTCTTTCACGGTTATCCTCTGGGACTCACTGGGCGTCAGCAGTTATAAAATGTTCATTTTGGATCCAGTCCTTGTCTTTCCACACTGTTCTTCCCTCACAGCCTGAATTGAGGTTTTGGAGCTATTCCTTACTCCAGAGGACTTGTCATTTGGGACTCAGACGTCATCATTTTCTTTGCTTCATGGCTCTCCCCATGTCCCATCACCAGTTTCCAAGACCACAGGCTGTAGCCCAAGTCTCCCACTTCCCCACCAGCCCCAGCCTCTATGCACCTAGAAGGAACCAGGCTGAACAGGTGTAAAGCACCTAACTGGTACTTGGCACATGGTAGATGATCATTGCCTATAAATTTCCTTTCTTAGATCTGGAACCTTTGAACTGGTTTCTAAAGAGCTGTATTGACTATTATGATTGAGTACAGTGGTACAAGGACTGTATTTTAGACATGAAATATTTTGGGTATCACTGACTCAATCTTTAAAACCACTAACTTCTGCACTTAGACAGTGAGACTGCCATTTAGATAGAAATCATATCCATGTCTAGGCATCCACTCAATATGTCCGTATCTATATAGTTTTTAAAGACGTTTGAGATCTTTCCCTTGCATGGAAATGGAGTGTGGTTGGCCTGCTTATACTCGGAAGCCTTTTCCACACATAAAATTCCAAGACAATAGAGATTTTGATCTGATGTAAGCTCCTTCATGCAAACAAGCTTACATAGCAAAATGATGCAGATAAATGTTGATGAAAATGGACTTTACACAAATAAATGAAACTCTATTATGTTTCTCTAGTATAAAAATAGATCAAATGGTAGGAAGACAAAAATAGGTGAAGTGGTAACATAAACTGACTTGTGAAATCAGAGCGTCAACTCTGACATTTTTCTCTCTAGGCCTTTTCTAATAGTTTTGTTGCTAGGGCTACAATGTTTTTGCCAGATTGGAACAGGATTGTCAACTCTAATGGAGATTAAGTAGCTTTCCCAGCTAGATTTTTTTTTTTTTAAATAAGCATAGGTTAATACTGCTGACTTTCAAAGCCATATTCAAGAATGGAAAGATTGCTAAAGATCTGTTTTTAGAAAATATAACTAGTAAAATGTGAAGTTTAGCAGACAGGTTCTATTCCATAGTTGTTCCAGCACAAACCTTTATCATGGTCACATTCAACAAAATAACTTGAAATATAATTTCATACACTGAGTAAAAAAAGAATGAGAAAATGTTATTTACAAGTTAAGCCAAAAATTAATTCCCCAAGGAGTAACCGAGGTAGTTAAATGAACAAGTCTTCTGATTAGTTGGAAACCTGTTTCACAGATGCTTGAAAATTCACACTTGATTTATTCTATAAACAGTATAGATACGGCATAGGATAAAGTCCTCTCTGTTTTAGTTCCTTCCATTCATTGGTCAGAGTCATCTGAGGAAAGTGTAAATACAAACTCACCAATGAAACTCAAAGCCCAGTAAAGGAAAAGTAATTTGTTCTGGACACTCAATTGCTAAAATGATGTAGAAGGTAAGAACCATTAAGAAAAGGGTGAAGAATTGCTTTTGATGTGCTTGTTGTGGAGTCAAATGAGCTTCCTTGGCTGAGGTCAAAAGAGGCCATCTAAACTTTAAAAACATAGTGCCATTTGCATGCCCATTGACCCCACGATTCCGCTTGTGCACTAAAGCCTGAGAATTAAATGAAATAGTTCATGTAAAGTGCCTAGCAAAAGACAGATGCTGTGTTTTTCCCTGTGATTCCTTTATATTTTTGTAGACAGAAATCCCAATGTTAACTTCCAATAAGAAAAGCAGAATATTAGTCTAATTTAGAGTCAGAAGAAATTCACTTTAAGTATTACAACATTAGTGACACCTGGTGGAAAATACAGGCATTACAATGTAACATCATAGCTATTCTGATCTTTCACAGAAAATAAAATTAAGATAAATTTTACAGACTAAGCAATTAAATGGAAACAGAAGGTAAAGAAAAATTAAATGTCTATGTGGATACCTACTTTATTATGCTTATGATTTTGGAGTTCATATGCTAAAATATATAGGAGGTTAATGAACCTAAGAAACTTGAATGCATTCTAATAGTAACATTTATTCAGCATGCATGTTTATATAGTGATTAAAAATGGAGGCGTGTAGCCTTTATGCTATTTTGAATCTCTTCGTACGCATCATGCGCCAAAGAACCTCCCTTCCCAGTTTTCAGATCAAAATTCACTGTGGGGTGTCCTGAGGAGTACCTTAAATAGCCAGTTGTGTTTTGCAGAATATGGGATAAAGAGCCATCCCATTTGAGATACCATGGATGGAGAAAACAAATGACGTTGCTTTAAATGTGAGCCCTGAATATCACAAAATCAATTGCTCTGAGCCAGGGAGGGGTTTGAATATTTGTGAACAAAACAGCAAACAGGTCTATTACAGGGTCAGCCAACTACAACCTGTGTGCCAAATAGAGCCCACCGTCTGTTTTTTGTTATTGGAACACAGCCATGCTCATTCGTTTACCTGTTGTCTAAGGCTGCTTTCAAGTTATGACGGAATCACTTGAGTAGGTGCAAGAGACCATATGGGTGCAAAGCCTAAACTAGTATCTGACCTTTTACAGAAAACGTTTGCCAACCCCTGGTCTATTAGATCCTTTCACCGTATTTTCACACCTCTCCCCCATCTCCTTGGGAGGAGTATACTTCCCTTCCCTACTGAAGTCTGGCTTAGCCATAAGACTTGCCTTGGCCAGTGGAATATGGAAAAGTGTCAGTGTGCAAGTTCTTGGCCAGTGGAATGTGGAAGAGTGTCAGTGTGCAAGTTCTGAAACTAAGCTTCAAGAATTCTGGCTAGTCACTGCCCTTTCAGTGGTAGAATAACACATGACCTGTAGACTTAGGGGAGAATGAAGACAACACCCCAGCTGACCTGCAGACTTGAAGGAGGAAAAAATGCTTATTGTTGCTATGTTATGGTTGTTTGCTCTACAACAAAAGCCAGTGGAGACATGAGATTGTTATACCTCTGTGTAAAAATTCCCATGGAGGCTTGATTTGTCTGATTGATGGTACTGAGAGAAGGATCCTGAAGACCAGGTGTGGTTCAGTCCCTTCTGGAGCTCTATTTCAAACCTTGATGGGCTCAACTGGAACATGGTTTCATTCCTCTACCTATGGTGAGCAAAACGGAGTCAGAGCCCAGGCAGGGCTAGAAGCCCACCAGATTCTCTTGGAATCTTAGCTTCTATTTAACATGGTATGAAGTCAGTCACGGTTCTTTCGTCTATTGCTTTAAATATCTTCCCCCCAGGGTGAGGCTGAAGGTGTAGGAGGGTGGGACAAGTCCAGCTGGAACCTTAGGCCAAAGCTTTTCCAATCTAGCTTTATCAGTAAAGCTCATAGCCTGGCTCCCATTCAACTCCAATATGTGTATTTCTGAATTGATACATAATCTGTAAGAGGTGAGAAAGATCAAGACTGGCTCCTCAGAATCCTCACAAGAGTAAACAGTTAACATGCAAATGGTGTAAGAAGTCTAATTTAACCATGTTAACGATGTTGGCTGAGATGAAATGGTCAAAGTATTTAAAAATGCAGTTTCCCCTAATTCTTAGTCTTACATCGCAGCTTGTTAAAATGCAAACAAAGCTTTTCATTGTCACTTTCTTTAAACTAGCAATCTGAGTCATTTGGATAGATCACTGGGTAACACCAGTGGTCCATATATTACATAAAGATATGCAGAGTTCACAAATTTGTCACTGAAAATCCCTGGGGCTTCCCTAGTTCTCTGGTTTTCAGCCTTTCCTTTTATTCTTTACATAGCTAATATTCTTCCATTAAATTTTTTCAAAGCCAATTTTTTTCTGTTTTCAAAAAAACAAGAGCCTAGTTGATGCAGAACTGATACTATACAGTAACTTGCAGGCTATAGATTGTATGGCAGAAGCTCCTGTTATTGAAGGTAACATTCAAATCCAGAGCATTAATTTCTGGACATAACTCTTAAAGGAGAGAGAAGTAAGTACCACAATAAATCACAAAAGTAGTAATATTAGGATCACTTAATTTGTCAGAAACATAAATGACAGAAATGTATCATCAGCAATATATAATGTTGCTGCTGGTGAGCTTTTTTGGAGCAAGAACCACATTTTATTATTCCCATTGTTTAACAAAGGGGCATTCAGTGTTTCCTGAAGCAGTCATTGCTTTCTATAAAAACTTTCAAACATATTTCCTAAAAATAGGACCATGATTTTCAACTCTCTCCGTATTTTTACTCAAGCTCTATTTCTGCTTTCCTTCTCAATGCATATTTCAGATGTTAAACAGATTATGAACAGCTCAAGAATTCAAATGTTGACTCTTGACCATCCCTAAATAAACATTATTTCCATTTCTGAGTACCTACTTTCTTATTCAGGAAGACTTGTGGGTGAACCTCAGTTAGGCAGCTTCAACAACTCTTTAGGGATTGGCCTTTGCAACAGCATTCACGATACCCATCATCAAAAACTGGCACCTATTTGTCCAGCAGCTCTAAGAGATGAAAGGATGTAAGACATTTTCCTTGATTCTTAACAAGCACACAATTGGATCAGAGAGAAGATTATCCAGGTGAAATAATAAAGACAAATACATAATGAAGTAAACCTGTTTGGTTACTTCATGGTCCTTTGCCATATATTTTCCTCTCCTTCATAAGATCTCAAGCTTCAGTACTATAATAAATAGTACAGTACTACACGATCCGGAGCTGGCTGAATCCAGGGGTATGGAGTAACCACAGATATGGAGGGCTGGCTGTAAGTTATACTGGGATTTTCAACTGCTTGGAGGGTCAATGATCCAGTCCCTGCACTGTTCAAAGGTCAACTGTATATGGAAAATTAGACAAACAACAGGCTAAGAGTATAGAAAGGTTCTACAATCCAAAATTTGCTAAACTGAATTAATTACAAAGGACATTTATCATTTTACAAAAAGAATGTTTATTTTAAATCTACTGTTATGAGATGAAGGGGGTACAATAAAAGCTTGTCCATTAGATTGAAAGTACCTCAAGACTTACTCAACTTTGAATTCTTAGGCCCTACAACCATAGTAGGCACAAGAAATAATATGCTGTACTTAATGCATCATAACTATTTAGCTGTATTAACACCACACCAATATAAAAATATTGCAAGACAAATTTAAAACATACACATTTAACTTTATTTCATCATTGTCATTTAAAGCTTGATTTTATAAAACATAAAAGGACATTCTTAAAAGTTTGGTATCATAGCAATTTGAACAGTAGGAATATCCATAGCTTCATGGGTTCAAGTTATATAAATTAAAATCAAGTAATTGGAAAATTTTTCAATATGTAAACTATACAAATGAATAAATGGCAAAAGGACCTAATAAGAGCAATATTTTATTACTTATGGACTATCATTAGTTACTTTCAGGATCTAAACAAATATTCTGAATATTCATATTTCTTTTGTTCTATTTTATATTTAAATATTTCTGTATATTCTGAGTCAAGCTGCTTGACCAAAAGGTCTGATTTAGAAAGACATTTAGCTTTATGGCAAAAGTTTTTCCATCTACAGTACTACCTTCAAAGGAACTGACATTACAATGCTAATGAAATCTGCTAGTTCCCTTTGCAACAGTGTGCAATAACTTACATCAGCCCTATGGAAAGTGAAACAGGTACCAAGGAATGGAACAATTATGCACAGATTCAGTAAAGTATAATGTTAAGTTTTCCCCATCTAAAAATTAACCAATGAAGTATATCAACTAAAGTTGATTTGGTTTCAGGAAAACCACATTTGAGGATACAAGTACATTACTGTCTTTAGCTCATCCTCAGTCATTGACAGGAATTTTGTAGGCTACCATGCTATTTACTTTGTGAATTGTAGTAGTAAATGAACGAAGACGAACTTCTTCAGAATTGGTAATGAACTGTGGTCCTGACTCTTCCCACTTTTCAGGTACAACCAAATCTTTGTCTGTATAAATCAGGAGATCAAATGAACCTAAATTGGGGATAAAATAATTAAGGTACATTATTTTTTCAAAAGTAAAACTACCTGCCCTGTCTCCCTCACATTTTGAACCACACAGTGTTAGAAATGTAGTTTAGCCTGGTCTGTAAAACTAGTTCACTGCTTTTCTTCAATGGAAATTTACTGTAGTACAGAAAATATCGCACTCCTTTCACTTTATCTTATGAAAAATTCAAGTTTTTTTTTTCTTTAAAGAAAAAACCGTTAAAAATATTTGTAGAAAGTGTATAATCAATCACATGGGATAGCATGAATGTAACCTACAGTAAAGCTAACTTCTTGGTTCTGTGACTGATGTATCCTAGTGCCTAGAACAGAGTGTGACATATAGTAGGTTTTCAGGACATATCTGATGTTTGAAGGAATAAGGAAGATAGAAAAGCAAGACACAATTATAGCTATAGTCTTAAATATATATCAATACATAAAAGTGTGTAAGAAATGAAGATAATGAAAGAAATTACACCAAAACATTCAAGAGTGAGTGTTGTGGAATACTTTCATTCCTTTCCTTTTCAGCATTTCCAAATTTTCCAGAATGCATATAACATTACTTTTCCTTTATAATGCTTTCTCATTTTTATTACATGATATTGATAATTAAGAAAAAATTTAATAAAGGGGTAATTCTTAAAATAGTAGCTTAGTCTTTTCCCCAACAAATTTAAGGCAATGTGATGTTGTATAATACTTACAGGAAACTTCCAACAGTGGCAGAAATGTCACTGTAGCTGTGATCTGTCTGATCACTGAGCGGATTTCATCTTGGATAGCTTTCTGAGACTTTTCTCTGGGTGCACTACCAAAGAAACCAAATCAATTAATTTAAGTTTTAACGAGTTATTTAAAACATCTGTAAGATTATTTATCTAATTAAATGATTCCAAAATCAAATAAGTAATACATTAAAAAGGAGTTTTTTAGAAAATGAGTACATCATTAGGACCCATAATACCACAGTAGGCATAGTATGTATTTTTATTATTTCATTTATCCTTCCAATCATTTTTTATGGTTGGTCTTAGGATCAGGTCATTTTGTATCAGATGACCAGAAAATTTGCCAAGTGCTTCAAGTTAGGAAAACTTCAGTACCTCTTAAAAAAAAAATAACAGTGGTATCTAAAATATTTAATTGGTATAATCATTTTGGCATTTTTAGTAACGCCTAAGTGTCTAATTCCCTATTGTCTCAAATAAGATATTAAATTGTATGTCAAATTATTTTTATAAGCTAAACATTTCCTAAAAGAGACCAAAGGCTTCAGAAGCAAACTACATTTCATTATGAGAAATGGTTCTGAATTTACAGGTAAGTATGCCTAGGACAATGCTAGTCATTAGCATATTATGATGGGTATTTCCCATTCAGGTAGTCTGGAAACTTCAGAGTTTATGAAGTGTCTTAGGAAACTTGTGGCATTAAGTGAAATACAGTAGAATTGCATCTTAAACTGGGAGAGTCTAGGATAATCCCTTAAGCTTAAAAGTACCTTTAAACAATTCATAAAATGGGCCACCTAGTATACTGTATGGAGTTTTGCATATACCACCATAAATACTACAATTTGAAATTCACCAATTTAGACTAAAGGCGATACTATACAAGTCAGTGACATGCCAAAGTAAGCACAGTTCTTTTCCACAGAAGACTGAAGATCAAATTAAACATCCTAGAAAAAACTATACCTTCTATGAAACTTGTTCAATATAATTAGAACTCATTTTGTAAAGAAAACAAGTTTTAGAACAAGCATATGAAAGTGGAAATAATTTAAATTCCTACTTACCTGTCATCTTTTGCAGTCTTGTCACACTCAATATCAAACTGCCATCTTTCAAGGACCTCACCACTTTCAATATTTGAGATGACTACCACCAATTTCTGCACTGAACACTTGCATAACCATTCTGTAACACATAACAAGGCATCTTTTTTGGTTCACTGCATTACAAAGCAACTCTTTTCTTGGGTCCCACTTCCTATCCTCAGCAAATTTCTACCACTGCTATTTTGGATCTCCTCCAAATTATACAGAAAACTTGCCCCATCAATAACCTAGCTCCTGTTTTCAAATTCTCAGTATTTATACCAGGTATAGCACTGGGTGCTGAGGACAGGATCGTAAACATTCGGTACTTCCATCCTAATCCAAGGCAAGAGTGTAGGAGATAACATTAACCTAATCACTACACCAATTAACATGAAATTAAAATTGTAACTGCTATGCAGGTGCAAAATATGGTACAGTGAAAGCATAAAATAGGAAAATTTGACTCAGGGAGGATTTGAGTTTAGTTCTAAGAGGTTCCACACCAAATAATCCAAGTGCAGCCCTATGAATGACGATGGGTGATTTAGCCCTGAAGTTAATGAAAATACAATGATGTAATTTAAAAAATGAAGTTACTTAAAACAACAAAAATGATCCGTGAATTTTAAAACTAAAAAGGAAAAAAAAAAGATGAGAGCTGTAGCATTTTTTAGGACTAGTAATTTGGAAGGTCAAATGGGTAGATAGGGCAAAATATCCCACAACACAGAAAAATTAGAAATGGGATTCCTAAGTGGAGAGAAACATGAAAGAGAAACTAATAGGAATTCTAGAAAAAGAAAGAAAAGCAATAGATGGAGAACAAATATTGATCCAACAATACTGCAACTTCTTGAGCGAAAAGGAAAAAATGAGTGTTCAGATAGAAAAGGCTACTGACTCAGGCAGGATTAAAAAAAAAAAAGACAAATGGAAATAGGTGAAAATAAGAAAATTCTAATGAGCGCTGTTATTTAGTAGTTCTTCTTCTTTAAGTTTAGTCCCACAGGTTGAATTCAGTTTTACAATTAATTACCTTTCAGTTGTTCCACCACATTATTTAGGTATTTTATGAGTTCAGGATCAGTAGTTACAAGCAAGGTGAGTCCATATTTCTGCACTCGAGTAAAGGTTTCGGATGGATATATGCCACGCTGATATAAAATGCTGTTGATGCCAAATGCTGAAAACAAGAAATATTAAAGTCATTGTCACTTTGTAACTTCGGGAAATAAAGCATATTTAGATGTGGCTATGGTTTCATTAATGGTGTAAAGCTGTAAAAGTCTAAACACACGTGTTTCTGTGTTTTGCTGAAAGCAGAATAGGTACAAAGTGGCATTAAAAATCCTTAAAATATTACTTCTAAGTAAGAGAGAAAGTGATACCTGCATTTATGTGGCAATAAAAGAAAAATGCCAAACTGCATTAGTCTCCCAGTGGCAAATTTCATTTCATTGTAAAACAAGTCCAAATTCAGACTGTGTGGTTAGAGGATGTCAAAATAGGCAACCGACTGACTAGTCCAAAGCCCAGGCAAGCCTCTCCCCCTCTCTCTTTCCTTCTTTTATCATCACAAGTTCTGCCAGGTTCTATCAGAAGGTACAACTGGCCTGGTCCAGGACGGCGCTTCCATCACCGTCGACCAGTTTCACCTCGCGGGGGTGATGGTGAGGGGTGAGCTCTGCACTTTAAAGAAACTCTCCCGGCGAAGGGGCTGTAGCGCGAAGCAGGCCTCAGCAGCACCTAGGCGTCCTCCGCCATCATTAGCAACGCGTCGGGAGGAGGCGCCTGCATCCGCCTCTTCCCAGATTCCTCCTGCCGGGCAGGAGGCCAGGGCTGAGAGGGCTTGGGTTCGGGGCCGCTCCGGCCCACCCGGCTTCCCCCCGCCTCGGAAGCCGAACCGCGGGCCTGCCGGGCGGCCTGGGCTCCGTTCTCCCCGCCCTACGGCCTGCGCGAGGACTTACAGAAGAACTCGGCCACGATTTCGGCGCTCCCGCGCAGAGTGATGCCTTGCTCCCGGGAGAGCTGCAGCGCCATGGCCAGGCCCACGGATGAAGGCACGCGCTTCCACCCGGCAGACAGCAACACCAGGGGTTTCCAGAGCAGTTCCCCGCCACTCGTTTCAAAAGTAACGACGCAGGACGCCGTCGGCCCCTCGCGCAGGCGCGACAAGCTTTTAGGCCCCGCCCTACGCAGCTGGGTCCCGCAAGATCTCTGGGCCTCCGCAGGAGCGGCCGTTCGCGCAGGCGCAGTGGGTAGGCGTGGTGACACTTCCCAGGGTTTAGGCTCGGGAGGACCCCTGTTGGGCGCCGGTAGTTGTGGTCGGCGGGCTGCCTGGCGCCCATGGGGGAAGATGGTAGGTCCAGGTTTTAGTGGCCGCTCCCTAGGTCTGGGGACAGAGCGACCAAGGAGCACAGTTTCCTAGTTTGAAAGATATTTTGAAAGTGATATGAACTGTCCGCCAGCTGCGGCATAAGTGGCCCCAGGGATCCTTAGTGGGCGGTTGGAACATGCTAGATGCTTTGGGAATTCGTAAAGCAACTGCGTGCGCGGCAGCCTAGCCACAGTTTTAGAGGGATTACTGTGTGGGCGGCTTTTCTTGAGAAATTGGGTTAGGGGTTAAAGGGACGAACTGCTTGCATTTTTCTATCCCTTGTTTGTCCTGGGCTCAGCTCATGTTTATGCCCCGCCCCGCCTCCCTGCGAGGCGGAGTCTGGGGGCAGCAGGTGGCTGCGTCTGCTGGGCCAGCTTGCACTGTGTACCCCTCCACCCCTAGGCGACTGGTCAGGAATAAGGTCACCTCACCAAAAAGGCCCATCAGCACTGAAGAGCTTTTCAGTGAATTTTGACTCACAAATTCAATGACTTTTAATGTTAGGATAAGAAGTATTAAGGAGATAGTGCACAGCTAATGTTCATGTGAGATGTGAAACAATTTTATACTTAAAGCAGATGGGAAAATTATTCGTAAAATGAAGTCTGAGAAACTTAACCACCAGATGTACTGTTACTTAATTATATGAGAAAAATGCCCGAGTGTATTCGTTTTCTATTGCTGCGTAACAAATGGTCATAAATTAGTTTAAAACAACACCCATTTGTTATCTCAGTCTTTAGGTCAGGAGTCTGGGACATGGCATAGCTGGGTGCTCTACATAGTCTCATAAGTTTGAAGTAAAGGCACCTGTCTGCAGGTGGGATCTCATCTAAAATCTGGGGTCCTCTTTTGACCTCCTTGGTTCCTGGCAGAATTAGTATCCTTGTTCTTAGATTGAGGTTCTCATTGGCTTGCTAGCTGTTGGCCAGAGGCCAGCCTTGTGCTTTTGCCAGGTAGCCCTTCCATAGGCCTTCTCCCACTTCCAGTCTCTCTGACTTCAGGGAGGTCCTTTTAAAGGGCTTACGTGATTAGGTCAGTCCCAGCCAGATAATTTCCTCTTTGTTGAAGCTAATCTTCAAAGTGGTTTTGCCTCATAATTACGTTTCTGGTCACGCTCAAGGGAAGGGATTATATAGTATATGCTCCCTAGAAGCCACAAATTTGGGGGGCCATCTCAGAACTCTGCCTAGTCACAGTGTTAGGTATCAGAATTTGATCAGTTTGAAGAGTGAAACAGGTATAAGAGGTAATAAGCTGACTTGGCCCTGTGAAATATTTTCCTTACATTCTTTAGTCTCTGTGGTACAAGTGTGTATGCGTGTGTTTAAATCACCACCTTTTCATTCCTTCCACCAGGATTTTGGGTTAGAGCCAGAATTCTGGCATCACGCTGGTAGAGCATGATGCCCACCTTACTTCATGTATAAATTGTCTCTCTTTCTAAGGAACTTACTACTTAGCACTTCAGGAAAGACTTCCTTCAGTTTCATAATAATACAGTAGATGCAAATAATCGTTAGTATAATTTTGGAGATTCTAGAAGGCTGGCAAAATATATGAGATTTCCATATATAGAGGAAGTATTTGTTAATGCTTTCTTTGTGTTCTAGGAGGAGGTGTAAGAAATGATTAAGGCTTAGAAAGCATGGTCTGTGCTTTTTGAGGATTTGTAATCTAGTTCTGTTTAAATATGCATACTTAAAAAACAGTTGAAGTCTCATAAATTGGACCTTATCTGGCTTCTGCCTACCTGGTATCTGGCTTCTGCCTACCTGGCAGCCTCCTTTCAGGTTACTATCCTAACCTGCCTACTCCTTTAGTAACGTTTCAAACTCAGGGATTTTTGTAAGGTGCTTTCCTCTGCCCAGAAATTGAGTTTTATCTGTTCAAATTTCTGATTATATCCAGACTTTTTAAACTTAAATGTTACTGCATGAAAGAAATTTTCTTTTACCCCTCAGGGTATAAGGTGCTGCTCTTATGCAGAACTCTCATAGCATCCCATAGTGCTATTTCAGAGCACTGCTTTCACTTGCAATGAAAACAATTACATTATCATTATTTAAAGATATCTTTTGTATCTTCCTGTTTTGGCAGAGGATTCATGATGACATTTATTGGGTGCCCCACAAATATTTGTTAAATAAATATTTGAATATTTGCCTAGGAAAACTTCATGGAAGAACCCAAAATGTTTTCTAGTTGGAGAGCAGGTTGGATGGATGCGGTAAGGCCACTTTTAGGGAGCTTTGAATACCAATACCCATTTGAGTTGATTGAACTAGATGTACAAGGATTTCTAAATTCTTAGGATTGTTGTAATTAAAGGGGTGTTTTTTTTCAAGTGTAAATTCAGTAATGGTAGTAGAATAGATTGTGTAGTGGACCATCTAGAGTGGTGGTTCTCAAACCTGAGCATGTGAAAGAATGACTTGGGTATTTTGCAAACTATGTGGATTCCTGGCTTCTGTTCCTCCTTCTTTCAGTCTGGTTCAGTTCAGTACCATAGACACTAGTCACATGTGACTTAAGAACTTAAAGTGTGCTGGTGTGAACTGAGACATGCTACAAGTATAAAGTACGATTTCTAAGACTTCGTATAAAAAAAGAATGTAAAGTATATTGATTTTTTTGGTAATTGATTATATATTACAATGATACTATACATGTACTGGATTAAATAAAATATATTATTAAAATAATTTCACTCGTTTCTTTTTAGTTTTTTAATCTGTCTACCAGAACATTTACAATTACATAGATGACTTTTGTCATCTTTCTATTGGACAGTGCTGGTCTACTTTCTGGAGTCTAGGAGATGACATGATTTAACCAGCATCCCAAATGATTCTGATGCAAGTTCTTAAATCAGTCTTTGAAAAGCAGTAAACTATGATGGCAGTTTTAGTAATGCAGGCCTAGGAGGTTGAGTTCCTGGACTAGATGGATGCCAGAGTTTAAGTAATAAAGTATACATCAGAGCAAGGCATTTTGAAAAAAGAATTGAGTTTTGATGACTGATATGGAGGAAGAATGAAATGCTAGTACAGAATCCAAGGTGGCAAGCCTGCCATATACAGTAGAGTTGGTCAGAGCTCTCGGGATGTTAGGTTGAACTGCTCAACTCTGAGACTGTTCTGTTTCACTGTAACACTTACGATTCTAGAAGCTTTGGTGGAACTTCTTTCCCATTAGCTTTTGGGCACTTGGTTTGACGTTGATCCCATCTTACCTAAAGCATGCACCCTTATCTTTACAGAAGGTTTTTTAAAAACTTGTTTTCAGTTACTTGAATTTACTTTTATTCACAATTCAGTGACATCTTTCTAATGTGTATTGTTAGGGGAAGGTTATTTGGACAGGGAGAAGTATAAATTAAGATTTATTTCTGAAGAAAATTCAAGCAGAGTGCATAATCAAATAACCTAAAATTATAAAAGAGATGAATATGAAAACGTATGTCATAAACAGACCTGTATTCCATATTAGAATGCTAAAATCAGAAATACTCATAAAAATTTCCAAAGCTAGAATCAAATGGAATTTTAGGCAATTAACTAATAACTTAGCTGGACAGTCTTAGAGATGAGGAAACTGAGGTCCGGAGTGACTACATAGTCTAAGATTCAATATCTGGTTAGTAGAAGATTTATAGTAATAGAATCTTGGGTTCTTGACTTAGTTTCTTTTAAAATTATTTCTATTTGAAGACATGCTGTAAAATTCTCTTATTTTTAAAATATTAACTGATTTTAGACTAAGGGTGTTCAATAACCTGTACACTTGTCAAGAAAATGGCAATTACAGTCCTTAATGAATTTTATGCCAGTGTGCAAATAGTTACAAACGCCACAAGATGGCACTGTTTACATGTAAAATAATACTTTAAAAAACAGTCCATGTGTATGTGCTTTAGTTCAAAGTGAAATGAGGAAAAAAGAATTTAGTGATTTCTAAGGTATTCGTATGTGTGGAACACATCAGAATGAAATGTTGGATCATAATATATTATAGAACTGTTACAATTCTTTTAAACACATGGCGTGTATGCATACACACATGCCTGAAAACATATTTATTTACATTTAAGTTGCATATTTGTTTTTACCTGGAAAAAAAAAACATTTTAGGTAGTTGAGTCATTATTCTGATAGACTTATGACAGTTTTCCATCACATTTCCAGGTGTTATTCTTGAGTCCAATATCTTGAAATAGAGCATTTTGTTCTAAAATGGGTAAAACAGGAATGCTTATCTTTATGAGAATTTTAATAAAATTAAATTTATCCACTAAATTTAGATTAAAAATTCTGTGCACATAGATATTTATGTCAGTATGGGGAATTTGCTCTCTTTAAAAGAAAGGATGCTGTCATAAGTCTTAGTTATTCTATTTCTTATATAGATAATTTCTCATTTGATGTGAAGAGCAAGAATTAAAATCAGACATTTTCTACTCTGATTACTTAAGGTTTATTTTGTAGATCTAATGAATGTTTACATTTTTTCATAAGCTTAAGAATTGAATTGGGTAATGTAAATCTCCTAGAGATCCATCTTCCCCAAATACTTTCCTTCTAAGGACTCTTTGATTGTTGGTCCACATGTTCAAAATGATAGAACAAATTTGAATCATGAAATTTTATTAATAAGCAATGGCTTAATAAACTTAACAAATATATCTCTGTACCTACATAATTCATCATTTTTAATGATCCAGTTGCATGCATAGGATATTAAAATTTTATCTTTAGTAAAAATTCAGTACAAAAATTATTGAAAACTTATTAATAATTCCATAATTTCTTGTAATGAAAACCATGGGCTGTTCTTACCAGAAAGTATTACCATGTTGTATTATTTTATCATAACTCTATTATGATAAGTAATATATAGTCACTTAGAAGTCTTCCATAGCTCAACCATGATTAGGCACCAAAAGGCATAACTTGAAAGGTAGGTACTCTTATTCCTATTTAATCCTCAGAGACTGTTTGGAACATATATATATATATATATATATATATATATATATATACACATACACATATATGTGTGTGTGTGTGTGTAATATATATATGAAGAATGGGTTCTGCAATCAATTGTCTTTGACAGCAGAGTATATTTTAAAATGTAAATGAAATTCAAAACAGCTCATAAGAGTGTCTGATATGGAAACTAACAGCACAAAGCCTCTGTGAAGAATTAAAAGCCATGGTTGCAATTAAATTAATAAAAACAGATTTAATGCATTAAATGATTTTATAATTACATATTAAATTTGGTTAAATATTTTATGCCCATAGTACATTTTAAGCTTGTTGCTTCTGAATCTTTTGTAGGTGAGAGTCATTTTTACTATTGCTTAATATGTAAATATAGGTGAATTAGTTCTGCTGAATCTACCAGCTAATAATACAACTAAGATGTTATTTGAGTAAGTGGAAAAGTATTTTTTGAGACATTCCATAGACAAAATAAATAAGCCATAAAGTTGGGTCTTTCTCAAATATTTGTTAGTACCTTTTTATAAAATATTTATGGGGAAATAAAGCTTTGTGAGAACATGAAAATCACTTTACTTTAAATTCATTTATATTTTTCTATTTAGATAAACTTGGCTTTTTCAACTGAAACAAGTTTCTTATAACTTGCATTGTGTTTATAGCTCATTCAAACAATACAGTAGTCAAACCATATTTATCAGGTTACAGGTCAGTCATGCACATTAATTCTATTATTTGTGCTGAGGTTTTCTACATATAAATTGGCTATGACAGTGTTTTTAATTCTTGAATGATTTGTATAACCTGTTTAACATCAACTAACAGCAAAAAGGGTTACTGAATTCCACAGTTTTTGGTTTAATGTTGGAGATTAAGTGGATTAAATATTAAATCGTGTCTTTTTATGATTGCTTAGTCCCAATATGGTTGTAAATATAGGTGGTAACATTTTACTCCAAAATAGATTGCAGCTTTGTTTTAAGGCAATTGTTTGGGTTATCCAGTATATACCTCTTTAAACCTGTGTTACGCCATTATCAAAACAAAAGAAAACTTGAAATCAAGTTTCATTTAATTAGTATATCTCCGAGAATATTCTTGCAGACTCTAGTATGCGAAACAATGGACTGTAGCATTTTAGTTTACATAAATTTATATGTTTTTAAAATTTATTCACAGAATTTTGTTATTAAAAGTAATATGTAGTTATGAGTTTGTATAATTAAAAAATTATTAATAAGATAGATTTCTTTTTGTTTTTGGAATTATACATTAAGACTCTTATTAATTTTGAACTACCTTTAATCTCCTTTAAAATAATAAGAAATTATGATATTTACTTCTCAAGAGCAGCCAAAAATGCTATTGTTAACACAGAAGTTGAACATCTTAGTGAATGAAGAAGTTATGCGTTGCTATTCCTAGGATGGCTGCCTGCCTTAGGAAAAAGATCAGGAGTGTGGGAAGAACTTAAGGCCCCAAGTACACTTGCCTATGCCTTCTGGGAGACTGGAACTTGAAGGAAGATTATTCAAAGGACTCTGGAAGTGTAAATGTACCTTCCTCTTCTCTTTCTCAAAGATCTTGTTTAAAATAGTGTGTCTCATCAGTAACAGAGAAGATAATGAATACACGCCAATATAGGTTTATTTATCTCTAAATTATAGACATTTTCCACAGTATTAGGTATAGTGTGTGTATGTGTGTGTGTGTGTGTGTGTGTGTGTGTGTGTGTATGTATATGTATGTAGGAAAGTAAGAAAGATGAGATAAATATTTTAAAAAACGACTCGTATCGCTAGAAAATAATTTTACTTTCACTAAATATATTAACTGTATTAAGACTTACATGGTTAATATGCTTCCTTATTCTTAAAAATCTTGGTTTAATTATTTGTGAAGAGTGATTTAAAAGTCAGATACTTCAGCTTAATTTAATACTTGGATTTTTTTATTTGTTTTTTGAGTTTTTGGTTTTTTGACCATCAGAGCTAAAAAAGTTACATCACAAAGATATGAAGATACTAATGAGAGTTCATTGTTGACTTCTTATTTTTATTTACCTGTATTTAGCAATTATGCAAAGCCTTGAAAAGTTATTATTAAATTCCCCATTTTCCTGGTGCCAATTAGATGTTCTTACAAACTTAAAAGTGTTGTATTTTTATTATTTTGAAAAATGGGTCTAAAACAAAGGTTTAAGCAGTGTGGGTCCATTTCATTTTTTTTTTTTTGCGGTACACGGGCTTCTCACCATTGTGGCCTCTCCCGCTGCAGAGCAGTGGCTCCGGACGCGCAGGCTCAGCGGCCATGGCTCACGGGCCCAGCCACTCCGCGGCATGTGGGATCTTCCCGGACCGGGGCTCGAATCCGTGTCCCCTGCATCGGCAGGTGGACTCTCAACCACTGCGCCACCAGGGAAGCCCCTGTTTTTATCTTTTAATTGCCCTTGGAACTAATTTGTAATTTAGAAATATTATAAATAGATTAGAAAAACTTGTTTCCAAGTTTTCCAATGTTCAGATGAAGTTTTTTTAAAAAAATAATTGACACAGACATGCTCTCTCAGTAGCTTGAGTGTCTTGAAAAAAATTGTTCATTTTAAAAGTCACTTTTTCTCTGAAAGAACATGAATGTTAATTTTTCTGAAATTCTTGTTAGATAGCACAGTACCAACTGTTAGCTGCACAGAGAAAGAGCCATTAAATTTGCAACAGTTGACTTTCATTTCTTTGGGGATACTAGTCGTGACCTGTGACTTTCTGTCCTGCAGACTGTGAGGGTGTCGGTGTCAATCCATTTGTTACATTTTAGTACAGCTTAGTTTATTTTCTTAAAGAGTCAATATAAGTGGGAATTCTACATTTCTTCCTGTACCCCAGTGAATTGTTTTGTGCACACATCCCAATCTGGAAATAATTGGTTTTGAGAATGTATGCAGAAACCCTGTTGGCTGAAGGATATATCACGTGGAGTTGGGGGATGGTCATGGTCCTTGCTTGTCCCCTCTCCCAGGCAGACATGGAATGGATATAGCTAGGTTGGCCAACTTGCATGCCTGTATAGAAATTTGAGTTTTCGTTCTCCTTGCTGGCTTCTGCCAGAGCAATCCTATGAGGAAAATACATTATCTTTATTGGGAAAGAGTGCCCCAGGCTTTTGAATCCCATTCATTTTCCACTTAAGTCTGCGGAAGGCATGGAATAAAAACCCTCTTCAGAGTTTCAACAAATTCTTATGTGGTAGAAGTCCATTTGGATCACAAGAGAAAGAGCTTTACTACTGGTAGCATGGAGGTGGAGTGTCATGGCATTGCTTAAAGAAGCAGGAATCTCCAAGCAATCTATCAGAAGCAGAGTTCTTAGGCAAATGTGCAAGAAAGGGATGCCAAAATAGCATGTTCTAGAAACTTTTTAGAGGCAGACTATCTGGACAATTTAAGAAAAATTAAGAAATTTTTCCCTTATCTGTAAAATGGAGGTAATAATAGTACTTGCCACATAAATTTTTTGTAAGGATTCCATTAGATAATGCAAGTGAAGTTTTGATTTACTATTAATATATGATTCTTGTTATTGTTATATTATTGTTATTGTTAGTTATTATTATTATTATTTAGGTAGCTTTTCCTCCACTTTCCCATGCAACTCTCCTGGTACTTGTCTGGTACTTCTTTAGTCTAGGATAACTAAAGGAGTCCTTAGGTAAAGCAATTTAAGGCAGAGATTGGGACAGACGCTCTCTTAACATTATGACAAAGAAGAAGTAATAATAGTGCTAACTACCTTTAACTGAGCACTTATTTTCTGCCAGGCGCTCTTCTAAGTGCTTTATGTGAATCAATGTATTTAACCCCTTCACAGCCCATGAATTATGTACTATTATTACCTGCATTTTTTACAATGGAGGAAACTAAGTTACAGAAGGAGGTTGGATTAATTTATCTAAGGTCCAGGCCATCTAGATGATAGCAGGATATGAATCCTGAAAGTGTGGAAGGTCTGACTAGATTTCAGTAATCCACCTTGAGGGGTCCTTATGCCCTGTCCTTCCCTCCATTTTTGATGTGAAACTCCTGGAACTCATCCAGCAATGGAACACAATGAAGCCGAATGGCTGGAAACCTAATGGAAACATAGGTTTCAGCATAGAGAGAAGACCCTGGGCTTAGGATAGGGGTTGGAGCAAGGGCAAGAGGCCAGAAGTGGAGGAAGAGAGACAAGAGGTGGGGCCCAGGGTGAAGTACTGTCTCTTCAGGTTAAGAGCGGGCAGCTAAAAAGGGTACCCTGAATAGGACTGCAACAGCAGAAATGGTTTTTTTTTATGTGTGTGTGTGTCCTATACAAATGCTCTGGCTAAGGAACAGATTGGTGATTGAAATCCAGCCTTCTGCTCAGCTTGCCAACTCTGTGGGTAGTTCTGACAAAAGGAAGTGAGGATGTCCAGTACAAGAAAAATGTAAAGGGATGACAAATCTGAGAGACATTTTGAAAATGTGTTCATGTGTTTGAACTCTGAAGAATAAAGTGTGGTATCTTAGAGGTCATAGTGAAATTGTATATGTGGAGATGAGTTTGGGTGAGTTCAAGTGAGTTTGGGTCAGGAAAAGACTCAGGGAAGGAATTGGGGGTTAGTAACTAATAAAATGTCACATGGTGGAAGAAGATACAATGAAGGAAACTCAAGAAATGGAGAAGTAGGAGGCAAATCATGAAATGAATGTCCTAAAAACCTACTTAGTGAATCTGAGTTGGGTGGGAAAATATTTTAGTAGTTTGGTATGCAATTCAGTACAAATAAGAATGACCGGGAAAACATCATTTGATTTTTTTTTTTTTTTTTTTTTTTTTTTTTTTGCGGTACGCGGGCCTCTCACTGTTGTGGCCTCTCCCGTTGTGGAGCACAGGCTCCGGACGCACAGGCTTAGCGGCCATGGCTCACGGGCCCAGCCGCTCCGCGGCATGTGGGATCTTCCCGGAGCGGGGCACGAACCCGCGTCTCCTGCATCGGCAGGCGGACTCTCAACCACTGCACCACCAGGGAAGCCCACATCATTTGATTTTGCACTCAAGAGATCTTTGGTGAGGAAGCAATTTGGGGCAATTTGGGGCATGGAGAGGGGATGGAAGTCTTTTTCAAGGAGTTTGGAAGTGAGGGATAATGAGATAGAAGCGAAAGTTTTATGAGTTAGAGGCTTGGAGAGTGGGGGAAATAACATGAACAATTGCTGGATCTTGGGAATTTTATTTTTAGGAATATAGAGGAAAGAGAGCCAGAAGAAATATAAAAACTGAAGTTGGAAGTTGGAAAGGTATAACTAATAGAGCCAGAGGCCACAGAAAACAGTGGCATCGAGGACCTAAGTGGAGAATAAGCCTTAAAAGAGACAGTTTCGGGCTTCCCTGGTGGTGCAGTGGTTGAGAGTCCGTCTGCCGATGCAGGGAACACGGGTTCGTGCCCCGGTCCGGGAAGATCCCACATGCCGTGGAGCGGCTGGGCTCGTGAGCCATGGCCGCTGAGCCTGCGCGTCCGGAGCCTGTCCTCCGCAACGGGAGAGGCCACAACAGTGAGAGACCCGCGTACCGCAAAAAAAAATAAAAAGAGAGGGAGACAGTTTCTTGGGAAATATACAAGAAAGAAGAGGTGAGAGTATGGAAATTTTTATTTTTAATGAAACATTGAAGATAATTGCAAAGGGTTCATGGACCCAATTCCAGCGTGTGTGTGTGTGTGTGTGTGTGTGTGTAGGCTTCTGTACAGCAGCAAGCAATTCTCTGATGCCATCAGTGTCCCAGAATTCAAGTCAATTCTGACACGATCTGATCCTACCCAGAAATAGAATCAGATTCCACAGGTAAAGTTCTCAGTCCCACAAGACCACCCTCCACTTCAGAGACCAGTTTCAAGCCCAGGTTGGTTACCTGTGTTGCTGACCTACTGGCTACAAACCAGAGGTTCCCACATCCTCCTCCTTGGTTTCGAATAATTTGCTAAAACGGCTCATAGAACTCAGGAAAGCTTATTTACTCACTAATTACAAAATTATTATAAAAGAATATTAAACTATATGAATAAATATCTAGATGAAGAGATACATAGGGTGAGGTCCTGAACAAAGGAGCTTCTGTCCTCTTGGAGCGTGGAGCCTGGCAGCGTGGCACATGAGGTGTTCTGGTTTCTCTACATGGAAGCTCCCTGAAAAAGGGTAAAAGCTGTCCTTTTGGGTTGTTATGGAGGCTTCGTTACATAGTCATGATTGACTAAATCATTGGCCAATGGCGATTGATCCAATCTCCAGTCCCTCTCCCCAGGAAATCAGGGGGTGGGACTGAAAGTTCTAACCCTCTAATCACAGAGTTGGTTTTCCTGGCGACCAGCCCCCGTTCTTTGGGTGGGACCCAAAAGTCACCTTCCCTGGAACTTTTTCTGGAACTGAAGGCAAGAACCCAAATATTATCTTTTTTGCCCTTATTGATCAGGAAATTTCAAGGGCTTTGGGAGCTGTGAGCCAGGAACTGTGGATGAAGACCAAATATTTATCATTTTATATATATATATATATATATATATATATATTTGGCCACTGTGTATGTATGCTTGTATATATATATATATATTTTTTTTTTCATATATGTTTGGTCATCTGGATGACCAAATATATAAATTTTCTATAAATCACAGTATTGCAAGAACTTAGTTCTCAGTGGAGGAAGGGGCAAGATAGGGAAGTGGGGGAGGGCAGAGATACACAGACAAGGTTTTTTTGAGCAGCCATTGTGGGGAATGGGAAGAAAAGTCAACCAAGGAGAAATAAAAATACAGAGCATTTTTTCTCAATAGATATTTTCTCAATAGATATTTCTCGATATTTATTGAGTACTATTTATCTCATGATGTGGTACTGTGTGACTGCAAGAGGGAAAAGAAAACATCCTTTCTTTGCCAGGCAAATCTAATTGGGGAGACGATACACAAAAATAGCTGCAAATAGGAGGTATCAGATGAGAATCAAGTGAATGTATGCAGCAAACGCACAATGAATTCAAAGATAACTATGGAATGTTTCTTGGAGGACAAAGAAAGAGTGCCTAGAACTGGCTGGCAGATATGGGTGGTGGTTAGGGAAGGTTTAATGAAGAATATTAACTCCAATTTGAGTCATAAAGAAAAAGTAGATGTAGACATATAAGTAGGACATTACAGGCACAGAACTTAAAATCGATAGACCCAAAGTTTAAGCACCAAACTAGCTCACTTTACCCGGGACACAATCCTCATGTAATTAGATTACTTCTGGGTCTTTCTTCTAGAGAGTCTTGTGTGGCAGCCTGGAAAATTTGTACTGTTCCAGGACATTAGAGAGCCACTGAAGGTTTTGGGACTTGGGAACAACATAGAGTGATGTTTTAGTAACATTAGTGTAGCTGATGTACAGATTGCCGAGTTATAGTAACAGTCAAGGCAAGAAGCACTCGAGTACTTCTCCACTGTTTAAAGTCTGGTGAGTGCTATAATTACCAGGAGAATCCCAGGTTTTGCCTCATTATCATAGATTCATCAGTTTCCCTCCTTTTTTTCCTTTCCAAAGACATCTTTGGTGTCTTTGATTTCTGGTTCTTTAACTCCTCCAAATTTTCAGTCATTTAAAGAATCTCCTATCCTGCCTCTTGGCTTTGTGTGCCCTGTCTTCCATTGCTCTTTTTGTATAAGCTGTCCTGCTCTCTGTCTTGACTTGATTCAGAGAGAGGCCTGCACGTTTCAGCCTCATCACAGAGAATGCCAATAAACTGATGGCCTGCGTCACTCAATTCCTAACGTTACGTATATATTCCATAATATTTGCTAAGCTTTCTATGGCTACTAGTGTTTGATATTTTATTAAACAGTTCAATAAAGTATTTCTGCCTTTCTTTTTGGTCTCATGACCAACAGATGAGCATAGTAAATTTAGTGTGGTTGTATTTGTGACTGCATAGTAGCTCCAGGAACCCTAGAAGTTTCTTACCATTTTACTAAGTTTTCACTCAATTTTAATTAAATTTGAAAACCTTTAAAATTGAGATCAGAAATTCATATACCTTAATTTGATTTTTTTACTCTCTTTAAAATACCAAAATATTGCTGTTGATTGCTATTGGATAAATTGTTTTTTATTTAAAAAATTATCTATTTCTGCCTTCTCTTACTGTGACTTAGTATCTAAAACATAGTGGATATTAAAATATATGAGATGAAAATATATAAAGGGTGAAAATGAATAGAAAGACGTCTGGATCCTGTAATATAGATGTATCTACACACATAGTATGATCCTGATGCCATTTGAACCCATAATAATCTCCCTTTAAAAGCATCATTATAGTATTGATAGTTTCTAAGTCTCTTGAAATTATTTTAGAAAGTAGAAATTCTGAGTAATGAATACTTAATGCAATTTTACTGAAAGCAATAAGAAAGCATCAAGTAGTTAAATTAACTTTTTAATTCTGAGGTAATTTATGAAAGATTCAGTCCTGCTCTTCTGCTTGAAACCTTTTTCCTTCAGTAAAAGAGGACAAACTTGGTTTTATCTTGAGAGTTCAAGAAGGAGTGAAAAATGAGTAGAAAGAAGTCTTTATTCTGGAAAATGGATCTGATTTCGAAGTTCAACTGGAATAAGCAATTGTTAAATTTTGTATAGAAAATTGTATCTAATTTCATAATTATCTGATTATTTGATTTATTGAGTAAACAAAGCATACTGTTTCGTAAAGTCTATGAATAAATACTTTTTCCAACCATGACAGATTAAGTGGAAACAAAGAGAGTGAACAAAAATGGAAGGGGGTCATGGATCTGCATCTGCATGGAGGAAGAGGGCAGTACTTTTGGGGAGTGCAATTTACATGAGCATCTGGGTCTTTTGTCATGTTTTGGATGGATGACCCGAGTCTGATATATTGGTGAATAGCATTAACAAAGGTCTCGTTGTCAAAGGCTAGGAAGAAAAATGCAATTAGCCACAGCAATGAGGTGATGTCTGTGTTTGGGGGAAAAACTGATACCTAACTGACTATAGAAAAAACTGAAATGATACCATCAGTAAAAGGCCAGATGTGTGTGTGTGTGTGTGTGTGTGTGTGTGTGTGTGTGTGTGTGTATCCACTATATAGTGATCTTAACTCAGTGGGATATGACAAAAAGTCATTTTTTTGATAGTGTTTGGATTATGTGATGAAAGTGGATATGCACCTGTTACTAACAAAATGACCTGATAAACTCAGTGAATTCATAATTCATAATATACCAATTTCACCAACCTGACAATACTGGTGAATACTGCTTTGCAATACTGTTTGTTTTCTATTTAAAGAAAATTTGAATTAAGTAAAAGTGCACTGGAGTTCCAAAGAAGTTTGTTCTTTTTTTTTCTCTCTCTCTCTATAAACCATGCCATCCAGAGTAGGGAACCATATCTAATCTCCCAATTAGGTCAGGCCCCAGGATAATCAATCTCTTTAACAGCAGATGCCTTGTTTTAGCAAATGAATGCTTGGTTTCAAAGGCAGTTTTGTGTTGAGAGAGGAGTGCAGTTGGCATGGGTGATTAGAACTCTTTTAAACCCTGTAAAAAGCTTCTGTAGATTGTTTTATGCCCCCACTTTGTGAACTGAAGTAAATGCTGTATATATCCATCTTAAAATGAACATGGTGAGGACTTTCTACAGCCTGGGAGAACATCTACATGCATATAAATGGAGCTATTTTAAGTCCAAAATTTTAATACCCATTTGAATTACACTGTGATTTTGATAACATCTAAAACTAGTGTATATGTTTTTAGTAGGTGCTCCTCATGTTCATTAAGTATGCTCATCAATGACAATAACTTAATTATTAGATTAATATTTTTTTAGACTGAAAATACAATAAGTTAACATGATTCTCATATTTGTTATTTGGACTGCATTTATATTAGTTTGTGAATGCCTTTTTTCATGTCTGGTGCCTTTTCAGTTCATATCCATGCTCTATGCATATGGGCAGTGTGAGGCAACTGTGAAATCAAGAAGAAATAATTAAAAATTAAAATTTATAAGCAATGTGTATTAAGTTAAAACTATAAATTGACTTAATTTTGCTCACAACTCCATTTGATCTAAGATAGTGAAATGTAGTGAGATACTTTTCAATATGGTAAAACAAAAAAAATTCTAAGCCCTCAGTAAACTATTTTGGTTAATCATTGTTCAAAATGTGATTGCTGGAACTTATCAGTGATGCCTGAAAGTGATACAAAAATAATTCAGGAGGCCCCAAATTACCTATTGCCTTTTTTAGGAGAGCAGATTATATAATTAAAAGCATGGCATTGAAACGTTTGTGAGGTAGTTAAGAAAAAAAGCATTCTCCAACGTATTTTGTCTGTTACCATTCAACTTTTTGTATAATGGTCAGTTCTACTAGTTTTTCTCCCCTCTTAAAAATTGTTTCAAACATGCCTAATTTGTGGAAAGTTAATATTTTTTATAGTGAAGGTTGATAAAAACGTCTTAGGAAAAATTGAAAGCAGATGGTCTTTAAGAAACATTTATTGCTAATTACTTCTTACCTTTCACACAACTGTTGGTAAATGTATAGGATTATATTACTTTAAGTAAAGTTTTAAGGCTAAATTGGTAGATAAGCTAGAGATGCAATGAAACAAGATTTCTTAAATACAGGCCTTATTTTTTAAAAAACAACATTTAAATAAATTAATTAATTAACTTTTTGGCTGCATTGGGTTTTCGTTGCTGCGCACAGGCTTTTCTCTAGTTGCTATGAGCCAGGGTTACTCTTCATTGCGGTGCCCGGGCTTCTCATTGCGGTGGCTTTATCTTGTTGCGGAGTACAGGCTCTAGGTACACAGGCTTCAGTAGTTGTGGCACACAGGCTCAGTAGTTGTGGTGCATGGGCTTAGCTGCTCCATGTCATGTGGGACCTTCCTGGACCAGGGATCGAACCCGTGTTCCGTGCATTGGCAGGTGGATTCTTTTTTTTTTTTTTTTGCGGTACGCGGGCCTCTCACTGTTGTGGCCTCTCCCGTTGCGGAGCACAGGCTCCGGACGCGCAAGCTCAGCGGCCATGGCTCACGGGCCCAGCCGCTCGGCGGCATGTGGGATCTTCCTGGACCAGGGCATGAACCCGTGTTCCCTGCATCGGCAGGTGGACTCTCAACCACTGGGCCACCAGGGAAGCCCTCAGCTACATTTTAGATTTTAAACTTAATTTAATTATTATAGCATATCAGGCAGTATACATTTAAGTTAATGAAATTAACACAGGTTTATACACTTAGGTTTATACAATAGCTTTCTTACTCAGATCCCAATGATTTTCAGAATCCAGAGATTTCCAAGCTGAAATTCTTCATTTTCATGAAACTCTTGTAGCTAAATTTATATATGGATTATTTCTTCCTTGACAGGCACACACATTCACTATAGTACGAAAAGAAAGTCTGAAAGAAAATATAGTGAAATGTATATCTTTGGGTGATGGGTAGATTTGGGGTGACTTATTAAATCTTTACTGTATAGTATAGGCTTTATGATTCTTCTATTGTTAGGAAAAACATAAATATTTTCAGTTTCAAAAAAACATACAATTCCAGCATAGGTGATGCGTAATTTGACAATAATTTTTTTTTAAGATTTTTTTTTGATGTGGACCACTTTAAAAGTCTTTATTGAATTTGTTACAATATCGCTTCTGTTTTATGTTTCGGTTTTTTGACTGTGAGCATGTGAGATCTTTGCTCCCCAGCCAGGGATCAAACCCTCACCGCCTGCATTGGAAGGCGAAGTCCTAACCACTGGACTGCTAGGGAAGTCCCTTGATAATAATTTTATAATATAGTTTGACAATAACTTTTTCTTTTCTCTTGAAAATATGTAAAACCTGTAGGGGCAAATACCCTGTTCTTTCCTTGGCACTGCTTATTTGTCCATACTGTTGAAATAAACCACTCAGTGGAAGGTAGACTTTAATGACTGTAAACTCTAAGGAGTACATTAAAGCATCCCAGGAATGACCCAAAATAACAAACAGCAAACATGGTAAACATAAACTGTATCTATCCAGGATTTCTCAACGCTTTTACACTATGAAAAATTATTGAAGGCCCCCAGAGAGCTTTTGTTTATGTAGCTTATATCTATGAGTATTTATCATATCATATCATATCATATTATCATATTAGTATTTATCATATTAAATCTGAGAAATCTTTGAAATATTTATTAATTCACTTAAAATAATAATGAATACCAATTACGTATTAAAATACATAATATAGATTTTTCAGAATCACAACAAGAGTAGTGAAAAGTGGCACTGTTTTACATTTTTGTAAATGTCTTTAATATATGCCTTAATAGAAGACAGCTGGATTCTTTTATCTGCTTCTGCATTCAATTTGTTGCAATATGGTATTTAGGTTGAAGTATATGAAGAAAACTTGGCTTCATGCAAATATGTAGTTGGAAAGAGGATAATTTTAATAACTTTTTCAGCTAATTGTGGCTATTCTTCTTTAATATTACACCAAATGTCAACAAGTAATAGTTTGTTAGAGACTAGTTGCAATGTGAAATCTGAAACCACATCAATAAACTTTTGATACTTTTGAGCTTGGCCTATTTCTCAAGGAAGGTTTCTGAAAGAAGTCTGACTTTTGATTCTAAAAATAATGAAGTATAATATTCCAATAATAATAAAACAATCCCAAGAGAATTCCAAGGATATTTTAACGATTAATTTGCATCCAAGTGTTTTCTAAAACATTTGAGCACCACTCAAATCTCTGAGCTTGATTTCTTAATTCTTAGATACATCAACTTTAAAGTTTACTATTTGTTGCATAGATGAGGTCTTAAAGCCTTTGCTTTTCATCTCTTTGGAGGTAACTTTACATATATGAATTCATCAGATGTGAGCAGTGTAGGAATACAGTAAAGGCATGATCAGTGTTTGCTGGCATGGTATTCTACTGTTGCAGAGCTCTGTCCTCACTGTAAGTATGAACAAAAGTATTTCCAAACAAAACCTTTGCTTGAGCCCTGAGAACCAAAATATTGATTTCCAAAAGAAAATATTTGTTTCAATTGTGACAAATATTTTTATGGCAGAAATTGAAGGCAAAATACACATTTTGCATTATGACACTCATATGTCAGATCTTATTAAAAGTAATTTAGAATGTTCCTACACATTGCTTTTGATGATGTCTATTTTCTTTGTAAACATTTGTACAAAATGTCTCAACAAGGAACCTATTATAAAAACTTCTTAAAGTCCTCCTTCCTTCAAAATTAGGTCTAGTTGACTTCACTAGGAAATGTGGATGACATGTTTTCATGTTCTTTTTTTAATGGCAAAAACAATGATGTCACTCTTTACAAACAAGTCCAATAACAATGCTAGAGAATTCCTGCAGATGTGGCTATCAAATATATTCAAGATTCCAAGGAAACCATCCTTTATTCTCCCTACTCTCCCAGAATAGATCAGATTCTCCTAAGGTGCACTCTCATTCCTACAATCTTGGATTTCCCCATATTGCACTCATTGCAGTTGCTAATTACTTCTTTGCACAATCAGTTGATTAATAACTGCTTCTCTCACTATACTGTTAGCTCCAAGAAGGAAAGGTCTGAGCCAGATTTTCCATCTCATCCCCAGGATCTCCAGCACAGTCTTTGGCACGCGATGGGAACTCTTTAAGTTGCAGAATATATGATAGAATACTTCGGAGCATTTAATGCACTTTGGAGTCCCCAGAGTATTTTCCTATACCTTTTATATTTCGGGATTCTTCATCCTTCTTGAAATTGGCTTTTGTGATAAATCTGAGTTCTCGTTTCTTTCTCACCTCCTTGATTGTTCTATTTTTGTCTTCCTTCATGGCTTTTGTTTTAATTTCTAGTTCTTTAAGGCAAGCATGAAGTTCTGTCTTGCCCTTTACTATTGTTCTCTTTTATACACTTTCTCTCAGTTACCCATAACCTCTGAGATTCTCAAATCTAAATCCCTAATCCCAATCTCTCCCTCAAACCATGGTTTTGCATCTTCCAGGTAGTCTCTCTACATTTCCAACCAGATATTCATCTTTAAAGCCAATAGATCTCTGACTAAATTCATCATCTTTCATCCTACGTCAATTGTCTCCTGTGCTTCTCTGCGTCCCGGCAGTTACGTTTGTGCCGCCTTTATCTTTGCTTTCACTGAGTCCTGTCAGGTCTCTATCTCACTCAGGGTCCATGTTTTCATCCCAGTTACCATCACATTAGCTCACACCTTGGCTTTCTCATGTCTGTCCTGTTGTGATAGCATTTATACTCCCCCTTCTCTTTGCTGGTTCTTTTGGTTTTAATGCATCTTGTATACTGGTATGAGAGTAACTTTTCCCACAGAATTTTTCTCTTAAAAACTTTCATTCAATTAATAATTTGAACATTGCCTGGGCATTTGATGGTATTAAGGAATTTTAAAATAAATAAATTTATTTATTTATTTATGGCTGTGTTGGGTGTTCGTTGCTGCACACTGGCTTTCTCTAGTTGCGGCAAGCCAGGGCTACTCTTCGTTGCAGTGCACGGGCTTCTCATTGCAGTGGCTTCTCTTGTGAGCATGGACTCTAGGTGCATGGGCTTCAGTAGTTGTGGCATGTGGGCTCAGTAATTGTGGCTTTTGAGCTCTGGAGCACAGGCTCAGTAGTTGTGGTGCATGGGCTTAGTTGCTCTGAGGCATGTGGGATCTTCCCAGACCAGGGCTCAAACCCATGTGCCCTGCAGTGGCAGGCGGATTCTTAACCACTCCGCCACCAGGAAAGTCCCAAGGAATTATTATTTTTAGATCTGATAGTGGTTTTGAGGTTGTATTAGAAAGGGAAAGAGGCCCTTATCTTTTATGCATACATACTGAAGTATTTATGAATAATTGATATGATACTTGGATTTGATTCAACTCATATGGAGTGAGAAAACATGGATGGGAGTGTAGATAGATAGGCCAGATTTGATGCTTACTCAGACTAGTTGATGGGCACATGGAGGTTCACTATACTGTTCCTTATAATCTTATATATGTTTGAAATTTTGCATAATAAAAATTATTTTAAGTCAACTCTTTAGTTCTTTAAGTGCTCGTAAAATAAAGTCCAAACTCTTTATTTAGGAATAGAAAGCACAAGCCAATCCCAGTCTATCCTCCCAGTGTCATTGGCCAGTGCCTCCCACATATATCCTTTGCTCATGTGGCAGATTAGCAGACTCTTCGTTGTGTGTGTGACCGTCTTTCCCCAATCCTCTGCGTTCCTGTACACTTCTTACCATGAGCACCTTGGCTGCAGGATTGCCTTTAGTCTAGGTATAACGTAGTTTGCAAGAGCTGTACATTGCTGTAAAGCCATCAACCAATGACAAAGAGGGTTGGTGATTAAATTCCCCAGCTGTTTTCTCTTTTGGGTGGATCCCCCAGAAGTCTCCAATGGACTTGAGTTCCAGTTGCCCACTCTGGTATCTTACTGTTGAACACATTAGTATTGCTTTCTTTCCCTTCTTGGTCTCACCTCTCCACTTCTGTACTGGATCAGTTGCATCGAGTCCTAGTTTCAGGCTCTCCTGGGGGGTCGCCAATCTCACCCAGCTGTTAACTCATCCTTGTCTGGTTCTGTGCCTTTGTTCAAGCCATGCTCTTGGCCATACATGCCCCTCCATACCTATTACTTATATCATTGCCTTTTCTAATCTTAAATTTTAAAACAGTGCTAGTTTTAGAAAACTTTGAATATATAAACATTACAGAGAAAACAAAAACCATTCATGGTTACAACACCCCACAGATGGACATTTTCTTTAGTCTTTTTCTGTGTGTGTGTCTGCAATCGTCTGACCATTTTCCTGGGGCTTGAAGATCCACTTCCAGGGTGGCTCACTCACATGGTTCTTGGCAGGATCTCTTGGTTCCTCACTGACTTTGGCAGAAGGTTTTGGTTCCTTGCATATTGGCCTAAAAGGGCATCCTGAATGTTCACACGACATGGCAGCCGGTTTCAGCAGGGAACGTGATTTAAGAGAGAGAGCAAGAAGAAAGTTACAATATCTTACTATGACTTACCCTTGAAAGTAACCTACCACTTCTGCCTTATTCCACTGGTCACACCAACGAACCCAGATACAAAGTAGGAGGAAACTATATAGGGGCGTGAATATTATAAGGCTGGGAACATTGAGGGCATCTTTGAAGCTGGCTAGCAGAGCTAGTTTGTAATCTGGAGCTGCTTTGGGGGTTTTCAAAAACTGCCGTTAGGGCATACCTTTTTTTATGTCTTTGTAGCCTGGCCTCTGAAGAGAAATCATTTCATGTCCCTTTTCACTGTGTCTCACCTGCCTCTTTAAGATCTCAGACTTTCTTCTAGTTCTATTTTAATGATACTATTTTTCTTTGTTTGTTACTATTCTGAAAATTTTCCAATTCTGCGAATAAGACTCAGGCATCTTTTTCAAACCACTCCCATTTCTTCCTAATTTATATATTCTTAAATATTTATTTATTTATTTAATTTTGGGCTGTGTTGGGTCCCAGCTGCGGCATGCAGGCTCTTCGTTGCGGTGCACAGGCTTCTCTCTCTAGTTGTGGCATGCAGGCTCTAGAGTGCATGGGCTCTGCAGTTGCAGCACAGGCTCTCTAGTTGTGGCTTGCATGCTCAGTAGGCGTGGTGCACGTTCTTAGTTGCCCCACAGCATGTGGGATCCCATTTCCCCATCAGGGATCGAACCCATGTCCCCTGAATTGGAAGGTGGATTCCCAACCACTGGACCACCAGAGAAGTCCCCCATTTCTTCCTAATTTCTAAAGCATATCTGATTTCTAGATTTAGAATGTTCCAGAAACATCCCTGTTAAATCACTTTCTTAGGCTTTGTTGCCTTATTTTCAGGATTGTTTCTTTACCTTAAGAAAAGAAGATGAAATAGTATTTTTATTATAACAGCTTCCTCCATTGTTAGTTGTTCATTGATAAAAACTATCACTCTTCCCTTGGTGAAATAATAGTTTGGGTCTCATATCTAAAACTACCATCAGAATCTGTGTATTAAAGACAGTCTGTGTTATAGTGGTGAGAGGGTGAGTTTTGAGGCAATAGGCAAAGCTGCATGACTCCTAAAGTGAACCCTTTCACAGATTTCTCCTTGGCCCTGAGTATAGTTTAAAGCAGAATAAGAAGGAAAATTATCAGGGCAGCTGAATTACACCTGCCCATTGAGGGCCTGCACTAGGAATTTAAAACTAAGACTCCACCCATTAGTATCATGGCCCTTATGGAACTTTGTTGCCTTTGGATTTAAGTCATGAAGATATTTTCTAATAATTTATCCAAACATTTCACATTCATGAAATTATTTATTTTAGCGATAATGTAAAGTTTATAGCATAACGTTAAATTTAATTAAACCTTCAAAACAATGTAAATAGACATTACAATTAAAATAAAACTATGGCAGGATGTACCTGATGGTCAGCAGGGAAAACTTGTTCTACAATTATTTTATAATTGAGCTATAAAATTAGTTCAAATACTACACTTGTTTTTTCAGTACCTATCAATAAAAATTACAGAGTTTTCTCATTTGAAGATTGTAATTCATGATTGAACATAATGAGGAGTCCTTAATGGGGGATGTGCCTTTTCTTAAATGTCCCATTTTTATAACTCTGGACCCTCAACATTCTTCAAATGCAGCACTCGTTTTCCTGCTCTCGTTTCTTCAGTTTGAAGGCTAATTTGTTAGCTTTCTTCTCTGCTCTCTGTTCCCTGTGCTCTTCTTTTATAACTTGCTTTCTTGCTCTTTTATTTTCTTTGCTTTCATTTTTAGAACGTGGTTGAGTTGATACCTTAAGTAGATCATTGCCATTAATCATCTGCATTTATTAACTTGTTTTGCTGTGAGTCCTTTCTCTGGTAAGCCATTGAGAGGTATTCCTGTCCTATTAAATACTTGGATTTGTTTGGGCTTTGGTTAATATTTGATAAGCTAAGGATGGTTGAATAAATGTGAGCATGTGCTACAAATGAATTCACAATCCCACTTCTCTTTTGCTTCTTCTAGAACTAGAGAAACCATCTCTTCTTCCTCAGACTCATCAATATCATTAACTGGCAGACCTTCATCCTCAGAGTCTTAAAGTGTATTCAACTTCATACAATTCTCTGCCTTCTCTTTGCATTCGTCATTAAAAACTTCATGTAACCGATTGCTATCTATTGATACATGAATGGAATCCTCCAATTTGGCATTATCTGGCGCTCCAATCTTGTTATTATCTTAATTGCTCATAAAACTTCTCAAACTGCTCATGTAGGGTCAGCTGCTCATTTCTTCTCGCGACTGAGGAAGTAATAGAATTCTCTATGAAGTGACCTTTTATTTCTTCTTCCTCAAAAAATGGCTTCCTATACTTCACGAGGTTTGCACAGGCAGACGAAATCATCTTCATTTGCGAACGGGCTTTAAAAATCATAGTCATCGGGCTTCCCTGGTGGCGCAGTGGTTGAGAGTCCGCCTGCCGATGCAGGGGACACGGGTTCGTGCCCTGGTCCGGGAGGATCCCATATGCTGCGGAGCGGCTAGGCCCGTGAGCCATGGCCACTGAGCCTGCGCGTCCGGAGCCTGTGCTCCGCAACGGGAGAGGCCACAACAGTGAGAGGCCCGTGTACCACAAAAAGAAAAAAAAAAAAAAAATCATAGTCATCATTCCTCCCTATCACTTTCCTTCCCATCCATATCTTTCCACTCACTGCCATTTTCAGCTTTAGATTTCTTTCCATCTATTCCCTCTTCCTCTCTTGTTCCTCATCAGCCTGAAGGATAAAATCATTTTCACATCATCACCAAGAGCTGCAACAACGTCAGGAACCAAATCCAGTTGAGGACCCAAAATAGCAGCTGTTCTATTTACCAATTCAATACCTTCCTTAAATTCTGATGCAAACTCTGATTAAGGCAAAGTAAATCCATGGCCTAGAATTATTAAAGTTTCCTCTTTCTCATCTCTCCTGTTACGCTGAAGGTATTTTGAATTTAAGCCCATAGGGCCCAGGTGATTCTTTCAAGTGCCGTAGGTAGTTATAATCATTGTCAAAGAACTCGTCATAACTTCCCCTGTTTTGCTCACGTTCTTCATTTATTTCGTGTAGGCAACAGAACCCTCTGGGGTGCATTTTCATCTGCTACTAAAGACTCTGTGACTCAAATGGACCATGTGGAAAAGACACAGTTTTCCTCTCTCTAAAGAGCTTTCCCCCCAATTCTGTTGCTGTGTGGGGCTCACACCAAGAACAGTGACCTGAGGGTCCCAGAGCAGGTGACACATCTTGGAAGTGGACAAGGCCTACCTAGTAGCCACGTCTTAAGGCCATGCCATAATCTACTCTTGGACTTCACACTGCAGGTCTGAAGAATTGGCTCAGAGACACAATAAAAGCTGCAAATATTATTCCACCCAACAATGCCGAAAAACACTTAATCCCTGCCTCAGCTACACCTGCAAGGTCAGCCAAAGCTGCCAAAAGAGTCTCAAGTTACCTGTCTGACTCTGTGCCCCACTCAGGCTTGAAAACCCACATGGCCTAACACAGTAAAGCCCCAGCCTTGATCAAAACACTGGTTTCCCATGATATTTTGTCCCCTCCCTCATCCATTTCTTATTTATTTCTCAAGGTTGCCTGCCCGTTTACCAAGATGTTGGAGTCTGAGTGGATCAATAAGTACTTCATCCCTTCTCCCCATCCTGAGTCTGGAACCAATATAGAGACAGATGTAGGCTCCCAAGAGAAGAAACTAATCACTTAATATATCACTTTTGTTAAAAAGAAAGCTGATTTCTAGAATCAGAGAACTCCAGAGATTGTCCTTTTAAATTAAACTCTTAGTCTCTGGCTTCCATGTGTTCACTGAGTGTTGTTTCTACCTTATTTAACCCCAAAATGAAACTTATTCCTTTCATAATATAGGCCTCCACTAGTTGTTATTTGTTCATTAATAAGTCTACTAATTTTGCCTAGTTAAATAACAATTTGGATTTCTTAAGATCTATGGCCGAATAGGTACGCACCCCCAATTTAGACACGGTTACCCACCTTGCCACTGGCACAGCTGACAAGCACAAGCGTCACTCTTGTGGCAGGTCCCTTACTCCATCACAGAGAGCTGTGCATGGCTCCTGAGGTCAGGTTGTCACTGAAAGAGGAATGGCTTATATTGAATGGCCTCGTTGATTCCCCCAAACTTTCCAGTCAGGTACATCATTCCTCACCTGGTTGGAGCAGAAGTCAGAAAGGTTAGTTACTTCAGTAGATGCACTTCTACATAAAACCTGAAGCCAGGTAAATGGAACTCCCTCCCAGTAGATATATATCCTCTGTCCATCAATATGTGAGAGGTAATTTCAGTGCCCCCCAGTCCACCCCCACTTTTAAGGCTGAGGTATTTAGTTAGCTCAGAGGCAGCTGATTCAGAAGACAGAGCAATCATCAGAGGAAAGTACCAGTAGCACGTCTAGTCTCATCCCTGATGATAATTGTTTCTGCTATATAGGTAATCTACTAGTCAGTGAAGACGTTCAGATTTGGATAACAGAAAGTTTAGTTACAAAGGTCAAATCAAATTTCCTCCATTTAACTTTCATGATTTTTCCCCTCCAGTCTGAATTATAGAACAGAAAATGGAAATGACCATTTGTTAGCATTCTTCATGCCACTGAAGAATGTTCCTACCATATTATGTGGAGGCTAGGTGTAAATTAGAGGATATGCTCCCACTTTGTTTTATGAGGCATTGACATATCTGTCTTATATTTTTAATTTTCTATAGAGATAACAATCTGAGAATTGCTTGAGAATGTTTGAGAATGATGCAAAAAAAGAATCTTGGGTTAGGCTTGGAAACAAATATAATTTAGAATATAATGTAGTCCATAAGAAAATGTGTTGATTTACATGTTTATATAACTGATTGTGACATTTGAAGTGATTATAATATAGCAGGTAGAGAGAAAATTATATCTTTGTAAATATAAGTCAGTGCATTAAGAGCAAGAAATTAGTATTGTGAAATTCCAAAATTAATTTGTTATATCAAATATGCACAGTATTCCTCTTCCCTCTTTTTTATTTTTGTCATCTAATGGATTAATTGTATACTTTTTTTGGAGTCCATTTTACCTCCATAGTTAGCTTATTAGCTGTAACTCTTGGCCATCTTACTTGCTAGGTTGTTTTAGAGTGTGTATTATACAGCTTTAACTTATCACAGTCTGCCTCCGAGTGATAACCTATTTTACATACAGAATGAGAATATAAATATAATATACTTCCATTACTTTACTCTCTGCCTTTTTGCTACTGTCATCATACAGTTTAATTCTAGATATCTTATTAAGCACCTAATACATTGTCACCATTTTTACTTTGAATGGTTGATTATATTTGAAAGATTAATAATAATAAAATAATAATTTAAAAATTTTCTTTTTTTATTGAAGTGTAGTTGATTTACCGTGTTGTGCCCATCTCTGCTGTGCAGCACAGTGACTCAGTTATACACACGTATACATTCTTTTTTTTTTTTATTTTTTAACATCTTTATTGGAGTATAATTGCTTTACAATGGTGTGTTAGTTTCTGCTTTACAACAAAATGAATCAGTTATATATATACATATGTTCTCATATCTCTTCCCTCTTGCGTCTCCCTCCCTCCCACCCTCCCTATCGCACCCCTCCAGGCGGTCACAAAGCACCGAGCTGATCTCCCTGTGCTATGTGGCTGCTCCCCACTAGCTACCTACCTTAAGTTTGGTAGTGTATATATGTCCATGCCTCTCTCTCGCTTTGTCACAGCTTACCCTTCCCCCTCCCCATATCCTCAAGTCCATTCTCTAGTAGGTCTGTGTCTTTATTCCTGTTTTACCCCTAGGTTCTTCATGACATTTTTTTTTCTTAAATTCCATATATATGTGTTAGCATACAGTATTTGTCTCTCTCTTTCTGACTTACTTCACTCTGTATGACAGACTCTAGGTCCATCCACCTCATTACAAATAGCTCAATTTCATTTCTTTTTATGGCTGAGTAATATTCCATTGTATATATGTGCCACATCTTCTTTATCCATTCATCCGATGATAGGCACTTAAGTTGTTTCCATCTCCAGGCTATTGTAAATAGAGCTGCAATGAACATTTTGGTACATGACTCTTTTTGAATTATGGTTTTCTCAGGGTATATGCCCAGTAGTGGGATTGCTGGGTCATATAGTAGTTCTATTTGTAGTTTTTTAAGGAACCTCCATACTGTTCTCCATAGTGGCTGTACCAATTCACATTCGCACCAGCAGTGCAAGAGTGTTCCTTATTCTCCACACCCGCTCCAGCATTAATTGTTTCTAGATTTTTTGATGATGGCCATTCTGACTGGTGTGAGATGATATCTCATTGTAGTTTTGACTTGCATTTCTCTAATGATTAATGATGTTGAGCATTCTTTCATGTGTTTGTTGGCAGTCTCTATATCTTCTTTGGAGAAATGTCTATTTAGGTCTTCTGCCCATTTTTGGATTGCGTTGTTTGTTTTTTTATTATTAAGCTGCATGAGCTGCTTATAAACTTTGGAGATTAATCCTTTGTCAGTTGCTTCATTTGCAAATATTTTCTCCCATTCTGAGGGTTGTCTTTTGGTCTTGTTTATGGTTTCCTTTGCTGTGCAAAAGCTTTTAAGTTTCATTAGGTCCCATTTGTTTATTTTTGTTTTTATTTCCCTTTCTCTAGGAGGTGGGTCAAAAAGGATCTTGCTGTGATTTATGTCATAGAGTGTTCTGCCTATGTTTTCCTCTAAGAGTTTGATAGTTTCTGGCCTTACATTTAGGTCTTTTATCCATTTTGAGCTTATTTTTGTGTATGGTGTTAGGGAGTGATCTAATCTCATAGTTTTACATGTACCTGTCCAGTTTTTCCAGCACCACTTATTGAAGAGGCTGTCCTTTCTCCACTGTACATTCCTACCTCCTTTATCAAAGATAAGGTGACCATATGTGCTTGGGTTTATCTCTGGGCTTTCTATCCTGTTCCATTGATCTGTACTTCTGTTTTTGTGCCAGTACCATACTGTGTTGATTACTGTAGCTTTGTAGTATAGTCTGAAGTAAGGGAGCCTGATTCCTCCAGCTCCGTTTTTCATTCTCAAGATTGCTTTGGCTATTCGGCGTCTTTTGTGTTCCCATACAAATTGTGAAATTTTTTTTTTCTAGTTCTGTGAAAAATGCCAGTGGTAGTTTGATAGGGATTGCATTGAATCTATAGATTGCTTTGGGTAGTAGAGTCATTTTCACAATGTTGATTCTTCCAATCCAAGAACATGGTATATCTCTCCATCTATTTGCATCATCTTTAATTTCTTTCATCAGTGTCTTATAATTTTCTGCATACAGGTCTTTTGTCTCCTTAGGTAGGTCTATTCCTCGATATTTTATTCTTTTTGTTGCAATGGTAAATGGGAGTGTTTTCTTGATTTCACTTTCAGATTTTTCGTCATTAGTATATAGGAATGCCAGAGATTTCTGTGCATTAATTTTGTATCCTGCTACTTTACCAGATTCATTGATTAGCTCTAGTAGTTTTCTGGTAGCATCTTTAGGATTCTCTATGTATAGTATCATGTCATCTGCAAACAGTGACAGCTTTACTTCTTTTCCGATTTGGATTCCTTTTATTTCCTTTTCTTCTCTGATTGCTGTGGCTAAAACTTCCAAAACTATGTTGAATAAGAGTGGCAAGAGTGGGCAACCTTGTCTTGTTCCTGATCTTCTTTTTTAATATTCTTTTCCATTATGGTTTATCCCAGGAGACTGGATATAGTTCCCTGTGCTATACAGTAGGACCTTGTTGTTTATCCATTCTAAATGTAATTGTTTGCATCTACCTATACCAAACTCCAAGTCCATCCCTCTGCCTCTCCCCTTCCCCCTTGACAACCACAAGTCTGATCTCTATGTCTGTGAGTTTGTTTCTGTTTTGCAGATAGGTTCATTTGTGTCATATTTTAGATTCCACATATAAGTGATATCATGGTTATTTGTCTTTCTCTTTCTGGCTTAGTTCACTTAGTATGATAACCTCTAGTTGCATCCATGTTCCTGCAAATGGCATTATTTTGTTCCTTTTTGTGGCTGAGTAGTATTCCATTGTATATATGTACCACATCTTCTTTATCCACTCATCTGTTGATGGACCTTTAAGTTGTTTCCATGTTTTGGCTATTGCAAACAGTGCTGCTATGAACATAGGGGTGCTTGTATCTTTTTGAATTATAGTTTTGTTCGGGTTTATGCCCAGGAGTGGGATTGCTGGATCATATGGTAACTCTATTTTTAGTTTTCTAAGGAACCTCCATGCCGTTTTCTGTAGTGACTGCACCAACTTACATTCCCACCAACAATGTAGGAGGGTTCCCTTTCTCCATACCCTCTCCAGCATTTGTTATTTATAGACTTTTTAATGATGGCCATTCTGACCAATGTGAGATGGTACCTCATTGTAGTTTTGTTTGCATTTCTCTAATAATTAGTGACGGTGAGCATCTTTTCATGTGCCTACTGGCCATCTGTATGTCTTCTTTGGAGAAATGTCTATTAAGGTCTTCTGCCCATTTTTCAATTGGGTTGTTTGTTTTTTTGTTGTTGAGTTGTATGTGCTGTTTGTATGTTAGCAACTTTCTTTATATTTACCCTCGTGATTACCAGATCCAATGATCTTCAGTCCATCGTGTAGATACAGGTTTGCATCTGGTATCATTTTACTTCTGCCTGAAGGATTTTAACATTTTTTGTAGTGTGAGTCTTCTAGTGATGAAAACTTTCAGCTTTTGTGTGCCTGAAAAAGTTTTCATTTTACTTTGTTGCTTTGTATGATATTTTTCCTGGGTAAAGAACCTCGAGTTTATCATACTTTTCTTTTAGTACTTTAAAGATGTTGCTGCACTTGTCTTCTAGCTTGCATTGTTTTCTTCAAGAAATCTGTCATCACTATCTTTGTGTCTCTGTATATTGTCTGTGTCCTCAGGTTGCTTTTAAGATTTTCCCTTTAGCACTGGTTTTAAGTAATTTCATTATAATGTGCCTTGGTGTAGTTTTTTCCTTTTTTCTTCCATGTTTCTTATTCTTGGGGTTTGTTAAGTTTCTTGGATCTATGTGTTTATGATTTTAATCAAGTTCGGTACATTTTCAGCCACTATTGCTCTAAATATTTCCTCCTCCCAGCCTTTTGGAGACTCTGATTACATGCATATTGGCTGCTTGTAGGCATCCCACAGTTAATGGATACTCTGTTATGTTAATGTTTTCAATCTTTTTTCTCTCTATATTTCATTTAGGATAGTTTCTGTTGCTGTGCCTTCAAGTTCGTTAATTTTTTTTTTCAGTGTATAATTTATTAATTCCATCTCATGTATTTTTCCTCTTAGATGCTATAATCTTAACCTGTAGACATTCCATTTGGGCTACTTTTATAACTTCTATGTTTTACTTACTTTCAAACTCTTCTCTAACTGCTTGAACATATGGAATACAGTTGTAACTGGTTTAATGGCCTTGTGAACTGATTTTATCATCTGTGTCATTTCTGTATCAGTTATCATTGATTGATTTTTTTCTCATTACAGATTATATTTTCCTGCTTCTTTGTATGCCTGGTAATTTTAAAATTTGATATAAGAAATTGTGAATTTTACCTTGGGTGTTTCTATTTTCGTATTTCTTTAAGGTATTCTTGAGCTTGTTTTAGGAGACAGTTGGAAACCATTTGATCCTACGTGGATCTTGCTTTTAAACTTTGTTAGGTGAAACTAAGTTGTATTTAGCCTAGAGTTAATTCACCCCAACTAGTGAGGCAGGACCCTTCTTAGTACTCTGAACAATGACCCTTAATAATGAGATTTTATACTCTGACATTTGGGACAGACATTATTCCTGACCCTGTTTGGCCTCCTAACGCTGCTCGCTCTAATCTTTTCTTTTCTGGCCTCAGGTAGTTTCCTCACTTTGTATGTACTGATCGGGACTCCACTGAATACTCAGCAAAAACTTCTGCAGATCTCAGGAGTTCTCTCTTTGTAAAACATTGTCCCTTCCAGTACTCTATGATGAAAATTTTAGCCATCTTCATTTTCCTGGACACCCAGCTCTGCCTCCTAACTCAGGGAGATACCTGGGCTCTCTCTGACATTCCCCTCCCTGTGCAATACCCTGGAAACTTTTTTCAGGCAGTAAGCTAGGTAATCAAAGGGCTCACCTCAACTTTTCCCTGTCTCTGAAGGATCACTGTCCTTCATTGCCTGGTATCCAAAGTTTTGAGTGCTGTTGTTTCATATATTTTGTCTGTTTTTTTCAGTTGTTTGAAGAGAGAATGTAAATCTAACCCCTCTTATTCAGTCTTGAATGGAAGTGGAAGTCCCATTGGTTGATTTTTTTTTTTTTTCTAATCTTGCCACCAGCCTTACATACTGGTGTAAACCCTACTTGGTCATGATCCACCATTCTTTTTATTTATTGCTGGGTTGGGTTTGCTAATAGTTTGTTGAAGAATTTTACATCTGTGTTCCTAAAGGATATTGGTCTGTACTTTTCTTTCCTCATAATGCCTTCACCTGGTTTTGGTCTCAGGGTAATGCCACCTTCATAACATGAATTGGGAAATGTTTTCTCCTCTTCTACTGTCTGCAACAAGTTGTATATAATTTATATTCTTTCTGTCTTTTTTTAAATGTTTATTTATTTTACTTTTGGCTGCATTGGGTCTTCGTTGTTGAGCGTGGGCTTTTCTCTAGTTGCAGCGAGCGGGAGCTACCCTTTGTTGTGGTGCATGGGCTTCTCCTTGTGGTGGCTTCTCTTGTTGCAGAGCACAGGCTCTGGGTGCGTGGACTTCAGTAGTTGCAGTATGTGGGCTCAGTAGTTGTGGCTCGCAGGCTCTAGAGCGCAGGCTTAGTAGTTGTGGCACACGGGCATAGTTGCTCTGTGGCATGTGGGATCTTCCCGGAGCAGGACTCGAACCCATGTCCCCTGCACTGGCAGGCAGATTCTTAACAACTGTGCCACCAGGGGAAGTCCCTATATTATTTCTTTATTAAAGGTTGGGTAGATTTAGCAGTGAAAATATTTGGACCTGGAGTTTTCTTTGTTGGAAGGCTTTTAAGGACAAATTCAATTTCTTTAATAGATATAGGACTGTTCAGATTACCTTTTTCCTCTGTGTGAGATGTGATACTTTGGGTGTTGTAAAGAATTAATCAATTCATCAAAGTTGCCAAGAGCAGTTTCTGTGGAATGGTGCAGGCAAAAGCCAGACTGGAGTAGACTTAAGAGGTCTTTAGAGGAGTTTTGGTGCAAAAAGAACCACATAATGTGGTCGCTTCTGAAGAGAAGTGGGTTCAAGAGGTTTTTTCTTTTTTAATATAAAGAGGAATAAGAGAATATATGGTGATGAGAGTAACCCAGTAGAGAATTCTGGTTGCCCAATGTTTAATTCATATGAGTAGTGTGTAATCAAATAAGATAAAAGGTACACAAACTGATTTTAGATTGCAGAGTGGTATGCATAGAGAATTTTAATATGAATTTAATGCACATTCTTCTTGATCTTTCATCCTTACATCCTAGATGAAGACAGATTACTGAGTAGTATTCAGTCAAGAGCTTCTCTACCAGCTTGGAAAAAGCATGCTGCTAGGTAACTATTGGTCTTCAGGCTTAATTCCAAATGAGAATTATTATAGTTGAGGGGAAGTTGTTTTAATATACATTATTACTATCCCCTGGTTCCCCACTTACTCTCCCACGACTTGCTATTTTGTTTCTAAAATGGGAAATGGAAAATTATGCTGATAACTTTTATTCAGTTGTGAAAATAGCCACTGAATGGAGCCAACAAGATACTCTAATGCCCTTAGAAAGAGGAGGGAGGGTCTCAGCAGCTGGCATGCAAACAGTTATACCGGGGACATGGGATGAGAGGTGATTTCTGCCGACTGAGATCAACAAATTGTCTTTGATTTGGAGCCAGTCATCATGCAAAGAGCTGAAACAAGAGTGACCTAAGCAAAGCATACTATTAAGTGCAAAATCCTGAGAGGGAAAAAGCTTACTGTCATTCAGTGTGTAGTGTGACAGAATACGGTGATGGTGGAGTGTGTTACAAGATGAAATATCAGATATAAGACAGGGTCCAAATTATTAGAGATTTGTGGGCTATGGTTAAAAAATTACATTTTATTAAATGTTTGATACTAAATAGAGGATTTCTGTTATTAAAAGATCACTTGGGCTGCTGCATAAAAGACTATAGCAAGCAAGAATGGAAGCTGATAGACTACTGCAGTAATTCATAAAATGGTGGTATTATATATTAGGGTGAGATAAAGTGAAGTAGATGGATTTGGAGTGGATTTTGGAGGTAGAACTCAAAATCTGAAATTAGGCTGAGGTTAGAATTCTTCTGCAGCTTACTTATTGTATGACTTTGGAAAAGTTTTAAAAACCTTTCCTACATATTTTCTCACGGGCAGAATGGGGATTATGGGAATATTAAAATAACATGTGTAAAATATAAGCTTTATACCATGATGTCTGACATGTAGTAATCACTTAATAAATAGTAGTTATCATTCTTATGTTATTGTAGCCCCGTAACTGATATTCCTGTGTCCAGTTCCCTCTCCACACAAACATATCTCCATATTGCTACTAGAATTGTCTTTTAAGTCACAGAGTACATCATTCCTTTGCTCAAGAAACCCTTTAAGTCCTTCTAATCAGTATAAACTTCATGGCATATATCAGGGACGCCCATCTGTCTTTGCATCTTCATCTCTCGCATCATTCTTCTCCCATTTACCATAGACTCTGGACTAGTGCTTCTTGAATTTTAATGTGCCTACCGCTCACCAGGGGATCTTGTTAAAACGCAGACCCTAATTCAGAAGAGCTGAGGTTCTGCATTCCTAACAAGCTTCCAGGGGATGCTGTTTCTGCTGGTCTCTGGACCACACTGTGAGAAGCATAGTACTAGAGTACTTAAAGTCCCTGAAGGGTACATTGTGTCCCTGCAACTTTGGCTTTTCTCATCAGTCTGACTCATTGTCCAGATTGACCTTTCTCTTATTTCTCTGAAATCACTCTCATCTTTCAAGGTCTATCTAGCTCAAAGGTCACTATCTCTATGAAATTTTCTTCAAATATCCATTTTGTTCACCATCACAGCTTCCCAAATGTTTGCTTTCTCCATTCCCCATAGTATTTTGTAAATAGGTTGTATCACAGCATGCCACTGATCTTTAGATCCATGGTCTTCCTTGTGGGACGGTGCTCTCTGAGGTCAAGCACGTGTCTCTGTTTCTTCTTTAAGTTCTACAGCTTCTTGCACAGAGGGCACCTGACAGATGCTCAGTAAATATTTCTTGAGTAAATGAAACTGATATATACTTCTGAAAAATGGTGAATCACTCCGTATAGTAAATGTTACTCCAAGTAAATTAAAAGGCTTTTTTAAAGCTTAAATTGCTGATTTTGCATTTCTTTATGTAAAATACTCCTATTCTTGTTAAGTTTTCTTCAGTGTTTTAGCTGGTCACCCAAAGCAATATATTCATAATACATATCTATTAGTTCTTAACAGAGCAATATATCTTTTCAAGGCTTGTAAAGCCTCAGGCTTTCTCTTAGTTAACACCAAGCTAAAATTTATAAAGATTACACACACTGTGAAAAATGATTTCTTTGAACTGTGCTGTCAGAGAGTAACATGGTTAAAATCTTTTGTCTGAAGCTGGTAAGGAATGAGAAGAAGAATGGGAATGTAACTGCTTTTTAAACACTTAAATTATGTAAAGAGAAGAATAAGGATGCTACTTAATATATGTCTTAATATCTATAGTCAAATACAAAATATTTCATTTCCAACTTTTAAGAAATCACATTTGTCTAATGGAGAAATTTAAGAATCACATTAGATGAAAAGTTTCTTAAGGGCATGCATGTGCAGTTATGTCCACTTCTCAAGAGTTCTTTAGCCTTTATGAAATTTTCTCAAGGAGAGAAATCAGGTTAGCCCTCCCTCCCCACCCCACCATGTTCCCAACCAGGGAAAATCTCTTCAAAGTCTGTTAGAACTCCTTGCTTACTTTGCAACATAAAATTAGAGCATTCCCTTAAATGGCTAAAGCTAGAGATATATATAGCTATCAAAGCTTGGACAGCTCCTTCTCAGGGCTGAAGAATTGTGTTTTCCATATGCACAACTCTTGGTGTTGCTGATTTCAGTTAAGTAGACTTTCAAATTTTAATTTGCATAGCATTAACACTTCGCCCTGAGAAGCAACAGTTTTATGGAGACATTTCCTTGTCTGTTCTCATGCAATTAAAAAAAAATCCACGGGGCATTCATTAACACTTCTAAAAGTGATAGGCTGTGTTTTATGCCATTTTCATTTGCATTGCTTCTGATCTTGCCATAACTAATTAAAAGGGAGTTTAGGGTAATATAAACAATGCTTTTTGGCTATAATAAAAGCTGTTTTTTTGTCTGACAAAGAAGTAAAGTCTACAAGGTCTTTTGGACAAAGGATAAGGATATGCTCTTTATGGCTTGACTCTCAAGAGACCTTTATAGTCTATTATGTTTGAGGTCGCTTCCTTTGTGGAACTTTCTTCTAGTGTAGCTTCTACTGCCTAGCATTCTGTCCTCTTACCTCAGCCTAGGGAGGCTGCCCTTAAGTAAATCTCTTTGGTGGGAAGGTAAGATTTCAACTGGGTCTTGTAATAAGAATATGATTATAGTATTAGGAGGGAAGGTAGTTGGTTTTGCCTCATTAAGAAAGAATTGTCAGCTGAAGCCAAGATACGGGGAGAAGGTCAGTAACATTCTGGAGGTAGCTCAGTAATCAGCTTTGTGGCATAATAATAGATAATTTAAAACGGAAAGGTGAGACAGATTTTTGAGAAACTTCAATTTGGAGCATGAATTCAGTACATATTGAAACTTATTCACTACATATTGATAAATTATTAAAGGATTTTTTAAAATGCTAGAATGATGCCCATGTTAAATTTGGATGGGCATAGTTATGAGATATCCTGGGACTACGGTAATTCTCAGCCAGTTAGGAAAGGGAGGGAAATACAATAGATGAAACTGAGCCTTGGCAAGCTGACCTACATGTATGGTCTCGTCCATGGCAAGCTCACAGGCTCAAGCAGTAAATGGGCAATGATCGTAACAGGAATCACTCCCTGTGCTGGGGAAGAGCAATCAAGAATATTAACTAGCAATTGGGAGTCAGGAAGGTCACAGTGCATGTCACAAAATCTTACCATTGGGCAGACCCCTCCCCAGTGCGGGACAGGTTCAGAGTGCAGTAATCAGGTGAAGAAGGGGCTTTTCATAACTGAGGCAGAGAATTAGGGACCCCTTGTTGGTTATTGAGGTTCAAGACAGGATTCCAGTTTTACAGTTTCTGTGTATGGCGGGATGGAATAGGTTGAATGTGGGGGCTGGGATTTTAGGCTAATCTAAGCAGAAAGAGAGAGGAAGATAGAGACATACACTCAGTCTGATGGATTGAGCCAACAGCATCTGGCTACATGATTGCCCCAGGCTTATACCTAGTTCACTGGACCTTAGTTTTGGTTGGTGATGAAGGAGGCTGTAGACTTGAGGAAATCTAGCTGTCAGTGCTGGATCATCATATCTGGAAAGGCTAATCCAATAGTGGTATTGAGGTTGTAAACTGCTATGGGGCTGAGCCTGCAGTAGTTGAGTCAGCTTTGGGGAAGAAGCAGAGGAAATGAATCAGGGTGTAGCAGATGTTTCATATAATGGGTCTGTCCCCTCTGGAAAACTCTTTAGTGGCTTTCATGATAATGGTCAAATGCAATGGTCTGCTATTTAAGTCCCTATCCAATACAAATTAAATGCCTCTGTCCTGTGTTATCTCTTACTGTTCCCTACATGGATTTTCCATTGCAAGCAACTTAATTTACACACTGTCCTCATATACCTCATGCTTCTCATTTTCCACTTCTTTTCTTACAATTCTTTCTTCCTGGAATACCTTTTCCTACTTTTTTTCTACCTACAAAATCTGTAAGATCCAGAACAATCCTTTGTGTACCTCTTGTGTATTTCAGCACAAAGTAACCTCTCTCCCAACATCGATCTTATCCATAAAATATTTGCTTATCCTACATTCCTGTGAGAATTCTTCTTAATTCTTCTTAATCCATGTTTATTCAGTATGACAGGTTTATTGAGAGTCTACTATATACCTTTGTAACAAGCTCCAACCTTCGAATTTCCTAATCTCTATCAAAACATGTCACTGGGCATATTACTCTGCTCAGGTTGTCATAGGAAAATATCATAGACTGGGTGGCTTAAACAATAGAAGTTTATTTCTCACAGTTAGAGAGGCTGCCAAGTCCAAGATCAGGTGCCCTTGTCCTGGCTTGAAGATGGCTATCCTCTTGCTGTGCTCACACATGGCAGAAAGAGGAAACTCTGGTGTCTCTCCCTCTTCCTATAAGGGCACTGATCCCATCATGGGAGCATCACCTTCATGACCTCATCTAAACCTAATTACCTCCCAAAGACCCCCCAACTCCTAATACCATCACATTGGGGGTTTAGGGATTCCACGTATGAATTTGGAGGGGACACATTCAGTCCCTAACATTCCTCCCCTGGCCTCCCAAAATTTGTGTCCTTCTTGCATGCAAAATATATTAATTCCATCCCAGCATCCCTAAAACTCTTAACTTGTTCTAGCATCAGCTCTAAAGTCTAAAGTTCTATCTCATCTAAACGTCATCTAAATCAGATATGAATGAGACTCAAAGTGCAGTTCATCCTGAGGCAAAATTCTTCTCCAGCTGTAAACCTGTGAAATCAGACAAGTCATTTGCTTCCCAAATACAATGGTGGGACAGACATAGGATAGACATTCCAGTTCCAAATAGGAGAAATAGGAAAGAAGGGAGGAATGCTGGGTCCTAAAGAAGTCTAAAACCTATCAGAGCAAATCCATTAGATGCGAAGGTGCAAGAATAATCCTTCTTGGTCCAATGCATTATCTTCCTGGCCCACTGGGGTGGTAAAGTCACTTTCACAGCTCATCCGGTTGACCCCACGCCTGTGCCTAGGCAAGGCCAAGGCTTTCTGTGGAGGCCCTAACCACACTGGGGCTTTATGTAGAGGCAGTGGTCCCCCCCACCGAAACCAAGGTAGGGGCAGCCTTGTCCTACCTTTCCCCAGGGCCTGTGCACACTGGGTCTGTGGTGGGAGTGGCAGCCCTGATGATCTCTGAATCACCTTTGGGGTCCTGCTTCCCTTCCCTTTTCTTGAAGAATAATACATGCCCACAGCTGAATAGCTCAGTGTAAAATCCAAGAAGTTTGACAGCCTTCCTTCATTCTCTCCTACTTTCTCTGTCCCCTTTAGTTCAATTGGCAGTGTCTTTGCTGATTTAATCCTATCTTTATTCCTGGTCTCTGTTGATATGGCTGATCATTTCATGAACCACACTTATGATCTCTTTATCAAATGATTGCTCAGACACACACTAAGTGTTCTCTTCAGAATAAGCTTTCTCATTTTTGCAATATGGATAGGCTGAGATTTTTCAGAGCTCCAAGTTCTCGTTCATTTTTACTTAACAATTACATCTTCAGTTTATTTCTTCCTTTGGCATTTTACTTTGGCATTTTAAGTAGTCAGGAGGGATTAAGCTACTCCTTCAATACTTTGTTTAGAAATCACCTCTGCTAAATATCCAATTTCACTGATTGCAAGTTCTATCTTCTACAGAACACTAGACCATGAATACAATTTACACAAGTTCTTTGCCACTCTATAACAAGGATCACCTTCCCTTCAGTTTCCAATAACATGTTCCTCATTTCTATCTGAGACCTTGCCAGAATGGCCTTGACCATCCATGTTTCTGCCAAGATTCTATTCATGATTATTTATGTATTCACTAAGAAGATGGAAGCTTTCTCTATAGCTCTGCTCTTTTCTTTATGAGCTCTCATCAGAATTACCCTTAATGTCCATATTTGTATCATGTACCTCAAAATTACTTCCGCCTCTACCCATTACTTAGTTCCAAAGCCATTTACATGTTTTTAGGTAGTTGTTAAAGCAGCATCCCACTTTTTGGTGTCACTGGCACACAATTCTAAATATTTATGTACTTAATAATAGAACTTCCAAGATACATGAAACAAAAACTGGTAGAACTGTAAGGAGAAATAGATAAATCCACAGTTACAGTTGGAGATTTCAACACTCATTTTAATAATTAATGGAATAAGAAGAATATTAGGGAGATTATAGAGTTGAACAACATCATCAACCAACTTGACCTAATTTATATTTATAGCACCCTCCAACTAACAATAGCAGAATCCACATTCTTCTCTAGTTCACAGGAAGTATTTATCAAGATAGACCATATGCGGCACTTCCCTGATGGCGCAGTGGTTGTGAATCCGCCTGCTGATGCAGGGGACACGGGTTCGTGCCCCGGTCCGGGAGGATCCCACATGCTGCGGAGCAGCTGGGCCCGTGAGCCACGGCCGCTGAGCCTGCACGTCCGGAGCCTGTGCTCCACAACGGGAGGGGCCACAGCAGTGAGAGGCCCGTGTACCACACACACACAAAAATAGAATCTGCCTGCCAATGCAGGGGACACGGGTTCGAGCCCTGGTCTGGGAAGATCCCACATGCCGGGGAGCAACTAAGCCTGTGCACCACAACTACTGAGCCTGTGCGCTAGAGCCCATGAGCCACAACTACTGAGCCTGCCTGCCACAACTACTGAAGCCCATGTGCCCAGAGCCCATGCTCCGCAACAAGAGAAGCCACCACAGTGCAAAGCCTGTGCACCGCAACAAGGAGTAGGCCCCGCTTGCTGCATCTAGAGAAAGCCTGCACGTAGCAACGAACACCCAACACAGCCAAAAATAAATAAACAAACAAACAAATAAATAAAGTTAATTAAAAAAAAGATAAACCATATGCTGAGTCATAAAATAGATTCAAATAAAATTTAAAAGATTAAAATCATATGAAACTTGTTATCTGACCACAAAGGAATTAAATAAGAAATCAATAATAGATATTGTAAGAAATCATCAATATTTGGAAACTAAATAACATACTCTTAAATAAGCCAAAGCTCTCAGAGGAAATGAAAAGGATAATTAACAAGTATTTTGGTCTGAATGAAACAGACATGACAGTGAAAATTTATGGAGTGCAGATAAACAGTACATAGAGGGAAATTTATAACACTAATTGCATATTTTAGGAAAGAAGAGGGTTATCAATGACCTTAGCTTTAACCTTAAGAAACTAGAAAAGGAGCAAATGAAATCCAAAGTTAGCAGAAGAAAAAAAATAATGAAAATACCAGCAAAAAATACAAAACAAAATAACAAAAATCAATGAAACCCCAAACTGATAATAATATTGATAAAATTCTAGTTGGACTGATCAGGAAAAAAGAGGAGATACATATTGCAAATATCAGGAATAAGAGAGATGACATCACTGCAGATTATGCAAATATTTCAAAAGAGAAGAGGGAGGACGACATACACATGGCCAGCAGAAGAGGTGCTCAACATCCTTAATCATCAGAGAAATATGAGCCATAACCACAATGATCTCACACCTGTTAAGATAGCTGTCATTAAAATGACAAGAAGTAACAAGTGTTGGTGAGCATGTGGAGAAAATGGAACACTTTGCACTGTTGGGGGGAATGTAAATTGGTGCAGTGATTTTGGAAAGCAGTATGGAGGTTCCCCCCAAAATTAAAAACAGAACTACCATATGATCCAGAAACTCCACTTCTGGGTATATAGCGAAAGGAAATGAGAACAACTTGAAAACATATCTGCACCTCCATGTTCATTGCAACATTATTTACAACAAGTGAGACATGGAAACAACCTAAGTCCATTGACAGATGAAATATCATTCAGCCATAAAGAAGGATGAAATCTTGCCATTTATGACAACATAGATGAGTCTTGAAGGCATTATCCTTAAGTGAAATAAGTCAGAGAAAGACAAATACCATATGATCTCGTTTATATATGGAATCTAAAAAAACAAAACAAAACTGAACTCATAGATACAGAAAAGAGATTGGTGGTTGCCAGAAGTAGGGAGTAGGGGTAGGAGGGTGTTGATATGAGGAAATGGTCAGAAGGTACAAACTTCCAGTTATCATCATGGTAGCCATGGCTAGCAATACTGTGTTTGAAAGCTGCTAAGATAATAGATCTCAAAAGTCATCATCACTAGAAAACTAATTGTACCTAAATGTGGTGGTGGTTGTTAACTAAATTATGGTGGTAATCATTTTGCAATATATACATATATCAAATGATTATGTTGTACACTTAAAACTAATACAATGTTATATGTCAGTTTTATCTCATTAAAGAAAGATAATAGGGGAATATTATATATATTTTCATACTAATAATTAAGATAAATGATATGGTCAAAGTCCCTAACAGCTATCAACTTTCATTCAAGAAGAATTAGATAACCTAAATAGCCCTGTATATTAAAGTAATTGAATTTTTAGTTAGAAACCTCCCCCAACCACCCCCCTCCCCTCCAAAAAAAAATGCACAGGTAGCTTCACTTGTGAATTCTACAAAGCATGTAAGGAAGAAATAATACCAATTTTGTGTAAATTCTTCCAAAATTTAAAGAGGAGAGACTGCTTCCCAGACTATTCTTTGAGGCCAGGAATTCCCTGATATCAAAACCAAAGACATTACATGGAAAGAAAACCACAGACCAATATCTGTCATTAACATAGATGCAAAAAGTCTTAACAAAATGTGCAAAAATCAAACACAACAATGTATAGAAGTGATAATACATCATGACCAAGATAAACCCAGGAATGCAGGGTTAGTTTAACATTTCAAAATCTGTCAATTTAATACAACATGGTCAGTTCAATACATGCAGAAAAAGCATTTGACAAAATCTAATATCAATCCCTGATTAAAATCTTTCAGAAAGGTAGAAGTAAAAAGAAACTTCCTTAACTTGATAAAGAATTATAAAAAAAAAAAAACCTGCAATTAAATAATACTCCACGATGGAAGACTGAGTATTTTCCTCCCTAAGATCATGAACAATTGAAGGTTTTCTGCTTTCACCACTTATATTCAATATTATAGGTTTTAGACAGGGAGAAAAAAACAACAACAAAGGCATACAAATTGGAAAGGAAGAAGTAAAACTGTCTTTATTGACTGATGGCAAGTTTTTCTCTGAATCCGGGGAAATCTACAAAAACTTATTTAAGGCACAAGCCCTGGCCCAGCCCTGACGCGTGCTGAGCCCTCCCGCGTGCCGTCCTTACCCAGCCTGACCCGCGCGGCCAGCCCCGGCAGCGGACTTCATCTCCCCGGAAGCGTTTTCATGGCGAAGGTTATCAGGAAGGCTGTGAAGAAGAAAGTAGTTTGGGTATGATTGAAGGATGACAGTATGGCACGTTACAGGGAGCTAAAATCGGGTCTGAGATTGGGTGCTACCAAGGTTTTGCTTTTGCTTGGAGATGTCTCCTGCATGGTTGCGCCACTGAGAAAGACAGCAAAAAGATGAAGGTCTTAGAATCGTTGATTGGAATGATTCAGAAATTCCCTTATGATGACCCTACTTATGATAAACTTCATGAAGACTTAGACAGAATTAGAGGGAAATTTAAGCATCTTTGTTCATTGCTAAACGTTCAGCCCGACTTTAAAATTAGTGCAGAAAGTTCCGGACTTCATTTTGAGGATGACAGACGCACAAAGACGAAACATAAGGGAAAAGATGTTCGTATGTTAAGTGTTTAAAAATGTGATTAAAGGCAAAACAATGATGGGGGACTCATTGTTTTGCAGGGAGGGTTCCAGCGTGGCCGGTGAAAGGGCTTCATGCTCCCGAGGTCTGCCAGGTCACCTCGGTGCCCCCCACGGGGCCCCTCCACACAAGCCTGTCCTTTGTTGGGCCCTGTCTGCTCTGCAGTGTGAACGTGGCCCTGGCAGAGCCCTCGCAGGGCTGCTCTTCTCTGGTCCAGGGTCCAGGCCCCTGGCTCATGGGTTCTCGTCCCCTGGCAGGCCTAGCTAGATCTAGACTCGGGTTGGCTCTGGATAGGATAAACCTCCCCTTTACCCTCAGGGCTTTGGTCAGCGCTCAGAGGGACAGTTTTTTTTTTTTTTTTTTAAATGAGAGCCACAGGGTTGACACGAAGCAGGTTAATGGGAAGGAGTGATGGGTGCTGTGACATTTATTGACCCTTGAGATGTGCCAATGCTTCTCATGTTTTATTTAGTCCCTTCAGGAGCCCATGAGGTGGGCGTTATTCACGTTTTACAGACGAGGAAACCGAGGCCCAAGAGACTGCCTGGTCCAAGGGCAGTGGGTGGCAGAGCTGGGACTCCAGCCCTGTCTCCTGGTGCCCGCTCTGGAACACACGATCACACCCACAGGCTCGGGGTCCCTGCCCGTAGGTCCCCGCTATGCCCTGTGGAGCCCTGGGGAGTCCCCTGTGGCCATGGACGTGGACGTCTGGCTAAGAGGAGGAGAGGCCAGCCCTGTCCCCAAGGAGCCGGGATGTGCTCTTCCTGTGTCCCCGGGTGGTGGGACTCTGCAACATCAAAAATGGTCAAGGGGAGGAGACTTTAAGGCCACCGTTCTATGTGCAGAAACTTTGGAGCCTTCCTTTTAGTGTGAGGTCTTCTGTCTTCTGCTAGGACTTAAAAGGCATCATCTGTACGCGGTGCACAGCCTCAGGTGCGCCTTCGTCACAGATACCAGCAGCGCTTACCTCTCTGGCTGGTGGGATGGAGGGGCTCTTGTTGTCGTTTTCCTGGGTGGATTTTTATGCTTCCTAACCTATCTGTTTGGATAATGTATTATTTTTATAATTGGAGAAAAAAACAGCATATTAAAAAAACCCACATATTTAAATTTATTCAAAATGTAATAGGTGCATCTTGCAGGTTTGCAAGACACAAAATCAATATACAAAAAAAATCAATTGTGCAGTGGCCTCTATCAGTAGAGTTTTGTTAAACTGAATTGTTTTAGGATTAGCAAAAGAAGATAAAGAACCTGTTGATACCTACTTTATGAGTGTGTATCACTTTTTCTATGGATACCATGTTGTTAATACCCTCAGAGACCAAAATCTGCTTTGTTTTCTACCTTCAGACTATAAAGTCTGTCCTCTGAAACAGCAGTGATTGGAGTTATACTTAGGATTCTACAACTTTTCAACTTTTTTCTATTTTATATCTGTTCTTTATTTGTTCTGCCTAATTCTTGCATTCCAGGCTATTGTATCGGTAAATACGTTACCTCACAAAAGTCAAGGATCGCTATCTGATATGGAGATTCATAATATTCTTCAGTCTTTTGTCTCATTTGCTTACTTCACTCAAATGTTCTAAATAGCAATATTCTAGGAATTTCTATGTTAGATATTTGAGCATAGACTAGAAATCCAAGAAGTAAATAAAAAATTTATTTGTATCCCGTAATTCCTATCTCTAGACTGGTTCCCAGGGTTTGATTTGACACAAGTGGGGCTAAAAGAGTTGGCCCATTTCCAAGCCATCTCCTATACAGGCATTGACGAAGAAGTTGGTTTCAGTGTCAGTTATGGTCCATACAAATGATTATGCTTAACTGACATCAAGAATGTTCTTTTTTCTGTATTTCTATCCACATGGTCCATAAATATGTAACAGTTTATCCATGCATTTGAGTGAGAATAACACTGAATGATTGACTATATTTTTTAGGATGAGAGAGGAGGTTTTTTGGTTTATTTGAAGTAAACGTTTAATATTTTAAAATGATGCAAGGTGTTAGAAAACATTGAGTCAAAGTTTTGAATAATTTAGAAGTGTATGTTTCTAAAAGAATAGAAATAAGAAAAGTAACAATGCCTATTTAAAAATAGCTCTCATAATGTTTGACACTGAGAATTAAAAAACTAATGACAAACATTATTATATAGTAAAGTATTATATAGTAAAGCAAAGATGTCCCAAGTATTCTAGCTTTCTGATATTACCTCTTTTTTTGGTATATATTCAAATGTAGTAGACTAACTTCCATCTTAAATATTGCGAGAGGTATACCCCTTTGCCCAATATTTCTATTGACTCTGGTTTAAGGTGGGCCAGTTTTTAGTCTGCTCTAAACTCCTGCTTCTGTAGATTTCTCAATTCCTACTTTTCATTTTCTTTAGGTTCTGTCCTTTTCCTACTTTGCTTCTTTCTTAGGTATAAACTCAGCCTTGTTTGTTTTTTTCTTTTTTTCCATTCCCCCAAGCTGTACCACAACAAGGTTATCTATGTAAGTGTCTTAGGTTAGATGGTTAATATAGGAGGATTAAACACAGAAAGAACAAAGAAAACAAGTTAAATGAGGACTATAGTTCTTTTTTTTTTTAAGATGTTGGGGGTAGGAGTTTATTAATTTATTTTTGCTGTGTTGGGTCTTCGTTTCTGTGCGAGGGCTTTCTCTAGTTGTGGCAAGCGGGGACCACTCTTCATCGCAGTGTGCGGGCCTCTCACTATCGCGGCCTCTCTTGTTGGGGAGCACAGGCTCCAGACGCGCAGGCTCAGTAGTTGTGGCTCACAGGCCTAGTTGCTCCGTGGCATGTGGGATCTTCCCAAACCAGGGCTCGAACCCGTGTCCCCTGCATTAGCAGGCAGATTCTCAACCACTGCACCACCAGGGAAGCCCAGGACTATAGTTCTTAAAAGTCTTCCGGCCATGCTGGCTACTGGGAATTTCTCATTGGCCATCCTTCTTTGTTGTCATTTTTCTGAATTCCTTTTTTCTCCCTCTATCGGATATTTCTGTCATCCCTCGTAATTCAAGTAACTGGTCACCATGTCTGCATCACCCCTTGCCCATTAATGAAAAAGTTTCACAATTTTTTTCTGAACAAACAAGATCAGGATTTGCCCCCTGTGTTAACTGATTAGTCCAAAGAAATACAAAAATCTTGGAGTAGGTAAACAAACAATAAATAACTTAAATATTTCACTTATTTCTTTCATGTATTAAGATATTGAGTAATTTCGTGGAGCATATCTCATGTGGACTGTGGCTTGGTGTCAGTTGATGGCACTGGTAAGGTCGTTTTGGTTGTTGACAACAGTGCCACTGTCATTAATTGGTGCCTGTGCCTGGCAGTTATCAAACACTTTGAACATCACCTCTAGCTACATCTGTTTTCCTGTTTGAGATAAAGGTGCACATTAATGTAGTTTTATTTTTAGTGTTTTGTGGTTATTATATTAATAATTCCCTTTTTCCAGTTGACCCATTTCAGGTTGCTTTTCTCTCATGCTTTTTTAATCAAAGTTCGATAATACATATATATCTTAAAGAAATAATAAATATATACATGAAGAAAAGTGTCCAGTAAAGCACATTATTTGCTGTTTTCTTTTTTCCTAATCTCCTTATCTCAAAATCTATTTTCAGATGTATGTGATTTTCCCAGTGGTACATAGATCAGAATTTAGCATTTAAACACATTTTACATGTAAATTCCAGAAAACATTTAACTACTTCTGTGTTTTCTGCTTTGTGAGAATTTTGGTAAGTAAAGAAATTCTATAAGCTGATCTGAGCCATTACTGCTGTGAAAGCTGAAAAATGAAAACTTCAGTGTACATAACATGATATATTCAGGCATAATATTTATTTAGATTCATCTTGCAGCTGATTTTCTCTGGTTTAAGTATAAACTTCCAAAAGTGAGCACAGCAATGCCTTGATCATATGTATCATACTAGTCTGACTCCTAGGATGTTTACTTCAGGAGTGTATGCTCGACACAGTGTTTATAGCCTCAGAAAATTTGAACCTAATTTCCAGAAATCAGTCTATACACTTGAAGTTAGAAGACAATATTTTCTCAAAAAAAGGTCATCTCTTTTATATTTACTTATAAGCTCTGAGAAGCCAAGGACTTTTTTAAATCTTGGGAATGTGACAATAGGATAATTTCAGTTCTATGTAAACTTAATAGCCCCTAAGATGTAAGTACAAATAAAATGATGGTTTTGCTGCTGCTGGTAAAAATGCCGGTGCTGACATCATCACTACAGTAAAAGGAGCAGTAGAAAGACTGCTGTTTTCTTTTTTAAAGCTCTAACTTAATCCTTTAAAGTGGAGTTAACCCTTTAAAGTGGAGTTAATTCCAGATTTATAAGCACAGATGAACAGTGAAGAAATTCCAAGATGCCTATAAGCAGCTAGAGCTGTAGACCAAATTTCTTTACAAATCTTGGCTCTTAAGATATATCATATTTCAAAGATTCTAACATTTACGTTTTTTCTTCACATTTTAACATCTCTGGAAACAGTTTGTTTCTTGTGGTAGTCCTAATAGGGTTTCCCTTGCTTGTCTTTGTGCATGAAAACTTGCAGAATGGAGTGTCCAGCAACTTGGAGTACAATTTCAGAGACAGTACTGCATCGCCAGTGCTCTTGATGACATAGATGGCAGTGTTGCATGGGAAAACTTTAAAAGTATCTTGAAAGACTGGACTTGGAATGGGAGGAAGCTTTAGACATTCCTTAACTAACCAGTTTTACTTATATTTTCATTTTTATGTAGGCTTAAGAATGACATAAGGTAAAAACCTATACCTCAATAAGTATTAAAAAGCCCTTTCAATAAGTATGTAGTAAAAGTCCTGAGTTACCAAAAACGTTGTGTTATAACTTGTGTAGCAGTGTCTGTTTTCTTTTCTCTGTGGTACATAAAATAATAGAATACTTATAATCAATTTGGTATTATGATTCTGAGATGGACGTAGATTGTGGGATTATAGAATTTTTGAATTGCTGACTTTTTTGTGAATTGCTAATTTTAAAGAAGTTTTTTGTTGTTTCTATGTTTTAAAGGGAGTGTTATGAATTATATCATATCAAAAGAGTCATAAAAGCATTTTTCAAAGAGGATTAACAATAAAATTTTAAAGGGTTTAATATTTCCTTTCATTCTCATAAGTAACATTCTTTTTGAGAACTACTTCCAAATATGTTCTTTAAAGGCAAACTTCAAAGTCTAACTTTGGGCCATAAGTAAACTATTTTGTCTTGTTTATTGTAGACAATCATCTTTGAGGGTTTTGAAGTTTAGTGTGGTAGAGGATTTAGCACTCTGTACGTTTATATTTGAGGTTGCAGTATTGACTTATTATCTTTCCTAAAATGTAATAGACGTCATGAATGGCTTGCAACACTCAGTATCTTCAGGATGTTTGCCATTGCTGTACTTGATGATTATTATTTTTAAAAAAATCTCTCTGATCCCTTTTTTCTGAAGAGAAAATCAAAATTACCTCTCAATCACTTTACTGTCTGTGTATAATCTATGATTTAATATCGTTAGACCAATGAGGAGCCACCTGATTTCCCCAGCATTGCCCAAGGTTTGTTTTATGCCAGTATATTTCTCAAATAATGGAAGTATAGACATTTAAATGCCAAACCTAAATTTTTCGTTTACTATTTCTGATATAAATATTCCTACAACACACCTTTCTGTCATTCTTAGTTAGAGAATACTAAAAATCAAAGCCTTAAAATTTTGTGTTATGCGACAATCTCAAGAGGGAAACTGCTTTATTTGTTGAGGGGTCTTTAGTACACGGTGAACAGCGAGATAAGAGGAACGGTTAAAGGGGGCGGACTACACTCAACACTAAATGAATGTTCACTTTTTGTAGAAGATGTAGACTCATTATTCTGAATATCAGTTACAACAGATGATCTGCTCCGGCCCCTGGGGCTATGTGCACAGGCAGGGCCTCAGCCTCCAGGGGTCTGTCACCACCCCAGGCACAGGACTCTCAGATGGGTATTTTTGTTTCTCCAGAGAGGCAGTTCCATTATCTCACTGCACTATTTTTGACTGAACGTTCAGTATTCTGATCAATAATTGAATTAAGCATCACCTCACTGTGTGATTCCTCCTGACTTTCTTCCTTCTAGTTATGGCACAACTATTCACTTAGCCATCCAGTTTTGAAATCTGTGATTTTCTCAATTTCTGATCTTCTGTGTAGGTCTGTCAGTTGTACCTCTGGTTTCCTCTTTACATCTCTACTCTCAACACCCTCTTTTTAAATTGAATTTTAAGTTTTTCTTCTATGATTGTCTTTGCCTAGAAAATTTCAGTTTGCCATGTGCTTGATCTTTAGGCTTCCAGTCTCTTCCATTTCCAGTGTATTAGGTATAGAACTGACAGTATTTCCCTGTTCAAAAATCTCCAACGGTTCCCTGCTTTTTTTAATTAATTTTTTTCACCAAATATTAAAACAATTGCCAGGAGAAGCTTAGTTCTATAAGATCACATATGGATGAAAGGATATAAAATGATTTTGACATTAAGCATCACATTCCTTTCCCACTAGTCATTTGTATGACAATCTACTACAAAATTTCCTTGGGCATCAGGATTGAATGCATCAAAAATATCAATCTTCATGTGTACTGGATCAATTCTTGAGAAATCTTCTCTACACACTCTTCTGAAACCACTCGAGATTCATTGACTTTTTGAAACTTATCTACAAATACTTCAAGGACATACTTGTAAATTTTGTCAGCAACTTGAGATGCCACTGAATCTGATTTTTTTTTTTTTTTCTTTCTCGGCTGCACCACACAGCATGTGGGATCTTAGTTCCCCGAACAGGGATCGAATACGTGTCCCTGCATTGGAAGGTGGATCCTTTACAACAGGACCACCAGGGAAGTCCCTGCCACTGAATCTTTCTAAAGTCCTTGATCCTGCTTTAAAATTTTTTTCCAGTTTTATTGAGCTATAATTGACATATAACATGGGGTAAGTTTAAGGTGTACATGTGTTGACTTAATATGCTTATATATTGCAAAACAGTTGCCACTGTAGCTTTGGCTGGCACTTCCATCCTGTCACATAATTACCATTCCTTTTTCGTGGTAAGAATATTTAAGATCTACTCTCTTAGGAACTTTCCAGTAGATAATACAGAATTATTAGTTATAATCACCATGCTGTACATTAGATCCCCAAAGTTAATCTTATAACTGGAATTTGTATCCTTTGACCAGTATCTTCCCATTCCGCCCCCCACCCGGCCCCTGGTAACCACCACTCTTGATCCTTATTATTGTGTCTTCATTCCTATATTCATTTGTTTGTCACTGTTTTAACTGAGACACCACTATGTGCCGAAGCGCCAGGTGTTATAGACATGGTGCTACACAAAAATGGATACGATTTTTATCCTAATCTAGCTTATAGACTAGCTTTCTTCACCATTTAGAGTTGAAATTTATATATTTTCATTGTATATTCTGTTTTTAGAACTTGAAGATCATTTTTGGTGCTGGAGGAAAATAAAATTCTATTGTCTGTTAGCAAATTCCTCTCTTCTCCAAGCAGTAGGATCCTTCTTTTCCTGCCTTTTCTTTCCTCATTGCCTAAAATGTGATGGAAAACTACTTTTTATTGTCCTAAGTATTTTTCACAAGTCTCAGCTCATTTCAAACAGCACATTTGACACTGATTTAAAGCATATTGTATATATAGCTGTGCATGTTTTTTAACTTTGCAGTATATTATGTGTATTTTTCCATTTAATTAAGTATATTCTGAAAACACGTTGTTTAATGTCTGTTTAATAGTCCATCTTATTTAACCATCCCCTATTTGGGGCTATTTGGTTTGTGTCCAATTTTTTTTTTTCTTTTTTTTTGGCTTGTTCTGCAATTTTAAATAATGCTTCTGTGAACATCCTGGTACATAATTCTTTGCCTGCATTTCTGATCATTTCCTTATGCTGTACTCCAGCCTCCAAATACTGTCCATTTCTTGTGCCCAGGGACTAAGTAGATGGGCTGTTTTTCCAATCTATGTCCAGTGAATATATTTTTCACTCAATGATTTTTAGAACTTTTCTGATGACCAGATGGAGTGTTGCCCATCTGTGCCTCAAGATCTTCCACGGTCTATTCCAACATACACCCTTACAGCATGCTAGGACACTATAAGGACAGGAGAAGGAAGGTAAGGGCCTGTACAGCCTGCTGGGTGATGATGGTAAAGCAGATAAACTCTAGTCCTCTGTCTTGGAGCTGTGCCCATGTGCATGTCTCTGTGTGTGTACGGTGGGAGGAGAGATGGAGTGTTGCTGCTTGCTATAGACTAAATTGTGTCCCCCCCTACCATCCCAATTTGTATGCTGAAGTCCTAACCCCCACAGTGTGATGGTATTTGGAGGTAGGACCTTTGGGAAGTAATTAGATTTAGATGAAGTCATGAGGGTGGGGCCCTCATGATGGGATTTGTGCCCTTATAAGAAGGGTCACCAGAAAGCCTGCTTTCCCCTTCTCTCTGCTATGCAAGGGCAGCAAGAAGGAGGCCATCTGCAAGCCAGGAAGAGAACTCTTACCAGGAATCCATTTGGCCCACACTTTGATCTTGGACTCCCCAGCCTTCAAAACTGTGAGAAAATCAGTTTCTGTTATTTAAGTCACCCAGTCTATGGAACCTTCTTATGGCAAATATACTGTTGAGGGCAACTAAGTTATGATTCCCTGTGAGCTGGAAAAATGGCAATACACAGATGTTTTAGACTGCCACTGAATATTAGCTTTAAAAAACCTGAAACCCCAAACTCAAAAGCGTAGCCAAATATAGCAAAATATTTTCTCACTTTTATTACTATTTCTTTAGTCTTGCTTCTTCTTTCTTGTTTCTTTTTTTTTTCTTTATGTAGTAATTTACAGATGAGTAAACTATACATGCCATTTCAGCTTCAATCTTTCAGTTCATATAAGGAGAGAATTAACTGATAGTCATGTCAAACAGGGTCCTTTTTAAAGGCATATAACCAGTCATTTATATAGGTACTGCTTTCAGTCCTTGCTAACTAAAAAAAAAAAAAAAAAAAATTGAATATGAAAATGTCCCTTTTAGTTCCTCTCTTTTGGTTGACTCTTCTTGTTAAGTTATGATATTACAACTTTTCATTTTTATGAAATTTCTAGAATTTAATGTTTCAGCTTTTTTTTGCTTTGTGATCAAGGAGTAGTAAATTACTTATACTCATGTAGTCTCAGTGGATTGTAAAGAGGAATTACTTATATTGAACCATTTTTCTGCCACTTTGTGACATGGGGTTTTCTTTGTTCATCTTGGCTGTTTTGCTTCATTAGGCGTGCTGTTGTAAATGAATTGTTGGATCTAATCATACCAAGAAATATTTGTCTTATGTGGCCACTGTGTTGCCTGGGATGTGTGAGCTGAAAAACCTACTGGGCTGTAAGTTTTCCTTTGGAATGTTTGAAGAATCCTTAAGTGCTGTTGAACGTGAAGGATGGAACTGCTCTGAGGAAAACAAAGTTTTGTTTTTTTTTTTTTCTTACTAAGTTAGTTCTGTCTTTATTTTATTTATTTATTTATTTTAACATCTTTATTGGGGTATAATTGCTTTACAATGGTGTGTTAGTTTCTGCTTTATAACAAAGTGCATCAGTTATACATATACATATGTTCCCATATCTCTTCCCTCTGGCGTCTCCCTCCCTCCCACCCTCCCTATCCTACCCCTCCAGGCAGTCACAAAGCACCAAGCCGATATCCCTGTGCATGCAGCTGCTTCCCACTAGCTATCTACCTTACGTTTGTTAGTGTGTATATGCCCATGACTCTCTCTCGCCCTGTCACAGCTCACCCTTCCCCCTCCCCATATCCTCAAGTCCGTTCTCCACTAGGTCTGTGTCTTTATTCCTGTCTTACCCCTAGGTTCTTCATGACATTTTTTTTCTTAAATTCCATATATATGTGTTAGCATACGGTATTTGTCTTTTTCTTTCTGACTTACTTCACTCTGTATGACAGACTCTAGGTCTATCCACCTCATTACAAATAGCTCAATTTCGTTTCTTTTTATGGCTGAGTAATATTCCATTGTATATATGTGCCACATCTTCTTTATCCATTCATCCGATGATGGACACTGAGGTTGTTTCCATCTCCGGGCTATTGTGAATAGAGCTGCAATGAACATTTTGGTACATGACTCTTTTTGAATTATGGTTTTCTCAGGGTATATGCCCAGTAGTGGGATAGCTGGGTCATATGGTAGTTCTATTTGTAGTTTTTTAAGGAACCTCCATACTGTGCTCCATAGTGGCTGAACCAATTCACATTCCCACCAGCAGTGCAAGAGGGTTCCTTTTTCTCCACACCCTCTCCAGCATTTATTGTTTGTAGATTTTTTGATGATGGCCATTCTGACTGGTGTGAGATGATATCTCATTGTAGTTTTGATTTGCATTTCTCTAATGATTAATGATGTTGAGCATTCTTTCATGTGTTTGTTGGCAGTCTGTATATCTTCTTTGTAGAAATGTCTATTTAGGTTTTCTGCCCATTTTTGGATTGGGTTGTTTGCTTTTTGTTATTGAGCTGCATGAGCTGCTTGTAAATTTTGGAGATTAATCCTTTGTCGGTTGCTTCATTTGCAAATATTTTCTCCCATTCTGAGGGTTGTCTTTTGGTCTTGTTTATGGTTTCCTTTGCTGTGCAAAAGCTTTGAAGTTTCATTAGGTCCCATTTGTTTATTTTTGTTTTTATTTCCCTTTCTCTAGGAGGTGGGTCAAAAAGTATCTTGCTGTGATTTATGTCATAGAGTGTTCTGCCTATGTTTTCCTCTAAGAGTTTGAAAGTTTCTGACCTTACATTTAGGTCTTTAATCCATTTTGAGCTTATTCTTGTGTATGGTGTTAGGGAGTGATCTAATCTCATACTTTTACATGTATCTGTCCAGTTCTCCCAGCACCACTTATTGAAGAGGCTGTCCTTCCTCCACTGTACATTCCAGCCACCTTTATCAAAGATAAGGTGACCATATGTGCGTGGGTTTATCTCTGGGCTTTCTATCCTGTTCCATTGATCCATCTTTCTGTTTTTGTGCCAATACCATACTGTCTTGATTACTGTAGCTTTGTAGTATAGTCTGAAGTCAGGGAGCCTGATTCCTCCAGCTCCATTTTTCGTTCTCAAGATTGCTTTGGCTATTCGGGGTCTTTTGTGTTTCCATACAAATTGTGAAATTTTTTGTTCTAGTTCTGTGAAAAATGCCAGTGGTAGTTTGATAGGGATTGCATTGAATCTATAGATTGCTTTGGGTAGTAGAGTCATTTTCACAATGTTGATTCTTCCAATCCAAGAACATGGTATATCTCTCCATCTATTTGTATCATCTTTAATTTCTTTCATCAGTGTCTTATAATTTTCTGCATACAGGTCTTTTGTCTCCTTAGGTAGGTCTATTCCTAGATATTTTATTCTTTTTGTTGCAATGGTAAATGGGAGTGTTTTCTTGATTTCACTTTCAGATTTTTCGTCATTAGTATATAGGAATGCCAGAGATTTCTGTGCATTAATTTTGTATCCTGCTACTTTACCAGATTCATTGATTAGCTCTAGTAGTTTTCTGGTAGCATCTTTAGGATTCTCTATGTACAGTATCATGTCATCTGCAAACAGTGACAGCTTTACTTCTTCTTTTCTGATTTGGATTCCTTTTATTTCCTTTTCTTCTCTGATTGCTGTGGCTAAAACTTCCAAAACTATCTTGAATTAGAGTGGTGAGAGTGGGCAACCTTGTCTTGTTCCTGATCTTAGTGGAAATGCTTTCAGTTTTTCACCATTGAGGATGATGTTGGCTGTGGGCTTGTCATATATGACCTTTATTATGTTGAGGAAAGTTCCCTCTATGCCTACTTTCTGCAGGGTTTTTACATAAATCGGTGTTGAATTTTGTCAAAAGCTTTCTCTGCATCTATTCAGATGATCATATGGTTTTTCTCCTTCAATTTGTTAATATGGTTTATCACATTGATAGATTTGCGTATATTGAAGAATCCTTGCATTCCTGGAATAAACCCCACTTGATCATGGTGTAAGATCCTTTTAATGTGCTGTTGGATTCTGTTTGCTAGTATTTTGTTGAGGATTTTTGCATCTATGTTCATCAGTGATATTGGCCTGTAGTTTTCTTTGTGACATCCTTGTCTGGTTTTGGTATCAAGGTGATGGTGGCCTCGTAGAAGGAATTTGGGAGTGTTCCTCCCTCTGCTATATTTTGGAAGAGTTTGAGAAAGATAGGTGTTAGCTCTTCTCTAAATGTTTGATAGAATTCGCCTGTGAAGCCATCTGGTCCTGGGCTTTTGTTGGTTGGAAGATTTTTAATCACAGTTTCAATTTCAGTGCTTGTGATTGGTCTGTTCATATTTTCTATTTCTTCCTGATTCAGTCTTGGCAGGTTGTGCATTTCTAAGAATTTGTCCATTTCTTCCAGATTGTCCATTTTATTGGCATAGAGTTGCTTGTAGTAATCTCTCATGATCTTTTTTATTTCTGCAGTGTCAGTTGTTACTTCTCCTTTTTCATTTCTAATTCTATTGATTTGAGTCTTCTCCCTTTTTTTCTTGATGAGTCTGGCTAATGGTTTATCAATTTTGTTTATCTTCTCAAAGAACCAGCTTTTAGTTTTATTGATCTTTGCTATTGTTTCCTTCGTTTCTTTTTCATTTATTTCTGATCTGACCTTTATGATTTCTTTCCTTCTGCTAACTTTGGGGTTTTTTGTTTCTTCTTTCTCTAATTGCGTTAGGTGTAAGGTTAGGTTGTTTATTTGAGATGTTTCTTGTTTATTGAGGTAGGATTTTATTGATATAAACTTCCCTCTTAGAACTGCTTTTCCTATGTCCCATAGGTCTTGGGTTGTTGTGTTTTCACTGTCATGTGTTTCTAGGTATTTTTTGATTTCCTCTTTGATTTCTTCAGTGATCTCTTGGTTATTAAGTAGTGTATTGTTTAGCCTCCATGTGTTTGTATTTTTTACAGATCTTTTCCTGTAATTGATCTCTAGTCTCATGGCGTTGTGGTCAGAAAAGATACTTGATACAATTTCAATTTTCTTAAATTTACCAAGGCTTGATTTGTGACCCAAGATATGATCTATCCTGGAGAATGTTCCATGAGCACTTGAGAAAAATGTGTATTCTGTTGTTTTTGGATGGAGTGTCCTATAAATATCAATTAAGTCCATCTTGTTTAATGTATCATTTAAAGCTTTTGTTTCCTTATTTATTTTCATTTTGGATGATCTGTCCATAGGTGAAAGTGGGGTGTTAAAGTCCCCTACTATGAATGTGTTACTGTCGATTTCCCCTTTTATGGCTGTTAGTATTTGCCTTATGTATTGAGGTGCTCCTATGTTGGGTGCATAAATTTTTACAATTGTTATATCTTCTTCTTGGATCGATCCCTTGATCATTATGTAGTGTCCTTCTTTGTCTCTTCTAATAGTCCTTATTTTAAAGTCTATTTTGTCTGATATGAGAATTGCTACTCCAGCTTTCTTTTGGTTTCCATTTGCATGGAATATCTTTTTCCATCCCCTTACTTTCAGTCTGTATGTGTCTCTAGGTCTGAAGTGGGTCTTTTGTAGACAGCATATATAAGGGTCTTGTTTTTGTATCCATTCAGCCAATCTGTGTCTTTTGGTGGGAGCATTTAGTCCATTTACATTTAAGGTAATTATCGATATGTATGTTCCTATTCCCATTTTCTAAATTGTTTTGGGTTCGTTATTATAGGTCTTTTCCTTCTCTTGTGTTTCTTGTCTAGAGAAGTTCCTTTAGCATTTGTTGTAAAGCTGGTTTGGTGGTGCTGAACTCTCTCAGTTTTGCTTGTCTGTAAAGGTTTTAATTTCTCCATCAAATCTGAATGAGATCCTTGCTGGGCAGAGTAGTCTTGGTTGCAGGTTTTTCTCCTTCATCACTTGCAGTATGTCCTGCCATTCCCTTCTGGCTTGTAGGGTTTCTGCTGAGAGATCAGGTGTTAACCTTATGGGGATTCCCTTGTGTGTTATTTGTTTTTTTTTCCCTTGCTGCTTTTAATATGCTTTCTTTGTATTTAATTTTTGACAGTTCGATTAATATGTGTCTTGGCATATTTCTCCTTGGATTTATCTTGTATGGGACTCTCTGTGCTTCCTGGACTTGATTAACTATTTCCTTTCCCATATTAGGGAAGTTTTCAACTATCATCTCTTCAAATATTTTCTCAGTCCCTTTCTTTTTCTCTTCTTCTTCTGGAACCCCTATAATTCGAATGTTGGTGCATTCAATGTTGTCCCAGATGTCTCTGAGACTGTCCTCAGTTCTTTTCATTCTTTTTTCTTTATTCTGCTCTGCAGTAGTTATTTCCACTACTTTATCTTCCAGGTCACTTATCCGTTCTTCTGCCTCAGTTATTCTGCTATTGATCCCATCTAGAGTACTTTTAATTTCATTTATTGTGTTGTTCATCATTGCTTGTTTCATCTTTATTTCTTCTAGGTCCTTGTTAACTGTTTCTTGCATTTTGTCCATTCTATTTCCAAGATTTTGGATCATCCTTACTATCATTATTCTGAATTCTTTTACAGGTAGACTGCCTATTTCCTCTTCATTTGTTAGGTCTGGTGCATTTTTATCTTGCTCCTTTATCTGCTGTGTTTTTCTGTCTTCTCATTTTGCTTTTCTTACTGTGTTTGGTGTCTCCTTTTTGCAGGCTGCAGGTTCGTAGTTCCCGCTGTTTTTGATGTCTGTCTCCAGTGGCTAAGGTTGGTTCAGTGGGTTGTGTAGGCTTCCTGGTGGAGGGGACTAGTGCCTGTGTTGTGGTGAATGAGGCTGGATCTTGTCTCTCTAGTGGGCAGGTTCACGTCTGGTGGTGTGTTTTGGGGTGTCTGTGGCCTTATTATGATTTTAGGCAGCCTCTCTGCTAATGGGTGTGGGTGTGTTCCTGTTTTGCTAGTTGTTTCGCATAGGTTGTCCAGCACTGTAGGTTGCTGGTTGTTGAGTGAAGCTGGGTGCTGGTGTTAAGATGGAGGTCTCTGGGAGATTTTTGCCGTTTGATATTATGTGGAGCTGGGAGGTCTCTTGTTGACCAGTGTCCTGAAGTTGGCTCTCCCACCTCATAGGCAGAGCCCTGACTCCTGGCTGGAGCACCAAGAGCCTTTCATCCACACGGCTCAAAATAAAAGGGAGAAAAAGTAGAGAGAATTAGTAGAAGTATGAAGAAAGAAAGCAAGCAAGGAAGCAAGCAAGCAAGAAAGAAAGAAAGAAAGAAAGAGAGAGAGAGAAAGAGAGAGAGAGAGAGAGGGAGGGAGGGAGGGAGGAAGGAAGGAAGGAAGAGAAAGAAAGAAAAGGAAGGAAGGAAGGAGCAAAGAAGGAAAGAAGGCAAGAAGGAAAGAAAGGAGGGAGGGAGGAAGGAAGGAAGGAGGGAAGGAAGGAAAAAGAAAGAAAGAAGATACAGTAAAATATAATAAAGTTATTGAATTAAAAAATAATTATTTAGAAAAAAAAGGGACGGATAGAACCTTAGGACAAATGTTGGAAGCAAAGGTATACAGACAAAATCTTACACAGAAGCATGCACATACACCCTTACAAAAAGAGGTAAAGGGGAAAAAAAATCATAAATCTTGCTCTCAGAGACCACCTCCTCAATTTGGGATGATTCGTTGTCTAAAGGAGGGAAGGAAGGAAGGAAGGAAGGAAGGAAAGCAAGAAACCAAGAAAGCAAGCAAGCAAGCAAGAAAGAAAGAAGGAAAGAAAGTAAAGTAAAATAAAGTTATTAAAATTAAAAATAATTATTAAGAAAAAAAATTTTAAAAAAAAAACATGGACGGATAGAACCCTAGGACAAATGGTGGAAGCAAAACTATACAGACAAGATCTCACACGGAAGCATACACATACACATTCACAAAAAGAGGAAAAGGGGAAAAAATCATAGATCTTGCTCTTGAAGCCCACCTCCTCAATTTGGGATGAGTCGTTGTCTATTCATGTATTCCACAGATGCAGGGTACATCAAGTTGATTGTGGAGCTTTAATCCGCTGCTTCTGAGGCTGCTGGGAGAGATTTCCCTTTCTCTTCTTTGTTCTCACAGCTCCCAGGGGCTCAGCTTTGGATTTGGCCCTGCCTCTGCGTGTAGGTCGCTGGAGGGCGTCTGTTTTTTGCTCAGACAGGACGGGGTTAAAGGAGCCGCTGATTCGGGGGCTCTGGCTCACTCAGGCCGGGGGGGAGGGAGGGGCACTGCGTGCGGGGCGGGCCTGCGGCGGCAGAGGCCAGCATGACGTTGCTCCAGCCTGAGGCCCGCCGTGCGTTCTCCCGGGGAAGTTGTCCCTGGATCCCGGGAACCTGGCAGTGGCGGGCTGCAGAGGCTCCGCGGAAGAGGGGTGTGGATAGTGACCTGTGCTCGCACACAGGCCCCTTGGTGGCGGCAGCAGCAGCCTTAGCGTCTCCCGCCCGTCCCTGGGGTCCGTGCTTTTCGCCTTGGCTCGCGCCCGTCTCTGGGGTTCGCGCTGTTAGCCGTGGCTCTCGCCCGTCTCTGGAGCTCCTTTAAGCAGCGCTCTTAATCCCCTCTCCTCGCGCACCAGGAAACAAAGAGGGCAGAAAAAGTCTCTTGCCTCTTTGGCAGGTGCAGACTTTTCCCCGGACTCCCTCCCGGCTAGCTGTGGTGCACTAACCCCTTCAGGCTGTGTTCACGCCGCCAACCCCAGTCCTCTCCCTGGGATCCGACCAAAGCCCGAGCCTCAGCTCCCAGCCCCGCCCGCCCCGGCGGGTGAGCAGACAAGCCTCTCGGGCTGGTGAGTGCCGGTCGGCACCGATCCTCTGTGCGGGAATCTCCCCGCTTTGCCCTCCGCACCCCTGTTGCTGTGCACTCCTCCGCGGCTTCGAAGCTCCCCCCTCCGCCTCCCATAGTCTCCGCCCGTGAAGGGGCTTCCTAGTGTGTGGAAACTTTTCCTCCTTCACAGCTCCCTCCCACTGGTGCAGGTGCCGTCCCTATTCTTTTGTCTGTTTTTTCTTTTTTTCTTTTGCCCTACCCAGGTACGTGGGGAGTTTCTTGCCTTTTGGGAGGTCTGAGGTCTTCTGCCAGCGTTCAGTAGGTGTTCTGTAGGAGTTGTTCCACGTGTAGATGTATTTCTGGTGTATCTGTGGGGAGGAAGGTGATCTCCGCGTCTTACTCTTCCGCCATCTTCCGTCCCGTCCCGAAAACAAAGGTTTTATTACGTTTTCTCAAGTAATTAGGCTGTCTAGATAAAATTAAAAAACAAAGCAGTAGAAGTCACACATGTAGTGCAATATGCCAATAAGAGAAAGGACTGACCAAACAGAAAAGTCCCCGGTGGGACCCTGCTACCTTACATTTATTTTCTCATGCAGTAGTGCATCTTTCAGAGGGAAAACCAAATGCCCTGACTCACACCGAACATATATCTGCACCTGGGCTTTGTGTGTCCCCCTGCTCCCCACCATGAATCCAGACTCTATTTTCAAATACAGTAGGCTGTATAGGTAGGAAATGAAACCTTGACTGGCATCAGATGATGTCTCAGATGGTCAATAAAGCTACCTCATAGTCATTATTTTCCTCATCTTATTTTACATTTAAAAAGTAGAAGCAACAATGGCCAAGTATCACTGGTGGTTAAGGCAATTATGTGAGATATATATTGATGTATCTATCTATCGAGAGATAGATAGATACATCGATATATAGGTATTGATTCCAGGATTGATACCAAAGCAGATGCTTCCAAATTCTTGGGTATTTTTATTGGGTGAAAAAGCCTGGTAGACTTAAGATAAAGTACCATGCTACTATGATAGTCTGCTGCATCTATGTTCCTCTGGAATGGGAAACTGATGGAATTGTCAAGGATGGAACTGAAGAGGAGTTTTCGTTTCTATGTTTTCCAGAATATGGAGGCAGCAAGACTTCTTAAGATGCCAAGTTGAACATTTTGCATACATCTTAAATGCCTGAGAAAATAAAGGATAGGTTCAGGATTCTGCTCAATGGGCTCAATTAACTCAGCCCCATAAGTGACCTTTGAGTTTTTATTAGTCTCCTCACTTCTAACTTGGATTAAGACTTATTTTTTTTTCCTTTCCGTTCTACTAGAGAAATAGGGTACTTTGGAGACTCAACAAGCAGTCTAATAGGTGGTACGTGTACTTGTATTTGTACTAACTGGCTTCATAGCAAACACATTGAAATAAGTGTGGATGAGATGGAAATTCTAAACTGATTTAACTGGCAACTCATCAAGTACAACTTCTCAGTGTAAAAATGCAACTTGTGATTGCCATCAGAAAACACAACTTATTCTCCTACATACTTGATTGTTCTTTCTAAAACAGTCTTCTTAACAAAATGCAATAAGAGGTATATTCTTTCCCTGCACTGTGGCTAAGACAGCAGAGTTTATGATATGTGCATTTGTGTATTTAACTGAGTGGAATTCTCAGATTAGACCATAAGCTCACACATTTTCAGTAAAGTCTCAAGTTATGGAACCCCATCAGTTATTATTATGTATAGACTTGTCCCGCTTAGCTTAAGAAAGCACAACCTTGGGCTTCCCTGGTGGCGCAGTGGTTGAGAGTCCGCCTGCCGATGCAGGGGACACAGGTTCGTGCCCCGGTCCGGGAAGATCCCACATGCCGTGGAGTGGCTGGGCCTATGAGCCATGGCCGCTGAGCCTGCACGTCCGGAGCCTGTGCTCCACAAAAGGAGAGACCACAGTGAGAGGCCCACGTACCGCAAAAAAAAAGAAAGCACAACCTTTAAGTTGTGAATTTCATCAACTGTTTCTAGAAGAGTGCTGTTCTTTTCCAGTGTCCTTTGTAAATTTGGTTGTTCTTTTTACGTGTAAATTCTGGAATGGTTCAGGTAGGAGAGCTCTTGGTCTCTCACTTGAGTCTCTCATTATGGCCCGTTATCTCTGAAGGCTGTGGGTCTCTGTCAGGATTAATATGCAGCAGAGCCAGGATGAGGGGAGAGATATTTAAAGTCCCTTTCAGTGGCAGTCACTTTATATGTGAAGCCTAACCCAAAATGTCTTCAGTGGTCGCCAGCACCATGACACTTTCTGTGTAACAGCAGTAAACTGTCGGAAAGCAGCAATGATGGGCAGTGTTATTTCAGTGCTTGGTAACCATACCATACAAGCTATGTTAGTGTCCCTATTAGCTTTGTGAAGAAGACACTGGAATTTGCACAGCATTTGGGTACCCTTACTTAGGTAGAGGAAAATTGGAAAAATGACTGACAGAATTTTAGAAATAGAGTCTGGGGCCATTTATTGACAGTAAAAGGAGCAAGTGAGGAAGCTCACATTTCAAGATTCAAGAGACAGTTCGATAAGAGCAGCAAGAAGCCCTTACATATAGAAGCAGCATTATAGATTTTTTGTGTCAGGATCATGCTAAATGTGTTACCAGAAAGAGTAGCCTGGTAGCAGACAAGATTAAATACTAAGGAGGTAAGTGAAATCTGTATCAGGGAACAGAGTGGGCATCCATGTGTACTATTGTTAGGGGAACCACTGACTGAAACCACCAGCCCTGGCCAGGTAAGATAGTAACCACTTGTATGAGTTATCTTACTACAGGAGGTCCTGGTTAGGAACGTGGAACCAACAAGCTACCACCAACCGGCAGAATTCAGGAAAGGTCAAAAGGAGAGAGGAGACACCAGTCCACATGTCCTACCAACCTCCCAGAATCCTTCTCACTGGAATCCATCTTGGCTGAGTGATGTGCCTGCCACCAGGAAGGACCCTGAGTCAGAGTGATTGGCCAGAGACAACCCAGAAACTAACCCCATTACCATAAAACCGGGACTGCGAGCCACGTGGCAGAGCAGTTCTCCTGGGTCCCCTTACTCTGCTGCTCTCTGCCCGGGCACCCCTTCCCAATAAAGTCTCTTGCTTTGTCAGCACCTGTGTCTCCTCAAACAATTCATTTTCGAGTATTAGACAAGAGCCCACTCTTGGGCCCTGGAAGGGGTCCCCCTGCCTGCACTTAGCCTGAGATGCAGGCTAAGTAGTCAACAGTGACTCTGAGAATCTTGTCAAAGGGTATACTACTTTACCAGTTGGGGAATGATGGGTGGTGTCTCCACAGTGAGGAAAGCAGGACACTCACGTACAGTAGTCCCCCTTTATCTGCAGGGGGTATTGAAGACCCCCAGTGCATGCTGAAACTTTGGATAGTTGGATAAATTGGATGTCCTAGATGACTTGGAGTTAGTAAGCAATATTTTTTTCTCAAGGCGATATACAAATTAATAATTTCATAATGAATAATATCACATTCATGGCTTAGCGATACAGAAAGTTCACTTTATTAATGTGTTTAATTTTATTTTTTTAACTTAATCTTTTTTCTAATTCTTCCATGTATCTTACCTTCTCACTATTTCTCTGAGGTAAAACTCTTAATAGGGAAGAGACCTATGTGCTTTTGAAAATTCACTTTAAAAAGAAATTTTTGATATGTGAGATTACAACTCGTAATTTTTCTTTTCCATAAAATTTACAAATCTAGCTTGAAGAAAATATATGTCAAAATTGCATTATAAGTGATTGAATTACACATTTAAAATGGGTGAATTTCACTGTATATAATTTATACTTTAATAAAACTGATTAAAAATGCATTATCTGGAAAAATTGGTTGGAAGTTATTAGAGTAGAATAATGTAAGTTCCTGAAGCATAATTCAGAAATAGCCTATAACTGTGTGTTCATGATATTCATATATGAAAACCTTGATAACCAAGTTACTAAATATAAAATTTTCTCTTGCTTTGGGCCTGTACTAATCATTTATGTTTGCTATCCTTTATGTTTAGTTTCCCACTGATTTAACATTGAATCCTGGCACATTATGTTTAGAAACTGAGCAATCACTTTTTAAAATATATTTCCTGTGTTTGCCAGATGGATTTGGAAGTTCTCCCAGTAATGCTTTCATTTGTCATAACCCTGCCCCACAATGCTATCATGAAAGAGGTCATCAGGGAATGACATCATTTTCAGTACCTCCCCCCAGATTGCAAAATTAAAAAAAAAAATGCAGTAACCTTTTTTTTTTTTAAATGTTGAGCCTTCTTTTAATTAATTTATTTTTATTTTTGGTTGTGTTGGGTCTTCGTTTCTGTGCGAGGGCTTTCTCTAGTTGTGGCAAGTGGGGGCCACTCTTCATCGCGGTACGCGGGCCTCTCACTGTCGTGGCCTCTCTTGTTGGGGAGCACAGGCTCCAGACGCGCAGACTCAGTAGTTGTGGCTCACAGGCCTAGTTGCTCCATGGCATGTGGTATCTTCCCAGACCAGGGCTCGAACCCGTGTCCCCTGCATTAGCAGGCAGATTCTCAACCACTGCACCACCAGGGAAGCCCTACAGTAACCTTTTAAAAAAAAATTTGTTTCTCTTACATAATTATATCTGAAGCAAGATATAGTTCCTAAATCACACACACACACACACACATGCATGCACACTCACACACACACACAAGCGTAATGCAACTTGAAATCATGCAGCTGGAGGAATTTCTAAGACATATTTGGTCGTGGGTGGTCATGAAGTGCTAAAGGTTCAGGAAATACTAAGGAATATTTAAGGTAAGCCAACAGGAAGAGGCCACCAAGAGTGGGTAGATGAATTCCGAAGGGAAGTAAGAAAGCACTTAGGAGCTTTTCTTCCATTTTCCTCCTTCAGGAGACTATGTAGAAAGTTGCTGCTCTTTTTAAAATGAGGAATTATGAAACAAAGTTTCAAAATAAAAATTCACATTTATTTATTCAGTCACACAGCCATATATTCAACAAATATTTATGATTCATATGTGATGTGTAATACATAGGATAACCATTGGATATACAGTTGTGAAGAAGTTAGATGTGGTCTTTGCCCTCATGGAGATAAAATTTTAGCTGGAGAAACAATCACTCACTAACCAATTACAGAGATAATTTAAAATGTTCAAATATGGTCAGTGTTGGGAACAAGAAGCACATGTTTGTAGAAAAGTCTACATTAGAAGGTAAGAAACTAACCTAGAGGGTCATGAAACCCTTTCCTCGGCTTAGCTTTGTAAGATAATTAGGAATTAACCACACGAGGAAGTGTGGTATGTGGAGGAAAAAGCTCTAGGAAGGAGAACCTGATGTACAATGTCCCTGAGACAGAAAAGAACACCCTGTACTGGTAGCAAGCTGTCGGGACAGAACTCTGAAATTGAGAGGAAACAGCAGCTCTCTCTCGAAAACATTTTCTCTTACCAGAAAAACATTTGGATAAAAATATTTCCTCCTTTGAAATAGAACATCTTTTGAGAGGGTGAAATCAATTCCATCTTAAAGCAAATTCGTTTTGAAAAGTAAACAACATCAGTATATAATTAGGTTCTAAGGCAGTGGTTTGGGAGAGATGGGGATGAGGGCCACGACGGAGCTATGTTGCTTATAGGCTGAGAATCAGGAGATAGGCATTACGGTGGGGACCATTTAAAGATTCTATCCCAGTAATCTTGTACTGAGCAAGGGCTAGCTGCCTGACCTACATAGAAGCTAGTACCATGGCACCAACTTTTGTGAAAAGGAAGAGCTTTATTGAGAGGTTGATGGGCAAAGAGACGGAAGGCAAGGGTCTCAAATCTGTCTTTCTGGTCCAGGGTTTGGGGGGAAATTTAAGAGGTATGGGGAATTTCAAAGTTGGAAGCGATTGGCTAGTCTCAAATCAGTCCATATAAACTACTTGTGCTGCTGGAAGCCAAATTTTCCTTACTGAAGGACTTCTTAAAGGGCTCCGATGGCAATATTTCTATTTTTGAGTTCTGGAGACTGACAATTCTTGGTCCTAGGGTATCCTGGAGACATTGATTCCTATCTTGCACATGTGCAGTGCTGTCTCTGTAAGAAAACTGAAGGGTTAACTAATCGATCAGCCTATTTAAGGAGGCAAAACCAGTTTAAGCTGGTCAGTGTTTTATGTGCTATTTCAATCTGGTAATGTTAGATAATTTAACAGCATTCAAGAGATATTAATAGAATGTCTGTTACATCCCAGCCACTGGCTGACCTCGAGGTGTTGGCATGTCTTATTGCAGTGCCCCTGTTGGTGATGACAGTGATAGTCATAAAGACATGAATGAATAGGACTGACAAAATTATGACCCCTGAACTCCTTTCTATTTCCTTCTGCGTGGCCCTAGTCTTCCAGGTGTGTGCCAGAGATTATTGCAAGTATGGTAATTACAGTTGTAGCTGCTCTGAGCTGGCTGATTGAGATAGGAGAATGGGAGGTTTTCTTGTGCAGAGAAATAACTTCCTAAACAGTTGCTACCAATGATAGAAATCTAAAACAAGACTCAATGCCATTTTTTAAAACAGAGGTTGTTTTGGAAGCCCCATAAATGATTTACTTTTCTGGGAAAGTGGCATGAGTGTAAAGTGTTGTTTTTACTGGGAATGTTTGCACCGTAGACCATCTGAAGAAATCGCTAAACTATGCATTTGGTAAGTTGTATTTCTGCACACAGTTATACAGTGTACCCCTTCCTCATGATCAGTTTATATCTCCCAGCCCATTGCCATGGGGCTTGCCTGCTTCCTGTTGTGGGGAGTATATATTTTCCCTCCCACCCCATTGATTTTGGATTTAACCATGAAATTTTCCCTGGTCACTGGAATGTGAACAGATATGACTACACTCTATCCAGTTAGAAGCTTTAAATGAAATTCTAAGGATTGGCTCAGACGCCTGCTTTTCAAAATGTTATTTTGAAAGATGGCATGCTCCACATAAGGGCTTCAACACCAGCCTGAGTCCTCCAATAAGACCCACAGAGCCAAGCCAAGCGGAGCCACCCTAGCTGCCTCCATCCAATAACCGCCTATATGAAACGTTAACAAGAACAAGATGCTTGTTTTTATAAGCACACGAGATTTCACAGCTGTTACTCAGAAAAGTTGAAAAGTATAGAATTTGATAGTTAGAGGTGGAGTGTTACCATATAAAAACTTAAAATATGTGGCACTGATTCTAGGGGCAGGAGACCTAGCAGTGAGGAAACTTATTGGAGGCTGGAAAATTGGTGATACATTTTATTCAGTAGCAAAACTTTTGGTAAAACTGTTACCTGAGATAACTTGAAAGGCAAACGTGTATATAATGTACTTAGGGCTTTCCATAAAGAGGATTTGAAATGTTACTAATGTGAATTGGTTGTTAGAAGCTGTATTTGATAAGATAACACAAGAAGGAAAATGATCTCAAACATAAGTGACTTGTTTAACCTAAAGGATGAATAGGAAATTAAAGAGCGAGAAACTCCAGGATTTACAGGGTTAGAAAATCAAACTCTTTCTCATCTCTAACTGGTTAAAAGATAAACACTTTGAACCACAAAGGCTAATTAAGACTCAGATTAAGACTCACTTTAAGAACAAAGACCAAATTATTGGCATGGGCACAAAACCTTTTGATTGGATTAAGGTGTCCCTCAGTAAATCCTTTCAGTTGGACAAAATGGTTCAGGAAAAAGAAACCAAAGGAGTGATCTCATGAAGTCTGATAAACTCAAATATATGTACTTCAGTTTAGAGATTGGTAAAAGAATAGTGAGTGTATTTTTTAGTACATGGAGCAGAATAGATTAAATAAATATGAGAAAAGATAAAAAATTTGAAAGAGTTTCAATGCAAAGAGTATTTCCAGCCTGAAATAGCAGATGTGTGGCTTTTTATATCTTAACATGACATGTGGGCCACCAACTTTCTCTGGGCAGGAAGCAGGCCAAAAGGGCTACTCAGCTCTAAGGAGGGGCATATTTTCCAATTTTCTATTCTGATGTGGTCAAGGAACGGAAAGGAAAAGGAAGGAAGAGGTTGGAGCCAGTAACGCTGGAGAAAATTCTCTGAGGAGTTAATCCCAGACTCCTAATCAAAGACACTTCATTTTCCCTATCCCCAATGCCCTTCTGTTTGCTCAGTGGGATTTCAGAGCTTCTATGGACCAGTGAGTGCTCTGTGTTCTCCATTTTTTTCCACCTTCAAATGAGAGTGTTTATCTGTTTATCCTGCCTCTTTTGCACCATTTTATGTTGTGTGCATGTAGAGAAGATAATTTGTCTACTTAGCTCAAAATAAAAATTTGTGTTCAAATCAAGAGGAGCTGTTTGGATTTGATATAGATAGGTTCATGGTCTTCAAGGCTGATGCTTTGGTTGGTTGAAACTTTTAGAATGTCTTCCTTGTAGGTGTGAGTGAATTTTGTGTGAAGAGGTATAGAAAGTGAGTATCTGTGACTGAGGAGGTGAACTGAGAAAGATTGTATTCACAGGTGCTCGCTTCTTCCTTCCAAGCAAGAGGATTATATAAAATGCCACTGCTGTGTCACTTGCTTGCTCCTTTGGGAGGAGTATATATCCCTTCCCCATGTTCTTTGGCCTTGGCCATGTGGCTTAATTTGTCCAGTGGAATATGGTATACGCCGCAGATAAACAGAAGCTTTAAATGCAATGGTGTTGCTTACGCTAGGCCACTTGAGTTTCTCTCCTGCAAGTTTTAGGAGATTGTCTCCTAAAGAGCTGCTTCTTTAGCCCGGGTGCGGAAATGAGGAGACACACGGGACAGAGACAGACAGGACCAAGTAGCCAACCCTCAGCCATCAAACTGTAATATGAGCAAGACACAAATGTTTATTTAGTAAGCCACTGAGAGTTTGGATTCTTTGTTGTGCAGCAAAACTGACTTCATACAGAACTTAAACAATTAAGGGAGTTTTCGATACTGATTTGTTTAGCCTCATGAATTTGATCTTGATTTATAAACCCAAAGCATTTCAAAGAGAATTGATGTAGACTTTCATTGATGTCTCCTAAAAGCTTGCATAACTCTTATACTTACGGTTTTTTGAACACAAAGTGTAATTTGTACCATGTCAATTATAGTTTAGATTAACTTTCATTTACTTTAATGTGATTTTGACATCACACTGTTCTGTATTTCATGACTGCATGTTAGACGGTATTTGGGAAGGAAAAATAATTTATACTTTTTTCTGATTGTTACCTAGTGGGAAGCAGAGGCAAGTAATGTTAAAAATGTAAGGTTTATCACGAGCTTACTATGTCAATTATTGTGCTACATACTGCATATTTGTTATCTTTCTTAACACTGAAAAATTCTTCATCACAAAATAGTTCTACTGTTATTTCCCTAATAAATATCAGAGAAATAGGTAATTTTTTCAAGGTCACACAGCTAGTGAGGTGGCATACCTGGAATTCGAATCCAGAACCCAGACTCTTAACCCATGCTGCCTCATTATTTTGGTCGGTGTTCAGTGATATATGAATGCCTCTAGGTACCAATTTCTTAGTAGCTGAATATTTCTAAGACTATAAATACTTTGGAAAGCCCAAAGGGTCTGTCTTCATTTATAGTAAGAAGATAGGATGTGTTTTTCAGGTTTCTTGGGTTATACATAAAGAGAACATGTATGAGTAAAATAAATCTCTACGTGCATATTATCTGTGATGTAAAATAACATATACATTTATGTGTATTTATATAGATCAATTAACAAAAACATATATTTACCAGTTTCTAAGCTTGATAATTCTTTGTGGTTTCTAGATTTAAAAATTGATGTAATACATAATCAATGTGATGTATCAGGCTATTATTTTGCTATAGTATAGCAAAATAATAATTAGTGATATAATTTATTTTATAGGAGGAATAGAGCTGATTACTATGTAATAGAAATAATACAATGATCTTTTCAAAAAAGTGTTCCAAGGGTCACTACTTTTCCTAGATGTTAAATTATGCTATACTATAAAAGTGTTCAGTGGGAAATTTTAGATTCCTCCTCTTTTCTTTATTAAGGTTTCTTTTACTGTAGGACTCATCAGTATCTTCGATATAGTAATGTGCATTGTAACTGTACAAAAGGCATATAAATATGCTTTATTTCTCAGATTTATTTGACAAGGACTAAGTCATTGGTCAAAATTTGGAAAACATTGATTTGATCGAAGGAAGTATTAAACTCACCCAGGAAAACACAGGGATAAATCAACCCACCATATTAAAAGGAGGGGATTATATGTTTGTGTATATATAAAGAACTTCCTATTAATTTAAAGTGAAGTTTATGATGAGTTAATAATTGGCAAATAACAGAGCTAATAATAGAGCAGATAGCATATTAGGACAGTTAAGTCATGTTGTGAGGGGACTTTAAGAGTTAAAAAAATGTTTTCCTGTGTTTTATGTATACACTTAAACTTATAAATCAGATGTCAATATTGATTTAAGACAGTTCAGTCATGTCTAATTTAAGTCATGATTATGGGATTTTAAAAGGCAGACATACAAAGACTAAGAAAATGCCGTAACTTCACTAGTGATGACACTACTAATGACAGCCTATATACAGAACATTGTTTCTAAGGGTAAAATACAATCTTATGGTCAGATTGGCTGTCCTCAATGCTCTGGTTGATGTTAAATGTCAGAGTGTCTAAGGCTGTTTAACATCTCCAGGAGCCCTCATTGAGTTGTAGTGAGAGGTACAAGAATTCCATTTGACAGAATGTCATTGGTGAAATCCACCTAGAAACTCTGCAACTTGCTTCTATTGTCTCTTTTGCTTCCTTCAAAATCTCTGGGCTATATGCTCAGGAGATATACCAGAATAAAAAGATGCGAAGAAATGAATGTGGGATATAGCCATAGAGTGGATAGTCAATGAGCAATAAATAATATATTTATTTGGGGTCAGCAAAGAAAAGAGATGACAGCTAATCACCTGTAATTTTAATCTTTTGCTTTGTTTTTCTGAAAACCAAGCTCCTTTTATTTTTATTTTCTTTCATATTTCTAAAGTATATTTTGTAATATCCATCAAGTTGCAACTTTGAGAAAACTTGTCAGATAATCTTGAAAATTCTTATTTGACTTCAGGTTAACTCTTCATTTGTGTTACACAATCAAACATAATATTTACTAAGGCAGATACATAATTCATAATGTGGATCTTTTTTAAAAAGAAAAACTAAACATTTCATTTGGAGAATAAAGCTTGTTTTATTCAGGAAAATGACACTATCATTCTAATATAGTACAGTACTATTATTATTGTACAGTTTTATAATAATAACAGATGTACGGATGACACTGTACATCTAATACATTTTAAATATTCAAGATGACTTGAAGTTGTTAGGAAAAAAATTATGAATTTAGGAAAACAAATACCATGTTTTCAGTGTTTCATAGGAGAAAATATTCCCATGGTCACAAAAATCTGTTTCTAAAAGGAAACTTTTATATATATACACACACACACACACACACACACATATATATATGTATATATATTTCCAGACACAATAAAAAGGCATCTATATTCAGAGGCAGTCTTTAGTGAAATTTTTACTATTCTGTCTTGAATGAAGATCTTTGTAATATTTGACCATATTCAAACTGAGAGGTTAAATGCTGAAGATGCTAATGCCAAAAAAGTTACCGCTTATATTTTGTTAGTCTGAGAGAAATATCTAGAGTTTGAAGTACTATTTTCTAGGAATTTGGGGGTCTTCTTGGAAATCTGTCTTTTTAGAATTATAGATGTGAAGCATTAGTGTGTGATTTCAATAGTGCATGACCTCATAAAAAGCCTTTTAGGAATCTTACATAACTTTGGTTCTTCTGGTATGGAGGTTAAACATTTTTGGCAGAGGGGAATCTTAGGAAAGAATTATGCTTACCTTTGATATTTATTTCACTCAAAATAAAGTATGTACATTATACTACATGCTCAATTCAAAAACGAAGAGGTTTAAAGTTTTCCAGAGACTTTTCAATTTCTCCTACAAAATTTTTCCATGAAACCACTTTACTGTTTCTTGTAGGCAAATATATTTTCTGGAATTGGCTTTACTATGTTGAGCCTTTCTCAAATACAGTCGCTTCTTACCACTGGTACGTCTTCTCATAGTAAACCTAGCCACAAAAATCCATAGGTCACTGTGGTTTCAATTATGTGCTATTCATGAATGGTGCTCTGTATGAATCTATATTTTGCAGAAATTTTCTAAAGATTTCCTGAAGCCTGTACAGAGATACAGCAGTTCTACAAGCATCCAAATTGGGCTGATACATTTCGGGTGTTTACAGTAGCTTTGGCTAATGAAAGATGGGGTTTGACTACTAGCTCTGTCATTTGCCAGCTCAGTGGCCTCAGGTAACTTTCTTAATTTCTCGAAACCTCAATTTCCTCATCTGAAAAAGAACAATAAAAATGTCTAATTTACAGCTCTGCTGGAAAGATTAAATAAAGTGTTGTACATAAAAGCACCTATGATGCCCAGTACATTGGTTGAAACTCAATAAATAGTAGGAATACTTTGTCTTCTTAGTTATATCCTTATGTCCCATTTGCTTGTTCAATGTTTGTGATTAATTGTTCAAAATCTTAAAAGAATAATTATGAACAGTTTACTTTTGATGACTAATTAGCATGCTGCCTATTAACACATATTCTATAGTATAAAATGTTAATCTAATAAACTGTGTGTATATCTTCTTTAGCTACAGGACAGACCTTCTTATGTTTGCTTGGCTGCCAGGGTTTTCTGCTCTTGTAACATGATTGTGTACCTGCTGACAACCTTAAACTATGAGAGAAGTGCTGGGCGGGAGCAGGTGCTGGGAACTTGCATTAGTGAGGGAAGTCAGCCTGGGAAAAGAGTTAGGGCGATAAGGAGCTTGGTGGTAACTCCAAAGGGAAGGAGCAGAGCCCACCCATCAAGGGGCAGGGACACAAAGAATAAGGCTTATCCAGAGAAGAAAGGGATTGGGGGCACAAAGTAGTGAATAGGGGAAGAAGGTGGGGTCAGCTGCCAGGGGGAGGTAGACAGCTTGACAAAAGGTGTTCCTGTTGAAACAGATTAAATTCCCCCTGGTCAGATATCTCTGGTCCTGGAGTTAACCATTTTTACTGCTGTGCAAGACAATTTACTTATGAAAATTTTATTTAAAGTATTATACAAAGATCATGGAGTCAAGTATTTTATTTCCATTTTACAGAAGGATAAATACACTGCGTCACAAAGAGTTAGTAGCCTACTATGTTTTTATAACATAATAAAGTAGAATTCAATCTCAAAATTTAACGTTTTTATGATAATCTTTTCTGACTATAGATTTTTATCATTACTTTTTAAAAAATTAATTAATTAATTTTATTTTTGGCTGCCTTTGGTCTTCATTGCTGCACGGGGGCTTTTCTCTGGTTGTGGTGAGCGGGGGCTACTCTTCGTTGTGGTGCGCGGGCTTCTCACTGCAGTGGCTTCTCTTGCTGTGGAGCACAGGCTCTAGGCATGTGGGCTTCAGTAGTTGTGGCTCTCAGGCTCTAGAGCACAGGCTCAGTAGTTGTGGCTCGTGGGCTCTGGAGCGCAGGCTCAGTAGTCCTGGTGCACGGGCTTAATTGCTCTGCAGCATGTGGGACCTTCCCGGACCAGGGCTTGAACCCATGTCCCCTGCATTGGCAAGTGGATTCTTAACCACTGAGCCACCAGGGAAGTCCCTCTGACTATAGATTTTTAACTAAAGCTCTTACCATTAACCATGCTGCTTTCTCAACTTAGTAATCTAGAACTACAGTGTATCTCTAGACGTGTGCTTGCCTCCCAAAGGGAGGGCTACACAGTGGTTAACAACTTTATTCAAATATAAGGAGAATTTTTATAAAGAGAAAACCAACCAGCTTTTTTCCCCTTTTTTCACTGAAAACAACATAAGAGGAATATGCAGTTCAAGGAACTCATGTAAAACCAAAGTGGTGTGTTTTGGTCCTCTGAGTTTGCAGGGGCCTGGGCCATTGCATGTACCTGATCATAGTAACTGGTCTTCAGAAATCCCATCAGACCCGAGTCTTTGGAAGCTGTGTGTATTAGTTTGTTAGAACTGCCATAATATAGTACCACAGACTGGATACATTTTTAAAAAAATATTTATTTATTTATTTGGTTGTGCCGGGTCTTAGTTATGGTTGGCGGGCTCCTTAGTTGCGGCACACGGCTCCTTAGTTGTGGCATGTGAACTCTTAGTTGTGGCATGCATGTGGGATCTAGTTCCCTGAGCAGGAATCAAACCCAGGCTCCCTGCATTGGGAGCACAGAGTCTTAACCACTGTGCCACCAGGGAAGTCCCCAGACTGGATAAATGAAACAACAGAAATTTATTTCCTCACAGTTCTGTAGGCTAGAAGTCTGAGGTCAAGGTGCCTGCAAGATTGATTTCTTCTGAGATCTCTCTCTTTGGCTAGTAGATGGCCGTCTTTTCCCAGCGTCTTTGCATATTGGATTAGTGTCCATCCGTATGACCTCATTTTACCTGAGTTACCCCCTTTAAGGCCTCTATCTCCAAATACAGTCAATTCTGTGATACTGAGGAGGGAGTAGGGCTTCAACATATGAATTTGTTGGAGGGGGCACACAATTCAGCCCATAGAATTGTGCAACTGTCACTTGGGCTCAAGTTTTAATTATGCTTCCTAAAAAGTATTAAAATTATTTAGCACATTTAAAAAGTTTAAGGCATTTAAAAAGTCGTCCATGTCATTTGGCCCATAACTCATAATTGTAACTACATATCGCATGCCTATAATGTGCCAGGCACTCTATCTGCAGTAATTCTTTACATTCAGTATCTCTTCATCAGCTCCATCAGTCCAAGATCAGAACTATACTAACAAGAGGAGCTGAAATTCAAAACGATCTATCTGATTCCAATATTGAGGTTAGTTCCACTGTGCTGCTGAGATTGTAAGAAAATTAGATTCTTGGTTTGAGAAGAGTGTGGTGCAAATTTTACATTTTGGGGTGAGAAACAGCTTACAAAATGTAAAATTATTTATGTAAACTTTTAAGATTAAACAGCTATCATTTTCTTGAAATACTGTTAAATGTTAACCAAGATGGAAGTGGTAGGATTGTCAGCTCTGCCTCTGTCAGTTTCCATCAGCCGTTCCCAAATGTTGGGGGTTTAGGGAGTTTAGGAGATTTACTAACATCATTTTTTTTTTTTTTTTTTGCGGTACGCGGGCCTCTCACTGTTGTGGCCTCTCCCGTTGCGGAGCACAGGCTCCGGACGCGCAGGCTCAGCAGCCATGGCTCACAGGCCTAGCCGCTCCGCGGCGTGTGGGATCTTCCCGGACCGCGGGACATGAACCCGCGTCCCCTGCATCGGCAGGCGGACTCTCAACCACTGCGCCACCAGGGAAGCCCTAACATCTTTTTATTTAGCAAGTTATTTCATTTATTTCACTGAAATTAAAATTGATTGGGCATGTTTTAATATTACTTTGCAGCAAAATATTAACCTATTATATGTCAGCTTTATGACATGGAGTGGTGTCCTATTTTTAATCGTTGGTGCCGTTTCTCTTTATGTGTGATTCTCCCTCTACAGTCGACATGTCACAAGGCTTGGAGAGACATTCTAGTCAGTCTGATCCACCAGAGCCTTCGGCATCGTAAAAAATCATAGTTGATCTTAGAAATTCCTGTGTGCTGTAGTACATTGTCTAATTACATTGTCTAATTTAATCCCTGTAACAACCCTAGCAAGTGGGCACTGTTATTTCCACCATCCCATTGATAAGGAAACTGAAACTTGCATGGGTCACACAGCAAGAGGAGCCAGGGCTAGGATTATAAGGCATGCCTGTCTGGTACAAGGCAAGTAGTCTGTGTTAAACCACTCGAGTATACTGACTCATTTAACTAAAGGCTGGTTTCTCAGATATTTCTACTAACGATTATAAAGGAAGTAATCAAGAAAGGCCTCGATTGCTGTATACATTCACATAAAATGGTTTGTTTTTTTAATTAATTTTTTTTTATTGGAGTATAGTTGCTTTACAATATTGTGTTTGTACTGTACAGCAAAATGAATCAGGTATACATATACATATATCCCCTCTTTTTTGGATTTCCTTCTCATTTAGGTCACCACAGAGCACTGAGTAGAGTTCCCTGTGCTATACAGTAGGTTCTCATTAGTTATCTATTTTATACATGGTACCAGTAGTGTATATATGTCAATACCAATCTCCCAATTCATCCCACACCCCCCTTTACCCCTTGGTATCCATAGTTTGTTCTCTACGTCTATGTCTGTATTTATGCTTTGTAAATATGATTGTCTATACCAATTTTTTCAGATTCCACATATATGTATTAATATACGATACTTGTTTTTCGCTTTCTGACTTACTTTACTCTGTATGTTAGTCTCTAGGTCCATCCATGTTTCTACAATTTATATGAAAAGGCCAGCCCCTCATACCCTCACTCATTCTTATATATGTGGTTGTCTGCTTTTCCAAACACACAAGATTACAAATAGCAAATTAGAAGAATGGGGACAAAAGTCTTGCTGGAAGCAAGCACACAGAGATAGTAATAAACAGGACCAAGTGATACCTGAGGAGAGTGTGAAAGACAGAGATTCTACCAACAAAAGGAAAGAAAAGGGAATGAAACAGAAGACCGGAGCACGTCCAGGACGGCAGGGATCCCGTCTGTCCTGTACACCACTGACACCCGGTACTCAGCATGGTGCCCGGTGTGCAGTAGGGGTTTAATATATCTTTGTTGACTAAACGAACAAGCAAAGGCACGTTTGCAAATACTCAGAGTGGGGAGGCCTTTCGGCATGAAGAAAATTATTTCTCGAAGCATGCCCCTTGAAACTGTGGTTCCAAAGATACTTGTAGGAAAAAAATAAAGACCACGTGGTTTAGTTTGTTAGGTAGGCATTTCACAGTCCGATCTATTTTTGCCACACAAATAGGTCAGTTAAGAAATCTGTTGAACTTTGTTTCATCCCATGTAGTCCCAAATTCAGTGCAGAAAACTTTTCTCATGTAACACCTGAAAACGTGCTTGTTAGTTGTGCTCTGAGGAACACAGGAGTGCATACTTTGTGGACACAAGTGTCGGGTCAGCAGTTACACCCCTTTGTTGCTCCTGAGGGTGCTACTGTTTTAGAGCTAGTACAAAGATTTATTTATGGACTATGTCCTTTGTTTTAGAAGGCAAGAAAGTAAGACAGAAATTTTTTCTTTTTTTTTTTTTTTTTGCGGTACTTGGGCCTCTCACTGTTGTGGCCTCTCCCGCTGTGGAGCACAGGCTCTGGACGTGCAGGCCCAGCGGCCATGGCTCACGGGCCCAGCCGCTCCGCACCATGTGGGATCTTCCCGGACCGGGGCACGAACCCGCGTCCCCTGCATCGGCAGGCAGACTCTCAACCACTGCGCCACCAGGGAAGCCCAGACAGAAATTTTAAGAAGATATTTGATAAGAAAGTTTTGGGACCTTAAATGTTAGTATTTTAGAAATCTGGAAAAATAAGTCAGCTAACCTTCTCCCCTGCTCCTTACCCCAGGAGGCTGACCTGTCCGGGCTTCCTCAGCAGACTCCCTGGACTTCTAGTTGCCAGTGAGGGGTCTGCTAGGGGGTCCCAGAAGGAGGTGTGAGGCCAGGTGTCCATTCCTTTGCCTCCCTCCCTGCCCGGTCACTTTGGGTTGGCTGTGCCTTTTAACCCAATAATTTTCTCAACGAGGGCCTCCCTACATGACTTGCCCCTTCTGGGTTCCAGTCAAATTCCCTCCCTTTGTACTTTCCGATTTGCGTCGTCCCACCATTTCTGACCCGAGACATTGTGCTCTCTCCTACAGTTTCCCTATGGCCAGCTCACCCTTTTGTAAATAGCTCTTTCACTTAAACCTTCCTTGAATTATCCTAATTGTGTACCATTTGTTTGCTGTATATTGTTTATCTCCTTGATCGATTGGATATTTTAAGTATGTCCATATAACTCTCTAATGTATTTTGTAGTCATCTTGAGATAATTTATTAAAATTGGAATAATATGTATATATATTTTAACTGCCTAAAAGGCATCTTTAAAATAAAAGTTTTGCCAGAGAGTTCAGAATCTAACTGTAGAACATAATGGTTAGATGCAGAAGCTCTGGAATGAAATAGTCTGGGTTTTTATTTTAATTCAGTCTTTATTAACTGTGTGACCTTCAGTCACTTAACCTCTCAGGTTCTCAGCGTCCTTATTAGTAAAAGAGGTGTAATAATAATAGGTGACCTAAGAATTGTTATGAAGATTTTAAAAGTTAATATTTACAAAGCATATAAAGCAATGGCAGGCCTGTATTAAGTACTAAGTATTTGCATTATAGACATTATGATTTTATTGAGTGCCTGTTGTGTTCTAGGCAGTATACCAAATCCTTTTTTTGTACTTCATCCCATTTAATCCTCAGGACAATCTTGTGAAGTAGACTTTATAATGTAATTCATAATAGAAGAAATTGGAACTCAGAGTAATTAAGTAACTTGCCCTATCCACATAGTAAGCAGTGAAGTTGAGATTTGAAGGCAGATTGTAGTGTCTTTATTAAATTAAGTTATACACACACGTAATATATATACATATACACACCGATGTTTCTTTACCTACTATATGTAGTGTTGAATAGAACAGTTGTACCTGGCACATCATAGATGCTCAGTATATGATTGTTGCTTCATCTCACTCCTGATTCCAGGTCACTTTCCACTTTACCATACTGCCTCCCATCCTACTTGTAAAGGAGTAAAATGAACTTTTTGGAAGTTCTGTGAGCATTAACTTGAGAGGAGAAGAATGTAATTTATCTCTACTGCTGAACCTCACCTTCCTCACCCACCCCAAGACAATAGAAACATTAAATTAACAACATACTTAACAATATACAAAATTTGGATTTTCCCAAATGTACTAAGCTGTTAACTTGGAAAACCGTGGAGGGCTGTGATTTCTGCAGTGGACTCATGTCAGATAAGGAGATCAAAGGTTATTAGGAGACTAGCCAGATGCCATGGTAAAGAGCTTTGCCTCTTTTTAAAATAACTGATGGATGATGTGAGAACTTCCATTGGAATGCTTTTGAATGTTCTATACGGATGTCATAAATATTAGAAATTTTATCAATGGGTCAAATGGCTTTGAGACAGCAAAACTTCGTTAAAGAACCATTACCTTAAAACATTATCTGACTTTACACAAACATAATTAGAAATTCAATCAGACATTATTGTAAGATTTATCCATACCATCATTATGCCAATCTTCCACATTGAATTTGAAAATATCTTTTGGGTTAAGGACTTTTTTTTAAATTCTAAAATAGTACCTTCTTGTGATAATTCCCAAAGGGTTTAACTGACTTGCAAGTGTCATATAGTTAGTAAGTAGCAGAGAATCGATTTAGACAAAGATCCTTCTATCTCCCAAACCCATGTGCTTTCTTCTATACTATACTGCCTCCAACTTCAGACATGTATATATATATGTGTGTGTACATATCATATTTAATTCTATTAGAATGACTAGCTCTCAAATCCATAAGTTTTGTGGTTGAACATCTGGAGTAGGTATTTATTAGACAAAAGTTGTAAATTTCAAATGCTGGAGAAGGTGTGGAGAAAAGGGAACCCTCCTACACTGTTGGTGGGAATGTAAGTTGATGTAGCCACTGTGGAAAACAGTGTGGAGGTTTGTCAAAAACCTAAAAATAGATTTGCCATATGATCCAGCAGTCCCTCTCCTGGGCGTATATGCAGACAAAACTATAATTTGAAAAGATACAGGCACCCCTGTGTTCATAGCAGCACTAGTTACGATAGCCAAAACATGGAAACAGCCTAAATGTCCACTGACAGATGAATGGATAAAGACGATGTGGTACATACATACAATGGAATATAACTCAGCCATAAAAAGAATGAAATAATGCCATTTGCATCAACATGGATGGACCTAGAGATTATCATACTTAAGCAAAGTAAGTCAGAAAAAGACAGATACCATATGGTATCACTTATATGTGGAATCTAAAATATGACACAAATGAACCTATCTATGATACAGAAACAGACTTACATAGAAAAAAGACTTGTAGTTGCCAAGGGGAGGGGAATAGCGGAGTGTTGGATGGGCAGTTTTGGATTAGCAGATGCAAACTATTATATATAGAATGGATAAACAACAAGGTCCTACTGTATGTCACAGGGAACTATATTCAATATCCTGTAATAAACCATAATGGAAAAGAATATATATATGTGTGTGAGTGTGTGTGTGTATAACTGAATCACTTTGCTGTACACCAGAAACTAACACAACATTGTAAATCAACTATACTTCAATAAAATAAAGTTATAAATTTCATTATTTACTTGCCACTTCCCCTTAGAATAGACTGTCCCTATCTATCTATCTGTCTATCTGTCTATCTATCTATCAAGATTTGCCTTTAGTCTAAAGGCTTATAGATGATTTGACAAGGTGATGCCCAGCTTTTTGTGATGTTAGATATTTATCTTAGTAAACAGGAAGAAAAAAAGTAAATTTTGTTTTCTAGCTTCTAAGTTATCTCATTGAAAAATGTCTTTGGAATCTACACTTTATTTTCAGTTTCTCAATGAAATATGTTTATTCTAACTTCTGGAACAGCAGTATTATTATAGTTGTGAAACTCTTATTCTTTGACTTCTGACTTTGTTTTAATTGGCTTTATTTTTCAACAAAAATCAACATGTATAATATTGAATTCTTTTTGTTCCATATGGTTATTATTGACACTATTCTTAATCTTCAGTGCAATCATGTAATCTTGCTATCTTACTGCACCTTTTTTTTGGGGGAACAGGGGCTGATTCAACTATGTTTCCAAAAGAGACCAATGATTGATTTCAGCTTCTGGCCCCGTAAGATACTTGAACAATGGATGAGAAAACTTCTTTTGTTCTCTTCCCAATTCTCTCCAGAAATGGTACATCTGACCTTGAGGCTGGAGCCTGCCTTCCTGGCCACCTTCAAGTCTAATTTCGAGTGCTGACAGAATTACGTAATAGTTGCCAAAACTATGTGAAATTATGGACTTAACAAGTCATTTGTCATAAATAGAGGATAAGTGGGAGCCTCAGTAACAAGTGGGAAGGCAGGAGCCCTTTGTCTTCTGAGCTGTGACCCAGACAGTGGTTGGATTGCTTACAATCATGAATATTGAAGAGTTTTTTACAGTGATCCGGGACCCTCTGCTCAGTTCCAAGTAGGCAGCATTATCCCTTTGAGGGATGAAAACATTTGATAATTTCTCAGTGATAACCTTAGCATTTTATGGTGAGAAAGTGCAAATTTTTTTAGATTTATTATACATTGTTGTTTTAGAATGTTTTAATATATATTCTTTTTCTTTTAGGATCATTTGTGTCTTCCTCAGAGACCTTGTCTTACCTTGAGATATTTAGTTCATTTTTGGAAAGTCAGAAAGTACTCCTGAGGAACGATTTTATTAGAAAAGCAAACCATTTGATCATATCTCTAAAGATGTGGCAGAAAATGGATGTTTCTTCCAGGGAGAAGGGCATTGTATAAATGAACCCATCCACATTAGACAGAACATTTCATATCATTACTTTTCAAATATTAAACTACTAATTGTTGGCAGATCTCTGTGTCAATGTATAAACAATTAGCCAAATATTAGAGTCCCAGACAGTAAAAGAAATTACCTGGATCAGAAAGAATTCAGACTGGGAGCATATAAAACTTTTAGTGACTGTGCCCCTCACGACAGTGGTTGCTTCAGGCACTAAATGGTGCTGCTTCCCATGCAAGCAGCAAGGCATAGTGTTGAAGTAGGTAGACTCAAGATCCCCGGTCACCTGGGTTCGAATCCTAGCCGTGTCACCTGAGACTACGTGTCCTTGGATAAGTTACTTATCCTCCTTGTAACTCAGTTTACCCATATTTAAATAAGGGGTAGTAATATTACTTACCTCAGGAGAATGTTGTTTTTTTTTTTTTTCTTCTATACGCAGGCCTCTCACTGTTGTGGCCTCTCCCGTTGCGGAGCACAGGCTCCGGATGCGCAGGCCCAGCGGCCATGGCTCACGGGCCCAGCCGCTCCGCGGCATGTAGGATCTTCCCAGACCGGGGCACGAACCCGTGTCCCCTGCATCGGCAGGCGGACTCTCAACCACTGCACCACCAGGGAAGCCCTCAGGAGAATGTTTTAAAGATTAAATTGGTTATCATGAAGTGCTTAGGACTAAATTTTACACAAAATAAATGTTGTGTGAATGTTGGGTAGGTTCATACCATATCATCAATCTACTTACAATGGTTATAGGTCTACTATGTTCACAGATACTGTACTACAGGATGGTCTCTGCCTATAAGGGATGTTTTGTCAGGACAGATTGATGCCATTCAGTATAGAGAAGTTGAAGTTGGATATATGCTCTTGGAGGTAGTGATGTAAAAATTTAAACTTAATTTTAACTAGAAAATTTTAAATGGTCACTTTTTGTTGTAAACTCCCTAAGGGCATAGACTGCCCATTATGTATATACTTCACAGGGCATAACAGAGGGTTAGATATAATGGTAGGGAGCAATTAATAGTTACTTCTAAAAATGAATTAAATTTTAGTCATAGACATATCAAGCTACCTTATTTTGTTTTATAAGTAGAGTAAATATAGCCCCTGGAATGCACACATGACCCTTGAGTCTCACACGTTTCACTGTTGCTATAGAGCAGGTTATAGGGGACTCGTTAAAAACTAAAACCAAAATGCTCCATGTACTCTGTCTAGAACTAGAATAAAATGTGAATAGTTTGTGCATGAGTCACATTTAAATAATCTATATTTATAAAATAATATCTTAAGAATTATGATTCTACCAAGTTTCAGTATAAGCAGCTGCATATTCACTTAACTAACAGCAGTAAAACAAAAATAAAATTTCGATTATTTTAAAAGATAGACAAAATAAATTTTAAATGGAAGCAATTTACTCTTAAGACTCAAACTTAAAAATTCTACTTTTGTAAAATGTTATCTGAGTTGTAATTCTCTCAAGCTTCCATTTGAGTAATGGTCTAATCACTTAACAGCAATGATGCTAAAAGATAGAGAAAGCAAACTTTCTTTAGAAAAGAAACAAAAAGAGTTTTGCTGTGGTACAGGATCTTCAGAAGTTGGCTTAATGGAGGATTATTCTACTTTCAGGATGTGGGGATGGGAAATATCTAGTTCTTGGTGTAGACATTTCTCATGGCTAATGGAAAATGTGCTAGGCTAGGGGCATCTCTTAATGATGAGTATTCTTCAGGATGTCCATACTCACCTTGCACAAAATGCCCCCTGGAGCTCTTCAACATCTGACTAGAGGACGCGGTAGAGAAAGAAAGGCTCACCCTGAATCAGGTGTGCATAAATGGCCAGGCTCCTCTTTAGCGTCATTTGTACTGGATTCCATTTTTGAGCATGCGTAATCCTATGGCATGTTAGCAAAAGAAGGCATAGTAAATTTTTAAGTTCTGCTGGTCCAGAGTGAGTCTGCCAAGTTAGACACAAGAGGATAAATTGCATATGGCTTTTGTAGAGAAATTATTGGAAAAGTACAACAAATTGATGGAGGGAACATTCTATGATTTTGATCCCATGGAGGTGACATTTGGTCCACAGAGGATACATTTAGATACTTGATCCCTCAGCCATTACAGCTTAATGCTCTTGCTTTCTTGGTGATCTGATAATCTAGTAGATAACTTGGTGGTCCTCTCAGACTTTTGACATATGCCCCACTTTAAACGTTGTGGCATAACTGTAAGAAGCCCCTTTTCATCTAACAGATTAATTTTAAGATCTGCCTCATTGAGTGTTTTTCCTCTCTCATATGTATTTTTTTTTCTTAATTCTTGAGTTTTCTCTTGGCCAATAGAGTTTCTGACCAATTATTATGAGCTTTGTTCCTCATGGGAAATCATTTGGCTTTAGAAAGAACAAATGCTTCTTTCTACTTTTTCTATAAGAAGTTTTGCTTATTTTCTGTAGGTGTGCAGCTGTGCACAGTTATGACTGATTGTTTCATCTACTTTGGACAGTTTCTCCTCTGTCGTTAGGGGTTGAATTCTCCATTAAATGAACATTCCAGTATATTTTATTTCATTTTCTCAATGAAGGTCAGAAATGACTAAGTTTTTGAAGGTTTCAAGTATCACTTTCAAGTTATGTATTTTCTGTCTTCAATGAAGTCAGTTCTCACTTTGGATAATTTATTTTGATCTGTTAATTCCTTATATGTAATAGAAACATGTTTGTGGAGGTGAAAACTATAGAAGAAAATAGTTTCAGTAAATTCTGATATTTTCAAAGAGAAACTTTGGAACTTATAGAGCCTTTCTAAATCAGCTTAATTTTTTTCAAGAAGACATTTTATATAAATATAGCTGAAGATACTTTCTCAAATGTAAACAAGACTTGGATAATTTTCCCAATGTCTGTTGTGTAAGTTTTTCCTTCCTATTTTGCAAAGCAGTTGATTGTTAGGAAATCAGTCTCAAATGATTTAAGTTTGTATGCCTTTCTGAAATAGCTCTGTGCCTGAGTATGGCAAAAGGCTTTAATATCTTTGTTAGCAATCTTACTGTCAATTGATCTGCTTTATTCAATTAAATAGTGGCAATCTCATTATGTATAGCTACATCTGCTGTGAAAACCCAAGTAGTATTGCTTATCAAAGCTTAGAATTGCCATAAGATTAACTTCTTGCTTCTCTTCAAATATGATGAAATATGGCAACAATAAAACACTCTTGTAAAATGATCGTTTTTTCTACTGTATTTCATTATGGAGAAGAAAAATTTTAAAGACATTTTTAAAAGCCTATAATATATTTCACCTAAATAAATCCCTCTATTCAGATATGTATATACAGCATATGTATTTATGTATAAGCAGAGTTTTGTTTATGTCTGTGTATACAGTATCCTTACCTCTTTTCATTATAGGCTAGAACGCAAATCTAGGAAATTCTCTAAAGGGGATTATCTTTTAACATATTTGAGTCAATTTTAGGAAAATAAACCACAAAACTTGATTAAATTACCAACTTTATTTGGTTTTGTTTATTTTTAATGAATTCTTTTGTGATTTTTGTCTGGATAAAATTCAGGCTATATACTGTATCTTTTGGAACATACCCATCAACAAATTGCAAACTTCTGTAACTTCCACCATTTTGGAATTATCTTCTTTTGTTAAACTTTTTTCAAAAATTACAGAAAAATCAAGAAAATATCATCTAACATGGACTTCATATAACTTTTGTACTTCTATTTCTTAGTGCAAATAGATCTGGGAACAAATAGATTCCCAGTGTAAACCAAAGTATTTTTTATTAAAAACTTGTGTTTCTGTTAGTTTGAGGTCTTATCTGTTTACTCACTACTATTTTCCCAGACTCTGGAATAATGTATATGAGTAAAAGAATAAATACTAGATCTTTATAAAATTATAGTAGTGGTAGGCTTTTGAGTTGTCATTGCCATTGTCAGCATCCTCATAAGCATCTATTGTTGAATAGTATTTTATATTCACCATATGCCTTTGTGTACAAGATGGCCCTTATAAAAAACATATGAGATGTGAAAAAAAAAACCACTCAGAATGTGTCTGTTATACTGATGATGATGCTAGTTAACAGATGGCATAATGAGGCCAGTACTTCTGAGCTGTGATTCACTACACTATTCATTATACTGCCTCTCAACAGATATCTGCTCTAGCAGTAATCATATGAAACATAACATCTAATATATTTCCAGGGGAGAGGTATTGTTGACATTCTCTTTATGGTATATTCCAATATAAAACCATCCTCAGTGATCAACAATTTATAATTTAACCAAATTATTTGACTGAGACTTAAGTCCATTTCTCCATAAAAGAACTCATGCACTATGACAGAAAATGCATTATATTTTCCACATAACGTATTTTTTTAATTAATTTTATTTCTGGCTGCGTTGGGTCTTCGTTGCTGTGCGCAGGCTTTCTCTAGTTGGGGTGAGCAGAGGCTACTCTTCATTGCGGTGCACTTGCAGTGGCTTTTCTTGTTGCAGAGCATGGGCTCTAGGCGCACAGGCTTCAGTAGTTGTGGCACGCAGGCTCAGTGGCTGTGGCTCGCAGGCTCTGGAGCGCAGGCTCAGTAGTTGTGGCGCACAGGCTTAGTTGCTCCAAGCATGTGGGATCTTCCCGGACTAGGGCTCGAGCCCATGTCTCCTGCATTGGCAGGTGGATTCTTAACCATTGTGCCACCAGGGAAGGCCCGATAATCTTTTATATATATTTAAAACACTTAAAAATAATTTCTTAGCTTTTTCCTCTCCTTTGGTATTTAATATTCCTCTTTTCTTTAATACTTTTTATAGGACATCCATTAATTTCTTGCAGTAATTTTTATTCCATTCAATGAGCTACCTTTTGTTTTTCCATTTTATTCTATGTTCAGTATTTGTATCTCCAATTCATTATACACACTTTTTTTCACTGCATTTAGCACTATTTTATATTCAGAATCTTAATTGACTTTGTACAGCATGCAGAGAAACATAACTTATCCTGGTGTTAAAACCTTAAGTGATCTAATTAAACGTGACTAAATTTTTCTAAGGTCCGTGGTATCTAGTCACTTGTAATTTTGTTGAAACATATATCTGTATTGCAAGAAATATTAGCTGGTGTGAATGTGAGAACAGCACCCAAAATGGTGCAGTTTTGTATCCACTATACCCAAGTGTACTGTGGAGGTTTTCAAATTTTAGGATCTCAGGACACCTTTACACTTTTAAAAATTATTGAGGCCCTCAAAAAAACTTCTGCTTAAGTGGGTTTTATCTATAGATACTTATTGTTGTAAAAATTAAAAATGAGAAGTTTTAAACTATTAATTCATTTAAATTAACAACAATAAACCCATTCTATGTTAATATGAAAACATACTTTCATGAAAAATAACAATTTTCTAAAAAAAAAATTAGTGAGAAGTGTGGCACTGTTTCACATACTTGCAAATCTCTTTAATGTTTTGCTTAATAGAAAATACAGCTGGATCATCATTTCCATTTCTGTATTTAGTTGTATAGCATTCAGCACATAGTCTTTGGAAAATTCTACTGCACACTTGTGAAAGAATGAGAGTGAAAAAGAAAAATATCTTCTGAATGTTATGATGATTATTGTTTTAATTTCGTAGTCCCTCCTGCAAGAGTCTCATACCCCCTGGAAGGTCTTGAGAACACACTTTAAGAAATGCTAGCACAGTAAAAGCTTAGGCTTTGAGGCCCTGTGCCTTTATGTACAGACAAACTTTACTTCTTAGTTTTGTGATCCTGGGTGAGTTATTAAACTTCTTATGTCTCAGTGTGCTCTTCTCTAAAATGGAATTAATAATAATATCTCTCTCGTAGAGTGTCTTGAGGATTAAATGAATTAACACTGTTGCAATTACAACAGTACCTAACACTGGGAATAGTCAACTCTGTGATGAGGGCAGTGCACTTTTCTGTGCTTGGGGGCTCCTTCCTCTATCCCTGGCTTTCAATGTCTTTCCTTATCCAGATTAATATTTCTTTGTTTTAAAGAGAGAAAAATACGGCGTATCTTTTAATTTCATCAAGTCTTTTGTCAGTGTTATCCTTTGATATTCATTTAAGTATATAGAAACTATCCATAGGGATTCCAGTGTGTATGTGAAGAAAATAAGAGCAAGTTCCAAACTTTTTTATTACCATATAAATTTTTATTCATTCTATTCATATGCACCAGTCTTCATTCATCACAAACCTACTGTGCATATGCCAGGCACTCTACTAAACTCTGCTATGTAATCTTGAAATCTAGTGGAAGAGGGCATACATTAAACCAGTAACAACAAACTTAAATGTGTGAATAAAAAATGTGAGAAGATTTTGAAATACTTTTTCTCATGGCTTTTTATGCTTTGGATGTTATTATCATTATTTGTAATTGAGATAGAATAGGTATGTAACATTATATTAGCTTCAGATGTACAACTTAATGATTCAATATATCTGTATATTGTGACATGATCACCACACTAAGTCTAGTTAACATCGTCACCACACACAGTTACACAATTTTTCTTGTGATAAGAACTTTAACAATCTACTCTCCTAACAACTTTCAAATATACAGTACAGTATTATTAACTATAGTCATCATGCTCTACATTACATCCCCAGGACTTATTTATTTTATAACTAGAAGTTTGTCCCTTTTAACCACCTTCACCCATTTGCCCACCTCCCACTCCCTGCCTCTGGCAGTCACCAATCTGTTCTTTGTAGCTATGTCTTCTTCTTCTTCTTCTTCTCCTCCTCCTCCTCCTCCCCCCCTCCCCCTCCCCTCCCCTCTTCCCCCTTCCCTCCCCCTCCTCCTCCTCCTCCCCCTCCCCCTCCTCCTCCTCCCCCTCCCCCTCCCCCTCCTCCTCCTCCCCCCTCTTCCTCCCCCTCCTCCTCCTCCTCCTCCCCCTCCCCCGCCCCTCCTCCTCCCCTCCCCCTCCCCCTCCCCCTCTTCCTCCTCCTTCTTCTTCATTCCATGTGTAAGTAGGATCATATGGTATTTATCATTCTTATGTCTGACTCGTTTCACTTAGCATAGTGCCTTCAGGGTCCATCCATGTTGTTGCAGGTGGCGGGATTTCTGCCTTTTATGGCTGCACAATATTCCGTTGTGTATCACATTTCCTTTTGGATATTATCTTTAGCACATATTATATGCCTTCATTTTTATTAGTATTTTTGCCTTCACTTTGTTATCTGTATAATAATCAGTAAGAAATTATTGTGCATAAAGGAAATCATGAAAAGAGCACTAGTTGATCTGGGTTCTGGTTTCAGGTTTGGCGCTAATTAGCAATATTATTTAAATAAGATATTACAATTTTAGTCTCACGTTTCCCAGTTGCAAAATTAGGTAGTTGTCTAAATCCCAGAACTAATATTGTCTTTGCTGTTTTTGAGTAGGTAATCTTTACATCAATTTTCACATGAAAGATGGAATTATTCTATTACAGCATTTTAATTTTATTGCATTTGTTTATTTCAACCTATCAACCCATGAGAGTAGTTATTTTGAAGGCAGGTCCCTGAGTCCTTTACGTCTTGTGTTCCCAGAATACTCAGTGCATGCTTTGTTTAATGTTGAATATACTTTAAAACAGTATTTGTGATGGCAAATATTCCAAGATAACTTTTCATTGTATTTCCTGGCATGCCAAACTGAGACATAGGGCTGAAAGTATTTTTCAGGTACGTTGAAAAGAATTATGAGTGTTTCTACAAAGATTAAATTTTAAGGAACAAGGTCTATACTTGTTTGGACTTTTCACATGTGGAACAGTTATCACGTCTTTAATGTTATTTGTGTCCAGAGGATGGCACCAGTAACTCAAATAAAACCCCTTCTGTGGCTAAATTTATTTACAAAGAGCCCACATTTAAAAATAAGCAGATGTCATAAAAATCCAAGAGAATATTACACAATTTTTCAGATCTATACAGTTAAATGCAAAATAAAATAGTTTAAGAAGTGTTTATCTTTCTAAAAATGTCTTCAAATTTTCAGTTTGTAATTCATTGCAATTAGTCTAGGAAAGTAAAGACTACATAGAAAAAAAGAAACAAACACAAACTGGGGGATTATTTCAGCAGAAAAGCCTCCCCCAAGGTCAGGATGTGTTCCAAGATGATTTTTCAGATCTTCCCTGCAAAATTTCTAAAAACAATCACAAAAGGAATAAAGACCATTCAGTTTCTCCCTTTCCTAAGTTGTCCTTTGTCTTCCTTTAACTTTGGTAGCTCACTGATTGTTTACAACTATGAAAGAGATAGGCGTTAAGTATTGCTGAAAATTAGAAAAGGAAAGCAAGGGACAACCAATTCGTCCAAAATTTAACTTGAGGAAATTAATGTTGTTCAGAGTTTTCTTGGCATTGAAAGCTTTGATTCATTATCATAACATCCTCCTTCCTGAATATTGTTATGTTCTTTTTCCCAGTGGAGCGATCAACAGTTTTTCTTTTCTTTTAAATTTAAAAATGAAAAATGTTTACTCACAATTTCTCAAAATGTCATTTGTTTTCCTTTGATTTTTAAAAAAATCCCTTTACTGCCTTTCTTTATGCGAAACTAGACTATCTAAGATGTTAACTATTTATAACTTTAACTATTGTAGGTTTATCATTTCCTTTATTTGAAACTTTATTCTTTATCCAAACTTAATGAATTTTATTAGCTGATTAAAATTAACAACTCATGTAAAAGAAAGTAGGATTTCTTAATATGTTATGAGAGGTATGATAGTGTATTATACTAACATGTTATGGTAACTATTCTCACTTTATCTAATTTGATCAAATTAATGATTTGGGGGAAGCACATAAACATTATTGCCCTTAAATAGATCTTTAATACACACTACTTAACAGATTTAAGAAATACTCTGAGAAGCTATTTGTGTATAGAGATTTTATGGTTCTAGCATGCTTTTGATGAAATAATGTAATTATTAAGGATTAACATCTAAAAGATATGACAGAATTTTGTTAATTTTTAAATTGTATAATTTAATAATGATGTTCTAAAAAAGGAATAATGTAGGGCTTCCCTGGTGGCACAGTGGTTGAGTCCGCCTGCCGATGCAGGGGACACGGGTTCGTGCCCCTGTCCAGGAAGATCCCACATGCCGTGGAGCGGCTGGGCCCGTGAGCCGCGGCCGCTGAGCCTGCGCGTCCGGAGCCTGTGCTCCGCAACGGGAGAGGCCACAACAGTGAGAGGCCCACACACCGCAAAAAAAAAAAAAAAGGAATAGTGTAGCCTGTCATGACTTCCCTAAATTTCTGAGGAAAGCACTCTTTCTCCTTACCCACTCTGACTCAGTGACTCATCCATTTTCACTTCCACCCCTGGTGTCATCATCCTAAGTAAAGAAAGAACGAAGGAAATGAAAATCAAGGAGAGTCTTAGCATAGGACTAGGAACGACATAATCTGATATTGAAAATTAAATCAAAATAGGCTGTGAGTCGATGCAGTCATCTGTATGACATTCAGTTACAGACTGTACGATAATTATCTTGTCATCTGAAGAAGAATTTACTGACGATAGGTGCTTTAAAGCAGTTTGGTCTCTATTTTGATATCACGTGCTCTGTCATATTCATCCATACAGGCATATAAGCTTTATACTTGCCTTTTGAATCTTGGGTTTTTCTATTAACTTTTTTCAGCTTTGATTTGTTGTAAAAATAGACATAATCAGTGGGTCCAGTGCTTTAAAGGATCAGGATGGAGCTCAGAAAAAGAGGACCTTCCTTTACTCTGTCTTACACTCTCCTATGTGTGTTTAATGGTAAAGTGTGAAATGAGGATTCAGTGTGTCTGCTACATGCGAGCAGTTACCTAGAGGTGGAGCAGTTATAGAAAGAAGAGGGATGGTTGGCAGGAGCTGGAAATAGCATTGGGAAATGTGAGTAGAGCTGATACAAATTTTTCAGGCTAAATAGAATTCTGGTGGTTGAATGTTTTTTCAAACTATTTTAAAAGTTGATTTACATTGTTTCCTGGAGTAAATTCTACCCCCATTCCATCTCCTCCTTAGGTGTCTTAACAATTATTTTTCTTCCTTGCACTATTTGATCTGTTAAGAAGCAATAGTAAGGCTTTTCTGATTTTACTAACAATGTTTAGTCACGTGAACTAAAATTGTTTTACATTTCTCTTTTTTAAAAGCAAGTGAGTTATTTCAATACAGAGGACGTACCTTCAAATAATAATTGAAAAAAAAAAAACCTTACTGTCTGAGGTATGCTACATTTGCACAAAAAATCTTGGGCAGGAAGTAAAAATTGGATCCATTTAAAAAGAGTCTTTGCTTAGAGGCACATCCCATCAAATGGAGCTGTTTTATAGTCTACCTTGTATTTCACTGCTTGCGAACTCTGTGAGCAAACAGAATTTGTTCACAGGGTGAAACACATATTTATGGTCCTGAATAAACTGCTCAGATTCAAAAACTATTTGTGTGACAGTGCTAGACACAGGAATGCTGGAGCCAAATGGGATGTTTGTAGCCTATATTTGCATATCAATGCCCAGACTCCCCTTTAGGAATACTGCTGCTTCGTGACAATGCTGTTGTCTGAGGTCTGGGGCAAAGAAAACCCATAAAAGTTTGGACTCACTTTTCAATGCCCTCAATTCTTTTCTTGTGCTTTGGAAAACTGTGAAACAGGGTCACCAAGTTCCATTCTCCATAGTTTTATTATGTTTTCAATGAAGCGATTGAACCTGCACAGAACCCAGACAGACAGACATCACAAGGCCACTTTGTGGAAAGCAGCTTCTTTAGAACGTGGAGTGGACGCTGAAGCTGGTCTTGTGAGTTACATGGGTTTGGGGCCAGTGCACTGTTTAAAGAACCAAAGGGAACCAAACCCTTAAGCAAAATACTTAGAACCCTTTTGCCTGCAGAAAAAGTATAAAATAAAGGGTTCTTTTAGCCACTGAGAAGTCAACCTAAGAATGTAATAGCTATTTGGAAAGAAGGTCATGGACACTGAGGGAATTTTGTAAGGTGACGTCATTTTCTACCTGGCTGGCAACCTGGCTGTCATCAGTCCTTACCTTCGAAATGGAATCACACAGAACCCATTCATAGTTTTGCTGAGGTTTTACTTGGAGAAAGTTATTTATTTTTTTTGTCTGACAACACTTTGGGCTTCCTGATGGGAATTTTAGTAAGTTTTACTTTTTATTTTAGAATGTAGTTGATTTGGTTAATTGCAAACTCCACAGAAGCAAGGATAGAAAGAAAGATATGTTTTCATATTACTGCCTTTACCTACTACTACGTATTTGAAAACATTTTGTGAGAGTGCTATGACTGGAAATGTCAGGTTCAGCAGGATTTCTTCTTCATGGTTTGACTTGTGATAAATTTTTCCACACAACTACACTGCATTGTGTTCTCAAACATTCTTTCTTGAGCCCAGTTCACTTTATCATACATATTGTTTTGTTTTTTGATTTTGTCGTTAATTTGCCTTTTCTATGTACTCCAGACCTGTTTCTCCTGAATATTCTTTTATAGCTATCTCAAGAATGACTTAACCCTCTAAAATTGTCTTGAATACAGAAAGTGCTGCTAACAATATTTCATTTGCTTTGTCCAGAGCTCTGAACCGTTTCCTGATTTACTTCCGTTACCTATCTTACTACTACTTCTCAGCTTCAAAGGAAGAAAGCCAAAAACCTCTTTGATAAAAGTAGCTCTTCTGCTTTCTAGTCACATCTTTATCTGGTACCAAAGAAATGTCAGCACCCTTGCAATGGCTTCACTATCCTCAATTTTTACATAAAATTTGCTATTGTAGACCCTTCTCTGTTTTCTTATTTTCTTTTCTGATATCACCCCTCTCTTCCACCTCTTCTCAAAATGTACATACAACCCTATTCCTTTCTTTCTAAATTTCATTTCTCAATGTTTTTAACTACTTTTAGGTCTTCACCTACATCAACTATATGTAGATAACTCCAAAAATGATCATTTTTGACCCATATTTTATTTTAATAAGTAAGCTGTTCATTTGATATTCCCATTGGTTGTTATACTTATCACAAACTTGGTAGGTCTAAAACTAAATACTGTAGTTCTTTTCCTGTGGTGGTTTTATTTTCCTATTTCCCCAAATTCGTTGACACTCTTTTTTTCAAAAGAATGTGTGCTGATTTTAATAATCTCTTCTAATGAATAGAACGTGGCAGAAGTGACATGTGTGAGTTCTGAGGCTAGGTCATAAAAGACTTCTGCCTCGCTTCTCCTTATGTCACTCACTCTGGGAGGAACCAGCCACCTTATTGTAAGGACAGCCTTCACAATCCATGTGGAGAGGAGCAGAGGCCTTCCAGGCAAAGCTGCAGCCATGTGCCGGCCATGTGTGAGGGCGGGCTTGGAAGTGGCTCTTCCAGCTTCACTCAGACCTTTAGATGGCAGCCCCAGCTGACGTCTGTCCCACTGACTGCAACCACATGAGAGACCCTGAGCCAGAACCGCTAAGCTAAGTGGTTCCTGAGTTCCCAGTTCATAGGGACTGCCTGAGATTATAAATATTGCTATTTTATGTCACAGAGTTCGGGGTAATTGGTTATGCAGCTATTTCACCACTCTTCCAACATTCACTTATTTTCCTCTATCTGAAGAAAATTTAAGTCTCATGGATGGATTCTTACTTTGAAGTGTTTTTTTTTTTAAATACATTTATTTATTTATTTTTGGCTGTGTTGCGTCTTCGTTTCTGTGTGAGGGCTTTCTCCAGTTGCGGCGAGCGGGGGCCACTCTTCATCGCGGTGCGCGGGCCTCTCACTGTCGCAGCCTCTCTTGTTGCGGAACACAGGCTCCAGACGCGCAGGCTCAGTAGTTGTGGCTCACGGGCCTAGCCGCTCCATGGAATGTGGGATCCTCCCAGACCAGGACTCGAACCCGTGTCCCCTGCATCGGCAGGCGGACTCTCAACCACTGCACCACCAGGGAAGCCCGGCCGGTGGATTCTTAACCACTGCGCCACCAGGGAAGCCCCCCTGAAGTGATTTTGGTATCTGTCCCTTCTTTGAAATATGATTGTCATATCACCCCCAATTTAGCTCAAACTTTCACCTCCCCGATGGCTGAAATGTTTAGCCTTTTAACCAGCCTCCCTGACTCCCTTCTTTCAATGTCTATAACACACCTATAGAAGATTATTTGTCTCTTAAATACATGGATTCCATACATTTCCACTGCTCAAAAAAAGTTATACAGTTTTCCCATTTGTCTTCAAAATAAAACCTTGTATTGTTAGTGTAGTGTATTAGATTCTTATTCAAGGCTACTATTCACTTTTCAGCATCCCCCTTGATTTTTCTTTGATCTTATTTATTTATTTGCGGTACTCGGGCCTCTCACTGTTGTGGCCTCTCCCGTTGCGGAGCAGAGGCTCCGGACGCGCAGGCTCAGCGGCCATGACTCATGGGCCCAGCCGCTCCGCGGCATGTGGGATCTTCCCGGAGCGGGGCACGAACCCGTGTCCCCTGCATTGGCAGGCGGACTCTCAACCACTGCGCCACCTGGGAAGCCCTCTTTGATCTTATTTTGAGACTTGCTTTGACCTCCTGGTAGGCAGAATATACTTTCCACCCCTTGATTTGGAGCTTGGCCTCTGACCTCAGCTTCTTACCTCAATTCTGCATTACTTTTGTCATTAACTCTCTGAGGATAAGAACAATACCTTAGTATCCCCTGCCATATTTTATTTGTATAGTAGATCCTCCAATATTTCATAGGCTCACAGTGGGTTTAAAAGTGGAAGCAGGGCTTCCCTGGTGGCGCAGTGGTTGAGAGTCTGCCTGCTGCTGCAGGGGACACGGGTTCGTGCCCCGGTCCGGGAAGATCCCACATGCCGCGGAGCGGCTGGGCCCCTGAGCTATGGCTGCTGAGCCTGTGAGTCCGGAGCCTGTGCTCCGCAACAGAAGAGGCCACAACAGTGAGAGGACCGTATACTGCAAAAAAAAAAAAAAAAAGGAAGCAGTCTATGCTGTCAACCTATCTTCCCACTTTAAAGTGGAACAGCTCAGATCCAGAGGGGTCCAAAGTCTCAGCAAAGATGGCTCTGCAGTTAGTGAAGAGCAGAGCCTGGAATTCAGGACCTACTGCCAGCCTCTCAGATACAGTATTTCCATCACTTCACTGGGGGACATGGCAATTGAATGTATCACCCTCACTGCTATTACCATATCTTTTTTTTTTTTTTTTTTTTTTTTTTTTTTTTTTTTTTTGCGGTACGCGGGCCTCTCACTGTTGTGGCCTCTCCCGTTGCGGAGCACAGGCTCCGGACACACAGGCCCAGCGGCCATGGCTCACGGGCCCAGCTGCTCTGCGGCATGTGGGATCCTCCCGGACCGGGGCACGAACCAGCGTCCCCTGCATCGGCAGGCGGACTCTCAACCACTGTGCCACCAGGGAAGCCCCACCATATCTTATTTTTAATAATGTTGTATGATGGAACTCAAATGCCACAGAAAGTGAATATTTGAAACTAGATTCTAATTAGAGTAAGAAAAATGGATACCACATGATATACCAAAAAAGAAATAGAAATCTAGGATTCCCAAGGAATGTGACAAAGCAAACATATTGAACAAACATGTTGTTTTGCTTCTTATTGATTAATTAAGTGAAAAAAGTTTAAATGTTATGTTTTTGTGTGTGAGAGTAAAAAATGTGAACATATTTATGTGATTAATCTAATTGTACATACTGTGCTTGTCATTATTTTCCAGAAAGGAAACCCAAACTCAGGGGGCTCAAGGACATGTCCAAGGCACATACATCTGTTCGTCCATCTATCAAATCAGACTTTGCAGTGGTTTGCTGCTCTGTGGTAGGTACACAATGTGTAAATGACTGGAGTTGGAATGGAAACCATTGAAACTACCCCTGTAAGAATGACAGGATCTTTTGCTATTATCAAGAGCTATTTTAAATGCTAAAGCAGAAGGATGGCAACTGGTGGCCTTGTTGCTAGTCTCAGTAGAGAAGGAAATGTTTAAATTTACATGAAGCTTCAAATCCATTTCCTCTTGGTAGAGAGATCTGAAATTGATCATCATGGTAACATGTGAAGACCTGCACAGCTGTAGTTGGTGGGGCTTTTGTTTAATGGATAAACAGCACTTACAAGTTGATAGTGCAGTTTCTCATTTTTACTCAGTTATGCATCCAAAATATAGACTAGTCAGCTAGAGAACAACATTTCAGGCTCTTTTTCTCTCTATTTCAAAAGTGAAGGTTGAATCATGTGGATGTGAAACCATCAAAAAACTCCACCTGGGACTTCCCTGGCGGTCCAGTGGTTAAGACTTCACCTTCCAATGCAGGGGTTGTGGGTTCAATCCCTTGTTGGGGAGCTAAGATCCCACGTGCCTCATAGCCAAAAATCCAAAACATAAAACAGAAGCAATATTGTAACAAATGCAATAAAGACTTTAAAAATGGTTTACATCAAAAGCAAAAAACAAACAACAACAAAAAAAACCCACCTGCAGAAAGGCAGCATGACACTGAGAACAGGTTCCAGAAGGGGAAGCAGATCTCTGGGGTCCAGCCGAGATTCATCCCTTGTTGCATTCAGAGGCCCGTAAAGGGTCCCTAAGCCTCATGGAACCCATTTTCCTCATCTGTACGAGGTTCACGATGAAGTCCTTGCTTAACTGCAGACAGTGTGGTGAAAATCACATCTAATAATACCATTTACATTTGTAGGATTTTTTATAGTTCACAAAATCCTTCTTGTTTTTTTTTTTCTCATAAAAATGCAAAGAAGGGGCTTCCCTGGTGGCGCAGTGGTTGAGAGTCCGTCTGCCGATGCAGGGGACACGGGTTCGTGCCCCGGTCCGGGAGGATCCTGCGTGCCGCGGAGCCGCTGGGCCCGTGAGCCATGGCCGCTGAGCCTGAGTGTCCGGAGCCTGTGCTCCGCCAACGGGAGAGGCCACAACAGTGAGAGGCCCGCGTACCGCAAAAAAAAAAAAAAATGCAAAGAATTAAGAGAGGCAGTACTTTATTTTTCCCATTTCAGTGATAGAGAGACTCGGAGGTTTGAATGTGCTCAAGGTAAGGAATTGAGAGTAGAGAGGCCTCGTCCCTGTCATTCAATAGGGCTCTCTGGTTAAAAGTGCAAATGAGTACCATGTACGTGAGGGGGAAGCACTAGGCCATGACAGCTCTGATTTATAAAGTTTGTTGATAATATCAATAATAACTTTGGGCTTCATTTAAAAGTATATAATATAATTTATTTTGTCACTTACCCCAGTTTTGCTATGGGTAGATTACAGAATTTATATACTTCCTTTTCCACGTCCATAAAATGGGGATAAAAGATATGCAATAAATGAGATGCCATGATAGTTAAATCATGTACATGCTTAGAACTTAGCATATGGCAAGGATTCAATAAACATAAGCATTATTATTATTGAAATTGGATAAAGAAAAATTACATTTGTATAGGATGAGTTTTAACCCTGGGAAACCACTTGTAACCTAATTTTCATTTTCTGGTAGTTTCATAAAATTACCTTTACAATCCTGTGACTGTTCCTTGTTTGCTGTGAAGACAGCCTGATGTAGGGGATGGTAGTAGCTCACCAGACTAAGTGCCCAGAAGTTAAATTGCATTTTGTCACTGACTTTTTAACCTGTTCACCTTCCATAATATCCTTGAATTCTTTGTACACAAAATAAGAACACTTGTATTTTTGTTCTTGTCTTATATAAGATTTAGGCAATGATTCATTCAGTCACTAAACGAAGAGGCAATGTGTCAGGAGTTAAAGAAGTAAAGATTAAAAAGAGATAATTCTTGAACTCACAGATTTTTTTTTTTTTGAACTCACAGATTTTAAAATCTAGTAAGGAGAGTTCAATCTGTAAAGAAATGTTCATAAGAAAGTATTATATATACACAAGAATTGAGATGTGTATAAACCATAGCAGTGAAACAGAGGTGGGATTAATGACTCCTTTTCAGTAAAATGGTGTGGAGATAACATCAGAGTAGGTTTCTGAGAGAGATGACATTTGAATTAAGTCTTGAAGAACAAGGATAGAAGGAAGGGCTGTATAGACAAAGGGACCAGCATGTACAACTTTAAAAAGACTTTAAAAATTCACCATTCAAGATCTACACTTCTGGAATTCTGCAGAGATGTATTTATAATGTTTTCTTAAAAATTCATCAAACCAATTCAGAAATTAAAAATAAATCGTGTCATCACTGTAGCGTTATTCACAACAACCAAGACAAGGAAACAACCTGCCTGTCCACTGATGGGTAAATGGATAAAGAAACACACACATGCACAGACACACACACACACACACACACACACACACACACACACACGGGAATATTATTCAGCCACAAAAAAGAAGGAAATCTTGCCATTTGAGACAACATGGATGGACCTTGAGGGCATGATGCTAAGTGAAATAAGTCAGCGAAAGAGAAATACCATATAATCTCATTATATGTGGAATCTTGAAAAAAGAAAACCCATAGAAACAGAGAGTGGACTTGTGGTTGTCAGGGGGAGAGGGGTGATGGAAATTGACAGACGTTGGTCACAGGATACAAATTTTCAGTTATGAGATGAATAAGTTCTAGGGACCTAATGTACAGCATGGTGAATATAGGTAACAATACTGTATTGTTACTTGAAAGTTGCTGTGAGAGTAGAGCTTTACTGTTCTCACTGTAACAACAACAAAACAGCAATTATGTGAGGGGAAGGATGTATGAACTAACCTTACTGTGGTACACACACAATGTATACATACATAAAATCATCACATCATACACCTTAAACTTACACAATGTTATATGTCAGTTATGTCTCAATAAAACAGGAAGAAAAAATAATAAGAAAAATAAATTCAGGCTAGGAGCTGGAGATGCTGCTTTTCTAACAAGCTCCCAGGTGATATCTGTGCTACAGATCCCAGAAACATGATATGAGTAGAAAAGGAAATGAAGACTGCCACTGGAAAGCTGCATCATGAGCTGCTTGGGCCTCTAAAGTGTCCAGTGGATTTTTAATTACATAAGCCTTGTGGCTGACAGGGTCTTGGTGCTCTGGCTGGGTGTCAGGCCTGAGCCTCTGAGGTGGGAGAGCCAAGTTCAGGATATTTGGCCACCAGAGACCTCCCAGCCCCATGTAATATCAAATGACCAAAGCTCTCCCAGACATCTCCATCTCAATGCTAAGACCCAGCTCCACTCAACAACCAGCAAGCTACAGTGCTGGACACCCTATGCCAAACAACTAGCAAGACAGGAGCACAACCCCACCAATTAGCAGAGAGGCTGCCTAAAATCATAATAAGTTCACAGACACCCCAAAACACACCACCAGAAGTGGTCCTGCCACCAGAAAGACAAGACCTAGCCTCATCCACCAGAAAACAGGCACCAGTCCATTCCACCAGGAAGCCTACACAAGCCACTGAACCAACCTTACCCAATGGGGGCAGACACCAAAAACAACGAGAACCACAAACCTGAAGCCTGTGAAAAGGAGACCCCCAAACACAGTAAGTTAAGCAAAATGAAAAGTCAGAGAAACACAGAGCAGATAAAGGAGTAAGGCAAAAACCCACCAGACCTAACAAATGAAGAGGAAACAGGCAGTCTACCTGAAAAAGAATTCAGAGTAATGATATTAAGGATTATCCAAAATCTTGGAAATAGAATGGAGAAAATACAAGAAACATTTAACAAGGACCTAGAAGAACTAAAAAGCAAACAAAAAATGATGAACAACACAATAAATGAAATTAAAAATTCTCTAGAAGGAATCAATAGCAGAATAACTGAGGCAGAAGAATGGACAAGTGACCTGGAAGATAAAATAGTGGAAATAACTACTGCAGAGCAAAATAAAGAAAAAAGAATGAAAAGAATTGAGGACAGTCTCAGAGACCTCTGGGACAATATTAAATGTACCAACATTCAAATATAGGGGTCGCAGAAGAAGAAGAGAAAAAGAAGGGTCAGAGAAAATATTTGAAGACATTACAGTTTAAAACGTCCCTAACATGAGAAAGGAAATGGTCAATCAAGTTCAGGAAGCACAGAGAGTCCCATACAGGGTAAATCCAAGGAGAAACACACCAAGACACACATTAATCAAGCTATCAAAAATTAAATACAAAGAAAAAATATTAAAAGCAGCAAGGGAAAAGCAACAAAAAACATACAAGGGAATCCCCATAAGGTTAACAGCTGATCTTTCAGCAGAAATTCTGCAGGCCAGAAGGGAGTGGCAGGACATATTTAAAGTGATGAAAGGAAAAACCTACAACCCAGATTACTGTACCCAGCAAGGATTTCATTCAGATTCGAGGGAGTAATTAAAACCTTTACAGACAAGCAAAAGCTAAGAGAATTCAGCACCACCAAACCAGCTTTACAACAAATGCTAAAGGAACTTCTCTAGACAGGAAACACAAGAGAAGGAAAAGACCTACAATAACAACCCCAAAACAATTAAGAAAATTATAATAGGAACATACATATCGATAATTACCTTAAACATAAATGGATTAAATGCTCCAACCGAAAGACATAGATTGGCTGAATGGATACAAAAACAAGACCCGTATATATGCTGTCTACAAGAGACCCACTTCAGACCTAGGGACACACAGACTGAAAGTGAGGGGATGGAAAAAGATATTCCATGTGAATGGAAATCAAAGGAAAGCTGGAGTAGCAATTCTCATATCAGACAAAATAGACTTTAAAATAAAGACTATTACAAGAGGCAAAGAAGGGCACTACATAATGATCAAGGGATCAATCCAAGCAGAAGAGATAACAATTGTAAATACTTATGCAGCCAACATAGGAGCACCTCAATACATAAGACAAATGCTAACAGCCATAAAAGGGGAAATTGAAAGTAACACAATAATTGTAGGGGACTTTAACATGCCACTTTCACCAATGGACAGATCATCCAAAATGAAAATAAATAAGGAAACACAAGCTTTAAATGATACATTAAACAAGATAGACTTAATTGATATTTATAGGACATTCCATCCAAAACCAATAGAATACACTTTCTTCTCAAGTGCTTATGGAACATTCTCCAGGATAGATCATATCTTGGGTCACAAATCAAGCCTTGGTAAGTTTAAGAAAATTGAAATTGTGTCAAGTATCTTTCTGACCACAGTGCTATGAGACTAGATATCAATTACAGGAAAAATATCTGTAAAAAATACAAACACATGGGAACTAAACAATACACTACTAAATAACCAAGAGATCACTGAAGAAATCAAAGAGGAAATCAAAAAATACCTAGAAACAAATGGCAATGAAAACACGATAATTCAAAACCTATGGGATGCAGTAAAAGCAGTTCTAAGAGGGAAGTTTATGGCAATACAATCCTACCTCAACAAACAAGAAACATCTCAAAGAAACAATCTAACCTTACAACTAAAGCAATTAGAGAAAGAAGAACAAAAAAAAAGAAAGCCCAAAGTTAGCAGAAGGAAAGAAATCATAAAGATCAGATCAGAAATAAATAAAAAAGAAATGAAGGAAATGATAGCAAAGATCAATAAAACTAAAAGCTGGTTCTTTGAGAAGATAAACAAAATTGATAAACCATTAGCCAGACTCATCAAGAAAAAGACGGAGAAGACTCAAATCAATAGAATTAGAAATGAAAACGGAGAAGTAACAACTGACACTGCAGAAATACAAAGGATCTTGAGAGATTACTACAAGCAACTATATGCTGATAAAATGGACAAGCTGGAAGAAATGGACAAATTCTTAGAAATGCACAACCTTCTGAGACTGAATCAGGAAGAAATAGAAAATATAAACAGACCAATCACAAGTGCTAAAACTGTGATTAAAACTCTTCCAACAGACAAAAGCCCAGGACCAAATGACTTCACAGGTGAATTCTCTCAAACATTTAGAGAAGAGCTAATGCCTATCCTTCTCAAACTCTTCCAAAATATAGCAGAGGGAGGAACACTCCCAAACTCATTCTACGAGACCACCATCACCCTGATACCAAAACCAGACAAAGATCTCACAAAAAAAAGAAAATTACAGGCCAATATCACTGATGAACATAGATGCAAATATCCTCAACAAAATACTAGCAAACAGAGTCCAGCAGCACATTTACAGGATCACACACCATGATCAAGTGGGGTTTATCCCAGGAATGCAAGCCTTCCTCAATATGCACAAATCAATCAATGTGACACACCATATAAACAAACTGAAGGAGAAAAGCCATATGATCATCTCAATAAATGCAGAAAAAGCTTTTGACAAAATTGAACACTCATTTATGATAAAAACCCTCCAGAAAGGAATCATAGAGGGAACTTACCTCAACATAATAAAGGCCATATATGATAAATCTACAGCCAACATCATTCTCAATGGTGAAAAATTGAAACCATTACTATTAAGATTGGAACAAGACAAGGTTGCCCACTGTCACCACTATTATTCAACATAGCTTGGAAGTTTTAGCCAGAGCAATCAGAGAAGGAAAATAAATTAAAAGAATCCAAATCAGAAAAGAAGTAAAACTGTCACTGTTTGCAGATGACATGATACTATATACAGAGAATTCTCAAGATGCTACCAGAAAACTACTGGAGCTAATCAATGAATTTTGTAGCAGGGTACAAAATTAATGCACAGAAATCTCTTGAATTCCTATACACTAATGATGAATATCTGAAAGAGAAATTAAGGAAACACTCCCATTTACCACTGCAACAAAAAGAATAAAATACCTAGGAATAAACCTACCTAGGGAGACAAAAGACCTGTATGCAGAAAACTATGACACTGATGAAAGAAATTAAAGATGATACAAACATATTGGGGGATATACCGTGTTCTTGGATTGGAAGAATCAACATTGTGAAAATGACTATACTTCCCAAAGCAGTCTACAGGTTCAATGCAATCCCTATTAAAAAACCAATGGCATTTTTCACAGAACCAAAAAATTTCACAGTTTGTATGGAAACACAAAGGATCCTGAATAGCCAAAGCAATCTTGAGAAAGAAAAACGAAGCTGGAGGAATCAGGCCCCCGGACTTCAGACTATACTACAAAGCTACAGTAATCAAGACAGTATGGTACTGGCACAAAAACAGAAATATAGATCAATGGAACAGGATAGAAAGCCCAGAGATGAACCCACACACATATTGTCACCTTATCTTTGATAAAGGAGGCAAGAATATAAAATGGAGAAAAGACAGCTTCTTCAATAAGTGGTGCTAAGAAAACTGGACAGCTACATATAAAAGAATGAGATTAGAATTATCTCTAACACCATACACAAAAATAAACTGAAAATGCATTAAAGACCTAAATATAAGACCAGACACTATAAAACTCTTAGAGGAAAACATAGGCAGAACACTCTATGACATAAATCACAGCAAGACCCTTTTTTACCCACCTCCTAGAGAAATGGAAATAAAAACAAAAATAAACAAATGGGACCTAATGAAACTTCAAAGCTTCTGCACAGCAAAGGAAACCATAAATAAGAGGAAAACACACCCCTCAGAATGGGAGAAAATATTTGCAAACAAAGCAACTGACAAAGGATTAATCTCCAAAATTTACAAGCAGCTCATGCAGCTCAATAACAAAAAAACAAACAAACCAATCCAAAAATGGACAGCGACCTAAACAGACATTTCTCCAAAGAAGATATACAGATTGCCAACAAACACATGAAAGGATGCTCAACATCACTAATAATGAGAGAAATGCAAATCAAAGCTACAATGAGGTATTACCTCACAGTGGTCAGAATGGCCATTATCAAAAAATCTACAAACAATAAATGCTAGGGAGGGTGTGGAGAAACGGGAATCCTCTTGCACTTTTAGACGCAATGTAAATTGATATAGCCACTGTGGAGAACAGTATGGAGGTTCCTTAAAAATCTAAAAATAGAATTACCATATGACCCAGCAATCCCACTACTGGGCATATACCCTGAGAAAACCATAATTCAAAAAGAGTCATGTACCAAAATGTTCACTGCAGTTCTATTTACAATAGCCAGGACATAGAACCAACCTAAATGTCTATCGAGAGATGAATGGATGAAGAAGATGTGGCACATATATACCGTGGAATATTACTTAGCCATAAAAAGAAACAAAATTGAGCTATTTGTAGTGAGATGGATGGACCTAGAGACTCATACAGAGTGAAGTAAGTCAGAAAGAGAAAAACAAATACCATATGCTAACACATATATGGAATCTAAAAAAAAAAAAAAAAAATTGTCCTGAAGAACCTAGGGGCAGGACCAGAATAAAGACACAGATGTAGAGAATAGACATGAGGACATGGGGAGGGAGAACGGTAAGCTGGGACAACGTGAAAGAGTGGCATGTACATTTATACACTATCTAATGTAAAATAGATAGCTAGTGGGAAGCAGCTGCATAGCACAGGGAGATCAGCTCAGTCCTCTGTGTCCACCTAGAGGGGTGGGATACGGAGGGTGGGAAGGAGACGCAACAGGGAAGAGATATAGGGATTTATGTGTATGTATAGCTGATTCACTTCGTTATAAAGCAGAAACTAACACACTATAGTAAATCAATTATACACCAATAAAGATGTTAAAAAAAAAACTAAAAAACAAAATGTATTTTTCCAGAGAATGTTAGTATACTGCCAGACCAAATACCGGCAACTTCTCCTAAATAAATAAATTAAATAATTAATTAATTAATTAATTAATTCAGGAAATCAAAAGGAAGGAACAGGGAAACTGAGAAGAGATAAAGTTCAGGGTGATTATTTTACTTAATTATTTTTATTTATGTTATTTGAATTCTGTGTTGAAATGTCCATTAGATTCTGATATTTTTTCCTAAGATACATTTAAAACTATGATCATGACAATTAAAACTAAATAAAAAATGACCTATGTTAGGTAATATGTATATTTAAAAATTAGGGCAATATATTTTGTTGTATAGCAGTTTCCAGCCTGACTGCGGAGAGAAGATGTGTGCACTTGAGTACTCAAACCACACATGCACACATGAATTCTCTGAATACCAAATAACCATTAAAAATAACAGGTGCTTACTGAAGTTTGAAGAGGTAAAATGAGCAAAGGCATCTGGAAAGAGATGGGCTCTATGCTGGGCATTGGAAGATATGATGCATTTCAGTTTCAGTAAAGGGAAAATAGCGGGGTAGAGCCATGCACAAACATACAGTGGTAGAGAAATGCATTGTGTAAAGTATGTTTGATTTATCAAAAAGTATGTTTTATAGAAGCAGTGGAAGAGTCTAGGCCATATTCTGTAGCAGTGGTCTTTAAGTGCTTCAGTGGTACTTATAAATAGTGAGAAATCTGGTTGCTTTTTGAGTAGATGAGCACATGAACTCACCAATTGTTAAGTTCTTTTTAAACATTAACTCTTGGTTGTACCTACGTGTGCATAAGGAACAGGCTATTATAAGTGAAACTTTTAAGAGCCCATTCACCGTTAATTCCAGAAAAATTGTCATATATTTAACTGTTACTGGTTATTAATTCACATGGACTTAATATTATCATATGGCTTTTATACTTTTTAAGGCCCAAGATCGGTGAAGTCAGCATCCATTATGTGTTCTGCACTTATTCAGGGTGAAAACTTCGCAGCATAATTTTTTGGTGACATGGTCAAAATGAAATAAGACAGTCTACAAGCGAAATTATCAGAACTGTATAACCTTCCTTTAATCCTTCCTTCCAAGTATTCAGTGATTTTCTCCTTAGTACCATCATTCAATATACATTCCTGAACTCCTTTTATAGTAGTTAGCTAACTAATTAATTAATTCATGAAAACCCTAGATTAAGTCAGGGACTCAGCTAGGTGCTGAGGATTCAGAGCTGAATCAGGCTTGACCTCAAAAAGACAAGTACCTGGATAAAAGCATAGGATAGATGTACTGTGTTCATGGAAGAATGAATGAGGGAATGGCTCTTCTACCATGTTTTTCTGTCATGACTTCATTATGGGTGAGGTAATTGGTAGAGTCATCTCAGACGCCTTCCTGACTTCTAAAGTTACTTATCTGCAGTCTGAAGGGGCTACTTCATTCTGTCATCTCAGCGTGGCAAAATCATAGCCATTTCTCAGCAAACTATCCATTTGCGCTCACTCCGAGGATCTTTGCCATCAAATCTTTCCACTCCAAGGTGGTATCCTCCATTGGAGAGAGATGATAATAACTGCAGAAAAATTTAGGAAACTCCAAAACATAGAGGGAGAAGTTTTAAGATAATTTTCCCACTTCTTATTAGGAATCTTAGGAGGCAGCTCATTGGGTCTAAGCAGAGAGGGCTGGGATAGTCCCAAGAGTCCAGAGTCCCCTTCACACATGGAGGGGTTATGAAAGATGCCTAAGGATGGGGATGATGTGGACAGTGAATGCAGCACTGATGAGAGAGAGACCATGGGGGAATTTTTGACATCCCAGCAAATGTCAATGAGTTGTGATGACCAAAAACCATGAAACTAAGCTGGTAACAACTTTTTTTTTGGTTATTTTTTTTTAATGTGTGACTGAATATGAAGCTTGAAAACATAACTGATATATAGATCAAATGTCTCCTCCCTCAGCATTCTCTATTAAAATTATCTCTCTCTTTTTTATATCTACCCCTTGTTTAAATCTTTCTTGTGGCACTTTTTTGTGTGGGGGGGGAGTATACTAGAGTAACTATGCTACTTCTGCCTTTATGAGGTGCAATCTTATTATCCAGTTGTGTCACATTTTTATTGTTATATCCTCCTGTCTTGCAGGACTGAACACAATGCCTTGTACTTCTCACATAGTAGGTACTTTGTATATAATATGTTCTGAAATTAACTGAATTGTAGAGAAAATACCATTTAGTTTGTATTCTAGAAAAGAACCTTTTATATACCACACCATAGGACATGGTAGTATCACATTGTTCTTCTTTCTCATGTGTTTGAGTGGATTCTCACACAAGCATTTAACCAAAGAAACAGGAGTATTAGCAATATTCTGTTGGTTACATGATGATAGTTTTACAGAGTTTACCCTGAGTTTTATAAAGCAGATGAGGCAGTCTTGTGGCTCCATATGGGTACTCATTATGTCTTCAGAATGCCATTTTTCTCATCCATCATTGTAGAAGTCTCTAATGGCAGGGCACTATTTTAAAGAATATGTAGACCTTCCATGAAGATTTAGATTTTCACTCACAAAAGATTATGTATGGAAAAACTCGGGCTATGATTCCTGACTAAACATTAAGAAAATGAACAGCGAAACTTCAGCACGGAGTCTATTATTCTAAGAATTTTCTTCTTTACCTGATCCTGGCTTCATTGCAGTAGTATTTTTCTTTCTTTTATGATTTTTTATTTTTTATTTCATTTTCATAAACTGACATTGTCTAATTTATTCATTCCTGTTATGAGACTTGAAAAATCAGTGAACTACTGATTTAAGCTTTCCTTATTTTGGTCACTAACATCTCCATGAGTCTGTATGAGGCCCACACACTGGCTACCCCATACTGAAAAGATAAGATATTGATTCTTTCATACATATCACATAATGTTTAAATAGTTCTGTTTGTAATCAAAGGTAGTTATAACTATGGGGATATGATTACGAAATAGGTGTTGGAGAGTTTGAGAAAATAGAAACTACTCACCCTATTAAAAATAATTTTTATGTGTCTCAAATTGTGAACCATAATGACCATGAAATCCAAGTTGTATTTTTACAATAAATGTATTACTTTAAGAAGAAATATTTTTGTATCTAATTAAGGTATATGACAAACCAAATCTTTATAATCTGGAAATAAAAGTCTTAATATTTGACATTTTATATAAATTTATACATTTTATATTGTATACATTTATTGTATTTATATACATTTATTGTCTATATTTTGTATTTCTCCCTATATATACTTACATAGTTATTTTCAAAAGTATTTGCATTTTAGAACCACCTAATACTTTAGTGATAACTTATTAAAAGGGAAAAACAAACAAGTAGAGCAACAGCACAAAAAACTCTCCAGACTGAAAATGTATTGGCCATAAATTTACATAGTTATTTCAGACTCTTTTAACCTGTATCCCACAGCCTCAGGCTAAAGAAGACAAATACTTTGGATGGAAGCAAATGTCTTTGCAGTGTTCTTAAAAATTTATTAATACAGAAATTAATACAGAAATACTGGAAACAGAGTATATTTTAAATTTCTTTTAGGGTCACAGCTATATTTTCCTTCTCATAGTTAATATTAAGATTTAATCACTATTGGGAATTGAGGTCCACAAAGAAGGAGAAAAAAATAGTTCTTCAGTGACCAAATGTGACTTTCAGAAATCACACTTGGTGATTAATGTGATTAATCCTGCATTTAAATGGAGTCAGAAAAGAAGAAATAAGAACACATTACTTCTCCTTTTGAACTATATTTCACATTATAAATGCTAATATCAAACAAAGAGTAGAGAGTCATGTGAAAAAACTGTAAGGGGTAATTCAATACAGAAACTTACATGGAATTATTTTCCATTAACTAATCAAAATCTTCATTAATGTAAATGAAATCTATTTTAGCTTCAAGGAGTGTCGTTGATTCTTTAAGGGATCTGAAAGAGTAAAGAACAAATGTATAAGAATAGTAATACGATGGTAATGTATAATAATTATGCACCGACCTAATTGCACAATATAGTACAAAGTGTAATCATTACTGTGAAGAGCAATTTAGTAATCACTAAAAATTCTTAGGTGTTCTTCATGGTCCAGTGACACAAAGAAAATGTTGTATGTTTTATAGCAATGTCAGTCATCAGTTTTGAATTGATTTTAAGTTTTTCCTTATTGAGTAAAAAAAGTATCTGTTGTTGATTTCAAATAAATATGAAAGTGCTTTGATATTATATTACTTAAGATGTACTTAAATTCCATGCTTTAGCCTTCTACAACTCAACCTAATACTTTTTCCCCCCTTACATACAAACTGAAATGTCGTTTGAGTAAAATCCTTCCTGATATATCTCTTTTTGTTGGTATGTCCTAGAGGTATGCTAATTCCAGAAAAAAATAAGGAGACAAGAATCTTAATGTAAATCACAAAATCTTTTATAAATTGAGTTGAATAACCTCCAGGTACTATCTTCTTTAGCCTAGTAAATAAATGTAAATAAATTTTAGACAATAGATTTTTTTCCCTTTGAAGAAGTCATTTTTACCTTTTAGAGGTTTACCGATAGCAAGCTAAATAAAATAATGAGCTTTTTTGTTTTTTTGTACTCCGGTAGGACTACAAATGAACAACAGCCTCTTTGCTAAGCCTGCCTATGTCTCTCCAGCTTTCTAGGCATATTTCATTCAAATGATTCCTTGTCCTCCAAGAACGTGCCCATTCATAGTCTCAGCGTGCGGTTGGGCCAGTGGCCACCTCTAATGTTGTGGCATAGATTTGTGGGGGGAGAAAACATTGTTCTGTTTGTCACCACTTCTCACACTTTCATGTGCATCAGCTGGGGATCTTGTTCAGCTGCAGTTTCCAAGTCAATAGGGCTAGGGCGGCACCAGAGAGTCCATATTTCTAGCTAGCCTCAGGTGGACTGAGGCTGCTGGTCCACGGGACCTCATTTTGTCTGCTAAGCAGCCCCTATGTGATGTATTTTCATCTTTTCTCTTAATTAAATGAAAGTTCTTGAGGAAAGAGACCTAACGTATCCTTATGTTTTCCCAGCAGGGCCAAGCACAGCACTGGGCATATAGTGGGTGCTCGATAAATGTTCGTTGCTTATCAGAAAATAAGAATAGACCGATTGCCCTCTGGTGACCTAACTTTTGTTTCCTTTCACAATGTATGAACGATAAGTGGCCCTCTTCTCAAACTGTAAGTTGATAGCGTACAACTCTGAATACTGGTATTGCCTGAGAATAGAAAGTTGACTTTTAACGCTATACTGGAAGTCACAGAACCAGATAACGAATCTACAGCTAGTTCTTTTTGCCTATCCTCTGACCTCCCTGTCTGGGTAGAATATATTCTAGGATGGGTGCCCTCTTCAACTCATGGAAATAAAAGCACTGCGTGGTACAAAGTACTGGGGTCATATGCTTCTTTAAGGGAAGGAAAGGTAAATAGGCTGAGGATAATGCCTTGAAAGTTCTTTCCAATTTGAAAGTGTCAATGGATATCCATGCAGAACTATGTGTGTGTTGCTTTGACCTATTTCTCCTCTTTCTAAGAAGTGAAATTGTTTGAGGCAATTTATCCATAGCATCACTCAGTTAAAATTGCTCCTAAGCATTTTTGAGTACTGAAAAGGTCAAAAGCGTGTGGCTGTTTTGTTTTGCTCTTAGATCACTAGGAGTCCATCTTCAAACGTGCGAAGTGAAGCCATCCCGTGGGTTGAACAGCTTGACTTCCCTGTGTGAGGGGTGGGTAACTACGTTTAGCGTGTAGACAGTCTTTTACATGCTCTGTGCTTAAAAACCATTGTTGCTTTGATTTTTTTCTAGTATTCCATGTAAGTAATGGCTTAGCTAAATGAGAAGAATGGGTGAAAGCATATTAACATCAAGTTCCAAATATAGAGAGATTAAATGACCTTCGTAAGGGCAACACACTAGTCATTGACAAATACGCACCAGATCTTACCTCAAATCCCCAAGTTACTTTACCAAGTTAGCTCATTCTTTCTTCCTAGACATCTTATTTCCAGGAAATTGTGAAGGTCTATACAACTTTTGAAATTAAGAAATATGTCTTATTGTCAGACCTGAGACTAGAAAAGCAATGGTTATACTGTTAAAAACATTATAACTTATAGCAGAGTTTTAACTTGACTTTTGGCTATGTTTAGAACCCTTAGAAGATAGGGCAAGTCATTCCTCTTTAGAAATAATGTCATCATTTATGGACAGAAAATAGTTTTCCATTCTAAGGAATAGTTCTCTGTAGGATTTGCTGAGTTTTCTATAGCTAGAGTTACTAAACAAAATAAATGATGTCCCAGAATATTCTGTTGTCTTTGGTTTCAAACAGTGTTATTTTATTATGTTTTTTTCATTCCTGGCTACCTAAGTGGCAGAGCGGAAACCTCTCTTCAGAATCTAGTGCCTAAAAACCAAATATTTATGGATCTTGAGGTCAGTGTAAATTCAGCGAACAAGATATCTTTTTTGCCTTCAAGGTACTTTCCCAATGCTCATCTTTATTAAACATGAATCATTTGAAAACATAAAGTTTCTGAGAAGGTTAATGTCACGGGCCAAAAAGAATGGAATCACAAAACCTGAAACACATTTCTGTTAATGAATCTCTTTCTCAGAACCTTGCTTTGTCTTCCCAGTTTCCCTTCTTTAACCATTGTACCCTGGCAAGACTAGCGCCAAGTGTTCTTTTCTTTATTGGTTTAAATGGGGAAAACAGAAGACAGAAAGCTTAATAAACTTGTCCTTTTAAAAAATTTTAGAAGCCATAGTTTAGAAAGCAATATGAACTATGAAGAAGACAAAATCGACTTTGATGTGTTATGCATTAATATGTTAAAAATACAGTATATTTAATGGCAGAATATTAGCAGGGTGTATCTATAGAGGGTGGATCATTAATGTTTTGATTTTATGTTTCTTTTATACATTTTCTTCAATCAACATTCATTACCTTTGTTATAAAAACAACAAAAATTGTTTGTAAAAGATTAAAATGCATGCATATTTTTAAATTATCCATAATTATATAAGCAAACAGTGTTACGTAAGTTTGGAGAGATACAAAGGAAAAGTCTTGAGAGGCAAGCTGAGTAGAAAATTACCACTAACTTGTAGCTTTGATACAACCCCTGTAGTTTGGAGGGTAAATATCTCCTACTCTCCTCTTCACTTCCCTGTCCCAGCTCATCGCTAAATGCATCGGGGCTGTGTTGCTGGTCAGCAGCCTTAAGCCTAAGCAGGGTGGATCCTTTGCATTATTTCTCATTTCTCACAAGTCTCCTCCCTTCCAGTATCACCAGGCTGGCTCATTTCCTCAGGCTGCCCTCACAGTTACTGCCATGTCATACAAACTGACATCTCTGCCTCCAGGCTCTCATCCCATCATCCCATCTCTGTTACATCACGACTAACCTTCTCCAAATATTTATTTACCATGTCGCACTTCTGTTAAGGAATCCCACAAAGCCTCTATTTCTTGTTTTCTATTGTTCCAAGTTTAATTTTTTTTCATGCTCTCTAGTTTATGCTATAATTACCAAACTATTTCTGAGTTCATATTCTACTATTCACCACGTCTCAATTTCTAGTTAAGTAACTCTCCTCTCACTCTCCCACATGAATCAGGCACAATTCCCTATCTCAACCCTTATTTGTTTGTTCTGCTGTGTAGGAATATCTTCCTCTTTTCAATCTACTCAAATACCAATGACCCTTTGATCTGGCCCAATTCCCATTTCCTCCACGAAGCCTTATGGACAAGTCAGCCTGGGGAGAGCTCTTTCTTACTGATTCTCACTTGCTCATGTAATTATGAAGATAAAAAATTATATGCAAAGCAAGAACTGACTACAACCACTTTTCATATACTAGACAAGTGGAATTTTCATATAAGGGGAGATGATTCTTTTTTTAGGGAAAAAAAACCCAATAGACTCTTTAGGAATAGTGAAGCTTCCCTGTAACGTGGATTATTGAAGGAGTGCCAGGTTCTTCAGATTAAAGAGCAGAAATATGGATTACCTGAGATTGTGTATGAGAGAGAGGAGGAAGCTTGGAAATAACTGGAGAAGAAGAGGTGACAGGGGAGCCTGAGAAAATATAGCTAAGGTAATATCTCTAGGGAAGCATGGACAATGGACAGTTACCCACGTCTAGGACAGGCTGAAGAATATAAGCATTTCGTTTTTCAATTAATGTCTGTCCTATGCTGAAAGCTGCACCTTCCACTATGCCAAATCTTAAATAAAACTCATCCTGTGTCAATGGTATTCTGGAGGAGTGAAGGTATCAGAGCAATGGCCAGTGGGGAGCAAAGCTGTGCAGACCAAGGGCAGCAGCTACAGAGTGAGATGCCAAGTGTAAACTACTAAAGAATAGAATCAGAAAACTGAAGCAAGAGGACACTAGGGGAAATGCCTCACCAATAATTCTCAGCTATTGGAGTGGTTCCTGGGTTTTTCATAGCACATGAGAAAAAGCAAAGTTATTATACTTAAATATTAAAAGGGCACCTAGGTAGCTGTCTTTGGGGGGTGTCACTCAATTTCGAGCGAACTATAATTCATCTCTTAAGCCTGTGATAGTTTCAGATCTGTAAACATTACTTCCTCCACAGATTATAATCTGAGGGAGAAAATAAATCTTATAATCTTTTGCATCTCCACAATTGCTACCTTGAGGCAGGTGCTTAATAAATACTTGCTGGATTGCAGTTAAACTAAGTTGAAATAAGAGACTGGTTCTTCATATTTATGAGAAAGCTCATCAAATATTATTGCCAATGTAAAAATGTGTGTCCAGTCAAGCATTTTTATAGCATGTATACTAATTTTTTTAAAGGCTTTCAGAATACTTATATTGAAATTTATGTGGAAAGATAAATGAAACTGTAGTACCAGAAATTCATACAAAATAGACTGGTCAGAAAGTATTTTTTCCCTGTACTGAATAGAGAATAATCACAAGGATTTGCATTTCTTGCTGTTAGGATTATGGTTCTTAGTATTTGAATAAATCATGAACTAGGACTCTTGTAATGTTGTCTTTCTCTGTAAGTTATACAACTAGATAAGTTATATAAGGAAGGGGGAAAGGTTATTTTATTCAACTTAGAGTCTATGTTTATTGTGGCTATAATAAATTAAGTCAAGATATATGTAAGTAGTATGGAGTCATTTAAGATGTTTGAAGGCTTATGATCCCTACTGTTAAAAAGTCAGCCTGTCATTTTTAAACTGCAGTTTAGGACAGGAAGCTAATATACATAATCTTATATAAAGTATATAAATACTAGTAAAAACTACATAGTATAACTTTTATCTCACCCAAAAAGGCAGTGTCAATGAGTACACATCTGTTGGTGAAATCACTTTCAAACCTTCAGAAAGTGAAGTCAAAACTGAAAATAGGTGGGGGAAGCTTTATTCTTAGAGCCTGATGGAAGAAATGTCATGTTCTTTAAGTTTAAATTGTTCTTTTCTTAGGGACTCTAAACTTCGTTTAATTGGCAAAGTGGAGACTTTCTGTAAAAACTAATTTGATGGGTGAATCTTGAGAAGTCAGGTGTGGTAGAGATAATAGACTTTAGACAGTTGTGCTTATAGATGTTGAAGTGAGGCAGGATTATCATTCTAAGGTAATTCCCAAAGTAATGCTTCTCAGAAAATTCCATTTGAAGGTGATGTCTGTGATATTTTGGACACAACCAATTTATTCCCCGGAACTTTATATAAAAACATTATATAATTTATATAAATGCTCAAAAATATTATCCACTTATTTATTTGTTATCTGAAAATAGACAATCATGTTGTGTTAAGGAGGACAAATTGTCAAAATACAAAAATATTAATTAGTAACTAAGCACCAAGAAAATTGATGCCCACTCGAATATCCCTCCTTTTGTAACACCGGTATGGATATCAGTCAGCATCTTGTCATATGATCAGTCAGTGCCTTGAAGATTATCACGTGCTTATGTTATCCAACAATACAATACAGTTTGATTGAAGAGCGAAAGTGCAAGAGTCAAGCTTTACAAAGTTACCTGGGAAAACTGCTTGACTCTCATGCATACATGGCCAGTTAAATGTGAGGCTCAGATCAGAGGAGAGAAGCAACATGGTCTGTACATGATGGGCTTTCGATAGGGAATGATTTGAAAATCAAAAGATTAAGGGGTGGGCTTCCCTGGTGGCGCAGTGGTTGAGAGTCCGCCTGCCGATGCAGGGGACACGGGTTCGTGCCCCGGTCCGGGAAGATCCCACGTGCCGCGGAGCGGCTGGGCCCGTGAGCCATGGCCGCTGAGCCTGCGCGTCCAGAGCCTGTGCTCCGCAAAGGGAGAGGCCACAACAGTGAGAGGCCTGCGTACCGCAAAAAAAAAAAAAAAAAAAAAAAGATTAAGGGGTGAATGTGGAAAACAAAAATAAGCCTCTTTGCATCTGTGATATGAAATTCAAATTTGAAGGGTAGAATGTGCCATAGCACAGTTTTCTTAGAAAAAATATTTCTTACACAAACCAGTGAACACTTGATTCATTGTTGATTTCTTCTAAAAATTAGTGCAAAATTGCAATTATAATGAGAACTGTAAAGATACAAATTAAATCAACTTATTTTCATGATTCATAGTTTCAGTTTTCAAGACTAAAAGATAATTGATCTCTTTTCATAATGTAATATAAAATTATTCATTTTCATTTTAGGTGGGCTCACTTAAAATGATCCTTTTTGGTAGCTCCAGTTATCCTTGAGTTCAATACTGCACGTTTCCTGTTTTAGCTTCTTTCTTAGACATTGTTAAGATAAATATTAAAGAGCATTTTTAAAGAGAAATAAAAACAATTTCTTGTTTAAAATGATGGCATATTACATATTCTTTATAATTTCTCATTCAAAATAGAAAGCCACAATTATGTTTAATGTTTGAGCTATAAGTCAGAATACAAGAGTTTCAATCAAGTATTTTTATTTAGTTGGTTATTCTCTGGGTAAGTACTTACTGAACACCAGATACTTCTCAATGCTGGCCTTAAACCAGTGAACCAGCACAATCCTACCTGGCTCTTCCTCTTCGTGTCCTTGGGCAAATTCCCTGGCGTCTCTAACTCTATTCATCAGACAAATGAAAGGAATCTTTAATTTCCTATTCAACTCTAACTTTCTCTTATTCTTAATTCTGAAATGGCACACATTTAACTCTGATAGGAATCCTATTCTAAAATATGAAGACTGTGAAAGTACAGTATGGCTTCCCATTCTCCCAGTGCTCTTTTCCTGGTTATTCCTAGCAGGTCGTTATTAAGTATATTGCTCTTTATTTACTCCTCATCTAGTCGTAAGCAGTGTGGACCGATTACATGGGGGCATAAATATACTTGTGCCCCAACTGTCAAGTCAAGAAAGCGACTGTTTAAACAAGACAATCAAAGCAGTTATCTGCTGTGTTTCGTAAAACCTGGTGAAGAGCCTATCTTTTAATATCTGTAAAGAGGTAATTCTTCTCTTTATATTGCAAATGATGCATGTTTATTAAGAAACAGCCTGTGACCTTTATAAATACTGTCTATGTCCCATTACATTTAGAAGGTAAAACAAACATGCTATCGGGATACGATAGGTAGGTTTTCCTTGCTCCCCAGTGAACTAGAGAAAGTCCCATCTGATGTGCCCTGTGTACCTTTAACCATATTAAAACAGCAAAAAACAAGATCAAGAACCAAAACTACAACGGTGCCTAGTTAAAATGCTTGATTTTCAAGGAAGACTTTCAAAATACATATACTTAGTCAGGCAAAAAGTCCTTTCTCTTTCCAAGGCTAGCTTTTCCTTTGATTCTCTTAATTCTATCCCCTTTTGCCTCTTTAGTGCCCATTCCATGAAATACCCTCCTGTTGTCTTTCATGTTCAGTAGCACCCACTTCATCCCATATATTTCATCTGTTAATTAATTTATTCAAAAGACGTAAAAATGACTTTATGTGTTAAGAACTGCACAGGGCATTTATCAATGAAAATAAAATAATGACATATAATCCTAGCAATCATTAACATTTCTTGGGCTTTTCACACATTACTTTGTATCATTCTCACACCAGCGACTATGGTTGGCATTGCTTGTATTCCCGTTTTACAGATAGAGACACCCAGAGAGTAACTTGATAGGAAGGTATGGAGCTAGCATTCGAACCTAGACCTTGAGACTGCAGAGCAGTATGGCCTACGATGTCGAGGAGACACAACTAAGTATAAGGAGGCAGACACAAAAACAGGCAAATATAATGCATGATCGTTTAAATAACGGAAATATAAGAAGCAGTGATAACCCAGAGGAGCTGTGGGCAAGATATTACAGAAGTGACGCTTGAATTGAGTTTTGAAGGAAGACTAGGACTTTATTAGGACAACAGTTATATTATTCCTCCCTCAAAACTTTGAAATCATTTTGAACTCCTGTAGCAGACTGATTGCATTAATGGCCCCAGTTAATGGCCTCCCTTTATCAATATCCTTTGCTCTGTAACTTTGTGGTCCCCTCCCACTCTGAACATGGGCTTCATCGTGTGATTTTCTTTGGCCAGTGAGACCAATATGATGCAAATAGAGTCTTAAAACATACTTCACATTTCTGCTCACACTCTTGCTTCTTTGCCTTCACCTTGAGGACATGCCTGCGCCAGCCTGCTAGAGGATGAGACACTGAAAGAGCAATTCAGCCCTGTTGTCCCAGCTGGGGCCCCAGATGTATGAGAGCCTGGCCAAGGTCAGCAGATGCCTGAATCAGGACTTCTTCCCCTCCACCAGCCCAACTCAGATAGTGGGCCTATCCAGCCAACCCATAAACACATGAGCAAAAATAAAGTTTGTTGTTGTATGTCAGTAAGGTTTTGTTACATAGGATTATTGTGGCAAGAGAGAACAGATATAATTCTCGCCTGTACCTCATCTCCCAAGTCCAAGTTAGTAGTCCAGTGATATCCATTGTACCTCTGTGGTTCATTCATATTTCTTTTCCTTTCAGTTATCATTACAACTATCCTATTGACAGATCAATTCCTCATTGCCTATATCCTAGGCTACTGTAATAGCCTATTAACTGGTCTCCTTGCCTCCAAATCTTTCTCCTCTTCAACCTATCCTACAAAAAGTGAGTAGTTTTTTTGTTTGTTTTTTAAACAGAGTCCTAGTGTTATCACTCACCTCCTCAAAGGCCTTCAATGGTTTATTTCCTCAAGAGCAAACTCCACAGTCTGGTATTCAAACCCTTCACACCCGTCTAGTCCCAAATGTCCTTCTAGCTTACCTATTCAGGTCTCCTTTTCCCTCATCATCCTGTGCTTCTCCTCTTTGCTATCCAATATCCATGCAATTGAAGGTCTCTTATCTATCCCTTTGCTATCCAATATCCATGCAATTGAAGGCTTTATCTAGAAAGCCCTGCTCCCCCTTTCCAGATGTCCCAACCTTACTATTCCTACATATCTAGATCTTGTGTTTTTGCCCCAGGAAACTTTTCTTGATTCCCAATTCTGAGTCTTCTCACATTTTTATACTGCTTTTAGGATCCTGCACCCTCACTTTTTGCCATAGTCATTTGTGTATAGGACTTGTATATCCACGACATTAGTTTCCTAGGGCTGCCATAACAAAGTGCCACAAACCGGGTGCCTTAAAACTGCAGAAACTTATCCTTTCACAGTTCTGGAGCCTAGAAGTCCAAAATCAAGGGCTCAGCAGGGTCATGCTCCCTGCGAAGCTTCTAGGGGAGGCTCCTTCCTTGCCTCTTCCAGCTCTTGGCAGCTCCAGGTGTGCCTTGGTTAGTGGCAGCGGAACTCCAATCTCTGCCTCTGTCTTCACATGGCGTTCTCCCTGTGTGTGTGTCTAAACTTCCCTCTTCTCATAGGGACACCAGTCATATTGAATTAGTGTTCACCCTAATGACTTCATCTTACATTGATTACATCTGCAAAACCCCTACTTACAAATAGGATCACTCTCCCAGGTACCAGGGCTTAGGATATTAACATATCTTGGGGAGGGCACAATTCAACTCATATACTCAGTGTATTCGAGGGCAAGCACTGAGTCTTTACCTTAGTACCATTCTGACTAGTAAAGCAGCCCCAGGACAGGGATGATATCTTCGTCATTTTGTGTCTGCTTAGCACATGACTTTGTTGTTCAACTTTAGGCTGAAATGAATCAAATTGTTTAAACATATTTGGAAAGATCATTAAAAAGTTCTGAGGCAGCCAAGAAAGATTTATTAAGCAACAATAGTGTGGGGGTATTATAAAGCCTCAAACATGGGGGTGGTTATTAATCAACACCTTAAAAAAAATCTCAGTTTGGCAGAGAGAAAAGTCCCTAACACACCACCAGAGACTGGCAAATTCAATTTGAGGCAGTATGTGTGAGGGAAGAAAATAATTATCAGTTGAATATACTCTCAGATGGGCTAATAAATTAGCTAATTTAGAAAATTAGGTTGAAAAAAAATAAAAAAAATAAAAAAATAAAATTAGGTTGAAACTATTATGTTATCTTCAGGTTTTAAATAATGAACTTTTGAAGACAATATTGAAGCCTATCATGCCCAGAATATACTTATTGGGGATCAAAGAGATGGGGTCATGAAAATCAAAATGTCCAGCAAAGAATAGGCAGCTTCCCTGTTAAAGTCAAGTGTGTGAGGGCTCACTAATCTTTTCAGTCAAGCTATCCTCTTGGAAAGAACAGCAGTCATGGCACCTTCCTGGTAAGCAAAGGTCAAGAAAATTGTGTCTGGATGTCACAAGACAAATCAGTAAGTGCATCTTTTTTGTTGTTGTTGTTGGAAAAATTACTTTATGAAGCCTTAAGAAGCTCTGAGTATAATTAAACTGTAGTCCAGAGTTAGATACAATTTAATAATAGTTCAATTCCAAAATAAAAGTTATTGTAGGTGAGACCATGAAATTTCCTAACACGTGATTTTAATATGTTGTGCTAAATTTTCTAACACAGCTCAGAGGAATCAATATTTACAGTAGATGGTGTATTTATGAAAAATCTGGCATCACCTATATTATATATATGTATATATAAAACCCAAGATTATGTGAACTAGGAAACAGATGTATATCTCAACAGCAATACTAGAGTGCAGAGTCTGAGACTGGGATTTATAACGTGGGATTTGGAAAAGGAGCAGTCATCTTGTTTTCAAAACCTGAAGTTTTTCTCAAGACCAAAGTCAACATTGGAACTGCAGCGGAACAGGAAAAAGGGAAGCTCTTCCTGCTTCAATTGGTCATCTACATCAGAAAGTCCAGTATTCCTGAGATAGGAACCACTGCAATAAGAAGGGAGTGAATAGGTTCTCCCAAAGGAAGATTGTTACTTCATTGTGCCTCTGCCCTGGTCACCAGGAGCAAACTTTGCCTTTCCCAACCTAATGCTTGGCAGCACTGAGACATTTCAGTCATGGTTCATCATAAACCCTGCGTTCTCCATCTTCATGAAATAACCTTGTCTCCCATTGAATTTCCCTTTCCTTCCTTTCTTGGGCTTCTGCTCTTTGTCTTTCTTCAAGTCTATGCTTGGCTTCAGTTGCTGCATCAATGTCTCTGATTTTTAAGTTGAAAGTGACATCCTTCCAAAGGCAGCGGGATTCCTACTCATTCTCATCTTCCAATTTCCTCACTTTCTTCTTGATTATAGGCAACTTCTTGTTATCTATAAAAACCAGATATTTTCCCGTGTTGAGTATTTTGCATACATTACACCATTCTATTCCCCTTCAACTGAGCAGAAAGACTTCTTGTCATTTGGAGAAAAAATCTCAGCAGAAATTCCGTGCTTCTTGCCCCCTTAGAAAGGTTTAGTGTGGGAGATGATATTGGCACTGTAGCCAGTTTTGGAACAATTAATATTGCATTCTCCGCCTAGTTCCACCCAGGGCACTGTGAGGATAGACCTTCCATAACCATTGGGAAATGTGAGAATGTAATGTTCATCATGGTCTAGACACGAGACACAGCCCTGTCCTATGTTGTACACCCCAGTTGACATCCCAAGGAATTTTGATTTGGTCCAGATATGAGCATTGAATTGTATCTTTTTGTTAAAACATTCAGCATAAAAGGTTGAAATGGGTGGATGATGGGAAACCTGCTCAGCCACGAATGTTACGCTATTCTTGGAAACCCAGGGAACTGGTCCTTCTGAAACTAGTTATCTTCGGTATCATTTTGGTAATGTCCAGTGACACTGAAAGTTCTCGCCCAAAATGGGCTTGTATGGCTTTTTGGCAACCGATCCTTTCCTTCCTGCGTGAAAGGCTGAGAGGTACCATTTTACAACCTGAACCGTTCGATCTCCGGCATCCTTCTGGTCACTAATGCTCACAAACAGGTCTGGATGTGCAAAAAGTCTGCACACATTTCTAAAAGAGATCTTCTTTCAAGAATAAATGTTGGAAGAACTACCTTAGTAAGATCCATTCCAAGCCTAACCTGTGACAACAGATGCACGATAACTCTCTTGTGCTCTTCCACTGACCCTGCCTCCCCTTCATCATCTATATCATCATGTGAATCGAAAAGGTCAGCATCCCTTGTTCCATTGGACATGGAAGAATTAAGTGATTCCGTGGTATCTGGGTGCTTTAGACTATTTCCTGAGCGGCTGTGTGTCAAGCCTGAGGCAGATCCAGAGGAATCTATTAAGTGCTGTGGGAATGAGCCACTCTGATGGAATTCATCCACATCATAGAATTCATCTTCACTGCTAGAATAAGAGAACTCTGGGACTGTGTTTGGAGACAAGTTGACATGGCTTGGAGAAGTTAGACTTCTACTAGGTAGGGAGTGCCCACTGCCTGTACTATTTGGTGTTGGAGTCTGATGATGTCCCAAGGTAGCTAATACAAGGTCCAACTGGTAGAGAAGATGGACGCTGCTCTGACTTACACAACTGAGAAGGTTCTGGAGGTAAGACACTCTGGGAAGGCATTGTGTTGATCACAGGTTCCAAGGGACTAGGTTGATATATTTCATCTACAGGATTAATAGTACTTATAATTCCATTTGTGTGCTTCTCCGCATTACACTGGTCTTTAGCGATCTGCAGCAACAGCGTTAATTGATTCTACCATGCTATTTGTTGTCTCTTTGAGAGTTTCAGTTTTCTTTCTCCATTCATCATCTTTGCAGTTTCGAAGTTTGTCGTCAAAAAGCTTTAACTGTTCTATCAAGATTTGTAGCTAAGCATCAGCATCTGTAAGTTTCTTATCAAAGTCTTGGACACTAGGAACAAATCCTGAATCCATACCTCCGCAAGTAGCCGTCAAGAAAGACCTTCACCAAGACCCCCGCCCTCTGTGCCTCCAGGGGAGGGAGCCAAGGGCCGCTTCTGAGCACCCGCTCTTCTCCCGCCTCCGCTGGATCACTGGGCTGCTGTGCAGTCAGTCCGGTCAGGTTCAGCCAGTAAGTGATCTCTGCTGTATTCCAAACTGCCACCGCAGGAAGTCAATGGACACCCCCAACTGCTGCTTCCCACAGGAGGCAATTAAGGGTGCTGAAGAGGGCATGGTTGTGAATTTCCTTACCACACAGGGTCTTGGCTCACAGAATTAAATTTGCTTCTGGTCACCAATTAGACTTCTAGCTCTCCTTAACTAGCTTGCTAATGGGAGTTTTTCTCAAAAGAAAACTAAGTAGAGGAGTGAATGATACACGAAGCTAGAAATTGTAAAGAAAAAGCCATACGGTTTAGAGGGGAGACCACAGATTTAGACTAGTACTCGGATCTGGGTCTGCCACTTATGAACCACAACGGTGAGCAAGTTCCTTCGTCTTTCTGAGCCCAAGTTTTCCATTTATAGACGGGGGATAGTACTACCTTGTAGGGATGTCATTAGAGTTAAGTGAAAATATGCATTTAAAATGCTTAACATTTGGAAGGCATGAAATAGATGCTAGCTACTGTTACTATTATTATTCTATTGGAAACAGTATTGGAACAGTAGTGACATCTTTTCATAATTTAGGTTCATATTTCAGAGTAAACAAGGCATGATGATTGACTTTTACTGGTTTGACTTGCAACATTTAGATGACTTTTTACTTTAACTGATAGCAAATTGAATAGAAACTTGGTTCTTCGAGTTTAAAAAATAAAATAATAATATTGAAACCATAGAAGTAAATCCTAGCAGCAGCTAGAGGTACAGTTTCAAATTATGCAAGATCACAAATGAGAAGACTAGCTATCACTTAGATGGTGTTTACCACGTGTCAGACTCTGCTCCTAAGACTTTTACATACAATAACTCACTCAAATTAAGCAACAGCTTGATTAATTTAATATCCAACTGCCAGGGAATCCTAGCAAACATATTTGATGAGTTGAGTTCTATTGACTGTTCAACCGGGGAGTTTGCTACTAGATCTGGGGTTGTCAAACTTATTCTATAAATGAATAGATGGCAAAAATACTGGGCTGTCAGGGTCATATGGTCTGTTGTAACTACTTAATTTTGCTGTAGTAGTGCAAAAGCTACTTTACACAAACAAATAGGTGTGGCTATTTTCCAATAAAATTTTATTTCCAGACATTGAAATTTGAATTTTATATGATTTTCTTCTTTATATGATTTGTTTACAACCATTTGAAAATATTAAAACAATTTTAATTGGCAAGCTTGACAAAATAGGCAGCTGGCAGGCTGGATTTTGTCCAGGAGCCATGGATTGCCAAATCCTGTATCAGACAAGCAAATATTGATATGTTAAGTAACTATGGAAAAGACTACATTACAAGACTGGAAGTAACATTGCTTCCTTTCTCAGGTGTCAGTCTTTCTCTTTCCCTCTGTAATCTTGAAACTTAGTGACTGCTTCCTGTATCTAGTTAGACAGCCGCTGATCTACTCAAGTTAGACTTTTATATGTGAAGTGAGTATGAGATGTTGGGCCACAAACGTGCAGAAATGACAATTTTAGTACAAATATATTCTCTATAATGGAACTTTCCTGGTCCTGAGAATCCTTTTTGTGGCCACTGGTCATTCAATCTTGAGCAGTTCAGAATTTTCCCCCTCCCCTTTCTCCCAGGTTGCATCTCGGTTCTGGAGGATTACACAGCACTAAGGCAGAGTACCGTGGGTAGAGCCTGGCCCTCATGTGGCATCTATCCATGCTTGCATCTGTTGAAATGTCATGGTCTGTGGTCCAATGACAGTTCCTGGTCACTGTCAACCCTCCATGATGACATGCTGGACATCCCAGTTTCCTATCTTGTCTGTGGGTAATACCTGTGTTTATTTCTAGAATCCCATCATCTGTCATTTGAGGTCTCTTCAAGTTCACCAGATCTTTCTCATCTAAATTCCACCCTTTTGGGGGCTTATAAAATGTTGCCCTGTTCTACCACACTGCACTAGGACTGTGACCAACTAACTGTTTCTGTCTCCAGCACTGTCATCCACTTAGCCATCTCTCTGCTAAAGCTTGCACATTATGTTGTGGGGTGGGAGTCCTGCAAGGCTGCCATCTCCAGGGCTCATAATGGGAAGTAGGGTACAAGTCCCCCCTACTTTGGGACCCCAAACCTATAGGGGTTCTGTTGCTCCATGTTTACCTCTTCTCAGAGCCCACATCACCCTCTCATACTTGATGATTCTCAAATTCAGCTTCACCCCCATTTCAGAGGGATATTTTAAAATCACTGGAGCAACAGAAATTTGCTCTTATATCTTATGTATTCTTCCAAATATGTTCTTTTTGGCATTAACCTTATGCTTTGATTCCTTCAGCATCTGGCCTTTTGAGATATGAAAACTTTTTCTTTAAAGCTATTGCCTCCTATGTATTTCCAGAGTTAATTTTGAAACTCAGAAGCTGAAAATTGACTCCGTTTTTTTCCCCATCTGCACACTGCTTTATTTTATTTTATTTTTTTATACAGCAGGTTCTTATTAGTTATCTATTTTATACATATTAGGGTATATATGCCAATCCCCATCTCCCAATTCACCCCACCACCACCACCACCACCACCACCACCACCCCACCCCTGCTCTCCACCCTCGGTGTCCAAACATTTGTTCCCTACATCTGTGTCTCTATTTCTGCCCTGCAAACCGGTTCATCTGTGCCATTTTTCTAGGTTCCACATATATCCATTAATATACGATATTTGTTTTTCTCTTTCTGACTTACGTCACTCTGTATAACAGTCTCTAGATCCATCCATGTCTCTACAAATGACACAATTTTGTTCGCTTTTATAGCTGAGTAAAATTCCATTGTATATATGTACCACATCTTCTTTATCCATTCATATGTCAATGGGCATTTAGGTTGCTTCCATGACCTGGCTATTGTAAATAGTGCTGCAATGAACATTGGGGTGCATGTGTCTTTTTGAATTATGGTTTTCTCAGGGTATATGCCCTGTAGTGGGATTGCTGGGTCATATGGTAATTCTATTTTTATTTTTTTAAAAAACCTCCATACTGTTCTCCATAATGGCTGTATCAATTTACATTCCCACCAACAGTGCAAGAGGGTTCCCTTTTCTCCACACCCTCTCCAGCATTTGTTGTTTGTAGATTTTCTGATGATGCCCATTCTAACTGGTGTGAGGTGGTACCTCATTGTAGTTTTGATTTGCATTTCTCTAATAATTAGTGATGTTGAGCAGCTTTTCATGTGCCTCTTGGCCATCTGTATATCTTCTTTGGAGAAATATCTATTTAGGTCTTCTGCCCATTTTTGGATTGGGATTTATTTATTTATGGCTGCATTGGGTGTTTGCTGTTGCGTGCAGGCTTTCTCTTTTAGTTGCAGTGAGAGGGGGCTACTCTTTGTTGTGTTGTGTGGGCTTCTCATTGTGGTGGCTTCTCTTGTGGAGCATGGGCTCTAGGTGCGTGGGCTTCAGTAGTTGTGGCTCGTGGGCTCTAGAGTGCAGGCTCAGTAGTTGTGGCATGGGGGCTTAGTTTGCTCCGCAGCATGTGGGATCTTCCCGGACCAGGGCTTGAACCTGGGTCCCCTACATTGGCAGGTGGATTCTTAAACACTGTGCCACCAGGGAAGCCGCGGGTTGTTTGTTTTTTCAATATTGAGCTGCATGAGTTGTTTATATATTTTGGAGATTAATCCTTTGTCTGTTGATTCGCTTGCAAATATTTTCTCCCATCCTGAGGGGTGTCTTTTTGTCTTGTTTATAGTTTCCTTTGCTGTGCAAAAGCTTTTAAGTTTCATTAGGTCCCATTTGTTTATTTATTTATTTTTATTTCCATTACTCTAGGAGGTTGGTCCAAAAAGATCTTGCTGTGATTTATGTCAAACAGTGTTCTTCCTGTTTTCCTCTAAGAGTTTTATAGTGTCCAGTCTTACATTTAGTTCTTTAATCCATTTTGAGTTTATTTTTGTGTAGGGTGTTAGGGAGTGTTCTAATTTCATTCTTTTACATGTAGCTGTCCAGTTTTCCCAGCACCACTTATTGAAGAGACTGTCTTTTCTCCATTGTATATCCTTGCCTCCTGTGTCATAGATTAGTTGACCATAGGTGTGTGGGTTTATCTCTGGGCTTTCTATCCTGTTCCATGGATCTATATTTCTATTTCTGTGCCAGCACCATATTGTCTTGATTACTGTAGCTTTGTAGTATACTCTGAAGTCAGGGAGTCTGATTCCTCTGGCTCCATTTTTTTTTTCTCAGGATTGCTTTGGATATTCAGGGTCTTTTGTGTTTCCATACAAAGTGTAAAATTTTTGGTTCTAATTCTGTGAAGAATGTCATTGGTAGTTTGATAGGGATTGCACTGAATCTGTAGATTGCTTTGGGTAGTATAGTCATTTCACAATATTGATTCTTCCAATCCAAGAACATGGTATATCTCTCCATCTGTTTGTGTCATCTTCGATATCTTTCATCAGTGTCTTTTAGTTTTCTAAGTACAGGTCTTTTACCTCCTAGGTATTTTATTCTTTTTGTTGCAGTGGTGAATGGGATTGTTTCCTTAATTTCTCTTTCTGATCTTTTGTTGTTAGTGTATAGGAATGCAAGAGATTTCTGTGCATTAATTTTGTATCCTGCAACTTTACCAAATTCATTGGTTAGCTTTAGAAGTTTTCTGGTGGCATCTTTAGGATTATCTATGTATAGTATCATGTCATCTGCAAACAGTGACAGTTTTACTTCTTCTTTTCCAGTTTTTATTCCTTTTATTTCTTTTTCTTCGCTGATTGCCATGGCTAGGACTTCCAAAACTTTGTTGCATAGTAGTGGTGAGAGTGGAATCCTTGTCTTGTTCCTGATCTCAGAGGAAATGCTTTCAGTTTTTCACCATTGAGAATGATGTTTGATGTGGGTTTGTCATATATGGCCTTTATAATGTTGAGGTAGGTTCCCTCTATGCCCACTTTCTGGAGAGTTTTTTTTTATCATAAATGGGTGTTGAATTTTGTCAAAAGCTTTTTCTGCATCTATTGAGATGATCATATGGTTTTTCTTCTTCAATTTGTTAATGTGGTGTATCATATTGATTGATTTGCATATATTGAAGAATCCCTGCATCCCTGCGATAAATCCCACTTGATCATGGTGTATGATCCTTTTAATGTGTTGTTGGATTCTGTTTGCTAGTATTTTGTTGAGGATTTTTTCATCTATGTTCATCAGTGATATTGGTCTGTAATTTTCTTTTTTTATAGTATCTTTGTCTGGTTTTGGTATCAGGGTGATGGTGGCCTCATAGAATGAGTTTAGGAGTGTTCCTTTCTGTGAAATTTTCGGAAGAGTTTGAGAAGGATGGGTGTTAGCTCTTCTCTAAATGTTTGATAGAATTCACCTGTGAAGCCATCTGGTCCTGGACTTTTGTTTGTTGGAAGATTTTTGATCACAGTTTCAATTTCATTCCTTGTGATTGGTCTGTTCATATTTTCTATTTCTTCCTAGTTCATTCTTGGAAGGTTATACCTTTCTAAGAATTTGTCCATTTCTTCCAGATTGTCCATTTTATTGGCATAGAGTTGCTTGTAGTAGTCTCTTATGATGCTTTGTATTTCTGCAGTGTCTGTTGTTACTTCTCCTTTCTCATTTCTAATTTTAGTGATTTGAGTCTACTTCCTCTTTTTCTTGATGAGTCTGGCTAAACGTTTATCATTTTTGTTCACCTTATCAAAGAACCAGCTTTTAGCTTTATTGATCTATGCTATTGTTTTCTTTGTTTCTATTTCATTTATTTCTGCTCTGATCTTTATGATTTCTTTCCTTCTACTAACTTTGGGTTTTGTTTGTTCTTTCTCTTGCTCCTTTAGGTGTAAGGTTAGATTGTTTATTTGAGATTTTTCTTGTTTCTTGAGGTAGGATTGTATTGCAACAAACTTCCCTCTTAGAACTTCTTTTGCTACATCCCATAGGTTTTGGATCCATGTGCCCTTGAGAAGAAAGTGTAAACTGCTGTTTTTGGATGGAGTATCCTATAAATATCAATTAAATCTATCTGGACTATTGTGTCATTTAAAGCGTTTGTTTCCTTATTGATTTTCTGTCTGGATGATCTGTCCATTGGTGTAAGTGAGGTGTTAAAGTCCCACACTATTATTGTGTTACTGTCAATTTCCTCTCCTGTAGCTGTTAGCATTTGCCGTATATATTGATGTGCTCCTATGTTGGGTGCATATATATTTATAATTGTTATATCTTCTTCTTGGATTGATCCCTTGATCATTATGTAGTGTCCTTCCTTGTTCTTGCAACATTCTTTATTTTAAAATCTATTTTATCTAATATGAGTATTGCTACTCCAGCTTTCTTTTGATTTCCATTTGCATGGAATACCTTTTTCCATCCCCTCACTTTCAGTCTGTATGTGTCCCTAGGTCTGAAGTGTTTCTCTTCTTGACAGCATATATATGGGTCTTGTTTTTGTATCCATTCAGCAAGCCTGTGTCTTTTGGTTGGAGCATTTAATCCATTCACATTTAAGATAATTATCGATATGTATTTTCCTGTTACCATTTTCTTAATTGTTTTGGGTTTGTTTTTGTAGGTCCTTTTCTTCTCTGTGTTTCCCACTTAGAGAAGTTCCTTTAGCATTTGTTGTAGAGCTGGTTTGGTGGTGCTGAATTCTCTCAGCTTTTGCTTGTCTGTAAAGCTTTTGATTTCTCCATCAAATCTGAATGAGATCCTTGCTAGGTAGAGTCATCTTGGTTGCAGGTTCTTCCCTTTCATCACTTTAAATATATCGTGCCACTCCCTTCTGGCTTGTACAGTTTCTGCTGCGAAATCAGCTGTTAACCTTATGGGAGTTCCCTAGTATGTTATTTGTCGTTTTCCCCTTGTTGCTTTTAATAATTTTTCTTTGTCTTTAATTTTTGTCAATTTGATTACTATATGTCTCGGCATGTTTCTCCTTGGGTTTATCCTGCCTGGGACTCTTTGTGCTTCCTGGACTTGGGTGCCTATTTCCTTTCCCATGTTATGGAATTTTCAACTATGACCTCTTCAAATATTTTCTTGGGTCCTTTCTCTCTCTCTTCTCCTTCTGGGACCCGCATAATGTGAACGTTGGTACGTTTAATGTTGTCCCAGAGGTCTCTTAGGCTGTCTTCATTTCTTTTCATTCTTTTTTCTTTATTCTGTTCCATGGCAGTGAATTCCAACATTCTTTCTTCCAGGTCACTTATCCATTCTTCTGCCTCAGTTATTCTGCTACTGATTCCTTCTAGTGTAATTTTCATTTCAGTTATTGTATTGCTCATCTCTGTTTGTTTCTTCTTTAATTATTCTAGGTGTTTGTTCTTTAATTCTCCTAGGTCTTTGTTAAACATTTCTTTCATCTTCTCGATCTTTGCCTCCATTCTTTTTCTGATGTCCTGGATCATCTTCACTATCATTATTCTGAATTCTTTTTCTGGAAAGTTGCCTATCTCCACTTCGGTTAGTTGTTTTTCTGGGGTTTTATCCTGTTCCTTAATCTGGTACATTGTCCTCTTCCTTTTCATCTTCGTCTATATTTCTGTGAATGTGGTTTGTAGTTCTTCTTGCTTCTGCTGTCTGCCCTCTGGTGGATTAGGCTATCTAAGAGGCTTGTGCAAGCTTCCTGATGGGAGGGACTGGTGGTGGGTAGAGCTGGGTGTTGCTCTGGTGGGCAGAGCTCAGTAAAACTTTTATCCACTTGTCTACTGATGGGTGGAGATGAGTTCCCTCCCTGTTGGTTGTTTGGCCTAAGGCAACCCAGCACTGGAGCCTGCAGACCATTTGGTGGGGTTAATGGCGGTCTCCAGGAGGGCACACATCAAGGAGTACTTCCCAGAACTTCTGTTGCCAGTGTCCTTGTCCTGGCAGTGAGACACAGCCACCCCCTGCCTTTGCAGGAGACCCTCCAACACTAGCAGGTAGGTCTGGTTCAGTCTCCTATGGGGTCACTGCTCCTTTCCCCAAGGTCCTGATGCACACACTACTTTGTGTGTGCCCTCCAAGAGTGGAGTCTGTGTTTCCCCCAGTCCTGTCGAAGTCTTTCAGTCAAATCCCACTAGCCTTCAAAGTCTGCTTCTCTGGGAATTCCTCTTCCCATTGTTGGACCTTCAGGTTTGGAAACCTGATGTGGGGCTCAGAACCTTCACTCCGGTGGGTGGACTTCTGTGGTATAATTGTTCTCCAGTTTGTGAGTCACCCACCCAGCTGTTACGGTATTTGATTTTATTGTGATTGCTCCCCTCCTACCATCTCATTGCGGCTTCTCCTTTGTCTTTGGATGTGGGTATCTTTTTTGGTGAGTTCCAGTGTCTTTCTGTTGGTGATTGTTTAGCAGTTAGTTGTGATTCCTGTGCTCTCACAAGAGGGAGTGAGAGCACATCCTTCTACTCTGCCATCTTGAACCAATCTCCTGCACACTGCTTTAATGACCCTATCCTGAGGGCAGAGTACAGATTGAGCCCTCTCTTCTGTGTGAATGGAGGAAAAAGTACCAGGACCACAAATAATCCTTCAGCTAGAGCATGGCATTGCTAGCATAGTGCTGCTGTATCTGCCACTGAGCCCTGTTGAACTGTTTGTACACCCAACATATGGTGAGATGAAGCCCACACCAGAGTCCACAGAAACATTCCTTTGAAACATTTTACTTGAGAGCCCAGAATTTCAATTTAAATCCTTGAATGAGAGAATATATTTGGAATGTGTTAGATTCCCTGCCACATCTTCCAAGGAGGGAGATAGCCAAACATTCTATGGCTTTTCTTCAATTTTTGTCTTTGGAAGTTAACATATCCTGTAACTGTGCTTAAGTTATATATTGCCAGCATCAATTTCTATTTTATCTTCTACATTAATTGATTAGGTCCTTGGTTTTGAGAGCAAAAGCAAAAGAATGTTGTCCCATGAGTAGTATGCCTCTAATAAAATGTTGTCAAAATTAAGAACAGAAAAACAGAAAACATTGTCTATTGAGCATGAAATGTCAAAGACATATGGTGTTTATGTTCAGTTCTTTGAAGGTCGAAAACTTGTTTCATGTTTTAAGCCATGAAGGAAGAGCTGACATGTGGTTCAAACAGAATTGTAATGTCAGCCTTCCTTGTAATCTGACCTTAAGGAGCAGTATCAAAAGCACTACACTTATTCTCATGTATTGTGAGTTGACCAAAATTGTGTAACTTCAGGCCACCATGTAGATATCTCATATCTTTTTTCATGAGCTTCAGAATGTTTGTGGATACAAAAATTTGCTGATCTGCTTTTGGTTGTCAGATCAAAACTGAGCAACACACGTTATTGCCAGTCTCAAATAAGAGTGCTTAGCAATTGAAACAATTTTTAAAAATGTTTTTGAAGGATAATTTTTTAAATTGTTTAAAATGTTTTTGAAGGATAATTTTTTATCCTTCAGAAATCCCTTTGGTTCCTGTATTCACTTTTGTCAGTCATTTTAAATGTGGGTGGTAAGTTTTTGTATAAATTTTACTCATAGCCTAAAAAAGTAAATCAAAGACAGCAGGTTCACAAACTTTTCCTATTATCTTAAATTAACAACTCCAGAAAGTCCTGCAGTTCATGGGATTTGGTGAAAAGAGATTAGAGCTTTTCAAAGGTTTTTGCAAAATCGACTTATTTTTATGAAACTGCTTATAATTTAGAAAAATTATTTATCTCCTACTCAACATCTAAGTGCTCTGTCCAATTAACAAGACTTCGGCCACCCATGACAGAGTTTATCCACTGGTTATCTCACTTACAAAAGCGAATTTGATGGAATGTGTGATAAGCTCTCATTCCTTCAAGTTATATTCAATCTCTAGCCAATTCCAGAATAAAAGCTAAAAAAATATTCTGTGATCCCTAACAACTGATTGATTAGGGATGACATTTCAAGCTTTGAGCTGGAGATTGCAGTGATCGGGTCTTGCCCTGGAGGTTTAAATTCTCATGTCCTTCGCTGAGCAGCAGTTAAAAATGTAACAAAGCTAGCTGCCTGGGTAGCTGACCTTAGCTCACTACTGTCCACAATTTGGGGCATTACACTTCACTCACCCATCATTTGGCAAGGATAGGCATAGCCAGGCCTGGTGTGTGAAGCCGTTGACAGATGAGCAGTCTTCCATGCTGTAGAAGCCAGAACAAAAAAGCTAATAATCGTCTGTGGCAGTGAGGATGAGGTAACCTGCCTTCCTTCCCAAATAAACAGATGGAAAGAGTTTGCACTTCATTTCTTTCCAAGGCAACAATTTATTTCATTTCTGTGTTACAATAATAGAACCAAAAGTTGTTCTCTTTGGGGAAATTTTATTTTTCTTTAATTATTCTACCCAAACAACAGGAGAGCTGAATCTTATGGAGATGGATGCAGTGAAGTCAAAGTTAATTAGTTTTCTCACAGTGCACTGCATTTGGCTAAAATATCACTGCAGGGGCACACCAGCATTCAGATTACTTGATTAAGTGTTGTGCTCCTAGAAAGGCAGAATTTTATCAGAAAAATCTACGTAGAAATAATATTTCACCTTCCTTGAGAGTTGACAGCATTTGATACTCACCTTGGAGTTTTCCTTGGAGTAAGTTCTTTCACCTCCACTTTATCTTTCCTTTAAGGTGTCAGTCGGCAAGGGAAAATGATGGAGTGGCCTGCAAGTCCCTAGTGAACCCGAGAACCATGTTCCTATTAAACTACAACATAAAGCTCACAAATCAAACAGTTTATTTTTCTCTTATGATTGTTGAAGCTATACAGCCTGCAGAATTTCAAGGCTAAACAAAGAAATCTACCTCAGGGATCTTTTGTCATTTCATAGGTGGGTGTTCAGGTCAGACAAAGAGCATTACACAAATACAACTGTGGCACAAAAATGAGCTCTCAAATTAAGTGTCCTTTTCTTATCTGATTGCAGGTTGATTACATGCAAACATGCCAAGTATATGATTTACATTATTAAAATATAAAGTTTCAGCATCGATAATATTTCAAGTGACCCTATTATTAATTTACTAAGCAAGTGTCTTGTAATGGGAAGGATTCTGCCTCACGAAAGAATAGCATTATCATGTACTGATGAAATCGGCAAAGTATAAACCTCAGACTTATACTTAAGACAAGTTACACATTGATATCTTGAATTCAGGCTCTAAGAAAGATTGCCCTGTAATTCAGGAAAATTTCTGGAGATAATCGCCACAGGAATGTCTCTGTTAATTTAAAAAATAAATTAGCAATTAAAAATACCTGGTAGGTAGCTAAAAATAGATGCTTCCTTCAACGAGTTCACTTCTCTATTCATCTCATTTTTTTCCTTAGATAGTAACAGATAAAAAACAGAAAATAAGAGTCCTTGCCACTTTTTCCCTTTCTGGGCTCCGTTTTATACAATCATTTCCAAAGTCTTTGCTGAAAGAAAATTACCTTCTTCAATGAGGAAATTTCAAACCTGAGGACTGCTTTTCTTTCTTGTCTGTATTTCTATCTATGTAAAGGAAAAGAAAAGGCTTTTCCACAAAATTATGGCCTCAAGCATCCAATGACTTTTCCTTAGAGTTCACCAACTTAAGTCATGGGTGGATCCCTAAAGGATGAGATGAGGAGAAAGTGTTTATACAAGGGTGAAGCAAGTGCCTAATGCTCATTTTCCTCACATAGCTGACAGTAGCAAAGACACAAAACCGTGAATTCAGTGCCACAGTTACATGTGCTTTCTTTATATATTTTCCCGAGTAAGGTCAGCTGATCATGATTCACTTTTTAATGCTATCATCAGCTCTTACCTTAATAAGGATTCTTGTCATCAGTGCTTTTCACAAAATCTGATAGACAAAGTGTGAGATTGTTGACAGCCTGAAATCATGATATGAATTCTTATGATGATACACTGGGCCAAACTTGATTTCTGTTTCCCATTATGGAATAAAATAGTAGTACTGTATTTTTTTTAAGGTGAGAATTAATTCACTATTATGAAATACCTGACATGGCCATCCCAGCCCTTTTTTTTTTTTTTTTTTTTTTTTTGCCATACGCGGGCCTCTCACTGCTGTGGCCTCTCCCGTTGCGGAGCACAGGCTCCGGACGCGCAGGCTCAGCGGCCATGGCTCACGGGCCCAGCCGCTCCGCGGCACGTGGGATCTTCCCGGACCGGGGCACAAACCCGTGTCCCCTGCATCGGCAGGCGGACTCTCAACCACTGCGCCACCAGAGAAGCCCTCCCAGGCCCATATTTTGAACTCTCAGAAAACATTAGAATAAGAAGCCTTTTATTAAGAAGCCAATGCTGCAATGGTATACAGTAGTAGAAATGATAGAATTGAGCAATTCAGAAGATTTAGGGCTAGTTTTATTTGGTTGTTGGTTCCCACAAAAAGAACAAATATACTACTGAAGTTTTAAAACTTGTGCCTCCTTTGAATCAAGTCTATGAAGAGTGAATGTCAAGAAAAAAAAAAAAAAAACGGTCAGCGGTAACACTGTGTATAAAGCTACCAAATTCTCCTAAAGGTCAAGGCTAAAGCAGGATGTGTAATCACGCTAGAAGCCAATAAACAATGTAAGGATTGAAAGGACAAAGATCTCTCTGCTCTGTAGGGACTTGCCTCCTGTCTTTTTCACAGTGCTTTGTGCTTGATTGCATTTATATTCATTTATTCATTCAGAAAATATTTATTGAGAACCTATATCATGCCAAGTACCGTGCTAAGCTGTGGGCATACATTAATGACCTCATGGAGGTTAACATTTCTCTCTCTCATTAGTTGTAATGAAATATCTGCCCAGTCAAAAATCAACTACAGCCATGTTAGGTGTTGTCACGCTTAAAAATAACAGTTCTGTGGGAGATAGGAGGAGTTTACCGAGTCTGGGAGGTCAGGGAAAGATATCCTGAGGAAGTGACATTGAAGTAGGGCTAAAAGCACATGCAGAAGGTCTTATGGCAAAGGAGAGCTTAGGTCATGTGAGATCCTGAAAAAAAAGGCCCCACTTAGCTGTAACAAACTGTGAGAGCTGAGACCAAAGAGGCAGGCTAGGCAATGCAGGGCTGTTCTATTGTACGTGGAGAATTTTTGCCCTTATCCTAAAAGCAATGCAAAACCATTGAAGTATTTTAAGAGAGTAAGGAGTCTGCAACGTAATCATATTTGCAATTTTAAAAGATCATTCTGAATTCAGAGATGTGAATAAATGGGAAAACTCTTCCTTATAGTGAGACAAGGAAAAGAAGAAAAAATAAAAGTTTCCATATTAAAGTAGTCTGATTTTAGGTGAGCATGATGGAGAGAACTCAGTTGTTTAGATCATCTATGATTCTCCCATTTAAATAACGTAAAGGAATAAAAGAAGTATAAACTCCCTAGGAATAAGAGAAGAGCAAGAAGACAGAACCAACAGAGGAGTGAGTGGTAGCTGAGCAGCAGTGTAAAGTGGATAAACATGGAAGCTACCAGCCTGTGCACAGAGAACCAAATAGGCTCAGAATTTGGGGGCATAAACCTCACCAGACAGTGTGTTTGAGATGCTGGGCTGAAAATATGGGCATTGGTTTTAAAAACTGGTTTGGCATGTAGGAGGCAGAAGATGCCACTAGTGAGTCATGTGGTTCTGTCCTCCATTCCCAACTCTCCCCCAACTTACGTGTTTTCCTTTGAGAAACTTATAGATAGGGAGTTCAGATCCCATTGACTCATATAATCATTTGTTCATTTGATAGATACTTGTTAGCTACCTACTATGTACTAGGAAGTGAACAAAACAGATAAGATCTCAGGTTCCATTCTTTTTTTTTTTTTTTTTTTTTTTTTTTGCTGTACGCGGGCCTCTCACTGTTGTGGCCTCTCCTGTTGCGGAGCACAGGCTCCGGACGCACAGGCTCAGCGGCCATGGCTCACGGGCCTAGCTGCTCCACGGCATGTGGGATCTTCCCGGACCGGGGCACGAACCTGTGTTCCCTGCATCAGCAGGCGAACTCTCAACCACTGTGCCACCAGGGAAGCCCTCAGGTTCCATTCTTGAACGGGGTAGAGATAAAACAAAGAGACAAGTAAACAAGAAACATTTCAGGTAGTGACAAGAATTATGCAGAAGATCAAAACTAACATGATGTGAGAGTGACTATTGGCTGGTCAGGAAATGTTAGCCACAGTGTGACATCTTTAAAAATCGTAATTAAGGGGCTTCCCTGGTGGCGCAGTGGTTGAGAGTCCACCTGCCGATGCAGGGGACACGGGTTCGTGCCCCAGTCCAGGAAGATCCCACATGCCGCGGAGCGGCTAGGCCCTTGAGCCATGGCCGCTGAGCCTGCTCGTCCGGAGCCTGTGCTCCGCAACGGGAGAGGCCACAACAGTGAGAGGCCCGCGTACAGCAAAAAAAAAAAAAAAAAAAATCGTAATTAAGAGCCAATCTGCAAGGTGAAACACCAGCTCTTTTTCCTACTGTTCAAATTCTAGAATGTGAGCAGGCAGTAAGGTCTATGTCCCCAGTGGTAAAAGAAAGTAGGCTTCTTATCTGAATGGTCACAGAAAAACAACCTTTAGATACTGACATAGAAGGATCCATAAAGTAGAAAAAAAGGGGAAAATGGCCTGCCCCATGAGGACCTTCTAGTGAAGCCCCAAATTAACAATCACCACCTCCAGACACAGGACAGCCAGTCAGCTTTTTGATGCTTTACTTTTAAATATGAATAGTCAGCCAAGGTTAACCATATAGTCTAAGGGTGCTTCAGTCAAGCCAGAAAGATCAAAAACAAATAGAAGGCTAGAATTGATGTAAAAAAAGGAAAAAGCAGGCAGTAGAAAAAAAATCTAAAAAAACTTGCTTGAATGAATATCCCAGACACACAAGAGAAAATATTTTATCCACAAATTAAGATCCAAATATATGAAAATGAAGTATTATAAGAAAAAATAAAAACTTTGGAAATTAAAAATATGAGTGCTAGAATTTTTGTATACTCTACTATCAGATATTTTCCCAGAAAGATAAACAGTAAAGAAAAAGAGGTAGAAAAATAAAAGAGAGAATATAGAAAAATTAAAAGATCAGGCCAGGAAATCTAACAGTTGGATAGAAATTTTAGTAAAGGGAGATCATAGGAAACAGAGAAGTTATCAAATAGAAAATAGGAGGGAATTCACTGGTGGTCCAGTGGTTAGGACTCAGTGCTTTCACTGCCGTGGCCCTGGGTTCAATCCCTGGCTGGGGAACTAAGATTCCGAAGGCATGCAGCAGGGCCAAAAAAAAAAAAAAAGGAAAAAAATTTGAGACATGAAGGACTTGACGCTTCAGATTAAAGGGCCCTTGTAAAACCTCATGTTGTGAAATAAATAACGATAACAAACCACACTGAGGAATATAATTGTGAAATTTTAGAACACAGAATAAAGTATCTCCTGAAAGCTTGCAAAGTAAAGTCAAGTAGCTTACAAAGAATAGAGAACCGTAATGGCATGAGAGGTCTCAACAGCATCACCTAGAAGACAGAGAGAGTGGAGCTGTCCCTTCATAATTTGGAGAGAAAGGTGATTTCATTTTGTAATTCTCTTCCTAGCCAAACTCTAAATCAAGTATATGAATAGAACAAACACAAGCAAGGACCCAACCTTTCTCATTGTATTTTAGCTGAGGAGGAAGCTATTGAAGGATGGACTCTAGCAAATGATTAAATCAAGAAGGCAGAAGGAGATATGGGACAAGAAAAGAGGAAACTCCAAACAGAAGATTGTTGGACTACAGACCAGAGTGATGACTGTAGGCAGTTCCAGAATGACAGATGAGCAATAGGCTCAGGAAATGTTTTGTCCAAACTGGAGCCGGAGGATAAGACTTTGGGGAGGATATCTCAGGGAAACAAACAAAAAACCGAACAATGATAGATCATTGATCTATGTGAGTATCCAGATAGCAGTATTGGTATTTGACAGATGTATTGGAGAAATTAATAAATTGGTAATAAATATTAGAATATGTGGAAAACTAAGAAAGTGAAAAATAATAATTTACTCCTGGAAAAATTAAAATATTTAGCAAAACAGGAAACACTGCTTGACTCTATAATAAACAATATTAAGATATTGCTAGTGTTAGCAGTGTTTACTGAGTTAATGAAAAATTTGACATCACTCAGTGGGAGGAAGATAGTAGGGGAAGTAGCTGATGGTGTAAGAGAATTAAACCCTCATCTAATTTAATGGAAGTTCATAAATACTAATGTCTAAAGTTGATAAATGAATACATTTCAGGATAATACTGTAATTATTTTAAACAAATTATCACTTTAATGAATTAAAATTAAATATGTCAGCCTTATAAAACTGGGACTAATTTGCTTTTGTTAAAATTAGTGTCCATTTAAAGGTAATGTAATCTGTGGGTATGTTTGACTTTCACACATCTTAGAAGATATTCAAAATAAGTTAATGTTTTCAAATGATGCCATTTTTTGTAAAAATGTGGGGTCTTGTTAACACATCCCTGTCTTTTAAAAAGAAGTGTGAGCAGAACACTAATTACTGATTGTACTGGTGGTTTTTCCTTCTGAAACCATTACTGTCATTGGGTTTTTAACCACAAACATGTAGAAAGAAGTGAAGTACATTTTCATTAGGGAGAAGATATATTATTTCTAGGTGATACTGTTTTGTTCATCCACTCAACATATATTGAACAGCTACTAGACAGCTCTCTTCTAGGAATAAGGAATACAGAAAGGGACAAAACAGACAAATAGCCTACCCTCATGAAATTTATATTCTAATAAGGCCAGAAACAAATACATAGATGTAAATATATAGTAAAATATATAAAATGTTAGTAGTAATAAGTGCTTTGGGGAAGAATAAAGCAGTGGTAGAGGGAATTTAGGGAAGTGTGTTTGCTATTTTAAATATGGTGGTTAGGGAAAACCTCACTAAGACAATATTTCAGTAAAGATCTGAGGGAACCAAGGGAGCTAGTGATAGGGATATCTGGGGGTAAAACACTCCAGGCTAAGAGAATGTCAAATATATAAGCTCTAAGGTGGGAAGATGGGCAAGCATGGTTATGGAACAGTAAGACGCCACTTTGACTTTTGTGCAGTGCGTGATGGGTAGGTGGTAGAATGAAAACTCTAAGATTGTTGAGCTGCATGATATTGTAAAGCCTCATAGACCATTGTAAGGACTTAAGATTTCATTCTGAACAGAGAAATATTATCTGACTTACAAATCCACTTTGGCTTCCGTGTTGAGAACAGCCTAAAGAAGAGCAAGGGTAACTGAGAGATTAATTGGAAACCTACATAAAAAATCCAGTTGAGAGATCATGGTGACTTGGATATGGGTGGTGGTAGTGGGCTTGAAAGGAATTCATTGGACTCTAGATATATTTTGAAGGTAGAGCTAACTGAATTTGCTGATAAACTAGATGTAAAGAGGAAGAAGAGGAATTAAGGACTCTAAGATTTTTGTCCTGAGGAACTTGGAAGAAAGTTGTTGCTGATAACTGAGATGGGAGAAGCAGGTCATTTCTGATGTTGTTCTTTGTTGGTGGTAGGGAGAATCTGGGCTCAGTTTTGAACATGCTAAATTTGAGATGTCTGTTATATATATACAAGCCTAGATATGTGTATATATATTTCAGGGCAAAGGTCCAAGCTAGAGACATGATTTTGGAAGAGAAAATGGTATGTTAAACCATGAGACTGGATGTAATTACCAGGTATAAATAAAGAAACCAAAGACTGAGAAGAGTTTCAAGGATATTTTATTATAAAGAGGTCAGGGAGCAGAAGGGGAACAGGTAGACGGAGAAAGAGGAGGACTATGGCTTCCAATGTTCCTGCCACCTTCTACACCATCCAGAATTCTGGGAAGTTGTGGAGCAGCCTCTTTAAGGCATTGCTGAAGGGCCAGTTGGGAGCTGACACTCCAGGAGGAAGAAGAGCTATTCTCAGGATGTGACCAAGAGTTGGAAGGAGGAGAGGTCCTGCTTGTGATCTCTCCCAGTGACCTACTTATGGGGAGTTTATGCTTCCATCTCTACTACTTCAGGCTCCGTGGGACTAGAAGTTCTTGTTCCCTAAGAGGAGGGCATACTTCTATCAGGAAACGAAATAACAGTCCCAATAAAGTTAAAGCTATGGCTGATGCCCTCTAAGTTTGGGTTCTTTGTGCCAGCAGATCAGCAGGTAAAGAAAGGACTCATTGTAACATCAGGCAGCTGGGAAACCAAGAGAGTGTGGCATTGTGACTCAGTTGAATGTAGTGGTTAAAACAAGCTTTACTCTGTAGTGTGTGTGTGTGTGTGTGTGTGTGTTTGCTATTTATGCCCCAGCTAGGAAAACACTACAGGGCACACAGAATGACTCTGCTAATGACATATGGGAAGTTTCTGTACAGGTCTTCTTCCTGAACTTCAAGTAAACTGGATGGCTCTCAGGTATCACTATTTTCCACACTTCATTGTATTCAAGAAAGAAATGATGAGTTTGGTTTTGACCATAAGTAGAGTGAGGAGATGAAAATACTTTCAGTGTATAAATTTTAATACATTTCCTTTCTTTGAGAAAAAAAGAGATGCATTTATTTCTCCTCTTCAACTCCTTCTCCGCCTGCCCCCCACAGAGTCATAACCAAAAACTTTACACTTTGCAAATGATTAGAGAATGTAGTGAGAGCAGTTTGCAAATTTTAACTCTTCCAGTTCATATACAGCAGTGGCGTGTGTGTGTGTGTGTGTGTGTGTGTGCGTGTGTGTCTGTGTGTGTGTGAGAGAGATTCCCTTGTAGTCAACTAGAAGTAGAAGGCCAGGTGTAATCTGATGGAGGTAAACATTTGCTAAATACTAGCTTGCCCCTTAAACCCAGCTTTTTCCTTTAAATTAAAGCATTAATTACAGTAATCTACCCTGAAATTGAAAGAATGTTACAGCAGAAACCACCTAAGCAATTAATTCCTCCAACTTTAAGCATAAGATGATGTAACCAACAATATTTAAGTTTTTTTAAAAAAAACCTCTTCAAAACAATCTATTGTAGTTTTAAAAATGAAGGACTAAATTAAAAAATTTTAAATAGAATTACTTTGGGGGCTATTTTGTAGAAGACAGCATAATGTCATTTTTAATCATAGAAAAAAATCTTTTCTCCTGCTGTTCATTTGAGTGAAGAAAAAATTAATTTATAATCCCTTTGATGGCCTTTGTTTTCATTAATTTAATTTCCACTACATGTTGAGATCAGAGATGCTGAAAGAGATGTCAGTGACATCATCTTTTAGTTGTAAAGCCAGCCCAGTGGGGTTGTTATAACAATTTCCCTAAACTAAATAGTACATTGCAGAAAATAAAACTTAGAAATAGCAAACTGGAGAAAAATTAAGCACACATCTTAGGATAAGTTTATTTTAGAAAAATGCGTTGAGCTGTGATATTGCTTTGTTATATGAATAGAAGTTGAAGAGTTCTTAGTGCTCAGCTGTGTGAGAATCACCTGTACTTTGGGGCAAAGTGGAGGTTCGCCAGTGGAGATTAGGATTTAATGGGTATGGAATGTGGCCCACGGAGCTCCATTTTCACGAAGACTCCAGGTAATTCTCATTCAAATGATTTGTGGTTTGAGAAACACTTATAAATTATAAACTTTTTGTATTTTTTTCGGTTCAGCCCAGCTAAGTGTGATAATGCTTACCTTCCTAGCCTGAGGCTGACGACAATTTTTTTGAAAGAAAGGTGAAGAGCAGGGACAAACAGTCCTTCATCTCTGTGAGATTAAAAGGCTCAAATGACAAGTGCTTGGCTCCTGAAACATCGTATTGTGAATGAAGTTGACTTCGTAAATGTCACGCCCTCAGGGATAAATTGATACTGGAAGGGCAGGAGAGAGTAAAAGAGCAAGAGGCCTTTAAAGTCCTCGCGGGCTGCAATACTTGGAAGGGAGGAAGGACACAGAAAGAGAAGCCTGGAAGCTAAGGAAACTTTCAAAGGCTTTATAACTTTGCATGAATTGTATATTAATATTCACTTGGGCAGGAGATAAGTAAAAGGTCTGCACTGAAATTTTTCTGGTCTTGTAGCTGCTACAGAAACAGAGTTTTCAAGTTTTATGATTTGCTTGCTTGTTGTGGTTGTTACTGTATAACTTTACATGACTTCACAGAAAGTCTTTGTGCTTTTCATAAAGGAGTTTTGGTCCCAAGTAATTAATTTAGACCACTTTGGATATACAATATACAAATAAATAAGAATCTGCCTACAGATGTATTTCCTTCTGTTACTGACCCTTTCGAGTTGGGCCCCAACAAGGGTCCTTCTGCCCAGTGTCATTAGGGCCAGGAGAAAGGGACGGAGTTTGTTCAAAAGCAAAGGAAAACCTCACGCTCTGGTCACGGAATGATGAAGTACGAGCAGCCGCTCTAGCCCACGAGCTCTTCCCAGCAGGCCCTGGGGCTGCTTTATAGGGTGCTCGCCCGAGGGAGGGGGCGGAGTTTTTGCTAGGTGGGCGCAGCTGTGTTGCTCACGCTCCAGCTTATAACGCCGGGCGCAGCGTTCCCTGCACGGTCCACCGCCATCTTGAGTGGAGGTGTGGAGGACTATGAGCTGCAGGGTCGGGGCGGCTGTTTGTCACTAGAAAGTCTGGTCTGAAGTGCTGGGGGCCAGGCCTCTTCGTGTGGCACCTTATGAACAAGTGAAACCAGATGAAGCACGGATGAAACATTTAAAAAAGGTTAGATTTTATTTTATTACCCAGATTCTATTTTTATTTCCCGGGGAATTTTTAATGGGCTTTGCGGGTGACCCTTCCTTCCTTCCTTCGTTCTCCCGCCCTCCCTCCCCTTCTCCTCCTCCTTTTCTCCTGCTTTAGAGGTATGTTTGATTAGGTAGTTTGCTTGTTTCTGGCTTAGTGGTGGAGATTGTCCTGTTCTAATCGTTGAGAGACACTGATTTTAGCATTTCTATACGGGGGAAAGATTTTGGATGTATCAAGGTTTCAGGAAAATATAAAATATATAAGTGGTTTAGAACAGGCAGAAGAGGAGTTTTGTTTTTACACATGTGGAAAAAAATAGAAAACAGAGGTTGGAAATCGAAAGGATATTGAATAGAGTGTTCCAACTTTGTCATAAAGGTGAGTTGGTTAAAAAATAGAGGGTTGTGTTCAATTTTCCCTTTCGCTGGTTTTATTTAGCGTCCCATCCGCCCTCAGCTTTCGGAGATTTAAACATCAACAAGTGGCTTTATGACTTAAGTTTGAGAATTGCTGGCAAGGGCTGATTTGGTGTATAAATCTTGCCAAAGCGTTCTGAGATACTCTCTTTTGACAGAAAGACCAATTGATACAGGAACCTGATCAAGTATAATTGAAATCAGGCTGCATTGTGATAGATGAGGTAGAAGTATTCTACAGATAAAGCACGCTCCCTTCAATATGTGAATTTACAAGCAGTGTGGAACTTTTTCTAGCCTCTTAGTCTGGCTGAAGGTTTTTAATGTCCTACAAAGCAGAGTATCTAGTGTGTACTTCCTTACGCATCAAAGATAAACTAGCTTGCCGTGTAGGGAGGATTGTATTGCGTATTTAAAATACATTAAATATTCACTGAATGTAATACTATATCTTCACATCACTTTTCCAGAACTTTCATTTAGAATATCTTTTCTAAATTTTAAAATTTTAAGACATTTTCTAAAGAAAATGTCTTAAAAGTTGTTTATTACCTAATGATTATCGGGTTGGTTTTTTTCATCTTAAGTGAAATACCTGTGGTGCTCTGGTTTGGAGATTTTATCAACTAATGCTAGAAACTGCAATACATACTTATGAAATAAAGAAATGTAGCAAAAATAGTTGAATGATATCCTTACACGATTGCATACATATATCAATATGTTTTGATCAATATATATTTGCAATAGTAATATCAGACACCTGGAAATAACTGGAAAAGTGACCCTTAACCAAGCAAGGTTCATTTGGAATTTGAATCTAAAATTATGTCATATGATGTGTAAGTTACCTATCAATGAAAACTACGTTTTGCCTGGCTTATTTAATATTTTTGATAGTTTTTTCACATCCATCTCTATCCATCATAAAATTGTTCCTGTTCTCTTTGTTGCTTCCTTTTAAAAGATTTGTCAGAGAGCAGGCTTAGGTTAATACACTTACAGAAAAGACACAATTTCCAAATCAAAAAAGCTAAAAAAAAAAGTCAAATTTTCCATTTCACATCCGAATACTTTATTTTTATATGAATGCTGTTTATTTCGTGAAATATGATACTGTATAACGATAATTCTTTTCTTTTTTGTTTTTTGGAAATAATAAACATGCCATGCATTGAGTCACATGAAATTGACTTTTATTCAGGTCAAAATAGTCAAATATCAACAATACCAAGATATTCAACCTCTATGTGTACCAGAGATTCATTTTTTGTTCTTTTATCTACCTCCATTGGGTAGTGGTTTGGGGGTGCTGGGAAATCTCTGTTTCTTCGGCTCATGATATTGTTTCTTATGCTCAGTGTTTTATAAATTTAGGTTTATGTGTGGCTAAGACCGTTTATCCATTCTCTGGTTATACTTGTACCTTATAGGTATTTGCATTATATAATCAATTGTTATGGTTTTGTTATAATTTTTTTTTCTGAGTTTTCTCAAAGGAGGTGTTTATTGAAATGGAGGAAAGGAAAAGATAATTTGAAATTTAGGGAAATCTCATAAAACAAGAAAAAAAAAGATTCATTTGATAATGTAGTAAGGTATGAATTTATGGATTTTACTAGTTCCCCAAACAAAAATCTATTTCTGTTGCATGCTAGATTATGTTTCCTTAAAAAGAGCAATTTTTCTGTTTTAAACAACGCTTAGGATCAATCATAGACATTATGAATGGAAGGCAGATGTAGAGGTCACCATTTAAGCAAGTTCTCCTTGACCTGTTCCAAACAATCTGTCTCTATCCTATTTCTAATAATCTCCAGGGATGGATATTTCAGAACCTCTTTCACTAAAATGTTTCAATGCTTATGAACTATGAGTATTGAACAATTTGTTTAGTTATTTTATTTTCATATGATTATAAAAGTAATAAATGTTCATTTGATACTTTGAAAACTACAAAAATTAATAAACAGTGGACACACCCCACTTCCATAATCTTACTGGTAAATTCTGTATACCTAAATAATTCTTCTTGATATTATATTCTTTAGTTTGATATGTGGTTGGAAAAAGGAAATATCTAGGCATATTTCTCCATTTTATTATTATCATTTTTAGAGTTTCCTTCTTCATCCCAGGTTTTAATTTCTTGTCTTCTGGTATTATGACTCTGTTTTGTACTCTTTCTAACTTCTTCATATCTCTATTACGTTGTGAAACCCAACTGGATAAAATATTGTATTGGCTCTTTTTGTTAATACTGATTCTATATGTTATTCCTTTGGACCTTCGTTATTCCCTGGTATTTCATTAAAAATTTGAGGGCTACATTCATTCTTTTAAACCATCAGAATATCAACTAATGCATTTTATTAGGCTTTGAAACATATTGGAAATAATTTGACAGCATAATAAAGGGGGTAGTGAACCTAAATATATCTCTATTTGAAATTCCATAGCTTGCTCAAGTGTAATTACTAAGTGAATGCCTTATAATAATTCTCTTTGGAAGCTGAAATTATGGTTATACTCAGGGGATGGAGGAGGGAGAATAGGTGGTTTATTGTTTTACAACCTTAGGTAGGTGTATTCATTCACACTGAGAATACTTTGAAAAAAAAAATCTATGTGTAAAAAGCTCAAGAATACTTTGGAAAATTACCATGAAGCAATCATTCATACATTGATTCACTTAGCAAATACTAATTGAATGTCTACCATAGTTCTGGCACCAGAGATACAAAAATGAATGATATGTTCCCTGCCCTGGGGGAACTCACATTTTGATAGAGAAGACTGAAATATGAACAAATAATTGCAGTACAGTATAAGTAGGTGAATGTATGGAGTGTAACGAAAGAACACATTGGGGTGTTTGGGAAGACTTCATAGATAAAGCATCATTTGCATTCCCTCCTGAACTTGGGACATAAGGTATATGCACGTGGAGAGAATAAGAGGAGATAAGGAACTTTTTGCAAAGAAATCTCATTTAAAAAGAAAAAGCAAATGTCTGAGTGATGTTGTTCATGACACTATTGTATAGAAAATATGGCCAAATTTGATTGATTTTTTTCTGAATTTCCTCAGTCTAAATTACTTTTAAGTTCTTTTGTCTTTCCTTTATAATTATCTTGAAACAAAGAATGTTACATAGCTTTAGATTATTACTCATCAAATGAGTATACTACAATGAAAAACCAAAGAGATTCAGCACTGTCTGTACTAAATATTTCATTGTGTGTTTCTTGGCCTTGGTTTCCTATTCCATAAACTGGATAAGGTGGATTAGTATTTTTTTTTTAATAAATGTATTTATTTATTTATTTTTGGCCGCATTGGGTCTTTGTTGCTGCGCATGGGCTTTCTGTAGTTGCGGTGAGCAGGGGCTATTCTTTGTTGTGGTGCGCAGGCTTCTCTTGTTGCGGAGCGCAGCCTTCTCTTGTTGCGGAGCACGGGCTCTAGACATGCAGGCTTCAGTAGTTGTGGCTCGCAGGCTTAGTGGTTGTGGCATGCAGGCTTAGTTGCTCTGCGGCACGTGGGATCTTCCTGGACCAGAGCTTGAACCCTTGTCCCTTGCATTGGCAGGTGGATTCTTAACCACTGCACCACCAGGGAAGTCCCGATAAGGTAGATTATATAATCTTGTTTTATTTCTCCAAAAAAAATATTCTAAATGTTTGACTGTACATATAGTAAGACATTGCTTCAGATATTAGGATGATAAAAAATATCTGACTATTCTGTTTTCTTGATGTTCTAAATTGAACATTGAGAGGAACAATGATTTTAAGAGCTAAAACAAATGTTTTGGTAAATAGTACTGGGAACAATAAAATGTGATCCTCACATTCCTTAATAAAGAGAATTTTTAGCCTTGCAAAGAAAGAGAGAGCTAGGTATTCTCAAAGAAAAACAACTTCAGTATACCAGAGCTATGTTCAAGTGTAGCCAGGGATAACATAAGTAACATGAAATCAGTCTGCTGTGAGAGCTGTGGAGAGCTATGCTCCATTCCCACTTTCTTCTTAGCAGTTATTCCAGATCCTAATTAAAAGTGGTTTTTATTATTATTTAAATGTTCCACAGGGAAAGGCTTGTCACCTTTTAAAAATACTTTTGCAGAACAAAGTGCCTCAATGTCATGACATAAGGATATAGGCAGGAAAAGACAAATGAGCTTTGGCAGTTTTCCCACATGGATAAATCCAGAAGGAGAAGCTAATAAATCAGGAAGGGTCCCTGGCTTGAAAAGGAACATTGTCCATTCCTGAATATTTAAACTTTACAGAGATGGGATTCATTCTCAAGGTTCATTCTACCTTTCACCATTTCTTCATCAAAGGTGGTGGGGGGAGATGAAAGCTAAACTAAGGCTAAACACTACAGCAAACATGTTTAAATAATTTCAAATCAGAAAAAAAAATTCTATTTTTCTAGCAACATACAAATACAAAAGGGACTCAGCATTTTGAAACTGGGAAACGGATAAAAAATTTAGCTAATAGTCAAAAAAATGTTCTTCTCTTCTGGAGAAGGAATTATCAGTGTAACATGTGTAAGAAGCAGTAACTTGTTTTAAATTTTGAAATTTTCCATTTCAGAAAATGTCTTCAAGATGCTTAGTCGTAATTTTATTTAATAAAGCCAAAAAGTAAAAATGATTTTAGTATTTAATATAAACAAGCACAATTTCTAGAGATAGCTCATTTAAAATCTTGAGTTATTGAGGCATTTATAATGCTTATTCTCAAATTTAATTACAGAATTATTTTAAAATTTAAATGACAGTTGATACAGATATTTAACGTTATTTATGTTCTTTTGCATGTTATTTTTTACTTTCTTAAAATTTTAACTACTAACTTAAAAAAATGCAAATATGGAATCTAGATTTTGTTTTTCAACAGTTATTCTTCTAAGGAATATCTTGTAGTTACTAATATTCCTATTTCTTTTCCTTTCTCTCTGGATATTTAGAAAATAATCTTAAGTGCTATTATTTGTATTCATCTATGTGTATTTTATAGAGAGAAATAATAAAAATGTACTGTTCTTCACATATAAAGATAGTGCTTAACATTTTTTCATTTTTCTTTTCTTTCTTTTGCTCAAATGAAAGATAAAACTCAATATTATAGTCTAGCTCCAGATAAAATTTGTCTGCCTTGACTCTATTAATCGATTTCTTTATTTTTCATTATAGAACTAATAGATGTTTTAGTTAATTATTTAAAAAGGCATACCCATTTTCCTTATGTTTTGTTATCCACTTACAATTTCCTTTAGGACTAGCTTGAGTTAGTTACTTCAGTTATTTATTGTAGGTGCTAATAAGGTCATAGGTTCAAGCCACATCTGGGCCTGCAAAGCTGGCCATCTGCTTTGTAAATGCTTCATGTTATTTCCGATGGTAACAATGCCAAGGAGTCGGGATGGTACAGCAAAATGCATCCCACTACTAGGAAAACTCAGTTATATTCCCTACAGTAGAAAACAAATAGATTAGATGAATAGCCCTTCAGAATGGAATGGGAGGCTCTGAAGGGGATCAACTCATTTCTTCTTATTCCATCATATGTTATAGCCCATTAATCAGATGATTAATACTGAACACTTGGATACTTCTATAGAGAAGCAAATGCCAACTTCTAGAAATCCTTATTTTACTATGAAATACAGCATATATAAAGAGTAAAAATATAAATGTGTGGATTAGTACATAATTATAATGTGATCTCCCATTGCAATTCCCTTCCTCTCCACCAAAGGCAAGAAAAGAATGCTGTGAGCACTCCAGAAACCATGGGATTATTGGTTACAATAACCTCCTACTTCTGTAATCTCTATTCCCAGGCTGCCACATTTCAAAAGTTTGTAGGGCACCATTCTTACCTCATACCATATTTTTTGCTTTCAAATATTACTCTTTCTGGAATTTATATTAATGCATAATGAGTATTTGGATCATGTAATTTTTTTCCAAGCGGTTAAACAAGTCCAAATACCAATAATTAAATAATCAATTATCTTCACTATTGATATGATCTCTGTGTCATATACTAACTTTGTTTCTGGACTTTTTATTTTGTCTGTTGTCTTTCCTGAGTCAGGACTATGTATTACCATCTGGTTGGACAAGTTCCTTTAATTTTATTCTGTTTCAACATTTCTTCTCTTTTGTTAGTCATTCTTTAAAATGAATTTTACAGTCATATTGACAAACTCTGAGATATTATCTCATGGGATGTTGATTGGTAATGCATTACATTTTCAAGTACAGATTTTGAGAATTTACAGATTTACAATGTTGAGTTTTCCCAACCAGGAACGTTGTTAGCATTTTTATTTATTCAATTCTCATGTGTCCTGACACTAGGTATTTTACAATAAATATCAGTAAGTTCTGGAAACAGGCTTAAGTATTTAAGTATATTCAGCACAAAAATGACCCTAACCACGTACTCTGTTTTATTTTGACTCAGAGGAAACACGAGAGGAGAAAACTCAAACTAAATATACTTCATTATTTCCACCTGTGTGTTTTTTAGAAAAATTCTATTAGAAAGCTTTTATAGACAATTCTTAAAATATTATGTGGCAAAACCACAATAGCCTAAAACATTAAGAAGCACATTTACTCTACCAGATAGTTGAGGAATAAATTATCAGTCTAATTGCAAACAGTGTAATAAAGGAAGATAGACAGATGCATGGGACTTGCTCTAATTTCCTAAAAATTAAAGATTAAAAACCACTGAAGAGACAAGACCAGCCAGCACTCCATTATACCCTGCTGTTATGCCTTGGTGTGTAACTTTGAAATAGTGTAATGAGTGGCATACAAATATGTTCCAGCATACCAGGAAACAGCACAACTCAGCAGAAGCACAGATATGAGAAAGAGACCTGCTGAGATTTCAGATATTGAAATGATAAAGTCATACTGTAGAACGACTATGTTAATATATTTAGAGATAGGAAAGCCAGAGAATAGGAAACATCACCCAGGTTCTTAAAAATATATAAATATTAAAGATAAAATTTAACAACCCAAATTAAAGGGAAGCTAAGGGTAGTATAAAGTTTTAAGGGAAACACCCAGAGCTTAATTTTGGGCATGTTAATGTTGAGATGTCTGTCTGTTATACATCAAAGTGCAGATGTCAGGTAGTCTGTGATTCTATGAATGTGGAGAGTTCAGGAGAGAAATCCAGCCTGGAGATGTAAACTTGGGAGTCAGTATGGTGGTGTGTTTCTTTCGATATGCAGTTGAGAGCTCAGTACACAGTGGTAGAAAAGGCAGAGATTTGTTTCATCTTAGAGTCATGCTGTTTTTCAGAGAATTAACTTAGAAAGGTAGAGGTGTTAGGAGTATAAGAACGAAAATGATTATAACATGGTGATTTAGAAGAATTGTTGGGAGTCATAATTTCTCCAACACATTTGTATCTTCAAATATAATGTGAAGACATGATATTTGGGGCTGCAGTTATCTTGAGACAATAAAGAACCACTTTTCTAAACCACTGACATTTTCCCAAATTGTAAAATAGAAGTAGCTTTACCCTCTTAAGGTAAAAACTGCTAAGTTATTCAAATCTCTCAGCTATTATAGGAGCTGTTAAAACAACTGTAAGAGACTATATTAATCATAGAAAAGTCAGAGCAGGATCAAGAGGCTTTCTGAGTCTTGATTAGTAGCATGGTCTTGCTTCTTTTGCTAATATTCTATGTGATCTTGGGCAAGTAGCTTAATCTTTATGAGTCTTAATGTCCTCATTTCTAAAATAAGGGCATTAAGGTATATAAAATATTGTAATATAAGTATTTCTTATCAAATTACTTCAGTTGGGATGCCATAGTATATAGATCAATAAAAATTGTTCACATTTTCAACAGTGAAAGCCTACTACAAATTCAGAAAACCATACTTTTGCAGAAGTTTTTCAGGAATATTTTAAAATCTAGTGGGCAGTCATTCAAAATATGCCATCATCTCTAGAAGCCAAAATGTATTCAATAAATGAAGCTTTTCCAAAATTAATCCTGTATCCTTTAAAAATAAGCACTAGACTTCTAAATTAGGAGAACAACATGCAAACTACCCATATCTGTTTCAACAAGTTATTTGACAAAGTCTTTTAGGACAAGTCTTGCCTATAAAGGATGAGAAGTAGAAATGTTTCATAGATGGTAATATGATTAGGTAAATTATTTGCTGGTTGAGTAACCAAACCCCAGAAATTCTGACAACACATTTTGCCTCGATATTTCTTCACCATCTCTTGAACAATCCCAATAAGAAAAAAAATGCTTGATGGGCGCCATATATGTTCCTTTACATTGGATGCTGAATACACAGGATGAATATTCCTTAGCTCCTGTTACAAGGAGCACGTGGCTCATAGACTAGCTTTTTGGACTAATACTCCTAGACTACATTATCATTTTGATTCTTGGAGCTAGGATCCACTTATTCCATTGTATCCCTCTTCATTCTTTTTCTGCGGCCACATCTTATATTCCTATATTAAGAAGCCAAATACTCATCTGAGTCAACAGCAAATAGATGAATTATTCTAATTAAAAGGAGTGACGTGGGAGTTCTGATTTTGGGTAAGGTGGAGTAAGTATATTCTACTCTGGATATCTCATCAAATATAGCTCTAAAATCTGGACAGAATTCAAGGAGAAGAATTCATTTGGAGTCTTTGAGAAATAAGTAGTAGTAGCTGGCTGACTGGGGAAGAAGACTAGGATTCAACATATACCAAGTTGGCAGTGAGTTTCCCATTTTTGTCATGTATACCCTGGCCTGGATGTGAAGCAGCTGAAACACCAGAAGAGGGCACCAGGGTGCAGACAGAGTTCCAGGAGAAACTCTCTAGTTCTCTCATGGGGAGTAGGATTGGAGCCTCCAAATATTCAGAGAGAGTGGGGGATATCTCCCATTTAAAATTTTTTCTTCTTTGCTTAGTTCTCTTGTACTCTAGCTTCCAGACAAACCCACAGTGGCTGTGGAAGCAGCAGCATCAATGGTGGTACAGGAGCCCAGAGTTTTTGAAAATTTGAAGGGAGGAGAACCTTCTCCTTTAATTAGAGGAGCTGTGCTCCCAAGAAGGTGAAGTAAACCCCTGTTTCTTTTCTTCTCCCTGTCCTACTGCCTGTTAGCCTGTACATGCACACAGTCACAGAAAGTATGCAGGAGAGTGGAGTAATTAAAACCTCGCTTTCTGGTCAAAGATCAAAAAGGGAAGGAGCTTAGAAAAGGGAGACCATAAAGTCATTTATAAGCTCGTGGGCCCACACCTGAGCTCTAAATTTGTGTATCTGATCCTAAACACATACCAAAAGATACTGAGAACTAACAGATAGACCACCAATGACCACCCAGGTACCAAACTGCCCACTAAGTGTCTCACATATGCAAGAGATGTAACTCTGCAAAGATTTGAAAATCAAACTGACATTGAACATAACATCATGTCAACAGAGTCACAGAAGACAAAGAATATGGTGTTAAAAAAGTATTTGAAGAAACGATGGCTGGAAAAAAAATTTGACGAAAGACATAAATCTGCAGATTTTAGGAGTTCAGCAAACTCTAAACACAATAAACCCAAGGAAATCTAAGCCTGGACACATCATAATCAGACTGCTGAAAACTAAACACAAAGAAAAAATATTGATGGCATCCAGGAAAAACTCATTACTTTTAGGGAACAATGACTCAAGTGATTTTGTGTTTCTCTTTAGAAACTGTGCAGCCCAAAAGGAAGTGGAACAAAAATGTTAAAGTGCCTCAGGAAGAGAACTATTAAGCCAGGATTCTATATTCAGTAAAAATATCCCTCAGGAATGAAAGGGAAATAAAAACATTTTGAGATGAAGGAAAACGAAGAGAAGTTCTTGTTAGCAAAAGTGTTATAAAATAATTGGTAAAAAAAAATTCTTCATACAGCAGGAAAATGATACCAGAAGGAAAGTTGAACCATAAAGAAGGAAGGAAGAAGAACAGAAATGGTTAAATATCTGTGTAAATATAATAAACTAGTCTTTTCTTGAGTTCTTTAAAAATATTTTACAGGTAAAATAAGAAATTATAGTAACTTGGATGAATCTGAAAGGCATTGTGCTGAGTAATAGCTTGTCAAAAGTTTACCTATTGTATATTACCATTTATGTGACATTATTAAAAAGACACATCACCTCCTTTATGATGTTTCCTCTAATGTCCTAAAGTAGACACAACCTCCATGTCTATCATATCATCTGGTTTTATCTTAATAATAACCATTATCACAATATAAATGGTATTTTCATATATTTGTTTTCTTGTTTATTGTCTCTGTCCCCTATCCCACCTGTTTGTCAGTGAATTTTTTCTATTTATCACTGTATTCTTAGTACTTAGAGCAATGCCTGGTACACAACAAACACTCATTTGCTACACACATTTATGTTTAATGGCTGAATTAATTGGTATTTTAGTAAGACTGACACTAACACAGTGTTGTCAAATGAATTGGAATGTGGTGTTTTAGTAGCTAATACCTTATGAGTGCTTGCTACAATTCCAGATGTTCTAAATCTTTCTATGTATTCCTTCCTATAGTATTCATAACAATTCATGAGGGAAGTACTAGTCCTATACTTGGTCTATAGATGAGGAAAAGAGCAATAAGAAGAAAATAATCTGTCCAAAGTCACACACATGTTAAGTGGTGAACCCATGAGGTGAGAGCAGGAAATTTGACTTTAGAGCCCTTACCATGATGATATTTCCCCTGCTTCTGCCTAGAAGCAACTGAGGTGCTGTTTGAGTACTCTAGGCATTTGGTGATAAGGCTAGAACTTAGAAAAGAAAGGAACACATAAGAGGCACGAAACAAAGTGTTGATGGCAGACTGGACATATGGAGCATAGGAAGTGGAGGTTAAAGGGTATCTCTGACTTGATAGAGATATCAGTATAGCACTGTTTCCTTACTCTTATTTCTGTAAGTAGTAAAGAGAAGAGAGGAAACAGGTTTTGGAGGTAGGATGTATGCCTGAAAATGACTAATAAGCAGTTCGATGGGAGAGAGATGGGAATAAAAGTATAGATTTGAGAATCATTAATACACAGTCAGTATTATGTTTCCTTATTGTGAGTGACCTGTACTTCACAATTTTCGTAATTTTGAATTTGGGGTACATTTTAATATTGGGGTTATATGTATCTTTTTTCTGATGTTGTGTCTTACAGTTGAAGATCTTTGGAATGATGTATTATGAGATGGAAAATATTGAAAAAAAAGTTAAAGGTTAAGGATTGAATCTTAAAATTGAGGGTACAAGAGGAGAAGACAAAAATAACAGGAAGCCATGAGGAGAATAAGATCCCAAACTTCTCTGGTGCCACTTTACTGAGTTGATTTCCTTCGGGCCAAATACACTTACTCTCAGCCAGTTGAGAGGCTGAGAAAAATCACATGTAAACTTGCTTGTGTCCATTTTTTTCTATCAGTAAAAGTTTAAAGTAAATTATGAAGCAAAAGTTTGTGAAATAGCTACAGTGCTCTTTCTCCTCCTATACCTATGATACCCCAAAACATTCCCTGCTCTTAGACCTACTGAACTACAGCCTAGGGTAGGAGGGGCTGTGTATCATTCCTCAAAGGGGACATTGCACCCACATCAACACCCAAGACACACAGTTCTCCTTGAGTAAGATTTCTACATTGATCATTTTGCCTTTCTGTGTCTGATTAACCTCTTGCTGGGTGTGAAGCATTTTTGTTTAACTTCATTTTAAAGCTTACCCGCTTACAGTTACTAGGCTACCATTCTCTCCTAGGTAAAAACCCTAAATTCATTTAGGTCCAGGACTTAACTGTCCTTTTCTGTTACTTTTGGGCCTCTTTGCAAAATAATAATAAAATTTCTCATGCATTTTTCATGGCCCCAGAGTCAAGATCAAAAAAGCCACAGATTTTAAAATTTTGGGGAGTCTCTGGACCATGTGAAGCAGAGAACCTTGTACAAAAACAAGGGAAAAGAAAGCTTCCAAAATGAAGATCAGATTAAGGGTGAGAGTTAGATGTAATAAGATTTGATTTTCCTTGAGACATTCAAGAAGGAAATTAATAGTTTAGGGGAAAATATTAGATATATTAAGGGAAAAGTAGCTGAATTTGAAGAAAATTCTCCCACATGTAAAGGATTTCAGGAGAAGACTAATTGAATGCTTGTAAGAATGGCTGAAAAAATCGGTTCTAAATTACCAAAGACTATTTTCAAAATTTCGTAATGTCTGTTTTCTGCCTAGTGGAATAATGAAAATGTCAACCAAAAATGGGTACATTTCAATTACAGGCATACCCTATGCAATTAAAAATGCCTTACAGCAAAATAAACTTCTTCTTATTATGGGGGGAATTTTTATTAAGTTAAGAAATGCATTATCAGATTTGATTGAGGTGATGCAGTAATATCACTTTTATTCTCATAAATCAAATGAGGAGCCTGGAAAGTGAACTTTTAAAAACATTTTAAAATTTTCAGCCTGAAGGAAAATAAAGGCGTATTCTATTGCTTTAGCAATCTTAGAATGGTAATTACCCTCCCAAAGGTGAGTGAGTAGGAACATTTGGCTGACCACAGGAGTTTAATGCCTATAAAATGGTCTTTTCTTCATCTTAATAGCAGGTGTGTAGTGTTGGTTACCTCATTTTCACTCTCATTAAGCAGAAAGTATAGTGATGTTAGATGATTGGAAGCTAGTCTCCAGATTTTTCTGTCCTCTTCACTAGAAGATTTATAGATAATCCATTAAATTTTTAATTAGCGCTTAGATATAACACGGGAAGAAAAGAAATAAAAACATAGTATTTTGATTCAAGGTGGAGTTTTATTTCTGATATGATGGCCAAAGTTTTATCTTTACTTCAACCGTATTTTTAATGCAAATGTGAAGCATATAGCGGAAAAAATTTATGGGGTGAATTCTTTTACAAAACAAATAAGGACAGGTCAATCAATATTACCTCAATTTACTTAGTTGCTTAGGTGAAAACCTAGGAGCCATCCCTGATTTTTCTCTTTCCTTCGTATCCGACATTCAATCCATTATCAAGTCTTGTCCATTGTCTTAAAAATGTAACCCCCAGCCACTTCTCTACAGCAGGTCTGGACCAGCACTTTGTCCGGTTCTGATTCCCTCAGCAGCCTCCTACTTCCACTGTCACCCCTACATTCAGTTCTGCACCCAGCAGTCAGAATCAGCTTGTAAAATTAAAGCAGATTAGTTCATTCTCCTGTTCACACATCATACAGAATAAAATCCAGAGCCTTCCCTGTGGCCTGCAGGCCTCTGTGATCAGCCCTTTGGCTTCCTCTCAGAATTCATTCACTTCTGCAGCCACACTGTCTAGTTCTTTCCAGCCTCAGTGTCTTCTACCTGGAACATTCCCCCCAGACCTTCCATGTCGGCCACTTTATTTCATTCTGGGCATTCTTTGCTTCCTGGAACAGACCAGGCAGTCTCCCAAGTTAAGGCCTTTATGTGGCTCTTCCTGTGCTAAGAACTCTCTTCCTCCAGATATTTGGATGCTTCACAGCTCTTCCCCTGAGACCTATCTGGCATCCTATTTAATTTTGCCAGTTTCCCCCCAGTCCCCTGCACTCTGGATCTTCTCTGTCACCTTCTACTTTCCTCTGTAGAACATATCACCTTCTGAAATACCATATCATTTACTTATTTATCATCTTTATTATTTGTCTTCCCTTCAAGATGTGAGCTCTTTGAGACAAGGGTTTATTGGTGTCTTTTTTGTTGTTCATTTTTGTGTCCCAAATGCCTAGAACAATGCCTGGCATACTGTAGCCCTGTAATAAATATTTGTTGAATGAGTGAATGAGATTTCACTGTATAATAGTCTACCAGAGCATTATTTAGGTTTAAAGAGACAATTTCAAAATTAAGACGAATAATAGTTAAGAGAATATTCTTATAATAGTTTATAAATCTTCTGTCTTCAGGAAGTAGTAGAATACATTCTGTTGTTACTGAATCCAGTTGCTCATCTGAACAAATTTTTTAAAGGCAAAATATAAGTTTGACGAGATTATCTCAGTAATTCAAGCCACGCTAAGGTTATTTCTATCATTCTGTGCTAGTAAACTTTCAACTTTCGAACTAACAGCAGCATATTTTTTGTAATGTAATCTTTTAGTAATTAATTGTAGCAACTCCTTTATGGTCTTCACTTTTTCTTACTATATGAGTATATCCAAAAGATATTTTTGTATCCTTTCATTCCTTGATATTCTAGTTTCATGTAGTTTAGATCTGTTTTCCTCAAAAAATAGAAAGCTTTTAATTAGCTTATTGGTACCTTTTTCTTATTCCTTAAAAAGTTTTAAGGTGTAGCTGATTAAAAAAGAAAACTTGTTCTTCTACAATATGTACATGGTAATAATAATTATTAAAGTTAATTAATAAAGGAAAAATGCCACATAAGCTTGAAATAATTATTAAAAATTTCAAGAACTTTTAAATAATAGTTTTAAGTAACTTTTATTTAATAGTATTACACAAACTTGCGTTTGTACTGGGAATGGTTCTGATTTATTACAAGGAAGTCTGTATAGTGCCTTCTATTTATCTATTGCACAATAGACTTTAATTTGGATTAATTGAGTTGCAATAAATAAAGCATATTAGTCAATAATTGTCTTTGATATCTAAGTGTAGTCACTATTAGTTACATAGTGAAAAAGGAAAACGTCCTAAAATGATGCATAAGGCTAGAAAGTATCGCATGGCTTTTGGTATGTTTACAGACCAGTGAGAGGGACGACTACTTTTCCACCAGGATTAATTTACCCCTTCTTTTTTTGAAATTATATTTCCAAATTTTAGCTGGGTGCATGGTCAGGTCACTCAGCGAGGGCCATCAAGACTCATTTGCATCCATGACTAATTTATACCTAAAAGAATGTGAGACAAAATAATACGTGCCAATTCCGGGTCATGCCCTTAAAAGGAATACATACAGTACACTAAACTTTCTTTTTACCCTTCCCTGCTGAGATATGAATGTGTTGGAAGATCTGGAGAAACCACCAGGGATGTAGAGATGCAAGCTGTATGTAGAAAATGACAGAGTTGTCCTGCTGGTCTGGTATTGCAAGCCTCTGGGCTGTCTTCTGAAACAGTAAACAAAGTCTTCTGTCTTATGTTGAAGCTTTTATTTGGGGATTATTTTGTTATAGCACTATAGACTTACCTAGTAAGACCAGAGAGTACAAGACAAAAACTTAAAAATAAGCAAACATTCATTCAGGATTTTTGTGCATAAAACATTCCACAGTCAATTTTCACTGAGTTTTGGGATTTGGGGAACTTTGACAGAATTATTCCATTGTTTCCTAGCATCTAATATAGCCAATGAGAAAACGGATAACAGATTGATTCCTGTTCCTTAGTTCCTGGTAAGGCGACAAGTAGTTTTTTTTTAAATATCTGGAAGCATTTAGCTTGTTCTCTTTTAATCTGAAGATATATAGTGTTTCTCAACTCTGGAAACTTTTCTTTTATTATTTCTTTAATAATCTCCCTGCTTCCAATTTTCATTCTTTGTTTCTGTGTCCTCTGGGTTTTTTTTAAATATCTCTACATTTTTTCTCATATTTCTGTTTATTTTTTCCCAAACTCCTGAACTCTAAGGTAGCCAGCAGTAAACATATGGAAAAATAGCCCTGTATTTAAAATCTTAATTCTCTCACCATGTGAGGACCAAGAAGGGAGTATATGTGTTCTCAGTTTTTTTCAGTGTGTTTTCAAGTGAGGCTCAGCACCTTCCACAGATTTATTGCTGCTGATTTCTTACAGGTTAGAGTTTTTCATGCTCAGTCCCTTCAGTGCCCCAGCTCTATTAGAATAATGCTGGTGATAATAATAAAATTGTTAATAATAGCTGGCATTTAGTGAGCTTCTTTGTGTGACTGACATGGTTTTAAGAATTTTGCATGTATTATTCATTTAACACTTCATGAGGTGAATATTGTAATTAGTCCTGTTTACAGATAAGGCAGCTGGGGCAAGCTGAGGCTAAAGGACTTGCCCCAAGTCACACACCTAAGAGCAGGTTGAGCTGAAATTCGTGGTCATCTGCACTAAAATTTTTAATTCCTAGTAAATAAATAAAATACCCAATGGTTTTCATTTGTATTTTTCCACTGAACCATGTTATATATTTGAGTTTATACCTTCAGGTAAGTGGAATTTTTCAAGAAAAAAAAATTGCACGTGTTTATCTTTGGAGCCCTGTAGGAATCCTTTGAACATTTTATTGGCATATGTTTTAAATAGTTCTACTGCAAAGGAACTTCCTTTGTTTGTTTCTAACTTGTGACTTAACGTCCATCTCCTTAAGCCTGCTTCTGACCTTTATCTTTTCTTCAAGCTGTAAGAAAACAAGAGATATTCCAAATTAGCCCTGAATTTCTAGTTTGGTTGGGCTATATCAGAGAAAACAGCCTGATAAAGAATAAGTAAAAAGTAGATATCTGGGGATTGTTTAATTAAGAGACCTTTCGGAAACTTTTCAAGAAAATGTTAAGTTGATTGGGGAGTTAGGAGGGAAGAGTGAGGAGGGTACAAAATTAATTTTTACTATTTTTTTCTTATTTGAAGAGACTGTTTATTACTGCATTATTGCTGAAGTGTGTTAACATTAATGTTGATTCAGGATACGTAGTCACCAGACGTACGTAGAATTACGATGCCTCTCATCGTGGAAGCAGAGATACATAAATTGGGGGACATTTATCATAAAGTTGTTTTAAGTTATATAATATTTTAAAAAGTAACTTTCTTTGATTCTTCTATAGATTTAAGGATTAAAGTTCACATTTTATGATAAATATTACTACATTTTTTACTGATATCTACTGTAGTAGTTTTATAAATTCTATAAATTAATATTGTTTTTAAAGACTGTCAAATTCTAATTCTCCCCTGCTTTGTACGGGATTTGTTGACTTCTAAGACCACATATTTCTCTTTACTGAAAACAGAAAACATGTTACTAAGAAATAGTTGGAAAGTAATTCCATGATTCTTAGCTGGTTCCTCAAAGAATCTCCTACTTCCCACCCCCATTTGTTTACATTTTGCAGAGGGAACATTAAGCAATTGTAATATTCATCTGACCATTTCATAATGATGGATGAGACAGCCTTTCAGAAAAGCCAGCTGGAAAAAGAAAAGAATTAAAAAATAGTTTAATGGAAATATATTGAAGAAATATTAGAATGTCGGTGAAAGGGAAATGAACACGCACTGTCACAGACTATTAATTTTGTAACACAAAAATTTAGGCACCTTCTGTTGTGCTGTCTATGTGAGAAAATCCATTAAATGGAGATATAAAATTTACAAGACAAATTGGGCCCTTTGAAAATCAGGTCCAAGTGTTTGTGTGAATATGTGTCTGTGTGTTTTGGGAGAAGTTGTGAAGAATAGTTTTAATCACATGACCTCCATTTTAATTTTATCCACATGACCTTGGATCCTACAGGGACCTCTTGAGATGAAAAAAGTAGGTTGGTGCAGGTGTCAGAGCAAGATCAAAGGACAACAGGCCCTCTTTAAAAAAATAAAACAGGAAAATAACAAACTGGAGCCAAGTGTTCAAGTGCTTTGATAGTGACACCTACTTCAATGAAAGGCTTTTGTGATCCAAATTTTATAAAAACTTAAAAATATACTTGTACATTAAAAATAATCAGTTACCCTTCAGGACACGTTAGACAATACAAAAATCACTGTAATATTTAAGGAGAGTCATGATGAGATCTGTTTTCCAGATACATAGCTTATTTGTGAAAAATTATTACCAGTAGGTGAAATGTATCCCTGTGGAGACAAAAGATGAACTAAAACATTGTTCCTAGAACTTAAACTTTAGAGGGGAAGCTGATGTGATGCAATTAATCAAATTATTAAAGCCTAATTTTAAATGTGGTAGATTCAAAGAAAATAAAATAAGTCAATTCTGGAAAAGTATATGGCATAAACCTAACCTAATATGGAGAAGTAAAGGAAATGATCTTTCCCTTGAGATCAGGGTATTGAGTAGGGGTTAACCAGGTTAAAGTGGAGAGCAAGAAGAGAATCCTATATTGAGGGATCAGTACATGTAAAATCCCTGTGGAGGAAGGAAGCCTGGAAAGAAAGCCAGAATGACTGGAGAAGGGGTGGAAGGGGCAGGGGAAAAAGCTGGAGAGGTTGATAAGAACCAGGCTGTATAATAGTGCTCTGTAGGTCATGTTAAGGATTTTGGTCATTATTCTAAAACAACAGGAAAAGTAGATTATAAATTGGGCTGGGTAGGGTGAGAAGAAGGACTAGGGATGCAGTAAGATCAGATTTACATTTTTAAAATGTTAATGTTCCATACCATAGAGTACAGATTGGACAGAGACGAGAATAAATCCTTGAAGGCCAGTTATTGTAGCAATCCAGGTGAAAGATGAAGATAAATTTGATTAGAAGAGAGGCAGTGTAGATGGAGAGAAGTTAAGGGAATTCAGAAATGATATGTGAGTTGCCTGAACTTGGTAATTTCTTTGATGTGGGAGGTGATGGAGTGGGAGGTGTTGAGCATCCTTGACTCCAGCTTAGGTTTTAAGGAATTGGATGGGTGATGTTGCCATCCACTGAGATATTAGGTACTGTAGGTGTTTGTGGGCATGAGAGCATGTTCAGTCTAGGATGTACTGACATTGCTGAACCTTTGAGAAGTTTCCATGGAATGTTCCACCTATCTTCTATAGGTGGCTGGAGATAAAAGTCTGGAGTTTAGGAGAAAGTTATTGTGAGATATTAATTTAGTGAAAGGATGGAAATGGATGAAATTAGTCTAGAGAAAGAGCATTGTGTAAGAAGAGAAGGCAACTAAGAATAAGCCAAGGAGCATTGTTTAATGGCTAGATTAAGGAGGATGAAATCTCAAAGGTGAACTAGAAGGAGGTGCCAAATATGTGGGAAGAAAACAGAGAATATAGTTCAGGGAGGACAAGGAAAAGAGAACCGAAAGAAGTGAATGGTCAGGAGTGTTAATAACTGAGGAATCAAAACGATCAGGACTAAAATTATCTATTAAATTTTGTGGCAGGATCGTTGGTTATCTTGGGAACAGTTTTTTTTTGTTGTTGTTGGCCTGTTTTTATCTCTCTCAGGTAAATATCTAGGAGTGGGATTTCTGGGTCATATGTCTAATTTTCTAAGAAATTGCAAGACTATTTTCCAGTGCAACTATGTCAAACATTCTATACCAAAAATATATATGCGAGTTCCAGGTGCTCCATATCCTCACCAACACCCAGTACTGCCAGACTTTTTATTTTTATTTATTTATTTTTTGTTTTGTTTTTGTTTCTGCGGTACGCGGGCCTCTCACTGTTGTGGCCTTTCCCGTTGCGGAGCACAAGCTCCAGACGCGCAGGCTCAGCGGCCATGGCTCACGGGCCCAGCTGCTCCGCGGCATGTGGGATCCTCCCGGACCGGGGCATGAACCTGTGTCCCCTGCATCGGCAGGCGGACTCTCAACCACTGCGCCACCAGGGAAGCCCCAGACTTTTAATTTTTTTTTTAACAGCTTTATTGGAGCAAAGTTGACAAACCAGAAATACACACATTTTAAATCATATTTTAAAATATGTATATATATATACATATTTAAATCATACAATTTAATACGGTTGACATAGGTGTACATTCACCTGTGAAATCTTTACCACAGTCAAGACAGTACACATGTCCATTACCCCAGAAGTTCTCTTCTTGTCATCCCTCCCTCTCCGTACTACTCCTCCACCATGCCCAGGCAGCCACTGATCTGCTTTCTGTCCACACATTAGTCCTCATTTCCTAGAATTCTGTATAAACTGATCATGTTTACGTGATACTCCCCATTCTCCATTTTGTAGTACTATGGATAAGAATGTGTACTGAGATTGTAATATTTTACAAAACTTGTATGAAAATTGTATATGAACTAAACATTGAAGCATTTTCATATTCCTTGATCTACATAATTTTTAAGGTACAGTAGTTTTATATGGCATGGATATATTATATATGTATATATATTTAACCAGACACCTCTTGTTATGCATTTTAGTCTGTTATTATTTTTGGAAATTATAAAGTGCATTGTAACAGATATCCTTGTAATGGAAATTTGTGCACAACCAAAATGTGAGATAAAAAGACTTTTTCAAATTTTAACACCAGTAAATTATATTTAAAGCTCTTAAAATACAGTGCTAAATTCATTCCAGAATGGCTGAACTACAGTTTTAGCTATGGGAGTGCCAAATTACCTACACCCTAATCAACCCTGCAGAGCCATCATAAAAAACAAACAAACAAAAAAACCTCACAGAACTCTGTCCAGTGGTAAGCAAGAATACTATTGGTAATGAGACATTTTCATAGTATATTTTCAAGTGAAGAAAGCAGATATCAAAATGGCATATATGTTATGTGATTTCATAAGATATTTTAATGGGTATAATATGTATATGAATATACATATATGAGACTATATATAAATACTAAAAATATAGATGTCTTTGTGTGTAATGTACTTTTATATATAGATATAGATCATTTTTATGCTTAAATTTTTACATTTTAGTTCTATAATAAACATGTATTGTTTTAGTAATAATTTGAAATCACCTAAGTTTGTTTTAATTAACAACCCAGCTTTAGCCAAACCATATTATTTAAAATCGGAATGTAAAACGTGTTTTATAATGGTCCTCTGTACAGGTCAGTGCAAACATTTTGCTTCTTTAATAGATGAGGAAGTGTAGGTATGGGGTAAGGAATAAGTGTTCATGCAAGAAGAAAATGATGGAGAAAAGGAACAGGGAGTCTGAATTCAGGAATATTATTTTACAAGTTTGCTGGAGAAATAAGTCACCAGAGACCAGCCTCAGCTTTAATTGCAGCCATCATTTTTGTATTTTATTGTAACCAAAATATTTCATGTGGAGTCACAAAGCATTTAAAGAAAAATTCTTTCTTTTAAAATTTCACAGTTGTTTTTTATGTTTTTAAAATATGTGTCATGTCAGATTTAATAGGAATAATTTCCTTTGTTAATCATTTCAAAAAGTAATATATTACTTTACACTTAGAAATTTTACCTTATCCTTTTTATCAATACAAAGTGATGATGGGAAATCTACATCTCATTAGTGTGACACTTTTCAGAGAAAGCACAGCACAAATCACATCAGTCAATTCAAATGCTACAGATTTCAACTAACTTAATTTAAAATGGATTACAACATTATTAACTTAAGTTTGTGTCCATGATTTGACTTGAAATAACACATATGCGGGGTCTGTATAGATGAAATGTCTCATATTTTTTGAAAATTTGAGATTTTCCTCCTTATTGTAAGTAACATAGTTATTTGAAGAAGCAGCTCATGCTTGTTAAATGTTAATGCTGTTTTTGGATGATTTGCTATTACCTAAAAAGGAATCTATTTAAACATTTTTACTACTTTATATATGATTATTTAAATAAATCAGATAAAGACAAACATAATTACTCTTCCATTATTTATTGTTATGTCAATTACCAAAGTTTTTACATGTAAGAAGATAGAAAAAGGAATTAAATTGTCTAAATTCCTGTCATGAATACAATAAGCATGAAAAGAATTGGAGATTCTATTTTTCAAGCTTCAAATTGCTTAAATAATAGTTAATGACAACCTCAAAATAAAGACGAAAATAACTCTTTAAAATTTTTTCTGTTAGTATGCCTTCATGCCTTTTTTCTTTCCAAATTTTTGCACATGCTCTGGTATCTCAAACAATGACTACATTTGCTGGAGTTAAGTCTTGAGCATCCATGAGTAGACTCTGCAAGCAAAGTTTTCTTATATACCACTGTGCCTAAAATTCCTGGCCCATAACAGAGAATGTAATGAATGCTAAATACATGTTTATTTAGTAAGTGAATTATCATTTTGTAGATGAGTAAGTTGAAAATATGAAGGGTAAAATCATAAAAATGATGCTAATTCTATGTAGTTGAAGATGTCCTCTTTCAATGATCTCATATTGTTCTTGTCATACATCCAACTTTGGAACACACAGAAGTCCATTTATGTGAACCATAATGGGTATTTCTTTGCTCTTCTTTTTATTTTCAACTTGTTACTTCTTTACCATCTTCTATGTTTAAGGCACTAGTAAGCATCAACTCCAGGAATTCTTAAGACAAACTAGAGCTAATGCAGACTTTGTGGTTTCACCTCTAAAGGGTGAATATTTAAAAATCCTGCTTGTCCTCATTGTGGTTTACTGGTATATTATAAAGGACGCAACTCACGAACAGCCTAATGGAAAAGGTATGGGAGGGTGGGGTGGGTGTAGAGCTTCCATGCTTTCTCTAGGGACACCCCCCCACCCCCGCCAGCATCTTGATGTGTTCTCCAACCCTTTTCAAAGGTAAAGTTGGAAATAAGTTCACCCACATTCAGAGGAACCAGACTCCATGTAGACTACCCTTGGCTTCCAGTAGATGGGACCTGGCTATGATAACAGGAGTAGAACATCTTTGCCGGGATAAGGGAGTAAGAGAGCTTGGGACCAGGAAGGCTGCTGGGGACCAGCCTGGAGCCTATGACCAGCTGTGTAGCAGAGGTGGGAAGAGGGCAAGATCAAGAACTACTTTGGACTTGCCTTGTGTTTTCAACCTTATGGAAATTGAGCTTCTGAGGATCACAAATCAAGCAAGAGGAGGGACCATAGCTGGGTTGGAAGCAGTCGAGAGAAGATTCAGGGAACAGTGGATCCAGCAGGGCTAAAGAGAATGAAGACAGATAAAAGGCACCTCATTACTGAGTTAGGTCCAGCCCTGATGATTTCCCAGAAAATCATGATTTGCCAATACATGCCTCTCAAAATGCTCAGTATGAGCTTCTGGATGAGAGGAGAAACCCTATTTCAATTTTTACTTCAAAATTAGATTATATCTATTTACTGCTTAGGAGCTTGTCATGCATAGTACAAATAATTTTGGGTGGTATAAAAGATATTGGCAGAATTAGATTAGTATGTAAGAGATTCAGAACGAGATATAACAACTCTAAATATCAATTTGATTTTTACTAACTTGCCTCAGTTTCCCGAATGTTGTCAGTATTTGGAAGTTAAAAAAAAAAAAGTTCCCAAGTGCAATAAGTTGAACTAATCACACAGTGTATTACTGAGCTTTGCTATGAAGAAACCTTTCAGGTATTGCCCCAGAAAAGTGAACAGCAAGGGAAGCAGTATGGAATCATGGTTCACCATAAAGCTCTGGAGTCTAATTTTCCAGATTTGAATCCTGCCTGTGATAGTTAATAGCTGTGTGAATTTCAACAAGTCCCATAACCACTATCGTTCTCCGTTTCCTCATTTGTAAAGTTCAGTTAATAATAGTCTGTATCTCATGGGGTTCATACGTGCATCAAGTGAGATATTGCAAGTAAAGTGCTGAGCAAGGAGCCCAGCCCATGGAAAATAAGATTGGCTAATGTCATTCTTAAGGACTTGTGGGAGGCACTTTTCTATGTATCACATGTGGTGCCTCCACCACATCCTGAAAGCCGTAATGCCATCCCCTGGAATTACTAAAATATCTAATTGAACAGAGCCGCTTGATTTTGTTAATATCTCCAAGTCCTTCTTATGTACTAAGGTCTCCACCTAAAATTAATATTCTCCTGCTTTATCAAAACCCCCTTGTGGGAGATGATTCATATTCATAATGGACAGGTAAAATTGTGTTTTGCTCTTAGACCAATGAGAATGCCCCTACCCCCAACCCCCAACCTGTCTACAGACTGCTTATAGTACAAGTGCCAGGGGACAAGGAATAGCAAACATTCGGCTTGCAACAATAATGATACTAATATAATTTACTAGCTAAGCAACTGACTTCTAATAACCCTTTGGTACAAATGTTTTATGTCCCCTAATCCTGTTTGAAATTTTTAGTCTAGATATTCAATATTCATATGTCTCCAGTTCAAAGGATAGTAATTCAGTGAACATACTTCTCTGTAAATAACAAATGATGGATAAAAAAAGAGAACTGATATTTAATAAGCACCAATTCTGTACTATCCACCATACTAGGTGCTTTGCATGTTGTATCTCATTTAATCTGCAAAGAAACCTATTTGATATTTAATGTTAAATCAGTTTTCTAGATGAGAGTATACTGTTATAATTTATTATGATCCCATGGGCTACTTACCATAATGTCCAGGCCTAATTTAAGTTGAGATGTTTGGTGGCCATTAGAAGGTTGGGTTGCTTCTAAACTCTTCTGCATAGATTTCAAATGCATTCTAAAATGTTTTACATGTTAGATGTTTTACATAGGTTAGATTCCCTCAAGGCTTTTCTGCCAGGGTAATTTTGTTTTCTAATATATCTAGGCCTTTTTGGGCCTAGTATAGGTTTCTTACTACAGAAATCATATTACCGGTCTGTTTATAATCCCACATGAGGAGTTAAGGAGTATTTATCCAGTCTTGCATATTATGCAGAAAAGTGAGTAAGGCTTAAGTGTAATTGTGCTCTAAGAAGGTAAGAATACTTATCATGGTTATAACTTGGTTGCCAGAAGTTAAGTACAATATTACTAGATTTCATTTGTGTTTTGCACATTCAAGCTAAATCCATCACTTCTTTTCATATATTCTGGCACTTGGCGTAGCATATAGCCTAAGATTGAAATAGCAAATCAGAACAGGCTGATTGTACTTTTTCAGGCTGTCAAGTTTCATTGCTCCAAAGTCAACTTGCCAATAATTGGTCTAAAAAAAAGTATTCATGAATACTTAGATGTCTAGTAAAACATGTATGGTAAACGAAAATAAATTTCTCATTTTATATTATGACAAAAATAACATATGCTCATTGTAAGGAAATCAAATAATGTAGACAAGCATAAATGGGAAAGTAGAAATCACCACACGTTTTCTGTTCAGAGATGAATACTGTTAATGTATTGGAGAAACTTCCAGTTTCATTTTTTTCTCTATCTCTCTGGCTCTCTTTAGATCTATCTGATTCTGTGTGACTGTGAACTGTTTTGTAACTAAATTTTTCTTCCAGCATCAAAATATGGAATACTCCCTCAATAAATAGGGATAATCATCATGTTTAATGGCCATGTGGTGTTGCATTACATGAAAATACTACAGTCTCCTGTATGAATGGAATTCTATGTTGTTCTTGTTTACTATTAAAATAAGATGGTGATTTACAAAAAGAAAAATCTCTTTTGTCTGTGGTAGAAAGAATAATGGACCTCCAGATACTTCCACTTCCTAATACTGGAACAGGACTTTGTAGATGTGACTATGTTAAGGATTGTTATGAGAGATTATCCTGGATTATCCCGGTGGCACAGTGAAATCGCAAGTGTTATAGGAGGGAGATGGGAGCATTAATGTCAGAGGAGAGAGAGAGAGAGATTTGAAGATGCTACATTATTGGCTTTGAATATGGAAGGAAGGAGCCATGAGCAATGGAACACAGGTAGTCTCTAAAATCTGGAAAAGGTAAAGAAATAAAGAAATTGATCTACCCTAGAGACCCCAGAAAGAATGCAGCACTGCTGACACCTTAATTTTAGTTCTGTAAACCCATTTTAGGACTTCTGACCTCTAGAACTGTAAGATAATAAATTTCTGTTTTTAATAAATTTGTCTTTTAAGCCATTAAGTTTGTAGTAATTTGTCACAGCAACGATAGGAAACTAATACAGTATATCTCTTTGGACTCTGTCCAATCAGGGTAAATTCTCAGAAGTGAGATTGCAAAGTCAAACCCATTTAAAATTTGTTACATATTGGGATTGGGATTGACATATATACACTAATATGTATAAAGTGGATAACTAATAAGAACCTGCTGTGTAAAAAAAGAAAATTTTTTGCATATTGACAAAATTATTCAAAAATCTTTCCAAGGATTTCTAACTACACATTCACTGTGTGGTTTTTCTCTTCCCGCCGCCCACTTCTCCCTGCCCTACTCACGATCTTTTTCATCTACACCAGTGAAAAATAATTTTTAAAGTATTTTTGATTAATTTTTATCAGTTAATGATTATCAAACTGTGATAGCACCAGTGCTTATCAAAGTTGAAAGTGCATAGAATCGATGAGAATCTTGTTAAAAGGCAGATTCTGATTCAGTAGATCTGGGATGGAGGCTTAGATTCTGCATTTCTTTTTTAAATTTATTTATTTTGGCTGCATTGGGTCTTTGTTGCTGCACATGGGCTTTCTCTAGTTGTGGAGAGCGGGGGCTACTCTTCGTTGCGGTGCAGGGGCTTCGCATTGCAGTGGCGTCTTCTTGCAGAGCACCGGCTCTAGGAGCGTGGGCTTCAGTAGTTTTGGCACAGGGGCTCAGTAGTTGTGGCACACGAGTTTAGTTGCTCTGTGGCATGTGGGATCTTCCTGGACCAGGGCTCGAACCCGTGTCCCCTGCATTGGCAGGCAGATTCTCAACCTCTGTGCCACCAGGGAAGTCCCAGATTCTGCATTTCTAATAAATTCCTATGTGATGCCAGTGCTGCTGGTCCTTGGAATTCACATGGAGAACCAGGGAATCCAAGTTTAGTAAATATTTCTTTATTTATGGGAGGAGTTATTGAACAAAAATTAAGAGCACAGATTTAAGAGTCTGGCAAATCAAGTCCCTGCTCTTTTACTCTTTAATTATATGTTTGGATACGGGACTTTCTGAGCTTCAATTCTCTTATCTACAAAACTGGGATAATAGTACATGCTAATTTTATCCATTTTCTGTGGTATTTCAATAATATAATGCATCTAATTTCTTTAGCACAGAGCTTGTAACTCATCAATTATTATTATTATTATTAGCTGTATCAATTGAATTGACGATGTGCTTCCTTTAATTTTCTCTTGAAATATTCACTTTTTCTTTTTTTTTTTTTGTTTTTTTGCGGTACACGGGCCTCTCACCGCTGCAGCCTCTCCCATTTCAGAGCACAGGCTCTGGACGTGCAGGCTCAGCGGCCATGGCTCACGGGCCCAGCCGCTCCGCAGCATGTGGGACCCTCCCGGACCAGGGCACGAACCCATGTCCCCTGCATCGGCAGGCAGACCCCCAACCACTGCGCCACCAGGGGAGCCCCGAAATATTCACTTTTTCTTATTGCAAATGCTCTTGTATGCTTCAGATATTAAAACCTCCCTTTTCCCCATTTATTTTGTAATATTTTCTCCTAAATTTTAAAATATGTTTTAACTTTATGGCATTTCACAGTTATGAGGTCACCATGATCAATATTCTTTTCTAGTATTTCTGGTTTTTAGTCTTGCTTAAAAAGGATTTCCCCATGCCAAGATGTTTTTAAAAATAAATTTATTTATCTTATTTATTTATTTTTGGCTGAGTTGGGTCTTCGTTGCTGCGCGTGGGGTTTCTCTAGTTGCGGTGAGTGGGGGCTACTCTTCATTGCAGTGCGTGGGCGTCTCACTGCGGTGGCTTCTCTTGTTGCGGAGCACGGGCTCTAGGCATGTGGGCTTCAGTAGTTGTGGCACATGGGTTCAGTAGTTGTGGCTCGCGGGCTCTAGAGCACAGGCTCAGTAGTTGTGGCACATGGGCTTTGTTGTTCCACGGCATGCGGGATCTTCCGGACCACGGCTCAAACCCGCGTCGCCTTCATTGGCAGGCAAATTCTTAACCACTGCGCCACCAGGGAAGCCCAAGATTATTTTAAAATGCACATTTTCTTCCTGTGTTTCAAGGGTTATTTTCTCTTTTCTTTAGATTTTAAGTTCTTTATCCACCTGGAATTAATTTTGCTGAAGGGAGTGATGTAGGGATTCAATTTATTTTTTCCGCAAAGATTAGCCAGCTATCCCAATATCATTTATTGAATAATGTATTTTTTCTACTGTTTGAAATTTTACCAATTTTTATAAACCAAGTTTTATATATAGTTGATTCTGTTTTTGAACTAATTTTTATTTTTACTGTTTAGACCATTTATCTCTACATCAATACTGAACACTTAATTGCTCTAGCTTTGTTATATTTTAATATTCATTAGTTCAGAATTTACCCTTCATATCTTTGTTTTAGAATTCTCCTATATGGTATTTCATATAAATTTCAGGGAAAGAATTTTGTTGAGATAGTTATAGTCTCTTTCTGTATATTCTAGCAATAATTAAGATATCTTTATTCTAATCTTCCTGTATTTACTTCTCTTTTTTGTAGTGCTAGTGCTAATTTATCTATATATTATCTTAAACCTGTGGGTAGACCTTCTGAAGTTTGTCACAAATTGGAAAAATTAATGAATAAGTAATAGCTTATCAATATTTAAGTTTTGGCTGAGTTACATAGTTAAATTTGAATTGATTGGTAGTCACCATCAAAAATCATGTGCTTTTATCTCAAACTGTGTGCAGTTCAAAATTTATGTAGCTTGGTATCTTCTATCTAAGTATAAGCTTCTTTCTGCAGTTTTGTGAATTCCATATACGTAGTCTCTGTTCCCTTTATGTCCAAGGGGATTATAGCACCAGAAAGTAGCCCCTTCTTTGGTGGTAATATTTGCTATCTTTGGTTGGTACCAGGATCCTGCTGTACTTTGTGTGATTCACATCACTGCTATTAACTCAGAAAGCAAGTTTTCTACATCTTTGACTAGTGAACAAAGAAGCTGTAGGTAATAGAGGGTTGAGGAAAATTCACTATTAACCGTAAACTGCTTAAGATGCTGCAGAGATATCTGCTTCCCCAAATTAAATGTAACATGAACATACTAATTAATTTGTTATAAAATGTGACCTCTTGTGGTGGGACTTTTGGCATTGTTTTATTACATTTATGCTCAGTATTATCTGGCTAAAGATTAGTTTAAAGGGATTTGTCACTATCTAAAGACCAATGTGGCAGAAAACAGTTTTCTTGGCAATTTTGATGCATTGTGAAAACTGAGGTAATGAAAACTGTTTCATTGCTACTCTGCAGGGTTTTGGCTTTTGGCATTTACAAAAAAGCCTCCTTCTGTTTGTTTAAGGTACAATATTATTTGTACAGTTCAAATAGAACTTTTTTCTTAATGATGTCTTCGTAATTATTTTTTTTTACTTCATTTGCAAGATAAAAATCTCTTTTCATGTACCCAAGCAAACCAGAGTTTGTGAAGGGTAACAGCATTCGTGAATTTCTTTTTCTCTGAGTTTTTTTTTTTTTTTAATAGAATGGTCTGTTTTGTGGAACAGCAGGTTTTTGTGCCATTTCAGATAGCGTTGCATGTGGCCGAATAGGCCCCATTCACGTTTTCTGTGGGACAATTTGCAAAGGCACTGTGCTGTGGGAACCTTTTTTAAGAGGAGGGTCTGTAGGGGCGGGCAAAGGGCTACACAACACCTGTAGCAAGACACAATCTGTTCAGTACTCAGATCTGATTTTACACTTGGTTTTATTCCCCATAAGTATTCAGCATATGTTCCTTTCTGTGAAAAATAAAAGGCTCTCTCAGATGGTACATATCAAATGAGCACAAGGAGGTTAATAGATTAACTCCAATCAGTCTAAACACTCCCTTGTGAGACCCCAATGCTGGTTATTCACTGCCCTTGTTATAATGATGTTCTTTTTATTAGAGCATGTAGCTCCATAGCCACAGTTTGCCATCTTTTTACTGTGAAAAATCTTTCTGCATGGCTCCTTTACTCAGGAAGAAAGCACCAGTAAAATGGTAAGCGTTCCCTTTACAAGACTTGCAGTGAGTCTGAAATAACAGAAATAGGTTTTCCATTTTAAATAGCTTGAGTGAATGTCTAATGTTTTCCTGGGCCTGGTAGTACATTCTGTGGACTGAAATTTTTCAATACAGTGTTTCTAAACCCCAAGTCCCTGCCATGTTCCTTTCACTCTCCTTTTTGCCCCTTCTGTTTCTAAATTAGAGCAATTGGGTCTGCCCGGAGACACATACAGTAGTGATGCTCCGTGATTCAAGTCAAAGAATGTTTAGTCTGGATCCCACAAAGGCCCACAATTCCCGGCACAGACACAGATACAGCAAAGCAGGGAAAAAGCAAACGTGGCATCAAAGAAAACTTGTGAATATAGTCACCACTATGAAAACTAACTCTGTGTTAGCCCAATAAAGAAAGAAGTAACAAGGGTGTTGAATGCTAAAATATAGTGGGTTGTATGAAAGGGAGGGAAACATACACAAAGTAGACAGGCTGAATAAAAGTATTTATCTTTAAACCACACAAGTCACGGTAATTAAATTAGGTCAGGCTGCTTACAACGCTACAAAAAGCAGGCTGTAACTAATTTCAAAAGGAACAGAAGAAGACCTGAAAAGAAAACAGATCGACAGCTCCTTATTTATTTATTTATTTTGGTCCAATCAAGGCAACCCAACATCAGAAAGTGTGAAGGAAAATCCTGATTTCACAGGACATTTGTCTCATCACAGAATATAAACTTTACAGATATATTCAGGATCAGCTTAGAAGTACAGGAAATTATTACTTGCTGTACATGAAAAGCAAAAATTACTCACAAATTAAGTTTGCCATTTGAAAGAAACTGATAAAAACTTTGCTCCCTAAATAGTTCAAACCCTGTTACATACGCTACATCTTCTCTATTCATTGTAACTACATAGAGACTTTCTCAGCTTCAGTATCTTCTGCTTTCAGCTGTTTAATGTAACTCTGAAAGTATTATATGAAGAGGAACATTATGAGACTTTTCTTTCAAATTATCTTTTCACAAAGACCACTTACTGATGCCTATTAAAATGACATAAAAATAGTTTCAAATATTTACTTTACATGTAAATGTATCAAGTTATAAGGGACATTTGGAACATAAATTGGGGAATGGGAGAAAATAACAAAGGGAGATCTTTGTTTGGAGCCCATGCTGTATTTTTTAAAGAAAATTTAAGATGTATCACTTTCTTTCTTGAAAACAAAAAAAAAAAGCACAAGATTTGAGAGATTTTTGCTAACTTAATTTTTTTAAGTAGGAAAATCATTGACTACCAAGCAATTAATTAACAATGCAAAGAAACAGTAATAAAATTGCCTCTGAAAATCTCAAATTCATCTTTCATCCTTGTCGTCCAATAATTAATTTCATTTCTCTCTGTGTATCACTAGGGAGATTTGAGTTAGGAACATGCGATAGCTATGCAAGAGTAGATACTGGCTGAGAAACAAGTAATTATGCTGTTTCATTACATATTTAAGGTGTTCACTTTTCTGTATCTTGGACACAAGCCTGTGTTTAGCTGCTACGTTTCCTTATTTATATAATGTCCTGCTCCTCAGGAGTTTAGACTTAGGCAGGCATTGCTGGTGTAGGTAGACACATGATATTGTAACTATATTTAAACATAGTTTTTTTTTGCCTTTCTGATGTTTTAAAGAGCATGTTTAATTCTTTTCCATCTTTGAGAGGTTATTCCCACAGTGTGATTTGGTGATCTCACTGGGGTGGACTGATGACAATGGCTGCTCATGACATTAAGTTGCAGGATGGGGAGCATGAATACACATATACATAAGCAGAAATATTATAGTTTCTATCAGAAAAGACTGTGGTATAAAAGTGAGGTAGGAAAAGCCTCATGGAAACAGGCCATGCTCGATTTTATGATGGCTCCTGAGAGCAACATCATCAGAGGAGCTTAACTCTCCATCAATCGTATGCACGCATCAAGAAGAAGCAGCGTGAGGAATTCAGAGAAGGCAGATGCTTCTGTAACTTCGTCATATTGTGCCGATGGTGTGTACCCCACTTATCCATGAGAGTAGTCCTCTCGCGGGATGGTAAGAATCCATACTAGTGTCCCTCTGGAGTAGTCTTTCCAGCACCTAGAGATCTTAATAAGGTCTATTGTGTCGGTTAGGACACTGACAAGAGATGTCTGTGGTCCTCTTAGCAGGAGGCAGTTGCGAATTTCCCATCTGCTTTGCACGGCATCATATGTAGCTCAAACAACCATTAGAATTTTTTACCAAGTGCCTACTTGCTGAGTTTTGTTTTGCAGGGAAAGCAGCACAACAGGGGAAGCGCATCAGGGCAGAAAAGGGTGGATTTGCAGAAGGAAGAGGGAGGGCACGCCAAGGAGAAAGATGGGGGAAATTGAAAGAGACCGAATGTTTTAGAAAGTTCCCAGAACAAAGGAGCTAATGTGACCCATGCCCCCTTGTGAAGGGCTGCATCTGCGGTAATGAGGTTCTGTTGTTGGGTATTCAGCCTTGTAAATGGGGGCACCCGAGAGCCCAGAATGGGGGTGGGTGGACCAAAGCTGAAGGGGAACGATCTTCCTTACCGACCGCCTTGACCTCGGGCTGCCGGGAAACCTGAGCACAGTCACAGTTCCACATGCTGACACAGGATGCAGTTTGATTGAACAGCAGGGCATGGTGGAAAGCTTTTTCTATTGAAAGGTAACATTTTGAATTAAATTAGTCATTTAACTTTTAGACTCGATACATAAATCTAGATGGTATGAATCCAGGTGAAATAGTCCTCTAGGAACTTAATGAGAATGTGAAGGATAAACAGCCACATCATAAAACAGGATAGTTCTTTCTAGTCAAAACTACAGTGTAATTCTCATACTGAGATATACATTCCTGTGTTATCATCTCTAGCAGCTACTTGGAAGTTGTTTTCTAGCCACCGTATTCCATGTTTTAGAGGATCTCACGGTTAATTTAGTGTAACAGTCTAGATAAAGGGGTGTGAACACACACAGCTTAAGCTGGATTTGCTAGCTTGGCAACACTGGATACTTCGCTTAATCTATTGGAATCTGTTTCTATGTTTGACACATAGCAAGCACTCAATAAATGGTAGCTACTATGATAATGTGCCTCTCAAGAAATTATGTTTTAGATCATGGTATTCAACACTTTTGGTTTTCAGCTGTAACTCTTCATATTATGTCAGAGTGCTAATCTTCTTAAGTTGGGAAGTGCTTCATGTCAAGCACCTGTGTTTTGTGTATCCCTTTGTGTCCAGCTCTTAATACAGTACCTGGCAGTTAGAATGGGATTGACAGATGGCTGAATGAATGATTGGATGAATGAAGGAAATATAAGTTGTTTTTATACTGAGACATTTATTTTTCAGTTGGGCGATGGTTATGTTTTTGAAAGATTCAGCAGAGTTTCAGAGGAAAGGAAGCTTTTAGACACTTTCAAAAAATAAACTTGGCTCAAAATCTTCTAAAAACCTCAAATGAACCTCTCAACACATCAGTAACTGTGATCTCCTTTAATCCAAAACACTCTTTGAATTCTTAAACACATTAATTTCCAAAGTTTCTTGGAATGCTGATCTGGTGTGTGACCATTTAGCTTTCAGATTTATCCAGTGTTTTTGAGTCAAATCCCTATATTTTTCCATCGTGAGATAGCATAAAATATATTTGTTACTTGGATAACACTCAAAGAATAGGAAACTTATGAAAATGTCATTTTAGGCTATTCCAAATTTTGTGGTTGAAAATATGTATTTTGTTTCCTCCTAGTATTTGCTATTATTACTATCTTGTTGCCCTAAACAGTAATTCTATATTTAACTCTATTAAAAAATTTTGAAGCCAGTGGTTCCCAACTTAGGATCAGATTTTATTCTAAATTCTATTTTATGTTGATTTCTTAGAAAACGGAGCAGATATTTCTAAAGAAATTATGTTTTATAATGGATATTGAGTCTCTACTCATGAAAAAAATCTTTTGGTTATTAATTAGATGGGACAGGATGTCATAGTGTTTGAGAGTATGGGCAGTGGGCTCAGACTACTGATGTTGTCCTGGCTCTGAGAGCACTAGGCGTTTGACCTTAGACAAAGCAATGATCTGTAATTATGCTTAATAAATGGTATTATTTTTTAACATAAACTTTTAAGTACCACATACATACATAAAATTACATAAATCCTAAGTGTATATACCTTGATGAATTTTTAGAAATACATGCATGTAACCAGTAATCAGGTAAAGAAATATAATATTAACAACCCTCCAGAAGCTCACTTGTATCCTTTTTCAGGATTAGCCCCTTCATTTTCTCTTCGTTTGTGAAATTCATATAAATGGAATCACTAAATATGTACTCTGTTTTAGCTGGAGTTTTTTAATCAATGTGATGTTTGTGTGTCCATTTTGTTATGTGTAGTTGTAGTTTGTTTGATTTCATTATTGTATATAATTCCATGTATTCATACACCAGAAATTACTATTTATTGTACTGTGATGAGCTGTTGGGTTGTTTCCAATTTTTTTTTTCAGATGTCTAAAAAAGTCGAGCACCCTTTCATATGCTTATTGGACATTTGAATATTTTTTTTGATGAGTGCATTCATTTCTTTGGCCCATGTTTCCTTTGCAGTGTTGCCTTTTTCTTATTGCTATGTAGGGCTACATTATAAGTTCTGGATATAAGTCCTTTGATATATACGTTGCAATTACCTTTTCCTACTAAGCTGTTTGCATTTAGACTCTTTACAATGTCTTTTGCAACCAAAGTACTAAATTTTAAAATAGGTCAATTTATCAGTTGTTATATATATGCATATATATATTAATTTAAACCTAAAATTCCTTTGGAATTGATTTGTGATAGTCAAAATTTGTTTCTTCCCCCATAGGATATCCATATGATTTAGCACAGCTTACTGAAAAAAATTTATTTTTCTCTCACTGCACTATGGTATTGCTGTTGTCATAAATCAAGGAAGCATCAATTAGGATTCAATCAGAGAAGCAGAACCACTAGAAGATATACATATACATAAAGATGTATTATATAGATTTGCCCTTATGCAATTTTGAAGGCTGGTTAAACAGTTATATGAGGCTACTGCTTCTGTTTCTGATCCTGAGCAGGCACTCAGGAAATACGGACATGTAGTGGGGAAAGTCACATGAACTTGGATCCTGTGAGGATGATCTGAAACCCATGCCAGTCTCCCTCTACCTCCACGTCCTCAGCTACAGAGATGGGTGATCTGCAGAAGTGAATGCCTTTCATATGGAGCTAACGTGCCCTTGGCCCAGGTGTCAGGAAAGCTGAAGGAGGGAGTGGGGGGAGCTGCAGGCCCAGCTGCTGCCCCACACTGAGTGTGCTGCCACTTAGGCGACAGTGGGTGAGGTGCAACAGCACCTGTACTTTGTGCTGACCTTATGAAAAAATAATGTGCCTGCTGCTTCACCACCGGGTTCCAGATCTCTTGCAAAATGCCTCTGTGGCCCACTCAACTTGGAAATACGCAGGGAGGGAAACTCTGGTAGACAGCTCCAGTTTAGCTATGTTGACACAATACAAGTTCACCACTTCTGTGTGTGGGCCTTTCTGAGCTCTGTTACGCTCCAGTGGCTCGTCTGTTCTTGCAACAAACCACACTTTATTAACTGATGTAGTTTATAATAGGGCTTTATATTTGATAATGTAACTCCTCCAGATTTTTTTCTTCTTCAGTTTGCCTTAAATAGGTTTAATCTTTTGCATTTACATGTAAATTTTAGCACCAACCTGTCAATTTCCATTAAAAAAAGAAAAAAACTGTTGGGATTTGATTGGGAGTGCATTGAATCTATATTTCAATTGGTGCATGATTGACACATTTACATTGTTGGAACTTTCAATTCACAGACATGAAATAGCCTTCCATTTATTTAGGTCATCTTTAATATCTTTCATGTTTCTACATTTTCAGTATAAAATTTTGGCACATATTTCATTAGATGTATTTTTTTTTTTTTTTTTTTTGCGGTACGCGGGCCTCTCACCTCTGCGACCCTGCCCGCTGCGGAGCACAGGCTCCGGAAACGCAGGCTCATCGGCCACGGCTCACGGGCCCAGCCGCTCCGCGGCACGTGGGATCTTCCCGAACCGGGGCACGAACCCGTGTCCCCTGCATCGGCAGGCGGACTCTCAACCACTGCACCACCAGGGAAGCCCAGATGTTTGTTTTTTGATGCCATTCTAAAATATACCTTTTAAAATAATTCATTTTCTACTTTTTATTTTAGCTGTGTATAAATACAATTCATTTTAGTGTCATATTCAGATATATTGCTCAGCTTACTTTTAAATTATCATTTTCTGAAGACTTGAAGTTTCTACTCAGAAAAGCATGTAGAAATAGATAATAATTGTAGATTTATTTCTCCCTTTTCATCCATATAACTTATTATTTCCTTGTCTTGCCTTTTTACACTAGCTAGGACCTCAGCTGAACAGAAATGGTTATAACAGATTTTACATGATTGATCTTAATCTTGAAAGGAAGCTTTCAGTACTTCAACATTAAGTATTGCTTACTGTAAGATTTTGTAGATACTCTATCAGATGAAGAATCTCCCTTCTGTTCTGTGTCGAGAAAAATTGTATTAAAAACTGTAACTTTTTAAAATTGTACTTTATAAAATTTCTATGAGAAAAATTAGTTAGAGATTGCTAAAGGAGATGTCTGGAAAGCCTTTCCCCTCTCATTGTAATAATTTCCAGCAAATAAATAACTTTCCTCTATTTTCAGAACATCACTTCCTCCTCTGCCACACTCGGTTCTTTCCTTAATATAAACCTATAATGGCAACAGTTTTTGTTCTTTTTCACACATCAATTTATTATTAAGAATTGAGTTGAAATAATGGAGTAGGATTTTATTAAAAGAGATAGGTAAAAGTACGGATACTATAGGTGTGATAATTCTTATAGGCACTGTTTGCATTTGATCCAATGAAAATGGAGCCCTCAGGGGAAAAGGCAAGTTTTAAAGATAAAACTGGTTCATTTGAGAGAGAGAGAGAGAGAGAGAGAGAGAGAGAGAGAATATGTTATAGTGGTGAAAAGCTTGGGCTCTGGAGCCAAACTTCTTGAGTTTAAATTCCAGCTTTGCCATTTAGAGACTATATTATCTTGAAATTTTGATTTTCAGTTAATTTCAGATTTCTCATTTGAGAAATGGGCTAACATAATTCCTAGTTTATGAGATTGTGGTAAAAGAGTTTGTATATGAAGTACAAATAACAATGTTTGGCACATAAGCACCACCCAGGCAAGTGTTCTCTATCCCCCTCCCCCTCCCCTCCCCCTCCCCTCTCCCTCCCCCCAACAGTAATATCACCACATGCTTTCCAGCAAACAGCTGGCCAATTCTTCACTGATATGAACTGTGAAGAATTGAAACAGTGAGAAGGGTGATATAAACTGAATATTATGCAAGATACAATTTTTAGTGAAAAGCAGCATTCACTGTTATATAACTATAGTTGGGACCACTCAGATGGGTCTTCATATTTTTGTTCTCTAATTATAGGTTAACTTGATCCATGACATCCTTATTTCAAATAATGTTCCTTTTCTGCTGTTTATTTGCTAACTTGTAGCCATATATTGTTTGTTTCAACCCATATGAGCAAAATGAATCTATTTAATCACCACCATTGCAGTGTCTATGCATATACTTATTATGCAGAAGAGATGGCAAACTTTCTACTAAAGATTAATGCTTTTCTTCCATCGTGTAGATTTTTTTGCTGAGAACTGGCTGTCACATCAGGAACTTGAACCTCAGCCCTCCTTACCTTAATTCTAGCTGGGAGCATATGACTAATTGCCCTCTGTGGAATGTGAGTAAAAGGGATGTGTGGGTAAGAAGCAAATGTGTCTTCTCTGCATCTCTTTACTCATCCATTGGCTGAAGAGGAGGATGCAGCCACAAGATGAAAGGAGGTTTGATACCAGAAAGATCATGATGAAGGCATCTTAACTAGGAAAATTCACAGGGGGATGCTGACATGAGCAAGAAATATACACAAGCAAGAAATTCATAGGGGGATGGTGACATGAGCAAGAAAAAATTCACAGGGGGATGGTGACATGAGCAAGAAATATACTTGTTTTGCTAAGCCTTTGAGGTTTCAGTGTTTATCACTGTAGCACCTAGCATTGTTTTAAGGAATATATTATTCTCCTCTCTTTCAATTGTTCAGGACATGATTCAGTTCCCTGAGGAACTGAAAATGAGAGGAATATGTTTGAGATAACATATAAGAGGTATAGGGAAGAGACATTTGAGTCCCCTTTGATTTAGATTTCTCCATTTATCTGAGATTTAGTCAAATACCCATTTAAATAGTCTCTGATCATAATCTTTACAGTTACATTTTACCACTGATTTTAAAGATGAGAACTCTGTTTGCAAACTTCTGTAAAATGATGGAAAAAAAATCATTCACCATTTTTTGTTGTTGTTGACTGTTTTTGCTTATATAATTTAATCTAGAAGATGTCTAGAGAGAGATGAGACTATAAGGGGCATGGGAAAATAACCAAAGATTATGTAAATGCCTTCTCAGGTGCTCGCTTCGGCAGCACATATACTAAAATTGGAACGATACAGAGAAGATTAGCATGGCCCCTGTGCAAGGATGACATGCAAATTCGTGAAGCGTTCCATATTTTTTGAAGTAAGTCAGAAAGAGAAAAACAAATGCCGTATGCTAACACATATATATGGAATCTAAGGGAAAAAAAAAAAGTACCTAGAGGTCAGATGGGAATAAAGACACAGACCTACTAGAGCATGGACTTGAGGATATGGGGAGGGGGAAGGGTAAGCTGGGACGAAGTGAGAGAGTGGCATGGACATATATACACTACCAAACGTAAAATAGCTAGCTAGTGGGAAGCAGCCACATAGCACAGGGAGATCAGCTAGGTGGTTTGTGACCACCTAGAGGGGTGGGATAGGGAGGGTGGAAGGGAGGGAGACGCAAGAGGGAAGAGATATGGGAACATATGTATATGTATAACTGATTCACTTTGTTATAAAGCAGAAACTAACACACCATTGTAAAGCAATTATACTCCAATAAAGATGTTAAAAAAAAAAAAGCCTTCTCAGGGTTTGGGTTGTTATCTAGAAGGCATCTTGTTTCATTGAGTCCAGTTATGACTTTGAGTGGGTAAGTAGCTGGTGCAGAGGACCTAGACAGTTAGGGATTTGAAGTTCATGGGAGAAACATGGAAGAGGGAGAAACAGCTGCTATATGGGTGTTGTGAGGAGGGTAGTAAAAAAAAGAAAAACTGGTTAGCCTGGCCATGATGGAAATTTGAAACACAGAAATGCCTAATACAGAAGTTTAAGGTTATTTGTAATGAGTTGTGCAATATAGACCCCTCCTTTAGCTTGCCTGAGAAATAATTCAGTTCATTTTACACTGCTGGTTAATGCTTTTATGATTCTTTAAAAAAAATGCATTCTATTTTTGATTTGATTTATTTCTAAAATATAAATAACATGTGAGAATGGTCTAGGGGCTGCAGATATCTGGATTATGGAGATCTATCTTATTTCCTTTTTCCCCTAAAATTTAAATTCAGGAGATATGCCTAGTTAGGCAACAGTGAAAGCTATTTTTAGGGCAATTTGAAAATGAGGAATTCTGAGGTAGAGTTTAAAGTAGTCTTTCCTCCTTTAGATTGCTATACATTTAATATTTCACTCTACTTCCTTTTCTTTCATTTATCTGTATTTTATTTCTAGAAGTATTTTAATTTTAAAATATAAATTGTGATTATGTTAATACTTTCATTTTCATGACTTCTTTGGTTACTATTTTGGTTGATTGAAGAAAGAAGGCACTAAATTTTTTTCCACTAGAGTTGAGGCCATTATTTACTTCTTCCATTAATATAATTAGAGGTAAAACAGTGACTAAAATCAACCTTGATCAAAGGACAACTGGACAACTAGTAATGAATCCTTTCCTTTCCTATCCAACAAGAAAGCTGCTTCTTTGTGTCTGTTCCCCAAATTGTATGGGAGAGGCTTCTGATTAAATTGGTCAGCATGGAATTATGTACAATTTGAGTATTGTTTCATCTGGAAATTGAACTGATCAACTACCAGAAAAGCTGATTTTTTTAGTAGATAGTATTTCATTCTATCCTATTCAAAATTATTTAGGGAAACTAAACTGACAAAGCAAATATTTGGAAATCTTGTCTAGAAATTGAAAATACCTAAGAAACTATTTTTATAGGAACTAAAACTAATTTTAGATTTTTAAATTGAAGGTAACACCTACCAAATACTTCAAATGATCTTTCTCTGACACCAGATATATATCTTTCTTTATTGCTAGAATAAAACTTTAGCTGTCCTTTGTGGTTATCTCAGTCATTTTCATCCTTTTGTGTCATGCAGTATTTGTGTCATGCATTTACATTTTAAAAGTTGTCGTCTATGCAGTGTGACTTTCAAACAATCGACAAACCTATTCCCATGTCAACCTCTGCTTAATCAGCAGTCACTTTTTATTCCTGCTCTTTTCAAAGGCACTTGAACTGCCTGAAAAGCTAAAGGATAATTCAAGTGAGTGCTCTGGGCTGGTTCCCTCCAGTGTTCATCTATTCAAATCCTCACATGTAATCTGGTGAAGAAGGGTGGTTCAACGGCACCATCACAGCCATGCAGAACAGATGTCCTAAAAATAAAGGGAAGAAAGTTTCCTTCTAGAAGGTGGCGTTAATTTTTCTTATTCTGGGTATGTGAGTGTGTGGCAGTTGTGAGGTAGAGGATAAAGACTAAAATTAGGAAGAGAAGATATTTTACAGTAGCAGTGCATGATCCTACCATCCCTTCTTGTTTGGCAAACACATCCTGGATGGTTTCATCAAGTGGTAGGCTGCCCTGTCTATCAATTGCTAGATTCTCATGATCATCTCCACCTTGCCAATTTACATATATACTCAATATCATCCAGAATTCTTAGGGCTTAGGCATAAAACTATTAAATATTATTGATAAAAGGATGAGTTTTTATTTTTTACTGCAGACCGTTGGATGCTGGTAGGCTTAAGTCCCTTGAACCTTTGAAATAATGCTTTATTTTTTACTTTGGGAAGTCAGATTTGGCCAAAAGTAAATATATCAAGAAACTCAAATACAAATCATTTTGGATATGAACAAAACATTTAATTTGAGAAATTTATTTGATTATGTCAGAATTTTTTTTTATTGAAGTATAGTTGATTTACAGTGTTGCAGGTATATAGCAGAGTGATTCAGTTATACATATATATATATATATACTCTTTTTCAGAATTTTTTTAAAAATTGGAATTGATGGGAGGTATAACATGGAACTGAAACTTGGGAAATGTATGTGCTTTCGTGGCAAGCAGTTTTTTGACAATTTCAATTCCCTATTTGAGAGTGTTTCATTGTAGACTTAAGTATAAGTTGGCTGTGTTCAAAATGTGAATATTGACATATTAGGAAGAAACTGTTGATGACAAAATACTAAACAAAGGATGACAGTACTTATCTTGATGTATTCCTAACCGCTGACCCCGAGACCAAGATGCAGCTGTCACATCTTCATTGTCCACAGTGGGAAAAGCATACTTTTATTTTATTTATTTATTTATTTAACAATTTTTATTTATTTATTTACTTACTTTTGGCAGTGTTGGGTCATCGTTGCTGCGGGCGGGCTTTCTCTAGTTGCGGCGAGCAGGGGCTACTCTTCGTTGCAGTGCGCGGGCTTCTCATTGCAGTGGCTTCTCTTGTTGAGGAGCATGGGCTCTAGGCACGCGGGCTTCAGTAGTTGTGGCTCGCGGGCTCTAGAGGGCAGGCTCAGTAGTTGTGGCACACGGGCTTCGTTGCTCCGCAGCATGTGGGATTTTCCCGGGCCAGGGCTCAAACCCATGTCCCCTGCATTGGCAGGCGGATTCTTAACCACTGCGCCACCAGGGAATCCCAAAAAGCATAATTTTAGAGTCAAACACATTTGAACTTGGTTTTGAACTTGAGTTATTAGCTATGTGATCAGGAGAAATTATTTTAAATCCTTGGAGCTTCAAGGTTCGTTATTAATCAAAGTACCATTTTTTTCCACTGAGAGCTGTTTTGATTTATATATAGTAGCTGTGAATATTTTTCACCAGAAGTCTTTATCTAAATATATTATAGTAAATATTTGAAAATCAGAATAAAGTTATTCATATTTCAAGGATATTTTATTGTGATTAATTAGGTATATTTTGTTATATTTATTATATGTATCCTTTCCTGAAAATGACAAAGTGAGCACTTCAGTATTTTGCTTGCAACAACAGATTTAGAGTTTCTACACTGTGACTGTTGATTTTGGAAATTATAAAATAATAAAATTTTTAGTTTTGCCTGCAACAGCTGAATTTAGGTTGAATTTTAAAGCTACTTTTTTTTGACTTCGGGGGTTTAGGGTGCATTTGTCCTGTATATTAGACATGGATTATTTGGGGGTAATTTGGCTTCATTTCTACTCCCTTTTTATTATTACATATGGGGCTTTAGAAATGGCTGGAATTACATAGGGGTTAGAATCAGTCAACAGAGGAGACCAGAAAAGACTGAGGAAAAGGGATACTAGATAGGTCCTTTAGATGAGATTTATCCAGGCAATAGATTTCAGTGAAATGCATGAAATCATTGCGAGTTTTTTTTTTTAATTTAAGAACTAATTGCTCATGTATTAGGTACTGTCTTAGGTTCTCTATGGCTACTTTAGCTTGGAGAAGATGACATTATAAAAAAGGATGTTGCTAACAAGATTAGAAACATATATTAATATACTTGTAAACATTCCTTTTAATAATTTTTAGATACATGCCATTGTGACTCAGTCCTTTTGGCATAACTGTTTTGACCCCAGAGACTCCTTCCCCCCACAAGTTCAACCATATTGTTTTCAGCCTCTTATGTTTATTCCTGCCTAATGTTCACAGTTGACAGCTTCAGTCTGTGCCCAATGTCATAATATCCTGGTCCCCCAGGCAATCTCTGAGCCTTGGAGTTGACAGTCTGGCCTCATCCCTCCTGTTGCTCTGGCTCCGGTGTGAGGTTCCTCTGACCGTGTTGTTCAGCCTTAGTGAGGCCCAGTCTGGGAGAACCTGAGGAATGGGTGGTCATCTATGTTTAGGGGAAGATGAGGGCTGCTCTTTACTTGTGTCACCGATAGTACAAAGCAGTACTGGTGTGGTTATATTTCACACAGATTAAATCTAAATAGTTTTATCAGCATGTTCATAGGGTCAAAAGAGCTGTCTCAAGTTCACCAAAATACTCTACTTCAGATTCTCTCAACACAAAGATCAATATGTACACATTGGTGGATGTTAGAATTTGTGTGTGTGTAAGATTTTTTTTTTCCCTCTTCCTGAATGTATGGCACCCAAAATTCAAATTTTCAAATATTGAAAAGTGATATTCAGGGTGTCCCTTTTCAAAGTGATATAGTTTGCATTTATTAGTATTACTTTTCAGTTGCTCCTAATGTGCTAAAATGCCTTCCAGTTGATTACCTAGTTAACAGCAGACTTTTGTTTTCTCAAACAGTAGTATGGGGATTCCTGATAGAACCCCTTCTACAGGTAGTGAATGCAATTGGATAACATGCTGAAATATGGATTTATTCACAGATACATTAGAGTCTGAGTCATGGTGATACATGTCAGTTCAAGTCATTGTTTCTTTTGTCTAAATCAGTGTTGTTGAGCCACATCCATCTGTATATGTAATGCTAATTTGCTAACAGCCTCTTCATACTAAGCCGGAACTCATTTTACCTGGTGGTTTTATTTTAAATGTATGAGCTATATTAAATAACATTCAAATAAGTAGTAGAAATTTAGCTCAAGGAATATGGAAAGAAAAGCCATACAGTTACTTTCAGAACCAGTTGGAATCTGGCACCTGACAATGATTAACCGGTTGAACAGATTAGACTAGATCTAAATCTCTGTAAATAAAATTGAAAGACAGAAATCTTTTTATTGAAAAGAACGTCAACAATTTAACAGGTCGGTGATATTTGGAAAAATACATATTATCAGTCAATACTAGGATAGGCTGGAAGATTTTGAACACACCGTACAAAACAGGACACAAAATAGGTCAACTATCCCAATAGTTCATCTGATTGAAACCAGACTTCTGAGTATTTGAAACACCAAATTATTGTTGAAAAATACACATTTTGAATAGGTATTTGACCTCTTATAGATATATTACTAATAAATAAAGCAATAATATTAATAAGTTTGATTTATGAAATAGTTATAAAAATATGTCTATCTGTGTAGTCAAAAAAGCAGTCATTTAAACCTGTCTAAATAATTTTGATTAAAATATTGGATACAGTGTGATCTACTCAGATTGAGCGCCCACAGCGAGTGAACTACTCATTTCTTTACTTCATTTTGCATCATGAACATAAGACTGAATTCATTACTTTTTAAAGATGACAATCTTTTCCAAGAAACCATTTGCATATAAAATATGTAGAGATATTAATATAACTTTATATAGTTTGCTGAACCCTACAGTAATTTGTAAAATTTGTTTATATATACATATTTTATATTACCTAAAACATAATAGGGATTAAAAAATGTTATATAGAACATACAAAGCCCTAAAGTAAATCCTGATGGGTAGTAACTGTGGCTGCCATTAAAAAAAAACAAACGTTATAGCACAGTACACTGTTCTGTGTATGTGCAGAAGGAAAACCAAACTTTGAAGAGACACCCTTCTTCAGATGTTGGCTTTTTCTTACACAAGCCTGTCTTCTGAAATATAAAGCAATTCTCTAACCTTTCATCATATTGTCTCCTACATACATACAGGAGATCGATGCAGAATTAGTTGGTGAGGTGAATACAAGGAGAGCTTGTTAATATGTGTTTGCTGCCCATTCCCAGAATAAATCATGTTTTTTCAACAAATTTCTTTCATGCAGTTTTATCTTCAAAGTGTTATTTGGACATAATTCCAGAGATGTGACAAGCAAATAAGCAAAAAATAAATAAAATAATATACAATAATGATCTTGGCCCTAAAACATGCAATTTTTCCTCTAAACACATCTTCCTTATTGGCGATCTGGCTCAAATTATATGTATATGGAAATATCCTGCGTTAAGTAACATGAACAAAGCATAGTATCTGGTTGAGATAAAAGTCCTCTTTGAATATTGTTTGTAACTTGAAGACTTTTCTCACTCGTTGGATAGATTCCATTAAACACAGCCGGGAGCAATATATAGTGTGGATTATATGACTTTGGTGTAATGGACATGCAAATACATATTTTTCACGTACAATATACAAACATCTCAGCAGGACAATTGGATAATGGAGCCAAAAAATCAGAAAACTGGCAAATGTGCAATGGACTTCTATGGCTTGATTCCACACTTCAAATATAATGAACATTTAATTCATCTGATGTCTTTTTTTAATTGGAGACACATTGGTAGAGGGGCATTTGAGTTCACAAACACTCTCAATTACTTCCATGTTAACCACATTTCACAAACTTCCAACTTGTGAACTATTTTCTAAAAAAAAACTTACGTGGTAGAACTTGCAGACTTTGGCCAACTCAAGTTTTCATTCCTTTTTTTTTGGCTTTGCCTCTCAAATTATGTTCCCCTGAAGTCAGATTTCATGTTTCAGCCTCATGTGGCAATTTAAATGCAATTGCAATTATCACATTTTTAGAAACTAAAAATTTTAATTAATTTTGCCGAAGAGTGCCAGGTTAACATCAAACTTTCAGCAGTGTTTACTGACTGTTATAGTTTATTACCTTCTATATGATTCTACAACGTAAACTATAGTAAATAATAATAAAAATGTCTAGATTTGCATAGCTTTACAGTTTACAAAGGCAATGTATTCATTCATTTAGCCAATAAATGTTTGTTGACCACATACAACATACAACATGCCATAAGTTTTCTTACACTCAGGAAATAAAAGGGAGAAGAGAAAATACTGGTCCCTGCCCTCATGAAACTTTCAGTCTAGCCTCATAAAATCCTTGCACACTGACATAGATACCTCTGAGGTCCATTAACTTCCCACCTCCAAGTAACTGCTACCCTAAACTTTGTGTTTTAGTTTACCCAATGTAATTGTATCCCTAAACAAGAGGCTTTTCAGTTATACCTGTTTTTTGCCCTTATATAAATGGAATCATACTTGCTTTTTTCATTCATGATTTTTTTTTGCATTTTCTTGCTTTTTTCATTCATGTTTTTTTTTGTATTTTCTTCCATGTCTGCATAGCTGTAGATGTCTATTTTCACTGCAGCAAGGGATGAACATACAACTGTTCATGAACTGATAAAGTCTAATGCTGGGGGATATTAATGAGTTTCAATTACCCCACATCTTCACCAACTCTTGGAATTCTTAAGCTTATAATTTTTTTGCCTATATGGTAGGTTAGGAAGATATCTGTGTTTTTTTTTGTTTGTTTTTTTTGCGGTACGCGGGCCTCCCACTGTTGTGGCCTCTCCCGTCGCGGAGCAACAGGCTCTGGATGCGCAGGCTCAGCGACCATGGCTCATGGGCCCAGCCGCTCCGCGGCATGTGGGATCTTCCCGGACCGGGGCATGAACCCGTGTCCCCTGCATCGGCAGGCGGACTCTCAACCACTGCGCCACCAGGGAAGCCCTCTAATTGTGTTTTTAATTAGGATTTCCTTAATTACTAATGAAGTTAGCATTTTTCACAAGTTTATTGGTCATTTTTGTTTTAAGACTTGCCATGTGTCCTATTGTAATGGTTTTTTTTGTTGATTCTTACATATTTTATATTTTTTGGATACTAATCCTTTGTAAGTAATATGTGTTTTGTAAATATTTCCTCCAAGTTTATGGTTTGCCTTCCACCTTTTTTCTCACTGATAAACACTACTGATTTTTATTAAGCCAGGTAATAGCATTTTAAAATATTAAGGGATTTGTATCAAAGCCTTAGGATGCTATAGATACTAGTATAAAAAGGATATTAATTAATAAATCATTAAATGATTTTTGAAAGGTCTTAAGCAGTGAAAGGCCTTAAACTACAGAAGTCTTTAAAATATGATAAAATACCTAGCAATTGGAAGCATCAGTCAAACTGTTTTTTTAATTTAATTTTTATTTTATGTTGGGGTATTATCTGATTTACAATGTTGTGTTAGTTTCAGGTGTGCAGCAAAGTGGTTCAGTTATACATATACATTTATCCACTCTTCTCCAGATTCTTTCCCATATAGGTTATTACAGAATATTCAGTAGAGTTCCCTGTGCTACACGGTAGGTCCTTGTTGATGATTTATTTTATATATAGTAGTGTGTATATGTTAATCCCAACCTCCTAATTTATCCCACCCCCACCTTTCCCCTTTGGTAACCATAAGTTTGTTTTGAAAGTCTGTGAGTCTGTCTCTGTTTTGTAAATAAGTTCATTTGTATCATCTTTTTAGATTCCAAGTATAAGTGATATCGTATGATATTTGTCTTTCTCTGTCTGATTTACTTCACTTAATATGATAATCTCAAGGTCCATCCATGTTGCTGCAAATGGCATTATTTCATTCTTTTTTATGGCTGTGTAATATTTCATTGTCTATATGTACCAGATCGTCTTTATGCATTCATCTGTCAGTGGACACTCAGGCTGCTTCCATGTTTTGGCTATTGTAAATAGTGCTACTATGAACATTGGGGTGCATGTATCTTTTCAAATTATGGTTTTCTCCAGATATATGCCCGAGAGTGAGATTGCTGGGTTGTATGGTAATTCTATGTTTAGTTTTTTAAGGAACCTCAATGCTGTTCTCCACAGTGGCTGTACCAATTTACATTCCCACCAAAAGTGTAGAAGGGTTTCCTTTTCTCCACACCCTCTCCAGCAAACCCTCTTTATTGTTTGTACATTTTTTGTTGCTGGCCATATTCTGACTGGTGTGAGGTGTTTTCTCACTGTAGTTTTGATTTGAATTTCTCTAATAATTAACAATGTTGAGCATCTTTTCATGTGCTTTTTGGCCATCTGTATGTCTTCTTTGGAGAAATGTCTATTTAGGTCTTCTGCCCATTTTTTTATTGGGTTATTTTTTTTTTGATATTGAGCTGCATGAGCTGTTTGTAAATTTTGGAGATTAATCCCTTGTCGGTTGCATTGCTTGCAAATATTTTCTCCCATGTTGTGGGTTGTCTTTTCATTTTGTTTATATTTTCCTTTGCTGTGCAAAAGCTTTTAAGTTTAATTAGGTCCCATTTGTTTATTTTTGTTTCTATTTTCATTACTCTAGGAGGTGGATCCAAAAAGATATTACTGCGATTTATGTCAAAGTGTGTTCTGCCTATGTTTTCCTCTAAGAGTTTTATAGTATCCAGTTTTAAATTTAGGTCTTTAATCTATTTTGAGTTTATTTTTGTGTATGGTGTTAGAGAATATTCTAATTTCATTCTTTTACATGTACCTGTCCAGTTTTTCCCAGAATCACTTATTGAAGAGACTGTCTTTTCTCCACTGTATATTCTTGCCTCCTTAGTTGTAGATTAATTGACCATAAGTGAGTGGGTTTATTACTGGGCTTTCTACCTTATTCCATTGGTCTATATTTCTGTTTTTGTGCCAGTGCCATACTGTTTTGATTACCATAGCTCTGTAGTATAGTTTGATGTTAGGGAGCCTGATTCCTCCAGCTCCGTTTTTCTTTCTCTGTATTGCTTTGGCTGTTTGGGGACTTTTGTGTCAGCCATCCCCCACCTCTGCAGGAGACCCTCCAATACTAGCAGGTAGGTCTGGCCCAGTCTCTTATGAGGTCACTGCTTTTTTCCCTGGGTCCTGGTGTGCACAAGACCTTGTGTGTACCCTTCAGATGTAGAGTTTCTGTTTCCCCCAATCCTGTGGAATTCCTGCAATCAAACCCTGCTGAACTTCACAGCCAGATTTGCTGGGGGCTGCTCCTCATGTTCCAGACCTCTAGACTGGGGAGCCTGACCTGGGGCTCAGAATTCTCACTCCTGTGGGAGAACCTCGGCAATATAATTATTTTCTAGTTTGTGGGTCACCCACTTGGCTAGTATGGGATTTGATTACATCATGAAAGCACTCCTCTTATTGTCTTGTTGTGGCTTCTTGTTTTTGGATGCAGAATATCTTTTTTGTTAGGTTCTAGTGTTTTTTATCAATGACTGTTCAGCAGTTAATTGTGATTTTGGTGTTTTCGTGAGAGGAGGTAAGCTCAAGTCCTTCTACTCTGCCATCTTATCTCCTCCCATGATCTCCTTTCCACTTTCTTTATTGAAACATAAGTTTCCATAAGTTGTTGATAATCAAAAGCTCTTAAAACTAATTTAGTTTAATTGAGCAATATTTTTATGCAAAATTTTTATCTTGTGCCATGTTTAAGAAATTTTCTTTACCCTAGCATTACAATAATATTCTCCTGTGTCTTTTTCTAAATGTTTTAAATCCTTGTCTATCTAGAAATTTTTTGTGTGGGTTGCTTTGCAGAGATCCAGTTTACCTATATAGAAGCAGTTGTTGAAGTACCAACTAATTGAATGGTGCATTTTTTTTCTCCATTGATATTTAATTCCAGTACCATCGTATAGTTGAGCTCTACTTTTACCCTCTTGGATAGAACCACCAGTGAAATGTTAAAGCAATGTGTTCATAGCAGCATCATTGTAATGTTCATGATATTGAAAGGAAGGCTTCCAGTAGTTCGTTGTGCACCTTTACTGTAGTTTGTTTCTAGACAACTCATATATTTAGAAAGTTCTCTTTTATTTCTAGTTTGTTAAAAGTCTTTTTTTTTTCTTTAACCACGCTCTTTTTCTGTGCCTATTTTACATGCAGTCATAGAGTTTACATTATTCAACCTATCTTGTTCTGAGATAAAATTAATCATGGTTTTATTCATTTTCTAAATAGTGGGGTTCAATTTGCTAGTAATTAGTTTAGAAGTTTTGTATCTTTGTTCATGAATGAGATTGTCCTGCACTTGTTACTTTCTTTTGTCCTTGTCAAGTTTTGGTCTTGACCTTCAGGAAGTCAGTTGTGCAGTGTTTTCATCCATTCAGTATCCTGGAAGAGGTTACATGAGACCAACATTATGTTTTGTTTTTTGTTTTTTTTCTGCGGTACACAGGTCTCTCACTGTTGTGGCCTCTCCCGTTGCGGAGCACAGGCTCCGGACGTGCAGGCTCAGTGGCCATGGCTCACGGGCCCAGCCGCTCCGCGGCATGTGGAATCTTCCTAGACCGGGGCCCGAACCCATGTCCCCTTCATCAGCAGGTGGACTCTCAACCAGTGCGCCACCAGGGAAGCCCCAACATTATGTTTTTAACTTCTTAATTTTGAATGTCTGGGAGACTTACCAGTGAAGTCATCTGACTTACGTTTGTTGTATTTGTGGTAATTTCTTCTGATCTATATTTCAGTTCATTAATTCTGTCTTGTGCACATATGTCCAAATGTGGCCAATGAGTTTTTCATTTTAGTTATTATATGATTAATTCTACATTTAAATTAGCTATTTTTTAGATTTTTTTTATAGTTTCTGATTCTTCACATCTTCATTTGTCATTCCTTTCTTTAAACAGGATAAGTGTATTTGTTTTAATACTAATTTATTTCATAATTCTTATGTATGATATACTTGTAGATCTGTTTCTGTTAATTTTTCTTCTGGTATCTTTCATATTGTCTTACTTCTTTGCGAACGTTGTTATCTTTGGCTGCTTGCCAGTCATTGCCCACAGAAAATTACTTGAAAGTTTCGTCAAGGTCAAAGATAGATGTGACCTTTTCCATAAAGAGTTTGCTTTTGCTTATTCCAGTTTCCTACGGATGACGAGAGTTGGGGCAAACTCAAATCATTTGCACAATTCCAAATTGTGTGTTCCATGAAGAATTAATATACTTATATACTTAGTGAACAGACTCATTTTAGAGTAATGTGTGGTCACAACTTTGTAGGAACTATTTCCCCTTCTTTCTTTTTTTTTTTTTTTTTCTTTATTACCTATGGTCAAATCCAAGACAGCCTTGTCTGCTATTTCTTGATGTTCGGAACACAAGGAGAGTTTAGATCATAGGTATCCCTTTAGAGTCTGGGGTTAATTTTGAGAAGGTTTTTTTTTTGTTTTTGTTTGTTTGTTTGTTTTTAAAAATATTTCCCTAGCATGGTGCTAAGCATCTAAGAGTACTTAATAAATATTAGAAAACATCATATGCAGATTATCCTCAATAAACATTTACTAAGCATTCAGTTTTTCGTAGTGCTCTACCATGTTCCACAGAGAGAATACCTTTGTTTTGAACATTTTCCAGTAGATTGATTATTTATTGAGAACACTAAGTTTGTACTGTGCACAAGGCAAGGGGTTAGATATTTGGGTTCAAAGATGTTTTAGGCTAAACCCTTAAGAAAATTTCTATTTAGATGGAGATTTATGTTATTACTGCAAAGCCTGGGTAAGGCTTAGGAAAAACAACCAAAGGGGCATGTAATAATTATCCCAGGAATTGAATTTGCCTTTTTCCAACTGCTGCCTTGCTGGTCTGATAAGGCAGAGCCTGCTCAGTTAATTTACTATTGGTAGGAGAGGACAGGAGAACCCCTTGCCGGCGTGCAGATTCTAAATTTTCCAATCATATATGTCACTGTGCCTCCTCAGAAAGGAGTGAGTGAGGGTATGCAGAGAAGAGAAGCTGTAATTCTCAAACCTTCTTCCTTACTCAGTATGCCCCCAGGACAGAGGACTGGGGAGAGAAAGGATGTTTTCCTTACAAACTATACTGGAAATGATGTCAGAACCTGAACATTGTAGGCTAGAGTTCAAGTTGGACCAGATTACTCAGAGCCATTAAAATGTCAGGCTTTGAAATTAGTGTTTTATTTAGATGAGATTGAGGAATGACTATAGGATTTAGTGGCAGGGTGAAATTTGCACTCTAGAAAGCACTGCAAACAGTGACTTAGATAACCAGGAGGACTTGAAAAATATTAACTACAGAGGGCTCCCAGCTTTGATATTATTATTATGAGGTAATAAAGGCCTGAATGTTCATGTGGCACATTTAGGTTTATTTTATTTTACTTTTATAAGGCTTTCACGAGATCTTTAAACTGGTGGAGTGACCAAAATGTTCTCTAATTTATGTGATTTGGTCCACTAAGGAGACTTAGGTTCTAAGCAAAATGTAAATAGCTGCCTTGTAAAAATACATAATTTTTTAAAGAAGTAGCTGTTAAAAGGCACACATAGTCATTTGTAAAGATAAACACCCTTCTCCCTGCTTTCTTTTTTCTTTTTGAGCTGTATACTTTTGGCTAACATCTAGAGACTATTAGAGTTTAGTCATAAGGTTTTAAAAAATTGGCATGCTTTCAAAATTACTCAGTGATGAAAATTTGGAACCAAAGTTATTATGTCCTAAGAGAGACTTATTTCAGAAAGTGAAATGGGGTTGTCAGAAAAAACAATTTACTAAACTCCTAATTAGTGAGTTTTTAAATATGAAATACAATCTTAGCTACTATATGAGAAAAGAAAAATCAACCTTAAATTATATTGAAAATGTTAAGCAGGTTGACAAGGTGTGTATACATATTGGGAAAAGTCTTAGATACCAAAAGCTCTAACGCCATTAGAATATTCTTGATCATTTCTTGTAAAATCTCAGCACTTCTCCAGTGATGAATGGTTTATTTTTTAGTGCTGGCAGTTTAGTAATTACTAATTTCATAATTCATAAGTGGAAGTTGAATCACATGTGGGCGTCTAATTTTTATTATATGAGGTTTTTTATGTTTTCAGAAATATCTAATTTTTTCTCAGGAATAACAATCGGTAATTTTCAACATTGCTGTGCTCATATCTTCTGAGATTATTAGATGTGTATAACTTCTTATAAACAGAATTCTCTGGAGTGGAATTTCTCATCCTTTGCAGTTCATGAAATGTCATATGCCAAGAGAGCAGTGAATTTTGGAATGGCAAGAATTAAGCCCAAACTTGTTCAGGCTGGAAGTGTATGGGTGTTTACCATGGGAGGTGACTTCACCACTCCCTTTGACCTTCCGATGAACGGCCAGTCTGAGCCTGGTGATTTCATCCCGCAAGAGACTTAACCATTTTAGGACTAGCATTGAAAATGAGAAAAAGGCAATCTTCTTGTGTTCTGTGTGTATTAAAGTAAGCAGGTAACAAAACAAAGCAAAATGTGAGTGGGTGATATTGAGAGCGCCTTCTTTATCATTACTAGATAACCTGAGATTTCTGGGTTTCTGTTGAATTCAATCATATTATGATCTTTAATGTGAGCACTTGAATTGTAAAACACAAGTACTAGCCAGACTACAGAGTTGCACTTAATGGAAACTTTATTGAAATCACTGGTAGTAAAGCCTTCCCCTGTGCTCACTTTTTAAAAGGTAGGCTTGATGGATCAATGGATTAGAGGTACCCTCCCACCCAAAAATGTCCGTAGTTAGGAGACAAGTAGTGGAGTAGGCTAAAAGCACAATTATTAAGTAGTGAGGTCACAGCTGGATCATTGTTGATCTGTGTTCTCTCTGCAGATGTTTTCAAAGCTTCAATCTGTGTTTCAATATAATAGAAAGAGTTTATAAATTGAAGAACAACTTGTTTTTTAGTTATTTCTAAGAGTTCTACTTCATTATTAAAGCAGAGTACAGCAATTTGAAGTGCATTTTTACTTAGCCAATTTAATCTGCATTTGGCTAGAACACACTTCAAGTTATTGGGATAGGATCCAATTGTTATGCAAATTTAGATCACTGCCTTATTATAGTTGAGGCAAAAATATGCAAAAAAGGAGATAGCAGCTGTTTAGATGAAATAGAATTTAACTGGATTTGAACCCTGTTGAAGGCCAGACAAGCTTAGGCAAAGACCTGCTAATAAACACTCTTTCTATGATATTAAAACTTATGAATACATCCATGTCTTCTTGCAGAAACTGAAGTCCTAACAAAGCCCATATTACAGCTCCAAGTTAGGCTGCTTAACCATAATTCAAAATAAGTAAACAAAATTTCTTAATTAAGTTATAAAATGTAGCAGAAATAACCTGAAATGGTTTATAAATTACAGTAAGAACAGAAGCAAAGATAATTATTATAAAGACAATACCATGTATCCTATTAAATAGACTTTCTGTTTCCATATTTTTTTATTTGAGATTTTCAAAGATGTTTACACCCAAAGAGTCAGAATAGTCTTCATATTCTCTTCCCAAAGCTTCTTTGAATAGTTCAACAATAGGTTGTGTGTGACTTTTCAGTTATGTAGCAAAGGTGGGAACAAAAAATAAATTATAGAAAGTGTATATTCAGATGGCTCCACTGAAAATTGGAAAACTTTCCACAAATTTGCCTGAGGTCACACCATACCTGATTAAATCAGTAGTATAACTCTAGTTCTTACACCGTTAGGAAACGTTTAAAATTGCATTCAGAAAAATGAGAAATTTTAGATTTGGAGATTTCAATCCAATTTGCCAACAGTTGGTGGAGATCATGTCAGCTCCTAGCTTGAAATAGTACATAGTTTCAACAATAGTTTGAACCACGTTTCTTTAGACGACATCATATCTTTCCAAAGCTGGGTTTTTGTTAGTTGTGATAAAAGCAAGTGTTGTGTGAAGATCATTGTGGAACAGGAAATGACAGTGATGAGGCCCAATCTGATGTCAAGATTTGAAAAGTTGTGCAGTGTCTCGGACAAGCACACCCATCTCATTAATAAGTAATTGAGGTTATTTAAGAATGTAATAAAAATATTGTTTTTGCTTCCATTATGTATTACTTTTTGTATGCACTCAGAAACCCATCACCAAAATCAAGATGATGAACCTATCTAGCACTCCCCAAAGTTTCTCATGCCTTTTTGTAATTCCACCCTCCTGTACCTCCCAACCTTACCACTTTCCCGGGCAACCACTGATCGCTTTCTGTCGCTACAGATTAGTTTGCATTGTCTAGACATTTATATAAATGGAATTATATAGTATGTGCCTCTTTCTGTTATCTTTCATGCAGTGTAATTATTTTGAGATTCATCCATATTGCATGCAACAATCTGTCATTTTTTATTACTAAGTAGTACTCCATTATACAGATAGAAACAGATACATTGTACAGATAGATACAGATAGATAAGTGATTGTACATTGTTTATCCATTTGCCTGTTGATGGATTTGGGGGGTTGGTTCTAGCTTGAGACTTATGCAAATGAGTTTACAGTGAACATACATGTACATATAGTCATCTTTTGTTATCCATGGAGGATTAGTTCCAGAACACCCTTTGGATATCAAAATTCTTAGATGTTCAAGTCCTTTATATAAAATAGCGTGGTATTTGCATAGAACCTATGCACACCTTACCATATACTTTAAATCTTCTCTAGATTACTTATAATACATAATACAAAGCAAATGCTATGTAAATGGTTGCCTGCTTGAAGCAAATTCAAGTTTTGCTTTTTCAAACTATCTGGAGTTTTAGTTTGTTTGTTTGAATAGTTTTGATCTGCAGTTGGTTGAATCTGAGGATGAGGAACCCACAGTTAAGGAGGGCCAGCTGTATACTTTCATTACTTTGACCAAATACCTAGGAGTAGAATGGTTTGTAGGTGTAGGTTTCATTTTTAAGAGACTCTCAGAATGTTTGCCAAAATGGTGTATCATTTCACATTGCCACCAGCAATATATGAGAATTCTGCATCCTTGCTAACATTTTGTATGGGCTGTCTTTTGAATTTTAGACATTTTATTATGTGTGCAATAGTAGCTCATTGTGGGTATAATTTGCATTTCCATAATGCCTAATGATGTTTAGCATCTTTTATGTGCTTATGTGCCATCTTTATATCTTTTTTGGTAAAGTGTATGATCAAATCTTTTGCCCTGTTTTTTAAAAAAATTTTGTTTTCTCATTATTAAATTTTAATAGTTTAAAAATATATTCTGGATACAAATCTCTTATTAGATATGTGATTTGCAAATACTTTCTCCCTGTCTGTTTTTCATTTTCATTCTTTTTATACTCCCTTTCGAATAGCAGAAATTCTCAATTTTGATGAAGTCCAATTTATCGATTATTTTTATATATTGTACTTTTGGTATTTTATTTAAGAAATCTTTGATTAACTGAAAATTACAAAGGTTTTTCTCCTATATTTTCTTCTAGAAATTAGCTGTCATATGTGTCTGGGTCCAGTGGCCTAAATAATGCCACCAGGAAATTTTCCCCCTCTTTCTCGTGACACTTTTTCTTATGTTTTGGCTCCATTTTCTCCTTAAAATGACTTTCTCATCTCTTTGTAGCCAGAAGACAGTGATACAAATAGCCCTCTGTAGATTGTCCTCACATGCAGTGGCAGAATAAGCAAGTATCTTTCCTGATGATTCCAGAAGAAAAGTTCCTTGATTACGTGCCTACCTTTAAATCAGTCCTTATGGCCAAAGGGTAGGTGGTCCTTGGCAACAGCTGGGTATCTGCCCACTTCTAGGACTGGGTCTAGGAAAAATAGTTCTCGAAGACAAGAATATTGTCTTGTCTCAATATTATTGAGACAAGAATATTGCTCCTGAACAATGCATTACGAATGGCCGCTGCATACATACCTACCATTTCCTGCAATTTTTATAAGCAGTTGTTAGGGTGGGAAGTGACTAGAATGTCAGCTGTCTTTTATTCTACTTTTTGATGTTGGTACAATGAGTCATATATTTGGCATTTTGCTGAATACTCCCATGATAGTAATTTCTGTGTATTAGCATACCGATTTGGAGTATCATCTGCAGAAATATACCATTTTGGGACCCTGTCCTTAAATGTTCTTAGGAAAGAGAATTTTAGGGTAAAAGAAAAGGCTAGCATAAAAATGAAAGAATAAAGTAAACGGGGCCATGGATATACTGAGGAAAACAGGAAAAATACTCATGAGAAGTACTGAACTACTTTGTTGATATTACATACACCTCCAGGAAATTACAACTACTGATGTAAGACCAAAACATTAAAATAATGTTTTATAATACTTTGAGTCTCTGCTGATTTCTTAAAGTAGAAATGGGATTGGTAAGGAGATGTGACTGGAATAATGAGAATATTAATGAAGTATAATGGACACTGTATGCAATCATCAATTCTCCCTTTGGTCTGAAGAAAACTCTACCTCCTTTTTTTTTCAAAAGCATTACTTCTTTTTGGTTATATTTGACCCTATGGTTTATTAAATAAATAGTAATAAATCCTATGGTTTACATACAAAAGCATAACTACCTTTTTATGGATACTGGAAAGTTTTATAAAATTTATTTGCCAAATACTCTGAAAGGTTAGAACTTCTTGAGGAATGTTCATTTGTCCCTTAGAGCTGTACTGCCAATATGGTAGCACTAGCCACAAGTGACTATTGAGTACTTGAAATCTGGCTAGACCCAGTTGAGTTTTTAAGTGTAAAATACACACCGGATTTTTGAAGATTTATTAGCATAAAATAAAATGTAAAATTGCTCACTAATAATTTTTTACTGATTCCATATTGATATGATATTTTGCATATATTTTAATATACACATATGTGTGTATGTGTAGGTATACGTCTTAGTCTGTTCAGGCTGCTAAAAAAATACCATAGACTGGGTGATTTAAACAATAAATATTTATTTCTCACAGTAATGGAGGCTGGGAAGTTCAAGATCAAGGTGCCAGCAGATTCGGTGTCCAGTGAAAACTGAGTTCCTGTACCCTATGTCCTCACATGGTGGAAGGGCCAAGGGAGCTCTCTGGGGTCTCTTTTATAAGGGCACTAATCTCATTCATGAGGATTCTGCCCTCATGACCTAATCACCTCCCAAAGGCCCCACCTCATAAATACCATCACACTGAAGATGAAATTTAAACATGCGAATTTTGTAGGGACACAAACATTCAACCTATAGCAGTCGATATATAATTAATTTTATCTGCTTCCTTTACATTTTTAAAAATGTGGTTAAAATTATGTATGTGGCTTTTATATTTCTTTTTGGAAAGTACAGCTTTAGAGCAAATGACATGCTTGAGTCACAAAGTACAAATTTCTTTATTCTTTTATAAAATTTTATTTTATTTTTTTATTATAGTTGATTTACAGTGTTGTGCCCATCCCTGCTGTACAGCAAAGTGACTCAGTTATACACTGAGTATATTCTTTTTTTTAATATTCTTTTCCATTATGGTTTATCATTCTTTATTAGTTCTTACATAATAAGTCTTAACCAAATTCTAACATCATTGTCTACTATGTTTTACATTATTTTAAGTTTTACAGCTCTGAATATAGACCTTGGTTGAAATTAACAATTGACATATTAGAAGAAATTAGTTTTTAAAAATTAGCTATTTGTATTTAAAAATTTCAATTTTTTTCTATATAAGAAAGAAATATATGGAATATAATTATTTGTAAAGTTCTATATATGAATGCAGCAATGAAGAAACATTCTGTGGTTGCAGTAAGAACACTATATTTTCACTCCCCTCAATTTTTTTTTTTTTTTTTTTTTGCGGTACGCGGGTCTTTCACTGTTGTGGCCTCTCCCGTTGCGGAGCACAGGCTCCGGATGCGCAGGCTCAGCAGCCATGGCTCACGGGCCCAGCCGCTCCACGGCATGTGGGATGTTCCCGGACCGGGGCACGAACCCGTGTCCCCTGCATTGGTAGGCGGACTCTCAACCACTGCGCCACCAGGGAAGCCCTCCCCTCAATATTTTATTTAATTTACTAAATATATAATAATTAAGCATTTTTATTTTAATAATTACGAGATGAAGTGAGAACAGGGTATACACATCATTTGTTGAGGGAAAAGCTCTAAATGTTCAAGAGACTTGTTTTATACTCTGAGCTCTCCATGAGTGGCTTTGGGCAGATCATTTTACTTCTCTGAACCTGTTTCTTTATCTGAAGAGCATATTTTAGATGATTTTCAAGCTTCTTTTGGTATTAACATTCTACATTCTAGAAAAGAATTGCTTCTCTTTCTTTCTTTTTTTTTTCTTTTTCTTTCCCTTCTCTTCCTTTGTCTTTCTTTGGAGACAGTGATATGACCAAGCCCCCTGTTGGTGGCAAGGCCAAGGAAGTAGCAGTGGGGCCAAGGAAATGTAGATCTAAGGAAGTGGCAGATGTGTGTGATTAGATTTGGTTCATACAAGAGGAATGAGCAAGTAAGCAAATATATTAAATATATTGAGAGCCAAATTTCTCACTGCTGGAGAAAGGATTTCACATATGTAGAGGAGGAAAGCTAGAAAAGTATTGCATGGAAACTGGAGTTGTTGACATGAACCTATTTAAAAAGATAAATAGAAGATACAGATGCATGTCCATGTGTACTTACATTTATTTTCTAAGTATATCCATTAATTAAAAAAAAATTTTATTGGCGGGAATGTAAATTGATACAGCCACTATGGAGAACAGTATGGAAGTTCCTTAAAAAACTAAAAATAGAACTACCATATGACCCAGTAATCCCACTACTGGGCATATACCCAGAGAAGACCATAATTCAAAAAGACACATGTAACCCAGTGTTCATTGCAGCACTATTTACAATAGCCAGGACATGGAAGCAACCTAAATGCCCATCGACAGACAAATGGATAAAGAAGATGTGGTACATATATACAATGGAATATTACTCAGCCATAAAAAGGAACAAAATTCGGTCATTTGTAGAGACCGAATTTGGATGGGCCTAGAGACTGTCATACAGAGTGAAGTAAGTCAGAAAGAGAAAAATATCATATATTAACACATATATGTGGAATCTAGAAGAACGGTACAGATGAACCGGTTTGCAAGGCAGAAATAGAGACACAGATGTAGAGCACAAACATATGGATACCAAGGGGAGAAAGCTGGGGCTGGGGTGGTGGTGGTGGGATGAATTGGCAGATTGGGATTGACATGTATACACTAATATGTATAAAATAGAAAACTAATAAGAGCCTGCTGTATAAAAAAATAAAATTAAAAAAAAAATTTATTGGAGTATATCTGCTCTCCAATGTTGCATTCGTTCCTACTCTACAGCAAAGTTAATTAGATATATGTATACATATATCCCCTCTGTTTTGGATTTCCTTCCCATTTAGGTCACCACAGAGCATTGAATAGAGTTCCCTGAGCTATACAGTAGGTTCTCATTAGTTATCTATTTTATACATAGTATCAGTAGTGTATATATGTCAAACCCAGTCTCCCAATTCATCCCACCCCGCTATTGAGAAGTCCTGAAATCAAAGACACCTCAGTAGCAATGAGAACATGGAGTGCCACCTCTGTTTCTATATATCATATTCCACTAAAAAAACCCAGGACTTCTTGCATAATGGACTGATTCAAAACAGGGACAGAGGGCTTGTTTTCTCTAAAACTCTCAAGGTCATGAAAGACAGGGAAGGATAAAGGAACTGTTTCAAATAGAAGGAAGCTAAAGAGACATAACAACAAATGCAATGAAATCCTGGACCAGAAAGTGAAAAAAAGACCTATTTTGAGAATAACTAGAAAATTTTAATGAGATTATTATATTTATCTCTATATATGGTTGATAGTGCAAGTATGTTGAGATACTAACAGTTGTTGGGGAACCTAGGTGAGAGAAATCAAAAGTTCTTTGTACTCTTTTTGCAACTTTTCTGTAAATTTGAAATTAAGTAAGTTACTAGAAACTTGTCAATCTGAAATGGAACAGTAATATCAATAATAATGTTATTATTTAGTAGTCTGAATGAAAAATATAGTTTGAGTTCTATGAGGTAAGGTTGTGGGGAGAATGAGTAGAGGCTTCAGGGGCTGAAGAACATTGGGGTGAGCTCTGAAGTGTGGGTAGGATTTTGATAATAAGCAGAGTAGGGAGAAAAGGAAGAAGGACATTCCAGGTCAGAGAAATAATAAGAACAAAGAATTTGGGATGAAAATGAGCATGGTGTGCTTGACAGTTGGCTGGAGTGGAGGACTGGTGTTGAGAAATAGTGGGAGATGGATTGAAATTGTGGAAGGAGTCCAGAGTATGGGTGGCACATCAGTATAAGGCAGAGCAAATTAGGGTTTGATCTCACCTTCAAAATAATATACAGACCAAAATTTGAAGCAAAGAAAAATAGAAAATGATGACTTTATTTTTTACTATCTTTTTCTTTTTAAAGCAACTTTACCTAAGAAAATGTGTCAAGAATTCAAACTTTATCATTGGCTTAATGTTACTCTAGGGCAACCTCATTGTTTTGGGGGACTGTATTCATTCATTCAACAATGTGCATTACCTTCTTACTATAGTTCCTTGCACACTTCCAAACCCACTGTCATCTAAGATCTTTGCACTGCTCTTCTCTCTATAAGAAGCCTTTTTCCTCTAGATAATCAGTTTATTTTATTTATTATAATTTTCAAGAAATAGTCTTGGGTGAATTTTAGAACCCATATTAAGAATACTTAATTTTTTTTCATAATAGCAAGTTTTTTTCTCAGTGTTAGTTGAGGATGATCCTCGGAAAATGGCAAAGGCCTTGTCTTGTGTTTTATTTAAAAAGTGTTTATTACCTAATCCCTTCCCTCACCCACCACCAACACCCCTAGAAAAGCAGAGCTTCCCATGGGATGATGGGTGAAGTCTGATATGACAGATCTTGACTGATGACTGAGCAACAGTAAAGTGTTTCTTTATAGGAAGTTCATTTATGAAAATTGTATTTACCTGTACAATTTTCCATTTTTATTGGCTTTTAACTTTACATATAATTATTCAGAGAATATTGAGTCTAAGATATGAAGTAACAGCTTGGATTTCGACTTTATTTTTGTTGTAATAAATAGCTAAAATTTGTTTTGGTAGATTGAGCAAATGTTCCTTTTATCATTGATTTGTGAAGCCATTGTCATCTTCTACTACATTATTATATATACCATTTTTTCTGGATAATTGTTCTTTTCCACTGGTCTGTCTCTCAAGTCATTATCACAAAATGTACTGCTAAAGAGTTACAATGCATTTTCATTTCTGAGCACGTAAGTTTCTCTTATTATTATTCTTTTTCGTAGATATTCTCAACTAATTTATTTACCCCGAAGAGCTTTGGAATCAGTCTCTCAAGTACCAGTAAAAAATAGAAAGGAGGAGGAGATTTTTATGGGAATTGAGTCTTATTATAAATTAATTTAGAAATAAAATAGAATCTGTATTTTTAATGTCATTTTGTCATGCAGGAATTCCAAATGAAGTCTGGAAGGTGAGTCAGGTGGTTCCTGTTCTTTCTGTGATAGTGGATGATGGACAGGTTCTGGCAGACACAGGTTTTTCTGACGCCAGACTGCACATGCCACTCTCTGGTGGAATAGGCAGCTGTGATAGCAACAACAGTTTCCAGCTGTTTCCTGACTTCAGAATAGCAGTAACAGTTTTCTGATATTTGGATAGTAGTTGCATGGCATGGCCTTGCAGTCTAGTGGTCTTCCCATGACTTCTACTCTTCCATTAATTCCAGTAACTTCCTTTTTTGTGTGAAATACTTAGACTAGTTTCTAGACTAATTTCTCTTTCCTGAATTGAAACCTATTCCCATAAACAGATTCACAAAGTTTGGAATCTGGATTATTATCTTACAAGTTTGGACTTGAAGGCAACAATAAGCCAGCGGAAAATGAGATACTGGTGGTCAATTAAAAAGTAGAAAAACTATTAAGTGATTACTTGAGGTTGTCTGGAAAGAAGGGGTTATTTAAGGCAAGGCTTTGACACATTATATAGCTGCTGTCATAAACTATTGTGATAGGACTAAGGAATACCTACCTCTGTGGGTCAATATCTAACTCCAGAAGTAATGAAGAGCTTAAAGAAAGAGAATAAAATGTTCTGAATTTTTAGTTTTGGTCTTATGGCATGGTCTGAGGACATGAGACCTTCTATGACTATTCTAAGAATTTCTTCTCTTGTAGACTCAGAGCTGATGTAGCTAAAAACAAGACAGAGTCTGATCTTGCATGCCTAATTCCAACACAGGTTGAATTCATAGCTTCACCAGATCTCTATGTGAAATTTAGGATAATGATTAGGAAAGAGTGTGACTTTAAGAAAGGGTTAGGGACAATTCGTAGTTTAGATGAATCCAGGTTCTGTGAATCACCAAGTCCCAGTGAGCTTCTTTGCCATCAGTAGTCCTTTCTCGCAGATGAATCTAGTACTGTCTTGCTTGAAGATCCTTCAAGGATTTTACCTGAGGCAGTTAACCTACAAAGGATGCTAATTCTCTTCATGTCCACCTCTCATTGTCATCAGATCTGTATTAGAGTAAGATTCCATCTTGTCTCAGAAGAACAATTAAAAAGTTGGAAGCAGAAGAAAATAGATACACATCAAAAAGAATTTTAAGATCTTAATAATTTAACTTGGTAGAACCCTTAGTGATATATATGGGAATGAATTCTAAGAGTGCTGATGAGGAAGGAAGAAATTTGTTAGTGTGGGTTGAATTGATCTATGTAGGTATAATGACCAGGCATGTGGATATAGTGTATTAGCTTGAGCATCTGAGACCAGCATTGGGAATCTGCTTGCTTGGAGAACAGAAATCTCAACAGTTCTCTGTATTAAATTAAAATGGGATGCCGGACTTCCCTGGAATAATGGAGAGTGTGGTAGACAGTAATGCCTGTTGACAAATATTTCAGGTCCTCTACTGAGAACATCACAGAATTGTACTTCCAGGCACCCTTGTTAGTTAGTAGAGGTTATGTAATTCCATTCAATAAACTGTGAGAGAACGTGGCACACATCATTTACAGGCCAGGGCATTTAACTGCTAACGCCACACTTCCAGAGCATTTCTTCCCTCTGCTACATTGACAGACAGTGTTTGACATGGTGGCTGTTGCATCAGCTTGGTTCACTGAGTGTCTCCGGTAGTGGAACCGCTTTGCTGACCTGAAATGAGCAAGTAGTGTGAGTAAAACATAAGCCTTCAATATATACAACCACTGAGATTCAAGGACAGTTACTGCATCGTAATCTAATTTATCTTGACTTACACCTAGAGGAAATGAAACGCTGAGAATTTATCATGTGTTATCCATACATCCACGATATCACTATGTACCCCAGGAAATTTCCCCAAATACTGCCATGACCAAAGTGCTTAAAAACAGTAGCTACCCCTTAATCACGGGGAATATGTTCCAAGACCCCCAGTGGATGCCTGAAACTGCAGATAGTACTGAACCCTATATATGCTATGTTCTTTCCTATACATACATACCTGTGATAAAGTTTAATTTATTAATTAGGTACAGGAAGAGATTAACAACAATAATAAGATATACTGTAATAAATGCTATGTGAATGTGTGTCAAAATTTCTCACTGTACAAATTTAATGCCCTTTCCATCTTAACTAAGCACCTATGATGCACTGTGGCTGTAAACTTTTGCAGTTTGAGATGCAACAGCAAAACTAGTACCAGTTCCTTTTCCCTTCTTCGCAGTTTCACTGATAGAAAATTCATTTTTACTGTGAAATTTAACCATCTCAGCATTTGACTTTTTCTTTCCTTATAAAGTCAAGAACTTTCACCTTGTCACTTAAGGGCACACTTCATGGCTTCTCTTTGGCATATCCGAATAGCCAACATCACTACTCTTGTGCTTTGGGGCTGTTATTAAGTAAAATAAGTGTACCTTGTGTACAAGCACTGCGCTACCTGGACAGTTGATCTGATAACCTAGATGGCTACTAAGTGACTAATGGACGGGATACCCCAGACAAAAGGATGATTCATGTCCAGGGTAGGGTGGAGCAGGATGGTGCAAGATTTCATCACGCTACTCGGAATGGTGCACAATGTAAAATTTATGAATTGTTTATTTCTGGAAATTTCTATGTAATATTTTTGGATTGGGGTTGACCACAGGTATCTGAAACCTCAGAAAGTAAAACCACAGATGGGGGGGACTACTGTACATTGGCAAAAGAAGCATCAGTTTCCTTGAGGTCTGTTGTAACTTCCCTCTGAAAGCTGGAGATGACAGTGGAAGATGCCGTGATTGAGATGGATGCCTTATTTCAACGGGATGATGGAATCCCAGAAATGCAGAGTTATGTGGTAGCTCTTCAGCACGAGGCATAAAGTACATATAAATACCATAATAGTTAACAAGATCAAAGCATGAATTGGAATGATTTGACCCACAAGAATCACCCTCTCCCTAGGATGTGAATACATCTGCAAGAACAGCATACTGACTCTTACTTGACATGTGTGTCGAGAAATGAAACTCTAAGTTTGGGGAACAGAGACCTGATATAAGTCAAAAAAAAGAGTGTAGAGAGATATGGATTCCCTAAAAGGAAAGACACTGCAATATTGTCACAAGGTTGTGTTATAAATATTCCTCCTCAGATCCCTCTGCCTCCCACTCCAGTCATTCCCAAAGGAATCTGTGGCCATTTATATAGTCTTTATATACTGGGCAAAGAGATAGTCAGAATATTAGGAGAATATTAAACATTGAGACCTGGGTATCTTAGCTAAGGGTATTCTATGAAAGATGAGTGACTAGTTCTGTTTCTAAACCCCACCCATGGTAAGATAAAATCCCTTTCACAACCTTTTTCACAACATGGAGGATTTTAGATTGTTAAGTTTGGTTTCTCTTATAGTTAGAACTTTGGAATCTCTGTTTTCATGAATGTTTCCTTGGAAAGGCAGAAAAATTGTACCTAGAGGGGTGGGATAGGGAGGGTGGGAGGGAGATGCAAGAGGGAGGAGATATGGGGATATATGTATATGTATAGCTGATTCACTTTGTTGTAAAGCAGAAACTAACACACCATTGTAAAGCAGTTATACTCCAATAAAAAAAAAGGTAAAAAAATTGTATATTAACTGCAGACACATATATACATGTCGCATATTGGTAAAAAAAAGCAATGGTCAAATTTTAATTCTAGTTTCAGATAATTTAGACCCTAGTTCTTGTTCTTCCTTTCACTGTTTTTAAAATGCTGGGAAGTTTTCTTAACCTCTTTGAACCTCTTTGAATCATCAATAAAATGGGATGAATAGTACATGATGTATTTTTACAAGGTTGTTGTGAGATTTAAATAAGAGGAAGCACTTGAACTTTGTACTTTGTGAAGTGTAAAATGTTGTGGAAATGTTTCTTTTTCATCATTTTGGATTCCCACATCAAAAATTTCTCAAGAGGAGGATTACGGCTAATTCATTTTAAAATCCCCCAAATATCAAACATCATGTATTGTACCTAACAGTTACTTACTTGTTGTTAAGACAAAGTTGCATTGAGAACTAAATATTAGAGCACAATATAGGATTTTGGTGAACTGGGAACAGCCCTCCATTCACTGACTCCTTCTCTGTATATTGTGTTTTACAGTAGCTAAGTAATGAAAGAGGCTTTAGTCACTCCACGGTACACTGAAACCCAAAGGTAGCCTTTTAGTGCTGTTTTACACATCCTCAGTAATTCCCACCTGACAATATGCCTCTCAACATCATCCAGGCATTACCAACATCTCTGCCACCTTCCTAAGAGCATATCTTTGCCCAATCACAAAACTACGCAACAAATACAAGAAACCTCTAGTAGGGTCGATGTTCCCATAAAGGTTCTTTGCAGGATGTGTCTAGATACTGCAAGACACAAAAGGGAAAGTAAAACTTTTGGGGAGTAGGATGTGAACTATTAATAACAGCATTCCACTTGAAAACAGGGAGTCAGACTCACAGGCATATATTTTCTTGTACTGGAAGAGGATATCTTGTTCTCAGATTCTGTTTTGTTCACCTCTTCCCAGGGAAATTGATGCTTCTCTTGCCAATGTACAGTAGTCCCCCCCCATCTGTGGTTTTGTTCACCTCTTCCAAAAGCACGTTTTTATCTTACTTGATTAGAAACTGTGCAATTCACTTCGCTGAAATGGTTTTAACAATTAAAAAGCTCTAGAAAGCAAGGTGTTATCAAGTAGTATGAATTATGCCACCTTGAGTGGTACATGAACCTAGATGCCAGGAATTTTTAGAATACAGTTTCAGTAATTCCAGGCAGTTAAACCATTCGTTTATTTGGTTCATTAATTTACTTTTTGCAAGTTTGCATCTCATTTGCAAAATGCATTAAATTCTTCAGTATTTTTACAATAGGGTTGAGTTTCATACTCTTAAAATATGAGCCTATGAAAGGAGTCTATTTCAGATTCTTTCTCACTAGTGGCTTATCAGAAAGCTGTCATTAAGATACCAGGACGGGCTTCCCTGGTGGTGCAGTGGTTAAAAATCCACCTGCCAATGCAGGGGACACGGGTTTGAGTCCTGGTCCGGGAAGATCCCACATGCCACGGAGCAACTAAGCCCATGCGCCACAACTACTGAAGCCCACGTGCCTAGAGCCTGTGCTCCGCAACAAGAGAAGTCACTGCAATGAGAAGCCTGTGCACCTCAACAAAGAGTAACCCCTGCTCGCTGCAACTGGAGAAAAGTCCACATGCAACAACAAAGACCCAACACAGCCAAAAATAAAATTAATTAATTAAAAAGATATCAGGGCAATACCTAGGGAACATTTATTCTATATTTAGGTAGAAGGTGACCTGAAATTGCTTTGGTGAGTTCAGATGATTTATACGTTGTCTTGTTTGGTTTATTAAAATATACCCTGGGTGTAGAAAAGCTGTTTGGATTTGGTGAGCACAAGAGTGTGAAGATGTGTATGTGTGTGCATGTTTGTGTAGCGTGGCAGTTGGGGCTGAAAATCAAAGTCCTGATGCATAACTGTTGATGTTACAAAATGTTATGAAAAAGTCGTCTCTTTGTCACCCTCCTATTAGTGAATGTGCACTCTGTGTACGCAAGTCTGTCCTCTGCTTTCTGAGGTTGCTGCAGGCTGTTTAGACTTTTCTGATTTAGCTGTTTCTAAAGTGACCCTCCACTTTAGCTTCCACTTAGTTATTGTTGTATTTCTTGGGACCATCTATGTAGGAAATGCTTATTTCATTTCATAAGAGATTGTAGTTTAAGTATATCAAGAACCTTTTTCCTCCTTAACCTGTTCATGTCTGTGTCTATTATTTGCATAAAGTAGTGACTCAAAACATTTTTCAAAAATTAAAAAGTCTACTGGATTTCTCTTAGAGTTCACTTATTTTAGGGAAAGGGGTAACCCAGTTTCAATAAGGACCAAACTAAACCTACTAAAAATTGGTCAGAACTGTCAAATAATTTCTTAAATAAATTTACCATCAATCTTGAGATGGTTCTCAGTCCCAAGTTTCACTCAAAGAAAACAATTAAAATGTGGAGTTGTTTTGTGTTTTGAAGGAAAGGGGAACGTGATGAGATTTCCTTTTACCTGTTTAGGGACCTGAAGTCTGTAAAATTTATTAAAGAATTTTACATGGAAAGTAAATCTTTGATAGCATTTAGTTATATGCACAATAAATTATAGCTGCAACTAGCATCTATTATCAATCTTTTTTTTCTCCTTTTAAAAATATTATTTATTTCTTTTTTAACAATAGTGATCATGGTTTCTGAGTCGTGACCCAAAATGGGACAAAATATTTGAAATCTGGAGGTATAAATTTTTTTACTCCACATATTACTTTATTCTTGTACTGCTACTACATAGTATTGTTGAAAGAAGTATGTAAAATTCACAAGAATATTTACATCTAAAAAATTTTTTAAACTTACCGTATATCCCCTAAAAACACTGTAATGTTTTTGAATCTTTACAAAAAGGACTCAGTGAAAAGCATTTTGTATCTTTATTTCAGTCAGTGATATCAAGACATACAAATATAGATCTAATGTTGATTAAAACAAGTGTTTTATATAATTGAATGATGTAATACACCAGAAAATGAAAAATGAATATTGTCTCCAAGCATTCTCAGTGTTACAAATTTATTCCACTACATTCTGCTTTCTTTGAAAGTAAGATGTTTGTTCATAGTAATAAGTGTGCTAAAATGTCAAGGACTCAACAATTCACATTCTATAAAAATATTGTCATAAAAATTTCTAAAAAACCAAAAGGGATCTTTTAATCATTTCATCTATAATGAGCCATTTTTATTGATGATCACATCTTCCTTTAGAAAATGAATATTCAAAATAGCTTAAATATTAAAAAAAATTTGCCTGCCTCTACAGATAAGATTGGCTTTGGAAAATGAATCTTAGATTTGCCAGCAATATGTGTTAAAATAAAAAAAGCTCAGCAATTATAGTTAATGTATTTTCTGTTTTTAAATTCTTTTTCAAATTCTTTTTCCACTTAGGTTATTACAGACTATTGAGCATAATTCCCTGTACTGTACAGTAGGTCCTTGTTGGTTATCTATTTCAAATATAGAAGTGTGTACACGTCAGTCCCAAACTCCCAGTCTATGCCTCCTCGTCACCCTTCCGCCCGGTAACCATAAGTTCATTCTCTAAGTCTGTGAGTCTGTTTCTGTTTTGTAGATACGTTCATTTGTATCATTTTTCTTTTTTGTTGTTTTAGATTCTGCAAATAAGTGATACCACATGATTTGCCTTTCTCTGTGTCACTTACTTCACTTAGTATGATAATCTCCAGGTCTCCATCTATGTTACTGTAAATGGCATTATTTCATTCTTTTTTATGGCTGAGTAATATTCCATTGTATACATGTACCACATCTTTACCCATTCATCTGTCGATGGACTGTGTTAGATTGCTTTCATGTCTTGGCTGTTGTAAACGGTGCTGCAATGAACATTGGGGTGTATGTATACTTTTGAACCAAGTTTTTCTACAGATATATGCCCAGGAATGGGCTTGCTGGATCTTATGGTACCTCTATTTTTAGATTTTTAAGGAACCTCTGTACTGTTCTCCATAGTGGCTGTACCAATTTACATTCCCACCAACAGTGCAGAAGAGTTCCCTTTTCTTCACATCCTCTCCAGCATTTAAAGTTTGTAGACTTTTTGATGATGGCCATTCTGACTGGTGTGAGGTGGTATCTCACTGTAGTTTTGATTTGCATTTCTCTAATAATTAGCGATGTTGAACATCTTTTCATGTGCCTCTTGGCCATCTATATGTCTTCTTTGGAGAAATGTCTCTTCAGGTCTTCTGCCCATGTTTTTGATTGGGCTGTTCGTTTTTATGTTATTGAGTCGCATGAGCTGTTTGTGAATTTTGAAGCCTAATCCTCTGTCAGTTGCATCATTTGCAAATATTTTCTCCTATTCTGTGGGTTGTCTTTTTGTTTTGTTTATGGCTTCCTTTGCTTTTGAGTTTAGATTCCATTTGTTTATTTTTGTTATTATTTCCATTACTCTGGGAGATGGATCAAAAAAGATATTGCTGCAATTTATGTCAGAGTGTGTTCTGCCTATATATTCCTAAGAGTTTTATAGTAAATAGTCTTACATTTAGGTCTTTAATCCATTTTCAGTTTATTTTTGTGTATGGTGTTAAAGAATGTTCTAAGTTCAATGTTTTACATGTAGCTGTCCAGTTTTCCCTGTACCATTTACTGAAGAGACTGTCTTTCCTCCATTGTATAGTCTTGCCTCCTTTATCATAGATTAATTGTCCATGGGTGTGTGGTTTCACTTCTCGGTTTTCTGTCCTGTTCAATTGACCTATATTTCTGTTTTTGTGCCAATACCATACTGTTTTGATGACTGTAGCTTTGTAGTATAGTCTGAAGTGAGGGAGCCTGATTCTTCCAGCTCCGTTTTTCTTTCTCAAGATTGCTTTGGCCATTTGGGGTCTTCTGTTTCTCCATACAAATTTTAAGATTTTTTTTGTTCTAGTTCTGTGGAAAATACCATTGGTAATTTGATAGGGATTGCATTGAATCTGTAGATTGCTTTGGGTAGTAGAGTCATTTTCACAGTGTTGATTCTTCCAATCCAAGAACATGGTATATTTTCCCATCTGTTTGTGACTTCTTCTATTTCTTTCATCAGTGTCTCATAGTTTTCTGCATACAGGTCTTTTGTCTCCTTAGGTAGGTTTATTCCTAGGTATTTTATTCTTTTTGATGTGATGCTAAATGGAATTGTTTCTTTAATTTCTCTTTCTGATCGTTTGTTGTTAGTGTATAGAAGTGCAGCAGATTTCTGTGTATTAATTTTGTATCCTGCCACTTTACTGAATTCATTGATGAGCTCTAGTAGTTTTCTGGTAGCATCTGTAGGATTTTCTATGTATAGTATCGTGTTGTTTACAAACAGTGACAGTGTTACTTCTTCTTTTCCAGTTTGTATTTCTTTTGCTTCTCTGATTAGCATGGCTAGAACTTCCAAAACTATGTTGAATAAAAGTGGCGAGAGTGGACATCCTTGTCTTGTTCCTCATCTTAGAGGAAATGCTTTTAGCTTTTCACCATTGAGTATGATTTTAGCTGTAAGTTTGTCATATATGGCCTTTTTTATGTTGAGATATGTTCCTCTGTGCCCACTTTCTGGAGAGTTTTCATCACAAGTGGGTGTTGAGTTCTGTCAGAAGCTTTTTCTGCATCTATTGAGGTGATCATGTGGTTTTTATTCTTCAATTTGTTGATGTGGTGTATCACACTGATTTGTAGATACTGAAAAATCCTTGCCTCACTGGAAAAAATCCCACTTGATCATGGTGTATACTCCTTTTAATGTATTGTTGGATTCAGATTGCTAATATTTTGTTGAGAATTTTTGCGTCTATGTTCATCAGTGATATTGGCCTGTAATTTCCTTTTTTTGTGGTGTCTTTGGTTTTTGTATCAGGGTGATGGTGTCCTCATAGAATGAATTTGGGAGTATTCCTTTCTCTGCAGTTGTTTGGAAGAGTTTCAGTAAGATTGATGTTAACTGTTCTATAAATGTTTGGTAGAATACACCTGTGAATACATCTGGTCCTGGACTTTTGTTTGTTGGGAGTTTTTAAATAACAGTTTCAGTCTCATGACTTGTGATTCGTCTGTTCATATTTTCTATTTCTTCCTGGTTCAGTCTTGGGATGTTGTACCTTTCTAGGAATTTGTCCATTTCTTCCAGGTGGTCCACTTTATTGACATATAGTTGCTTTTAGCAGTCTCTTACCATTCTTTGTATTTCTGTGGTGTCCACTGTAACTTCCTTTTCATTTCTGATTTCATTTGTTTGAGCCCTCTCCTTTTTTTTCTTGGTGAGTCTGGCTAAAGGTTTATCAATTTTGTTTGTCTTTTCAAAGAACCAGATTTTAGTTTCATTGATCTTTTCTATTGTTTTCTTCATCTCTATTTCATTTACTTGTGCTCTCATCTTTATGATTTCTTTCCTACTGCTAAGTTTGGGTTTTGTTTGTTCTTTCTCTAGTTGCTTTAGGTGTAAGCTTAGATTGTTTTTTGAGATTTTTCTTGTTTCCTGAGGTAAGATTGTATTGCTATAAATGTCCGCTTAGAACTGCTTTCACTGTATCACGTAGGTTTTGGATTGTTGTGCTTTCATTTGTCTCTAGGTATTTTTTTATTTCCTCTTTGATTTCTTCAATGAGCCTTTGGTTCTTTAGTGGCATATTGCTTAGCCTCCAAGTGTTTGTGTTTTTTAGAGGTCTTTTTGTAGCTGATCTGTAATCTCATAGCGTTGTGTAGGAAAAGATGCTTGGTATGATTTCGGTTTTCTTAAATTTACCAAGGTTCAGTTTGTGGTCCAGCATGTGGTCAATCCTGGGGAATTCTCTATATCAGTTAAGTCTGTCTGGTCTATTGTGTCATTTAAAGCTTGTGTTTTCTCATTAATTTTCTGTCTGGATCATCTGTCCATTGGTGTAAGTGGGATGTTAAAGTCCTCCACTATTATTGTGTTACTGTCAGTTTCCACTTTTATGGCTGTTAGCATTTGCCTTCTGTATTGAGGTGCATATATATTTAAAATTGTTATATCTTTTTCTTGGACTGATCCCTTGATCATCATGTAGTGTCCTTTGTCTCTCGTAACAGTCTTTATTTTAAAGTCTATTTTTTCTGATATGAGTATTGCTACTCCAGCTTTCTTTTGATTTCCATTTGCATGGAATACCTTTTTCCCTCCCCTCACTTTCAGTCTGTATGGATCTCTAGATATGGAGTAGGTCTTTTGTAGACAGCATATATATTGGTCTTGTTTTTGTATCCATTCAGCCAGTCTATGTCTTTTGGTTGGAGCATTTAATCTGTTTATGTTTAAGGTAATTATCAATATGTATGTTCTTACTGCCATTTTGTTAATTATTTTGGATTTGTTTTTGTAGGTCTTTTTTCTTCCTGTCCTCTTTTTTCTCTTCTCTTGTGATTTGATGACTAACTTTAGTGTTGTGTTTTGATTCCTTTTTCTTTTTTGTTTGTGTATCTTTTGTAGACTTTTGATTTGTAGTTACTGTGAGATTTTGATAGAGCAGTCTGTATATAAAGAAGATTGTTTTAAGTTGCTGTTCTTTTAATTTCAGATGCATTTCCTATGTCCTGCATTTGTGTTCTCTCCTTCTCACAGTTGCTGGTTTTGATATCATATTTGTGTGTGGATGATTTCCTACCTTTACTGTGTGTTTGCCTTTACCGGTGAGCTTTTTCATTTGTAATTTTCTTGTTTCTAGACATGCCTTTTCTTTTCCACTTAGAGAAGTTCCTTTATCATTTGTTGCAAAGCTGGTCTCATAGTGAATTGTTAGCTTTCACTTGTCTGTATGTTTTTGTTTTCACCATGGAATCTGAATGAGAGCCTTGCTGGATAGAGTGTTCTTGGTTGTAGGTTCTTCCCTTCCATTACTTTAAATATATCATGCCACTCCCTTCTGGCCTGCAGAGTTTCTGCTGAGAAATCATCTGATAACATTGTGGGAGTTCCCTTGTATGTTATCTGTTGCTTTTCCCTTGTTGCTTTTAATATTTTTTGTCTTTAATCTTTGTCAATTTAATTACTATGTGTCTCAGCATGTTCATCCTTGGGTTTATCCTTCCTGGGACTCTCTGCACTTCGTGGACTTGGGTGACTGTTTCTTTCCCATGTTAGGAAAGGTTTCAGCTATTATCTCTTCAAATATTTTCTTGGGTCCTCTCTCTCTCCTCTCCTTCTGAGACCTCTATCATTCTAATGTTGATGCATTTAATGTTGTCCCAGAGGTCTCTTAGACTGTCTTCATTTCTTTTCATTCTTTATTCTGTTCTGCAGCAGTGATTTCCACCATCCTGTCTTCCAGGTCATTTATCCATTCTTCTGCCTCAGTTATTCTGCTGTTGATTGCTTCTAGTATTTTTCATTTTAATTATTATATTGTTCATCTCTGTTTGTTCTTTAGTTCTTCTAGGTCTCTGTTAAACATTTCTTGCATCTTGTCAATTCTTGCCTCCATTTTTTTTCGAGATCCTGGATCATCTTCACTATCATTATTCTGCATCTTTTTCCAGAAGGTTGCCTATCTCCACTTCACTTAGTTGTTTTTCTGGGGTTTTATCTTGTTCCTTCATTTGGGACATATTCTTCTGCCGTTTCATTTTGTCTAACTTTCTGTGATAGTAGTTTCCGTTCCACAGCTGCAGGATTGTAGTTCTTCTTGCTTCTGCTGTCTGCCCCCTGGTGGATGAGGCTATCTAAGAGGCTTGTGCAAGCTTCCTGATGGTAGGGACTGGTGGTGGGTGGAGCTGTGTCTTGTCCCTCTGGTGTGCAGGGCCATGCTCAGTAAAACTTTAATCTGCTTGTCTGCTGATGGGTGGGGCTGTATTCCCACCCTGTTGGTTGTTTGGCCTGAGGCTTCCCAGCACTGGAGCCTACAGTCTGTTGGGTGGGGCTAATGGCAACTTCCAGGAGGGCTCATGCCGATGAGTAGGTCCCAGAATTGCTGCGGCCAGTGTCTTTGTCCCTGCAGTAAGTTCCAGCCGCCCCCCACCTTTACTGGAGACCCTCTAATACCAGCTGGTAGGTCTGGCCCAGTCTCTTATGGAGTAACTGCTTTTTTTCCTGTGGGTCCTGGTGCACATAGGTCCTTGTGCGCGCCCTCCAAGAGTAGAGTCTCTGTTTCCCCCAGTCCTGTGTAATTCCTGTGATCCAACTCTGCTTTCTTCAAAGCCAGATTCTCTGGAGGCTCCTCCTCCTGTTGTCGGACCCCCAGGCTGAGGAGCCTGATGTGGGACTCAGAACTTTCACTCCAGCGGGAGAACTTCTGTGGTATAATTGTTTTCCAGTTTGTGGGTCACAGGTATGGGATTTGATTTTATTGTGATTGCGTCCTTCCTACCATCTCATTGTGGTTTCTTCTTTGTCTTTGGATGTGGGGTATCCTTTTTGGTAGGTTGTAGCTTTTTTGTGCGTATGGTGTTCAGCAGTTAGTTGTGATTCTGGTGTTCCAGTAAGAAGGGGTAAGCACGTGTCCTTCTACTCCACCATCTTGAGCTAATCTCTCTGACAATCCCTGACACAGAGTGTTTTGCTGCTCCACGCGCCAGCAGGCAAGGCCTAAATGTATTTTCTGTGGACTTAAACACTTCCACTTTTGAGGGATTATCTTAGGTTACTTGGTACACTGCTTAATTTTATTTGTCAACTTGACTGCACCAGCAGGTACCCAGATTGCACACTATTTCTGAGTGTGTTTGTGAGACTGGATTTGGATAAGATTAGCATTAGAATAAGCGGACTTAGTAAAGTAGATTGTACTCCCTAGTGTGGGTAGGTATTATTCAATCTGTTGAGGGCCTGAATAGAACCAAGGGTGGAGGAAGGAGAAATTCACCCTTTTTTCTTCCTGCCTGCCTGCTTGTTGGGACATAGGTCTTCTCCTACCTTTGGACTGGGATACACCATCAGCTCCCCTGATTCTCAGGCCTTTGGACTTGGACTGGAATTATACCACTGGCTTTCCTGCATCTGTAGCTTGAAGATAAGCGGCCATGGAACTTTTCTGTCTTCATAATTTCATATGGAAATTACTTATAATAAGTCTCCATATATAAAAATTATATAGACAGATATAGATATAAATCTATAGATATCTCCTATGGATTCTGTTTCTCTGAATAACCCTAATACTCTTGATCTTCATATGACTGAAAACTGTGTATTCTTACCTGCACTTAGTGATTTAAAGCCATGAATGTACATGAAAGCATCCTTTGGGACAGGGAAAGAAGCATTATTTTCAATCTGCTTTAGACTGAATCATGGAAGATGAGATTAGTAAAACTCTCTAGGTCCAGAGTACTGGGTGTCCTCCAGTTCACTGGCAATGATGAATTTATAACAGGTGGTCAGTGGTCCACAAAAAGAAGTAACAAGGGACATGGCAAAGATAGTTGGTCAGTGTACAAGAAAGTGAATGAAAAAATATTACTTGAGCAAACTCAGGAAGCATTATAAATTTTAGTGCACTGACACGTCAGAGGTGAGCAAACTTGGTGATTATGTAGATAATTTTGGTTATTGTTTATTTACTTATTATGTTGTTTTTGTATACTATTTGTGTGTGTAATGGATCATTGGGTCTCCACATTTGTGCCCAACTTCATATTTAAAAATAGCAGAAAAATCAGTAATAAAAATCTATGATAAAAGTGGAACATTCCAACCATAAGGAATATTAAGGGAGGAGATGAGACCACCCTTTTTATTCTGCTTCACATGCCTCATAAATGTCCCAGAGGGAACCTGCTTTGTTCACTAATATGTAAGCATAAAGGTTTGAGGTGGCCTGGGGCAAAGGTAATACTGACAGAATCTCCTGTATTTGTTTCCCACAGTCAGAACAAGTCCTATAAAATAAAGTCAAAAGGAAAAAAGAAAGGGCACCTTAAGCTATTCTAAGCAAACCCAAACCCAACAAAACAAAAAACCCAAGCAATTCCCTTTGGGGTTTTTCATGGGAAGCATTTCAGTACCACTTATCCAGTTTTCTGAGTGGATCACTGGCTTGATGAGTTGAGTTCTGGGTATTAGCTCTACATGTGTACACGGGATGCTACCACTGCTGTCACTGTGAGGACACAGAGAGCAGCACCAGTCATATGCCATGGGCCCCTCTTCTGACCAACAAAGAAAATTTAAGTTGTTGTTGTTGTTTTTGTAGCTGACAGTAGGCTTCTGATAGAGTGAATCAAATTAATTTATTAATTCAGAAGACTATCAAGATTTGCCAACTCTCCTCTCTTGCATCTATTTACTCTTCCACAAAGTGAAATGAACAAATTAAAAATGTTACAAATAATACAATTAGTTCTGCTCAATTTTAAACTATCAGAGCTCACATGTCGGGAATAATTGAGCTTTAGAAGCTAAACTTCTTGTTGCCCTAGATCCCTTCACGGTTTATGTGAGTGGGTCTTTGTTTGACAGTCCACTGAGCTGAGCTCATTTGAGGCAACTGCTTCATTCTCTTCACCTTATTCTCAGGTATGCTGCTCTCTTGCGAGTGCTAGACTGATGTTTTATTCAAGGGACCTATGTTGCTGTACCTTAAGATAACCCAGTTTAGAAAGAAAAAAGAAAAAGTAGTTTTGAGCACAAGTTGAAGCACATTGTTACTGATAGTGTGGATAATGGCAATTTACAAAAGCTTTGAGTCGGCTCTACCTCATCACGTACTATCTATGCAACAGAGAACAAGTTAACTTCACTAAGCCTCAGTAGCTTCATCTTTAAAATGGGGATAATTATTTAAAATGGGGATAAAATACAGTAGAGATTAAATATTATTAAGTAGAAAAGTATTAAAAAAACCTTATAGCTATTTGTTAATGAATATATCGTAATTTAATATGTGGTTATATAAGAAGTTGTTGTGGTAAGTTGTATTATTGTTCCCAGATGTTTGAAGCTCCTCCCAAGGGAAGGATTATATTTCCCTGACCCATTGACATCAGACTTGGCCATGTGACTTGCTTTGGCCGGTGAAAATGAACAGAAGTCATACATGTTGCTTCTGAGCATAAATTTTAAGAGCCAGTGTGAGGTTCACCATTTCTTTTCCCTCTGCCATGATAATCAGAAAAATGAAGATAGAGCCTGCTTCATCATCCTGGTTTCTGGTATGAAGTCAAAGAGTGAAAATGCAGTGTATCTGTAATAAATTCCACCAACAAGAAGTCAACCCTTTTTGTAAGCAACTGAAATATTGAGATCGTTTGTTGCTGCAGTGTAACCACCACCTCCAGCCCCCATGAATATTTTACTTAGGGCCCAATGACTAAGCCATTCCCAAGACAAACACAGAGAAGCCTTCTTAATTTGGTATGTGTCTTTTCCAGTGGAAGGAACAGTTCTTTCCAGCGAATGAATTTTAGGTTTGGCACTAGACTGAAAGCATTTTGTGGGCTCCTGGTGCTTTGCTTTCAAGTAAATTGCAGTTGTGGGTACTGATCCTTCACAACTCTGCATAGCAGGCAATTACTACTAGTGTTTCTCAAATGGTGCCTTTCCAAAAACAACTTATGAATATAAAAATCAAAAGCTAAAGTTTCATTGTTCTTTACTTGGAATGAATCCCAAACAACTGCATTGAATTTATTCATAATACATAAAAAGAAAAGGCGTAAGAAAATCTCAGTGGGAGTAGGAAGAGAAGGTAGGAAATTGGCAAGATAATGAAAGTGAAACTTTACATAATCATAAGGCAAAGAAGAGGCAAGGTCAGGGCTTTTTTAATTAGAAATTTTATACCTTTGAAAATTAGACTTGTTTACTTATAGTATTATATGTGTTTGACCATTAAATGTTTATTTGAGTTCCAAATGTTAATTTCAAGGATATCACCTACCAACATTTTATGGTGAGCCTTTTAACTTTTTTTAGCTCAGGGTTGAATATACCATAGAGCCTCAAGTGAGGTTCTCTTGGTGCAGCTTATGGGAGTTGTAGACACGATCCTGGCAATTTGTATGAAAAGTGATCATACCTTAAATGTATCAAGAAAGATCTCTGTTGAATATTTTATTTTGGATAGGTCACAATGATGATTTTTAGTATTGAAAAACAATCATTCCCTGTATCAGTCGGCTGAAGCTGCCATTACAAAATACCATAGACTGGGGTGGCTTCAACAACAGAACGAAGAGGAAGAGGCACCACAGCTCTCTCTCTACCATGTGAAGACAAAGCAAAAAGGCAGCCATCTGCAGGCCAGGAAGAGGACCTTCACCAGAACCCAACCATGCTGGCAACCTGATCTCAGACTTCCAGCCTCCAGAACTGGAGAAAATAAATTTCTGTTATTAAACAGAGATCTTTCTTGATACATTTAAGGTATGATCGCTTTTCATACAAATTGCCAGGATCACGTCTACAACTCTCCATAACCTGTACCAAGAGAACCTCACTTGAGGCTCTATTGTATATTCAACCCCTGAACTAAAAAAAGTTAAAAGGCTCATCGTAAAAAGTTGGTAGCTGAAATCCTTGAAATTAACATTTGGAACGCAAACATTCATATGCTGCTTTCTTACTCTGTGGCTTATGGTAAAAACCCTGTGTTCTTTGGTTGGCAGTCTCTGCTTGTTGCTACTTAAAATACCTTTATTATTATTATAATTTAGAAGATTCTTTTCCTTTTCTAAAAAGCTTGGATTCCTACAGTTGTCATCTCTGAAGAGAGTATTAAGTATTAGCTTTAGAAGTCAAAGTCTGAGCTTCATCACCTTTGCTTTTGGTTGTCTTCTGCCCTCTTGAATCTGAGGATGCCTCACGTGGTAGGTGAAGAACATCAGGGCAGCAAGAATGACCAGGAATAAACCGTCACCAGATAACATTTCAAAACACTGTCCTCCCTCATAAGAGTTTCAAAAGACGTGAGGAAATACAGTCAATGTTCACCAACACTACAATTAGGGAAAAGAATTCCGTTGTTTTAGAAACAACTGACTACATTTTAAAAAGTTGGTGCTTAAGGTACTAATGTCCTGGGATAAAGTTAGCATATTTTTGTGCACATACTATTTCAAATAAACAACATGCTTTTTGGCCAGTAACCAAAAACATGAATATTCTGCTTCCAAAAAGATAGAAACCAGTTTCAACCTGGATGGCATCTAAAGGCTTTGCAAGATATAAACATAAACGGTTTTGGAAAAGGTGTAAGTTATGGTCTAGTTACCTCAAAGCGAAAGGTTTTAGTGGTACTGTGTTTAGCCTTATATGCAGATAAATAAACCAACAAATTATGAAGGAAACAGTAAAAAGATCATAATAATTATTTCAAATACATGAAAAATCCACTATTCATAATAGTATCCACATTGATTTCGGCAATTTGGGATTTGATGATGGTGACTCCCCAAGATCCCCTCCACTCTCCCCACCCTCGGTCAATATTTCCATCACTCTGTGTCTTTCAGGGACCTTTTCAGTATTTATAATAACCTATGTGATATTTCTTAACTTTCTAATTCAGTATGTCCCCCAACAAGACTGTGGGTGCTCAGGAGGGCACAGACCATGCTTGTCTTGCTGTCTACCCTACTCTGTACCCAGAAACAAGAGCAGCAGCTGCACTTAGTAGGTGCTCAATAAACATTAGTTAAATATTTTGACACTAAAATGGGCCCATTTACCTCTGTTTCCATAAGGAAAGTCAGTTTGGAGTAGTTTGTGATGATCCAGATACCTGCATTTAGATAAAGACGAAAAGGAATATGATCAAGACTGGTGCTTCTTAGATTCTTCCTCTTCCAAAGGGCTTCTGGAAGTCTTCCAGTTGTAACTACAGAATGTTTTCTGGGAAGTGCCTATTTAGAATGCAGATGCAGTAACTCCTGATATTTAACGAATCAGATCATAGTACACTAACATTCATGCAGGGCAACATGAAGTGTTTTTATCTGCAGTCCTCAAAGTATGGGCAGTCTTAGAAATAAGCACGTATCTTAAATGATCAGCTTTTATTTTTTTCATGTCTTTCATATTAAAATTTATTTCCGGGCTTCCCTGGTGGCGCAGTGGTTGAGAGTCCGCCTGCCGATGCAGGGGACACGGGTTTGTACCCCGGTCTGGGAAGATCCCACATGCCGCGGAGTGGCTGGGCCTGTGAGCCATGGCTGCTGAGCCTGCGCGTCCAGAGCCTGTGCTCTGCAACGGGAGAGGCCACAACAGTGAGAGGCCCGCGTACCGCAAAAAAAAAAAAAAAAGAAAAAAAAATTATTTCCTATCTTCGCTAGCTTTCTGACAAGCAATCTGTAGTTTAAGTCTGAAATAGGTTTGCTTTTTTGTTGTTGTTGTTTGTTTCTTTTCTTCTCATAGCTAGTGCTTTGAAAACCAATGCTCTCATAGTCAGATGATATGTTAAAATTTTTATCATCAACTTTAATTTTATACAAACTTGTAAATACAGGGACAGCCTTTAGAAAGTTTTATCAGCAAATGGAAAGACTGTTAAAACATTTGCGATTAAAATCTGTAAACTTGATGCAATCTTATTTAGCCATTTGCTATTATTAAGGACAGAATGAAGAAGATGACAATGAGTAATCCACTTGGTATCTGTGTGCTTTCCTAGCCGTATCTAGTTTCCATGGTATCTTCCTCTAAATTATATTCTTCTCCCTTGCTCTCACTCATGCCACTCCAGTTTAGTCTTTCCCCAGATTTTTGAGACAACAGATCATACAGTAAAAGGGCTGAATATCAGAAACGAAAAAGTGATGGCCTGATGTAGAATGCCATTCTCACCACAAATGATAGTTTTAGAATCCTACCCTAACTTTGTGGAGCAATGGAACTCAAAGTTTTAGTGGAATATCAGTCAAGCATTACTTTGATGCCAAATGATGGATTTTATTTTGGCTTTTAAGCATATTTATTTAACCCCAAACTCAGCCATTGTATAAATTAGTAGGTCCAGCAAGTAGTATGTGATTTGGGTATGAGTACTTTTTTCCCCTCCTGTTTTTGGGCATAAAAGAGGAAAGGAGGGCAGAAAAATAATACTTTTTGTTTGCAGATGGAGGACTGGGACTGGGACGGAGGAGGGAAAAAGACAGAAGTTTCCTTTTAGATATATTTCAGTGTTAACTAGAAGGCACACACTACTGAACTGCAGAATAAAGAGCCAATGGATGACATTAATTTACACTTTATTAAAAACTGAAAGATAGTACAAATATAGTTTTGAAACTGGTTCTTTTTCTTTTGGAGTTTCCTAATAGGAAATTAGTTAGGAAAACAATGTAGTTGAACCTTGAGCAATACAGGTTTGAACCGCACAAGTCCATTTTTATGCAGATGTTTTTTCAATAGTATATAATTCAGTACTCACCATTGGTGGTTCGGGGAATCTGAGGATGCAGAACCGCGGATACTATAAGTTATATCTGACTATAAGTTATATGCCGACTGCAAGTTATATCTGGATTTTCGGCTGTTTGGAGGGTCAGTGCCCCTAACTTTTGCATTATTTAAGACATCCAAAAGACATAACATTGAGAAAGAGAGTAATTCTGTATCACACTACAGTTGTTATTGTTGTTATCTCTCCATGTTCTTTCAAAAGCCGTATAAGGTTTTTGATGAGTTTCAGTGTATTGTGGGATAACTAGGAATTACTGGAAGACTTCACTCAAGGGGGATATTTATTTAGAGATTTCAGAGAGAAGCAGTTTGAATTATTTAACACATTTTCAGAGCAGAAAGATATTCATTCATCCACTCCCATATTCAACAAATATATACTGAGTGCCTATTTTGTGCACAACAAAATGATAAATGAGACAGATACTGGCCACTATTTTGCCCAACTCCAGGAGGTACCAAGTTGCCACAGAATTCTTTCCATCACAGACCAAACAGTTTAGCTGGGGAGAGAGATGCTAATCAAATATTACACAGCTAAGAAACGTGGTGAAAACATATCTTGTGAAAGAGAGGACAGGTTTGTGATATTAATTGCAGCAGTGGAAAGTTCTATAAAAGAAGAGTATGATGTCTATACCGGAGGCTCTAAGAAAGTCTATAAATTAATACACAAAGAAAGGAAAAGAATCAAATGTAACATTTCAGTAGAAGATAAGCAGTTAGAGCATCTGCCTCTTTCTATTTAGTATTGCTCCAAAATTAAGTGGGCCAGGTGCATGTGATGTGTACCTGAGAACATGGTTACTGACAGTTTTTAGGTAGAAGCTCATGGAAGCCAACAGAATCAAGGCAAAGAGTGTGGAGCTCTGAGGTGGTGTTGGCAAGAACGTGAGAGCGACTCATAAGGAACAGATGCAAGCGAGAAGGGACAGAGGAGAGATCCAATATGTGCAGATGAGGTCATTTCAGAGGATAGTAATAGAATTGAGATTATGGGGTATCTAATATGTTCCAGGTCCTGTGCTAGAGGTAGAGACCACTCATAGATTGTACTGACTCCACAGCATACATTCCTTTTACAATATAGAGAAATTTCTTGAGGGTTTATAAAGCTTTTGGTGGTCAATGATAATAATTTTATCATAGATGTACTTCACACAAGTATATCTACTTGAGCTTTTGTGCTCAAAGGACAGTTAAAAAAAGATTTTTTATGCTATTAGATAACATAGTGATTTTATGTTTCATAAACTTCTACATGTTAAAAAAGGTTGCTAGAATTAGTACACAGAAATGTCTTGCATTCCTATACAATAATGAAGAAAAATCTGAAAGAGAAATTAAGGAAACATTCCCATTTACCATTGCAACAAAGGGAATAAAATACCTAGGAATAAACCTACCTAAGGAGACAAAAGACCTGTATGCAGAAAACTATAAGACACTGATGAAAGAAATTAAAGATGATATAAACAGATGGAGAGATATAGCATGTTCTTGGATTGGAAGAATCAGCATTGTGAAAATGACTCTACTACCCAAAGCAATCTACAGATTCAATGCAATCCCTATCAAACTACCAATGGCCTTTTTCACAGAACTAGAACAAAAAATTTCACAATTTGTATGGAAACATAAAAGACCCCAAATAGCCAAAGCAACCTTGAGAAAGAAAAACGGAGCTGGAGGAATCAGGCTCCCTGACTTCAGACTATACTACAAAGCTACAGTAATCAAGACAATATGGTACTGGCACAAAAACAGAAATACAGATCAATGGAACAGGATAGAAAGCCCAGAGATAAACCCACACACATATGGTCACCTTATGTTTGATAAAGGAGGCAAGAATATACAATGGAGAAAAGACAGTCTCTTCAATAAGTGGTGCTAGGAAAACTGGACAGCTACAAGTAAAAGAATGAAATTAGAACACTCCCTAACACCATACACAAAAATAAACTCAAAATGGATTAGAGACCTAAATATAAGGCCAGACACTAAAAAACTCTTAGAGGAAAACATAGGCAGAACACTCTATGACATAAATCACAGCAAGATCCTTTTTGACCCACCTCCTAGAGAAATGGAAATAAAAACAAAAACAAGTGGGACCTAATGAAACTTAAAAGCTTTTGCACAGCAAAGGAAACCATAAACAAGATGAAAAGACAACCCTCAAAATGGGAGAAAATATTTGCAAACGAAGCAACTGACAAAGGATTGATCTCCAAAATGTACAAGCAGCTCATGCAGCTCAATATCAAAAAAACAAACAACCCAATCCAAAAATGGGCAGAAGACATAAACAGACATTTCTCCAAAGAAGATGTACAGATTGCCAACAAACACATGAAAGAATGCTCAACATCATTAATCATTAGAGAAATGCAAATCAAAACTACAATGAGGTATCACCTCACACCAGTCAGAATGGCCATCATCAAAATATCTACAAACACTATATGCTGGAGAGGGGAACCCTCTTGCACTGTTGGTGGGAGAAAGAAAAAGGAACCCTCTTGCACTGTTGGTGGGAATGTAAATTGATACAGCCGCTCTGGAGAATAGTATGGAGGTTCCTTAAATAACTAAAAATAGAACTACCATATGACCCAGCAATCCCACTACTGGGCATATACCCTGAGAAAACCATAATTCAAAAAGAGTCGTGTACCACAATGTTCATTGCAACTCTATTTACAATAGCCAGGACATGGAAGCAACCTAAGTGTCCATCAACAGATGAATGGTTAAAGAAGATGTGGCACGTATATACAATGGATATTACTCAGCCATAAAAGAAATGAAATTGAGTTATTTGTAGTGAGGTGGATGGACCTAGAATCTGTCATACAGAGTGAAGTAAGTCAGAAAGAGAAAAACAAATACCGTATGCTAACACATATATATGTAATCTAAAAAGAAAAAAAAATGGTTCTGAAGAACCTAGGGGCAAGACAGGAATAAAGACGCAGACATAGAGAATGGACTTGAGGACACGGGGAGGGGGAAGGGTAAGCTGGGACGAAGTGAGAAAGTGGCATGGACATATATACACTACCAAACGTAAGGTAGATAGCTAGTGGGAAGCAGCCACATAGCACAGGGAGATCAGCTCGGTGCTTTGTGACCACCTAGAGGAGTGGGATAGGCAGGGTGGGAGGGAGACGCAACAGGGAAGAGATATGGAGATATATGTATATGTATAGCTGATTCACTTTGTTATAAAGCAGAACTAACACACCATTGTAGAGCAATTATACTCCAATAAAGTTGTTAAAAAGAAAAAAAATGTTGCTAGTTTATCCAGCCCGCCCAGCGATGCCTGTGTTAATGGTGTCTTAAAGTTCTGCAGAGGCCACAGAGGGGAGAGGGAGTGAGCAGATGGATTGTTTCGTTCCCCTTTCTGACTTCCATCTGATTAGCTCTGATTTTCATAAATTGACTATCTTTGGTTTCACATGGGGTATTGTTTTACAAAAGTTTTCTAATAAAAGTAATGTTTATAAATCCTGAATTCGGTGTGAGCCCTGAATTCTACCAGTCTTCCAAACAATGATAATTCCCCCAAATATTACAGCATTATTTGAAAATTTGAAAGCCACTGCTTTAAGGATGCAGTTCAAAAATTTGTCATATGACCCGACTTCATTTAAACACCAATCAACAAGCTGTGGTCTACATAACAGAAAATTATAGCAAGAACTTTGATTTTTAACTTCCCATTTCCCTTTAAACGAGTTGTGTAACCAGTTTATGCAGGTTCATTTTCTCCCAGAACTTGCTTGCTTTATCTTGCCCTCCAAATTATGCACGTAAACCACCTCCAGTCATTTTAAAATGGAAATTGTACCTCCTCCTAAGAATAGTGTCTCTTAACACAGCATGCTATGGTTTAGCAGTTTTCACTGACAGCATCTCTCCTAGCTTTTTAATCAAACATTTACTTAGATCTTTCTGACACAGTAGTCATACTACTTTACATGAGAAACAGGATTTTGTTGTAGGCTTGCCTCCTCTGTGATTAGAAAAACAGGCGATACTGAAAAATTCAAACTGATCTTAGAATACTCATTTTATCAAAAAGGCTCAAAAGATTAGAGATATTCACTACCTAAGGAAGAAGGTATTCAACATGAATACCCTTGTAGATCAGAATGAGTAAAATGATTTTAAAAGTTCAGAACAGTCAGTTCCCCGTTACAGTTACCTATGACCCACATCCTGACCCTGGCTATCTTGGCTAATTTGAATTTTCTGGAATGCTGCCGATCCAGGTTTGACATGCTATATGGAATGAATTTGTTTCCTAATTCTTCTATATTTACACTTTCACCCTCTTACTCCTTCACTTTTTTACTCATTCATTTTATTCATTCTACAAACACAGTATTGATTGAGAAACCTCTCTGTACTAAGTACAGTTTTAGCCACGGGAAGCATATCGGTGGAAAAAATAAAATCCCTGCCCTTTTGGAGGTTGGGTAACTCATTAGTGGGGAGCCAGGCTCTGGGGTCAGACTTCCCTGGAGATAGCCTGGCCCTGCCTGTATAACCTTGGGTAGGTTATTTAAGCTCCAGTGCTGTTTTCTGTCTGTTAAAAGTAGAGAACATTAGTTTCTACTTCATAGGGTTAAATGAGGATCAAATGATTTAGTGCTTGTAAAACCCTGAAAAGAGTACTCGGCTCATACTGGACATTCAGCAAGTTAGCTCTTATTATTATGATAAATAAATGAGTAAATATGAACTGCTCTGTGGAGATAATGCTGTGAAGAAAGCTCAGGTAAGATGAGCTGGAGCGTGAGCGATGTCGGGGTGTGTTGTGCAGCTTAGATAGGCAGGTCAGGGAAGGTATCTCTGAGGAAGTGACTTTCGACCTGAGCTCCGCAGAGAAATTGGTGATCCCCTCAAACTGAAGACCAGAAGCCAGAAGAGACTTGAACATGTGTGCGACGAGCAGGCTTCTATCCTGTTTTCCCATCTCCCTAGGCCTCTTTCTGGATTGCTGTGACTGATGGATGGGAAAGAATGATGAAACAGAAGAAAACGGGGATAGGCTGAGAACCAAAATTTAAAACTCAGATCAACTCTTTTCTCCTTTTTTTCCACAATGAAAATGACAGCCAATCAAAGTTCTTAAATAATAGTCTGGTATGTGAATACCAAACAAACTCAGGCCATTAAGCTGGGGTCTCTGACCTACATGATGTATATGTAGATTGCCTTAATTGATTGGTTTCCAAGTCTTTGTCTTGATGAAGTCATGTTCCTTACAAAGTCCAAGAGCTACTCAGACCTCTCCTTTCTGAGGATATGTCCACTGGTTTTAAGATTTTGTGGAAATTAATACCTGATCCTTTTAATTTAATTTTATTTATTTTTAAATTGAAGTATAGTTAATTTACAATGTTGTGTTAGCTGCAGGTGCACAGCAAAGTGATTCAGCTTTATATATATATATATATATATATATATATATTCTTTCTCAGATTCCTTTTCATCATAGGTTATTACAAGACATTGAATATAGTCCTAGCTGATCCTTTTTAGATTGCAGTTAAATGATACAGAATAATATTACTAACTATAAAATTATTATTTTTTTAGATCTACAAATCACTCATTTTAATAGAGTTTTCTGTCTTGTATCATGAAGAAAAATGCCCAAATCCCACATTTTGCAGATGGAAACAAACAAATAAAAAAGAAGAAATCCAGGTATAGTGCCAGGGCTCCTTTTAAATGTGAGAAGCAACACAAAATACTGAGAAGAATGAGAGAATATTATAATTTGCAAGTTAAATAAATTGATTTTATTTATCTTGGAGCTTGACTGAAATTAAATTTGCCAAAAAGCCAGATGTGTTTTTACTTCATTTTCATCATTCTTAGCTCTTGGCTATAAAAAAAAAAAAAAAAAAAAAAAGACTTGTTTTATTTGTATTTATCAAGGAGCATAATTTTTGATGCAGTTAAAATTTCTGGTATTTTTAAAGGATATGCAGTTAGACAAACTTCTCATTAGAGTCGGATTTTTTTTAAATACTCTCACATAACTTGGCCCCCAGATTCCCTTATCCTTCCACATCCTATCCTTATCCAGCCCAGGGCTTTAGGCACACTGAACAATTCATCATGCCCTACATGTCTGCAGGCATTTTGTTTCTCCTAGTCCTTCAATCCAAACACTCTTTTCTTTATCAGTAGTTAATGGCCTTCCTTTGAGGGAAGGTACCATACATTTTAATTACAGGAAGCAGTAACACAGAGCTTCAGATAGTACGAAAGAAGAAGAATGGACCCATAAAATTACTTGTAAGAAGAGGAAAGAGTGAAATAAAAGTACAGACTAGTAGGCAGTGTGGTGTAGTTTCTAAAACTGTCTGAAAGTCAAGGAAGGACCAGGTGTGGCAATAAAACTGTGTTTGGGGAGTAGACTAACTGTTGCATGAAAAGCTGTCAATGGCTAGCACAGTTATGATTATGAAAATATTTTTAGCTTTTGTTTTTATAAACGTGTAATCCTGTTAACAAACAATGACTAGTAAAAAATAAAGTTGCAGAGCAAAGTTTCCCTCAGTCCTGGAAACACCCCTTAGCTTATAGTTTCTATGACTATATGAGTCTCTGTAGTTGGTCAGCCTCAGTACTGACCGTCTGGCACACGTGTCCACGCCCAGATTCTGTTTTCCGTACTAGTGATGATATTTATATTAGCAGAATTTGGAACAGCTTAAGAAGATTCCTTTTGTTTGTATCAGTATTTGATGTGAGAGAATGTATATTATCATTTTATGGGGCGAGCTCAGTTTTCCCTTCTATTTTATGTTAGGTGGATAAGTCAAGATCCTGGATGCTTTTGGGGTGTTTTTGTTTTTTAAATTGATACTGGTTAAATGTTTCCACTAACTTTTACTTCTCTATAACCAATCCAAAATAAATGGTATTTTAGTAACTCTTACTTTTTCTATCTCTGTTCTACAAATTTCAAAACACTGTTATTCCAAATAAATTTTAACTCAAAAATACAGTAGAAGCTGAAACAGTCAGCCCCCAGTAGTTTGTAGGAAACTGAAAGGTGTATAAATGAAGAATTATTTTTGAAAGTGATACACACGTATTTAAAATTTATACATCTCTAAGTTCATTCAATAATTGACTGATGTAGGACCAGGTGGAACAGGTTGGATTTTCCTTCTTTCAAAAAATACACCCTTGAAAGTAGAGCAGGAAAGTTGTGCAGCAATTTAATTCAGAATTCTTTCACTGCTTTATTATTTTTTCATTTTATAGCAACATTAATCATATTTAATTCAATTGCCTTTTTCTTCTTTTTAGAAACTGGAGTTTATTGAGTCTTTCCGAAGATTTCAACTTAATTTTCATAGAAACAGGTGCATATTTTCATTCAGTCATAACTTTGTATAACGCTTGATTAAATTTAATAATTATAACAAAAAATACACAAACAGAACTGAAAACAATTCTTGGTGAACACACAACTCAACTGGTAGTTGCTAATGGGCACAAGTATATTGCAAAGTTGATTATTAATTTCAAGAAGTTAATAGCCTATGGGTAGCAATAATATAATTCACTGGGAAATGGAGAATCTCAGTTATTCTGGCAATCCAGTTAAATAGAGGTTGACTAAAATAGTGCAATGTTTTCTAACTTACAGTAACATTTTGCTTGAAATGAGTGCAGTTTATAGTGTCAAGTCAAAAACTGGAAAGTATATCTTTGACAATGAATTTTTTGTGACTTTTCAATAATTTATTGATCTGTTAGAAAAGTAAACATTAATGAACCATGAAATCGTTTGTTTTTTTTTTTTTTTTTTTTTTTGGCTCCGGACGCGCAGTCTCAGCGGCCATGGCTCACGGGCCCAGCCGCTCCGCGGCATGTGGGATCCTCCCGGACCAGGGCCCGAACCCTTGTCCCCTGCATCGGCAGGTGGACTCTCAACCACTGCGCCACCAGGGAAGCCCATGAAATCCTTTTAGTTAGTTTCATAAAACCAATTAAAATTATTTTCTTTTCGAGAACAGCAGAGTGATTCAGAGTGCAAGCTCTGAATTCAGATGGTTTAGGGTCATATTTCAGCTGTACTGTTTACTGACTGTGACCTTGGGAAAGCTACTTAACCTCTCTGTGCCTTATCCTTTTTTTTTTCCCCACCCATCTAGGTCATCACAGAGCACTGAGCTGAGCTCCCTGTGCTATATAGCAGGTTCCCACTAGCTATCTGTTTTACACATGGTAGTGTATATGTGTCAATCCTAATCTTCCAATTTGTTCCACCCTCTCCTTCCTCCACTGTGTCCACATGTCCGTTTTCTACATCTACGTCTCTATTCCTGCCCTGGAAATAGGTTAACCTGTGCCATTTTTCTAGATTCCACATATATGTGTTAATATATGATATTTGTTTTTTTCTTTCTGACTTACTTCACTCTGTATGACAGACTCTAGATCCATCCACATCTCTACAAATGATCCAATTTTGTTCTTTTTTATGGCTGAGTTAATATTCCATTGTATATATGTACCACATCTTCTTTATCCATTCATCTGTCATTGGATATTTAGGTTGTTTCCATCTACTGGCTATTGTAAATAGTACTGCAATGAACATTGGAGTGCATGTGTCCTTTTGAATTATGCTTTTCTCAGGGTATATGCCCAGTAGTGGGATTGCTGGGTCATATGGTAGTTCTATTTTTAGTTTTTTAAGGAACCTCCATACTAGTCTCCACAGTGGCTGTATCAATTTACATTCCCACCAACAGTGCAAGAGGGTTCGCTTTTCTCCACACTCTCTCCAGCATTTGTTGTTGGTAGATTTTTTGATGATGGCCATTCTAACCGGTGTGAGTTGATACCTCATTGTAGTTTTGACCTGCATTTCTCTAATTATTAGTGATGTTGAGCATCTTTTCAAGTACCCCCGGCCATCTGTATGTCTTCTTTGGAGAGATGTCTATTTAGGTATTCGGCCCACTTTTTGATTTGTGTTGTTTGTTTTTTTGTTACTGAGGTCCATGAGCTGTTTGTATATTTTGGAGATTAATCCTTTGTCAGTTGCTTCATTTGCAAATATTTTCTCCCATTCTGAGGGTTGTCTTTTTGTCTTTATGGTTTTCTTTGCTGTGCAAAAGCTTTTAACTTTCATTAGGTCCCATTTCTTTATTTTTGTTTATATTTTCATCAGGAATTGGCTCAAAAATTATCTTCCTGTGATTTATGTCAGAGTGTTTTTTCTATGTTTTCCTCTATGAGTTTTATAGTATCCGGTCTTACATTTAGGCCTTTAGTCCATTTTGAGTTTATTTTTGTGTATGGTATTAGGTAGTGTTCTAATTTCATTCTTTTACATGTAGCTGTCCAGTTTTCCCAGCACCACTTATTGAAGAGGCTGCCTTTTCTCCACTGTATATTCTTGCCTCCTTTGTCGTAGATTAGGTGACCATAGGTGTGTGGGTTTATTTCTGGGCTTTCTATCCTGTACCATTGATTTATATTCCTGTTTTTGTGCCAGTACCATTCTGTCTTGATTACTGTAACTTTGTAGCATAGTTTGATGTCGGGGAGCCTGATTCCTCCAGCTCCATTTTTCTTTCTCAAGATTGCTTTGGCTATTCAGGGTCTTTTGTGTTTCCAAACAAATTGTAAAATTTTTGGTTCTAATTCTGTGAAGAATGCCATTGGTTATTTGATAAGGATTGCATTGAATCTGTAGATTGCGTTGGGTAGTGTAGTCATTTTCACAATACTGATTCTTCCAGTCCAAGAACATGGTATATTTCTCCATCTGTTTGTGTCATCTTTGATTTGTTTCATCAGTGTTTTATATTTTTCTGAGTACAGGTCTTTTGTCTCCCTAGGTACGTTTATTCCTAGGTATTTTATTCTTTTTGTTGCAATGGTAATTGGGATTGTTTCCTTAATTTCTCTTTCTGATCTTTTGTTGTTAGTGTATAGGAAAGCAAGAGATTTCTGTGCATTAATTTTGTATCCTGCAACTTTACCAAATTCATTGATTATCTCTAGTAGTTTTCTGGTGTCATCTTTAGGATTTTCTATGTATAGTATCATGTCATCTGCAAACAGTGATAGTTTTACTTCTTCTTTTCCCGTTTGTATTCCTTTTATTTCTGTTTCTTCTCTGATTGCCGTGGCTAGGACTTCCAAAACTGTGTTGAATAAGCGTGGTGAGAGTGGACATCCTTGTCTTGTTCCTGATCTTAGAGGAAATGCTTTCAGTTTTTCACAATTGATAATGATGTTTTCAACTGCAAAATGGAGATAATAATGGCAATGAATTAATAGAGCCATGAGCATTAGATGAGATAATATATGCACACTGCTTAGCAGTGTGCCTGGACTATAGAAGGAATTCAGTAAAGAATAGCCATTATTCTTATTGTCATTGTTCTTCTTTTTATTATTTTCATTTGTGTCTAAAATATTTTAAAAGATGGCTGGTTATTTCCAGAATACCTGTGAAACAAATCCTGAGGTGGGAACTAGGGAAAGGAAATCAACTAGAAGGATTTGGATGAAGGTGGTCGAAATTTGGCTCTGTCTGCACATTAGAAATTGGAGTTTTTCTTTTTTGTTGTTTCTAAACAAAAAATATCATATTTTTGACAGTTCTGATTCAAAGATTTCACAAAGTGCATTGATTCAAATTCTAACCAATGATTGACTTGTGTGAAAATAAATAAATACCTCTTTAGTAATGAGTTTTGAAAAAATATTTAATAAAACATCCCAAATGAACAGTCAGTATTCAAATAAGTTTTTTATGTTTTTTATAAATGCATAGCATATTGCAAATACTGTAAACTAATTGGTAAGTTTTTAACCAATGGTTTAAATAGAATGGTTTAGAAACCATTCTGTCTGAATTTGCAAGGGAGGTCAATGTTTCTTTGGTATTGTAACACTTGTAATTAATCAGATTTTATTTTCCATAAGAGAAAAGATGCTTCTCTTAAAAATAATAAAAATACAACATCAATAAAATGATACTGATGTATCCCTGAATTTATGCCTGCACTATCTGGGAGGATATGTAGGTAACACCCATTACCAAAAAGAAAAATAATCAGATGATTATTTATGTATTGTGAAATTGAGAGGACAATAAAAAACATTTAGAAATATATGTATAATATGTATACATATGTATATATATATATTATGTATATAAACATTTGAATGCTAATATGAATAGATATATTTCTCTCATACGCTCTCTCCCCATCCCACCTTGAATCAAATTTCAGGCCTGTGGCCATCTGGGAATCTCTTTTCTTGCTGTCAGCTCTTTCTCTTTTTACTCCACATGATTTCCTTTGTCTTTCTTACCATTCTTTAGGTGGCTATCATCTCTTTTTCCTTAGTAATGTGAGGTCCTGGTGACTCAGCTATTCCTGGTTCTGTCCTCAGGGAGCTGCTCAGATGTATCACTGATGAAGGCTTTAAGTCCTTCAGATTCCCCAAACATCCATTTACAAAACAAACAGATCTTCATATTCTGATATTGGCTGCTTCTCATGGTATTACTTTAACATGTTGTTAGGTTGATAGGTGGTGGGAACAAAACAAGTTTGTTGAGTGAAAAGAAAATCCCTTTCTGTCACAGTGGAATAAATCAAATTCAGTCCTGTTCCAAGCTCTGCAACTGAGATGAGTCTATACAATTTTAGTTGTCATCTAATAAAGCTGAAAATGTTTCGTTCAAATGATTTCTAATGTTTCAGAGCCCAAACTAAGTCATGAAGACTTTTGGAAAATGCTCACCATTTTAGTTGGGCTCTTTCAGATTTTATTCATTATTAGAATATGTAACAATAACAACAGTCATTCAACTTAAAAACAGCACAAGGCCTGTAAAAATTCCCAACAAGAAGAGGCTGCACAAAGGGAAATACAGGAAAGCTGAAATGACAGGACTGGTTTCAGATACTTAGTGGTGAAAGGTCTTAAAACCTTTGTTTTGTTCAAGGCAAATTTTGCTCAGAGACCGAGATTGTCTTTGCCAATAATTTATTTAACACAGGTTCCCTGTAGGAATTATAGTTTATAAGAATATTTTACAAGGCAGTAGAATACAGAAAAACTTCTCTTAATAAGATAATAAAGAAATAACCTACTCCATAGCAGTGATAGATAATTACGCTATTGTTCCAGGCAAAGGGGAGATGAAAGAAAGTCCAAATTTAGTTGAGGAGTACCTTTCTATGAGTTGGTTCTCTGTAGAATCAGTCCTTCCAACTAAAAGCTGGGTATCAGCTGCTGGCTTAGGTACCTCATTTCTGGGGCGTGAAGCTAGTGGGCAACAGTACCAGTTTTGGCAGGCAAGGTGGCAGCTCCAAAGGTTATTACTGTATGGACAGTTACACAACTTGTGCCACTGCCTCTGAAGAGTAGCCTTGCTAAGGCAAGAACTGATGTCCCTTCTCTTCCTGAGACTACCGTACAGTTTAACACCACAGCTGACCAAGAGTAGCCTGGCTGTAAAGGAGCGAGTGTCTCACGATCTTTAGAGAGCTATTTAGATCAGCAAAGAGTAGCCTTGTCCAGACTGAACACTCTTCAGTTGCTGGTCAAACTTATTGATATTTAAAGTTCAAAAGTCTGTCATGTGACTTTTACTGTGGTGTCAATGATGAAATAGTCCTTTCCACTCCAGGTGTGAGAATTTGATAAGTAAGTCTTAATATCTAACTTCAATTTTATCAAAATGATTTGTTCTAAAGAAGTTTAAACCATGAACAGCTTTGTCCAAAACAAGATTTCAAAACATGGATTTGAAATCATAACAAGTCAGTATACAATGTTAAAGTCATATATCTTTAACCTGAGAGCAAAGAGGAAAGTTTCATGGGAAGGCATACCTTGGTGATGCTGCAGACCGGGTGCCAGTCCACCGCAGTAAAATGAGTACCACAGTGAAGCCAGTCACACAAGGTTTTTGGTGCATATAAAAGTTATGTTTACACTAGACTATAGTCTGTTAAGTGTGCAATAGCATTGTGTCTTTCAGAAGTGCATACTTTAATTAAAAAGTACTTTATTGCTAAAAAAATGGTAATCATCATTTGAGCCTTCAGCGAGTCCTAGTGGTAACTTCAAAGATCACCGTAAGAAATATAATAGTAATGAGAAAGTTTGAAATATTGCAAGAATTACCAAAATGTGACACAGACATGAGCTGAGCAAGTGCTGTTGGAAAAATGGCACCAGTAGACTTGCTCCTCATGGGGTTTACACAAACCTTCGGTTTGTAAAAAATGCAATATCTATGAAGCCAAAGAGAACAAGGTATGCCTGCCTGTACTGTCGCAAGTGTCTTCTTAGGATCTTAGAAATAAGGAGCACATGATTACCTGCAAATAGCTCTTAATGGATCTGAGCAGAGATATGCCAAGGCAGATATCTTTGTGATTATATATCTTAGTGAGTGTCATCCATGTAAACAATTGAAAAGGCTCTCTAACAGTTGAAAATTTTACATTATTTCTTTTTTATTTTTGAACTCATATTGCTATTTTATTTCTTCTTTTAATGCTTGAAAAACCCTTATGATTATTCTATCATATTTCATTGTCTTAAAATATGTTATACTGAAGTTTGAATTTTTAAAAACTTCCCTTTGATCATAAGGTCCTAAGTGTTAAATTCTTTTTAGATTCAATTATATTTGTTATTAGTACACAGTGAATCAAAACAAAGTAGATTTATTATAAATTTGTATAAATAATTATTAAATATCAAAACTGAAATTTTGAAATACAAGAAATACATCTCCTTGTTCTTTGAATATTTTATTTTGGGAATTTTCAGATCTACAGAGAAGCTGAAAGAAGAGTACCATAGTCATCTTCACATCTTTCACTTAGATTCACGAGTTGTTAATGTTTTGGCACATTCACTTGAGGAGAGATCAAGTACATATAATATAGAATGCCATTTTGTTTCCCACGTTTATACCAGCCCCAGGTTTAGAATGAAATCCTATTAATAAGTTGTAGTTCAGGCACCCTCCCTGTTTTGGTAGGATTTACAGTCCACCCAAAGGTCTCCCACCTCCTCCCTTATTCCTGAGATGTCCTGGATTTGTCTCAGATGTGCATATGAGTAAGTTTGTTGGTTACCACCTGGAACCTACTATTACCTTCTCTATACATAGCCCTCCGTGAAGAAATATACTGTATCCACAAAGGTGTGACCTGGAAACTTCCCACAGTCCCAAGTATGCCCACAGGTACCTAACCTTCCCACCAGGCATCAAGAACTCGGATCCAGCATCTCCTTAGCAGAGCACCACTGCCCCTAGTAACTAATGCACGTTTCTCTCTCAGGCTATTACTGCTGTTCTGTGTTTTCTAATGTTCTTGATGCCTTGGAACCAAGTCCATTTATAATGCTTCCCTGTTCCTTCTGTCATGTTATACAAATCACAGAGGTACCAAAACAGCTGTTTTCCCCAATACCTTTTTTTAAAAAAATAAAACAACTATTTATATTTTACCCTACAGCGTTAATACCATCATCAAAAGACTCAAACACGAATTCCTGGGGAACCTGGCTATGGACAGCTTCCTTGTCACCATCTTTCAGTGAAGTAAAGTCCATTTTTCTCTCTGATTTCCAAAGCGTTGTTATTGGGCCTGATCTGCCTTCCTTCGTTCTCACACAGGGAAAGTTCTATTCAGCCAGCTCTTCAGTCTCTCATGCAAGTTGACCCCTAATGAACCTACCGTATTTCAATACCTGTCATGGACACCACTCCAGCTTAAGGTCTTCCCCAGCATTCAGGCACATTCACGCCCATACATAAACAACACATCTATGAGAGCCAGAAATTAAATCCCAAGTTAGCATGTCTGCACATATGTGTAATATGGTAATTCAAAATAAGAAGAAAATTAATTTAGGAACAAAGTTAACAGAGAAATAAATTTATTTATGGTCAACCTAATTACACTCTTGAAGTAAGAAAAAAGTATGTGATTTGGGTTGTTGGTGAATTCTAGGAACAAACGCCTTTTGTACCTTTTGCTAGTACAACTAATAGCTAGGAAGGGGGAACAGCAAGCCTTGTAATTTGGATAAATTTTAGAATTTCTATTCATTTTGAAACCAATGAAGAAAACTAAAAACTTAGTTTACTTCAGTGCAATTGTGGTAGTTTGGGGTTTTCTAGAAGTGTCTATGAATTTTTTAAAGCTTGGGAAATTGTTCCCCTCTGAATGTACTACATGAGTGAACACACTAATTCTGAGAAGTGACCAACCTTTACCTTCCAGCTTTTGTGGTTTCTAATGGTATAATGATGTCTAGTGCATGCATTTAAAACTTTTGCTGGATTTAAAACAGAAACATATTTAAAAATTTTATTGACTAATTTCACATTCTTGTCTAATTGTGTTTTCATTTTAGAAAAACAAAAATAACCAGGGGCTGTTTAAAGACAAACTAATTAAAACAACCTTTCTTTAAAGGTTTTTCAATGTAGCTTATGAAGATTAAACATTTAAATTAGGGAAATGCCTTTTTTTCCCTGAATTGTCTTTATTTTTGAACTTGGGTGTTGGGAGCTTAGAATATGGAACTCTGCCCAACTTATATGTTGTAATAATTTATTAATTATTTTCACTATTTCTTCATTTATTCAATACATAGTAAGAGAAAAATAGTAACTTTACTTATACCATAAGACAGTTGGTAAGGCATTCTGTGAGTGCATTCCTTGTTGTTAGAGAGGGAACAGTTGTAAAAGAAGAACTGTTTCTAATGTTAAAATTTCTAAATTAAAAAAAACTAAAAACAGTAATTTGTCCAATTTCAGGCAAAATCATTGCTTTCTAACTTGCACTAGCCGATTGAAACTGGTTGGTAGGTGCTGTAAAATGTCCACCTTTCCTTATTTCTCTTTTCATTTTATATTTTTGGAGAAAAGAGGGCAACAGTCCACAAAGTCCCACACTTTCATTCCTTTGTTAACACCATGTTCATCTGACTGGCTTCCCATTTCATTACTTCTGTCTTGTCTTCATATATTAATTTTGCTTTACTCTTATCTCCTCTCTAATGAAATATTCATATAACTTTCTTTCCCTCTAAATAGACTGAAAAGTAACCTTCAAATGAGAGCCAGGAGAAGAAACAATGGCGCAATGTTTTCTTAATCTTTATAAATAACATTGTACTAAAATTTGAGGTTTCTAATTTGATTGTTTTTTCTTGCAGTTGAATGAGTTAAATAATTAAAAAGAAAATTTACACTTATTGAAATTTTTGAAAAATTAGATTTTTACTCCAAAACAATACTTACATATTTGATGTTTCAGTATTTTCAAAGATCTTTAGAGCAAGAATTAATTTAGATACGTCTTATCCATCAGCTGTAATGAGATGAATTTTGAGTTTGCAGGATATAAAAGAGTTTCACTTGGGAATTCCCTGGCAGTACAGTGGTTAGGGCTCCGCACTTTCACTGCCGTGGGCCCAGGTTCAGTCCGTGGTCAGGGAACTAAGATCCTGCAATATGCATAGCGTGGCCAAAAAAAGAAAAAAAAAAGTTTCACTTGACAGCTATGGTCATGTATTCTGATAATACATATTATTGTTATATATTTTTTTATTTGTAATCTCTGAAAAATAAATGCCATGTTGGCACTAAGCACTCAATAAATCCTCAGCAGTTAAACATGGCTCCTGGTCCCCAGAAGCCCTGCCAGGACTTGGGATTCAAGAGAGGGTAAAGGGGCGGGGAGAGTGAATGAGTACATAGATAAGCATGGATGGCAGGGTTGTGAGATATTTTTGCTTGAGAGCACTGAGTTTAAATTTGTCTATATTTTGACTTTAGAATCTCATTAAATTTGGTGTTGTTTAACCTGTATTTTAAGAAGATCTATTCTGTATTGTCTAGAATTATTTAAATTACCGAGGATCCTATTATCTTCTTGGGGTTATATAATACAGATATGTATGTAAATATTCTGACACTCATTTGCAAACATGTTACAATTTTAATTCCCACTAAACCTACTCTTAAGTTTATGCTTCACATAACATAAGAGTATGTTCACCAGTTCATTTTTCCATGTGTGCAATAGTTTAGAACTCTTTAATATTAATTCTTTAGAACTGAAGTTTCTTAAATTGATCTCAGTCAAAAAACAAGTTTGTATTCAGAAAGTTTAGGGAAAACAATTCCAATTCAGATGTGAGTGTCTGTATCATTTATTTTCCTTTAGTATAATTAAATCAATTAATTTTCATACCATACCATATATTTAAAAGTGAAAAGAACATTTGACTTTTAAAGGAAAACTTTCCGTAAGGCATTCTCACGAAAGAAGCTTTACTGACCATTTGGAAACATTTATTTTTTAAACAAAGTGGTAAAGCAGAAATGGGCTTACCAGGCAGAAAATACTGCTCTGGGACAAAATTTCAAGTCTCTTGATAAAAAATACAATTGTGGTTAAATTCATGGGTGGCTTGTTTTGCTTTTGTTGCCAAGTGTTGGGAACCAGTGGTCTATGGTGACTGGCAGCAGTTCTCCGGGGACTTTTAAAGCATGTGACCTTCTAAGCTCTAGGACTGAGTTTTAGAGTTACCTGGAAAGCTGTCTCATTGACCAGACCTATGTTCACTACCATCTTGTGCCTAGCTAAACAAGATGGCCAGATTAGGAAATGTTTCTGAACAGATCTATGATAAATGGATCGTTTGATTTATTTTTAGTAACTTGAATGGAAACTTTGAGAATATATTTTCAGAACAATTTTTATATTTGAATGAGATACAAGACTAGGGACAGTTACTTTTATGAGTTGGGGAGGGTGGTGGTCTGCTTTCATTTCTTACTATTACTTTTTAAATCCTGAATAAGCCCTGCAAAATATTATCATCCTTGTCTTTGTAGATGGGAAAAAAGAAGACCAGAAAAGAGTGAGCAGCCTGAAGGTCACACACAACTAGTAAGTACTCAAGCTCAGGCTTGCCTTTCACCAAAGTTTGTTTTTCCATTAAATCGCATGGCCCCGTCCTCCAAATATGGTACCTACCAGAATGTCCTTTAGAGATATTTAGAAATAAAAAGATCACCTTTGGAAGCAGTACTAGATGAATAAACTCTAGGCTTTCTTCTGTTTACTCAGTGAGGTGTGAAATTATCCAAGCATTTCCTCACTAGCTTATAAAAAATTAGAACCTTTTCATTGTGTTCAATTTGAAACTTATGCAGAAGTTCTTGTGAATTTAGTTCTATATGTGATTGAATACAGGAAAAAGTGTTTAAAATTATAGCATCTTTTATAATGCTATAATTAATCCAGGATCATTCTCCAGAAAGCTACCCAATGAAAATATAAATAGCTTTTAAACAGTCTTTTTTTTTTTTTTCTTTTTTTCCAAAATTGTTCACAGTTCTACTGTTAGCCAGTTAATGTTTTTGGAGGAACTGTTTGGAGTAATAATAGAACTGAAAATGAACACAGTGAAGATGTCAAACATTGTTAATCTAGTGTTCCATTATAAATATGCTAATGTAACATATCTGGCAGGAGTTGGAATTTCTAACATGTAGCATACTGATGCATAATGAGTTTATGCTATATAGCTATTCCACAGAGTTTAGCAAATCCTTCAGTTTTTGGCAAACTTTAGTGTGATTAGCAACTTTCTGAATCCCTTTCTATCTTTTAAGGTAACATTCTTGGATTTGAATTGTTCACTGATGTCGGTGGATCAGAGTCCTGGGTGTTAATGTAGAGAGAATGAAGGGTCACAGGTTAGAGACCTGTGGAAAGTGCTAACTGCCCATGTACATCTGCTCTGTGTAACATCTGATTAGGCTTGTCACATTCAGCAAAGCTACTGAGAGCCTGGTGGAGTTTGCCATAGATTGTAAATTCTGGGAATGCCTATGGAAAAAGACCTTTGTTCATCTCAGTGTGGATTTATTTCTTCCTCTCTTTGATCAGGGAAGAAAAAAATTTTTATTGTTCGTCTCTGTAATTGGTTCTCACATCCTTCTTTCCATATCGGTAAACAAACTGATGAGCTGTTCCTGCTGATAACTAAATAGGGGTGGAGGAATGGAGAGTAGTATCCATGAAATAAACCTAGAGTCAGGATGTGGTCACCTATTTCAAAACCTTGGAGATTATTTGTAACCTCGTACAGTTTCCACCTTATAATATCTAACACTCAGAAGAAAAATACTTGGTTGGATTTTGAAATATTCTGACCAATTTTTTTTTTAATAGATTCTCCTGAAAATCACTTAAAATAGCTAGGGTGGTGGGAAAAAAAAAAAAAGAGATAAACCAAATAGGACCTTGGTTTCCTCCTAGATAGATAAAAGAGACCTTATGCTACTGGCATTTTATCTGTTTCTGTGTGAGGCTAAGCAACCACCATGGGCTACTTCTTCTTGACTCACAGATGAACACAAGTAGCTGATGGAGTTTTATTTACACAGTTGAGGACGGAACAACACGACCTTCAGTGGATAGCAGGGGTTCATGTTTCATAGCTTTAAGGCTTTTTCTTAGAGACATCCCAAATAATCCAGGTTTCCTTAAGACCCCGGGCATGTCACCTCAACCTGGAATTTTGGGGGCTCAACCAATGTTTATTTTTTTTAAATCATTTGTTTGCTCAAAAAGGATGTTCATTTAAACTTAAATAATATATTACTTATTTTTATGTCTGTTTCTTAAAACTGTCCCATGGAAAAGTTCCTTTTCAAGCTAGGTTCTAAAGGAAAGGCCTGCAGATTGCCCTTTCTCAGTTCTGTTTTCATTCCAGCTTTGGAGTATTAAGGGATTTGGGAAGTTAAGATAAGATCCCCAATCCTAACAAGCCTCACTTTTATCCAAACAAAATTTAAAACCCAAGTAAGGGTGTCCATTATACTGAAGCAAATCAAAGGCACTACTAAACTTTGTTGCTTAAAAGCCAGATAATGGTTAAGTGGTTAAATGCTGAACACATGTATAAATAAACACCAGGACAAGAATTTTCTTAATAAGAATTTTGGTAAGAAATTTAAGAAATCTTAAAGTGGAAAGTATTTATATTTTCCCGCTTCAATTCTTATTTCCATTTTGTTTCCCTAAATAACTAATTATACATTTGCCACAATCCCCATAGAGATTAAGTTTGGGGGCATATTCTAACATACCTTTCTTTTAATCTCTTCCAATTCAGTTCACTAAATTGCTCTCATGCCCTCTGCTCACACACAGATTTGAATGGTATTTACTTAGAACTCATAAGGAAAAACCATCGTATGTTATCAAAGTGTATTTGAAAATATATAAATTATACCACATACCAAAGACATAATTCTGTTTTTAATGGATCCACCAAAAACTGAATTGTCCTTTCCAGCCAAAGACAATGTTTGATGTTACAAAAGAGATGGAAAACTTCTCTTAGAAGTCCCTTAAAAAATTGTTTCTTGGCGGCTTTATAAGATAAGCACTACAAAATTGAACTAAATAATTTATCATTTTAATTAAGTGATTTTATACAATGCATTGCTTTGAATTTCTCACTTCTCTCATACTTGCTATTACAGTATCTACTTGGGCATTTTGAATATGATAAAATCACTCTTCTCTGGAACTATAAACTAACAGTGTTCTTAGCATTTACACTCAACATGCAGTGAAATAAATCATTAAAGTATTTCTTAGTAAAACAAAGACAAATCTGGAGAAATCTTTGCTTAGTTGATTTCCTATATTTACATTGCTTTTTGTTTCTGATAGTTGTTTGGCATCGCATATGGTAGCACAAAAGCAAATCCAGAATCTTGTTTTAGCTTAAAACATTGGATAAAATGTGATAAGTACCACACTAACATGGAGGATTGAGAGGCTAAAGACAATGCATTTATTGTACTATCCTTTAAAATTATTTTAACAACATTAAACAATGACAATTTATTTAACATTTATCATTGCTCCTGGGAGAAAAGGTGTAATTTTTAAAAATTTCACATGCTTTACATAAAACAAACATATCTAATAGTAAATTTAAAAATTTTAAATCATAGATAATTACTAGTGTTGAAACAACTTTGTTTAGTTTTGTTTGGTAAGAAAGATTTCTCTTATAAAATATGCATTATTTTAAATAAATAATTCCACAAAAATCCTAGGATCAAGAAAGAAGTTCCTGTGGCTTGATTGTCTCAGGCAGGTGATCTGAGATGGGGATGCAAGTAATTATGGTCTTTTGAGATTCTGATCTTGTTTCCAGACTGCATTTGTTCCTTTTTATGTAGACAGCAGATAACTTGAACTGATTGTCAGGTCTGTTAAGTAAAAAAAGAATCAAAGCTACTGAGGAAAAAAGGTATATTTCATAGGGTTACTAAATTCACAACAAAGCTTTGAAAGTTATTGTTGAACATGTCATTTATTTTAGAATAAGCCAGCATGGAGTGAGGATGGAATTAATTTTGCTTCAGGTCATCATTATTATAAGCTATTACTAAGATATAAACACAAAAATGTTTGAAATTCTGGTATAGAACAAGGAACTTGCACAATTGTCCTTGTCCAGTAACTAAAATATTACTTGGTAAGATGAACAAAGACTATTTCTTGTAAGAATGACACTGAATATTTTAAAGAAAAGAGATCTGTTGACTTTATGTGTAGATGGTTTCAATTTAGAAAAGACTATTTGGGAATTTGTCCATCGCAGTTTATTTATCCACTTTATTTTCTCAAAGTCCCTCCTACTGGAAAGCATTTAAGGGTTATTCTTCTTGAAAGAGTTATATGGACTATGTGTGTCCTCTCATTGTTTCAATTAAGGGCCCTCAGCTGTTTTTCTCATTGTGAAGTGAAAAACAAAGAATTAATTTGTTCTCTTCTGTTAAAGGTCTATTTTGCAAAGGCCAGACGTTTTGTATATTCACATGGAAAGATGGGAACTTTATGTGAAATGTCTATATTCTTGCCTAAGGAAATGTGCAGAATATATTAACTTATGGTTTTTATAAGAAACTCTTTCTGGCACTTCAGTGGGTTTTTGAAGGGTTTTTGGATTATGGTATACATTATGGATGGATCTGGTACCGTGTAAGTGTTTAAGGCAAGGCACATCATGGTTAATTTATGCGCTGTCCGCTTGTTTTAATCATATGAAAAAGAAAGGTGAATCTTTTTGAAGAAGCTTTGGTGATACTAAATAACAGCCAGATACCACCAATAAGCCAGATACACTTATGTCTGCACTGGACTGAACAGTTTAAGAAAATATAAGGAGTGAATAGACCCATTTTCTTCAACAATTCATATTTTCTAAAAAAAGAAAAAATCATAGAAAAATAAATGCAGTTTTCATGGCTTATATGTTTCAAGTCCATAAACACATAGGCTATTAAAAAAAATTCCATAAGGGAATTCTAGCCTATTTCCTCTGATAGGAAAACTTCATCTTTTAAGTATCTTACGTTTGATTAAGTGTAAGAAATGAAAAGTTTACGCAGGCCAGATGAAGGGTATACAGCCTGCTTGCATAATTATAAAGTAAATATCGTTTATTGTGCTCTTATTCTGTGTTAGAAAAATGATAGATTTACATCCACTTTAAAAAATCCTGATAATAATCCTATAAAGAATGGATTGTTTTCCTCATTTTGTTGATGAGGAAACTTAAGATCCCAGAGATTAAATGACCTCTCCAAGGTTTCACCACTAATGCCTTGCCTTACTAGGATACATGGCAACTACAACTCTTCTTTCTTGTGTATCAGACTGCCTCTTTTATGTAGTCAGGCACTCGTAATACTCATGTCCAAGTCAAGGTTCTTATAAGAAATAGAAAATGTTCTCTAAAAGTTTTCAGAAAAGAATCAGTTGAGGAGGATATTATTTTAAATGCCTGTAAGATCTCCATAAGAATTCAGGACAAGTTGAATTTGTAGCCCTTTGGAAGAGCTCCAGAGAATGCTCTCTCTCTCTCTCTCTCTCTCTCTCGTCTCCATTTCTCTTCGTAGCACATAAATGCTGTGCTTTTCATAGTGTTACCAGCTCCCACTCATCCTCTCCCAGTCTTCTTAGTGTGCAGGACTGCGGCCAGCATCCCCATTGCTGCCTATTAGAAAGTCTCTGCAAGCCTCTGATTGACCCCAGGTTATATTTTGGAGCCAGGGCACTCAGTTCAAGATCTCAGGGCTAGGCTTTCAATCTCATTGCTGGTCCAATCAGATCTAATGGCAGGAATGATCACACACTCTCTCTGCTTACTTGGAGGGGCACAAGTGCACATTCAGATATATCTGGTACAACCCAGAACTTCTGTTTTCCTGGGATTTGGGAATTTTATTTGCACTTTTCTGTTCCATAATTATGAGGAGCATGAAGAATTTAAGTTCACACAGGACACTGCAGAGTTGATGATTCGGTAGATGCTTTACATTTAGTGATTGGTTGGTGAAATATTTTGAGTTTCTGGATTCTAAATGAATACGTTTAAAGAATTAAAAAAGCTTTTTATAGGCCTTTTCTCCATGGGGAAGAAAATAGAGGTTATGTTCTCTTTTGCTGGTCACTAGCGTTCCCTTAAGAGTAATGTTCTAGAGGAAATGTGAGACGATATTAGTACCATTTTTCTCTTGCCTGGAAAATGGTAAACATGTCCATAGAGAAGAAAACCTCCCCATAGATTACTTTGTTTCCATTAACTTTAGTAATTGTTCTCTTTTTCAATTGGCTGGATTAAAAGAAAAGATAATTCATGACAATACAAGAGAATTTAATTGAAAAGCCTAGGGATATTCTTGCATAGTAAAGAAGCAATTCAAAACGTTAGTCTGTGCTTAGATATATTCCTAATGAAATTTTAAGCATTATGAAGTTTGTTAACCTCTCACCATATTGTAGCAAGATATTTATTTGTCTTTGAGGTTTGTGTTGATAGCTTTTAGTTATAAAGGACACCAAAGCACTGATGTTAGTAAAACCCAAAGAACTAAAACTAGTCCGATAAGAAACACAGGCTTGTGTCATCAGTAGTGTACATTTTCTGCCAGTCTTTACTTCTAGTACAAAAATATTTCCCAAGAAAAAGACTAGCTACAATTGGAAGACGCTTTAAACTGTGATGCCTTTGCATCATTTATTCATTAATCTTATTGAATAGTTTAAATTAAAATTACATTTGTAATAGCTGTAGCTATTGCTTGATTATGCTGCTACTACAAATGAATTTCTATAGACTTGATTATAAAACAATCCAGAATAAATTTATTTTCCTATTTTACCCTTTTCAGTAATATACTACTTATAAAATAAAGACAAAGGTTGTGCGTTGAAGTTATGACTATATATGAAGGCATTTTATCCTGTTTTTGGCTTTGGAAAATTTCAAGACTTTGTGAAAGTATCTCCAAACTACGTCATCGTATGTTGAGGAAGTGATTAGACCATCCCAGATTTTAAGGTGCATAGTTTTATAGTTTAGATAGATTTCTTGTCAATCATCTGTTTCTTCTTCAAATGCCAGTAAGTCACTTTATGGTAGACTGAAATTGAATATTTTATCTTTATGTAGTGTGAATTTCAATTGTATAGGATTTTGGGGAAAAGAACACCTGCACATCAACAACAAAAAAGGAAATCATGGAAAATATTATCAGAGTTGTCATATCTTCAGCTACTGATTTTTTTTTTTTTAGAAATTCAAAATATAAAATAAGTAAATACATAAGCAAGCGTACACACACACACACACACACACAGACACACACACACACACGCATGTACTCATACTGTTATCTGGGCCTGAAGTCAGATTAGCCCCAAAGCGTAGTCCAAGCGGAATACTAGATAGCTCATATACTTGGCCTCCCAAAAGCAATGAAACTGTATCATTGGGTGCAGTGGCTCTTCGTGTGTATCATGTATTGTAGGGAAAAAATTACTGGACTTAACATACATAGTACAGCTAAATGAATATTAGGCAAAACATCAGTGGATGGAATATAAGCCTGGCTCAGTCTGTAATCTTTCTGAACCTCAGTTTCAATGTTTGTAAAGTGGTAATAATTGCTTGCCTTACTTTACTACATTAATACAAAGGGTAAAATGAGATGATATATGTGAGAGTGCTTTGTTATCTAGCCCACACTCCACATAACTGAGATATTATTTGGGGGAGTCAAGAGACTAAGTTATGTTTATGACTGCATTTTGGACAAAGCTTAAAAAGAATGTGTATGTTAAAGGTAATATGGTTGGATATTGGAGAAAGGTTTGGGAAGTTATTGGGTTGTGTTTTGGCTAGAAACTAAGTCACACAATTCACACATCTTTTTAAATATGTTTTCCAAGTGACACATGCAAGTAATTTTAAAAAGTCAAATAATTTAACAAGATTTATTTAAAACAAAGAGTTATCTCCTGTCCACTCTGCACCCAAATACATAGAACACATCCCTAGTCCTCAAAGGTAGCTATTTTCAACTTTTAGATACTTAGCTGATTATTTGTTTAGTATTTAACCCTGTATTTCTAAATAACATATCATACTGTTCCTTGATATTTCATCTTAACTTTCCATGGGTGGGAGATAAGACTTCGGCTACCTTTCACACCATCCACCTCCCAGACACACACACACGTATACTCGTATGCATGCACACTCCTGTGCACACCTATCTTTGCGTACACACACATATACATGCACACTCCCGTGCACACCTATCTTTGCAGCCTACTCACTAGTACACACATGTACACTCGTGTGCATGCACACTCCTGTGCACACCTATCTTTGCGTACACACACATATACATGCACACTCGTGCATACACATTCCCATGTGCACCTATCTTTGCACACCTACTCACTAGTACACACAACACAGCCTCTGACATCAACCTAATATAGTTACAACATGAGTTTTGGTTGAAAAAATAGTTTTTACATTATTATGAATCTGTAATATTATTCACTACTGATGCTTACCATTATGTTTTTGTACAAAGGTTTTACTTTCCCTGATGTTAATTATTTTATATATTTGTTTGTTTCATTTTCTATATACTAATCACTAATTAATTCCCAGACTTTCCATCATAAGTGTAATCCTCATCTCAATAATTTCAAATACATCAAGCATCCCACCAAATTTGGCTTCTTGGGGATCTCTCCCTGAGCCCGCTGTCCTCCCACTCTCATTTTCTAGCTGTGATTCTGAGATCCCCCTTTGTCTTCACCCAAATTATTAATTACCTGTGCTTTTTTCCTCTCTTGATTCTTTAATTCCAGGATCTCATGTTTTATCCTTCCTTAATTTAGTCTCATTCTATTGGCACATATATCGTTCGCTTTCTTGATTTTTTTCTTAATAATTTCCTCTGCATTATTTTTTCCATTCTCTCTTTTAGAAATTCTTATCATTCATAAATTTAGTTTGAGATAGTTTCTGTAAATTTCTGAGCTGCTCTCTCTCTTTCTCTCTGGAAGAAGATTTATGATTTAACAGTAACTTCTAAGCTTTCTATTTTTTGTAGTATCACCTTCATAATATTCAAGAACTATTATTTGTTGTTGGAATATTCATTTTAATAAGACCTGGTTTTGTTTTATATATACATATATTCAGTCATTCAAAAAATATTTTTGAGCACCTAAGTCCCAGGTACTGTTTTAGGTACTGGAAAAACAGAAGAGAACAAAGTAAATAAATAACTTTTTGTTCCTGGGATTCACATTCCAGAAGGGAAGACAGTCAAAAAATGAGGTGAATTACTAAAACATATATGTTAGATAATAAGTCCTTACAAGGAAAACAAGCTAGGAAGGGGAACATGAACTTGTGGGGAAGGGGAATTGACATTGGAGATAGGGTGGCTATCTGTCTATCAAGGGAAAAGCATACAGAGAAGATGCTGAAGGAAGTGGGATAAGAAGTCATTTTTGAATATTTGTTGAAGGTTTTAGATCCCACGGGAAATGAGTGCTTGGAATGTTCAAATAGAAGCAAGAAACTTGAGTGTAGGGAACAGGCGAGGGGAAGCTGGCAGCAGGTGAGGTCTCAAGAGAGGTAGGCTGACAGACCACTCATGTAGACCTGGAGGAATTTTGGATTTTATTCTACATATAAGCAGAAGCCAGTTGAGTATTTTGAACAAGGAATTGGCAGGATTTAATTTGTTTTTAAGGAATCTTTCTTATAGCTATGTAGAAAATAGCTTAATAAAAATAGATAAGATAATAATACTGACTGACATTTATATATTTCTTATTGTTTGTCACACTCTGTTCAAAGTGCTTGATCTATGTTGTTAAGTCCCAACAACAATCCGTGAGTTAGATACTATTATCTTCCTCCTTTTACTGGTGAGGAAACGCAGGTACGCGGTCATTAAGTAATTTGCCCAAGGCATACGGCAGGTAACTGGCTCATCTAGGATATAAATCCTTGCAATGCACTTTCAGAATCTGAGCTCTAGCCCGGAGCTCTCTTGGAGAGGTGACAGAGTGTGTGCAGGGCTATTAGTTTGCAGTAGTCCGCGTAAGTGAGGTTGGTAATTTGGACAAGGGTTGTAATGGTAGAGTTGTTGAGAAATTGCTGAATGTGAGAAGGGTTTGAAGGTAGAGCTGTCAGGATTTGCTGACAGATATGTGGGGAAAAAAGACTCATGGTCAAGGAAGACTGAGTATTTTAACAGTTAGGTAACTGAGGTTCCATTCACCAGGATACGGAGCATTGTGAAGGTAGGTTTGGCAGGAGTAAATCAAGATTTTGGTTTGAACATATTGCATTTTAGATGTCTGTTAAGCAGTCCAGTGGAAATACCACAGAAGAACTAGATATTGTTGAATTCTGGAATTTAAAATAGGTTAGGAATGGGATACAAATTTTAGACACACAACGTATATTTGGTATGTAAAGCAGCTGAGGTGAATGAATTCAGCTAGGGCAAGTAGCGATAAAGAAGAGGTTTGAGCACTGAACCCTGCATCATTGCAACACATCAAAATCAAGATATTCAGAAAAGGAGGCCAGGAAGAGAGCCACCAGTCAAACGGGGAAAACTATGAGATCATAGAGACTCAGAGGTCAATTAAAGTATGCTTCATGAAGGAAGGATTGATCAACAGAAAAAAAGTGCTTTTGAGGGATGGAAAGAGTTAAGGACTGAGAAGTTCTTATTGTATTTCAAAATATAGTCATGGGTCACATAGAAAAGAGCATTTTTAGTAGAGTGGTAGAATAGATTGAAAGAGAATGGGAGGAGAATAGTGGATAGAGCAGAGTATAGGTAACTCTGTTGAGAGTTTTGCTCTAAAGAAGAGAAAAATACTGAAGGAATGGGAATGGTCCAGTAAGTGGATGACATTGCTGATGTAAAAGAGTGATGCAATAATTGCAAAAGCAAAGGTCATGAGTAGGAGAGAGGGTATGGGATCCAGTGCACAATGGAAGAATTGACCTTAAGAACAGAGATAGTTTGTTCATTATAATCATATTTGGGAGTGGGAGAATATGGATGCTCCCTTTTATTTTCACCTATTTATTCAATAAAATAGAAATGTAAGGCACTCAGCTGAGAGTGATGAGCAGGAAGGATATTTTGCCTGTTTGAGGAGAGGAGAGAAGAGAATGGGTAAACCAGTTTCAGAGAGTGGGAGAAAGAATGGGCCAGTTAAAAATGGTAGGGCTGGGCTTCCCTGATGGCACAGTGGTTGAGAGTCCGCCTGCCGATGCAGGGGACACGGGTTCGTGCCCCGGTCCGGGAAGAACCCACATGCTGCAGAGCGGCTGGGCCCCTGAGTCATGGCCGCTGAGCCTGCGCATCCGGAGCCTGTGCTCCGCAACGGGAGAGGCCACACAGTGATAGGCCTGCGTACCGCAAAAAAAAAAAAAAAAAAAAAAAAAGGTAGGGCTGCTGGGCTACAAGGTGGTTTGTGGTCATGAAATTAAAGGGAGATAAGTTACCAAGGCTGTGTATTTTTCTGCAGACATATCCATCTCTTCTAGTGTAAACAGAGAAAAAACTGAAAGTTGGATTCAACCAGATGAGTTTGAGAGAGGATGGAGAGAAGGGCAAGAAGATTGAGGTGGGGAGCGAATATAATAAGGGGCTAAAGAATGTATGTAACAGAAATTTAAGGAAGCTGAGGACAGGAAGGGGAATATGACAGTGAAAAATTGATAATTCAGTAAACTAAGGGGTCCAAAAATTGTTGTAAACAGGGTATAAAAGCATGAGGTGGAAAAAGAAGAGGTGATGGACTTGCAATAATCACATATTAATACTCAAGTCATAGATTTGAGTGAACACATCTGAGTGAACATTAAAGTAACTGTATATTTCCACTGCTTTTAGACTTGTGCTGAGTCTGTTTACTCAGTTGAGTTAGCAAGAGTCAAACATAGATACTCTTTTCAGGAAATTGCAGATATAGAGGTGGCCAGAAAACAACTCATGGAAGAAGCGAGTATTTCCTTTGTCTCATAAAGGATTGATAACCACTAGTAGAAAGTTTATTGGTAGAGTTTTGGAAATAGATACATCTTCTGTATTCTTTCTTCTGTACAATTGTATTTCCCAAATAAGTGTCTTATTATTGCTATTAAAATATGGAAAACAAATTTAAAATTAACTGTAGGATTATATGGTATGTATTTTATACCTTTAAAAAGCTGTATCAAAGTGAAGTGGAGGACATGACTGCATAAGTATTTAGAATTAACAAAAAAATGTCTTTGCTAGACTATGTCAAGTGTATCTTTTTTCTAATATGGACAGAGCAAATGAATATTTAGAGTCAAAAAAGGATATGATGTTGTTAAGAAACATTTTATCAAAAAGAGGATGACAACATACCATTGTGTATTTATAGTAATGGACAGTGGCACAATAGCCATCTGGAACTTTTGTAAAATGTATTTCAATTAATCATTAAGATACAACTTTTCAAAGCCAGTTTTTCCTGCTAAAATTTGGTTAATTTAAAACACTTGCATTGTTATATCCATATTTATCAAGTTATGTTCTAGCTACTTATGTAACCTTAACCCACTATTGTCAGTAAATTCAGAGGATCTTCCAGTAACAAGTATGCTCGGTATCCACATTACCAGGGATTCCCACGACAAGTGAAATTAAGTATATGGCCTTAGCTAGCAAAGTCTATTTCACATTCACTCAGCTAAATAAAACTTTTTAAGCCTTGAATCTAAGTATGTCCTCTCCCCAACTTAAAGTTTTCCATTGGACTTCAATTATACTTGAAATAAAATCCAGCTACTTTTCCATGACTTATAAATCTCTGTAATCTAGGTCTGACCTCTCAGACCTTATTTCCCTGATATTTGCTTTTCCTTCCACATGATCCAGTCATATGATCTTGTTGTTCCTGAGAGACTTACTTCTGCCATTACAGCCAAGCTCATTTTTAACTTGGGGGCTTTACAATATTTGCAGTCTTTCTTTAGAATGCTCTTCCTACTTGAATGACCCCTTGTGGTAGGCAACTTGTAATATGGCTCCCAATAATCCCTATCTCCTGATATCTGTGTCCTGTGTCATCCCCTCCCCTTGTGCATACAGTGTACCTGCAGACTCATTTCTAGTGAATAGAACGTGGGAAAATTAATGAGAAGTCACTTTTGAGAGTACGATATAGATAGTGTCTTCTCTTCGGGGCTCTCTGTATTTTTCATTTTCATGCCCTCTAATCCCTCATTCTAAGGGAAGCCAGCTATTACATTGTGAGTACCCTGCTGGAGAAGCCCACATGGCAAGGAACTGATGTCTCCAGCCAATAGCCAGGGAAGACCGAAGGCTTGCCAGCAGCCTGTGAGGGAACCTGAAAGCAGATTCCCTCCAGTTGAACCTGGAGGTGACTGCAGCCCCACCTGACACCTTGATTGCATTCTTGGTAGAAACCCCCAGCCAGTGGACCAAGTTAAGCCACACCTGGATTCCTGACCCACAAAAACTATGAGATGATAAACGTCTGTTGTTTTAAATCACAGGTCTTAAGGCAATTTCTTATGTGGCCATAAACAACTAATATTCTTGTTCTTTTCACTCAGACCTCAGATCTAGTATCTGTTCCTCTAAGATGGGATGAGCAAACTTTTTCTGTAAAGGTCCATGTAGTAAATATTTTAGCCTTTGTGGGACATATGGTTTTTGTCACAAATACCAAAATCTGCCATTAAAGCAGGAAATTAGCCAAAGACAGTATGTAAATGAATGATTGTGGCTGTCATTCCAAGCAAATTCTATTTATAGAATCAGGTGGCAGGCCATGGTTTGCCCACTCCCACTTCAGAGACCATTCTAGGTCCCTTGATCTATATCATTTCTCCCACACTAAAGTCACTATCATTTTAACTTGTTTGATTTATTCTTTTATTATCCTTTCATTGGAATGGCAGCTACCTGAGGGCATATTGAGCTCCATGTCCCGGAACAAAGACCTGAATGGGGCCAAGGGTTGGCATAGTGAAATTGGAGGTGGACTTCTCAAATGAGGATGAGTCCAGGAACCATGTCACCAATTAAAGACATATAGAAAAGAGAAGACCAAGGTATATCACGGTACAATCAAATATGTGATGTCTGTCCCATCCTGTCAGAAAGGGTATTGTTTGACCTCTGTTCCGTCAAAGGGAAGAATTGTGAAAACCCACCTCTATGGCAATCTCTGTATAAAACTTTCCCCAACCGCCCCAGAATATTATCCATTTCTATCTCCTTTTTTTCTGCTTTTCTACTTGGTACATACAAAACCATTTAAATATATATTTTTTCTTTTTTGTAAATTTTTATTTTATATTGGAGTATAGTTGATTAGCAATGTTGTGTTAGTTTCAGCTGTAGAGCAAAGTGATTCAGTTATACATATACATGTATCTAGTCTTTTTCAAATTCTCTTTCCATTTAGGTTATTACAGGGTATTGAGCAGAGTTCCCTGTGCTATACAGTAGGTCCTTGTTGTTTATCTATTTTAAATATATCAGTGTGTACTTGTCAATCCCAAACTCCCAATCTATCCCTCCCCCCACCCACCTGCCCGGTAATGATAAGTCCATTCTCTAAGTCTGTAAGTCTGTTTCTGTTTTGTAAACAAGTTCATTTGTATCATTTTTTTTAAGATTCCGCATCTAAGTGGTATCGTAGGATATTTGTCTTTCTCTGTCTGACTTACTTCACTTAGTATGATAATCTCCAGGTCCATCCATGTTACTGCAAATGGCATTATTTTGTTCTTTTAAATGGCCGAGTAATATTCCATTGTATATATGTACCACATCTTATTTATTTATTTAATTATATATTTATTTTTATTGGAGTATAATTGATTTACACTGTTATGTTAGTTACTGCTGTACAGTGAAGTGAATCAGCTATATGTATACATACATCCCCGTTCTCTTGGACCTCCCTCCCTGCCCCATCCCACCCATCTAGGTAATCACAGAGCAGCGAACTGAGCTCCTTGTGCTATATTGCAGGTTCCCACTAGCTATCTGTTTTACACATGGTAGTGTATTTATGCCAAACCTAATCTCCCAGTTCATCCCACCCTCGTCTTCTCCCCCTGTGCCCACATGTCCGTTCCCTATGTCTGCCTTTCTGTTCCTACCCCGCAAATACGTTCATCTGTACCATTTTCCTAGATTCCATATATATGCATTAATATATGATATTTATTTTTCTCTTTCTGGCATACTTACTCTGTATGACAGACTCTAGGTGCATCCACATCTCTGCAAATGACCCAATTTCATTCCTTTTTATGGCTGAGTGATATTCCATTATATATATATACCACATCTTCTTTATCCATTCATCTGTAGATGGACATTTAGGTTGTTTCCATGTCCTGGCTATTGTAAATAGTGCTGCAATGAACAGTCTTTTGAATTATGGTTTTCTCAGACTATACGCCAAGTAGTGGGATTGCTGGGTCATAAGGTAGTTCAATTTTTAGTTTTTTAAAGAACATCCATACTGTTCTCCACAGTGCCTGTATCAATTTACATTCCCACCAACAGTACAAAAGGGTTCCCTTTTCTCCACACCCTCTCCAGCATTTATTGTTTGTAGATTATTTAATGATGGCTTACATTATATATTGTTTGTAGATTATTTAATGATGGCTTACATTAAATACGTAATTATTTAATGATGGTTTTGACCATATGAGGTGATACCTCATTGTAGTTTTGATTTGCATTTCTCAAATAATTAATGCTGTTGAGCATATTTTCATGTGCCTCTTGGCCATCTGTGTGTCCTCTTTGGAGAAATGTCTATTTATGTCTTCTGCCCATTTTTGATTGGGTTGTTTGTTTTTTTGATATTGAGCTGCATGAGTTGTTTGTATATTTTGGAGATTAATCCTTTGTCAGTTGCTTCGTTTGCAAATGTTTTCTCCCATTCTGTGGGTTATCTTTTCATCTTGTTTATGGTTTTCTTTGCTGTGTAAAAGCTTTTAAGTTGCATTAGATCCCATTTGTTTATTTTGGTTTTATTTTCATTATTCTAGGAGGGGGGTCATAAAAGATCTTGCTGTGATTTATGTGAATGAGTGTTTTCCCTGTGTTTTCTTCTAAGAGTTTTATAGTGTCTGGTCTTATATTTAGGTCTTTAGTCCATTTTGACTTTGTTTTTGTGTATGGTATTAGGTAGTGTTCTAATTTCATTCTTTTACATGTAGTTGTCCATTTTTCCCAACACCACTTATTGAAGAGGCTATCTTGTCTCCATTGTATAGTCTTGCCTCCTTTGTCATAGAGTAGGTGACCATAGGTGCATGGGTTTATCTCTGGGCTTTCATCCTCTACCATTAATCTATATTTCTGTTTTTGTGCCAGTACCATACTGTCTTGATTACTGTAGCTTTGTAGTATAGTCTGAAGTTGGGGAGCCTGATTCCACCAGCTCCGTTTTTCTTTCTCAAGATTGCTTTGGCTATCCAGGGTCCTTTGTGTTTCCAAACAAATTGTAAAATTTTTTGTTCTAATTTTGTGAAAAGTGCCATTGGTAATTTGATAGGGATTGCATTGAACCTGTAGATTGCTTTGGGTAGTTAAGTCATTTTCACAATATTGATTCTTCCAATCCAAGATCATGGTATATTTCTCCATCTGTGTCATCTTTGATTTCTTTCATCAGTGTTTTATACTTTTCTGAGTACAGGTCTTTTGCCTCCTTAGGTAGGTTTATTCTTAGGTAGTTATTCTTTTCGTTGTGATGGTAAATGGGATTGTTTCCTTAATTTCTCTTTCTGATCTTTTGTTTTAGTGTATAGGAATGCAAGAGATTTCCGTGCATTAATTTTGTATCCTGCAACCTTACTAAATTCATTGATTAGTTCTAGTAGTTTTCTGGTGACATCTTTAGAGTTTTACATGTATATTATCATGCCATCTGCAACCAGTGACAGTTTTACTTCTTTTCCAATTTATATTCCTTTTATTTTGTTTTCTTCTCTAATTGCCATGGCTAGGACTTCCAATACCATGTTGAATACTAGTGGCGAGAGTGGACATCCTTGTCTTGTTCCTGATCTTAGAGGAAATGCTTTCAGTTTTTCACCAGTGAAAATGATGTTTGCTGTGGGATTGCTTTATAGGGCCTTTATTATGTTGATATAGGTTCCCTCTATGCCCACTTTCTGGAGAGTTTTTTTTTTTATCAATTTGGGTGTTGAATTTTGTCGAAAGCTTTTTCTGCATCTACTGAGGTGATCATATGGTTTTTATTGTTTATCTTGTTAATATGGTGTATCACACTGATTGTTCTATGTATACTGAAGAATCCTTGTATCCCTGGGATAAATCCCACTTGGTCATGGTGCATGATCTTTTTAATGTGTTGTTGGATTCTGTTTGCTGATATTTTGTTGAGGATTTTTGCATATGTGTTCATCAGTGATACAGGTCTGTAATTTTCTTTTTTGTGTGATATCTTTGTCTGGTTTTGGTATCAGGGTGATGGTGGCCTTGTAGAATGAGTTTGGGATTGTTCCTTCCTCTTGGTTGTAGGTTTTTCCCTTTCATCATTTTAAATATATCCTCCCACTCCCTTCTGGCCACAGAGTTTCTGCTGAAAAATCATCTCTTAACCTTATAGGGATTCCCTTGTATGTTATTTGTTGCTTTTCCCTTGCTGCTTTTAACATTTTTTCTTTGAATTTAATTATTGTTAGTTTGATTAATATGTGTCTTGGTGTTTTTCTCCTAGGGTTTATCATGTATGGGACTCTCTTCACTTCCTGACTTGGGTGGCTTTTTCCTTTCCCATATTAGGGAAATCTTCCACTATAATCTCTTGAAATGTTTTCTCAGACCCTTTCTTTTTCTCTTCTTCTTCTGGGACCCCTATAATTCGAATGTTGGTGTGTTTAAAGTTATCCCAGAGATCCCTGAGGCTGTCCTCAATTCTTTTCATTCTTTTTTCTTTATTCTGCTCCTCAGCAGTTAATTCCACCAGTCTGTCTTCCAGCTCACTTATTTGCTCTTCTGCCTCAGTTACTCTACAATTGATTCCTTCTAGTGTATTTTTCATTTCAATTATTGTGTTCTTCATCACTGTTTGTTTGTTCTTTAGTTCCTCTAGGTCTTTGTTAAACATTTCTTGTATTTTCTCGATCTGTGTCTCCATTCTCTTTCTGAGGTTTTGGATCATCTTTACAATCATTACTCTGATTTCCTTTTCAGGTAGGTTGCGTATTTCCTCTTCATTTACTTGTTCTTGTAGGTTTTTACCTTGCTCCTTCGTCTGTAACATATTTTTTGTTGTCTCATGCTTTTTGACGGGTGGGGCTATATTTCTGTCTTACTGGTTGTTCGGCCTGAGGCATCTACCACTGGAGTTAGCAGACCCTTGGGTAGTGGTGGGTCTTGGTGCCGAGATGAGGACCTCTGGGAGGCCTCACTCTGATAAATATTCCCTGGGGTCTGAGGTTCTGTTAGTCCAGTGGTTTGGATTTGGTGCTCCCAGCACAGTATCTCAGGCCTGACCCTCAGCCTGAGAAACAAGATCCTGCAAGCCACATGGTGTGGCAAAAGAAAAGAAAAAAAAGGGAGAAGTACAATAATAAAAAATAAAATAAAATTCGAAAGATAAAAAATATATTAGGAAAAATAAAAATGTAAGTGAAACAACTACAACAAGGTAAAACAGCACCACAAGAGGAAAAAAAAGTGAACAAGCCAAAAGGAGCTGAATAACAAAGTATAAAGTATAAAATGAAATTAGAAAAAGAAAAAAATTATTAGAAAAAATAAAAATATAAATGAATCAACAACAACAAGGTAAAACAGAACCACAGTGTAAAAAGACAAAAAAAAAAAAAGGGACATGGAAAAAAGAAGGTTGGAAAAGGCCTTGGCTTGACATTCACAGAAAGACAGACAAGATGAAAAGGCAGAGGGCTATGTACCAGTTGAAGGAACAAGATAAAACCCCAGAAACACAACTAAATGAAGTGGAGATAGGCAACCTTCCAGAAAAAGAATTTAGAATAATGAGAGTGAAGATGATCCAGGACCTCGGAAAAGGAATGGAGGCAAAGATCGAAAAGATGCAAGAAATGTTTAACAAAGACCTAGAAGAATTAAAGAACAGACAAACAGAGATGAACAATACAGTAACTGAAATGAAAACTACACTAGAAGGAATCAGTAGCAGAATAACTGAGGCAGAAGAACAGATAAGTGACCTGGAAGACAGAATGGTGGAATTCACTGCTGTGGAACAGAATAGAGAAAAAAGAACGAAAAGAATTGAAGACAGCCTAAGAGACCTCTGGGAGAACATTAAATGCAACAACATTCACATTATAGGGGTGCCAGTAGGAAAAGAGAGAGAGAAAGGACCTGAGAAAATATTTGAAGAGATTATAGTCGAAAACTTCCCTAACATGGGAAAGGAAATAGGCACCCAAGTCCAGGAAGCGCAGAGAGTCCCATACAGGATAAACCCAAGGAGAAACACACCGAGACACATAGTAATCAAATCGGCAAAAATTAAAGACAAAGAAAAATTTTTGAAAACAGCAAGGGAAAAATGACAGATAACACACAAGGGAACTCCCATAAGGTTAACAGCTGATTTCTCAGCAGAAACTCTACAAGCCAGAAGGGAGTAGCATGATATACTTAAAGTGATGAAAGGGAAGAACCTACAACCAAGATTACTCTGCCAGGCAAGGATCTCATTCAGATTCGATGGAGAAATCAAAAGCTTTACAGACAAGCAAAAACTAAGAGAATTCAGCACCACCAAACCAGCTCTACAACAAATGCTAAAGGAGCTTCTCTAAGTGGGAAACACAAGAGAAGAAAAGAACCTACAAAAACAAACCCCAAACAAGAAAATGGTCATAGGAACATACATATTGATAATTACCTTAAACGTGAATGTATTAAATGCTCCAACCAAAAGACACAGCCTTGCTGAATGGATACAAAAACAAGACCCATATATATGCTGTCTGCAAGAGACCCATTTCAGACCTAGGGACACATACAGAGTGAAGGTGAGGGGATGGAAAAAGACATTCCCTGCAAATGGAAATCAAAAGAAAGCTGGAGTAGCAATACTCATATTAGATAAAATAGACCTTAAAATAAAGAATGTTACAAGAGACAAGGAGACATTCTTACAAGAGACATTACAAGAGACATTCTACATAATGATCAAGGGATCAATCCAAGAAGAAGATATAACAATTATAAATATATATGCACCCAACTTAGGAGCACTTCAACACATAAGGCAACTGCTAACAGCTGTAAAAGAGGAAATCGACACTAACACAGTAATAGTGGGGGACTTTAACACCTCACTTACACCAATGGACAGATCATCCAAAATGAAAATAAATAAGGAAACAGAAGCTTTAAATGGCACAATAGACCAGATAGATTTAATTCATATTTATAGGACGTTCCATCCAAAAACAGCAGATTACACTTTCTTCTCAAGTGCGCATGGAACATTCTCCAGGATAGATCACATCTTGGGTCACAAATCAAGCCTTAGTAAATTTAAGAAAATTGAAATCATATCAAGCATCTTTTCTGACCACAATGCTATGAGATTAGAAATGAATTACAGGGAAAATAATGTAAAAAACACAAACACATGGAGGCTAAACAATATGTTACTATATAACCAAGAGATCACTGAAGAAATCAAAGAGGAAATAAAAAAATACTTAGTGACATGACATTGAAAACACAACAATCCAAAACCTATGGGATGCAGCAAAAGCAGTTCTAAGAGGGAAGTATATAGCTGGACAAGCCTAACTCAAGAAACAAGAAAAATCTCAAATAAACAATCTAACCTTACACCTAAAGGAACTAGAGAACGGAGAACAAACAAAACCCAAAGTTAGGAGAAGGAAAAAAATCATAAAGATCAGAGTAGAAATAAATGAAATAGAAACAAAGAAAACAGTAGCAAAGATCAGTACAACTAAAAGCTGGTTCTTTGAGAAGATAAACAAAATTGATAAACCATTAGCCAGACTCATCAAGAAAAAGAGGGAGAAGACTCAAATCAATAAAATTAGAAATGAAAAAGGAGAAGTTACAAGAGACACTGCAGAAATACAAAGCATCCTTATAGACTACTACAGGCAACTCTATGCCAATAAAATGGACAACCTGGAAGGAATGGACAAATTCTTAGAATTTCGAATTTGTCAACTACTTTGACAGCAAGGATCATATCTTTTCACCTTTGTATGCCAGAAACTGTCATCATCAGTGCTCTATAAATGGTGGTCTGTCATAGTACATGCACAATAAATCAACACTGGAGAGAGGGAAATGTCCGGGGTTTGATGAGAGAAAAAGAAAGCAATTTAGAGGAATAGTTTTTGTTCACCCCTAGGAATTTCACATAAAACACAATGTTCTAAACATGAAAGATTTTCAAAAATGTGATGGTCTGCATGTACAGTGAGTGTCTTCTATCAGGGACTATAACTCCTTTCATATGGTTTGTCTAGATAATTGCCTTCATTTTGCTGGTAGAAGTAAGCATTGGAAAACTTTCTTGAATGTTTGCTCTTCGTATAGATGCCAAGCCCAATCTTCCTTTTTCATTTTGCCACATAACCACTCTATTTTATTGTGGAACAGGGTACATAAATTTCCATCTTTCTTCTGGAACAGTGTTTGTCATTCTCTGTAACATTTCATAATATTAGAATATATAGCAAAATGAGGGAACAGCTCCACTTGGGTAAAACCCTGTGTTTTGCAAGTGGGTAATAAATTCATCATATATACTTTCCAAGGTTATGGGTGCACAAAATACTTTTAAAATTTATTCATAAGCATGAGTCAGTAGGATAAGAATGAGTTGAGTTTGGCTTTTCAGCTCTGTAGTAATGTATTGGATTATGCCTTATGGGGATGGTACTCATACTTTTATCCAGATAATCATATGTCTGGCTATACAAATAACGTATGTTTGTTCTTTCAGCTTAGCAAATTACAACTTGGAATTTGGGGACAGAGTATGGTTTGGATGTCGATGTAACTGGCAGTCGATCTTAATCTTTACTGTTTTTGATTACATATAATTTATTTTAATTGCAGAGAAGCACAGATTTCAAATTTAACTTTGGTATGGCTTTCAACACAACATAATAGAGAGAAATCACACTACAATTGATCTTTATCACTATAGTTTGGTCTGTGATAGGATATTGGATCATTAACTTTATGAGTTATAAATAAAACTGAAAAGGAATGAGAAATTGTGATGCTTTATGTTGGACTTTAAAATAAATTCTACATTTCTAAATTTATGTGTTTTTTGCCTTTATTGTAGAATTAGTTTTTGAAAAGCAAGAAAAGCATGCAAACTATGAAATCATTCACAGTTAAAATATTTGGAAATAACCACAGTTTACATTTTGATATTTAAGCTTCCAATCTTTTACATATGTATTTCTATATTAAAAAATCAAGACAGTGTCAAAGTGACTATCATGTTTTAGACATTAAGACATTATTCTCTGAGAAGTTAGATAAATATGAATAGAAATACATTTACTTATTTATTTGTCTTGCTGCATACCCCTACTAAAGGTAAGCTCCATGGGACAGGGATTTGTGTATAGTTTTTAACTCTTCAATCTCCATTGCCTAAAACAGTGCCTGGCACTTATTTGTTCACTGAGTTAAAGGTAATTGACATTTTTCTGTCATAATATGTTATAGACAGATTCCAGTTTCAGTGTTTCTGTAAAAGCATATTTTTAGTGCCAATGAGATTATACTATAATTCACTTTTAACCTATCTTCATTTGAAGAATGCTTAAGTTCTAACTTTTTACCTATTTGAAAACAACATACTTTTTAATATTCTAATAGTTTTATCTCTTTTGTTCCCCTAATTTCATTGAATAGACCAGAATTTCAAGAGTAATGTTGAGCTAAAATGATTGCAATGGGAACACTTATTTTAATCCTGAATTAAATGGAATTTCTCTGAAGTTTTATAATTAAATTCAGTGTTAGCTTTTGGCTTTAGATATTCTCATTATTTTGAAGAAATATACTTCTATTTATACTTTACTATGTTAAAAATATTTTTATAAATACACATATGGTATGAAATATTATCAAAATTCTGTCATTTGGCCTATTAACATGATAATATAGATTATCAAATTTTCCTAATATTAAATAATTTTTAACTTATTGAAGGTATTTAGTCATGATATGTTATCTTTTATATACTTTTGGATTAATCTAGCTGGTATTTTGATTTGAATTTTGTTTTGTTTGGTTATAAACAAAATTTGTCTCTAATTTTCTTTTATAGAACAAACAGGCAGTTTTTGATGAAAGAAAATTGACTAATTTCACTGAGAAGATTTATTTAAAACCTTTCTATGGTCTTGAATGGTTTATTTACAAGAATATTATGTTTTTTGGAATTTTGAAAGAAATCAGTAATAAAAATTTTGAGAACCATGTCTTTTAAAATAGATGAGTATTTGGAAATATATTTCCTTTATTCCACAGCAGTCATTTTTTGATGATGGTAATCTTATATAGTACAACATTTTGCAAGTTCCTTGACATACAATTCTGCAAAATTCCCCATTTTTTTTTTTTTTAATTTCAGAACTCTCAGGTAATAAGGAGAATAGAGAGTGTGATATTCCTCAAACTCATTTATTCTGGAAGCTCCTCCCAATTTTTATAGCATTTCACAAAACAGTTTTCCCCAGAATACAGAAAAATTATCAAAGTTGCTTAGAATATATCTCTGTAACCATCCCACCAACATTGATTCCAGGCTCTGGTATTGAGCGGTTAGTTGTGTGACCCTAGACAAGTTACTTATATCACCAAGTCTCAGTGTTGTTAACTATAAAATGGGGATACTTATAAGAATATCTAATCATGGAGTTATGAAAAGAACTAATTGAGATTAAATATGTGAAGTGTCTGATACATAAGTATTCCAAAATAGTATTATTAATAATAGGAATTAAATCAATATTGGTAAATTAAACTTTTTAATAAAATCACCCTTTTTTAAGATTTTTAGTTGTATTTTCATAAAGTAGTATGAAGTATCTCATAGTTTTTGACTCTCCTTATAGATTCTTTTATCTCTTTTCTCATTTCAAGTGTTATATTTGTGATTTCTTTAATTACTAAACAAATTTTTCTTTTCTTTCAAAGGCTATTATATTTTAAATTATTTTACATTTTCTAAGTATTCTAATTATTAATCTATTTTGAAAACTTTCTTTTCCTGTGTTCTTGAAAACGGGGCATTCACGTCTGGCAGTATTCACTCCTGTTCCTAAGTCACAAGGTTGACTTCAGCCATTACCTCTTCACAGACCAGACCCCAGACCAAAAGTTTAGTCACTAGCAGAGAATATTTTCTTTCCACTTTTTATTTAGTAATATAGAAATATATATTCTTCTTTTAATTTTACAAGTGATTACTTCAGAATGTTTTAATATCATAAGTGAATTTAAATTCTCTAAATATCAGTATCATCCATTTAATGAAAATATTTTGATTTCCTTAAATATGATGAGAAAATTGTAAATTTTTACTTCTCTTTCATACCGTTCATACCAGTCCTTTTAAAAATGGTTCTCTAACAATTGTGTTGAGATTTATATTCAGTTTTATATGTATCTATAAAATCTTCCCTTTTTATTTCTGTACGAAAATAGTTTGGGCTTTCACCACATATTTTATATAATCTCTCACTGACCCTTGAATACAATTACTATTGAAAACATTCTTAGGTAATCTAAATTAGTCTGCATTTATTATTTTAGGATGGAAAATGCTTTATCCTTTTCCACAGAACTGAATTTTGCTAGTTAATATTTTATGTAAAGTTTTTTATATGTGTGTTTACAAGTGAGACTGGTAGTTTATTTTTTAACCAAATCTACTTTATTTTGTAACATCTTTATTAATTAACAAAGCTGTTCACTTTGTTAAATAAATTGAGGATCATTTTTTTAACAGACTACACTAATTTAAACATTGCCAACATTATCCCCTTAGAGTTAGACCCAACTAACCCTAGGATTTTTTCCAATGGTAAATCTTTTCACTGTATTTTAAAATACTGTTTGTTTTCCTCTCTACAACAATGCATATCATAGGATAGTGTTTATATATATACAGTTTGTATTTATAGATGCTTATGTATGCTTAAATGGAGGTGAAATAAATGACAGCAATGTTATAAGTAATAGGAGGGATATATTAGGATTACTTTGTAATGTACTCATACTATCTACGATGTGAAGCAGTATGGTGTTATTTGAAAGTGGACTTGGATTAGTTGTAAATGTAAATTGCAAACCTCTGAAAACAGTAGAAAGTGAAGTATAACTAATATGCTAAAAAAGGGGAGAAAATCAAATCATATAAAATGCACAATTAAAACCACAAATGTAAGAAAAGCAATGGAAGACAAAAATAGGGATAAAAACCAAAGGCAACAAATTGAAAACATTAACAAACATGGTAGATATTAATCCAACTATATCAATAATAATTTTAAACATCAATGGTCTAAATATACCCATTGAAAGATGAGATTGTCAGAGCTGATCAAAAAACTACACCTAACTATATATTGTCTACAAGAAACCCACTTTAAATACAATGACACATATAGATTAAAAGTAAAAGGATGGAGAAAAATATACCATGCTAATACTAATCAAAGGAAAGCAGGAGTAACTGCTTATTTCAGACAGAGCAGACTTCAAAACAAGGAAAGTTATCAGGAATAAAGAAGGACATTTCATAATGATAAAGGGGGGGTGTCATTCTCCAGAAAGTCATAATAATCCTTAACACATATGCACCTAACAAAAGAGTATCAAACTACATGAGGCAAAGACTTACAGAATTGTAAGGAGAAATGGATGAATTCACTGTCATAGTTGGAGACTTCAGTATCCCTCTATCGGGTATGGACAGATCCAGCAGGCAGAAAACCATAAAGACATAGTTGAACTCAACAACACTATCAATCAACTGGATAGAATGTACATCTATAGACTGCTTAAACCAGTAATAGTAGATTATACATTCTTCTGAAACTCACATGGAATATTCACCAAGACAGACCACATTTGGGTTATAAAGCATACCTTAACAAATTTGAAAAATAGAAATCATACCGTGTCAGCTCTCAGACCACAGTGGAATTTAATGAGATATCAGTAACAGAAAGACAGCTGGAAAATACCAAAATACATAGAGATTAAGCAATGCACTTCTAAATAACACATAGATCAACAAAGAAATCCTGAGAGAAATTTTAAAATATTTTGAACTATGTGAAAAGATAATATCAAAATCTGTGGGATGCAGCAAAAGCATTTCTTAGAGGGAAATTTATAACATTTAATGCATATATTAGAAAATTAGAAAGGTCTGTAATCAATAGTCTAAGCTTTCACTTTAGGAAACTATAAAATGAAAAATCCAAAATGACCAGAATAAAATAAATAATAAAAATTAGAGCACAAATATATGAAATTGAAATCAATAGATAAACTCAATGAAACCAAAAGCTGGTTCTTTGAAAAGATTGATAAGCCTCTATCCAGACTAAGAAGATGAAAGAGAACAGAAATTACTAATATCAAAAATGAAAAAGAGGACATCACTGTAGGTCCCATGGATATTAAAAGGATAATAAAGGAATATTAAGAACAACTATAGGTCCACAGATTAGATAACCAAGATAAACTGGACCAATTCCTTGAAAGACGTAATCTGTCAAAACTCACACAAGAAAAAATAGACAATCTGAACAAGTGGACCTATTAAAGATATTGAATCAATAATTAATTATCTTGAAAAACAAAAAGAAGCAGGTCTGATGGGTTCACTGGTAAATTCTTTCAAACATTTAGGGAATAGATTATACCAGTTTTTTATAATCTTTTTCAGGTTATACAGAGGGACTATGTCCTTGTTCTTTCTGTGAGGCCAGCATTACCTCAATACCAAAACCAAAGACATTACAGGAAAAGAAAACTGCAGGCCACTATCTCTCATGAATATAGATGTAAAAATCCTAAACAAAATGAAATTCAACAATGTATAAAAATAATTATACACCATGACCAAGTGATCCCAGGTATGCAAGACTGATTCAACACTCAAAAATCAATTAGTAAGATCCATCACATCAACAAGCTAAGAAGGAAAATTCACATGGTTATATCAGTAGATGCAGAAAACATATTCGACAAAATGTAACACCCATTCACGATAAAAGCCTTCAGTAATAAGGAATAGAGGGGAACTTCCTCAACTTGCAAAGCATATCTACAAAAAGCCTACACCTAACATCTAGAAAGAAATACAAGTAAAAAGAAGCTATCTATCTAGCCATGAAAAGACAAAGAGGTACTTTAATTGCATGTTGCTAGGTGAGAGAAGCCAGTCTTAAAAGGCTTTATACTGTATGATTCCAACCAACTATATGACATTTTAGAAAAGGCAGAACTATGGAGACAGTAAAAGGATCAGTGTTTGCCAGGGGTTGGGGGAGGAGGGATTAGTAGGTGAAATGCAGAAGATTTTTAGGGCAGTGAAAGGAAGTTGACCCTTGAACAACATGTGTTTGAACTGCATGAGTCCCCTTGTACACGGATTTATTTCAATAAATATAGTACCTGTATTTACATTTTACAGAAAATGGAAAAGATTGTGTTTGATTAGAGAGCACAATTTGTAGAATCAAAAGAACTAGGATTTGAGTCCTGATTCTATCTACACTGTTTCACTTTCCTGCCCTTGAGTGAGCCATTTATCAATTCCTTTGTTTTTGAGGCAGAGATAGCAGTATGTGGATTTTTGACCATGTTCTGCCTTGTTCAAGGGTCTACTCTACCGTGTATGTCATTATAATGACAGTTAAATGTATAAACCCATAGAATGTGCAACCAAAAATGAACCCTAATTTAAACTATGGGCTTTGAATGATTGTATGGGTCAATGTAGGTTAATCAATTATAACAAAATATACCATTCTAATGAGGATGTTGATAATAGGGGAGGGTATGAATGAGTAGGGTCAGGGATTATTTTGGAAATTTCTGTACCTCCTGCTCAGGTTTGCTGTGAGCCTAAAACTGCTCTAAAATATAAAGGATATATATATATATTTGCACTTGATGTCTAAGTCTACTAATTCAGCTTTTACACAGATAATTTTTCTTTACCTACTGAATTATTTATTTAGGAAATTATTATTTTTACCCTAGGATATCTCTTTAGTGCCTCATTAGAATATTGGTAAGTGTTTATTATTATTTTTGTAATCAAAATGCCTCCTTTAAGCAGTCTCTTGATTTTGGATAGATCATTGAGGTACAGGTCCATCGGTCTCTGGCAGGTCAGGGTGAAGAGGAACACTTATGCAGGACTGAAAGCTACCTTCTCCAGGTATCCAGACATTTCAGGATTTGGCACTCTGTGTCCTTAACTGGGGGCCCCTGATGCTAGCTTTAAGCTGCTCCACTCCATGAAGACAAAAAAAAAAAAAATCTTTCTACAGCTATCTGGAGTTCCACACAGTCCAGCATCACACTTGCACCCCACTGCATAGAGGCCCCCAAACTCTATGACTCAGGTTAGACTGGTTGAAAATAAAAGAAAGGGGTATAATTTTTCATGAACTATATTGCTGAAATCCTTTTGTCTATAAGCAACAGTAGATCAGATAAGCATAAGTCACAGACTGCGCACCTCCCTTATTCTTTCAGGCTATTTTATGTACCATCTCACCTCTTTCAGCTGTAATAAACCCAATGAACAGGGTGCACTTAGAGGGAGAGGAGCCCAAGGTTAATAAGCAGCTCAACCTTTTTTCTTTGTTTTCTTCTGCCTAGCATCCTTAGCAGGTTACTTGCAGTCTTACAAATGAGTTTTTAAAAGATAAGGTGAAAGGAGTGGTGGGAGATAATGGTTCTTCTCTTCTCAGGTAAAAAAAACCTTCCATGGAAGACATCTTATATCTCATTGATCAGAACAGGGTCACATGATCACCCTTAGCTGCAAGGGAGCCTAGGAAGTGGGTGGTTCACATTTTTAACATTTATCATTGGAGGCAGGCAGGTTCTGCACTAAAGAAGAAGGGGGAAGGGAAGGGAAGGGAATTGCTGTTGGAGTAGGCTTGCTGTATTTCCAGAAGTCTATTGGAAGTTAGGTCTTCAGTGGGAAAAAATATGTCTCTAGCTGTGGAAGAAGTTTGCTTTCTTTCGTGGTTGCCTCCCTCAGCTTGGTGCAGTGTCTACGTGTGTGGGTCAGTGTTCAGGACACACTCATTTTTCCAAAATCCCTTGTCCTGCTGATCTGACTCAGGGCTGCATCTGTACTTTGTGCCTGAAGAGTCCTCCTAAGATCTGGTATATCTTTTATCGATAGTCCTAGTTTCTACCATTGTTGCGGATTTATATCTTTTTGAGATTGCATAAGAATTTCATGGGGAAATTGATAAAGGATGTGAGAAGTGGTTGCTGAATCACTTCATGTTAATCTCAATTTTCTATATTATCTTGAGGAGGTATTTTTCAGTATACAAAAACAAAGTCTAATTGACAGTCAAAATTCTAGCTGCTCTGAAATTGTTAATGAGCAGGATAATAATAGGTTGTACTTTTTGTAGTGATTTTTTTTTCTCTGAAAATTTCTGCTGATTTTTTTCCTTTAATGTTAGGTTATTAATTTATGCTATGCTAGATCATGTGGCATAAGGTGGCTGAATATGGTCTGATTCTTGAAGGAAGTTTCCAGAGGGAGCAGGAAAGGCAAGTCAGGATAGTGAAGCCCAGACAGAGGGGCTCACACAAAAGTACTGAACTATATTTAAAAATACTGAGTGTAGAGCAAATTGGCACAGTTTTACATGGTTAGAATGAAGTTAGGAGTCTTGTGATTGTTTGGCTAAGCCACAAAGAACCTTGTATTTCAAGTGAGGTTTTTATTTTGTCATGATGAGATATTTTGGGGAAGGGTGGGGGTAAAATAGAGAAAGTGACATATATTCAATATTATATAATAATAAAGATAATATTTAAATCTTTCATATGACATAATTTTTTCCTAATACTTAAGAGGTAAAGCATTCTTTACAGCCTGATACATTTATTTAGATAAGCCTTATTCTCTAAACATAAAACATTCTGATGCCTCACAGCATCACTCAAAATACAGTCCATGGGCTAGCAGCCACTGTATGACCTGAGAATTAGTTAGAAATGCAGAGCCTTAGACTGTACCCCAGCCCTGCTGAATCAGAATCTCATTGTACCAAGATCCCAGGAACATTGATGTTTGAAAAGCACTGACAGTGTCTGAAAGTAGGGAAGGGAAGGGAAAAATTGATCATCTTATTTCAGGACACTATGGTGATTATGAGTTTTTACTTTCTGTAGTACTTCAGGTTCAGCCTTATTTACTGATAGAATTACATACATCAAAAGCCTTTCATGCTGCCAGTTAAAGGCCAGAAACTCACTGGTGGACGATGCTGGTGATGGATGATGATGATGGTGATGATGGTGATGATGGGGATGATGGGGATGAAGGTGATGATGATGATGATGGGGATGATGGGGATGATGATGAGGAGGAGGAGGATGGGTGATGGTGCTGATGGTGGTGATGATGGTGATGATGACAATGATGGTGATGATGATCATGATGGATGAGGAGGAGGAGGAGGAGGAGGAGGATGGATGATGGTGATGATGGTGATGATGATGCTGATGGTAAGATAGCACCTCCATTGAGAGCACCTGTTATGTACTATGTTGGATGCTTTGTATGTATCACCTCCAATCTCTGTAACAACTCTTTGCAGTTGGTCTTATTATTTACATTTTGCAGATGAGGAAACTGAGACTCTGAGAGACGACACGTCCGAGGTCACAAGCTAGAAAAAGTTATAGCTGTTATTCATAGCTGGTCTAATGCAGTTTCATTTGATTCCAAAACCGTCCACCCTACCTCATACGTAAATTCTCCAGCAATTTAGAGTAAGCTATCTGGGCTACCCAAGAGTACAATCTGGAAGAGCTCTATCGACCCCATTTCATAATTATCCAGTGAAAATCTATGAGTCTAGGAGACTTCAAGCATTCATCATTGTGTAAAGTTTGGGCAATTTCAAGAAGTGTAGCTTTAAGAACTCATTTAGAATGAACGTGGTGAATGAAGGAGCTAGTGAGTGGTGGTGGGCCATCTCCCTCCTTCCAGAGATCATCCGAGTAATGCGTGAACCCCTCTCCTGGATGTTCCTTTAATTAGGTAAACCACGGAGAACATGTTCTGAAAATTGCTAAATGGTTGGGTGGCTGCTCTGTATTAAGAAATGCTACCCTTTTATTCAGAGGAGCTTAATTAGTACGAGTCAACCAGTAGTTAATGATAATAATAAAATGGAATGATCATTGGGGAAAAAAAAGCCTTTCATGTCCACCAGTGACTTCATCCAGGGCCTCAGTTCTAATTTTTAGAAGCACGTTTTTGTATTAAGTGTGAGTAGAGGTTAAAATATTAATGTTACTGAAAAAAGTAATGCATTATCCTATTTACACAAGAGGAAAGACTTATGCTAGTTCGTGTGTGTGTGTCTGTGTGTTTTTGTATGTCTGCGTGTGTTTAAATAATCATGAAGCAGGGCCCAAGGAAATTGGAATCAAAAGTTTGCATCTGGGGAATTAAATCTAATATAAACTGGGAAACGACCGCAGGGACCATGCCCATGGGAGCCACAGAAGAGCCCTGGGATATTGAGATGCAGGAGGTTCCAAACAAGAAAGTTAGAAAAGACAGCTTGGAAGCGAAGTTTACTTAGTGTCAGTCCCAACAAACCTACCTACTTAATGTATACGAATTGTTCAAATAACACATTTGATTCCCTTGGCAACTCTTTCCTGAAACAAATATCACTTGCAGTCTTCCAGCTTGAACTCCTGAAGAGTTAAAGCATCAACTTTCAGAAAATTATTTCATCAAAATGAAGTATCTGAAATGTTTTTTATTTAACTTTGGTTCTGTTCCAGAGTGAAGATTTAAAATTACTCTGTAAATAGACAAACTGAAAACTAGATGTCTCAATGACAGCTTTCACTAAACCTTATTTTTTAAAAAAAATTTGTAGTGAACTATTTTAAAATGTTAGGAAAAAATGTTTTATTTTAACATTTCAACAGTGAGGGATATTGAAGCGTCTGCATTATGATTTTGCACTACATAAATGATTTTTTTGTCTATCCTTTTTTTTCACTAAAAGAAATGACAATTTTAAGTAATCTTCTGAGACGGGAAATGAGCACTGCCATCGCCCAGGGATTGTAATATGCCAGCTCTGGCACTGAGATGCTTAAGATAATAAATACTTCAGGAGGAATAGGAGTTCAGAGCATTTTCACATGAAAATTATTCTAATGAAAATGTGCTCAGAAATTTTGGAATGAACGCCCAGCCCAGCTCTCCCTCCTCCCCACGCCTCACATGTACAGGCAGAGTCAGGGGAGGTGAGCTCAAACTTAAATTCATTCCTGCCTTTCGATGAGGGCTTAAGCAGGTCACTTAACAGACTCTTTGTTCCCCTGTCACTTGAATATTGGATCCCCAAATAACTGTCTGCTACAAAAATTTATTAGGCATCTTGAAAAGTATAGAACTCTATTATTAAATGTAGACACCTGACTAGTGCTGCAAACAGTAGAGAGATTATTTTTTTTGTACCAAAAAATGATGATTTGCTAAGCTCATCCAAAATTATGTTCAAATACTTTGTCATGCCAAGAAGTAAATACTCAGAACAGTTGGACATGAGAATGAGCCTTCATCTAATTTCTGTTGTTCTTAATATGTATAAAAACTCACATGTAAACTTGGTATGCTCACATTTCTTGTATACATATATGGGGGGTATAGTCACATACGTATATTACCATATACAGGAATATATATCATATATAGTATATTATCATATATTTGTGTATATATATAAAATGTATAGGAATGTGTATATACAAATACATATATATGTGAGTATATTTAAAATTCTCTTCTATTTCTAATGAAGTTGAAACATTTTCCATGCATTTTTGACCATTTTATTATTATTTTTCCAATGTCTGCTCATTTCCATTCTCCACATACCTATCAGTAAAGGAATGGCACATCGTATTTGTTAGCGTGTTCTCTTTATGAGTGTCCCATTTTTAATTTTACTTTCTTCAACTATATCACCAGGTTGTTCAGCTTACCTTTGGGTTTTGATTATTCTTCTTTGTTTCAGTTTTAAATTTTAAGAGTTCTAAAGTTTTATGTATCTCAAAGTTTTTAATTGACCTAAATTAAGAATTGTTTCTTAAGCAATTTACTTTGAAGTGGTCATTCACAGTCCAATGAGTTGAAATATGATAGCAGATATAGATCAAGAGACTCTTCGGAGGTCCAGAACTCTCCCACTGAGGACTCAGGAGATAGAAACATTTAAAATAAATAAATAAACAAACAAAGTGCTTTGTTTCCAGAGCACAGTCACTGTTCATTTTGATATCTCAAAATAAACATCTTACCATTCCTATGCATTATTCAAACATGGAAATATAAGTGTCTGCATACATAATTAAATGGTCTGCACTGGATAAAATCTGGACTCATTTGATAAACTAGAGTAGAGCAGTCTTAAAGCTTTTCCTTCATTTTCTCTAATTAGAGAGAAATTTACATATAATCACAGCTGCTGCATGAGATGGGAGAAATCTATTTTAATCATTTAATATTTCATTTTAAAAGCCATGTATTAACAACTTTAAAATATCTATAGCCCTTTAAATTGCCATTACTGTACATGAATATTCAAAGTACTACTGAAATTTATTGTGGTATGCTATTCAAATTGTCTCTTGCATTATATGACATATATTCCATATTATTGTCTTCTTGTCTTTACATTTTCATGCTGAACTAAAATTCTTTGTTTTCTCAATATGTACTTGTGACTGTTATTACATATTGAGGTTGATATTAAGACATTTATGATTATTTAGTAAAAAAAGATTTTGAAAACCAAATAATGCACATTTTAAATAATTTCCCTTTTTAATTTAAAAGTTGAGCTTTGTTGGATCAGACTCAACAGTCATAGATATTACTTGTATAGTGTAGTTACTATAGAACACTTACCTGAAATGGGGAATTTAGACTTTCTAAATTTGTCAAAGGAATTACTTGTTTTCTGAACTTTTCTTTAATTGTGGGATTCCTCAATGGCATAAAGGTTCACACAACAGTGTCAGAATTCTCCTCCTGTATCACAGTGTTGGGCTTATTTTGTACATGGTTCTCTCCTGATGTGAGACTATAAAATTTTAAAGGGTAGGCAGTGTGCTTTCTGTTCCCAGTTCCTGAAGGGGCTGCTCATGGATGTGGTGAGTGCTCAACCAAGGTGTGATGAATGCATGAATCTCTCTATATATGGGTGTGGATTTTTTAATGGATATTGATTTACAGTATTGTGTTAGTTTCAGGTGTACAGCACAGTGATTCAGTATTTTTGCACAGTATATTCCATTGTAGGTTATTACAAGATAATGGCTGTAATTCCCTGTCCTGTACAGTAAATTCTTGTTGCTTATCTGTTTTATATATAGTAACTCATATCTGTTAATCCCATACCCCTAATTTGTCCCTTCCCCCTTCCCTCTTCCCTTTGGTAACTACAAGTTTGTTTTCAATGCCTCTGAGTCTGTTTCTGTTTTGTAAATAAGTTCATCTCTGTTGTTTTTTAGATTCCACATATGAGTGATATCACATAATATTTGTCTTTTTCTGTCTGACATCACTTAGTATGATAATCTCCAGGTCCACCTATGTTGCTGCAAATGGCAGAATTTCCTTCTTTTTATGGCTGCATAATATTCCTGTGTGTGTGTGTGTGTGTGTGTGTGTGTACCACATCTTTTTTTTTTTAACATCTTTATTGGAGTATAATTGCTTTACAATGTTGTGTTAGTTTCTGCTGTATAATGAAGTGAATCAGCTATATGTATACATATATCACCGTAGCCCCTCCCTATCCCACCCCTCTAGGTGGTCACAAAGCACTGAGCTGATCTCCCTGTGCTATGCAGCTGTTTCCCACTAGCTATCTGTTTTACATTTGGTAGTGTATATATGTCAATGCTACTCTTTCACTTCATCCCAGCTTACACTTTCCCCTCCCTGTGTCCTCAAGTCCATTCTCTACATCTGCATCTTTATTCCTGTCCTGCCGCTAGGTTCTTCAGAACCATTTTTTTTTTTACATTTCATATATATGTGTTAGCATATGGTATTTGTTTTTCTCTTTCTGACTTACTTCACTCTGTATGACAGACTCTAGGTCCATCCACCTCACTACAAATAACTCAATTTCGTTTCTTTTTATGGCTGAATAATATTCCATTGTATATACATCTTCTTTATCCATTCATCTGTCGATGGACACTTAGGTTGCTTCCATGTCCTGGCTATTGTAAATAGTGCTGCAATGAACATTGTGGTACATGACTCTTTGAATTATGGTTTTGTACCCAATCTTGTTAATCCAATTGTCCATTGATGGGCACTTGGGTTGCTTCCATGTCTTGGCTATTGTAAAAAGTGCTGCTATGAACACTGGGTTGCATGTATCTTTTCGAATTAGTGTTTCCATTTTTTTTCCCAGATATATACCTAGGAGAGGAACTGCTAGATCATGTGGTGGTTCTACTTTTAGTTTTTTAAGGAACCTCCATACTGTTTTCTGCACCAATTTACATTCCTACTAACAGTGTACAAGGGCTTCCTTTTTTGGATGTGGATAGTTTTGAAATGCCTAAGCATAAATGTTAATTGGATGTCTCACCTTTTGTCAAATGTGATGAAGTTATTAAAATCTGTGTAACAGAGTTTATTCTCGAGTACTCAAAGATGGAGAAGCAGCAGCCTTAGAAAGCAGTGTACACTTTGCACAGTTAACTCTTTTCCGTCATGCCAACTATTAGGATATTAGAAAGAAACATTGTGTTCCAGTGAAAGGACATTTCTCCATATAATGTTCCTAGTCAACTGAAGATCTATGTGGGGAACCCCAAAATTATAGTTAAAATGAGAGTTTCTAAGTGCAGTCTGCAAGTTGAGAATGAGAGCTAAAGTGCCATGCCAGATGGATTCCAGCTTTCTTTCTTTTATGAAAGGATTCAAAAATTCCTACTCTGAAGCTTATAACTCCAAGCTGACACGAGACACTCTTCTGCCATCCCAAAAGATCATTATTATTTTATTCCAAAATATCATAATTATTTCAGGCTTACTACAAATATTAGATCTTAAAGTACATAGATTGTTTAACACTGTTCTGTGTGTCGTTATAGGTCGATTTTGAAAAAGTTCTGTAGTAATCAGGGAAACTACAAATTTAAATATGTGCATGTGTAAGGAATACAATGAATATTCCTACTTATAAATGCTAAAAAAAAATTCTACAAATGACATCTATAACGATATCACTTTTCAGCAAGTAAGGGGAGAAAAGTGGTATATGAAATAAAGAGCGTATATTAAGTAACATTTTGGCAGGAAAATTTTGTCTGTTTTTCCAAAGCCTTTTAATTGTTTTACATCTTTGGAGCAAATTTTTGAAGTGATTTGTAATGTATATATTATACCATGTCTTTCTTTCCCCACAGATTTAATGTTTCCTCTTCATTTCCCCCTAGTTTCATAGTTCTTCATGAGCCACATGTACTCCTTCAAAGAAAGAAAAACAATTTTGCCCTCTTGGTGGAAATCTGCCTAAGGCTTTGGTATTCACAGCACAGCTTGTCTTACCTTTTACTGAGCTGGGAAAAAGTCAGGAATGTTTCATCATTTTACCATTAAAACACTCCTGGTTCAAAAGTCCTGGAATCAAGTAGAGCTATATATTTTCTTGCTCTTCAAACAAGCAAAGGAAGTAGGAAGATATTACATCAAAAATTTGTGTTTGTAAACAGAGTCAAACTGTTTTGTCATCCCTCATTGATGACAAATTGGCTAAACTAGTTTATAAATGACTTTGGGTATTATAAATGGCAAATTGTAAAAAGCATTGCAAAAAATCGACTTCTGTTTTCAGGTTAATTTTTCTTTATGATCTGTGACTTCGGTTCAGACTTAGAAGCAGCAGGTTTAGCATAAAGATACTCTTCATACAGAAGGGGACACATGAGTGTCTCGTTAGAATGCTACTGTTAAAGGATCCTCATAGCATTGGCAAAGTTAACGGCTGCCCTCAAAACAGCCTGCTGGGATAATGCTCACTGACAAAGGACTCCACGTTGACAAAACTGATAAAATCAACAATATCAAATATTCAAAAAGAGTACACAAATCCAGCAAGCAATATGAATTCATTTCATTGCTCAGGGATTGTGCATATTTTGGGAGATTAGGCTCTAAGGAAATTTACCTCGGTTTGCTTGTAAGACATATTTTGCTTTCTAACACATATTCCATTTAAGCCCATCGTGTAAGTTGAGGCACACCTTGTCCTTAGGGTTAAAGGAAATAGTTTCCCGAAATACCTTCTAACACTTGCATTTTATTGTGATCCTCAATTTTATAAACATGTGACTTAGCAATAGAAAAGGAAACTAACTTGGTTTCCTGAAGTCATGCTTCTCAGTATGAGTTGCTGACCCATCCAAAGCCTGACATGCATGTGTCAGTCAAGGTAACAGCAGTTCCATTCCTGAAGTATTTCATGGCATTGTCAAGGTCTGGGGCACTTTGTCTCTAGCACTGGCTAGTATCCCTTTAAAAGCTGTATATAAATCTAAGAAGGAAAGTAATTGTTTGACAACTGAATTTGTAAACTGAGGCAACTCAGTCTAATTCCAATAATCTGTAGTTTTTTCTAATTAATATTCATAAAATATCTATAAATTTAACTATCTTGAATATGAGTGCAAGTGATCATGTTTGCTAGTGGACAGGACCAATATTAGGACAGTGGAAAGTAACTAGTTTCCTTTCATACCACATTCCTCAAGTTAGCAGCTGTTAATGACAGTTGAGTTTTGGGAAAGACAGGCTACAGAGAAGAGCTTGGTATCTTATCTTCTCTTTACCACATAGAAAACTAGGGCATGTTTTGGGAAAAGATTGGGGGGCATGTCGGTAGATATAAGGAGGACACAAAAGTGTGATATGTGGTTGGAATAAGGTTATGATATCATCTACTGAAATCTACTTAACTTACTACACCTACTGTATGGCCATTTCTCCATGTTGGGGTGGTAGGAATTAGCATTTCAGATGCAGATATTTAAGCTACTTTTCCTGCTGTCAAGAAACTTGTGCTCAAGTTGGAATGAAGACAAGTAAACCTATCATCATGTTCAGAATTGTAAGGGAAAAAGTAAATGCAAACGCTGAGAACTATGTGCACATGTAGGGAGAAGGTTCAGGGAAGGTTATCTAGAGGTGAAGTCATCTAAGCCAAGTTTTATTATTAGTTAGGAATTAGCTAGATAAAGAAATGGAGGCAGGTGGCATTCCAGGCAGTGGAAGCAGCTTGGGAAAATTCAAAGAAGTGTAAGGGAATCATGGAATACTTGCTGAGCTTCAGATATCAGTTATTCATAGCTTAGTGTATGGTGTGGGAAGAAGCAAGAGCTGCAGATATAAGAGAACCCAAATAATGACAGGTTTTGTATGTCATGCTAAGGACTTCAGATTTTATCCTGAAGGTGATGGGGAACCTTTGATGATTGTTTTGAATTTTCAAACGAATACTTTAGAACAATGGATGGAGGCAAGAATAGAGGCAGGGAGATGTGCTAGGAGGGTCTTGCAGTCTAGGTACAGTGGGTGATCAGGACCTGGGCCGAAGACCAAGTGCCAGAGACCAGGGGAAGGGACATGGTTGATAAAGATTAAATTGATAGGAATTGAGGTCTGATGGCTTGTGGGGATCAAGAGAGAGAAGAGAAGGGTGATGATAGTTCAGTGACTGTTAATGAATCCAAGAGGAAAAACAGATTTTCAGAAAAACATTTTGAAAATCTGTTGAGTTTGGGGTTGCAATGAGACATCCAAGAGGAAATGTCCAATGGGTAGTTTTTTATAGATTGTAAACCTAATGAGCAAGGTCTGTGTTGGAGATAAAGTCTTTTGCACAAGAATTGTAGTGGTGGTTAAAGGTATGCAAGTATGTCATTTCATCTGATAGAAGTTTGTGGAATGGAGAACAAACAAATTGTAGGACAGAATGACATCTCTAAAGCAAGATGTTTTTTGCTCCTTCATTTTCCCACTTTTTTTGAACATTTAACCAAGTAAACATACACACAAAACTAAATAACTATATGAACTGTAGTTATTGAGAGCAATGCAAATTTATAATCATTGATAATAATAATATTTATTGAATAGTCACAGGCACTGTGCTAATAAGCATTTTTACATGTGTTATATAATACTTATTAAAGACTGGTAAATAAGAAATATTATGATCTAATTTTTCATATGATGACACTGGCTTAAAGAAATTTTAAAACTTGCTCAAGTTCATATGGTTAGTAGAAATTGAAGCTGAGATACAGAGCCTTAGGATGCCTTATTCAATATCATTACTCACCCAGTTGGATGTGACTGTGATATGTGAAGTAATAGCTAAAGTTCTGCACTGTTGATCCCAGTGTCAGCAACCAACCCAACCTTTCTAAAACCTAGACTACTTGCCCTGAAAAATATCTTCACGTTAAAGATAGTTTCACTCACTGAACTCTCTCAGCTCTCATTTTGGTTTAGTTAATACTCTCTCTGCTGTTATCTTAAGTAACTTATCTAAATTACCTTACAGAGGTAAAGTTAGTATGTGTGTGTGTGTGTGTGTGTGTGTGTGTGTGTGTGCGTATGTTTGCACACTAGTACATAAGAAGATAAGCTCCTTGACCTCATAGATTATACCTAAGCATAGAGGAAAATTACAAAAGAGATGGTAGACTATTTCAGAGTCCTTTAAAGAAAATGAAAGTATAATGGAATCAAGAATAAGGTGTTAACTGCGGAGTACTGTTTAAATATAAAATCCACATTCTTAAGTAATATTTCTGTTGCTCATCTGAACCAGAAATATAATTTTTAAAGGTATGCTGGGCAAAAAATTGTGTGTGTAGAGGGAGTGGAGTGAAGGTGCAATGAGAGGTATTCTCTCCCCACAAACGTTCTCTGCCTCAGAGGGATCCCTCCGCTGAAATTGAAGGGGACAGGAATCTTAGTTCATGGAATTCTCCTCAGCATAACACATTGACTAGGCCAGAGGATGTTTGTTCAAGGCCAGATTTTCAGAGAAGTCAAATCATAAAGAAGAGCTAAGCACCGTGAATCACTCGTAGATAGTTATTTTCTGATTTTACTTTTAGAGTGGACCATTCTTAAATTATGATACAATTTGTCTAATTTACATGAGAATTCTCCTTGACCTTGGAGGATTACTTGGAAAATAAGTTTGGGACATTAATCATGATCAGCATTTCATACCAGTCTGAAGGTTTCCAAAAGCCAAAGTTTCATTTACTTATGTTGACGTATATTACTAAATATATTTTATTTTATTTTTTTTAAATTAATTTATTTAATTTTGGCTGCATTGGGTCTTCGTTGCTGTGCGCAGGCTTTTCTCTAGTTGTGGTGAGCGGGGGCTACTCTTTGGTGCGGTGCGTGGGCTTCTCATTGCGGTGGCTTCTCTTGTTGCGGAGCACGGGTTCTAGGTGCGTGGGCTTCAGTAGTTGTGGCACATGGGCTCAGTAGTTGTGGCTCGTGGGCTCTAGAGCGGAGGCTCAAGTAGTTGTGGTGCACGGGCTTAGTTGCTCCGCGGCATGTGGGATTTTCCCGGATCAGGGCTCAAACCCATGTCCCCTGCATTGGCAGGCGGATTCTTAACCACTGCACCACCAGGGAAGTCCCACTAAATTTATTTTATGTTGTCCTCAAAACATTAGAAGTATTTGAAACTTATATAACTTTGTACTTTCTTCCTATCTTCAAAGCAACATAAAAACCTAACATTAGTGAAATGATTCTGTTTTATTTAAGCATTGTATATACTAGTAAATCATAAGGTTAAAAAGGAGAACTAAGGTAGAGTAATTTAATTAGGCTTTTCAATATTTTGAAAGATGAAGACTATAGTTCTTCCTCTATAGCATTTTAATCATAGTCACCTGAATTTTAATGTTGAAAGCATTATAGAGAAATCATTGAAGGTTGTGAAACTGAAAGAATTCCCTTGTCTTCTACTTAGTTTTTTTCCTCAATAATGGGACACATTTTCAATGAAATTATTTTTCCTGTATAGCATCAAATAATATTGTACCATTATTTTCAGTGTTATAGTGAAACAGAAATTATATATTCCTCCTGTTATATTCTTTTCCTAAAATAAAATACAGATCGTGCACTTCATAAAGGCAGACACTGTTCATTATTTTCCCACTTGAATTCCTAGTGTCTATCAAATTCCTGACCCATTTTCGGCCCTTGACAACTGTTTGTTGAATTAATGGATTATATAGACAGCAAGCTTCTATGTGGTAGAGCACATTTTTTTAAAATTAATTTACTTATTTGTATTTTTTATTTTTGGCTGCATTGGGTCTTCACTGCTGCATGTGGGCTTTCTCTAGTTGCGGCGAGCGGGGGCTACTCTTTGTTGTGGTGCGCGGGCTTCTCATTGCCGTGGCTTATCTTGTTGCGAAGCACGGACTCTAGGTGCACGGGCTTCAGTAGTTGTGGCACACGGGCTCTAGAGCGCAGGCTCAGCAGTTGTGGTGCACAGGCTTAGTTGCTCCGCGGCGTGTGGGATCTTCTCGGACCAGGGCTTGAACCCGTGTCCCCTGCATTGGCAGGTGGATTCTTAACCACTGTGCCACCAGGGAAGTCCCAGAGCACATTTCTTAAGATGAATGCAGTGCTTTGTGAGGAATGCTGTGGTCACTACACTTACCTAGTTTCTTCAGTCAAATAAAAATATAACTGCAGAGTATCCTAGCAATTTTGGTCTCATTTGTCAATGTGTACTATCATTTTTGCTATAGTATCCTGTTGACTCTTTTGCAACTCTTCAGCCAATATGTTCTAGTACCATTTTATGTCTAAGAGGTTGGGAGTTTTCTAGGTCTTTGGGATTCATGTTCTCAGCAATTTCACCTACATACAGCATGGTATAAACACATTCCATTTTGAAATTTCAAGAAAATTATGATGGTGGTTGGGGATATAACTGGAAACCTATCTTTAAATGACTTTGAAAAAGAACTCAAACCAGTACAGAGGCATAGAGAAGATAGTAAATTTTTTTATTTAAGAGTCAACTTTTGAAATAAACCAAACTTTTTTTTAGGACTAGAATACAGTTTCACATAGCTGTTGATTCTCATTTTAAAAGGTTATAAGCAATTTTTAAACGAGTCATATATCTTGGTTTTTACAAGGAACAATAATAGAATTTTGCCACAGTATTTTCAGTGGAATTAATTTGTTTTATTCAGAAGTCATTTTGTCCATCTGAAGCCATGCTGGGTTACATCTCAGTTTCTGACCCAAATAATGATTATCAAACTGCTGGATGAATAACTGTAGAAATGAAAGATTTTTAGAAGGGTAGATAAATTATTATCTACTTGTACTTGTGTGTTATAAGATAATGACTTACTGCTTTGCTAGTTTAACTCCGGCTAATTTTTCAAACATGCAAATGATACATAAAATTAAAATAAAAAAATTAAAATTCACCCCAAATTCTACAACTAAAAATAGCCATCATTAACAGTCTATGAATGTAAATTCACATATCTCTCTAAACATAATAGATTGAGATTAGAACTTAAATTTCTCTTACAACACTTCGCACGCTCCCTCCAATATACCACAATGCTGTAAAGCATAATGTTGAAAGAGAAGTATGTACACTGTATATATAGTGCTGTTTGGGGAGTGCAAAAATCATTATGACCTGGGATGTAGTGATTAAGATCTTGGATAATATTCTTTGTAACTATTGGGAAACAATTCTATATGAGTTTTTTGTGTTTCTGCACATATTTAGAGGAGAGGCACTAACAGCCTTTTGTTCTGGACTATGTTAAAGTGTGAACAGCCTGGAAAGATACAGTATTTCCTTCAGTAGCAAAGAGGTGGTTTTTTTGGTTGAACAGTATAATAAAGTTTTGGCAGGTTTGCTTGTGGCAATTATAAAAAATTGGAGCCTCCTAAACTTGGAGTGCCTCAGCTGTGTCTCAAGCCTTTCACAGTTCTTGACAGGGATGTGATTTTGTAGAAGAGCTGGAAATAACCTAAATGATCATTAATGGTGGACTGATACTAAAAATGTTGGTGCATATATTCAGTGAAATAATATGCAGCCATTAAAAAGTGTTGTAAATTATTATTTAGTAACATAGAAAGAAGATTAAAATCTAGTGCTTAAATAAAATATGAAATTTAAAGCTTATTTTATACTGTTTCTTTGGGGAAAATGACATAGTATATATGTATCAAATATTTTATATAAGCATTGAAAAAATCTGGCTGGAAACACACCATACTCTTCACATTGGTTACTTCTGGAGAACAGGATATGAGAATGGGGTATGAATGGCAGATATCTGCAGAGGAGGAAAAGTTTCACTTAATATAATTCTGCAGTGTCTAATTTTTAAATGTCATATAAGATGTTTTAATTTTTAAAAGCACTTCAGAACCTAACAATAATGAAGAGAGATCTCACTTGCAAATCAGATCCATGTGGTTATAGTTCTTGCTGCCTGTGTGACTTAAAGCAAGATATCTGACCTTAGTGAGTTTCAGTTTCCTCATCTATAAAATGGACATGTAGTAATGCCTTCCTCATCTGTTTGTGGTAAGAATTTAACAAGTTTGCTCAGGTGAAAGACAGCATGGCTCCTGGTACAAAGTGCATTTAGTAAATATATGCTGTTATTAATGTAGTTATTTTTAAATTAATTAAAATTAATTTTTCTGGCATTTCAAAATGTTGTGGATATGCCAAGATAATTTTTTTTAAAGGCAGAATGATAAATTGGTCTCCTATTATAAATTTTGATATAATTTCTAGATGGTCCTATGAGAGGTGAATGTTTTCCACTGGAACAAATCCTAGGATTCATAAAAAAGCAATTGAAGGAAAATGTCTGACAGCAGGTCCTGAGATGTGAACTCTGTTTCTAAGTTCTGTTTTTGTCTTGGTGTGTGCACATCCTGGTCACTATTCTTTCTCACTCAAGAGACAGAACTTTCTCTACTAAAATTTGATAAAAACCTTAGTCTTTCTGTGCATTTGTGTGTGTGTGTGTGTGTGTGTGTGTGTGTGTGTGTAAGAGGTGCCCTTTCCCTAAGAAGTTGTGAGGGCCATATGGCCTTCCAGTTTTTGGATGACATTGCGAAGTGCAATGCAATTTGCAAACAAAATGGCATACATCCTGGAGCAGTTAAACTAATCCTTTTTTAATGACTAAGAATGCTATGTCCAAATTCCATACCATTTCTCCAAAATTGATCAATAACAAATACACAGAGTTAAACAAGGTATAATAAAGGAAGAAGGTAAGAAGTGCATTTTTTATGTAGTCTACGAACATAGATTTAAACCAGGTCCTAATTAAAAATAATCAAATGTTCCCCCCTCCCTTGTAAAGGCAATGAATGGGAATGTTTAAATCAACTATGGCAAACTCTATTATAGGTATTTTTAAAAATGAGATCGCAAAGCCTGCAATGACATGGAAAATGTGCTCCTTCATTCTGTGTATGCAGGTCTTTTTCAGCTTAGGAATGTTTTCTTCTGTCTGTCTTCAACTTTTCACTTATTTAACAGAGCATGGTGGGCAGTGAGAAAGTAGGAAATGAACAGCACACATTTGGCTTAGAGTTTTACTGCAATCATTGCTAACATTTATTGAAGGCTCTCTACATGCCAGGTTGTTGAAAGTAAAACTTGTTATGTCAGCACATGGAACATTTGAAGCAGGTATTGTAAGTATCCACATTTTATAGATAGGAAAGTTGAGGCACAGGGAGGTCCAGCAACTTGCTCCAGGTGCCCCAGCTTAGAAGAGGCAGAGCCAGGATTTTATCCTAGGTGATAAGACTTGAGTGCACCCTACAATTAAGTGTTCACCTGAGAACTTCCTGTAGCTGCTGCTCGTGATCTTGTATCTTTCTCAGGAATTCTGCATGTGAGGCCTCTATTTTTCTATCCGCCACATTTTTTATCTCTTCTCTTACTTTTTTTTTTTTAGAGGAGAATGGAGGGTACCCTTTTCTCTTCACGTTCAGAGGGGATAGATTAATTTATCATTCATACTGTTGGTTTGGCTCTTCAGACTATCAGTTCTGCTTGTTGCTGTCTCTAGAGTAAATTTAAAACCTTCTATTTTTGTTCTTACTGAAGATTTGCCTTATCTCACCTCTCTCACATTTAATTTCATTTTATTGCCTTTAATCTTACAATTAGGCTCCATTATAATGTAGCAAGCATTACTTAGTTATACATGATATATCTGGGGGAATTGAGTATATACCTGCCAGAAAAACTAGGAATCTCTCTTTGAATGTCAGAAAGCAACATGGCCTTAAAAAAAGTGTGTGCATATAGGGGGCTGGGTATAGTAGAAGACCAACTGTGTGTGTGTGTGTGTGTGTATGTGTGTGTGTGTGTGTGTGTGTAGGGGGTGGGCATACTAGAAGATCAACAAAGCACATACAACACAAAATTTGCTTGAGAATTCTACCACCCATAACCACGTCCAAATACTGTACCCTCTCTTTTTATTAGACATTTCCTTGTCTTTCAGTTTTCCGGAAGCAAACACATAAGATCAATATAACTGAAGATATATTTTAAGTTATTCCTTAAATATCTGTCAGCATTTTTGAATGTAGTCAAATTAATGTATGATGGGCAAATTGGCTCTGTTGCATTCTATAATTATTGCTGTCAGGATACTTCCAGCTAGAGATGGAATTGTTTCTGCATTTATCATTCTGTGTTCCTGCTTATGTATTTGTCAGTGCAGCTGTGATTCATTTATTTTATAATACTGCAGCTAATTGTGTATGGGCTATTTGATCAAAAACAACATTTTAACAAGAACCAAAATAGCCAAGGCAAGGAAAAAATGTAATTATATAACAATGTTAGAACTTTTTTGGGAAGCAGCATTGAAAAAGATTACGCATTTGTATAGCTCTGAAAGCCAAATAATAATTACAGTGGCTTTGTTCTGTTGTCCATATTGTCCAAATCTGGATTGGTAAGCCAGAAAGAGAAAAGTGAATTATCCCTCATTATCTTGTTTGATTTGGCCCTTTAAATGGTCAATATTGCTAAATTGCCCTTTGGGTGGGAAGAAATTAGATTCCATCATATACCACTAAAGGTCTCTTTTCATGGCTGAATGTTTTTGAATTCATGAGGCACAGAATGCCATGATAAAGTAAAGATAATTATGAATGCAATTATTAGTCATTTATGCCATCAACATACAACATACAGATGGATCATTTGCTCAGAAATTTGCAAGGCACTTAGAAACACTGAAAAAAACTCCAGGAGCTAAAGTAAACTTGATTTGAAACAGTGAGAGTTAAGGTATATGCTCCTGACATTAATTTTTGTGCAAAATACATTTCAAATAAGGTAATTGCCCTTTTTTATGCCTTTGTGGAGGATCATCAAACGTGGGTATAAGAACACTTTGAATAGTAATCCTGTAGATTAAGCCCACTGTTATACGAATGAAAGATAGTATGAAGTCAGCATTGCTGGGTACTTGAATAAATTTTGCAGGAATGAAGAAATCTTCCTGTAACAACTTCTATTATCTTCTAACAAAAGTGGTTTGGTTTGATAAAATAAACACCCTTGAGGAGTAGTAGTTGTTGTGATCCCACCAAGCAGGTTTTCCCATTCACATGCTCTGTGGTAGCACACCCTAATATTTACTTTGGGGACATGTTTCTTCCTTGTTATTGTGATCCTGGGAGAACTCCCAATCACTGTTCCCTTCCTGCTGGTCAACAGATTGATCATGTATCCCCCCCGAGCTGGTCCAATCATGCTGTTGAATCACTGTGGACACAGTGATTAAAACCAGACAAAGTGTATGGCTCACACCATGATTGAGGGCAGTTCGACTCCTCCCCAGGACGTTTCTAAGTTAGAGTTGGTGAAATAGTGTTCTTGCTAGCTGAAATAATGATGAGCAAAAGTGGCCTAAAGTTGGTGGAGTCATAGTCCCTGTAACGTGGATAAAAACAAGTAATGGTGGGAGGGTGTGGGGAGGAGCATGGAGAGGAGAGCAAGGTAGTTCTTAACTGACTAAATCATTGAGTCCCTGAAGCTAACCACATCCTTAGACGTCCTAACTGCAAAAACTAATACATTCCTTTTATTATTTAAGCTCTTTTGAATTGTATTAATACTACAATTAACTGAAAAATGTCACCAATTAAAGCCATCTGTTCTGACTGGTAAAAAAAAAAAAAAGATTTGCTGGAAATAGAATATTTAACTGGAAATAAAGTATTTATTTTGGTAGCTGATAAGATTTCCTGTGTTGCTAAAGTAATTTGTAGGATTTAGTGTCCAATTTCCTTGGCAATATGGAAATCTCCTATAAATAAACAGCTAGTAGTAAGAGTAATGGTGAGTAATGATGGCAAGGCATTCTAAATTTTAAAGCTATATATGAATATATGGACAATAGTATTAGTATGTTGTTACAGTAGTACACAATTTTCAAAATACTTCAGAGAGTGAGCTGCATTATGTTGAAGATAAAGGTAAACTAAGTGATAAATTCACCAAAGAAAGGAAAGCAATATTGATATTCAACAAAAATATATCTGTACAAATGAAAGTCATTAACATTTATTCAGTGCCCCTGAGGTGTTTTCACATATGTAATATTTTATCCTCACATCCACCCTGTGAGGTAGACATTAATATCCTCATTTTGCAGCAAATAAGCTTCTGTAAGGACACATAATTTTTCCTAAGGTCATATAGTTTAGTAGTTCTTACACCATACCACACAACCTCTGATAACAAATGACCAGCAAATTGCTGTATTTGCTGGTGTTTAATTTGTAGAAATGATAGACATTGTGCAGCATATACAATTAATTGGAAAAATACAGGGAATTTTGTTTGAAAAATCAGTGTGCAACATATATAAAGATTAATCTGACTTTTGGGGAAGAAGAGAACCTGAATATTTTTTAAAGGAAAAATATTAATTTTTGAGTAAACAGAAATAAAAATTTCAGGTGCTCAAAAGTATCAGGTACCAAAACTTGGTAAATTTTTTAAAACTTAGAACAAATGGTTAATATAATTAATATACAAAGAGCTCATGTAAATCAGTGAGAAGGTAAATAATTTGATAGCAAAATGAGCAGAAGACATGAATAGGCAATTCAAGAGGAAGTACGTTAGGGACCTTCCCTGGTGGCACAGTGGTTAAGAATCCGCCTGCCAATGCAGGGGACACAGGTTTGATCCCTGGTCTGGGAAGATCCCACGAGCCACAGATACTGAGCCCATGCGCCTAGAGCCTGTGGTCTGCAACAAGAGAAGCCGCTGCAATAAGACGACAGAGCACCACAGTGAATACTAGCCCCTGCTCGCTGCAACTAGAGAAAGCCCGCACACTGCAACAAAGACCCAACACAGCCATAAATACATACATACATACATGCATACATACATACATACTGAGAGGGGTAATCAGCTGTGTCAAGTGAATGAGTAAAAGGGATGGACAGTGTTTCAAAGCAACACTGCAATAAACCACTCACATTAAAAAAAAAAAAGTACATTAAACATATGTAAAAAGTTACCTAGAGAGCGTCAAGATGGCGGAAGAGTAAGACATGGAGATCACCTTCCTCTCCACAAATACATCTACATGTGGAACAACTCCTACAGAACACCTACTGAACGCTGGCAGAAGACCTCAGACTTCCCAAAAGGCAAGAAAATCCCCACATTCCTGGGTAGGGTAAAAGAAAAAAGGAAAAACAGAGACAAAAGAATAGGGACGGGACCTGCACCAGTGAGAGGGATCTGTGAAGGAGGAAAGGTTTCCACACACTAGGAAGCCCCTTCGTGGGCGGAGACTGTGGGTGGTGGAGGGGGGAAGCTTCAGAGCCATGGAGGAGAGCGCAGCCACAGGGGTGCGGAGGGCAAAGCGGAGAGATTCCCGCAGAGAGGATTGATGCTGACCAGCGCTCACCAGCCTGAGAGGCTTGTCTGCTCACCCACTGGGGCAGGCAGGGCTGGGAGCTGAGGCTCGGGCTTCGGAGGTTGGATCCCCAGGAGAGGACTGGGGTTGGCTGCGTGAACACAGCCTGAATGGGGCTAGTGTGCCACAGCTAGCCGGGAGGGAGTCCAGGAAAAGGTCTGGAGCTGCTGAAGAGGCCAGAGACTTTTTCTTGCCTCTTTGTTTCCTGGTGCATGAGAGGGGATTAAGAGCGCTGCTTAAAGGAGCTCCAGAGACAAGCGCGAGCTGTGGCTATCAGCGCGGACCCCAGAGACGGTCCTGAGACACTAAGGCTGCTGCTACCGCCACCAAGAAGCCTGTGGGCAAGCACAGGTCACTATCCACACCTTCCCTACTGGGAGCCTGTGCAGCCTGCCACTGCCAGGGTCCTGTGACCCAGGGACAACTTCCCCCAGAGAACACATGGAGCGCCTCAGGCTTGTGCAACATCACGCTGCCCTCTGCTGCTGCAGGCTCGCCCTGCATCCGTACCCCTCTCTCCCCACTGGGCTGAGTGAGCCAGAGCCCCTGAATCAGCTGCTCCTTTAATCCCATCCTGTCTGAGTGAAGAACAGACGCCCTCAGGCGACCTACCCACAGAGGCGGGGCCAAATCCAAAGCTGAATCCCAGGAGCTATGCGAATAGAAAAGAGAAAGGGAAATCTCTCCCAGCAGCCACAGGAGCAGCGAATTAAATCTCTGCAGACAACTTAATATACCCTGCATCTGTGGGATACCTGAATAGAGAACGAATCATCCCAAATTGAGGAGGTGGATGTCAGGAGCAATGATATATATATTTTTTCCCTTTTTCTCTTTTTGTGAGTGTGTATGCATATGTTTCTGTGTGACTTTGTCTGTATAGCTTTGCTTTTACCATTTGTCCTAGGGTTCTGTTCGTTTTTTTTTTAATAATAGTTTTCAGTGCTTATTATCATTGGTGGGTTTTTTTTGGCTTTGTTGTTCTCTTCTTTCTTTTTTTTTAATTACTTAAAAAATTATTTTTAATAATTATTTTCTGTTTTTTCATAACTTTTTAATTTAATTTAACTTTATTTTATTTTATCTCCTTCCTTCCTTCCTTCCTTCTTTCCTTCCTTCCTTCCTTCCTTTTATTCTGAGCTGTGTGGATGACAGGCTCTTGGTGCTCCATCCAGACGTCAGGGCTGTGCCTCTGAGGTGGCAGAGCCAAGATCAGGACATTGGTCCACCACAGACACTCAGCTCCACATAATATCAAATGGCAAAAATCTCCCAGAGATCTCCATCTCAATGCCAAGACCCAGCTCCACTCAATGATGAGCAAGCTACAGTGCTGGACACCCTATGACAAACAACTAGCAGGCCAGGAACACACACCACCCATTAGCAGAGAGGCTGCCTAAAGTCATAATAAGGCCACAGACACCCCAAAACACACCACCAGATGTGGACCTGCCCACCAGAAAGACAAGATCTAGCCTCATCCACCAGAACACAGCCACCAGTCCCCTCCACCAGGAAGCCTACACAACCCACTGAACCAACCTTAGCCACTGGGGGCAGACACCAAAAACAACATGAACTACGAACCTGCCACCTACAGAAAGGAGACCCCAAACACAGTAAGTTAAGAAAAATGAGAAGGCAGAGAACACATAGCAGATGAAGGAGCAAGGTAAAAACCCACCAGACCTAACAAATGAAGAGGAAATAGGCAGTCTACCTGAAAAGAATTCAGAATAATGATAGTAAAGATGATCCAAAATCTTGGAAATAGAATGGAGAAAATACAAGAAACATTTAACAAGGACCTAGAAGAACTAAAGAGCAAACAAACAGTGATGAACAACCAAGAAATGAAATTAAAAATTCTTTAGAAGGGATCAATAGCAGAATAACTGAGGCAAAAGAATGGATAAGTGACCTGCAAGATAAAATAGTGGAAATAACTATGGCAGAGCAGAATAAAGAAAAAAGAATGAAAAGAATTGAGGGCAGTCTTAGAGACCTCTGGGACAATACTGAACACACCAACATTCGAATTATAGGAGTCCCAGAAGAAGAAGAGAAAAAGAAAGGGACTGAGAAAATATTTGAAGAGATTATAGTTGAAAACTTCCCTAATATGGGGAAGGAAATGGTCAATCAAATCCAGGAAGCACAGAGAGTCCCATACAGGATAAATCCAAGGAGAAACACGCCAACACACATATTAATCAAACTATCAAATTTAAATACAAAGAAAAAATATTAAAAGCAGCAAGGGAAAAACAAGAAATAACATACAAGGGGATCCCTGGAAGGTTAACAGCTGATCTTTCAGCAGAAACTCTGCAAGCCAGAAGGGAGTGGCAGAACATACATAAAGTGATGAAAGGGAAAAACCTACAACCAAGATTATGGAGGAAGGATCTCCCTCAGATACGATGGAGAAATTAAAACCTTTACAGACAAGCAAAAGCTGAGAGAGTTCAACCAGCTTTACAAGAAATGCTAAAGGAACTTCTTTAGGCGGGAAACACAAGAGAAGGAAAAGACCTACAATAACAAACCCAAAGCAATTAAGAAAATGGGAATAGGAACATGCATATTGATAATTACCTTAAATGTAAATGGATTAAATGCTCCAACCAAAAGACACAGACCGGCTGAATGGATAAAAAACAAAACCCGTATACATGCTGTCTACAAGAGACCCACTTCAGACCTAGGGACACATACAGACTGAAAGTGAGAGGATGGAAAAAGATATTCCATGCAAATGGAAATCAAACGAAAGCTGGAGTAGCAATTCTCATATCAGACAAAATAGACTTTAAAACAAAGACTTTAAAACAAGAGACAAAGAAGGACACTACATAATGATCAAGGGATCAATCCAAGAAGATATAACAATTGTAAATACCTATGCACCCAACATAGGAGCACCTCAGTACATAAGGCAAATACTAACAGCCATAACAGGCGAAATCGACAGTAACACAATCACAGTAGGGGACTTTAACACCCCACTTTCACCAATGGATAGATCATCCAAAATGAAAATAAATAAGGAAACACAATCTTTAAATGATACATTAAATAAGATGGACTTATTTGATATTTATAGGACATTCCATCCAAAAACAACAGAGTACACTTTCTTCTCAAGTGCTTCTGGAACATTCTACAGGATAGATCATATCTTGGGTCACAAATCCAGCCTTGGTAAATTTAAGAAAATTGAAATCATATGAAGTATCTTTTCTGACCACAACACTATGAGACTACATATCAATTACAGGACAAAATCTGTAAAAAATACAAACAGATAGAGGCTAAACAATACACTACTTAATAACCAAGAGATCGCTGAAGAAATCAAAGAGGAAATCAAAAAATACCTAAAAACAAATGACAATGAAGACATGATGACCCAAAACCTATGGGATGCAGCAAAAGCAGTTCTAAGAGGGAAGTTTGTAGCAACAAAATCCTACCTTAAGAAACATCTCAAAGAAACAACCTAACCTAACACCTGAAGCAATTAGAGAAGGAAGAACAAAAATACCCCAAAGGTAGCAGAAGGAAAGAAATCACAAAGATCAGATCAGAAATAAATAAAAAAGAAGTGAAGGAAATGATAGCAAAGATGAATAAAACTAAAAGCTGGTTCTTTGAGAAGGTAAACAAAATTGATAAACAAAATTGATAAACCATTAGCCAGACTCATCAAGAAAAAAAGGGAGGGGCTTCCCTGGTGGTGCAGTGGTTGAGAATCCACCTGCCAATGCAGGGGACACGGGTTTGTTCCCTGGTCTGGGAAGATCCCACATGCCGCGGAGCAACTAAGCCCTTGTGCCACAACTACCGAGCCTGTGCTCCAGAACTCGTGAGCCATAACTACTGAGCCTGCTTGCCACAACTACTGAAGCCCATGCGCCTAGAGCCTGTGGTCTACAACAAGAGAAACCACCTCAGTGAGAAGCCCGCGCACTGCAACGAAGACCCAACGTAGCCAAAAATAAATAAATAAATAAATTTATTTTAAAAAAAAGGGAGAAGACTCAAATCAATGGAATTAGAAATGAAAAAGGAGAAGTAACAACTGACACAGCAGAAATAAAAAGGATCATGACAGATTACTACAAGCAACTATATGCCAATAAAATGGACAACCTTGAAGAAATGGACAAATTCTTAGAAATGTACAACCTTCTGAGACTGACCCAGGAAGAAATAGAAAATATGAACAGGCCAATCACAAGCACTGAAATTGAAACTGTGATTAAAAATCTTCCAACAAACAAAAGCCCAGGACCAGATGGCTTCACAGGCGAAGCCTGGGACCATATATATGAACATACATATATATGAGCATATATACACTACCATATATATGAACATACATATATATGAACATATATACAGTACCACATGTAAAATAGATAGCTAGTGGGAAGCAGTTGCATAGCACAGGGAGATCAGCTCAGTGCTTTGTGACCCTCTAGAAGGGTGGGATAAGGAGGGTGGGAGGGAGGGAGACGCGAGAGGTAAGAGATATGGGGATATATGTATATGTATACTGATTCACTTTGTTATAAAGCAGAAACTAACACACCATTGTAAAGCAATTTTACTCCAATTAAAATGTTTAAACAAAAACAAAAAACAAGTTACCTAATTAATTACTAAAAATGGGTATTAAAATAATGAAATGCTGGTCTTTTACATACCAAAATGGAAAATATTTTTTAAAATAACATATTTCATCAAATTACTCATAAATGGTAACTCTGGAGAAATGGCTTTCCAACACTGTTAGTGGGAGTGTAAATTAGTACCACTCTTATAGAGGGCAGTTTTTACAGCAAGTATCAAAAGCCTTAAAAATATGCCACACCCTTTGATATAGTCCATTTTGAGGGGTAAGTTTTAGTAATAAATCAGTAATTAAAAATTACATAAAACATCTTAAAAGAATACTCTTCACAATGTTAATTATCATGAAAAAAAGTTGACTAAATTCAACAACTAACTATAAATAAATAATGGAATATTATTCAGTCATTATTCTATATTAAGTGTTAAAATTGCAAACAATGTGGATGTTCAACAAATGCACACTTGTTAAAGTGACAGTAACTCTTCTATGATAATAGGATAGTTAAGTATTCATACTTTAATGTCATGGGAGATATTTATTATTTATTTCCACGTATGAAGAGGTAAGATCCCAGATTCCAGCTAGTGGTCTTTATAAATCCTCTTCTTTGGGCCACACTGTGGTAGCTCTCAATAACCAACAACAAAAAAAGATAAACCTATTGCTGTTGGAGAGTCAGTTTGTAAAATCAGCCTAGGAGACAAAGTGACTATATGGCAATAAGACTTCATAATATTTGTACATTTTTATATAAATTAACAAATGTAGAGGAAAGCATATTAATCAAAAGGTGGGATTCACCAGTTTAGCTAAGCATATTTCTGAATCAGAAGTAACCAGATGGGATATTGTGAGTTATAGTTAAGAAATACATTATTTGGTCTTCATCCTGTTCTTAGCACAGAGCTCGTAAAACCTGTGGGGTTTCCTACATGATAAGAGTGGTAAAGGTGGCGTTTGCTGTTCATAACAACTAGCTTTATTAGACCACACCTCAGTTTATGTTAATGAGGAGACTTTCAGAAAGCCCAGAGGATGGGCATTGGTTGCCACGGGACGAACCACTGGACTAGACGGTTGGAATTCACCACCACTCCACCCTGCCTCACCTCTGGGGAGGGGAAAGGGGCTGGAAATTTGAGTTCAGTTGCCAATGGTGAATGATTTAATCGATTGTGCCTATGTAATGGAACTTCCATAAAAACTCAGAAGGACAGATTTGGAGAGCTTCCTAGATGGTGAGCATGGCCACATGCTGGGAGGGTGGCACACCCCAGTACCATGGGAACAGAAGCTCCTGCACTTGGGGCCCTTCTTGACCTCACCCTATGTACCTCTTCATCTGGTTGTTTGTCTGTATCCTCTACAATATCCTTTATAATAAACTGACAACATAAGTAAATGTTTCTCTGAGTTCTGTGAGCCACTCTAGCAAACTAATTGAACCTGAGGAGAGGGTTGTGGGAACCTTCAATATGTAGTCGTAGATCAGAAGCACAGGTAACAACCTAGACTTTAGAGTGGCATCTGAAGTGAGTGCAGTCTTAGGAGACTGAGCCCTTACCTGTGAGATCTGATGCAATCGCTGGGTAGATAGTGTCAGAAATGAGTTAATTGCTTGGTGGTGTTGGCAAACACACAACAAACAAGGCAAGCTTCTACATCCCAGGTAGCTGGAGCACAGGGACCACAGCTGTAATTCTAATAATAGAATTTCTGGTCTGAATGACATTCCTAGTTGTCATCATTAATAAACATTCTGGTGTCATCCTCAGATTTGATTTTTGTTTAATCTCTGGGGCTTAAAAGTAGACAATGTTCTGGGCTGAATTATGTCCCCCCAAAATTCCTGTGTCAAAGTCCTAGCCCCCAGTACCTCAGAAGGTGACTGTATTTAGAGACAGGGCCTTTAAAGAGGTAATTTAGTTAAATGAGGCCATTAGAGTGAGCCCTGATCTAATCTGGTGGCCTTATAAGAGGAGGGAATTTGGCCACACACAGAGACACCACGATGTGCTTACTCAGAGGAAAGACCTTGTGAGGACACAGGGAGAAGATGGCCAACTGTAAGGCAAGGAGGGAGGCCCAGGAGGAACTAAACCTGCTGTCACCTTGACCATGGACGTCTAGCTTCTAGAATTACGAAAATTTTCTGGCACTTGAGCCACCCAGTTTGTGGTTAGTATGTATGTATGTATTTATTTATTGGCAGCCCTGGCAAACTAATACAGAGTCAGCTAGCCACTACCTTAATTGCCGCCTCACACACTTCCATCAGCTTTCACAAGCTTGGCCACGTCCTGAGAATATATGCATGAGAATATACCTAAGTTTAGGGAAAACTTGCATTTTCTTCTATTTTCTTCATTATGGACAAAATTTTCTATAATTCAAATGTATTTCTGTTATATTCTTCAAAAAGCTATCTTTAAAACAAAAGCTAACCAATAAGTTTGGAAAGTTTAAGTTCAGCTGTTTCCTTATGTTACACATAAGCACCTTTGTTTAACAAATCATAAAGTACAATTCAACAATATATATATAAAATATGTCAGAATAAAAAATAGGAAATTAAGTGAAGCATTACATGTTTTATGTGACTGACAGTATTCCATATATTTGGAAATATCTGTATGTTTGACTTTAAAACATAATTTAGAACAGCTGTGATTTGGACATAAGCTCTGTTGCTTCATCACATACATTTTTGATGGTTCATTCTAATAATAATAACTTGTAACCTTTCAAAAACATAGCCACCATTAGCTTTTAATAAAATTTCTTCTCTGTGTACATATATTGGGGGATCAAATGTTGAAAGACTACTGAGGGGTTCAGAAGATGTTTGAAAGTGGGAATGATTCCAGCGGAAATACAGCTGCAGAGGAATGTAGAGCATTAGAAGAACCAGCAATGACAGAGGTGATACAGAAATGCAGTATGGAAGAGAAGGATCAAATTCAGGATACAAAAGAAATAAACTTGGTTTGGAGGAAACAAACCAAGATTTATGTGGCTTTTGAGGAAACAAACCAAGATTATGTGGCTTTTGATCAAATGTCAAAGATATAGACAATGAGTAAGTGAATGCACAAGCAACTGAAATAGTTTATTCCCAGCTGATATTCCCAGTGACATTTCCTCACTTATTGGGGGGGAAAAAAAAAACAGTGGAAAATGAAAGTGACTTTATAAATCACTTTGTCCTTCACCCGTCAGCATCTAACCTTGCTATGCTCGTGTGGTAAAAAATAATGCTTTAAGGCACAAAGCTCTTGAAACTGTGGAATGACTGGAAAAAGGATTTTTTTAGAAAACCTTTCATCCTAAATGGCTTTGAAATATTGTACTACCCAGCTACATACTGAAATGGTTACTTCACATAGAAATGTACTTGGATTATACAAGTATGCCTTTAGGTGTAAATGCACTGGATTACCTTAGGAAAGGTAATAAAATAATAATAATAATAATAATGGATGCTGCCACTTATTGGGAAGTTTTATGTACTCTATTTGAGAGAAAATTTTAATAATAGCTCAGTGATACATGTTTACAGATGAGGAGATCGAGGGTCAAATACTTAAAATCCTTTGCTCATAGTCTCAGACCTGGCAAGTGGTAAAGATGGGATTTGAAATCAAGTTTGAGTTGGAGCATCAGCACTTAACTTCTCCCTCCAGCCTCTGTGACCTCAATACTACCACCCTCTCTTGATCATTAAATGCCTGCTATCCTGGCCCTTTTCTGTTCCTTGACAATACTGATCTTATTTCCACCTCAAGATCTTTGCGTTTACTGTTCTTTCTGCCCAGAAGGTTTCTACCCAGAAAATTCTTCTTATGAGTTGCTCCTTTGGCTTCTTGATATCAATTCAGATATCACCTCCTCAGGAAGCCTCCCTATCCAGCCCATTAAAGTAGTCCAGTTACTAATTGCATTAAGCAGTTTCATTTTCTTCATGACATTTATCACTAACTGATATTTTCTTATTTTTATTTGTGAATATGGTTGTCTCTTCCCATCCCCTCACCAAGGATATGAGCCTTATTCCCTGGAAAAGGGCTTAACACATAATTAGATACTCAACAGGTGTTTGAATAGTGAGTCTCATTTAACATATATGACAGATACTTTTAAAAGGCATGATTATCCTTAATTTTATTAACATTTAAAATCTAACCAAAATTCACAAAGGTAAAATATCTTTCCAATGACCACTGAGTTAATATGTAGCAAAACTGGAATTCAAAACCAGGTCAGTATTATTCCAAAACCCATGCTCTTATTCAGAAAGCCATACTGCCTTGAGAGAAGTGACAGTTCTAGGAGCCACTAGTCTGTGTAGCTAAGGTGCCTGCTTCAGAAATGCCCTTAGTACGGAAGAAATGCCCTTGAAAAAAACAGTGGATCTCTGATTACTTGGAAGTTGTATTGGCTCAGAAGCACAATAAAAAGGATGTAGTAGAAAATCATTAGTTATCAGATTAAAAGTTTTCACATCACAAAGGCAAACATCACTGAAATTCAAGGGGAAACTTATGATGCTTTATTTTATAAATGTTGAAAGAAGAACTGTACACTAAATTGCAGAAGTTATCTTCTGGACTAAACTATTAATTGATACTTTTCCACCTGGATATTTATATGGCCATTTCCATTTTGAAACTATGAAGGGGGTAGTTACAAGAATTTTACTTAAGCTAAAATGAAATTAAAAGATAATGCTAGCAAAAATAAAAAGAAATCAATTGGTTTATCTACCTATGTTGACAGCTATATCTATCTATATATAAAACAGGTGTGAATTTTCAGGAAAGAGAACCAGCAGGAAAAAAAAAAAAACTTCCAATAACCAGTTCTATAGGAAAGCAATCCTTGTCTGAGTCAGAAAACTAGTCATTTAAATTCCCCAAACTGAAAAAGAATATAAGATTATTTGCAGATTGGTGTATTACTTCCAGAAGGAAAGATGTATGATGTTAAAAATGACTGTTGTATGATGTAAAAAATGACTGTCTTATAATCTTATAAGAATATAAGATTATTTGCAGATTGGTGTATTACTTCCAGAAGGAAAGATGTATGATGTTAAAAATGACTGTTGGGTTCATTTTCTGAAAGCCTGGCAGTCCCTCCAGATGGGAGTGTAGTCATTCATACGTACCTGCATTAGTTGTGCTTTCCATCTGTCTCCACTTCAGTCCCCAATTGGATTATTCTATCCTGGTATAGTACAGCTCAAATTTATGTTGTAACATTTTGTACCTATGTCCAGAAGCTCACATGGTAACATGGTAAATGTGCAAAACTTTTTAAGTGTCTATGTTCATTTGGTTCTCCTACAGGACCAATTCAGATCTGATAGAGAAGTTTAAGAGAGATTTCTCTAAAATCACTGTATGTGGTATTTAGGATACTCTAGTCTTTTGTTTTCTTCTTCAATAGTTATAATACTGAGGATTATTTTTTCTTAGGGTTAAGTAAATGTAGTTATACTAACACATAAGGGAAAATAATCTACAAAACAAACCACAGTAAAGGGAATTGATTTCTGGATATTTTCATTAAATTCTTTCAGGGTGATTCTACTCTTTACATTTCCTGATAACCTTATGAAAGCTATAATTAATAAAACCATATAGTATGTTTAATAATAGCAAAGGTATATCTAATATGTTGACCTGCTGTGTCCAGGGCACTATTTTAAGTACTTCACATGAATCTCCATAAAATATAAATATATTTATTTTTCTTGTTTTAGGATGAGGAAACTGAGGCAGAGAGATGTTAGGAAACTTGTACAAAGTCATACATCAGTGAGACCTGAGATTCTAACCCAGCAGTCTGGCTCCAGAGGCTGAGCTCCGAGGCACTAATCTGTGCTGATACATTATCAAACATTTATTTTTCATTACTGTCACCTAAAGAAGAATTCTTATTGCCTGAAGTGCTGGGGAAATTAAGAATTACTTTTGCATCAAACTGTCCCACATAAATAAATTTTCCCATTACTTTAACGTTTTCCTTTAAGTAGCCAACACTTTTGATGAATATTTATTCTAAAAAGAATTGCATACTTCCTGACTTCTTTGCCAGAGTTCATCAGACTTTTTCAAATGCAGATTCTGAAACAACACTAGAAATATCTTTGATTTTTAAATTTTGTTTTCTAGATAATGGGTTCAGAACTATGGGAGTATTTGAAGCTGTTTATGTACAAGTATTAAACACTGCTTTTTTATTTTAGGTTTTTATCTCCTCTTTGGATAGTTTTCTGCATTCTTCACTGTAGACATGATTTCATATGTTACTTATTCCTGTATTTTATTTTAATTCTAGAACATTTCCTATCTTCCTGATTTACTACTTCAAATCATCTGTGGATTATTAGGTAGTCCAATAACCACGCTTGCAGGAATTGACTATCTAGTAAGAGTAAAGAAACTCCTAGTGAGAACATGATTTGTTTTTTTTGTAGGTTAATTGTTCAAAATGTAATGCTCGTCTTTCTGACATTAGGCCTCAAGAATAGTTGTAATTCACTCTTAATTAGCTTTGTAAGTGAAAGCAGGAGACATAGTCTTCTTGAAACTTTCTTAACTGTAGAATCTTCTTCATATTCTTTCCCCTCTTTTCCTGGTTTGGCCCTTCTGCCATAGCTGCCTCCCTGTGGACTTTCCTACAAGTTCACAGTCCTCACCATCACCAATATTCTCCTTTACCACTTTCTCCTGCTCTCATGGCCAAAACTGTGACTCCTCTCTCCAGACCTTCATCTCTGCTATCCAGTCTTTAATTTCCAGCTGATAAATTTCTGGATGAGATTGCAAACAAATCAGTTTTTAAATTCAGTGCATCATTTCCTCCCTAAGGCAGCTGTGAAGATGTGAAGCATCACATCTGAATTCAGAAGACTTGGGTTCGGGTTCCAGTTGGGCCGTTTATGAGCTATGTGAACTTCCCAGGACATATCTCTGTATTACTCGGTTCTCTCTCCTGCAAGTAGGCAAAATGTTACTCAATCCCAAGGGTGTGGGAGGGGAAAGGACATTCCCTGTTGGACGCCAGCTGTGGTCATCCAGCCACATACCACAGCTGAGCTCTTACCCACCTGCCCTCCGTTTTGATGCAAGCAGGTGCTTCCTTCTCAGCCTCATTTCCGGCTGTCTCTGACTCAGCTGCATCTCCATCCATCACTCTGGGCTCCAGAAAACGTGGTGAGACTGCCTCAGGGACGTCACCCTAAACACATCTGCAACCATTTCACTCAACTGTCCCTGTAACCTCCAAGACTGGGGAGACTTTGGGACACTTACAGGTTTTCTGAGTCCATTACAGGAAAGGGAAGGCACCCAGAACCTTCTGCTGTTGTAAACCCCAAACTGTAAGATGTTCTTATGAGCTTGGAAGCTAGAGGGGAGTGGAATACTGGGGCCTTGAAGGACTCTCCAGCTTTTAAACCTCTCACTTTCTCTCTGATTCGCTAAACAGTCTAGTGTCAGAAAGGAACACTGTCTCAGGATTGGTCAGAATCCTTTCAAATATTTTCTTGAAACTAGAAGATCAAGTCTTTTCATCTTTTTTGCTCCTAGTTCTGGTGTAACAATCCTCAGCTGAGATGATGGCCATTCTTTGCTCCAACTTGAATGAGAAAGGCCCACAGAGTCAAAAAAGGACACGGCAGGCACAAAAAGTGTGAACAGTTAGTACATCAAAATGGTATCCTGCTACAAATAGAAACAGGAGGGATATGGACAACAGTGACAAGAGTATTCTCAGCTTAGAAAAGAGGTATTTACCTCACACTATAAAGTTAATAATTCTAATAAAGAAATGGGCCACATTTCCTAGGGCTCTAATTTTAGCCCTTTGTGAATAAACTTCACTTTCTTTTTTCTCTTCCAGCCTGTCTTCCTTTCAAGAAGTTTTTTCCCCTCCTTCTCTTTTTTAACCAGGCCTTTGCTTCACCCAGACTGACCCTTCCCTGGCCTGAGTGAGGTATGATGCTAGCTTTGGTCAGTGTCCTGAGAGACAATTGGCTCAGGAAACATCTTCTATGGGAGATAAGCCTGAGGTATATAATATTACATATTATATACCTTTCTTTCTATCTCCATGCACATTAGCTTAATGAAGTTTCTGAAAAACAATTTGCAAGGAACCTGTTAAATTTGACCAGTTGTTTTACAAACATCCAGTGACTGTATGCATTATAAGCAACATGTGGGAAATAACTTTTTTTTTAAACATCTTTATTGGAGTATAATTGCTTTACAATGGTGTGTTAGTTTCTGCTGTATAACAAAGTGAATCAGCTATATGGATACATATATCCCCATACCCCCTCCCTCTTGTGCCTCCCTTCCACCTTCCCTATCCCACCCCTCTAGGTAGACACAAAGCCTCGAGCTGATCTCCCTGTGCTATGCGGGAAATTCTCTTTTGGAGAAAGTTGCTGGAGTGGAGAGAGAGGTTAGACATTCTTCTAATGTCTGAGAATGATACATAGTTGAAAGCAGTTTTAGGGGCGTCTGTCAATTCCCAGTGCTTCCAGTCCCACCCTGTGGCCAGAAGTTCGTAAAACACAAGATCTTATAGAGGTGCCTTATCTATATCAGTGAGACTTAGAAACCAATACTTTCAAAAGCCATGTATGCATTTTTTCTTATCTCTTTGGGAAAATATATGGATATTTTGAATAACATATAGAGGGAGGCAAGTTTGTGCAAAAAACCTCCAAACTTAAATAATGAATAAACTTCAAAACCTATTTGGGTTTTATTCAATTCTTTTGTCTCGGGAGGTTTACGGTTTAGCTAATGTTTCTCTCTCTTCTAGGTCATATCACATCAATCTGCCCTTTGACAAGAGACTTGACACTCTATCTTTCCACAGTTAACACATGATATTTTTCTTGAAGAACTACAGAGACTCCCATATTGGGAACAAAACAAAACAAAACAAAACACAGTTAGGCTGTTCTTTTCTTCATTGAAAGGTTGACCTCTTCCTTACTAGAGTTTAAAGTATCTGCAGATCTGGAACATTAGAAGACAAACTGAAATCAAAATTAAAAAAAAAAAAAAGATTATCCTTTGTGCTGGGAAATTCAGTGGGGTGCGTTTGTGTGTGCTTCTGTGTGTGCCTCTGTGTGTGTATATGTGTTTAAACTACAACTTACCTTATGTCCAACCTTGCACCCTTGTTAAATTCAGACCGAAGTTTGGGTAATCTCTATTCCATCATGATTCCCCATACTCAGATTAAAATATAAGTATATAGGAGAGCAAAGGTTAGTGATCTCTAAAGTAAAAAACAAACAAAAAACACTCTAAGATTTAAAACCACTTTAAATGTTGAAGTTGAAATTGGATGTGAAGTTTCTCTTAAATGTGTTTCCAAGGTTTTAGAAATAGTGGACTCCAACCTATGGTGTATCAGATGCTCTAAATCTGGCAAGATGATTTGAAAATAGACATAGAAAAAAAACAGGGAAGATTAAACCAGAAAAATAATGAGACTCAGCAGCAAACAGTATTGTGTTTGACATGACATGAGTGGTACCTTTATAAAGGGATTGCTGGTTGTTAGCGGGTAAAGGGTGTGGCATTACCTTGGTGGGGAATAAACACCACATGGCAGGTGTTGGATTTAGGCCTTGCACTGCACTATTTAAACACAAAGGGAGAGTGTGAGGCAAAAAACAAGAAGCCAAGGGTTTTGCTCTCCTGGCAGACATCTGGCCAGAGATCCTGGGGTGCTGGGAAGCCTACTGAACTGGAGGTCTATGGGTTTTTTCTTTCCCAGCCATTATTGAGATAAAGTTGACATACAATATTTTATAAATTTAATGTATACAACATGATGATTTGATACACATATATCTTTACAAAAAAACTAACCACCGTAAGGTTAGTTAACATAGCTATCACCACGTATTTGCAATTGTTTTGTGTGTGTGACGAGAATATTTATGGTTTATTCTCTTAACCACTTTCAAGAATATAATACAGTATTAACTAAAGTCACCATGTGTACATTACACCCTCAGAACTTGTTCATCTTATAAATGGAAGTTTCTATCCTTTGACCAACATCTCAGTTTCCTCAAATGATCCTGTTTGTCTTAGTAAAAATTGAAGTCCTGAATTAAAATTTATTAAAATTTTTCTTTTGATCTTTTTAATTGTTAAATTATCATTTACTTGTATTTTTAATATATACACATGTATATATATTACAGTTTCTCACTGTATCCTTTAAACTTTTATTTTTTCCAAACATCGTTTTGTTTTATATTATTATTTTTAATATGTTACCTTTCATTACTATCTTTTTAATTTAAAATTCCACTTAATGATCCTTGATCTCTGTGTTAAAAACTTCACATACTTATCACATAACTTAATCCTTGAAACATTACAGTAAAACTAGTATTATCACTATTTTAAGATAAAGAAATGAAGGCACAGAGAACTTAAGTAATTTGCCGAAGTTCACATGATTAGTAATTGCTCTTCATTTATGGATCTGACTGAATTCAGAACCTGTGCTTTTTATGTCTATGTGTGATAGTGTATATACCTCCTCTTAGCTGGTTTTTTATTTGTTTATTACCTGCTTATTCCTTTATTTTTAGCTTATATTTGTTAGTTTTCACCAATTTTTAAAACTTGCCTTTTAGCTTAAATATATCAAATGTTTTTTTTTTCTTTTCTATCATATTATCATATCCATTTCTGTATTTTGAAAGCTTTTTTTTCTGTTTGTCATAATATGGTAAACATTAAGCAGAAGAATGTAGAGCAAGGGGAACTTGCAAAAGACCACACCCTTTTGAAGAGTTTTCCTAGATGCCCCACTAACAACTTCTAGTTCAATTTCATTGGCCAGAACTTAGTTACATGACCATGCCCAACCATTAGTGAGTGTGAAGCATGCAGAATTTCCCGGGACACATCACCTAGGGTTTGGTTACTACGGGTTAAGGGGAAAGTGGCCATTGGGTAGGCCAGCAGCTTATGCTGCCTGTTGAAAACAGAGAGAGAGGGTCTTCTAACATGGTTATTCAGGTATAATTTTAGTAAACAACCAAGGGACTCTTAAACATCCTAAACCACATGTGGGAAGTAGGTATGAGAGTATGAATCAAGCAAAAGCTTTTCATTGATCATTCATCAAACATTCACTGGAATATGAACTCCATAGGGGTGGTACTTTTATCTATCCCTGCTTTACCTCAACACTTAGGTCAATGTTTGGCACATAGTAGGTACTTGAAAATATCTGTTCAATGAGTGAAATCTTTTTTGTACATCCATTACACTGTTACATAGTTCTCAGTATTGTGTTGAGCCTTGAGAAGACAGCCGTGAGCTATACTGTAGTTCATAAGAGAATGTGTCCATATGAAACTTAGAAACTGCTGGGCAAGATTGTGACTTCAAAATGTAACTATGTTAATGAGTGGTGATTAAGATAAAAAAATAAGGTGTTATGGAAATTTCTGAATACTGAGTTACTATTAAATCAGTTTATCTGCCATTCGGAAAGTGTTGCTAGAATGAGGGAGTTATTTCTGTTTTAAATCATAAAATGCATGAGCCTTTAGGTCTCCAGTCCTGTGTGGGATTCCAGAGCCTGATATAAAATAGGGAGTGCAGAGCCCAGTGGTTGGCACAGAACAGCTGTCAGACTGGTTTATAGACTCTGACTTGCTCCACTCAGAGGACCCACTTCCAGGCGCCACAGTGGCCTGTGGGGATTACCAACTGCTGGTCCAAGTAGCTGACCATAGTTTCCTTTGCCTGCCTGACTGTCCTCACTATGTTTCTCCTCTGCTGAGAACTTGGGTATCTGAGGTTCCTCTCTACCAGTGCCTATTTCCCTTCCCCAGGTTAAAGAATAGACTCAATATTCTTTATTAACCAACGCCACAAATGTCCTGGTATTTGTGTGTTTGATGTTCAAGTAATATATGGCACAAATTATTAAATAACACATTTAAATAAATGTGTTTAATTGATTACAATTGATTTCCAGATATTTTCAAATAGGGAAAGTGTGTACAATAATTATGCATTTGTTCACACTACAGATAATACTTGGTACATATATGGATTAATGGTTCCCTTCCAAAATGCTATATGTGACCTCAGGGATCTGCAGTCTACCACTGCTCTGAACATGAAAAATATCTGTCAGCTCTCTATGTGGTCTATGGGTCAAATAGTAATTGTTTTTGAAGGTCTAGATGCAAGGATCAGTGACTAAACTGCTACATTTACTCATTCATTTTCTAGTTTGGGAGGAGCCCATGGGTCACATATGCTTATGTGACCCATTCGGCAGCATTTATCTTTGGCGGTGACATAACATTTCTGAACTTAAAATTACGTGTGTGGTTATTTCTAAAAACTGTTACTGAACCTGTACATTCAGGGGAGTGCTAGAGGACTTTCAAAGAACTCATCTGCAGCAGCTCCTCAAAACCTATCTGAGATCCCTCTTTGATCATTACCTCTCAGAGCCAGAATAGTTTTTAAAACCTCCAGTCTAGGAGGATTTATTTGGACACAGGTTTCTGCATGTAAAGTCGTTTTTGCCTCCTGTGCTGCAAGCCTCATAAATAAGACCTACTCATTTCAACTTTTCAATAGGACTTCAATCCAGTTACTCCTTGCCACCTCCACCACTTCCATCCTGCCCAACACATCATCTCTTCTCCTCTGGACTATCTTGAAAGAGTGCTAAATAGTTTCCCAGTCCTCCTTGTTGATCCCCTTGTTGCAGTGCATTATTATAAGATCAGCCAGAATGAACTTTTAAAATTGTATATCAGGTTACAGATCCCACAAATGTTGTCATCACAGTTAGAATAAAATACAAACTAATTTACCACTCTTACAATGCTGTGTACAATCTGTCTCTATCCATATCTTGTGTTCTTTTCTTCTCTCCTTTGCTCACACTGGCCCACTGGCTAGTTACGTAACACACAGAGCTTCTTCTCAATTCAAAGTTTTTGCTTTTGTCATGTCTCTGCCTGGGTTACTCTTCCTACCAGACCGTATCCTGTCCTATCCACCCACCTCAACCAGGTTTCTGCAGAGATGTCACCTCCTCCAACACCTAGAGTCTAGGCGTAGAGTGATCAGCTTGTCTGAAATAACCACTTTCTCCACACCTTTGTGCTTTGTCTTTTGTTCATTGTGGCTCTCGTGACCACTTAAAATTATATTATTTATTTGCTGATGCTTCCACAGTCAACTACCCTGCTTGAATGTAATGTTCATCACAGCTGGGATTTGCCTGGCACATAGTTCTCAATGAACATTTATTTAAAAGTGATATACTGTGAGCCAAAGCACTATCAATGAGATGCAGGGAATCGCTAGTCTACTACTTTTCCATCATACCAAGTCTTTGAAATTCTCACAACTTCTGCTTATTACATATGTGTAATTCCTCGCTACTGTAGGCCAAATTCTGCAGGAGCCACGCCTTTAATGTTAAAGTAGCAAATCATTATTGCCCTCCGTTCTGACATTTATTTGTGCTGTATTTTTCTCAGTGTGTTTGGGACTTTCCAAAGTGCTCTGCTATTTTGTTTTCAGGTTATAGAGAAAAACACCATGTTTTTTCCCAGTTACGTTTGTCTTTAAATTATGTTGCCTTGACCAGTTTAAGTTCTTGCTGTTATTATTTATCATTCATGATTTTTGGCATAATCCTCATAAAAAATGTCTTCAAGTTTAAATATGCTTTCAGAGTGAGGTTTTTAGAGTCTACATATTACACATAAGTTATCATTGTCACACTCTCCATTGTTCTGTGTCCATTGGGTTATTAGATAACTGTTTCATAATAAACATACATCTTCCTTAATTTTTTATGCTTTCCAAAAAGTTTTTGCTCATTGCATTACTTCATAACTATGTCACATTTAATGTGGCAATTCTCTCAATTTTATAATATCATAAGAGAGTGATACTAATTATTCAGGATAAATTATGATTATTTTTATACGAATACAAGACTTCAGTTATTTCAGTTGCTGGATAAGAAAAGAGAATGACTAATTTTGAAAGCTTTACTGTTGCCAATGGAAGCATGTTGTAGCATGTCTGTAAAACAATCAACTTTCAAAAAAATGACTCCACAATTATACTGTCCCACCTTTATATAATTTGTGTATATATGTATATACATATATAAAGCTAAATAAATATATATATGTGTGTCTTTGTGTATATACACACATATATATACATACATACACGTACATATGCACATATATATATATATATACACATATATCTATAGGTACTCCACAGGTGAACCACCATAATAAAATTAAATACAGCTTTATATATGTCGGTAGTATGTATTAAACATGTTTTATTATTCTTTTTTCCTCTCTACACATTGCCGCTCTAAGTAATGAATAGAAACACATGCTGAATAAAATAGCTAAGCAACCTTTTGTGAGCAATGGGCATCATGGTATTTAGACCTACCATTTGTCATTTTTGTGGTTAGGAAAATAAGGCAGCAGATCTGCAGCTAATTCCTTCAACAGTTACTGAGTACTTGTGGGAAAGCTCAGTGCTGGGATTTCCAGTGAACTAAAAGGTAAATAAAATGAATGACCAATGTGATCCTATAGTGAATTCTTAAATTAATGCTAAGTTTTTCTTACATTTGGGTGTGGGCAGTTGGAAATCTTTTAGCTTTTACTTAAAATCTAGGAATTAATCACAAATAGAAGCAATTGGTTGGCTTTTGATGTCAGCCAAATGCAATTTCTGTAAATTAGTTTATGGATAAACTGAGCTTGATGTTGAGTATAAGTTCCTTTACTTTAAAATCTTCAAAAATCAAGATATTTACCCAAATTCTTTCTGGATTTTTGTGATATGATATTTTGATACCAAGCTCTAAGTCCAGAATTTCTCATTTCAGATCAGCAAGAGAAAATTTCCAGCCCAGATCTCCCCCCAGTTTTTTAAACATATATTCATGAAATAAAATAGAAGGGAGTTAAGGGCTTCCCTGGTGGCGCAGTGGTTGAGAGTGTGCCTGCCGATGCAGGGGACGCGGGTTCGTGTCCCGGTCCGGGAAGATCCCACATGCCGCGGAGCGGCTGGGCCCGTGAGCCATGGCCACTGAGCCTGCGCGTCCGGAGCCTGTGCTCCGCAACGGGAGAGGCCACAACAGTGAGAGGCCCGCGTACCACCAAAACAAAAAAAAAAAAAAAATAGAAGGGAGTTAAATTTGAATAAAATTTCAAGGTAAAGAAAATTCAGGTTAAATCAAATTAAAATTTTTATCTCCTTACAGTGATGTCATCTAAAAGAAAATAATTTATCATGGCAACTATAACATTTGTGTTCTTTCCTTTAACAAAAAGTTTGATGAACATTTTCTCTGAATATTGCAAGGTTCTAGGCCCTATGAAAAGAATGATGAATTCATTGATTTCAGAGAACACACAATCTATTTAAGGTGATAAAGGATACTCATAAAATACAGGATGCTCAAGATCTCTCTAGGGTTTCACCAGAGAGGCTGAATATGAGCTGCCTTGAAAAAACAAGTCACATTTGACAAGGCAAGAATGAGAAAGGAGAGCACGACAAGTGAAGTACCCAAAATGAATACTTGGGGATTCAAACTCTACTCAGAGACAGCTTGACACACCTATGGCTTGTTCGGCACACTCCCCCATCTTATTGTTTTGATTGCCACTTGACCTAATCACCCTCCACATGCCCTCTCACACTTGCTCTCAACACTGCACTCCACGCACACACTACCAACCATTTCACATAGCGAATACCAAGAAGCCTCCTTCTGTCCGAGACATGCTACAGGAGTTCAGAGTGAAAGAAAAAATAGGGGTCACTGAAGGCCATGAGAGTTATAGAGAATTCATGGAAAGGTGGGATTTAAACAGGGCCCAGGATTTAGGTAATCATGTGAGGAAGGGTGAAGAGGAAATTCTTGCTATGATATGAGAAAAAGATTGGAATTTGGAATGAATCTGGTGTCTCAAGGGAACCACAAATGCATCAGTTTTTTCTTGATTAGAACATTTCTTTTTGGGAACACAGATGGTAAATTTAGAGAGGTTTATAGTGGTCCATTGAAAAGAATTTTATTTGGGTGTTTAAAGTTATGCTATTTATTACTAGTCAGTAGAATTTTTTTTTTAAATTATGGTCAGGGTATATATCAAGCAATACTTTGGTAAAATTAGTCTGACTTTATAATTTATTTAAAGGAGAAATCCTACAAGCAGGACAATAAACAAGAAGGCTATGGTAACAATCTCTACCTCACACAAAGATGGTCTAATAGACTGTAGACAAGTGATGACCAAAGAAACTTTCTACAATGATAGAAACATTCTTTACCCTTCAATAGGTAGCTACTAGCCACTTGTGTCTTTTGAATTTCAAAAGTAGCTAATGTGATTGAAGTACAGTATTTATAACTTTATTTAACTTTAATTATTTTTTTATTTTTTGAAATCAGTTATTTTGCTTTATTATTCAATAGGAATAATACAGGAAATTTGGGTAGTGATACATTTGGGCTTTTGCATATACCAGGTATATGCATCAGTATAATAAATAGCCAAACTACAAATATTTTTATAATTGAATATGCCTGTAAATACAATTAAAAAACATAAAGAAAAATACCATTTTCCTCCTATAACTACTGCTGGTTAACATGGGCCCATTTTCTCCTTCAAAAAGGTAAAGAAAATGTAGGTGGAGATGAGCCAAACAACAGCAAAAAATTATAAATTCAATTTTATGAGATAATTTAAGGCATAAGCAACTTTACTTTTTTAAAAAAATTTATTAGAGTATAGTTGATTTACAATGTTGTGTTAGTTCCTGCTGTAGAGCAAAGTGAATCAGTTATACATATACATATATCCACTGTTTTTAAGATTCTTTTCCCATATAGGTCATTACAGAGTACTGAGTAGAGTTCCCTGTGCTATATAGTAGGTCCTTATTAGTTATCTATTTTATATATAGTAGTGTGTATGTGTCAATCCCAGTCTCCTAATTTATTGCTCCCTCGCCTTATCCCTTGGCAACTGGAAGTTTGTTTTTTACATCTGTGACTCTCTTTCTGTTTTGTAGATGATTTCATTTGTACCCTTTTTTTAGATTCCACATATAAGTGATATCATATGATATTTGTCTTTCCCTGTCTGACCTACTTCACTCAGTATGACAATCTCTAGGTCCATCCATGTCACTGCAAATGGAATTATTTCATTCTTTTTTATGGCTGAGTAATATTCCATTGTATATATGTACCACATCTTCTATATCCACTCCTCTGTCGATGGACATCTAGGTTGCTTCCATGTCCTGGCTATTGTAAATAGTGCTGCAATGAACAATGGGACACATGTATCTTTTTGAATTATGGTTTTCTGCAGATATATACCCAGGAGTGGGGTTGCTGGATCATATGGTAGCTCTCTTTTTAGTTTATTAAGGAACCTGCCTACTGTTCTCCATAGTGGCTGTACCAATTTACATTCCCATCAACAGTGTAGGAGGGTTCTCTTTTCTCCACACCCTCTCCAGCATTTATTGTTTGTAGATTTTATAATGATGGCCATTCTGACTGGTGGGAGGTGATACCTAATTGTAGTTTTGATTTGCATTTCTCTAATAATTGATGATGTTGAGCATCTTTTCATGTGCTTTTTGGCCAGCTGTATGTCTTCTTTGGAGAAATATCTATTTAGATCTTCCACCCATTTTTTTATTGAGTTTTTTTTTTTTTTGATATTGAGCTGCATGAGCTGTTTGTTTATTTTGGAGATTAATCCCTTGTCGCTTGCATCATTTGCAAATATTTTCTCCCATTTTGAGGGTTGCCTTTTTATTTTGTTTATGGTTTCCTTTGCCATAGCAAAGGAAAAGCAAAAGCCTTCAAGTTTCATTAGGTCCCATTTCTTTATTTTTGTTTCTATTTTCATTACTCTAGGAGATGGTTCAAGAAAGATCTTGCTGTGACTTATGTCAGAGAGTGTTCTGCCTATGTTTTCCTCTAAGAGTTTTATAGTGTCTGGTCTTACATTTAGGTCTTTAATCCATTTTGAGTTTATTTTTGTTGTATGGTATTAGGTAGTGTTCTAATTTCATTCTTTTTCATGTAGCTGTCCAGTTTTCCCAGCACCACTTATTGAAGAGGCTCTCTTTCCTCCATGTATGTTCTTGCCTCCTTTGTTGTAAATTAGGTGCCCATATGTGCGTGGGTTTATCTCTGGGCTTTCTATCCTGTACCATTGATCTATATTTCTGTTTTTGTGCCAGTACCATACTGTCTTGATTACTATAGCTTTGTAGTATAGTCTGAAGTCAGGGAGCCTGATTCCTCCAGCTCCGTTTTTTCTTCTCAAGATTGCTTTGGCTATTCGGCGTCTTTTGTGTCTCCATACAAATTATAAAATTTTTTGTTCTAATTCTGTGAAAAATGCTATTGGTAATTTGATAGGAATCACATTGAATCTGTAGATTACTTTGGGTAGTATAGTCATTTTCACAATATTGATTCTTCCAATCCAAGAACATGATATATCTCTCCATCTGTTTGTGTCATTTTTGATTTCTTTCATCAGTGTTTTATAGTTTCCTGAGTACAGTTCTTTTGCCTCCTTAGGTAGGTTTATTCCTAGGTGGTTTATTCTTTTTGATGCGATGGTAAATGGATTGTTTCCTTAATTTCTCTTTCTCATCTTTTGTTGTTAGTGAATAGGAATGCAAGATATTTCTGTGTATTAATTTTCAGGATAATTTCTGTATCCTGCAACATTACCCAATTTATTGAGTGACTCTAGTAGTTTCCTGGTAGAATCTTTAGGATTTTCTATGTCTAGTATCATGTCATCTGCCAATGGTGCCAGTTACTTCTGCTTTTCCAGTTCGGATTCCTTTTATTTCTTTTTCTTCTCTGATTGCCATGGGCTAGAACTTCCAAAGCTATGTTGAATAAAAGTGGAGAGAGTGGACATCCTTGTCTTTTTCCTGATCTCAGAGGAAATGCTTTCAGTTTTTTACTGTTGAGAATGATGTTTGCTATGGGTTTGTCATGTGTGGCCTTTATTATGTTGAAGTAGGTTCCCTCTGTGCCCACTTTTGGAGAGTTTTTATCATAAGTGGGTGTTGAATTTTGTCAAATGCTTTTTCTGCCTCTATTAAGATAGTCATATGGTTTTTATTCTTCAGTTTGTTAATATGATTTATCACATTGATTGATTTATGTATATTGAAGAAACCTTGCATCCCGGGAATAAATCCCACTTGATGATGGTATATGATCCTTTTAATGCATTGTCGAACTCAGTTTGCTAGTATTTTTGTTGAGGATTTTTACATCTATGTTCCTTAGTGTTATTGGCCTATAATTTTCTTTTTTTATGATGTCTTTGTCTGGTTTTGATATCAGCATGATGGCGGCCTCATATAATGAGCTCAGGAGTGTTCCTTCCTCTGCAGTTTTTTGTAAGAGTTTCAGAAGGTACATGTTAACTCTTCTCTAAATGTTTGATAGAATTCAGCTGTGAAGTCAGCTGGTCTTGGACTTTTGTTTGTTGGAAGATTTTTAGTCACAGTTTTAATTTCAGTACTTTTGATTGGTCTGTTCATATTTTCTATTTTTGCATGGTTCAGTCTTGGAAGGTTGTATCTTTCTAAGAATTTGTCCAGTTCTTCTAGGTTGTCCATTTTATTGGTGTATAGTTGCTTATAGTAATCTCATATGATCCTTTGTATTTCCATGGTGTCCATTGTAACTTCCCCTTTTTCATTTCTAATTCTATTGGTTTGAGCCCTCTCGCTTTTTTCTTGCTGACTCTGGCTAAAGGTTTATCAGTTTTGTTTATCTTCTCAAAGAACCAGCTTTTAGTTTCATTGATCTTTGCTATTGTTTTCTTCATCTCTATTTCGTTTATTTCTGCTCTGATTTTTAAGATTTCTTTCCTTCTACTAACTTTAGGTTTTGTTTATTCTTCTTTCTTTAGTTGCTTTAGGTGTAAGATTAGGTTGTTTATTTGAGATTTTTCTTGTTTCCTGAGGTAAGATTGAATTACGATAAATTTCTCTCTTGGAACTGCTTTTGCTGCATCCCATAGGTTTTGGATTGACGAGTTTTTGTTATTTGTCTCTGGGTGTTTTTTGGTTTCCTCTTTGATTTTTTCAGTGATCCATTGGTTGTTTATAACATATTGATTAGCCTCCATGTGTTTGTGTTTTTTACAATTTTTTCCCTGTAGTTGATTTGTAATCTCATAGCTTGTGGTCGGAAAAGATACTTGATATAATTTCAATTTTTTAAAATTTACTGACGCTTGATTTATGGCCCAAGATGTGATCTCTCCTGGAGAATGTTCCTTGTGCACTTGAGAAGAAAGTGTATTCTGCTGCTTTTGGATGGAATGTCCTGTAGATATCAATTAAGTCTCTCTGATCTAGTGTGTCATTTAAGGCTTCTGTTTCCTTATTAATTTTCTGTTTGGATGATCTGTCCATTGGTGTGAGTGGGATGTTAAAGTCCCCCACTATTATTGCATCACTGTAGATTACCCTTTTAATGGCTGTTAGCATTTGCCTTATATATTGAGGTGCTCCTATGTTGGGTGCATAGATATTTACAATTGTTATATTTTCTTCTTGGATTGATCCCTTGATTGTTATGTAGTGTCTGTCCTTCCTTGTCTCCTGTAACAGTCTATATTTTAAAGTCTATTTTGTCTGATATGAGTATTGCTACTCCAGCTTTCTTTTGGTTTCCATTTGCTTGGAATATCTTTTTCCATTCCCTCACTTTCAGTCTGTATGTGTCCCTATGTCTGAAGTGTAGACAGTATGTATATGGGTCTTGTTTCTGTATCTGTTCAGCCAGCTTATGTCTTTTGGTTGGAACATGTAATCCATTTACATTTAAGGTAATTCTCGATATGTATGTTCCTATTGCCATTTTCTTAATTGTTTTGGGTTGGCTTCTGTAGGTCTTTTTTCTTCCCTTTCTGTTTTGTTCTTTTGTGGTTTGATGACCATCTTTAGCGTTATGTTTGGGTTCCTTTGTGTGTGTGTGTGTGTGTGTGTGTGTGTGTGTGTGTGTGTGTTGTAGTGTTTTGGTTTATTCTTCCTGTGAGGTTTTGATATAACAGTCTATATATGTACAAGGTTGTTTCAAGTTGCCGGTCTCTTTCCCACCTAGACAAGTTCCCTTAGCATTTGTTGTAAAACTGGTTTGATGATGCTGAATTCTCTTAGTTTTTGTTTGTCTGTGAAGCTTTTTTCTCTGTTGAGTCTGAATGACAGCCTTGCTGGCTAGAGTATTCCTGGTTGTAAGTTTTTCCCTTTCATTACTTTAAATATATTGTGTCACTACTTTCTGCCCTACAGAGCTTCTGCTGAAAATCAGCTGGTAACCTCGTGTGGATGCCCTTGTATGTTATTTGTTGCTTTTTCCTTGTTGCTTTTAATATTTTTTTCCTTTGTCTTTACTTTTTGTCAGTTTGGTTAATCTGTGTCTCAGTATGTTCCTCCTTGGGTTCATCCTGTATGGGGCTCTCTGCACTTCCTGGAGTTGAGTGAGTCTTTCCTTTCTCATGTTAGCGAAGTTCTCGGCTGTAATATCTTCAAATATTTTCTCAGGCCCTTTCTCTTTTCTTCTTCTTCTGAGACCCCTATAATGTGAATATTTGTGCTTTAATGTTGTCCCAGTGGTCTCTGAGACTGTCCTCATTTCTTTTTTTTTTTTTCGGTACGTGGGCCTCTCACTGTTGTGGCCTCTCCCGTTGCAGAGCAGAGGCTCCGGACGCGCAGGCTCAGCGGCCATGGCTCACGGGCCCAGCCACTCTGCGGCATGTGGGATCTTCCCAGACCAGGGCACGAACCCGTGTCCCCTGCATCGGCAGGCGGACTCTCAACCACTGCGCCACCAGGGAAGCCCTGTCCTCATTTCTTTTCATTCTTTTTTTTAATTCTGTTCTGTGGCAGAGTGATTTCCACCACTCTGTTTTCTAGGTCACTTATTCGTGCTTCTGCCTCAGTTATTGTGCTTTTTATTCCTTCTAGTGTTTTTTTTTTAATTTCAGTTATTGTATTGTTTATCTCTGTTTGTTTTTTGAATCTTCTAGCTCCTTCTTAAACATTTCCTGTATCTTCTCAATCTGTGCCTCCATTCTTTTTTGGACCATCTTTACTATCATTACTCTGAACTCTTTTTCAGGTAGATTGCCTATATCCTCTTCATTTGATTGTTTATGGGTTTTTATCTACTTCCTTCATTTGCAACATATTTCTCTGTCATCTCATTTTGTCTAACTTTCTGTGTTTGTGGTCTCCTTTCCATAGGCTACAGGATTGTAGTTCCTCTTACTTCTGGTGTGTGCCCCCTTGTCAGTGAGATTGGTCAAGGGGCTTGTGCAGGATTCCTGGTAGGAGTCACTGATGCCTGCCCTCTGGTGGGTGGATCTGGGTCTTGTCCCTCTGGTGGACAGGGCTGTGTCAAGGGGTGTGTTTTGAAATGTCTGTAAGCTCAGTAGGACTTTAAGCAGCCTGTCTTCTGGTGGGTGGGGCTATGTTCCTATCTTGTTGGTTGTTTGGCCTGAGGCTTTCCAGCACTGGATCCTCCAGGTTGTTGAGTGAGACCAGGTCTTGGTACTGAAATGTGGACCTCCGGGAGAGCTCACTCTGATCAATATTCCCTGGGGCTTCTGCTACCAGTATCCTTGCCCCCACAATGAGCTATAGTCTACCTCTACCTCCCCAGGCTACTCCAAGATCTATCAAGATCTACCTCTAGGTAGATCTAGTCCAGGTTCCTATGGAGATACTGCTTTGTGCTGGGTCCCAGTGGATATAAGATCTTGTGTGAGCCCTCCAATGGTGGAGTCTCTCTTTCCCCCAGCCCCGTGAAGCTCCTGCACTCAAGCCCCACTGGCCTTCAAGGCTAAATGCTCTGGGGGTTCTTCCTCCCAATGCCCGACCCTCAGACTATTTTGTAGGGCTCTTTTTATATGGCAATGTCCCGTGTAGGCTGTGTGGATTTAATATTTTTTGGTGCAAGAGTTTTTTTTTTAGTATAGATGTCTGCCACCTCTTTCCTCAGTGTATGCTGGCCGTTATCCCCTTGAAAGGAGGTGTGGCTGATGTTATGGTGACCAGAGCCGCCACTGGTTGAGCAGGGCCTCCCATTTGCTCTGTGCTGTTACTAGCCTGTCAGAGGTGGGGTCTGCTCCCTAGTGGTTGGAGTAGAGCCTCCCAGATTTGTTTCTTAGCTGTGTTTCTGATCTGCAGTACGAGGTAGGCAGGATTGGAGCCCTCCCACTGGGTGAGAAGCCACTGAGTATTCCTCCTCTGGAGCTGTTCACTTGTGGTTGTGCTCTGTTGTGTCACCTTTCACCCACTGTGTGAGCTCTCAGATTACACTGCTGTTGGCACTGCTCTCAATTGCACCTTAACCATGGGTATGCCAGCAATTGGCCCTGTGTCTCTCAGATGTTGTTTTCACCAGGCCACCAGTATAGATCTACTGAAGTCAGGTCCCAGGATTGCAGTCATCATGGATCTGGACTCTCTGTGTGTGCTATGGGTGGGGGGCAGGTCAGACTCTGGCCTGGCCCAACCCCTTCATGTATGTGCCCACAAGGTCTACAGCTGCTAAAGTTAGACCCGTCTTATCTGCAGGAGCATTCATTGTCTGTTCAGATGTTCTGCAGGTGCTGAGTTTACAAAGCCGGTCATGGGGGTGTCATTCTGTGGTTTGTGCAGCTGTGAGGAGAGATTTCAGGTTTTCTTCCTTAGTTGCACAGCCCCTGGGGCTCAGCTGTGGCTTCAGCCCCACCTCTTCATGTGGGCCACCTGCAGGGCTCTGCTCCCAAGGCTTCCCCAGAACACGAGTCTGCCCTGGCAAGGAGGGGCATGGAGGCCGCAGTGACCAGGGTCGAGAGAGCACCTGCTGTGGCAGGGATGGGGCACAGAGGAGGAGGTGTCGGCAGCCGGGGTCACGGGATCTCCTGCCCCAGTGGGAGGCCTTCCTAGTGCCTGAGGAGGCAGGGACCATAATGTGGAGAAGGAGGCTGCAGTGGTAGCCCCACCCCTTGTGTGTCACTCAGCAATGGTGCTTCGCTTCTGTGGTGGTGTGGGTTTCCTCCACAAGCATTCCCAGTTGTGGATTTCCTCAGTCCAGTCCCCTCAGGCTGTCTCCTTGCAGCCACCAGCAATCCTCTCCCCGGGTCTGCTCTCCAAATCCCACAGTACAGCACCCATTCCCCCATCTGCACTAGTGGACACGCTTCTCAGACTGGGGCTCGCAGGGCTGTGGCACAGATGATCTGTGTAGGTTTCACTCTGTTCTGCCTGCCATAGAATGATTGCAGCACTCTCCCACGATAGCCCCCAAAGCTCCCCTTCTGTCCCAGCTGATCTCCGCACTGGTGAGGGGGCTTCCCCAGATGAGGGACCCTCTCCTCTCCTTCGGCTCCCCTCCAGGGGCACAGGTTCCATCCTACTTCCTCTCCTCTTCCTCTTCCCTTCTTCTTTCCATACCCAGTTACACGGGGATCTTTCTTGTCCTTTTAGGTGTCCGAGGTCCTCTGCTAGCCTTCAGCAGGGGCTCTGTGAGAATTGTTCCATTTGTAGATGTGTTCTTGACGCATTTGTGGGGAGAGACGAACTGCACATCCTCCTACTTCTCCACCATCTTGACTCCTGCCCAACTTTAATTAATTTAAATTTAAATAGCCACATGTGGTTAGTGACTGCTGTGTTGGACAGTACATGTCTATTCATTTAAGACTGAGAGTTGTTAACTTTCTTCCCAAACATATTCCAGGACAAAGACTCCACAATTTTCAAGTTTTTATCATCCCATTTTTAATAAAACAATCTCCCTTATTTTAATAATCTTATTTTTTAAACATAGGATTTTATTCTCTAAAACTGTACTGGCCAATACAATAGGTGCTCACTACAATGGCTATTTAAACTAAGTTAATTAATTATTAACTATTTTAAAATAATTATAGTTTTCTAATAATAATTGTTAATTATTTTATTGCTTACCTGTCCTTATTTCAAGAGACCAATAGTCACACATGGTTAATGGTAACCTTACTGACAGTACAGCTCTAGATACAAGTCACAGAGGAAGTAGGAATCAAATCTGAATGCTGAAGGCCTGAAACCAAATAATCGTTGACCAGAACTGACTATTTGGATAGGTGGAGATACAGGCTGACAGAGAACCAAGGAAAATGCCGAGAGGTTGAGCCTTAGATACTAGAGAAATGATGAGAGCACTGACCAACATTTAGAAAAAGGGGATGTTTCCTCGTAGTAGGAAAGAGATGTTCAATTTTAGATACATTAAAATAGAGGGACTCTACTAGGTAGGATAATTCCAGTCTCTTTGCTTCAGAGTTGTCACACATACTTTTAAGTTTAGTGGTATGGAGAATGACAGGGAGGGTGATATGGTTTAGAGAAATTAAAGACATTTGCAAATGTAGAAAAAGGCAAGGCCAATTTGGGAGCAGACTAAACATATCTTTATTTTCCACTACAAGGATGAAAAGTCATCATAGTCTTTGGGAAGAAGTGAGAGAATCGAAACAATACTGGAGGGAAAGGAAGAGCTAACAGTGATGGGGTGGGGGAAGGAGAATTACATTGTTAACAAGTCATTCACTGGCATTAATAAAGCGTATTTCTAATAAACCATTTTTCAGAGCACAAAAGCTCCATGTTCCACATGAAACCACACGGCCCTGGGGCCAAGATGTCTGGTATGAGAATCTCTGAGAAAATTCCTCTGTGGGAACTAGAAGATGAAAGAATTCTGGATTTAAGTTAAACATTTCTTTAATAAATCATATCCTTTTAGTTAAGCACTGTGTTATTTAATCTAGCAACCAGAGCAGTGTTTTGCATGTAGTGCAGGGGTCCCCAACCCCTGGGCCATGGACGGATACCGGTCCGCAGCCCATTAGGATCTGGACGGCACAGCAGGAGGTGAGCGGCGGGTGAGAGCGGGAAGCTTCATCTGCCGCTCCCCATCGCTCACGTGACTGCCTGAACCTTCCCCACCCCCAACCCCCAACCCCCATCGCCCCGCCCGTGGAAAAATTGTCTTCCAGGAAACTGGTCCCTGGTGCCCAAAAGGTTCGGGCTGCTGACGTATTAGATATTCAGGAATTATAAATCAGGAGGAAGGAAGGAAGGGAGGGAGAGAGGGAGGAAAGGAGAAAGAGAGGGAGATATGGAGGTTGTACAATAAATTAATAGTACTTTAGTATACACATACAGCAAAAATATAAATTTTTCTCCAGTATTTGTCTATATTAGTGATACAGATGCATACAATTATGAGTTGTATCTTTTCACATTTTAAAGCACGAAGAACTAAATTGAAGAAAAAATAAAACATTTCCCTCTTCACAAACTGTTTTATCTGTTATTTGGGGAAGTGTGAGTCTATATACTATTCTACCTATTTCCCATGAGTTCCATACATTAAAGCATAATGTGCAGAATCCGTTACATTTAAGATACCAGTAAAAGTCCTTAAAATGGCCTGCAAAGGATGATGCATGGAGGTAAAGAACAAATTCATCCAGACTTTGTAACATTAAAAAGGTATGAAAGAACCTTTCCCATCACTAATGTGAAGCAGGTGCTGCCTAACCAAAACACATTTACAACTCCCCTCTGAAAATAGTTAAGCATAATTAGGTGTGGGTTTTTTATTGTAGATGAAATTGGGAGGTTTGAGTGTGAGTTTTGGAAGGGAGGGATAAGTATAAATGTTGCCTTCATACAGTTCAAATTGTGAGAACACAATAGGCAGAAAAACCCTGAATTATGAGCATTCAGGAAAATAAAGTGATTGTTCCATTCCACCAGGGTTGTTGCATCTGTGTCTTTAATTTGCTTTGAGCTTGTCTTTTGAGCCTGGGTATCTAATCAAAGTGTTTCTCTTTACTCTGAAATAGGCTTGGAATATCTTAATCCATGTCCAGATAAGGCCCAGTTTGGTTGATCTCCAAGCACAACACGCTTTTTTAAAAAATAGTGTTTATTTTCCTCCCTTTCTTTGATTCTGGTGTATTTCTCTATGTGGATTTTAATTCACAATTAGGTCTATTGTCCCTAGTTTTCTGAATTCTCAATTCAAAGAACTAGGGACAGTAGACTTAACTGAAAGAATATTGTATCATTGTGGCTCACCGACTAAACCAGTTGGCTCTGGATATATTCTTTTGAAGCTTTGGTGAAATCATCCAACTTGTTTAGTCCATGCAGTGAAATATATGTTAGTCCTGATCAATAAAATTTCAGTAAGTTGCAGTGATCAAAATGCTAAGGATTATTATGAATAGTCAAGTCCAACCAACCTCAGAAATCCAAATGGAACACTTTTAAATTCAAATTTAAATATATTTGGGGGGTTTGTCTACAGATTAAAGTGAAATATAAAACATGCTTGATTTTTTAAAAATAAGTTATGACCTTGTTGAGCAAAGACAGGGCTACAAGATAGAGGAGTACACATTCAAATACTTATCATGCTGGGCATTGCAGAATTGCATCCAGAATCATCTCAATATGCTGGCTCATGTCTTACCCTCCTCACCAGAAACCAGAAGGAAGAATGTGATTTGTTATGTATTAACAATTCAACCAAAACCCAGGGTTATAAACATTTAAACTCTTAAGCTCCTTTTAAAGCATAGCAATGATCAATTTTTTTCTTGTTTAAAGGAAGTCCATCTGAAAAGCAAAGATTGTTCATATGAGTGATGGGATTACAAAACTAAAAAATGTTCAGACATTCATTGTGTACTCTCCACATCATTTTACACTAATGCTGTATTCTTCATCTACATTAATAGTTATTATCCTTTAGACAATGAGAGACAAAGCTCTAGGCAGTGGAGTATATTTGGAAAGTAACCAGAAAATTTAACCAGAATCTCCTAACAGTGGAAAGAAACCTAACACACAATTGTGAATCTAGTCTTTGTCAAAGGGATTGCATGAAAGAGATCAGTAAAGCAGAAAAGTGTTCAGGAATGTTTAATCCCAAAGGAATAACATGTATCAAAGCAATTTGCAAGGATAATTCCGTCACTTCTGCTTCTGTGAACAAAGGATAACAAATGAGGTTGCAACATTTACTACTGAATTTGAAGGAGGTTTTCAGCATTAGGGAAGCGATATCACTACTGCTGTAGTTTTTTTGGTAGGCAAAGGGGCAAACCTGGCATTAATTTAAAATGTATTCCCAATAGGCATTGATCCTGAAAGGCATGTAGTTTTATAAAAAATGAAATGCATGCCAATTCTTTTAATAAAGAACAAAGAAAACCTGTCTTTTATTTTCTCTTTTACATATAGCTATATTACTTGGATTTCAGAATTGGGAATAAAAAATATATTTCATTAGCTTAAAGTTTGATTAAGTAAAAAAAAAACCACAAAACCTATCATTAGAAATACATTGAAATATTTTAATAATCATCCTTTTAGTTTTCAAATTGAAAGCTCAGTGGGACCAGAAGAATTATGAGGCTAAGACCTGAATGTTTGATTGTTGGTTTTTGTTGCTTTCCCTGGGCTCTAACATATGCTTATGAATGCTTGTTCTTATATGTCGACAAGATTAAATAATCTGCCAGTTATTTGGAGGGCTAGAGTTTGTCAGTCTTTTTCAGAAAAAATGATCAGTTTTCAATCAGTGTTTCATGGGGGTCATTGTGGTATGTGAAGAAAGAACTGCCACATAAGGAAAGGAATGTACAGGTTTTAGCAGTCAGGATAGAGATACAAGTGAAATAGCGGCTTCAACAAGGTGCAAATCCATTTCTCTCTCTTCCAAAAGGTCTGGATATATAGTCCAGGGCAGATGTGATACCTCCCATAATTTCCCAGGACCTTCTACCATGTTGGTCTTCCTGCCATCCTCAACACCCTCTTTGTTTCATGTACAACATGGCTTCTATAGGTCCTACCATCAGTTCTGCATTCCACCAGTACATTAAGTGGAAGGAGCAGTAAAGAGCGTGTCTCCTTTCTTTAAAGATAGGATCCGGAAATTGGATGTTTCACCTCTGCTTGAACCCAATTTTAGAACTTAGGGCTTCACTTAGCTTCAAGGAAATTTTAAAAATATAGACTTTTTTCAGGATAGGCATGCAGCCACTTAACAACCGAGTTGTATCATAAAGGAGGGAAGGGAAATGTGTACGGAGGGACACTTTTTGCTATCTGCTCTTTGGTCATTTTCCTAATCTTCATAAACTACAGCAATGACATTTCCATCAGCTTTCCGCAAACTTTCCATCATTTAAAATTAATTAAGACTGAAAGATAGTTGTAAAAACCTTTTATAAGGAGTTTATATTAGTCTGCTTAGGGTGCCATAACAAAATACCGTAGACTGGGTGGCTTAAACAACAGAAATTTATTTTCTAACGGTTCTGGAGACTGGAAGTCAAAGATCCAGGGGCCAGCAGGTTGTCTGGTGTCTGGTGAGCCATCTTCCTTTGGGTTGCAGGATCAGCCGCTTTCTCTCTATAACCTCATGTGGTCTTCCCTTGGTGCATGCGCCCAGAGACAGAGGGAGAGAAAGCTCTCTGGTGTCTTTTCTTAAAAGGACACCATTCCTATCAAATCAGGGCCCCACCCTTATGACTTCATTTAATCTTAATGATTTCCATAAAGGCCCTATCTCCAAATACAATCACATTGGGGGTTAGGGCTTCAACATAGGTTTGGGGAAGGCATAGGCATTCAGTCCATAACAGTTTTTAAAAAGTTATAATTGTTTTTCTAAAACTGGTTAAAGTTGGCTGGTCAGTTTTTCTCCTCCTTAATGAAATGAAGGAGTTGAACTAAACAATATCTAAGATTGCTTTACTTTACAATGAGTGTGCATGGGATCTGTGATTCCATGAAGAATCTATAATTTATAAGATTGCTTTTGTTCTTATATTTTAATAATCTCTGTGTATTTTTAATACTAGAAATTTTATCATATATTAAATGATTAATATTAGTATTGCATATTACAAAAAATATTTGAAAAAGTCTATTGAGATGAGGATGTATTTTCATACAATGATTTCTCAGCAATACTTTTGAGTACCTACAATTGCTTGTAGGGTGGGAGGAAAGAAAATGTGTAAGTAAAGCTTTTTATGACTTCTACTTGTTTGAAAACCTTAATTTCTGGGAGAGGGAAGAAGAGTAAACAAATAAAAACAACTTTTGCCAGGATCAGAGAGCACTGTCAAGTTTTCATGTAGTTCATCCACTTGTGATCTTATCCACATGACTAACTGAAGACAACTTACAGAAGGGATTGCTTTTTTAATTATGATGGAATACATTCCTTGGTAAACCTATAGTCTTGGCCTGTGTTATAGCATAAAAAATAGCTGTAAGCTGTTTTGGAATTGAACTTCCCTTTGGTAGGATTACGGGGAGAAAAGAATTCAGTATCACTAAATTTGTCTTTTGAGGTAACTAAGGAAAACTTGATTGCTCTTTGGCAGGTAGCAGTAGGCAGTGGAAAGCCCCGTGGTCTCGGATGACATACCTTGATTTTGAAGCCTTCCTCTAATGCTTACTCAGGTCTCTGGTCTTGAGCAAGTTTCTTAATTCTTCTGAACTTTGGTGAGTTCTTAGCAAAAACTGGGATATTCATGACCTCCGGATTTCTGTGAGGGTTAACGTGGTAAAAAGTAAAATCCTTAACATAGTAATTCTGAGCCATCGGCACTGACTGCTGCTTTCCTCTCCTTTTGGTTTGCTTTTTTCCCCCTCACTGGCAAATAAACTATTGGTGAACTATCACACACTCACTGAACTTTACCTACTCCAAAAGTTGATAGACTTTTTTACAACATTGTGGAATGAAGGAAGAATTAATAAGTGAATGACTGAAGAATAAGACTGTGTCAACATACTAGGGTGTGGTTTATGTTTGAAAACATTTCCATAATGCAGAAGTTTTAAGCAAAAACAAAGGAGTTCAAGGGCAGCAGATGAAATGTGAGGTGGCATTAGTAGCGTTCCAAAAGGACATCTGGGGTGTGATTGTTTCTGCTTCCTCTGGTCTGGGTGATTTACCAACACTGTTCAGCATCTTTATGTTTGTTTTTGGAGATCAAAGCTCTTCAGCAGCTCTAATCCCCACACACTTAGAACAAATAGCACCTCTTTAAAAGCCCAGCAGTTCACTTGGTGTATACAAAAGACTAATGTGAAAGTGACTCTGATAACATTTTAGGATAGAAATACCAATTATTTTATATAGATTATTTAGAAAATATTTGTGTTTGAATATCCTAATGCAGAAGCAATATTTTTAAAAAATTTACTCTTTGGCAAATAAGATTACATTGCACCTGTGTCTTACTTGTTATGTCATAAAGAAATTGAGGCTTTTAAAGAAGTAGTTACGTTATAGAAGTCTTTGTCTTAAACCTGAGATTTTTGTCCCAAACATTTTGAAATAAATTGCAATATTAATATCTATAACAGTGGAACATGGAAAAACAGAAGAACAGCATAAAGAATTCCCTGAGTTTTAGATAAAGTATTTTTTGACAGTTTGTAAAAATCAATCATGAATATTTTTACATTATTTAAATAAATAATCTAAACATCACAAGGCTGACAAATGCATTTTATTGCTCCAACTGTAATTAACCATTGTTTCATTTGTTGAGTAAAATCTGGAAGTAGAATTAGATGAGAGAAGATTGCGGGCTGCAGATGGTAATTTAGCACCTAAGCTAGAGAGTTCTCTTACCTTCTCCAAAGAATCCCGAAGGCAGAAGACTGTGACATGTAAAGAGAAGAATAGCTAAGAAAGATGTGATATATGAGGAGAATGGGATAGAAGGTTATATATGAAGATAAAGTTTTTTTCTCAAAATAAATCAGCAGTGATTAAGTTTCTACCCTCGAGCAGCTCATAATGTAGTAGAGGGGAGGATAAACCTGTAACTAAAAAATTACAAAAAGAATCACACGCAAAGAATACCTAATGTCATTACACATTAAGGAGGTACAAATTATAAGCTCAATAAGATACTACTCCACACCTACTAGAGAGGCTAAAATTTTTTTTTGAAACTTACAACATCAATTACTAACAAGAATGTAGAACAATTAGGACTCTTGTGTATAATTGGTGGGAGTGTAAAATGGCGTTACCTGTGTATTCCAGACATATGTTTTAGGTGGCATTGGGAGCGAAGAGAATATGTTTTATTCATTTACTTCTTACTTAAACTAGGACATGATACTACATGTTTGTTCCTCCCTGTTCCAAAGTACTGGTTTTCTATTTCCCCTAATTTTATTGATGGAATAAAATCCTTAGTTAAGACTTGATCTCATTCAAATACATGTTATGGAATTTGGATGATGATATTTAAGTGTCCCTGATATACCTGGAAACTATTGAAATTTTCCATGAAGCCAAATTGGGTACAGTAAGTGAGCAGTTTTTTACTAAAGTCTTTTTGAAGTAGAGTAAGTTCCATAAAATTTATGGTTAAGATAAAGAAATTGGTTAACCATGTTCCCAGTAATCTCAGAGACCTGAATATTCTCAGTTCCCAGTATTCACCCTGAGGACACCAAGGTCTGGGTATCTGCACAAGAAAGCAGAAGAAGGTGCTGGGTGGAAGTGCATCAAATGCACAGAAATGTTTTCTGCATGCACCTATTAGGGTCTGATTCTAATTGGACTGTGATTTGCATGGTTAGAGTCTCATACTTTTTTTTTTTTTTTTGCAGCCAATAGCATCTGTTACCAGTTAGTTTCATACAATGATTTGCTTGACTGAAAAGTCAATATTTTTGTTAATTTACTCTAAATTGAGAGGCTGGATTTGTAATCTCCATTCCATTCCTCTTTGAGCCAATCAGAGAAGTGCAATGCATATATGTAGTATGCATTTTCCTGCCTAATTATTAAAATTATTCTTATATTGCCTTGGAAACCATAGGCAGTTACCTAAAGAAGAATACATTCATATTCTTTAGCTAGGAGTTCAGATTTCAAAAGGTCAAAAACTTGATGATTGGCCGCAGCCAAAATCTTATCTTTGCTTCTTATTGGTAATTTCCTGGCCATCTCATAAAAGCATGGCAATTACGCCAAAGCCATTGGAAAGATGGTTTTGATTAATCTCATCCCATTTTAAATGTTTTCTCTCACTGTTGTTCTTATAATATTAATCTAAAAAAAGCTATCAATATAACTGTTCATATATTCAAGAAATGACCGTGTTAAGGTATTCAAAGTTCAATATTGTACTGCAGCATAGTAGAATTCTCTAAAATTAGCAGGAGGTGAGATCATTATTAAGTTCATTATTTATTCAAGGTTCTTCAATTTTGGAAACAAAGCTTGGGCATGATCTTTCACAATCAGTCCCGTTCTAGGACAACTTCGCTGGCCTGCATGATATTCCTGCCACAGGATTCTGTGCGATTGGAGAAACGAAATGATTAAAGACAATCATTTCTTTTCTAAGAGGTTTTTTAATTGTGGTATTTAAAAGTATGATCACTGGAGTCAGACTTGCTTGTGTTTTAATACTGGCTCAGCTACTAGTTGTAAGCAAGTCACTCTTCCTCTCCATGGCTGTTTCTTCATCTGTAAAATGGGGATAATAATAATACCTGTGTTAATGAGTTACTAATATGCTGAATTATCTTAATAGATCTCCTAACAGAAATATCCTTCTATTACAGACATGAGTTTTCCACCCAATAAATGAATTTTGAAACTTTCCTTCATGTCATAATTTCAGGAAGCTCTTTTCTTTAATTCAGATGACTTAAGTGATATGGCTAAATAAACTTATAATATCAGAAATAACTTGAACCCAACACTCAGGAACAAAATAACTTGACTTTTAGTGTACAGAATAATATAATTCTTTAAAAGACAAACTGTGAGATAACTGGGTGGAGTAAAATTTTCTCTGAATAAATGATGTTATTCACTTTTTAGAGAAAAAAATTCTTTGGAATATATTTTTAAACTACATTCAAATCCATCAAATGAACAGCAATAACTCTTTGCAAAGAACAATTTATTAAATAAGTAGATCAGGAATCGTTTTTCCTACTTCTCTATTTTGAAACTTACAAACACCCGGCGTTTAAGTGCTTATCTATCTAGTGTCATTGGAATGCTAACGAGCAGTGTGCAATGTGGAATCTTTCCATAATATTTATATCCATGCCCTGTGTGAATATATAGGAATTTGCCAAGGGTGATATTGAAAAATATTCAACAGCCTATGGCCCACGGCCTGAGCAAGTAGAATAGACATGGGTTACAAACCGCTGGTGTGGCCACCCTGTCATGCAGAGGCTCAGCCTTGATCCTGATCTAACAAAATCAACAGATAATAAAAACTAATATTTCCTATTTTGTGCCAGACACTCTTCTGATACTTTTATCTGTATTAATTACTTTAATTTCCACCAAAATCCTAGGACTTAGGCACTATTATTGTCCTCATCACACAGCTGAAGAAGCAAGCAGAGAGGTCAAGAAACTGGCCCGAGGACACACACATCATAAAGTGACAGAATCAGGCTCCAGTCTCTTAACTATTATGCTAAACACCTTCTCCTTTAATACTTATCCCTATTCCTGCTCTACATCTTGACTTTGAATTTTCTAATTTAGTAGAAATAAAGAGGTAGAAGAAAACATTTGTTCTAACTTACATTACATGTAGAACTTGATTCTTGGTCCAAAGTACTTTATACTGAACCTGAACAAATATCTTGCTGGAAGATTCCTAATGATGTCATTCTCACGATTTTAAAAAACTATTGTTAATTTTACTTCTGAAATATATTTATTTTTACATTAAAAGGCATGATAAACCTGTTGTGGTTGTTTTTTTTAATTAAAAATTTTTACGTCTGCATGTGTATCATCCATTGAGTGGCCTGCAGATTTTTAAAGTTTCAAAAACACTGATAGAAGTTAAGAATATATTTTCCTACTGGATGATTAAGGGGTATTAATTTTTCCCAGTTTCTAGAATGAAATGATCTGGAATTAGGAGACAGATACTTCCAATGTGGTTGTAAGCGATATTCAGTTACCAGATGTGAGGTTTCTTGGGAATTCATTTTAATAAGGGATTTCCAATGCGTCACTTCTATTAGAAAAAAAGTTAACATTAGAATTCGTATTACTATAAACCTATGAATTTTATTCAAATCTAAGCGTAGATCTCATCTTAAAAGAAAAGTCTGTATGCTTAGGATCATAGAAACCCTGTTAGCTATTACACTTAGAAGATAAACAACTAATTTTCAGTAAACCAATTTATTAACACCATCATCAGATGGTGCTGGTTGGTATTTGTGTGTTCAAATCATTTTAAGTTATAATGATCCAGGAACTCTAAATAAGAGCATCTGTCGGTCAATGCTTTTTTTTATTTGCTCAGTTTTAAAATACTTAGCCCCAGTCATTATTTCTGATCACTAGATTTCAGATGCTGTGGATGGAAAAACTGGAAAAGCTGTGGTTGACTCTGCTTCCTGCCCTGCTTTCCCTTCCCACACTGGGGTAACAGCACAAGAAGGGTGAGCAATGCTACACCCTGATTACAAACACATTGGCACACTGCTAGGGAGAATACGTGTGTGGAAGATCCACTTGAAAGTTATGCCATTTTTCTTTTGAAGTACCGACTTCTGTGTGACAAATAACAAAGTCAAATAAAGATTTAATATTGCAGTAGAAGCAGTGAAATACTCTAAAAGTATCCTCTGACGCGTTATTCTTGTTCACTGAAGTGGTTGTCTTGTAATAAGAGCCTTTGCGGCATTGTGGTCATAAACAACCCATACTCTTTCTGTCTCATCATTCTTGGGCTATGGTCATAACACTTTGATGCTTTTTCTAGAAAAATATTTTCCTTTCCTAATTCTGTCCCTTAGGCATGATTTCCACAGACTCACATTTGCAGAAAAGATTTCTTCTAAAAAAGAAATCTAATTAAAACATTTATCACCTTTTCTTTTTCCAAAAGGGTAGAGTAATAAATTAGCCCTGTAGTCTGCCATGCAGTTAATAGATGAGAAATAAAGATATAGAATCATTTATTTTTAATTGCATACTTGGGAATAAAACACTTGTTGGGCTACAAGCCAAGGGCCTTTCAGAGATGATAGCTTATTGGTTGTGGTGAGACCTGGCATAGAAAGTCCACTCTTATGTCCTAAGGGGACAGAATGCTCTGTCTTCCACCCCTAATTCCAAACATTAACCCAGAACTGGAGAAATCTAACACTTTGCATTATACCACAAAGCATATTTTTGCTAGGTTTTGAAAGATAAAGTTAATGTTTCATATAATATCAAATTTCATCATAATCTTATGAGAGAATGAAACTACTTGCCTGAAAGTATAATGACAGTAAGCCTAAGAAAAATATACATAACACAAAACAATGTAAATTATTTACTACTAATTTCAGTCAGTGTTTACAAAATCAAAACCTGAGTGCAACAGCTGGTAACATATCTAATGGGTTCTATGCTTATTTCAAAAAGAAAGGATTTAGCTCAGGATGGCTGAAGATGGCTGATTAAAGAACATGGAAATATATAGTTGGTTCCATAGTTTATTGTTCTCCTAGAGTATAATCCTTATTATTCAAAGCAGAAACACAGACAGGCTTACTTCCTTTGCCAAACATACAACTTTTATATAATTGTTCAATCAACATTAAAATTCAAAAATTCCCCCATTTTCTTCTTTATTTTGGAGTTTAGATTAGAATTTGTTTTTTTTTTAAGTGGAGAAAGAGATACTTCATTTTTTCAAAAAATGAAAAATATATTAAATGCAAGCCTGATTGTCTATCCCAGAGAGAAAGATAAACCAAAAATACATGAAAAGACAATTAAAATTATAATACATGTCAAAAATTATAATACATGTCAAAAACATCATTTGCCAAATGACTGATCAAAAATCACGCTAAGATTTCAGAAGAGGAGATCATCATTGATGGTTACCATGATTAAAAGAATTCATACAAGGAAAGAAATTGAACTGAGCTTTGAAGGAGGAACAGGATTTGTATAAATAGGGTGGAAAGGAGAGATTAGATCTGGTGAGCAATATGATACAAAGAATCATTGTATTTTTTTGTGGTCATTTTGGTGGCTTAGAACAAGAGACATTTATTTCTTGCTCAGGTAACAGTGCAAAGCTGATGTCTTTCCACTCTGGTTATTCGGAGACCAAGGGACCTTTCCTTGTATGGTTGTGTCCTTTAGGATCCTGTCATTATTTGAAATAAGGTAGAGGAAGGAAAATTATGCTAAGTGAAATAAGTCAGGCAGAGAAAGGCAAATATGGTATGATATCACATATGTGGAATCTAAAAAATACAACAAGCTAGTGAATATAACAAAAAAGAAATGGACTCACAGGTATAGAGAACAAACTAGTAGGTGCCAGTGGGGAGTGGGAAGGGGGGGCAACATAGGGGTAGGGGATTAAAGGGTACAAATTATTATGTATAAAATAAGCTACAAGGATATATTGTACAACATAGGGAATATAGCCAATCTTTTATAATAACTATAAATGGAGTATAACCTGTAAAAATTGTGAACAACTATATTGTACAACTGAAACATATAATACCATACATCAACTTTACTTCAAAATAATACAAAAAAGAATACGCTCTTCTTGAACTCCTTGATTGGACATGACACACGCAATTTCTGCTTATATTCCATGGATGAGAACCAGTTACTCAGCTGCTCCTAAGTGCATGGGGAAGTAATCTCTGGCTAGACACCCACTTTCCAGTGACAAAGAAGGGGAAGCACACATCTGTGGGTATAAGGAACTAAATGTTAGTGAATTGGTCTCTGACTTTGCTTCTCTTTCCATTTCAATCTAAATGTTTTTCCCTGAGGAATTTCCTCCACAAACAGAGATTCCTTACCCTACTAAATGACTCCTGTGTTTTATTTTAAGCTCAGAATTTTCTGGAGATCAAGATCAGTAAAATCTACTGCTTGCTAAGCCTATCTTTCCACTTGGTTATCCTTCAGGCATTTAAATACAACTTGTATAAACGGAAGTCATTAGCTTCTTTCCAAAGTTTGTTCTCATGCTGTATTGTCCATACTTAAGTGTGGCTATACTATTGTATTAATTGCTCGAGCATTAGACCTTGAGGATATATTTGACTCCTCTCAATGTTTTGCCCCTTTTAAACTATTTGCCTCATCCTTCCCTTCATCCCTATTCTTTTGTTTTCTCCCTGGGTTATTGCAGGAACATCCTGACTGGCCTTCCTGATGTCACTGTAGATGCCCTTCAATTCATCCCATCCATAAGTTTCTCAGGATGATATTTCCAAAATGTGTATCTGATCTTATTAACCTCCTGTTAAATCTCTTAGGATAAGATCCACCCACTTCGGTTGGCACACCAAGTTCAGACTGCTTATGTTGTTAGCCTCTTATCCCATTATTTTCCAGTGTGTTTACCTAGCTAGGCAATTCCAAACTTTGCATGTTTCTATATATCTTTTCCACTTTATATAAAAACTCTTTTTCCTTTTCCTCCTTTTCCCTTGCCTCTTTCAGCTGTTAGTGTGTCCTTCCCTCCTGTCCCTCTCAAAAATCATATTATTTCTCCTGGAAAGAGTTATCCTCACTCCTTACTTACTGAGATTGGGGTAGAAATGTTCACCCTGGCACCTACTGAGTCTTTCTATTCTAGTTGTCCTATAACCATGTCACAATTATTTTCTTCTGAAACCATTATGATCTCCTGGGAATTTTTAAGAAATGCCATTGAGCAACCCTCATTCCATATCAATGAAATCAGAATCTTCAGAGCTGAAATGTTTTAAAAGCTCTGTTAGTGGTTCTAATGTAAATCCCCAGTTGAAAACTGCTGATGAAGGGAATAAAGTATAGGGCATTGCTGTAAGGCATTAGCTATTGAAGGAATTTTTTTTTTTTTAAAAGAGAGAGGTTAAAAAAAGAGGTTAAAAAAGAGGGAGGAATGAAGGAAGGGGAAGGGGCACTACATTGTGGAAAAAAAGAGGAAGAGTGGGAATAAATATTTACTAAATATCTACTTAGTGCCAGGTATTACACTGTATGATTTAAATATACAGGGATTTTCAACTGAGCTAAATAATTTGAAGTTTAATCCAGCCAGTGGGCAAACCCTTAAGTATTTCTCAGGAGCCCTTAAATATTACATGGAAGTAACAGTTGTGGTTACAATGTCTCTAATCTGTGATGGTGTGCTAGGTGAACTCAAATAAGGTATGAATGGGGTGAGATCAATAAAAAGTTAATAGCTTAATATTAGTATTAATTGAAACAGAAGTATATAATAGTTTCTTATTAATTTATTTTTAATAAATGAGTTTATTCTTCCCAAGTGTATATTTCCCCAAAGTCTTTTTTAACACTAACTTCTGAGTGTGACTTTACATCATTTCAGTGCATGTGTGCTGGTGAAGGCATTTATGTTTGTCTCTACATTTGTCAGCAGTATTGCAGATTAAGCAGATGGGGTGAAAAATAATTTTTGCTACATGTGAGCACATGAGCCCTGCATGTGGAATAGATTGGAGTGGTACATATTGAGAAAGAAAATACTTGAAAGGGAACAATAAAGTAAAACTAAAAGAAGGAAAAAATGTTACAAGTGCTTCTAATTTAAAGTCTGATATTTAAATGTTTTAAAATTCCAGAAAGTTGATTGGCATTTAATATTTGTTAAGTTGCTATTTCAAATCTTTTCTACTGTTTTGGGTTGATTAACTCAAAGGTCAAAAAAGAAATCAATATTGCTATGTTCAAATACAAAACCAGAGGCCTAAGTAGGCTAAAAAAAAAAAAAAAAGATTGATACTATGGGGAAATGGCTGTTGAACCTTAACTATAGCTTACTGTTCATTTCAGATTCTCTAAGTGATATTAATGAAAAACACTGCATTTTATTGTTGAGCCACTGGATAAGCCAAAGCTGAAAGCCACCCTACCCCAGGACTTTCCAGATTTTGATGCCAAAAATCCAGGGCAGTCCAGGCCAGGAGGAAGAGAGGAATGTCCTCAAGGCAAAGATGGCCTTGGCAAATGCTAGGGTGGTCCCTCTTCTGCTGTCTACTCCTACCTCGGAGTTCCAATTGCTGGGATGGTGGATGGGGTAAGACCAGGGCTCAGCCTTTCTAGGCAAGGGTCCAGGCTATCTGGCCTCTAAAGGAATTCTCCAGCCCTCCACTCTGGAAAGAGGCTGGCATGGAGAAAGCCTCAGGGTGTCCAATCAAGCCAGGGGAACTGCCCTTGACTGTCCCCAAGTCAGCCCCGCGTTGGGCACCAAATTTGATGCCGAAAACTTGGCCTCTGCACCAGTGCTGAATTGAATCTCGGAGACAGAGTTTTGGGTGAAGTAGAAAAGAATAGCCTTATTGCTTTGCCAGGCAAAGGGGGACACACAGGACTCATGCCCCTGAAAAACTGTGTGTCCCAACCTGGGCGGATTTGGTGAGGAGTTTTATAGCAATGGTTCATGGGTGGGGTTGTTGATAAGATTAGGTTGTATGCAGGGCCTGCACTCCTTTAATCTGGTCTCAGGTTATCTCTTGATGAGCTTCTCTGATTCCTTTAATCTGACCTCAGATGGTCTTCTCTGGAATGAAGAATGCAAATTCCATTTGTTGGGGGTTTTAGTTCTATAAATAGCTCAAAGATATTGTTATGTGTATCCCTTGAGGCAAACCAGGGCCCTGCCCCAAGGCTGCACTATTGTTTCTTGGCAGCTCCTCCTTTGTCTCTGCATCCCCTCCCTTCCCTGATTAGCAGTTGTTTGAATATGCCCTTTGGGACTCAGGGAAGGTCATGGAGGCTGGAGTGTGTTCCCTACAAACAAGGAACGGAAGACGCAGAAAGACTTCTGTGCCCAGGAACCCCACAGGGTTCTGCTCAGATTCAGTATGTGATAACAGAGTCTATGAAAGCTGTCTTGTGTTACGTATTTTCCTGTTCCAGGTTTCATAGTGAAGGTAGAGACACTCTTGCTTTTCCTATAGTTGATTCAATAACTGAAATATATAAAATCTCAAACAAAAGAGAGGTGCAATGTCAGGTTGTACTGGAAATATAGAATTATGCTAAATAAATAATAAATGTGATGTATTTAATATCCAACTTATTTGTTTACCAAGAAAAGATGAATATATATTTGTGTGTATATTACATTTCTCAACTCACAAACATATCATTTGCCTCAGTGTATGATCACCAGGTCTTTAAACAATATCCCAAGAATACTATAGAAGTTGGGCAATAAATACCTTTATATGTTGGATGGATTTTGGAAAATCAGAGTTTCTGTTGACTACTGGCTAAGCAAATTTCTTTCTAATATTATTTTCAATGATTGTGTCACTCAGAGCCATATTCCTCCTTTGCTATAGTTTCCTGAACTCACACATTATATAATTCATTCCCCTGAATATGTATACAACATACGTAGATATAGGAATATCTTTGAATTTATTACCTTTTTTTCTGAAATGATATGACATTCAGGGGGAAATGTGTCTAATTATTATTTGTCATCAACATTCTCAGTAAGCCTCAGCAAAAAAATGTTATAAATAAAAATAAAATTACAGTTTTGTAGATATATTTAGGCTACATCTATCAGATGGCCTCCAAAACAGGAGAATATGATGTTAGTACTTTTTATTGTTACCCAAGATATTTTTCATGTGAGATAGAATGGTCAGTTATGTTTAAAACAAAAACAAATACAAAAAAAGAGGCAAAGTGATTTGACTGCTTGTGCTCTCCATCGTCTATCTAATTCCTCCACTGTCTACTACTGTACTTGCCTGATTGTCTGCTGGCTAAAACTCCTTATCTACTTATCTTTTTGTCATGTATATGCAGTGTAATTGTATCACAACATATGAGATTTTACCCAGAATACTCCAGAATATTCCTTAGGTTTAATACTGTATCTAGGTATCCATGAAAATAGCTATAAGAGATCTGATTTTAGGGGAAAGTCAAAGAATGAAGGGGAAGTTTGAGGTGCTAGTGTTAGGTCCCTTCAAAGCACAGCCATCTGAGGTTACCTTTCTTCTTCTATTTATCTTGATGAATTTGTGACTCATCACTGTGCCCCAGTAAACAGAATAGTAAATTTTATTCTGTAATTTGAGTAGTTCATACTGTAGGATTTTCCTCTGCATGGAATGCTGCTTCTTTACATTTTTGCTTTGTTCACTGCTTTTCAATATCTACAGCTTAGAAACTGTATGGGAACATCTCAAATAGCACCCCAGCACCAGTCAGTTCTATTCTGTTACTCTACTTTCTTCACGGTAGTAAGTACATGTCTCACATAATTGGAATGTGAGCTCCATGGAAGCAAGTACGTTGTCCATCTCTTATACAGATGAGCCTCTTGCATTTGTGATTTCAGGGGAGCTCATGTTTCTTTAAGGTTCTGGTGGTTCAGGCCGCCCAGGGCTGCCTCTAGCACAGTGACACCTTCTTGTGAATAGAGAAAGCCATCTTCTTTGGGTAAACTTGTTCGCGAAGTCACATCCTTCTGGAGAGATGACACCATAGGTGCAAAGCTTGGCAGGTAGAATGAGCTAGTGGATCAGAAAAACATGTGATTCTTGTGGGTACCCCCATGCTAGGATGCTCCACTGGTTGGATAGTCTGCACAATCCCATAAGCAGTGACACTGGTCCTGATTCTGCTGTAGTTCCCACCATCACTAAGACATTGGGGCATTGGGGATAGTGGGGGAATCACATCCACACTTAGAGAAGTGAGTCAGTTGTGGTGGCAGGACATAGGTCCCTCTCACCTCTCCTGTGTCCCCCACTCATGCTCTGATACTGACAAAAACATGTGTCTTAGAGTATGGCAAAGGGCTGTGTCTTATTCATTTCTGATTCTTCATCACCTAGCATAGGATTCAAAATTGTTCAAGAAGTTTAAACTCATGTTAAAGGAAGAGAGGAGACTAGAGAAGGAGGGTTAATGCAAAGAAGAAAGAAGGAGAGAAGGGGAGGAAGAGGAGGAGTGAGGGAAGAAGAATAAGAGTAAAGTCCCATAGACTTTAAATGGACGTGATTTGCTCACAGGGATTTATATTAGAAATAACCAGCTATAGTCACACAGCCACAGATGTCCTGTCCTTGAGGATCGTCAACACCTGTTTGTTGACTCCTCTACTACAGCCTTATCCTAGCACCTAGCAATTCAACTTTGATCCTGTTCACGCAGTCTCTCCACCCCATTTGCCTCTGCAAATTTTAGCTTCTTTTATCCAAAATCCAAAGATCATTTTGGACACATTTCTGCCAAATCTTACCATTCTCCTTTGCACAGTTTTACAGCTTCCTTTTCTGGCCACTAACACCCCAGAGAATGAGGAGAGCTTGCAATCCACATTGCCCTTATCAGTGTGTCAATGGAAGCCAGCTGCCCTGCACCCCAAAACTGAGTGGGGCTTCAGCTTTCATTTGTCTGTTCATTCATTCAGCAGATGTTTCTTTCATGCCTACTCTATGCGAAGCAGTGTTCTTCTGTGAAATAAACTCACCTTACCTCTAACCAGTCTTCTGACCTATGAAGGTGTTGTTACCATTAGCCGATCACCTCTGTGAGGCACAGCTCTCAACAACACAGCGTGGACTTCCGACTGTCTTCCTGAACTCGATGGCCCATGTTGCATATGCTTCTTTTTCTGCCTTATTTAACTCTAGTCTTTTCTCATTACTCAATAATTTCATACAAGGAGCTGTTCTTTAGAGAAGATGGACTCCCATCCAGTCTCTTAAGGGTCTGTATCTCACCCAAGCAAAATATCTTCTTTTCCTTAAACTCTTACTAAACATTCCTGTTTCTGTCTCTGACTCGAATGTTACTTTATTTTCTCTTTATAGTTACAGACTTGGAAACAATATTATTTTACTTTGGAAAATGAAAATAAGGTTGAAATAATTAGAAGATTTTAAAGCATTTGCTATTGATCTGAACATAATAGATTGGATTAATATTGCCTTTAGAAAATTGGTGTTTAAAAATATTAAAAATGTGTGAAGAAAAAGATGTTAACATGTCTAATGCATAATTAGAAGAGTCTCAGAGCTCAGAGAAATTGGTACACAGTGGTGCAGCCTGGGATTAGGTTTTGAAATTCCTTTAGGTCAGTAGTTCATAGGAGAAATCTAGAACCATTTAAAAATGATAATATAATGATTACATTGATGCTGAAGAAATGTCAACTCCTTTTACTAAGAGTAATTATTATGCCTAATTTTGTCCAGACACCAAAATATTCAAAAGACTCCAGTGGGCAGGATCACACCATTCACTCTTGCATCCTCTGCATGTGCCCACCCATACATTGCATCATTGGTTTTCACACTCCTCTGTCCAAAGACCAACCTAATGAGATTATTATAAAGCAGATGCTGGCCTCAGTCCAGAGATGCTCAGTTAGTAGACCTGGTGTCAAGCCCCCAATCTGAATTTTTGATAATTACCCCTCGTGTTTCTGAAGCAGGTCACATATAAGAAGTATACAGAAACTCTGCTACACAAAATTCCTTATTGATAAATGGGATCAATAATCACTAGTGGAATTTTTAAACATTTTTAATAACCCTCCTCTGGCTAAAAGAATTAAAGCAGCTATAAAATCTTTGTGTTATAATAAAAGAACCTTCAAATCTCCATTAAAATCTGCAGGTGTTTAAGTGTAATTACTAACCTATCAATGATTAATGAATTTAATCTATTTGTCATCATTTCTTATGGTAACATTTAGAAATGTCTAAATACAGTACCAGTTCACTCTGTTGGAATACTGTATAGAATATATGTAGTATTCACATTGTATCAGTGTAGAATCCATTCACTCACATTTTAGCACTTTAAGGTGGAAAAGGCTTGAGAAGTAGAGTAGTAGTGAGAGTGGTGATCAACATCTAGCCATAATCCTCAGAGCACACAATTAGCCTTAGATTTGATCTCTTTCATGTTAGGCTTTCAGTGTTCTTGTTTTTTTAATTAATTTTTTATCATCTTTATTGGATTATAACTGCTTTACAATGTTGTGTTAGTTTCTGCTGTATAACAAAGTGAATCAGCTATATGTATACATATATCCCCATATCCCCTCCCTCTTGCATCTCCCTCCCACCCTCCATATCCCACCCCTCTAGTTGGTCACAAAGCACAGCTAATTTCCGTGTGCTACATGGCTGCTTCCCACTAGCTATCTATTTTACATTTGGTAGTGTATATATGTCCATGCCACTCTCACTTCGTCTCACTTACCCTTTCGCCTCCCCCTGTCCTTAAGTCCATTCTCTACGTCTGTGTCTTTATTCCTGTCCTGCCCCTACGTTCTTCAGAATCTTTGTTTTTTTCTTTATCCCATAGATATGTGTCAGCATATGGTATTTGTTTTTCTCCTGATGTACCTCACTCTACATGACAGACTCTAGGTCCATCCACCTCACTACAGATAACTCAATTTCGTTTCTTCTTATGGCTGAGTAATATTCCATTGTATATATGTGCCACATCTTCTTTACCCATTCATCTATTGATGGACACTTAGGTTGCTTCCATGTCCTGGCTATTGTAAAGAGTGCTGCAATGAACATTGTGATACATGACTCTTTTTGAATTATGGTTTTCTCAGGGTATATGCCCAGTAGTGGGATTGCTGGGTTGTATGGTAGATTTATTTTTAGTTTTCTAAGGAACCTCCATACTGATCTCCATAGTGGCTGTATCAATTTACATTCCCACCACCAGTGCAAGAGGGTTCCTTTTCCTCCACACCATCTCCAGTATTTATTGTTTGTAGATTTTTTGCTGATGGCCATTGTGACTGGTGTGAGGTGACACCTCATTGTAGCTTTGATTTGCATTTCTCTAATGAATAGTGATGTTGAGCATCATTTCATGTGTTTGTTGGCAATCTTTATATCTTCTTTGGAGAAATGTCTATTCAGGTCTTCTGCCCATATTTGGATTGGGTTGTTTGTTTTTTTGATATTGAGCTGAATGAGCTGCTTGTATATTTTGGACATTAATCCTTTGTCAGTTGTTTCGTTTCCAAATACTTTCTCACATTCTGAAGGTTGTCTTTTCGTCTTGTTTATGGTTGTCTTTGCTGTGCAAAAGCTTTTAAGTTTCATTTGTTTATTTTTGTTTTTATTTCCATTTCGCTAGGAGGTGGCTCAAAAAGGATCTTGCTGTGATTTATGTCACAGAGTGTTCTGCCTGTGTTTTCCTCTAAGTTTTATAGTGTCTGGCCTTAAATTTAGGTCTTTAATTCATTTTGAGTTTATATTTGTTTATGGTGTTAGGGACTGTTCTAATTTCATTCTTTTACATGCAGCTGTCCAGTTTTCCCAGCACCATTATTGAAGAGGCTGTCTATTCTACATTATATATTCTTGCCTCCTTTATCAAGGATAAGGTGACCATATGTGCGTGGGTTTATCTCTGGGCTTTCTGTCCTGTTCCATTGATGTATATTTCCATTGATCTAGAATTCTTTTTTTGTGCCAGTACCATACCATCTTGATTACTGTAGCTTTGTAGTATAGTCTGAAGTCAGGGAGCCTGATTCCTCCAGCTCCATTTTTCGTTCTCAAGGTTGCTTTGGCTATTCGGGGTCTTTTGTGTTTCCATACAAATTGTGAAATTTTTTGTTCTAGTTCTGTGAAAAATGCCATAGGTAGTTTGATAGGGGTTGCATTGAATCTGTAGATTGCTTTGGGTAGTACAGTCATTTTCACAATGTTGATTCTTCCAGTCCAAGAACATGGTATATATCTCTCCATCTGTTTGTATCATCTATAATTTCTTTCATCAGTGTCTTATGGTTTTCTGCATACAGGTCTTTTGTGTTCTTAGGTAAATTTATTCCAAGGTATTTTATCGTTTTTGTTGCAGTGGTAAATGGGAGTGTTTCCTTAATTTCTCTTTCAGATTTTTCATCATTAGTGTATAGGAATGCAAGAGATTTCTGTACATTACCTTTGTATCCTGCTACTTTACCAGATTCATTGAATAGCTCTAGTAGTTTTCTGGTAGCATCTTTAGGATTCTCTATATATAGTATCATGTCATCTGCAAACAGTGACAGTTTTACTTCTTTTCCAGTTTGGATTCCTTTTATATCTTTTTTTTCTCTGTTTGCTGTGGCTAAAACTTCCAAAACTATGTTGAATAATAGTGGTGAGAGTGGGCAACCTTGTCTTGTTCCTGATCTTGGTGGAAATGGTTTCAGTTTCTCACCATTGAGAACAATGTGGGCTGTGGGTTTGTCATATATGGCCTTTCTTATGTTGTGGTAAGTTTCCTCTATACCTACTTTCGGGAGGGTTTTTATCATAAATGGGTGTTGAATTTTGTCAAAAGCTTTTTCTGCATCTATTGAGATGATCAATGATTTTTCTCCTTAAATTTGGTAATATGGTGTATCACATTGATTGATTTGCATATATTGAAGAATCCTTGCATTCCTGGGAAAAACCCACTTGATCATGGTGTATGATCCTTTTAATGTGCTGTTGGATTCTGTTTGCTAGTATTTTGTTGAGGATTTTTGCATCTATGTTCGTCAGTGATATTGGCCTGTAGTTTTCTTTCTTTGTGACATCTTTGTCTGGTTTTGGTATCAGGGTGATGGTGGCTTCATATGATAAGTTTGGAAGTGTTCCTCCCTCTGCTATATTTTGGAAGAGTTTGAGAAGGATAGGTGTTAGCTCTTCTCTAAAGGTTTGATAGAATTTGCCTCTGAAGCCATCTGGTCCTGGCCTTTTGTTTGTTGGAAGTTTTTTTTTTTTTTTTTTTTTTTTGCGGTACGCAGGCCTGTCACTGTTGTGGCCTCTCCCATTGCGGATCACAGGCCCCGGACACTAGGCTCAGCAGCCATGGCTTATGGGCCCAGCCGCTGCACAGTATGCGGGATCTTCCCGGACCGTGGCACGAACCCATGTCCCCTGCATTGGCAGGTGGACTCTCAACCACTGCGCCACCAGGCAAGCCCCTGTTGGAAGAGTTTTAATCACAGTTTCAAGTTCATTGCTTGTGATTGGTCTGTTCATATTTTCTATTTCTTCCTTGTTCAGTCTTGGAAGGTTATACCTTTCTAAGAATTTGTCCATTTCTTCTAGGTTGTCCATTTTATTGGCATGCAGTTGCTTGTAGTAGTCTCTTAGGATGCTTTGTATTTCTGCTGTGTCTGTTTTAACTTCTCCTTTTTCATTTCTAATATTACTGATTTGTGTCCTCTCCCTCTTTTTCTTGGTGAGTCTGGCTAATAGTTTATCAATTTTGTTTATCTTCTCAAAGAACCAGCTTTTAGTTTTATTGATCTTTGCTATTGTATTGTTTGTTTCTATTTCATTTATTTCTGCTCTGATCTTCATGACTTCTTTCCTTCTACTAACTTTGAGTTTTGTTTGTTCTTCTTTCTCTGGTTCCTTGAGGTGTGAGGTTAGATTGTTTATTTGATATTTTTCTTGTTTCTTGAGATAGGCTTGTCTAGCTGTAAACTTCCCTGTTACAACTGCTTTTGCTGCATCCCATAGGTTTTGGATCATCATGTTTTCATTGTCATTTGTCTCTAGGTATTTTTTGATTTCCTCTTTGATTTCTTCAATGATCTCTTGGATTTTTAGTAACGTATTGTTTAGCCTCCGATGTGTGTGCTTTTTATGGTTTTTTTCCCTGTAATTCATTTTTAATCTCATAGCGTTGTGGTCAGAAAAGATGCTTTATATGATTTCAATTTTCTTAAATTTACTGAGACTTGATTTGTGACCCAGGATGTGATCTATCCTGGAGAATGTTCCATGCACACTTGAGAAGAAAGTGTAATCTGCTGTTTTTGGATAGAACGTCCTATGAATATCAATTAAATCTATCTGGTCTACTGTGTCATTTAAAGCTTCTGTTTCCTTATTTATTTTCATTTTGAATGATCTGTCCATTGGTGTAAGTGAGGTGTTAAAGCTCTAGGTTTCTTTGTGGAATCAAACCATGGTGTGGAGATAAAACAATACTGAAATCATAGAGATGCAGGGATGGAATGAGATCCTAATTGTTAAGACTGTCACTTCCAGACAAGACCACAAAAAAATGACAGAGAAATGAGGCTCTGTTTATAAACTTCCAGCAAAAGTGATTCTTTCCCTCATTAACTTACTGTAATGTTTTATTCAGAAAAATAAAAGATAAACACTTTCCATAGTATGTTTATAAGCACCATTTAAATTAAATAGTGCTAATATTCCTGAGATTAACATTTGAAAGATTAGGAATTTTTGAAAGATGATCATAGATATAATAAAAGAGTTTTAAAAACACATAAAGATTGTAATTTCTGGCCTTGGAAAAATACATTCTCAAACCTTACAGCTTTTACTTTGCTGTAGATTGTTCTCCACAGATGTCAGTGTAAATAACCTAGTTCTCTCCTCTTTTCATCATTCATAGCAGTTTTGACATTTTTATTTCTGAAATTCTGGTGTTGGACAAGCTGTGTCAACATTAACTTGGGTGTCTGTTAAAATTGCCCGTTCCTGGGCTCTACTTCACAACCGTTGACTGAGGAATGTTAGTGCCTTTCAGCACGCATTTTTATGATATCTAGTTCTTCATTACGTTCTCATTTGCATTGAATTATTCTTCAGTACTTGATTATGTGTGTAGTACACAGATCGTTCATTAAGTGGAATTATTTCTCAATAAAATTGTAAGCTCCTTTTGAAGGCCAGGATACTGCTATATTCTTTGTATGCTGGGAGTATCATAATGCATTAGAGGTTGAGGATGTTGAATTTGAATTTCTTTACATCTTTATTACTTCTTTATATCCCCTCTTCCTTAACTTGATCTCAATTCTGTTTTAACCCACTCCTAATTTAGTAGAATATGTTATATTTCATACCTTACATACCCATGTCTTTAAAATTCCAACTAGATTTCACTTCCTTTCTTTCCTTCCTGCTTTTCCTAATGATTCCTATGGTGCTTCTCTCACTTGGATCATCTCTTCCTTAGCTCTTCCCACTGCTTTTCTATTTCTATGTCTTTATACGCAGTGGTGGCTAACCAGGTAAATAGTAAGAGAAATGTCAAGTACTAAATAAGGTGGACACTTCAATATTAAATTATCATCTATTGTCTGTGCATTTTGTAATAGTGAAATTTTGTCTGTTACTATCACTTTTATTAATATGCTTCTATATAAAATAGTAATCTAAATTAAAATAATGTCATTGTTACTCACTTTAGTGTGTGGTGCCTAAAAGGAATCATTCATTCACATATACTAACATCTTTTGCAGAAAAGAATTAAAGAAGGATGTGTATATGTGTGTAGGTAGAGATATTTGTTATTTGTTCTATCACACTTTGAATTTTGTGTCTTCTTTTGCTTTTTAAATCTAGCTGATGCTAAATGCTTCATTTTATTCCATCACAGATTAAGAGGGAATTTTTTCAACAAAGATAGGCAGAAATCTCAAAAGAGGCAACTAGGAGCCTTTTAAAAAAGGAATTGTTGGGCTTCCCTGGTGGCGCAGTGGTTGAGAGTCTGCCTGCCGATGCAGGGGACACGAGTTCGTGCCCTGGTCCGGGAAGATCCCACATGCCGTGGAGCGGCTGGGCCCGTGAGCCATGGCCACTGAGCCTGCGCGTCTGGAGCCTGTGCCCCGCAACGGGAGAGGCCACAACAGTGAGAGGCCCGCGTACCACAAAAAATAGATAAATAAATAAATAAATAGGGAATTGTTGAGGAAAAGAGAAGAATGAAGGGGTCACAGAGGTGAGGAAGAAGTTATGCTCTTGACTGTGCTGTACCAGTACAAACACTGAATAACCTGAGCAGGCTTAGACAATGAGAAAGAAATATCTACTAGTGATTCCCGGTTCCCTGCCCCAGCCACAGGCCTATGGAAACCATAAGAATTTCTCTACCACATAAAACAGTTTATACTTAGTCTCAAAATATTTTCCTGTCAGTAGCACTTTAGATATTTAAGAAAAAAATTTATTCCTAATGCCAAATTCTAAGGAATAGCATTACTTTTGAAGACCAAGTTAATTTAATTGATATACAGTAGCTAGCACTCTCACTTGTTAATTAATAAAAAAGATTGTTAATAAATGATTAAAGAGTGTTGAATATAATGAAAAAATTAAATCAAGAAGATTGGGTGTCTTAAGAATGTTTTTAAGAAAATTGATAACCAAAGTTTTACATTGGATCTTTACCAGAGGGAGACACTGTGACCAGTAGGTCACTGTGAAGCACAGAAAAAAGGGTGTCAAAGAACGAGAGAATTTTACAAAGTTTAAGTTAACACTGTCTCAACACTGAATATGGTGGATAGGAATGTGGTTTCCAGAGTAGTGTATTCTGTTATGTGCCAACACCCTTTGCTTAAATGTGATACTCACTAAGCAATGGTTTGTTGTGGATATACAGTAAATGCTTTTTGAATGAATGGTGATTGAATGAAGAAGAAAATGAGTCAGTAAATAATTGAGATATATCCATATTTAGGTATTATAGTGGCTACTTTAAAAATATGAACAGTATTGGGCTTCCCTGGTGGCGCAGTGGTTGGGAGTCCGCCTGCCGATGCAGGGGACGCGGGTTCGTGCCCTGGTCCAGGAGGATCCCACATGCTGCGGAGCAGCTGGGCCCATGGGCCATGGCCGCTGGGCCTGCGCGTCCGGAGCCTGTGCTCCGCAACGGGAGAGGCCACGGCAGTGGGAGGCCTGCGTACCACAAAAAAAAAAAAAAAAAAAAAAGAACAGTATTAATCACACAATAATGTCTTCACATTATATTTAAAAGAGGTTTTAAAAGAATTTATTTAAATTGTCACATTTTCTTTAATAATAATGTATCTTAAATTTAAGTTATATATAAAATTTAAAAAAGAAAATACATTGAAAAATATATTTCCCTTAAGTTTTCAATGTTTTAAACAATTCAATGAAATCTGAATTGATATCCTAGGATATACATCCCTAGTTATGTGCTAGGATAAAGTACTGTAAAAAATCAAAGGGTTTCTTTTTCTAAAGGTGTTTCATACATATTTGTTAAGTTTGCTTCATGAAAGGTTAAACTGATTTACATTCTGAGTGTTTTGCAGCTCAGTTTTGCCAACACAGTACTGTATGAAGTCTTCCAGGTACAGAAAAAAGCTGTTTCATGTATGAGCAGGATGGTTTTTGTTTTGTTGTGAACATCAGCCTTTTTGCTTTCTGTCATTTGGATGTTTTTAAGTCTATATATTGCGCTGATGTTCTCAGTAAAGGTTTGAAGTCTTTGTTTGCTCTTAGATGAATGTTCTAGCCCATCATCCTTTACACATGGTGTGAAACTTTTCCACATATACAATCTAATTGAAAATCACCAGACTACTCCTGACTCATTTATACCACTTCAGGTATATTTCTTTCAGTTTGGCATTTAGTAGCTGTAAATTTGGAGCATATGTTCTCTTAGTCTCAACAGCATCATTTTAATATATATTTTAAAATTTAAGACCAGTCTCAGTATTCATCTCAGAGGACCTCACTATTAATACTTCCTTCCATTTATCACCTCACTAAACTTATTCCCTACCCTGGACATATCTGCCCCCTCAAGTAACTAATAGATTATTCCAGCATTTTTTCCTCATACAGAAACAGTGTTGCCTTTCAGCTTCTCAAAATTGAAAAGGAACTAACATTTATTGAGCATTTTTTATGTGAAGCCCTCAAGTCTGTACACATTATTTCATTTAGCATTTTCAACTGTCTTGTTATATAGGTGTCGCTTACTTAATATTTTACAGATGATAAATTTGAAGCTATAACTGTCTTAAGGAAGGCTCTTCTCAAGTCCAAAGCTCATGTTCTTCTTTGTTTACATCTTTCCTTGTTAATACTGTTTTCTTTTTGTATTCATTTTTAGTTACAAAAGTGACCATCACAGTAAAAAAATAATATAGTATATAAAGTAGAAAGTGAAATCCATAGTAAACCAGTATTTGTGAATTACTACCTAGGCTGTGAACAAACAATAGTGAGAAGAAACAGATACCGTTCCTGATCTCAAAAGAAGTTTCTTAATTTCTTGTTCACAAAGAGAGGTATTAAATAATCCCGCTAACAAATACGTAACCATAAAAAAAAAAGTGCTCTAAAGGAAAGTAGCAGTTCTGCAAGAGCAAATGGCTGATGGGTGAGTTGGAAGTGAGATAGATGTTATTCTAACATGTATAAGGCCTTATAGCTGAAAAAAACAAGGCTTTTTGAAAAGTTGAGAGAAAGGCATAGAGAGTGTTATGATATAAGCCTGAAGTGATGGGTGGAAACCAAACCATGTATTTAGTAACTTCTGGATTATGTTAAGGATTTTGTTCTTTATTCTCAGAACAACAGGAAGTCTGTTACAAGTTTTTAGCTGAAGGTTTGGGGCCTGCAAAAAGGTTACTGTGACTACAATGCAGACTGCTTGGAGAGAGTTTAGAATGGAATATGTGGATGCTAATTGATAGTGAATATGTTTGATGCACATTTAGAAAGAAAATAGGTCAAAAAAATGATGAAAGATTGAGTACGGGAGGTGAGGAAAATGGAGTTATCAAGGATGATGACTAGGATTCTGGTTTATGGAATTAAATGTCTGCCAAACCAATGACTCAGTTATGGAATATAGGGCAACGTCTATCTTTAAGTAAGCAATCTTAGGGAAGAGTCTGAAGGCCAGGGGAGAGACTTGCACTGGAAATATATTTGTGTGGTAGTGTTACGTTGTGTGGGAGTGTCACGTGCACAGAAGGTGATTGGAGCTATGGGAGTTGATGAGATTGCCCGAGGAGCAAATATAAAGAGCCACAGGAAGAGAATCTTGGACTGAGTTTTGAGGACTTCCAACATTTAATGATTGAATAGGAAAGCCAGCATGGAAGGTGGAGAAAGAGAGGAGGAAAAGCTAGATGAAAAAAGGTTTCCAAGTTGGAGTAATAAAGACTAGAGAGGTGAAAAAACAGTGACTGAAAAAGTATATTAAATTTATTGCCATGACTATCACTGATGACTTTGTTGAATAGCACTTCAGGAGTGATAAGGGTGAAAGCCCAATTGGCATTGTCAAGAAGTGAATGAGAGTTGAGAAAATAGAGAGTGAATATTGTAAATAGTGCTGCAGTGAACATCGGGGTGCACGTGTCTTTTTGAATTATGGACATGGAAACCACCTAAATGTCCATCAACAGAGGAATGGATAAAGAAGATGTGGTACATATATACAATGGAATATTACTCAGCCATAAAAAGGAACGAAATTGGGTCATTTGTAGAGACATGGATGGACCTAGAGACTGTCATACAGAGTGAAGTAAGTGAGAAAAAGAAAAACAAATATCATATATTAACGCATATATGTGAATATAAAAAAATTGGTATAGACGATCTTATTTACAAAGCAGAAATAGAGACATCGACATAGAGAACAAACATATGGATAGCAAGGGGGAATACGGGGGGCAGGATGAATTGGGAGATTGGAATTGACATATATACACTATTGATACTGTGTATAAAATAACTAATGAGAATAACTACTGTGTAGCACAGGAAACTCTACTCAGTTCTCTGGGGTGACCTAAATGTAAATGAAATCCAAAAATGAGGGGATATATGTATATGTACAGCTGAGTCATTTTTCTATACAGTAGAAACTAACAGCATTATAAAGCAACTATACTCCAATAAAAATTTTTAAAAATAGAGAGTGCATAGAGACAACTAGTAGATGAATTTTGATTGGGGAACAGAGGCGAGACAAGGCAATATCTGGAGAGTTACATAGTTTCTTAGTTATGTATGATTATTATGTAGAGCCTAGGAAGACTCTAAGGTCCAGGAGAGAGATTGGTCATAGAAAGAAGGAGGGACAATTTGATGTTTTGCTTTGGAGACTTTTTTTCACACATTTGTATATTATAGCTGACTTTATGGTCTTAACTCCTAAACTGTGACTATACTACTTTTTAATCTTCAATGATATTAAGATTAGACACTTAATAATAAAATCAACAGAAAAATGCACAGAAAAATTTTAGAAGTTTTTCATCCATCTTCTTTTCACCCAGGGATGTAGTCATTATCTTAATGGCAGAATAAGTTAATGCCCAGAAACCTTTTGTTTTGTTTTTTCCCTTTGGTCAGCCCCAGTGGATCTCAAACGTAGATGTGCAGAGCAGTTACTAAAGAGGATTGTGTATGTCCTATCATACCCTCCATAGCTCTGGATATTATCATAGTTGTTTTTTAATTTTTGTCAACTCAATGGACACTTTCTCATTTTCATATTAATTAATCCATGCTCTCCCTACTTTAACATAGAGAATTTAGAGTGGGGGAAGCATTATCTATTCCTCCTTTTATTTCTAAATAATAATTAACATGTCCAGATTTTGCTTATATTGGATTAACAATTTTTTGTTTTAAAGTTCCATCCTTGGCCAAGGTAACCCTATATTTCATCCCCTTTGCATGCACGTACACTAGAGAAACAAAATGTAAAAAAAGAAAAAAGGAACCCTTTCATGTGAAAAAAACCTTTCACAAATTTACTTATAAAAGTCTACATGCTGGTGAGCTGTGACAGGGCGAGAGAGAGGCATGGACATATATACACTAACAAACATAAGGTAGATAGCTAGTGGGAAGCAGCCGCATGGCACAGGGAGATCAGCTCCGTGCTTTGTGACCGCCTAGAGGGTTGGGAGGGAGAAGCAAGAGGGAGGAGATATGGGGATATATGTATATGTATAGCTGATTCACTTTGTTATACAGCAGAAACTAACACACCATTGTAAAGCAGTTATACTCCAATAAAGATGTTTAAAAAAAAAGTCTACATGCTTTATCAAGAAGTTTGATGTCAAGGTCCATGTTTTATTCATATTATTAGTACCCACAAGCCTAGTGATATTCAACAATGTAACTCATATTACATGAGTTAATGGTTTGTGATTTGTTATATCTAAATTGACATGTGTTCTTCCAAAATGAACATGTTAGTGTTGTTTTAGATGATTATTTTTATTGACCACTACCATAATTACTTAAAATACAATATCACTAATCTTTGCAACATTCTATAAAGTAAGTATTATTAATCCCATTTTACAAATAATAAAATTGAGGCCCAGAGATTTTAAGTAAATTATGCTAGTTCACACAGATAGTAACAGGTAAACCTGGGAGTCAGTTCCATGTTTTGACCCGAGAGTGCATGTTCTGTCTGCCCTGTCATGAATGGTGATATATTTGTTTGGGTTATAAAAACTTGCAATAATCAGTATATTTATTTCCTATCATAAACTTCTACCCAGACAGATGTGCTGGGCAGAGGCCCTGTAATTTTAGGCATTTCACTTTGATCTGTCCTCTACACAGAACCATGCAGTTTTCTCTATACAGAGTATTCTATAGAAGTATAAAAAAATAGATCTTCAAGTAAGCTTTTTTCTTGAAAAGAACAGAACTATTTGTTCAGACATTTAAATATCATTGTTAGCTAATTTTGCCAAAATTTTAATAAGTGAATTGGAAAACATATCCTATTTAAACATTATAATATTAGAAAATTTAGTTAGAAGCAGATACTTGTCTGATCTCAAATACTTAACTTTCTAAAAATACTTAACTCTGGTTTTATTCCATGGTGCTCTGGGAGTAACTCACCCTGAGTTCTGCTATTAATGGCGTCAAAGTTTTCCAGGGTTCTCTACCGAATACCATCCTGACTTGGGATTTTGGGGTAACTTGGCAGGCAACTTTCTGATCATCCGATGACCTTCCTGTGACCTAGCCACAAACACTCTATTAATCTCCTTTATCATGGGGATTAGTAAAGAGAGGGCCACATCCTTTCACCAGGCACATCTGTTCCTAAGTTTTGTTATCTCTCCATGTCCAATTCATACAGTACACTTATTCCTCATCAGTCATGAATGTCTATGCTTTTGAGAAGAAATCATTTTCTATTTGCTGCCTTTAACTTCCATTACAAAAATAAAAAGTTCCTATTCTGTCCTTTCCTGTTTTATATCTACTTTCAAATACCTCAAATTTTGAGTTTGCTTATAGAACACAGTGCAAAGTACCCACTGTTCCCATCAGGTTGTACAGTTTTGCTACTTTTAACAAGAATGATCCTTGTTTAAAGCTGTGAGTGATACCCACCAGAGCACCACTTTGATATTTACTTCGTACAAATGCATGAGTGGTTCCTCCTAGCAAGATCAAGGAGGTGTTGCACAAGATGAATCATGCTAATGGCAGTCTCCCTGTATCTCTGGCGCAGCCACATCTGAAAGAAGAAGGAGATGCATTGGGCCTGGTTGTTGGGGTGTCTGTCCAGGTCCCCTATTCTGGGACCTGTGGTGTGGGAAGCAAAGCAAGCTCATCAGCAAGCACCTTCCTCCCAGGTTCAAACTGGGGATTACACAGGCGGAAGAAGCTCCCTGCTCCTCCTCCCACTCTGTCCCTGAATGAGAGGTGCTCTTGATTTGGTAGAAATCTTGTTACTTTAATTATAGCATTATGTAAACAGATAATCCACCCAAAACAACCCCTAACCACTTCTGAATGATATATTTATCTTTGTTTCAATTTTTTAAATTAAATACCCATTTTCATTAGCTCTTATAATTATTAAGAGACATATAATAGAACATCATTTACTTGTATCTTAAATTTTGTTTTAAAGATTTAGGAATATGTTTTTCTTTCTGTATTTAGTAATAGTATAAAAAAAGGAGGAAGTCATCATGGAACACATCTATGCTCCCATGGTTCTGATTTTCATACCCTTATGAATAGCTAAAAATAAGGTGTACAATGGAAATGCTGGTGAACTCTTGGCCAAGTGGTTCATGTGATATATGAGATTACATATGTGTATGTGTGTATAATGAATTCATATATACTATAAAATGTAAACTACAAAGTGGATTTTGATTATTTGTTTAATGGACATTAATTAATAAAATATTTCCTATGGCCAGAACAATCTTTTATACATGCATGCGTTTATCACACAGTCATCAACATACTCTGTGGTAAGTTTCCACTATTGCAAGGCAGGCTCACAGCTGAAAATGGTTTGGGGTTGTTGGGCTGGAGCATTTTGATAAATGGAGATAAATGATTAAAATCGTTCAGTCTTTCTAAACCCTAGCAAAATATGGCAGCATGTAAGTCTCCAAAGAGATTTATGTTTGCTCTTACAGCTGGCTGTCCATAGCTGCACCATTCCCTGGGGAGCTCTGCAGAGCTAGTGGATGATGGGAGTGATTCACAGCTGTAAGAGATTTAGGTCCCTTTAAAGTACTGCTTGAGCTACAACAAACTGGTGTTTCAAAAGAAAGTGAGCAAGGCCAGAGGGTGTTCATGAGATTCCCAGCCTCAACCTGGGGAAGCTCACCTGTCAAAGCCAGCTCACTACAACCATCAGTGAATCGTTAGCTGACATGACAAAATATCTGAGATGTCATTATGTGTTGCAAACAAATCCGTGCATATCCACATGTTGTTCCTGGGGCCAGAGAATAGCCAAACAAAACATTGTGAATAAAAGCATGTTTGTGGAAATGTTCAGTTGTCTGTGAGGAAGATGTGATGTGGGAGAAAGTGGCGATGTTATGTATCATAGGAGGGGAAGGCTGGGGAAGAAGAAGGAGAGGGAGGAAACTTTGTGGGCTGCCTTTTATGTACTAATGATATGGACTCCCTGTTCTACACTCTACTCTGGTGGGCCCAGCCCTGTGTGGTGACAGCAAGGGAAGGAGAGATAGCCAAAACAGGTTGCCTAGATCCATTGTACCCCTACACAATCGTCAGAAGAATAAGCATCCACATTTTCCCAACCCTGATTCCGCATTTCTGGGATTTCCTTTCAAACAAAGAGGCAAAGGTGTGGATCAAGCAACTTGAATATAGGACTGTAAGGTTTGCAGTTTGACATTGACACTGACTGGTGAAGCAATGTCAAACAAAACTGGAAGGATTTTTATCTTTGGTAGAAGACTCAATTTCAGCAGTTTATACCAAAGTCATATTTTTGCCTCATGATCTCATTCTTAATCTGTCACAGATACTTCCCAAACTGGTATGAGAATGTCTTCTCCACCATTTATTATTTGCAGACTTTTTAATGATGGCCATTCCGACCAGCATGAGGTGTCACCTCATTGTTGTTTTGATTTACATTTCTCTCATAATTAGCGATATTGAACATCTTTTCATGTGCCAGTTGGCCATCTGTATATCTTTTTTGGAGAAATGTCCATTTAGGTCTTCTGCCCATTTTTTGGTTGGTTTTTTGTTTTTCTTTTTGATATTCAGCTGTATGAGCTGTTTGTGTATTTTGGAAATTAATCCCTTGTCAGTAGCCTCATTTGCAAATATTTTCTCATATTCTGTGGGTTGTCTTTTCATTTTGTTTATGGTTTCCTTTGCTGTGCAAGAGCTTTTGAGTTTAATTAGGTCCCATTTGTTTATTTTTGCTTTTATTTTCATTACTCTAGGAGACAGATCCAAAAAAACATTACTGTGTGATTTATGTCAGAGTATTATGCCTATGTTTTCCTCTAGGAGTTTTATAGTATCTTGCCTTACATTTAGGTTTTAATCCATTTTGAGTTTATCTTTGTATATGGTGTTAGAGAATGTTCTAATTCCATTCTTTTACATGTAGCTATCCAGTTTTCCCAGCACCACTTACTGAAGAAACTGTCTCTTTTCCATTGTATATTCTTGCCTCCACTGCTGTAGACTAATTGACCATAAGCGCATGGGTTTGTTTCTGGGCTTTCTATCCTATTCCATTGATCTATATTTCTGTTCTTGTGCTAATACCATATTGTTTTGATTACTGTAGCTTTGGAGTATAGTCTGAAGTTAGCATGATTCCTCCAGCTCCATTTATCTTTCTCAAGATTGTTTTGGCTATTCAGAGTCTTTTGTGTTTCCATACAAATTAAAAGTTTTTTTGTTCTAGTTCTGTGAAAACTGTCATTGGTAATTTGATAGAGATTGGATTCAATCTGTAGATTGCCATAGGTAGTATGATCATTTTAACAATATTGATTCTTCCAATCCAAGAAGATGGTATATCTTTCCATCTGTTTGTGTCATCTTCAGTTTCTTTCATCAGTGTCTTATTGTTTTCAGAGTACAGGTCTTTTGCCTCCTTAGGTAGGTTTATTCCTAGGTATTTTATCCTTTTTGATGCAGTGTAAATGGGATTGTTTCCTTAATTTTGAACTCTTCTACACTGTTGATAGGAATGTAAATTGGTATAGCTGCTGTGGGGAACAGTATGAAGGTTCCTTAAAAAACCAAAAATAGAGTTACTATATGATCCTGCAATCCTACTCCTGGGCATATATCCAGAGGAAACTCTAATTTGAAAAGATATATGCACCCCAGTGTTCACAGCAGCACTGTTTACAATAGCCAGGACATGGAAGCAACCTAAATGTCCATTGACAGATAAATGGATAAAGAAGATGTGGTATATATATACAAATGGAATGTTACTCAGCCATTAAAAAGAATGAAATAATAATACCATTTGCAGCAACATGGATGGACCTGGAGATTATCATACTAAGTGAAGTAAATCAGAGAAAGACAAACATCACATGGTATCACTTATATGTAGAATCTAAAAAAAAGGAAACAAATGAACTTATTTACAAAACAGAAATAGACTCACAGACATAAAAAACAAACTTATGGTTGGTTACCAAAGGGGATGGGGGGGAGAGATAAATTAGGAGTTTGGGATTAACATATCTATACTACTATATATGAAATAGGTAAACAACAAGGACCTACTGTATAGCACAGGGAACTATACTCAGTATCTTATAATAATGTATAATGGAAAAGAATCTGAAAAAGAATATATATATATGTATAACTGAATCACTTTTTGCTGTACAGTTGAAACTAACACAACATTGCAAATTAACTATACTTCAATTAAAAAGAATGTCTTTTATTTTACAGTATTTTATTGAGATATATAAACTTAGCTGTATAAAACAACACAAATTTCTTAGCTCACGATTCTGCAGGTCAGAGGTCTCTGCACTGCATGGCTGGGTTTTCTGCTAAGGCTCTCACAAGGTGAAAAGAAAGATGTCACTGGCTGTGTTCTCATCTGAATGTAGGGATGTTGTTACAGATTCATTCAGACAATTGCAAGAGTTCCATTCCTTGAGGTTGCAGAGTTGTAATCTCTGTTTCTTTGCTGGCTGTCTCTCATCTTCTAAGCAGCTGCCCACGTTTCTTACCATGTTGCACCCTCCAGCTTCAAAGCGGGCAATGGAGAATCTCTCTCCTTTTGAATTCCTCTCATGCTTCAAATCTCTTTATCTAGGGAGATCTCTCCCTTTTGATGAGCTCACTTAATTAGGTCAGGTCCACCCAGGATGACCTCCCTTTCTTAGAGTCAACTATGTTATATAACATAACGAATAAGAGACTGAAGTCCATCATATCCCCAGTCCCAGGGATTATACAGGACACGTACATTAGGGAATGCGGATGTTGGGATTTTCTTAGAATTCTGTCTACCATATCTGGAGACAAGATCTGTGTAGTGAATCATGCAGCAGCTTCTGGGCTGTGTTATTGATTTTTAGGAGTTCTTTATATATTCTGGATATGAGTCCTTTGTCAGATATATGTATTTAACTTGATTCTCCCAATCTGTGGGTCGCCTTTCATTACTTAATGGAATATTTGATGTGCAAACCTTTTAAATTTAGATAAAGTTGAATCTTCTTTTTTTTTAATAATTAGAACTTATGCATTGTGTTAAAGTGTTAATAAAAAAAAATTTGCCTGCACCAAGGTATGTGGTTAGGCCATTCAAGATGGCTGTTCTATTGCTCTCTGTACATTCCCCTGCTCAACTAGTCCCTGCTTCACTCACATGACTATGGATTCCTCTTAATTATAGGGCTTAATTAGAACCTGGTGACTGATGAGCCCACCTGAGGTTAATTCTCCCTATAAATGGTAGCCTCCTTCTCCTCTGAGTAGCAAAGACTGCTGCCTTGTCCTGTCTGCTGTCTGCCGCAGGCGGTGGGGTGTCACTCCACGATCCTTCATGTGAGATCTCCTATCGAGTAAGCCATTGATGTCTCTGTTGCTGTCTCAGGGCTCTTTCTTTGGTCTTTGAGACTGGGCAACTACAAGGCTTGTAGGCCTGGAGGGTACAGCCCAACAAAGGTCATGAACATTTTTGTTTTTTTCTATGGACATTATAGTTTTTAGTTTCCACGTTTATGTTTCTGAGCCATTCTGATTATTTTAGGGGGAGGGGGATATGGTGCAAGGCAGGGGTCAGAGTTAGATTTTTTTCCTATATGGATATTTAGTTGCTTCAGCACCATTTAGTATGTACTTATTTATTTTTAATTAGGTATTGTATGTGTTTTTCTCAATATCATGTCATCACCCTTGGTGATCCTATTGCGAGGAAACTGTGCAAGTTTGGAGGTAATCCACCACGTGCTGCTTGCATTCCTGTGCACCTTGCAGGGCATAACAAGAATGCACGGTCCTGACCACTCTTTCCCTGGGCGATTTCTCAGGGTTGTGTTAGCAACTAGTGACCTTGAAAGGTAAAGTAATGTTCCTCTCTAGGACAAAGAGCAGGCTTTCTTATTGCATCTTATGAAATCAGTGGATTCCCCCAGTTCCGTGTTCCTCAGCTGTGATGCCAACCACTGTGTACATCCGCCGTATGCATCCTTCTGGGCCATATCGCACCACTCCCATTGGACTTCTGGGCCAGGAGATGTCTTGTAAACATGCTGACACTCATGCTGCTTACTGTGCCACGAGTGATGAAGTCCTTTGTTTGTGACCCTAGAATCTTAGGTCTGTTGCCGGCATCCTTGAAATAGTAACTTACTGCCTTGTAAAGGATAAACTGTCTTGTAAAAGGCTAACTTAGTATCTTGTAGAAAGGACAAAATCATATCCAAGACCTAACTATGTCATCTGACTCACTCATCAGAACATCCTATTAAACGGCTATTTTTAATCACCATTTCATAGATTAAAAGGCCAAGACTATAAGAGGCTAAGGAAATTGCCTAATTTTGTTGAACTACATAGCCAAAACTCATTTTTTAACATTTTAAAATTGTGAGATGTAGCATAAACATAGAAATGTGTATAAAATATGCATAGTATTTAGGGAAGAGTTACATAATGAACATCCATGTAACCACTGCTTAGGTTAAGAACTGGAACATTGTCCCTACACCAGAATCTCTGCAGGAGTCTCTTCCAGTTTACATCTCCCCTTTTCTTTCCTATAGACAGTCTTTATCTTAATTTTCATGATAGTCACTGTGTTGTTTTCCTTATAGTTAATCATGTATGCTTCCGTAAACAATATGGCATGAGTTTGCTGGTTTTCAACTTCATAAAAATGAGTATATATTCTGTGGATTATTTTGAATAGGGCTTCTTAAGGTCAGCATGTTTCTAAGATTTATCATTGTTGCTTGTTCACTTTGCAACATAGTGCATTGTAGTAATATGCATAAATTTCTTTATCAATCTTGTTTTTGAGCAAGTGAATTGTTTCTAGCTTTGAGCTATTACAAAAAGATGTTTCTGTGAGTATTCTTATAGAAGTCTTTTGTGAGCATGTGCATTCACTTCCCTTCCATGTACTGTGTGCCTAGGAGTGACTTTCTAAGGCATTGGGCAGAATAGTTTCCTTTGTTAGAAAATGCCAGTAAGTTTTCCAAAGTGATTCCACTGTTTTACATTCGCAACAGCAGTGTATGAAAGTTCCAGATGCTCCGTTCTCATCAGTGCTTGGTATTGAGGATCTTTTTAATTTTAACCTTTCCGTTTGTCGTGTAGTGGTGTCTCATTGTGGTTTTCATTTTCATTTCTCCACTGACTAATGAAACTGACAGTGTGGCCATATGCTTAATGGTCACTTGGATATCTTCTTTTGTGAAGTGCCTGTACAAGTCTTTGACCCAATTTTTAATTGGTTTGTATTCCTCCTTTTCCTATTGATTTGTATATATAGCAAAGATTTTTATCTGTTTTCAGTTAAAGGACCTGACCTGTAAATTTATCCTGTAATTTCTTGCTCCCTCCCTATTGGCCGGAAGCATCATATGGACACAGATAGCTTGAAGGAAGTGTGGGAAAAGTATTCTTACCTGGGTGGCAGTGTACCTAGCCAAATCTTTACCACAGAAAAAGGAAAACACTGATATTATGGAGGACAGCTAGCTGCTTCTATTCAACTAGGGCTTTTCCTAAAAATTTAAGTGTTCATTATTGCTGTGTGATGTACATGGAACTTTGCGGAACTAACTATAGAAGCGTTAAAAGCATCAAAAGTTTTTACTAAAACTCTGTTTGGTTCAAGGTGAATCTTGACTAGACATAAATGGTTTTTTTACAGAAATTTATTCCATGCATCAGCTCCTACTACAATACCAGGCCAAGCTGTACCTCTATAATGAATGTGCAAGTATGGTATTGGAGCACTAAGCTCTAGCATGGCGTGATGGTGTTTTTGTGGTATTTGGCATGACCCATACAAGTGTGCTAACTCCTAAAATTATCTACCAAGGCCACATCAGTTAAAATCTGACTACACAACAATAAAAACCATTCACATGGACAAATAGGCCATCACAAACTTACAGCATTAAAAAGCCACATGGTCTGCTTCCATCTGCAAGTATTACGCTGCTAGCTGGACCCACTCCTTGTCAGTCCCTTGACTAATGTTCCACATATTGGTGAACTGACCCAAGTAGGATGCCATAGTTCGACAACTGGAGTTCAGAAAGTCAGCTTTTACTGATTGTTGGAGAATGTGACCTAGGCATGCAGCAAAAATAGCTTCCAAACACTGAGTCTTGAATTACGAAGATTCGACCAGCAGGCAGCGCTGAATGATCACAGGCCTCCTGTTGCAGTGGCAGTGCCTTTACCACCCAACTTACAACAGGGCTAAGAGCAGAACCGAGTGCATAGTCTGTGCGGGCGAGCAGAGTCAAAGAGGAAAGAGGATGTGGCTGACTCACATATCACCATGCATTAACCATTCCTGTACCATATTCCTCTTTTCATGAGAAACAGTGAGTAAGGAAACGTCAGAAATGACTTCACTCCACCCACCCCCAAATACACTCTTGACCGTAGATTTGGTTAAAATAAAATGATACGGGAAGACTGAGTATAAACTGTTGAACACTAATGTATCAAAGAAATACAAACAAAAAATAAGTCAAGGTGATACTATTAATATTATATAAAGCAGAACTAAAGGAAAAGAGTTTTACCTTAGACAAAGGAATTTTATTCTGCTAGAGTATTCTGTTCAAAATAAAAGTTAAAACTGCTACCTACCCAATAGCATAAATTGCAATATATAAATTAAAAACAGATTGAAATATGAGGACAATTGTCATGAGCATGAAAACAGTATATCAGCCTGCCTCAATCATTCATCAACTAACAAATACGTAAGATAAAGAAATATAGAGGACTTTGAATGTATAAAAGGATGATTTAATGGATCCTCAACAAAGTATATACCTCTTTTCAACTACCCACAGAATCATTATAATTAAAATTTTTTTCATTTATTCATCATAAAAGTCAACAAATTTCCATACTAGCAATAGCATAGGCCATATTACCTAATAAATTAATGCCATTAATTAATAATTAACATGAATATTTTCACAATAACAGTAATAATAACACCTCAGTTAATTTGGAAACTTTACAAAAGAAGAGAAACTTTCTGCAAAAGAACATTTGGGTCAAAAAGCATAGCAAGGTGCAAGTTGAAACCTAATTAGGAAACCTTAGTGAGAATAGCAAAGGGAGAACCTGGAGGCAAAAAGTAAACAGAGAAAAAAAATCATGGTCTTAAATGTTTATATTTTGGCTCAAGAAATAACTGAAATAAATGAAGTATAATTCAACTCAAGAAATCAGGGGGGAAGCATACAACAAATGTAGGGACCACAGGAAAAAGGATATAATGGAAGTAAAGATAAATGATTGAGATCCTGGGAATGTAATGTGATGGGCTATAGGGAAGGATGGGGAGTCTTGGGAAGGATGGGGAGTCTTTTTTTTAATCATTATTTTCTAAAAAACAAAACCAAATATTAAAAATGTTAAGAATATTCTTGTTCCCAGCATGCCTGATTATTCTGTTAGTAAAATTTCTTCTTGAATAAAATTAATTGATGTTCTGTTAATGTGTGTGTCTGTGTGATATGTGCATGTGTATATGTGCGTGTGTGCATTCCAAAATGTAAATGAATATAAGGACACAAGTGCTTTTATTCCTATCATGCATTATTAGGATTATCTAGACCAATAAGAACTAGTAATGCTTTAGCATTTCATATATGTTTGAGGTACATGTTGGGTTGAGAGTGGGGATAAGAGTAATATTTCATTTAAAGTCAAATTAAGATCATTAGGAAATAATTTAGTTAAGAAAACAATGATTATTTGTGTTTTTATTTATTACTTGTGTTGTTAGAAGAATATGGAAAAGATTTTATTGTCCATATAAAATCAGTAAAATTTGTTTTGTGCTTTTCCTCCTGATTTCTTGAGTTGAATTATCACTTCATTTATTTAAGTTATTTCTTGAACTAAAATGTAAACATTTAAGGCTATGAATTTTTTGGTAATTATGATTCATGCAGCAACTGTTTATTGAGGAACTACTGTGTGCAAACTACTAGAGAGGCAGTGACGAACAAAAGCTGATGTAGTTCCTGATCTCATGGAACTTAGTCTAGAGGATAAAAGAGATATTAATCAAATATTATATAAAGAAATATAAATATAACAAATGTAAATATAATAAATGAAAGGTATTACTTGAGTATGTACTATTTGAAGATATAAGATCATATAAGAAGAAGGAGATTTGATATAGCCAAGCATATCAATCAGGGCAGTCTTTCTTAAGGAAGCGACAGTTTAGCAAAGATTTTGGAGTTAATGATATCAAGTCAATCAGTCACTTGGCAGGTAAAGAGTATTCCACACAGAGTGGCTAGCATATTCATAGGTACCCTGGCAAGGACAGATAAGATCTTTCAGGAACCAGAAAAATGGTAAGTGTGGCCGACATCCAGGGAGGGAGTCAGTCAGCCAGTGAGTAGCTTGTGTGTAGTGGAAGAGATGAGACCGTGCAGGTTCTGCTAGGAATTTAGATTTTTACAGAAGAGCTGTGGGGATTCATTGAGGTATTATAAACAAAATGTGTGTGTGTGTGTGTGTGTGTGTGTGTGTGTGTGTATGACACGTGCATGGTTTGATCAGGCTTGTATTTTGAAAATATTCTGGCTACAGTTTGTGAAGAGAGTTTGGTGGAAAGCAACGATGGGACTAGGGAAGCCAGTTAGGAAGCTATTATAAGTGTCCAGGTGGCAGCTAATGATAATATTGGTTGAGCTCTGGTGGCTTAGTTATGGAAGCATCTATTAGCATGGTCTAGCCAATGTTCTAATCTTATCTGGACCTCTTTATTTATGGTTTTACAGAAATAAATAAGGAATTAATCACTCTAAACAATTCATGATAAAAACAAGATAAAAAGAGTCAAAGAGAGTAGTCAAATTTGAATTATAAGTAACCATCTCCAGAGATACATTTCAATAATGTTGTTCTAGGACAAGAATTCTGAAAAGAGTTTGGCAGTAGTATACATAGCAATCATTAAACATCACTATATTATACTCCATTATGCAAACTAATGAAAATTTGGTTATATTTTATGTAGCAGTCTTCGACATCTTGAAAATAATACTGTATAAATATTTTAATAACACTTCCAGCTTATTAGGCAATAATTATTGACTCATTTGTTAGTTTATTTGTAGTGTGATAACACTGATTTATGACACATTTATTTAAAAAAATTAACAAAATCCTACCCATTCACTTATTTTTTTCAAGTGTTCATACAAAAATGAGTGATTTTGCAATCATATAGTTAATACATTTAGTCTACCCCCAGGGACTTGCAGATTCTGTCAGATTATAATTTGAGACCCACTATTTTTAGGAACATCACCTAAAGGATTACAAGATATACAGTGTTAGCAACACTTAGTCAGATATAATTGGGAATCACTGTTTAGTCATATGCTCCTTGCCTTCAAATAGGGTAAGCACTGATCTTATTGGTTTCAGGGTAAGGACAAAAAGAGCTGTGTTAAGCTGATTTTTTTTCCACAGTGGAATATAAAAGTTCTCCATAACTTACGTTGAATTTGAGGTTAATCTATGTGCAACATCTGCCATTCTATGAATTGCCCGTCAGTTCTGTTGATTTGACTGTTACATGTTTAATTGAAAAAGATCCTTTTCTCAAAGTAAGGGAAATCTTTTAAAGATAATGATTTAAAGATATATTGTCTATGAAGAGCATCTCCCTAATAGAGGTACTTACCTCAGCTATTTTTCAAAAAAAATTATTCTTACTTACTTACAAATGATTTCAATTATTGTGTTATTCATGTATGTAAGTACAGATGCATTGATTTCAGTGAATCAGAAACCATCTGATTATAGATATATGCATATGCATATATGCTCAAATTTGGTTTGACCTAGGTTACAAATGACCATATATCAGTTTTTTAAATGGTGTGTAGCAAACCATTAAATGACAATATTCATAAAATAATTATCTTTGCCAGATTTTATTATCTCTTACCTTTTACCATTTATTATTTTTATTAATTTTGGTTTTTAAGAGTCTCATGTTCTACCAGCTAAGTTAGCCAGGAGGATATAATTTTGGTTTTAATCTGCCTAATTCTTTTAATCTTACTCGTATCTATGAAGATACTATTATTTGCATATTTTGTAAGAATCTCATAAATAATTTTGTTTAATGGCTTTTATGAAGCATTTTGAGAATTTGAAATGACAAGTGTTTAGTGATCTGAGAACCTACTCTTGCATTTGTGCCTCATCCCCAGATTCTCCCCTAATCAGCTCTTTCTCCACTTAGAAGAAACCATAATCACTCTTAATGCAGGAAGTGGGTGGGGTAAGCACTGAGGGGCAGAAGAGAGAACTCACAGGATGTCAGATCGGGCAAAAGTAAGAGCTAAAACAACCATACCCCTTAATTTATATTTTAGAAAGCATGCTGTCCTACAGAAGGTTATATAAAGATTTTTCTAAGTTCTTTAAAAACTTTGGGACCCTAAACAGAACCTACAAATTTGAGTATATTCAATACTTCACTTTTCAAATGTTTACTAAATTCTACCAACTACAGTTTAGTTTCTTTGTTTTTCAGCCCACATTTACAGTGTTGGCATTTATTGTTTCCCATTAGGGTTGGCTTTACTTACACACACACACACACACACACACACACACACACACACACACACACACACACACACACACACACACACACACACACACACACACACACACACACACACACACCACACACCCTAAATAAATAAACAAAAGTAAAAGAGTATTACCTTTTGCATTATTTAGGAATTATATCTGGCTACCAAAGGTAAGACCTTAAAACAGTGACTTATGTGAATTAGATTTTTCTTTTTTTTTTCTCAGGTGAGAAGCAGTCCAGAGAGGCAGGCCAGGGAAGTATAATTGGTGTGTGCTGTCGTTATTGCCCCCAGATTCCCTCTATTTTTCTGCTCTGCCATCTGTAGAACTTGTTTCAATTCACAAATTGCCTTGTGAGTTATAGGATAGATACAGCAGCTCCAGCAATCATGTCTGCATTGGTGGCAGAAAAGAGGAGGAAGAGAGGCAGGGAGGGAGGCATTTTACAGTTAAGTTTTTTGTTGCTGCTTCTAACAATAAATACATTGTTAAATATAAAATAAGGGGTAAATGGATTTTGAGCAGGCAACTCACAGTCTCTGCCACATCTTTCTTTTATATATCTCTTTATATCTTTTGTAGTTCTCAACTACTTTTAGCCATAAAACTTTCTTAGGATTTCTCACAAGCCTGAGTCACCACGGGGGTCAGTAAAGTAACAAACTCCAGTGCATATGCTGATTCAACTAGTTGAAGTCATGGCTATGTACACACTTTCGAATATGGATAAAAATAGTATCCAAAAGAATTATGCAGTGCTTGGAGAGGGTTGGTGTCAACAAATACATATCCCAGTGTTAGGATGACTACCGACAGGGGCAATATCCAGGTGCAAGGTTCGCTTAGTTTACAATTTTTTCTTTTCTCTCTACATCTGGTTAAGCAGAAACACATTTATTTTTACTGTGTTTGGGGAAAGAACCAAAACCACTGCAATATTTCTGCTTTTTTTCCTCCCAAAACTTTCTGAAACTTGATTGTTGGATTGGTAACATCGATTAAATGAAATTCCTTTGAAGCGTCACTCCGGTGGTGGCTGTCAAATAGGCTAATTCTGTTTTTCACTGTTTACATAATTTTCATGAAAATATGATCATCTATTTTCACTTTATTAGATTGTAGTTGAAGGCATCACCACATAATGTATAAGAACATGGGTTTTGGAGATAGATATAGGTGGGTTTAAAACATCTGAATCTTCTCCTACCAGCTGCGTGTGACCTGGGAAATCTCTGTAATCTCTGTCAGTCTAATTTGTGACATGGAGATAAATACAACCTCAAAGTTCTGATAGAATTAAATGAGTAAGTGAATGTAAAGTGTGCAGCTGAGTGCATGTCACATTGTGGACATTCAATAAAGAAAGCTACTATTGTTACTGCTATTACTCCTACTTTTCTAAATTGACCCGCCATTAAGCATTATGCCGCTGTTAATACAGACTTTTTAGGTTAGAGATTAAAATGTCAAATCAACTCTCATTACTCTCAAGAAACCCCTTTATTTTATGTAAGGACTTTAATTTGAATCTTATCATCCTTTATGGGAGTTTAGAGTCCCTGATATTTTGCTTTTTCTCTTCCAAGAATGTGGCTGTTATTTAGCCAGGGGCAGACCTGTACTGTGTGGTTACCTCTGGCATCTGCTCTAATTACCCTGGTAGCTGTTCTGATCGGTAATGCCTGCCTGATAGTGGTTGGTCTCACTCTTATTCAGAATTATTACTTCAGAATTCCTGATTAAGATTCAAAACAGAAATGAATAAAATTCTACTGTGGTGGAATCTTCACAAAAATGAGCTGTTGTGAAAAGATAATAAATGCATAATAGTCTTGGAAACTGTGGTATCAGATTAGGCAGGGCCTGAAATAATAGTTTTCATTTATTTGACCACCTGCTATATTTTAGGTATTAACTATACTGTATGTTTTAAATACATTCCAATTAATTTTCACAACCACCGTATGATGTAAGCATCATTTGCTCTATTTTCCAGCAAGAAATGTGAGTTGCAGATAAGTGATTTGTCCAAATTCACATGGCTAATAAATGTTGAAGACAGAATTTAAATTTCTACCCTGCTAGACTAAAAACTACCACGAAGAATTGATATTCTTCTTCTAAAACATGATACAGGGAGACATTTGGAGTAAAGCTGAGAATTGTTTTCTCATTCATAAAGGAGCAGGTTAGATTATTATTTTGTGAAAATCTAAGCCATTACTTTGCTTCCTCACACTTTGGCATTCTGCTCTGTCTCTGCAGAAAATGTTCAAGTGAGTTTGACAATCCCACTAAACACTAAGACAATAAGGTTTTTCCCACTTGGGTACACATGGACTCCTGAGAGAGAGAGGGAGACAGTTCAATACCTTAAAATTTCTCCTTTACACTTAGAACGTGCATATTCATATCTGTGATAAGATTTCAGAAATGTAGATAATCTTGCATTTTTCTGCTCTTGAAATACCCTCTCTAAATGTATTATATATATTTATTGGGTCATATTTAGTGTCACTTTTCCTGAAATCTGCCCATGAAGGTTTGCTAAATTTAGCAAATAAAAATATGGGATGGCCAGTTAAATTTTAATTTCAGATAAACAACACATAATTCTTTAAAATAAGAATGTCCTATATAACATCTGGGACAAACTAATACTAAAAAACTCTATTGTTTTTCCAAAATTCATGATTGGCCATCCTGTACTTTATTTGGCAATCATAAGTGGAAGAAGTATTGTGAAATAGAAACAACAAACATCTACAACAATAAAAATAAAAAGATATTACCTTCAAATTTGAACAAACTAGACTTCAGATTACATGTTTACCACCTAAGTATGTGACAAATCAGTGCCTCTTGGAGTGGGCAGGGTATGTAGAAAGAGCACAACATCTCCATTCACCCTTGGGGAGAATTAGAGTGTGCTCTTACAAACTCTGGCATTTTAAATGCTTAGGGGTCTCTGGAGTGCCCATTGGGATGCTCTGTAGGATAAGCAGATCCATATGGATATTCTGTAACCTGATAGAAATATTAAAAAATATTTCCACACTTTAAAAATAATTTGAGGGCTTCCCTGGTGGCGCAGTGGTTGAGAGTCCGCCTGCCAATGCAGGGGACACGGGTTCGTGCCCCGGTCCGGGAAGATCCCACATGCCGCGGAGCGGCTGGGCCCGTGAGCCATGGCCGCTGAGCCTGTGCGTCCGGAGCCTGTGCTCCGCAACGGGAGAGGCCACAACAGGGAGAGGCCCGCGTACCACACACACACACACAAAAAAATAATAATAATAAATTTGAAAACCATTACTCCTGTGCATTTCCTATCTGAACCAATTATTTTATATTGATTTGTACTACATATGGATTAACATTTCTGTGAATGTTTTTCGTCTCCTTGACTCAATTCTAAACTCTGTATAGGCAGATGAGTAATCCTAATGGAGCATAGAATCTAGGGAAAAGTACACTGTGTGTCAAAATTTTCCCTCTTCTTTTTTATATATGACAAATAAAACAAAATTATAACAGCCTTAAAACCTAATTAAGAGCAAGGAAAGTATATGTGGAGGAAGCAATCCCATACTTTTTACATTTTCTTGATGATAATGAGCTATAGTAAACATTCTATAAATAATAACTTAGCCCTTAACACCATCAACCAGCAACATCTTCATTCATTAAATTCTCAAAAATTAAGAGTTACGTGATCAACTGAATTCTTTATACAATTGACAAGATGTGGCATAGGCCATTTCACACATATTTCTGTTAATGGCTTAGAAATATAACAGAAACTCAGTGTGATAGATCAACTTGATAGAATCATGTGACTAATTTTGCAGAAACTTAGAGGCATCAGTTATTTCTCTTTAACAGTCAAGTTGAGGTTGGATGGGACTCATGACATTAATCAAATAATATCTCTCAGCAAAGATGTCCTTGATTGTGTTTGTATAACATCCTTAGTAATAAATTAAAGAGATAAGCAGTAATCACCATTCCTTCCTTTATGGCACTTTGATAAGAGAACCAACCAACACACATTTTCATAGGACGGTGAAAAGAATTAGTCTTAAATTCAAATGAAAACAGTGACATCAGCATGATTTTGACCATCAATAATAGGCAACAGGGTCCACAGGAAAAAAATGTTGATATGACTGATCGTTTGTGGAGCATCATCGTTTCTGGTAATCATTTGTATAATTTGATATGGAATGAGTAATTTGTATATTCAAAGCAAGTATCCAAGATAGTCATAAAATTCCCAATTCCACAAATCACCTTTTTCTTAGAAAGAAAATACATATCATCACAAGGCACTTCAGTGATTCTTTAGTCTGTGTTTTTCATAATTCAACACCATAAGAATTGGAATTCACCAATATCCTGAGGTCTTTACATCTTGAAATAATTGTTGGCCAATTAATAGCAGCTAACAATATTAGCTAATATCTGGGATTTTTTATATACCAGGTAATGTTGTAAGCACTTTGCATATATTATTTAATCCCCAAAATAACATTGTAAGGTAGGTGCTGCAAGAACTATGAAAGGTCTGAAATTTTACCCGAATTGCAAGCTAACAAATTAGCCTACCACAGTTTCATGGATGTTAGCAGAAGATATGAGACTACTGGTTCAAAAGCAAAGGACAGTTTTATTACTCATAGTAATAGTCATTGCCAAAGTATCCACATTTTCTTGTGTAAGTTCCCTTAGCCCAAATTCCCACAGAGCAACATGAAAAGAGCCAGGTTACAATCCCGTGCGATGGGTTAAATTACAGAACAGGAGCCCTGAACTTGGGGGACCCAAAATTTCTGTAATTGGCAGTAAGCATTATTGCTTGGGAAGGAGACATTATTTATCTTTCCCAAGGCTGTTGCATCCTTAAAAATATAATCCATAACAAATGTAGTCAGTGACTCTGCTCAAAAGGCATGCAGAAAAATGAGTTATGGTTAATTGCCTTCCAATATGTACCAGTATTATTTCCATTTTACAGATAAGGAAACCGAGACACAGTAGAGCCAAACAAGGTCACATAACTAGTCATCAGTAGAGTTAGGTTTAGAACTGAAGTAGTTTGACTCCAAAACTCATGCCCCGAACAAAAATATACCTGATTAAAAAATGATTGTGGGTGACTATCTTTGAAAAGAATTCAAGGAACTTTGAGCAATCCATTACCTTTCTACAGAATCACACTAGAAGTTAAAATTCAGTTAGTGTTATTGTTTGCCTAGATTTTTCAAATTATAGTTGGGACACACTTATACCCTTTTAAAGATTAGGGTACAAATCGCATGATAATAATGCTATGTAAAATCATGTATCTATAAAAGGTAACATTTCAAGGGATCTGATGCATATACAATATCCTCTGTGATGTTCTCAAAATAAGTTCTTCATTGAGGAGATAATGAGAACTTCTAAACTGTTTGGAAACTACAGCCTCCTCATGGCTATTTTATTTCCATTTAATCAGTGAATATTAAAAAGCATTAGTCCACAAGAGACTTATCAAGGCAAAAAGTTTTAACAAAGCCCAACTGCCATCAGCAGTAAGTGTTTTCCTCATAATAAGTGTCTTGGTGACTTGATCTCTTCCTCTGTTGAGAAACTATCTGATCCTAATCAGTGTCTCCCATTAATATTGCAACAAAGGCCAGCGTCTTTCCCAAACACTTTACTCCATCTTTATCTCAGAAAACACTGATTAACTTTTTATTTTAATAAAGAATAGTAATGAATAAATGATCCATGAAGTTGAATCCCAAAATATTTTCTAGATGATGCTTTATCAAGTGCTTTTATTGGTAGTTTTTATAAGAAGAGTCTGTTCTCTTGAAAGATCCCCTCTGTTTTGCCCGTCATCCCAAGTACAATTTTCACAGGTAGCTCTCAACTTTCTGCATGCTGATTACTGCACTGTATCTTGCTTAGGTACTCTGGTATAAGAGATCATCCCCAGAGACCCAGACCTCGAGTCACATTCCCACACCAAAATCCCCAGTTAGTCTTTGCTTAGTGTATTCCTATGAGGGCTTACTGAAAGGAGAAAATCGAGACAATAGGAAGGCAAAGAGGCATCTAAATAAACTCATATGTGTTCGACTAGACATTGACAGAATCTGTGCTGGTTTTGAGCATTTACCTTTAAAAAATAAAATCCGGGCTTCCCTGGTGGCGCAGTGGTTGAGAGTCCGCCTGCCGATGCAGGGGACACGGGTTCATGCTCCGGTCCTGGAAGATCCCACATGCCGCGGAGCAGCTGGGCCCGTGAGCCATGGCCGCTGAGCCTGCGCGTCTGGAGCCTGTGCTCCGCAACGGGAGAGGCCACAACAGTGAGAGGCCTGCGTACCTCAAAAAAAAAAAAAAATCCATACAGAGTATTGAAGGGAGTTTAGTTTGAGAACTTCCATAAAGAACCACTTAGAATTAGAAACTAATTGAAAATTGAAAATAGAAACTAATTGAAAATTGAAAACTAATTTTAACTGTTAAAATCTTGGGTATGTCTAAAATCTATATCTGTTCAAGAACTAGCATATTATATCAGTTATCTTTTATTGACTGCCTTTTGGTGGGCTATTCTAAACAATTGCATAATTCTCTATAGTAAATGAGAAATGTGGCTGAAATTTCTGGATTATTTCTAACTTCAAGAGAATGATAAGATGCACAGAATTCTTGGTTTGCTATGATCCCTTACAAACTGATCGAGCTCTCCAGCATATGCACCTTGTGGGTAGTGGTGGGAATAAAACACTTCTCCTTATTCGGAGTAATACATTTAGTTTCCGAGGATACCTAGCTCATCCTAGAATCAGAATTGGCCCAGCTATAGGGTTACAAATATTATGTAATATATAATGACAAAATACTTTTCAGTGCTTTGATCGTTTGACCTCTTTCAAAGCCTTCTTTCGTTACGTAGTGCACACTGGTCAGGGACGTACGCCCATGCATTCTGTCGTGGCTCGTGGGTGCTTGAGAGTTCATCAGTCACATAGACAACTGAGGAATATAGTTTTTTATTCTCTGATTTGTGATTTACTTAGATTTCTGAGGATAAGAGCTTATAGAAGGAAATCATCTAACAGTAAAGCAAACAAGCAACTGAGAATAAAAGAACAACAGGCACAAAGGTTCCTTTCTTTTCTTAATTCTTTAGTAGAATTCGGAAATAATTGAGGTCAGAGGCACTGTGGAGGAGCTGAGATCAGAGAAATGGTCTGTGTGGAATAAGAGCCCTTATTTAGCCTGTTTTCTTCTCCAGAACCTCTGTTCTTTCTCACAGTCACGTACTAGACCTCTCCAAGTTCTGGACAGAAAATTTTAACTTCAGGTATTTATTTTTAATGCCTGGGATTTTAAGCATCCATTTCTTCCCATGCCACCCCAGAAGTTCTGGCTTCTTGGGTGGTCCTAGAGTCCAAGTGAGTCTGAATGAGTCATGGACCCCACACACCTGGACCCTACCTGGGACTGTGTAAACTTTGGGCGTACGAAGGCAGTGATGGGTTATATGTTGTAGGCAGACAGATGGTGTGGAAAGACAGAGGGGACAGGAAGAGAGAAGAGGTACACACTGCTTATTCCCAAGTAAATACCACAACACTAGCTGGTTAAAATTTCCATTGCTCTTATATTTTAGAACATTTAAGACTACTAAAAGATGCTAACTCCCACTGAATTTTCACTGTAATAGAAAGATGACAATGAAATAGTGGCTGGACATATGTTAACATGTTAGTTGCCATCATGTAGATTTCAAACTAAAAAATAGGTTTGATTCCAAATCACCGGTAAGAGTGTCTCAGCTTTTACCCTTAGAAGGAAGTAAATGTGTCAGAGGCAAACAGTCTTTATTTATGTGTTTGACATTTGTGGGGCCTCCCGCGTGCCAGGGATTATGCTAGGCACTGTTACCCAGCAGCAAGTTAACAGACGTTGTCCCTGCCCTTGGGAGGCTTCCCATCTTGTGAACTAAATGCAGAGAATAAAACTGATTGAGCTAAAATACATGTAATATCCAGAGTCCCAACTGCCAAACCACGTTTAAGTTAAGGAAAGAAAAGAGAAGGAATGATCCACATGTGTGTCTCATATGAGGATTTATAACCTCACTCAAAAAGTGTTTTGAATCAAATGTATGCATGAGCTCATATCCCATAGTCATAACAAATAATGTTTGTATTGCTAATAATATCACTTTCTGTATGAGGAAACTGAGGCTCAGAGACATTTCAGTGACTAGTTCAGGTCACACTAGACCCATTAAGGAAAGAGCTGGAATCAAACAGTCCTCTCAACACATCCTCTCCTCTCTCTTTTATGAAATGAGTCTTGTTAGAAGTGGCAGGAGGCAAGAGGCCCGACATAGTTAAGTCCCTTCTGACACAAGTAAAAGAAAAATCTGCAAGTCTTAACTATACATGTCTGTCAGAGCAAAGAATTTCAGAGATTGTTATGGAAACTGGTATTTCAGTTTCTTGGATCTAGCAACCACATGGGGGGGAAAAGGGAGGGAGGACAAACATAGAGCATGTTGATTAATTTCATGGAGTACAGTCTTTTGTAATAAATCTCAAGATTAATGGTGAGCTGTGTGTTGAAATAAAGCAATTATTGCATTCCTGTTTTGCTAACTGTGTGGAGTAGGACTAGAACAACATTTACGAAACTACAAATCACAGACGTGCATTGAAGTGCTTGTTTTTCCCTATAGAAGCTGGAATGCTTGACTGTTGGACCAAGCAGCAAATCTCAGCTTGCCTCTGATATTTACTAATTATTGAAGTGTGGTTAGGACAACAAAGAAAACTGAAAATGCTTAGGAGTACCATTAAGCAAACAGAGACTGTGTCAAAGCCAGGTGCTGAGTTTTCTCTGCTTTTTAAGTTTCTCATTCATACTCTATCTTATTTCCTAAATGTTTTGTTTTATGTAGTGAAGCTTTCTTTTTCAGAAGGAGTGAGATAAATTCTGATTTATCCTTCTTTTCTTTTCTTTTTTTTTTTACGGCCTTGACACTAAAGAGCAGTAAACAGACTGCGATGTTGGCATCACCTGGTAGTTGGTTACAAATGCAGAAACTCTGGTCCGACCCAGACCTACAGAATCAGAGTCTGCATTTTAGTAAGATCCCCATGTTTGAAAGCACAATAAAGTGCCACAAAAAATCTCTCAGGACATTAGAACAATTACATGACATTAGTTGTATAAGGGAGCTAATGCTGATTTACAGATCTAATAGTGTAAATGACTTGGTCCCTTACAGAGATTGTCAAGTGATCATGGATTGAACATCTGTTTGTAGAGCCTCCACCATGTACCAGGTGCAGAGTGAGGAGGATAGATTCTACACTGTATTGCATTGGCCAGCTTCCATACATGTTTTGTGACTTATTTTTCCCTCTTAAGTTTCAAACGTCTCATGTCCCAGTGGGGAGATGACTGTTTACTTTTAAATTGGACACATCACAGGTCCTGTGAACACATACATATGTGCAAACATTGCATTAACTGAAACTAATTTTGAGTGGGTTCTTTGTTTATGGATGGGACCTGTCAACAAACTCTTATTCAACTGAAAACATAGATAAAAGACTTCAGTATCGATGCTGTAAAGTTGAAGTGATTGTAACAGAAGCCCTGTGGAGAGAAGTGTTTTGGCTATGTCCACTCACCATAGTCCGCCTGGCCCAGGTGGCATTTGTGTCCACTCCCAGGGTACATAAACAGAGGCTTCTCTAGATTTCAGGTGATGCCTTGTTGTGTGTATCATTCTTCCCCATTCATCCCTGATGTTGGTTTCCTGGCTTCAACATTCACATTTCTTCCTCTATGTAGGTTTTCTTTTCATTGTCTTTTCATGACCCCACCATTAATCTAACAATTTTCATTCATAGAACTCGGTAACACTGAAAGCTATGAAGAGACTGGGTAAAAGAGGGAAGACCCTCCATCATTTTGTTAGCACCATCAAGCCCACCACAATGAGAAACAAGAAGGTGAGTCTCTATCCACCACAATGAGACACCGGAAGGGTAAGTGATGCCTGTTTTCATTTTCTAAGAGGCAGTGGAAAAGTTGAGTGAATTAGTTGCATCAGATGCATCAGATGAGGTGTTTAATATTGCCATTGGTATTGTTCTTCTCATCTGAATGGAGACATATGGGCCAATGTAATTTAAGTGCATTTAGAATACTAGCTACACAGAAGACTTTCAGATATATTGAGTAGATGTGGAGCAAAGGTTCTCAGTCCTGGCTGCACATTAAAATCACCTGGGTAGCTTTTAATATGCACTAGTGCTGCAGCTGCACCTCTGTGTATTCTGACTTAATTGTTCTGGGATGGGGTCTCATGCAGACTTGTGTGTACCTCAATGTATATTCACATATACATACATATATATGAATATATGTATTCATATTTATATATCATTATTTCATTTAATATATATAATTATTTCATTATTTTATGTAGAGTTGTAGCTCTCTTTTTCTGTCATATATATATATATATACACACACACACACATTTATACAGAAACAGTGATAGTTATTTCTTTGGATCAGAACTCTGAACCATTTGTGCTTAGGTTTATCATAAAAATTGCCACGTTTAATACTGCCACGTTTAATACTGCACATAATTTTGGTATGTGATAAGAACTTCTAGATTTCTGAGGTTATGAGATACAGTTTACAAAGCGTTTCTTAGTCTTGGTGTCCATAATGTTAGATAGCAATTTAAGAACTCTAACAAGAATATACGTTTTTGTATATAAAATAATGAGATGTGTGTATATTATGCAGTCCAGATTACTGACTCAATATTTTAGTTTCCAACTGGATTGTTGGCATCAAGACAGACACAAAAAATCTGTTAAGAAGTTAAAATCAATGCCACAGCAGCAACTTAATTGGTTTACTGGCTCTAGGTAGATAAAATCGGCAAAAAAGATTTACAACCGTGTAACGGGAGAATCGTAACCTCTTATAAGATGATTTTTAGCCTATATATAGTTTAAGTTTACTGTTGCACTTATTCCTAATTAAATCATCTGAGGTCTGCCTTATTTTGAGTTTACTATTGTAGCAGCTCAGGTTGTGAGACGCTATCTTGTGGGGTAACAAACTGGCTGACTTGGGATCCTCTGGCCCCTAGTTCAGAGCTCCTCACATTACTCACGGCCCCTGCCAGCCTAAGACTTTCAGCTGAGTGTCTGTAACCAGGGTCTCAAAGAGCAAAGCCATGTTTCACATTTGGCATGATTCCTGAAGTATTGTTTCTTTCAGTTCCCTATACACCATGAGCCATGTTGTCCTTAACATAAAAACCAAACACAGAGTCCCGTTCTTTGTCCTCTTCAAGGGAATATTACATCTGATATTGTTTAACTGGCAAGTGACAAGGCTTAGTCAACTTGCAGAAAAACAACGTCAGGGATTTTGCTACGGGAAACAAAATACATATTGGCAGAAATTTAGCCCTGGGTACAGAGCAGCTTTAGTTCCTTCCACCTGCCATGCTGATTTTCTTCACACTTAACCAAAATCGTAAAGCGAACCCAGCTCAGAGCAGATGAAATATGGAAACAAGTGTGAAGAGAACAGGTCAAAGGGGCCCAGTGACTCAGAGATTAACCACTGGCGTCTTACTTCTGGGATTCAGGACATCATGAAAAGTTCCTTGTTGCAGTTCATAAACCCACCAAAGATTTAAGGCCCCCTGTCAGCATTCAGAGCATCACCTGAAGGAGGTTGAGCCATGACTGAGCCTAAAAATGAAATACATTTTTATGTCACTCTGGTTTACATGCTGGGGAACTAGGAACAGATCTTTATTCAAAGCCCTGTTGCACAGGCTTGTTTCCTTAAGATAATACAGTATTTTTTCATATCATAAATTCTAGTCTTTTCAGTAAAAAAAAAAAAGATTCTTAGAAAAATGCTTTATCTTCAAAGAAAATCACAGAAGACATGGGAATTTGGAATTTTGGACTTCCAGTGTTATCAGAATCTAGACAGATGTACCCTTTGACCAAATTATGCAGTGGTAATTTATATTTAATTATGTTAGGAATGCTGCTCTTTGAACAACTATATATCATTTTGTGTTCATGTTGAGAATTTTTTTTTTAATTCAGAGAAACAACTTGGCTTAAAGTATTGTGAGTTTTCAATTACTTGCTTATTCTTCTGTAAATCTTGTTATGCAAAATAGATCACTATTTGGAAATGAATAAACTTATAGAAAGTAGTTTGGGGCAGCGTTAATTGTAGATGAGTTGGATAAGAAGGTATGCTGAAAACACTTTAAAAAAGATAAGGTCGGTTGGAATGCCTTGGGCTTTTTGGAAACTCCTTATCCCTGCTCAGTTACCATTCTGTCTGGTGGCCTCCAGCATTGTAATACTTCTAGCAGGTAATAATGTTCAGGATATCTACTTGGCTTCAAGCTCTGTATAGTCCTCAAGATTGCATACCTCTCTGTAAGTCATAAATTGCTTCATATGCTGAGTGGACAGTACTGATGAGAAGATAGATCATTTATATTGAATGAGTATAAGTTATCACAGTTTGTGAGTAGAAATAGAATATAAGAATTTAGTGAATTCAGAAAAAAACATGTACAGGCCAATAAAATCTTGAGGCTAAACAGGCAAAATAAGAAAGGGGAAACTGTGGAATGTTTATATTTTTGCAACCACAAAAATAAAATGAGCCAAAAAGTAGTGAGAATTTAACTAGAGTTAGTCTCATTAACAGTGACAATACACATGTATAATCCCTGGTTATACTGCAAATAAGATGCCCACTTTTATGCTTATGAAATGGCCATGTAAATAAAACATACAAATTAAAGGAAGAATAATTGGAGTAATTGGAAAAAGTAATTGGTTAATTCCATTTGGGGGAAGACCTAGGAAGAAGATGTGAGGGGTTTGTGCCATAGAAGAAGTTATCAGGACATATTGTCTTGGGCTCATGTGCTAGTAAGAGCTACTAGGTATGATACTTACCAACTGTTCTTCCTGTCACCTTGGTCAAAGTTAATGTAGGTAGTAAACTGTGTGCTTTCATTTCCTCATGGTTTCACCTGTTTCAAAAATTCATATCACTGAAGAAACTGGGGAAAAGGTTGAAACACATTCTCCTGGCTCAGCCATTGGAGTAATAGGGTTGCTTGTTAATTAAAATTTGCTCTTCTGATACTATGGACCTTATGATGACTGAGTTAGTGGGGACATTGTTAATAGAAGAGGAGGGCAGCACAATGAATTATTTTGAGAACATATCAAATAGACACAGGGGCCACCTTAATTGGGCTCCCACTAGGCAATCTGGGACAATTTGTTCTCAAAAAAGATAATGAGAGTATGGAACTATAACTCATTAAATAAAAAAGAAAAACTTTGAAACCCTACAGATATAAAGAAATGTTGGAGAGAATGGAAAGCTTTTTTTTTCACAGTGAGATGCCAACTATTAACTGTAGAAGGAATGATTGAAACAGATAATGACCATTGGATATTATCAGAGTGGTAGTTGATATCACTAGGAGTCATCAATAGATGCTAAAGGATGGTTAGAAGTTTGCCGAGGATATTGGTGTAAGAATATTTCTCCACAAAATACTAATCAAATAAAAAGGGGGAAGTAGTGACTTATGGTGGAGAAACCTGATAGGCACAAACTTAACTAAATGATGAGGGGCAAACTCAGCAATTGTGGGACAAAATCACAGCAGTGTGCTTCCTGATAAGACACGCCAAGAGGCAGATTGAGGTCATCCTATAGAATTGTGTCTGTACTCTTTAACAGCATCTAGCCCATGAAAGACAGGGAAATATTTAGGCACTCTTCCAGATTGAGGGAGCCTGGTGTGACATGGCAGTTGAATGCAATCCATGTTCTTAAACAGATCCTGGACCAGACAGAAAAAGAGGCATTATTGGGACAGTTGATGAAATTTGAACTATGTCTGTGGATTGGATGGTAGACTAGAATCAACGATTCTTTCCTGATTGGGAGGATGGCATGGTGTAATATGAGAAAGTTCTCCTTGTTTAAGGAACATAATAAAGATTTCTTGGATGTGAATTCTGGCTGGAATCTTTCATGCCAGTATAGTATTGGACACATTAAAGAATCTCTCTTAAACCTCATCTTCCTTATCTGAAGGATTCTGATAGCAGAGTTATCGTGGAGATTAAATCAGGCAACGCGCGTGATGCTCTTTGCGTGTTGTACGTCATACAACCAAATATACTTGGCTTTCCTCCTCATCTCATTCTCTTACCCCTAATTCTCAGGACGTTTGTCTCTCTCTCCCTTTAGACTCCGTGCTCTCCTCAGGCCAAGTGGCACTGCAGTTGTCTTTTTATATGCTGCATGTCACACAGGCCTGGCACACGTCGAAGCCTCATCCATCTTATCAGAGTGCATTGTCTGATCACCGACTGATATGTTCCCTCAGGGAGAGCTGACGGGACATGATATGTTTGCAGAGTATGAATGCAAAATTACGCTGGACACTGTTTGAACTTTTGTCTTAAGTCTTGGTCCATTTAGAATCATAAGGGAAATATAGAAGAATAAGATTTTCTATATGCCATCTACTGCCTGCCTTTCAGATCCCTGCCAAAAAATGTCACAAGGGCAGCCTTTCCTGACAAAGTTTGGCACTTTTGCCTCTGGTGTGGCTGGAAACTATCAGTGGAAAATGATCTTTTTAAAACTCTCTTATGCACTTTGTTTAAAGACATACGTTTTAGTTTAGAGAAAAGGATAAGAAGAGAAAAAAATAATGTGTGGCATTGGAGGATTTCTAGATCGCCTGAATCCTATTCTAATAACAAATTACTTCAGTGTGAAAGAAGCAGCCAGAAAATAAATCTCAGTTTAGCTGGATTTACTTAAAAGCTTAAAATGGAAATAAAGTAAACTAATGGAACGGTAACCTCCTCCATCCTGCTTTTGCACTCTGTTCCCAAGGAACGGACTAAAGGAACAGATAGAAAACTAGCCAAGCTACCCCATTATGATTTAGACCACAGGGCTTTTTCAAACCCCTCTTTAAAGTAGACCCCACTATTATTGCTTGTGATTCAAATGATCTTAATTTAAATAAAACTATAATAAGCAATTTGATGTTATCTGAATTTTTGAATATATAAGAATCAAGTGAAACATTAAAAACATTTAAATCCTAATGTCAGAACTACTCTACATAAAAATAAACAAAATTGTGGAGTAGCAGTGGACTGCTTGGTGCTTCAATTGCTTTGCATTATTGTGGGAAAGCTATCGTGCATAAAATAAGCACAAAGGCGTTTCATATAAGTCCTCAACTTGAAATAAACCACTTCACCACCCACTGGCCAAAAGCAGATTACAAAATGCTGACACACTGAGCACTTGATGGCCTCTCTTTCTGCTATCGTGCAGATATGTTACTTCTGTTTTTTTTTTTTTTTTTTTTTGCGTTACGCGGGCCTCTCACTGTCGTGGCCTCTCCCGTCGCGGAGCACAGGCTCCAGATGCGCAGGCTCAGCGGCCATGGCTCACAGGCCCAGCCGCTCCGCGGCATGTGGGATCCTCCCGGACCGGGGCACGAACCCGTGTCCCCTGCATTGGCAGGCGGACTCTCAACCACTGTGCCACCAGGGAAGCCCATTACTTCTGTTTTTAAGTGAGGAAAAGAAGTCTCAAAAACAGTTGAGGTTTAGATTTAATTGGAAAAAAAATTTCTCTGGAAGAGTTTGCAGTTTTGAGGAGTCTCTCTAGATTAATTCTGCATGTATTTAGCACGCTCACATATTCTCTATTTTGTAGGGTTTGGGGAGGGGGAGGGGGGAAGACAGAGAGAAGGCTACATCTTAATTTTTGCATAACATTCTTCAAGTCGAGAATTTACATTTTTTGATTAATGTATGTAGACTGTCATGATATCCAAGATGCTTTTTTAGTACTCTCTTAGGAGCCTCTGTGGGTCATTTAGTAAAGAGAAATGAACACTTGGCTAGGAATTAAGGAACTTGTGTACTAGACCCAGCTTGGCCACTAAGGCACTTTGTGGGACTTACCTAGTCCTTAGACCTCCTTACGTAATCTCAATTTCCTTCTATAAGGAAAGGGAGTCCCTTAAGACCCATTGCCATACAAAGATTTAATATTCTATCTTTAACGACTTTTGTGTACCATTTCTTATTTTAATTCCCAGAGATATAGGGTATATTTTGGTGTATTTTCTTATTCTTTCATAATGAATTTACCATAATCTTTTGTAGTAGTTTGGTGTGGGTCCGCTCAGACAAAGCAAGAGCAACTTGAAAACAAAGGCCATGCCCTTTCAACTCTTGGATCCTTACAGGCTAACACAATAAAGAATCGTGGTAGAGTAGACACAGCTCAGATTTTAAAGTCAGAGAGACCTGGGTTTAAATCCTAACATTACTACTCTGGCCTGGTTACAGAGGACACACTTAAAAAGTTTAATGACTAGACAACTTATAGAAGTGTGGGTAGAATCAAGGGAACCAGAGGATTCTGAGGAAACCATTACTATTCATCAGGAAACCATTACTATCCTTAGACCAGGAGAAGGAAGAAAGTGAGTGGTTTACCCAGAACCCTGGGAGAAATCAGGGCCCAGGGAGAAGGGATCCCCAGCAAGACCTGGAATTGTGAAGAACTGCAGCAGTGGTCAGAACCCATTGTGAGTCAGGGGAGAGCAGAGGGAATAAATATGCACATTTCCTCTTCCCACCCATTGATCAGCTGGTGCCTTCCATTGGCTAAACCCAACCAGAAGCCAGAGGGCAAAGGAATGTGGGTGACGGAATCTGTAGAATTTAGATTCTTAGGGTACGGGACAAAGCAAGGAAAGGTAGAGAATAGGTCTGTGTGGAAAAAAATGGAGTATAATAGCCTCCTAGCTTTCAAGTCATGGGGACATTTATAAATCACTGAGCCTGAGTTTACAGTAAAACATTGATGCTAATATCTCTCAAGACAGTATGATAATTAAAAAGAAAGCATATATGAAAGGGGCTACTTTGCAGAGATGCCTAATAAATAAATACTATTTCCATCCACTTTTTGAATCAGTGGACAAACAAATGAGTAACATGGGGCAGACTAACTTTTGTGCCTGTGAGTCTGGCAAAATGGATCTGTTAGTGTACACATACACCATGGTGTGCTAGATAATCGTATTTCCACAGCATTCTCTGAACAGAGAATGCACTGGTCTTCTATAGGAATAACTTGAAACTCATGGCACAGAGGTATTCTCAGCATGACTTGTGATAACACAGACTGCTCTGTTGCATTTTGCTGTCTGGTTGGACTGTTTATACGCTGTGACTTGCCTAAGGACTACTTCCTGTGTGAGGGGTCTACCTTTTTTTTTCAAGCCTTCTTATTAATTGCTAAACACTTGAACACTCACTAACAAAAGAAAGAAAAAGTGTCATGATCAGGATGGGAATTGCCACCTAATTAAAAGGGATAGCTGTATAGAGCAGGGAGAAGATATTGAACAACATCAAAGAAATTTGCTGGTCCTACTGATGGAGGAAAGTACCTGGAAATAAGATTTATAGGAGCATCAACTTCATCTAAGGAGATTCGTTCAATAAGCATTTCTCAGCTATCTGGCTGGTTAGTAATTCCAGTAATGCCTCATGAAATCCTTCGTTTTTAAGTTTTTATTAATTGAAAAATAAAAGTGTAACAACAATAAACATTTTAAATGAGCAACTGTAAAAAAAAATTCTCTACAGAATCAATTCCAGCCATTTCATAGGGAGGCTTAGCGTTAGGGAATCTTTTATTCTATTTATACACTGCATGAAAAAGCACACTTCCGATGTATAAGTTTATTTTGATTTACTTTCCATATCTTGAAACAATTACCACCTTTTAAAAATAATTCAGTTATCTAAACTAGGGTTTCTCAACCTTGAGATACTGACAGTTTAGACAAGATAATTCTTCTTGTGGGGGCTGTCCTACACGTTGTAGGATAATTTAGCAGTACCTCCAGTCTCTTCTCACTAAATGCTAACAGTACCCCTCCCCCAGGTGTAACAACCAAAAATCTCTCCTGACATTGCCAAATATTCCCTGGAAGCAAAAAATTCCCCCTTGAGAACCACTGATCTAGGCTGCCCTATTACTAAATGAGTTCAATGTCCATTTATTCAGGGTGCTTTCCATGCCCATCAACAGATGATTGGATTAAGAAGATGTGTGTATGTGTGTGTGTTGTGTGTATTCTATATATATATATATATATATATATATATAGAATACACACAACACACACACAATGGAATATTACTTTGCCATAAAAAAGAATAAAATGCTATTTGCAGCAACATGGATGGGCCTAGAGAATATTATGCTTAGTGAAATAAGTCTGACAGAGAAAGACAAATAGTGTATGATATCACGTTTATGTGGAATCTAAAAAATAATAGTGAACATATGTGCAAAGCAGAAACACTCACAGGTACAGAAAACAAACTTGTAGTTACCAAAGAGAGACGGAAGCGGGGAGGGACAAATTAGGGTATGAGATTAACAGATACAAACTACAATATATAAAATAGATAAGCAACCAGGGTATACTTTACAGCACAGGGAATTATACCCATTATCTTGTAATAACCTATAATGGAGTATAACGTGCAAAAATACTTAAGCACTATGCTGTACACCTGAAACTAACACAATATTGTAAATCAACTATATACTTCAATAAAAAAATGCTTCCCATTAATTATAGGAAAGAAACAGTGTATTTTATAAAGTTTTTATGTTAATGTCTCTATGACCATTAGTTTGGGAACTAACAAGAAAGGAAGCATGATTTAAGTCCTAGTGCCAGGGGTGTTAATATCAATATAATTTTGTGTTCAGGGCCCAGCAGGGAGGGTGAAGGTGTAATCTGTGTTTCTAAGTATAATTTTTACTATGACGATGATTACCTAACTTTAGATTTCTTTCCAAAATGGAGTAGAAAGATTTCTCCACATCATTATGATATGGATTAAGTTGATTTTTGTTATTTTGATTATTCCACCTACAATTAGAATTAAAGATATTATGTTGGAAGTTGACTGCTGCTCGGGCAAGATCTTACAGGATGACATCAGCTATGGAGTGACATGATATATAAGTGTCTTGAGCATTTCAAACCCAGGTATTCAGGGTGTGTTGATCACTCAGAGTTAAGTAGATTCAGAAGATTGCCTTATACTAACCAAGTCCTGATGAGACTGGTAGATAAACCAAAGAGCCCATTTTAAAATTTATAACACATACATTTATAAGATTATCTATAAACATTGAACAGTACTACCACAGTGCTCAGCTTTATAGCTTCCACTTGGTTACCTTCTTGAGTGTCAGTAAGAAATGAACATGGACAGGCAGATGACTTCTGATGGTCCTTTGCTGGCCAAGGAATCAGAGCAAGAACAGTGAGATGAGCAATTGATGGCATCAGTTTACAACTATTTTGTGGGTTTTACCTTCAGATAGTGCCTGACTCTCTCCAGTTTTCTGGATTCATCACCTGTTCCCCTTGCAAGTGCTGGATTACAACAGACACACTTGGGGTCCATGACTTTCTCTTTTTTCTGCATACCGTGCACAACAATAAACACATTCCATCTTCACATATAACATCTTTGTTTCAGATACACACACCATGATTCGAATCTCTAGTCCCGCTCTTCCAGCTTCGGGCCTGGACGATACTCTTTTGAGATGCCTTCCATGGATATCTGACTTCATTCCTTGTGTGGCTAGTTTATTAAAGTCATAGAGTTATGGGGGAGACCGCTCTTATTCCAGAGTTCAACTTCCAGTATTACATAGTAAAGATAAAGAAATAATAGGTAATATTAGAGTAAAATATTAGCCTTTTTGTTACCAATACCATTTTTGAAAAAAATGAAGTCTAAGAAATATATGCATGTCACTTAATAATAATTAAATACATCAACTCACTTTAAGTTAATAAATTGAATAACATTGTAATACAAAGGAATATATTAAATGCAGACTTTGTGACTTATGGGTGGTTTTTTTTTTTTTTTTTGCAGTATGTGGGCCTCGCTGTGGCCCCTCCCGCTGCGGAGCACAGGCTCCGGACACGCAGGCTCAGCGGCCATGGCTCACGGGCCCAGCCGCTCTGCGGCATGTGGGACCCTCCCGGACTGGGGCGCGAACCCGTGTCCTCCTGCATCGGCAGGTGGACTCTCAACCACTGTGCCACCAGGGAAGCCCAAGGGTGGTTTTTTTAATAGAACATTCTAGGGATTGCTATTTTGACTTTTTAAAAGTGAGCATTATAAACAAGTTGGTTCTACAGTGCAATTTCTTACTAATACATATTTATTTATATTATATTTATAACATACGTTTGATATATACTTAGGAAAATTTCCTATTTTCCCCCTTAAAAAGATACAAAATTCTATTTCTTTTACAGATTTGAAAATGTTTCATAGCGATCAGAATCATTTTCAGAGTGCTGTTAAATTCTATTTCTGATTACTTGCTTTTGTCTCTAATACCATTAATAGCTTCATGATGCAACACAGCTCTAGACTGTCACCTGCAGCTTATTACAAACCCGTTAAAGAGGACCCGTTCCATGGTTAACCTTCTCTTTCAGTGAAGATTGGCTCTGTTAGGTAAATTCTCTATCACTCTGTTTTTTGGGATTTTTTTTGGTCAAGTGTCAGAGGACTCATTTTGCAAAAGAGTATATTCACTAGTTTTTCTTTAATGTAATAAAATTCATTAACATGCAGATATTCAGCACGTAAGCTATTGGTCCAGTACAAATTGTTTATTAATGTGAGCCTATGGATTTGTAATCCTTATTGAAGAGAATTGCCAAAGAAAAAGAGACGTAGGCCCCTAATCTCCTTTTTCATCTGTCTATGACTTAATGTTCTTTGCTACTATGATACTAAATTCCTCAACAAATACACTGTAGATTTGAAACAGAAACGTTAGAGCTAAATGTCTCATTCCTCATGAAATGGACTAGCCAGGTAGAAACAGGTGGGATGACCTACTTTACATTTTGCATGGGTGAAAAGACTTTTTCTTGTCTCAGGGATTTGTATTCCCAAAATTGGATACAGTTTAAAATAGGAAAAGTGTGAGCTTATTAGCACAGTAATACCCTCTAAATTCTCACTCCCTAGTGAAGGTAGAAAAGTGCTAATTAATCAATTGCTCAATTAGGAGAGGCTCTTAAGAGCACGTTTGTCCTGGGAAAATATAAGCAGCTGATGATCTACCTTAAAAAATAAGCATCTTAAAGGAATTATGTTCAAGTGGCATATTTGGGGTACAATTCTCCAGATAAAATTGTATTTATGACTGAGAGATTTACTCACTTGAAGTCTTCAGTTTTGAAGATGAACCTTTTCCAATTAGGCAATATTATACATCAAAAAAAAGAACATAGAGTTTATGCTTATTTATTCATGAATTTTAGTAATTATTTATTGAGTGTCTATGTACCTTCATAAAATTTTATGAGGATTTGATAATACATTTAAAGTGCTTAGATATTGTGATATAAGAGAAAGTCACACATATCTAAACAAGTATTGTTATCTAAGAAATACATAACTTCCATTCCACAAGTGTAATAATCACTACATCCACATATTTTTTGTGACCTTATTAACATGCAGGGTGTGTGTTCGGGATGGAGGATAGAGTGACCTTGATCACAGAGTACAAGATGGGAAGTGCATAGGAAGTGAGGCTGCACAGATAGCAAATGACAAATCATCAAAGACCTGGGGGGGTCATGTGTAGAAATTTAAACTTCATTAGGGGAAACAGTAAACTTTTAAAATTATGGATTAATATGATCAGCCCTGGTTTTTAGAATAAGTTATGAGATCAGTGTGAAGGAACAAGAAGAACAAGACCAAACACAGAGACAATAGATATCAGCAAATCACAGCAAATCCTCAGTAAAGAACCTGAAGCCTTAAATTAGAATACTAGAACTCCCATTCACTAGTTGTGTTATCTCATGAATAGTGCACCTCCCCTAATTGCGGTTTTCTAATCTATGAAAGGCTATAACAAGAAATATCTATTCCATGGAAATGAATTCAAGCTTACTGGGCCCCTTTGGGTGCAGTGTTCAATCTCGTGGCTGAACAGGCAGCCCCTGGTACAGCTAGATGGAGGGGCCCAGGGCACCTGCCCATGCCCTGTGTCCTTTCCTTTGTTCTAATACCCTTCCTCTGGCTCATTGCCATGCTTTCTTCAACCTGAATCCTACCCCTCTTTCTAGCCATTTTGCAAAGAGCCTGGTTAGAGTGTACGTTGGCTTTTAATCTTCGTGTTTTTTTCTTTTGAATCACTTTCCATCTCCTGATTGGTGACCACCCCTCTAGCCTGCTGTGTCCTGAGAGCCAGCCCAGTTCTCCAGAGTCCCTGTCTTGATCTGTTTTTCTGAGAGTCTGGAAACAATAAAAACTAAATTAATAATTTAATGTTATTTTTAATTAAAGTTATATTACAATGTCCAGAAGAAAAAAGTAAACAGAAGTTAGAGATTTTCCCGACTTCATTAAAGTGATGCTAATAAATGTCATGCAACCAACATCAGCCAGTTGCCCAAATGAATTACTTAAAATAACAGGATCAGATGACGATTTTTTCACAGTCATAGCTTTTTGTAATACTCCTTAGAGTTTTATTAGAACTAATTAAGTATCTTGACTTGAATATCTTACTTGCCATCTCCTTTTTTCCCTTTGATATTAAGTCAGTTGGTTACCAACCAGGTTAGCTATAATATAACTCATAATCAATAAAATAATTGAGTACTTGCCATATGTCTGGTGTCACAAGTAAATGTTTTATCCCCACTCCTGTTGTTTCCTTTCAATAGGAGGAGCTGAATCAGTGTAATATACCTGGGTTTTCTCCACCTCTTTACTTATGTCACCCTCAGCACTAAAGCACATTAGTGGTAACCCTGTATTGAAATTGGTAGGAATCTCCAATACTAAATGGTTTTTAAGATTAATGACCTAGCATCAAGTACATATGAAACATGAAGAAAATGTGTCAAATTGAGAACAAACTCAAATACAAAAGCAAAGGGAAGTAAATAGACATTAGCTCAGCAGGAAAATAACCCTCTGGCAAATATCAATTCCCACTCTGGAGTAACTGTGAACGTCTCCAGTGATGCCATGTGTGCTCCTGACATGAAGCAAGAGGTTCCTCTGCCTGGGACAAATGACAGGAAAGGATCATGAGCTACTGTGACAGGTTCAGCTACATCTCCTGAGATCCTGATGTAGGCACAGCACTGTGCTCTTGCTAAGGATACAAAAAAGATTGTCCTTTTATGTTTTTAAATACTTACAAGAAGAAAAAAATTTGAAGTCCCGATAAGTTTTTTCCCATTTTTCTACTCTTCTTTTGTATATGGTATTATAAATAATAGAAAATAACATCTACACATGAGTAGAGATGGAGAAACTTACCTAGCAAGGAGCAAGCCTTTAGACCTGTAAACAAAAGAAATATATTTTTTTAGTTAATAATACATTTCTTCCTAATCATTTCCCAACATTTTCACTAATTTTTTGTCACGTATGTAAAAGACCAATCTTCACTCCCATCTACAATGAACTCAAATCTTTGATTTTCAAGATAATACACCAAAACCAATACACACACTAAAGATAAATGATATCTTTTTGTGAGTTATACAGTATTTGTATGTTTGTTCCTAGAGTCCAGGAAATAAAAATGGCATAAAGATGGTGTAGAAAATAATTTTATGAATATTAAAGTTAGATTTAAAAATTAAATATTAAGCAACAACTTTGGTCATTTGGTCAATTTGCACTACACATGAGGCTAAATAATCACTAAATATGATTACAGACCGCTAGGGCAGAGAGTGAAAGGTGGCTGGCTATGGATAAAGCATGCCACGTGGCTGACAGTACAGGTTTCTGCTCCTTTAAGCTTCTAAGAGCAAGGTTGGTCTCCTAACCCGGATGGAGCTGAGCTTGTATGTGGAGACGAAGTGATGCCATCTGTGAGGATTAGAGGGAAATAGGGACATGAACTAGGGAAGATATTACAAATACCTTGAACGACTTGTTGGCACAGCCTCCTGCTATCAGATTGCTCATATAGCATGAGTGCCTTAAAAACTGCAGACGTTCCATCACAAGAGCCAACACTTTTTATTGGGAAGATATAGGATAGTGCAGTGATTCTCATACTTAGAATGCCCTGGGGAGCCTTAAAAAAAAATGCCAAATATCAGATCCCAAGAGACTGTGATTTCATTGGTCAGGGGTCAGGCCCAGGAATTGGTAGTTTTAAGCTTCCCTAGGGATTCAAATGTGCAGTCAAAGTTGGCAAGCCTCAGGCTGCTGGTTACCAGTACAAGACGTAGAGTCATACTCACTAGGTTCAATATATCCCTGCGTAGCCTCTTTCTAGCTGTATAACCTTGGGAAGGTCACTTAAGTGGTATTCGTCTGTACTACTCTCTTCCTGTCTGCAGTGTAGATAAAATAGTACCTGTCCAAGGACGGATCTAAAGTTTGTAAAGTCTGAATCTTATTCAATTTTGAGAACTCTCTTTAATTGAAAAATGACATAAAATTATTAATGTAAACTTAGGTACAGAAGTAAATTTTTGTTTAGAATGTAAAAGACCTCCCTACAAACTGCCCATTCTTCAAAGCTGACAAATTCAGAACACTAACATAAAATTTGTATTAATTGCCTAGCAGTCCTATATATTTTCTCTTTTTCTTTTGTCTTCATATGTCTTTGATCATCTCTTCACATGACAATGATCTTGCAATGTCATTTTCTATAGAGAGATTATTAAAAATCTCATTTATTCTATAGCATGATTCATGAATTTTTTTATTATTGATAGCTTGGAAAAGTTTCTTATACCATCATAACTTTTTTGTTAATGATAGGTAAATATTTAGGATTGTTGTCCTAACTGGGAATAACTTCCTTCAAAGTTCTTTCATATAAGAGATGTAAGAGTTCAGGATATTTGAAGTTTTCATATGTAGTAACTATTTTTTTAAAAAAAAAACTCTTTGAATAGATTATTATTTTTAACTGGTTTTCTGATTTTTATATTATCTTTGTCGATATCAGTATTTTATGCAGCAATTACCAGCACCAGTATAGATGTGATTAGGCAAGTTCGTTTAAAGCTAAGGAAGAAAGAGCAAAGATGTTGTCTGGCAAATGTAGGGAGTTGGATTTGCACAGTGTAGTGTTCAGCTAGTGCAACAGTGAGCAACAGGCTGAATAAAGTGTGTGGAGCCAGGATGGAGGTGAGAAGAGTGTCTATTGTTGACAAGTGCCTTAGGAGAGAAAACCTGCCTTTGGATTAAGGAGTCAAAGGCCTGTGAATGGATCACCAAATGTATGAAAGGTAATAAAGTACAGAAATAAGATTATTAGCATTCTGAGTCAGACAGGCTTGAATCTTAGCTTGTGAATCCTTGCTAAAAATAACTCCACATAGAAGTGACTGTGAACCGCAGAAGTATATTCAACAGAGCCCAAATATACCATCCAAACTTGTCCTTAGCCAGATCCCCAAAATATACAATGGAGCAAAAGTTTGGGGGGGGAAGCAATTTTATAAAATTAATATGTTCATTTACTAAATTAATTTAGTAAAATAATATGTATTTTATAGTTTTATATAATACGTATACATAGTTAATTAAGTAAATTAATTATTATACATATTTTATTATATAAATACAACCCCCAAAGTTCTACTTTATCTTAAGTATATTTACTACTTAATACATTCCCCTAAAGTTTTATGTATTTAAATTGTGAAAGAAAAAAATTCCTTTTTGTCTTCTCATTGGAAAAAGGAAATCAGCTTTTTTCAGGTTCATGCTATGTTTGAGCTTATGGAATATATCTATACCTATCACAAGGATTCCATATAGAGAACAATCCTGTGATTCTGTAATTTTTGCATACATTTGCAATGATGTTTTTGCCTTCCAATATACATCATTTGGGCATTTGATCTATCTGTACATGATTAAATTGGACATGATAGAGGAAATCTTATAGCTTAAATAGGAGGAAAGTTCTATATAATGGCGGATAAGACTTCTATCCTCTTGGATCAAAAGGAAAAATGTACCTTTCTCTAAATGTTTCCTAAAATAGAATATTAGTTGAGTATTTGTCAACTTGATAGATAGACATCACTCTCAGTGTAAAACCTTTGCTTTGTTATTATGTTTACGCTCCCATTTTAAATATATGGACTATTATCAATTGAGGCAGTATTTTTGGGCAACATTAACAAAGCAAATAAATAAGATGAGGTACCTCCACTCATTACCGTAGAAACAAGAATACAAATAAATGTTAAATATTTTCTGTCACAAATTTACACACATGTATTAGAGTAATACATCCATAGTCTTTCAAACTCCCTTGATCCTAGGAAGAAAAAGTGGGGTTTCTTTCCTCTTTGTTTTTGTAACTTATTCAGTGCCAAGTTTAGCAGCTCATCCAAACTGTGAAACCATACTTGAAGTCCAAAAATGTCATAAGAAATGGGATCAAATTAAGAACATGATGGGAAGCAGGATCCTTAGATGAAATCAGAAAAGTTAAGAGTTCATTTCATTGTTTAAACTTGAAAGATGTGCTATCTAATTCTCATTTGAGACTTCCTGAATTGTTGGTAGGGAGATTATTTTCATTATCACTATGCTTTAAGGATAATTAATATAATTATTTCCTTATATAAGTATTGAAACAGGAAAGTTTCTGTGTCTTTCAAAACCTTTCAAAATACAGAAGCATTTTCATTCCACTTGATCAATGATCAATCAGGTACAGAGAAGAATAAAGGATTGCTAAATAGCAGTTTACTTTTTTTTTTTTTTTTTGCGGTACGCGGGCCTCTCACTGCTGTGGCCTCTCCCGCTGCGGAGCGCACTGGACGCGCAGGCTCAGCGGCCACGGCCCACGGGACCAGCCGCCCCGCAGCATGCGGGATCCTCCAGGACCGGGGCACGAACCCGCGTCCCCTGCATCGGCAGGCGGACTCCCAACCACTGCGCCACCAGGGAAGCCCATAGCAGTTTACTTTTTAAAAAGCGGTGTAATTAACTCTCAAAAATAAGGCACCAAGCTCTCTGGGGTGCTTTCTCATTTTTCTTTTTCCATGTCTGTCCAGAGAGCACTCTGTGAATAAAATTTTCTAAAAGGAGGAAGACCTTTTCATCATATGTTTTAGAGGCAATGTGGAAAGAATAAGAAAAAAGTTTAAGGAAGCAGCTTTCCATGATGTCAGTGAAACTGCTTTACAATCTTCATGAGACTTTCCAAAAATTAAGATGAAGCTATATAAATGCACTAAGAACATATTAGTCACTTTTCCTTCTCTTCACCCCCTTTTAAAGAACTGAGATTGCAAAGAAAATTTCATCATGTAATTTAGTCTTTCTTGAACCCTAGATTTACCATTTTTCCCTATCTCTGAGGCTCTTATTGTTCTTTAATGCATATTAATTCTAAATCTCCCTCCACACACACACAGCGTGTAATGCAAAGGAAAGGCAAATAGAGATAAAACAATAACAATTAAATGGTGTTGAAAAAAAACCTTTTCATCTTACTCTGTGTTCTCACCACTATGTGTGCTTTTTTAATGGAAAATTATTTAAAATTTAAAAAGAAAACCACAAAACAGCATTGGCTTCTGATCTAAACAATTTTTTTTACATTTGGTGAAAATTACAACCAAACTGAACACATAGCTTTCACTAGCAAGAATAAGCGATTTCGAGTTCAGGGCAGAGTGACAGTACAAAGTGCAGCAGACAATCTATGAGACAGTGATGCGAATGCCAATTATAATGTGATTTAGAATCCAGAAAGTGGATTGTATCAAAAGTTTGAAGAGAACTTTGGACTGATGATGTGATGCCTGCTAAAAACACCTGTGTGAATTCTACTTCATTTCAAATCTGTTCTAGATTGAAGGCGTTGTACAGTATGCGTCCATGTCAGCCTTCTCTTGTCTTTGCTCTGGGCTTCTCCTCCACGTCTTTCCTCACTTACTCCCACCTCTAACATTCTTTCCATCTCTTGGCCCCATTAAAATTCCACCAGTCTTTCACAGAGGCTTTCTTGATTTTCCCTGTTTATTTATAATCATGATCTCTTTTGAAACTTCATGGTATTTTGCCCTTTGCCTACATAGATCTAATGCATGGTATAGCTCTACTAACCACAGAGCTGTAAATCTGATGACTCTCCAACCAGATGCAGACCTTGAGGGCAAGGTTGGATCATCACCATATTTTTGCTGCTAGCATCTTGCCTTGTATATAATATGTGCTCAGCAACAGGGTATTTAAGTGAATGGATTTCCCAAAGCTAAGATGATTCAGCTGTGCTCATAAGCACCTATTCTGTCATTATGTAGGAGAAACATATTTGTCAGAGTACTTGCTAGTGTTAGAATACTTATAGTTCATATTTACTCTAGTTCAAAGAAGCAGTTGTACATGGAAGTAATTGGAATGGATAAAGGTGGGAATGGTGGGGAAGAAGAAATTGACAAACGGGAGAGAGGGCTCTAACTGATGGATGTGTAGGTAAGTCATGCTAGGAAAACAAGTTATAAGAGAAAAGGTGACCACTTCATTTCCCATACCTTTCCTTTTTATGTTGGCTAAACTTTCCCTGTGATTCAGGAAAGTGTTTTCTGAGTATCTGGATCTCAGAAATCATAATTCTTTGGAGAGCTTCAGACATATGGCTCTCAGCAGATTCAGTATCCTGGAATCAGTAGGTTAATTAGTGATCACCTGTTATTAAGGCTTATCAAATATGGCAGCTGATATATCTGAGATTTTACTAATTCTAAACATTTTTAAAAATTTTGCATTTACTCTGCACGTAGAACTATGTTGCTAAGATAGAAGTATATCTATGATCTCTGTCTCTAATGAACTTGCAGTTTGGGGGCATCAAAGAGTTAAATAGCAACAAGAACCAGTGAATAGTCAAGTGCAAATGAATTATGTAGTAAAACATGTTGTAAATTTGTCTAATTTTAAGTGATCAAAAATATGAGATTATATAACCCAGCTCTCTCTTGTTGCAGAAGCAAATGTAAGATACGCAGGATGACATGTTAAAGGCCACATAACTAATGACAGAGTCAAACTAGACCCAGATATCCCAAGAGGGTAAAGTTATCATGGGCTATGTTGGTCAGGAAGATTTCATGGTGGAAGTGGAATTCCATCACAGCCTGGAAGTGGGTAGGAATGGGGCAGCTATAGACGAAGCAATACAAAATGGGAAATGGAAGGATATGATCAGGGAAGAGTATGAATAACTTGTGGATCAGAACAAGAGTTTGTGTTTAATAGCAGAATGTGATAAATTTGGAAATTTAAAAAATTTTACTATAGGGTTAGAATTTTTTCCAAGAATATTTTTTTTGAAAATTGACCAAAATAGCATGATTAAAGTCATATACTTCTTGAAAAAAAAATCTATCTAAAATTTGGGGGGATAGTTAAGAGAGGGAAGAGAAGAGGAAAAGGTAGAATAGTTAAAAATGATCATAACCTGGCATGGAAGGTGAGGGTATGTACAAATGGAAATGAAGGGAATAATTAAGAAAATAAATACTCAGGGAAAATTAGCAGAAGATTTAGAATGCTTATAAAGCAGATTGCCAGCCCTAGAATACATGGATACAGGGCAATCAGGATGCAGCTTTTTTTTTTCTTTGAGTAAATGGAGGAGGAGCAGATATCCTAGATATCCTAGAATACAGATACAGATATCTGTATACAGAATACAGAATACAGAATACAGATATCCTAGAATACATGGATACAAGGCAAATCAGGATGCAGCTTTTTTTTTTCTTTGAGTAAATGGAGGAGGAGCAGATAGGTGGTGGGTAAGAATAGTTTCTGGTGAGTTTGAAGGGATCCACTGACTCCCAAGTTGAAATGCCTTGTAGGCAATTAGAAATGTGATACTGGAGTTCGTGATAGCGGTCAAGATTAAAGAAATATACTGGGAATTATACAAATAGAGGTGATAATTGAAACCATGAGACCTGATAAGGTTCATGTAATAGAGAAGGAAGGGAATTACAGATCCTGTCATTATAGTCTCTTATTAAAAATTCAAGAATTAACTTTAGTTACACTCAAAGAAAAACAGGAAATGAAAAAAATATCAATTTTGTATAGCCTGTGCATAAATGGTTTTTATTAAATTTGATCTAATTTCATACACACATATAAATTCATAATACATATATACATATAATTTTGATACAATATTCCTCTAACAACTAATACTTTTGATACTTAACACTATTATGAGTACTATTGATTCTTAGTGCATATAGACTTAGTGCCATAGACTATGTACTATTTACATCAACATTTAAGTTGTTGAAATCCATTAAAGGTTGTTAGGTGTTAGGACATACTGTAGTGGAGACAAATTTAATATGAGGTTAAATTCTAGTCAGCACATAAGAAGCACAATGCAAAAGGCAAAATTGGCATCTCAAATGGCCCAGAGTTGTTACATTACGTATGTTTGTGATTGTACATGCGTGTGTACAGAACATGATCTGAGAATATGTGTACTCTGTGTAATAGTATAAAAACATGAAAATGTATGAAAAATAGCTTTTTTACTAGCTTAATTATTTTATTGGGTGAGTATGGATGTACTAATTAATTGAATAAATATTTATTGCATACTTACATAAATTGCATTCTAGTTCAGAGAGAAAAACAATAAATGACATAATTGATATATGCATATAGCAAATTAAATTGTGACAAGGGTTAGGGAGAAATTACAACAAGAAAGAAAATGAGGGACCATTTCATTGGCAGGGGTGCATTTCAAAATAGGATGGTCAGGGTAGATTTTACTGAGAAGGCAGCATTTAAGGAAAGGCCTGAAAGAAGTGAGGGAGTGAGTCATAGGAATTTCTAGGGAAGAACATTCCTTTAAGGCATTTCAGAAACCATGGCCTTCCTCAGAGTGAGAAGGAGCCACTAAGGTTTTTGGGCAGAGGAGTGATGGGATCTGACTTACATCCTATAGGATCTCTCCAGCAGCTGTGTCGAGAATTCTTAAATATGCATTGGTGTGTTGCCACTGTACCAAACACAGGTGCAAATATTTCTTAAAAGCTATGGAAGAAGAAGAAGGAGAAGGAAGGAGAGGAAAAGGGTAAAGAGGAAAAGGGGATGGGGGGAGGAGGAAGGGAGAAGGGGTAGAAGAGGAGTTGGATGAGGAGAGAAAGAACTTTTCCACGGGAAAAAAAAAATGCTGCCCAGGACATTTAAAGCTCCATTCTCTTTGGACATAAGAAGATAGTTTGGAGTGCTCCCTCTATCCCTAGAAGTGTGTGATGTGCAGAAACACAAAAGGCTTCTTAACACTGCAATTCCTAATGAGACCAAGACCAAAGCTGTTTATTTCTCATTTAAATAACAGACAAAGCTGCTATTTCTAAGAAGAGAAGTTTACATTAAAGTTTGATTATTATATTCTTGATAATAAATATACCTTAAGTTTTAACAAGTCATAGATTTATAAAAATGTAAACTCCCCCTCCAGTCTAGAGTTTAGATAACTTTTTTAAACATGAGAAATAGAGGCGGAGTCAAGATGGTGGTGTGGGAAGACGCGGAGTTAGCATCTCCCCATAACTAGGGCACCTGCTGGCCACTGGTGAGGAACTCTGATGCTCAAGGAGATGGGAGGAACCCCCAAGTGAACTGGTAGGACATAGGGGGACTGAGGGGGGAGGAGAAGTGGAGGACAGACAGGATCAGCACCCCTGAGACCAGTGAGATCAGGAGAGGCAGGCAGGAGGGACCCTCCAGGAGGAGTAGGAAAGGAGTGGAGGGCAATTGCCTGCCCACTGGGGGGCCCAGGGAGCCTGCTGGGCTCCCAGGCCAATCCCCTGTCCTCCAAACCCCCTTCCAGGCCTCGTGGGTCCTTGGGGGCATAGGAGGGAGACCAGGGAGGTCAGGAGAGGCAGGTGGGAGGGGCCCTCCAGGAGGAGCAGGAGAGGAGAGGAGAGCGTTTGCCCTGCCCACTCGAGCACAGGAAGCCTGATGGGCTCCCAGGTGAGGTCCCCTGCCCTCTGAGACCAGGGGTGGGGGGCATGCCTGGGCCCCCTCTGTTCCTTGAACCTAAGCCTCACCCCCAAGAGCCCCCAGGGCCTTTTCCAGCCCTGTGGGTCCTGAGCATTGGCCCCACCCACTTCCCAAACCTTGCCCTTGCTTAGGCCCCACCCTCCACAGCCAAGGACTTCCCCCCCTTTTTTTGTTTTTTTCTTTTTGCTCCTCCTCTTTTTTACTATTATCATACTGATGTTCCTTCCAGTTGTTGATTCATTTATATTTTTATTTTTATATTCTTCCGAACCGATCTCTTAGTTTCCTAGTCTAATTTTATTTTTTACTTTGTTACTGTTGTGGGTTTTTTTTATTTGTTTGTTTGTTTTTGCCACCGCAGGTGGCTTGCGGGATCTTGGTTCACGAGCCCAGGGTCAGGCCAAAGCTCCTGTGGTGGGAGCTCTAAGTCCGAATCACTGGACTGACAGAACCTCAGACCCCAGGGAATATTCTTCAGAGTGAGGTCTCACGGAGTTTCTCATCTCAGCATCAATACCCAGCTCTACCCAATAGCCGACAAACCCCAGTGTTGGAAGCCTCAGGCCAAAAAACCAGTAAGACAGGAACACAAACCCACTCATTAAAAAAAAAAAAAAAAAAAGATGGCAAAAAAATATGTCACAGATGAAGGAGCAAGGTAAAAATCTACAAGATCAAATAAATGAAGAGGAAATAGGCAATCTACCTGAAAAAGAATTCAGAGTAAAGATGATCCAGAATCTCAGAAATAGAATGGAGGCAAGGATTGAGAAAATATAAGAAATGTTTAACAAAGATCTAGAAGAAATAAAGAACAAACAAACAGAGATGAACAACACAATAACTAAAATGAAAAATACACTAGAAGGAATCAATAACAGAATAACTGAGAGAGGAGAACAAATAAGTGAGCTGGAAGACAAAATGCTGTAAATAACCGCTGAAGAGCAGAATAAAGAAAAAAGAATGAAAAGAATTGAAGACAATCTCAGAGACCTCTGGGACAACACTAAGCATACCAACATTTGAATTATAGGGGTCCCAGAATAAGAAGAGAAAAAGAAAGGGTCTGAGAAAATACTTGAAGAAATTATAGTTGAAAACTTCCCTAACATGGGAAAGGAAAGAGTCACCCAAGTCCAGGAAGCACAGATAATCCCATACAAGATAAATGCTGGGAAAAACACACAAGGACACATATTAATCAAACTAACAAAAATTAAATTCAAAGAAAGATATTAAAAGCAGCAAGGGAAAAACAAAAAGTAACATACAAAGGAATCCCCATAAGGTTATCAGCTGATTTTTCAGCGGAAACTCTGCAGGCCAGAAGGGAGTGGCAGGATAAACTTAAAGTGATGAAAGAGAGAAACCTATAACCAAGATTACCCAGCAAGGATCTCATTCAGATTCGATGGAGAAGTCAAAAGCTTTTCAGACAAGCAAAAGCTATGAGAATTCAGTACTACCAAACCAGCTTTATAACAAATGCTAAAGAAACTTCTCTAAGAAAATGACCCACAAAAAAAAAATCCCAAAACAATTAATAAAATGGTAATAGGAACATACATATCGATAATAACCTTGAGTAAATGGATTAAATGCCCCAACCAAAAGACACAGACTGGCTGAATGGATACAAAAACAAGACCCATATATATGCTTTCTACAAGAGACCCACTTCAGACCTAGGGACATATACAGACTGAAAGTGAAGGGATGGAAAAAGATATTCCATGCATATGGATATCAAAAGAAAGCTGGAGTAGCAATACTTGTATCAGATAAAATAGAATTTAAAATAAAGACTGTTACAAGAGAAAGGAGGGACACTACGTAATGATCAAAGGATCAATCCAAGGAGAAGATATAACAATTATAAATGTTTATGCACCCAACATAGGAGCACTTCGATACATACGGTAACTGCTAACAACCATGAAAGGAGAAATCAACAGTAACACAATAATAGTAGGGGACTTTAACACCCCACTTACACCAATGTACAGATCATCCAAACAAAATAAATTAGGAAACACAAGCTTTAAATGACCAGGTAGATCTAATCGATATTTATAGAACATTCCACCCAAAAGTGGCAGAATACACTTTCTTCTCAAGTGCACATGGAATATTCTCCAGAATAGATCACATCTTGGGTCACAAATCAAGCCTCAGAAAATTTAAGAAAATTGAAATTGCATCAAGCATCTTTTCTGACCACAATGCTATCTATGGTATTGGAAATCAGTTACAGGAAAAATACTGTAAAAAACACAGACACATGGAGGCTAAAGAGTGCACTACTAAATAACCAAGAAATCACTGAAGAAATCAAAGATGAAATTAAAAAATACATAGAAACAAATGATAATGAAAACACGACAACCCAAGACATATGGGACGCAGCAAAAGCAGTTCTAAGAGGGAAGTTAATAGCAATACAATCCCACCTCAAGAAACAGGAAAAATCTCCAATAAACAATCTAACTCTACATTTAAAACAACTAGAGAAAGAAGAACAAAGAAAACCAGAAGTCAGTAGAAAGAAAGAAATCATAAAGATCAGAGCAGAGATAAATGCAATAGAAACCAAGAAAACAATAGCAAAGATCAATAAAACTAAAAGCTGGTTGTTTGAGAACATAAACAAAATTGATAAACCCTGGGGCTTCCCTGGTGGCGCAGTGGTTGAGAGTCCGCCTGCCAATGCAGGGGACACAGGTTTGTGTGCCGGTCCAGGAGGATCCCACATGCCGCAGAGCGGCTGGGCCCATGAGCCATGGCCGCTGGGCCTGCGCGTCCGGAGACTGTGCTCTGCAACGGGAGAGGCCACAACAGTGAGAGGCCCGTGTACCACAAAAAAAAAAAAAAAAAAAAAAAATTGATAAACCCTTAGCCAGACTCATCAAGAGAATAAGGGAGAGGACGCAAATCAATAAAATTAGAAATGAAAAAGGAGAAATCACAACTGACACTGCAGAAATACAAAGGATTATAAGAGACTACTACAAACAACTATATGCCAATAAAATGGACAACCATGAAGAAATGGACAAATTCTTGGAAAGGTACAATTTTCTAAGACCAAACCAGGAAGAATTAGAAAATATAAAAAGACCTATCACAAGTAATGAAATTGAAACTGTAATTACAAATCTTCCAACAAACAAAAGTCCAGGACCAGATGGCTTCACAGGAGAGTTCTATCAAACATTTACAGAAGAGATAACACCAATCCTTCTCAAACACTTCCAAAAAACTGCAGAGGGAGAAACTCTCCCAAATTCATTCTACAAAGCCACCATCACCAAAACCAGAAAAAGAGATCACAAAAAAAGAAAATTATAGACCAATATCACTTATGAACGTAGATGCAAAAACCCTGAACAAAATACTAGCAAACAGAATCCAACAACATAATAAAAGGATCATACACCATGATCACGTGGGATTTATCCCAGGGATGCAAGGATTCTTCAATATATGCAAATCAATCAACATGATACACCATATTAACAAATTAAACAATAAAAACCATATGCTCATCTCCATAGGTGCAGAAAAAGCTTTTGACAAAATTCAACACCCATTTATGATAAAAAAAAAAACCTTTCCAGAAAATGAGCATAGAGAGAACCTACCTCAACATAATAAAGACCATATATGAGAAACCCACAGCAAGCATCATACTGAATGGTGAAAAACTGAAAGCATTTCCACTAAGATCAGGAACAAGGCAAGGATGTCCACTCTCACCACTCTTATTCAACATAGTTGTAGAAGTCCTAGCCACGACAATCAGAGAAAAAAAAAGAAATAAAAGGAATACAAATTGGAAAAGAAGAAGTAAAACTGTCACTCTTTGCTGATGACATGATACTATACATAGAAAATCCTAAAGATGCCACCAGTAAACTACTAGAACTAATCAATGAATTTCGTAAGGTTGCAGGATACAAAATTAATGCACAGAAATATCTGGCATTCCTATACAACAACAACGAAAAATCAGAAAGAGAAATTAAGGAAACACTCCCATTTACCATTGCAACAAAAAGAATAAAATACCTAGGAATAAACCTGCCTAAGGAGGCAAAAGACTTGTACTCAGTAAACTATAAAACACTGATGAAAGCAATCAAAGGTGACATAAACAGATGGAGAAATATATCATGTTCTTGGAATGGAAGAACCAATATTGTGAAAATGACTATAGTACCCAAAGCAACCTACAGATTCAGTGCAATCCTATCAAACAACCAATGGCATTCTCAGAGAATTAGAACAAAAAATTTTACAATTTGTATGGAAACACAAAAGACCCCAAATAGCCAAAGCACTCTTGAGAAAGAAAAACGGAGCTGGAGGAATCAGGCTCCCCAACTTCAAACTCTACCATAAAGCTACAGTAATCAAGCCAGTATGGTACTGGCACAAAAACAGAAATACTGATCAATGGTACAAGATAGAATGCCCAGAGGTAAACCCATGCACTTATGGGCACCTAATTCACAACAAAGGAGGCAAGAATATACAATGGAGAAAAGACAGCCTCTTCAATAAGTGGTGCCGGGAAAACTGGACAGCTACATGTAAAAGAATGAAATTAGAATACTACCTAATACCATACACAAAAATAAACTCCAAATGGATTAAAGACTTTAATGTAAGACCAGACACTATAAGGCTCTTAGTGGAAAACATAGTAAAAACACTCTTTGACCTAAACCACAGCAAGATCTTTTTTGACCCACCTCCAAGAGTAACGGAAATAAAAACAAAAATAAACAAATGGGGCTTAATGAAACTTAAAAGCTTTTGCACAGCAAAAGCAACCATAAACAACACAAAAAGACAGCCCTCAGAATGATAGATAATATTTACAAATGAACAACAGACAAAGGATTAATCTTCAAAATATACAAACAGCTCATGGAGCTCACTATCAAAAATGCAAACTATCCAGTTAATAAATGGGCAGAAAACCTAAATAGACATTTCACCAAGGAGGACAAACAGATGACCAAGAGGCACATGAAAAGATGCTTAACATCACTAATTATTAGAGAAATGCAAATCAAAAGTACACAGCCACTATGGAGAAAAGTAGGGAGCTTCCTTAAAAAACTAAAAATAGAACTACCATACGACCCAGCAATCCCACTACTGGGCATATACCCTGAGAAAACCATAATTCAAAAAGAGTCATGTACCACAATGTTCATTGCAGCTCTATTTACAATAGCCAAGACATGGAAGCAACCTAAGTGTCCATCGACAGATGAATAGATAAAGAAGATGTGGCACATATATACAATGGATATTACTCAGCCATAAAAGAAATGAAATTGAGTTAGTTGTAGTGAGGTGGATGGACCTAGAGTCTGTCATACAGAGTGAAGTAAGTCAGAAAAAAAAGAATAAATACCATATGCTAACGCATATGTATGGAATCTAAAAAAAAAAATGGTATTGATGAACCTAGTTGCAGGGCAGGAATAAAGAAGTAGACATAGAAAATGGGCTTGAGGATGTGGGATGGGAGGGTGAAGCTGGGCCAAAGTGAGAGTAGCATCGACATATATACACTATTAAATGTAAAATAGTTGGCTGGAGGGAAGCAGCAGCATAGCATAGGGAGATCGGCTCAGTGCTTTGTGATGACCTATAGAGGTGGGATAGGGAGGATGGGAGGTAGGCTCAAGAGGGAGGGGATATGGGGACATGTGTATACATATGGCTGATTCGCTTTGTTGTGCAACAGAAAGTAACACAGTATTTTGAAGCAATTATACTCCAGTAAAGATCTATTAAAAAAAAAGGGAAATAAATATTGGGGGGGGTCCAGTGTATTTGTTAAATCATTTACTGAACTATCTTGCCCACTTTCTGCCTCATCTTGGTATCCAGAGAACCATGTAACTTCCCAGACTTCCCTTTCTCATCTTTCTAATTGCATACTACAAAGTACTACTAGGTGAATTTTCTGCAAATATCATTCTCTCATGTTACTCCCAGGTTCAAAATTCTCCCGTGTTTACTTACTGCTGACAAACTAAACTCTCAAATTTGGGTCCAACAGAAATTATAACCTCACCCCACTCCCTTCACAAACCTACTTACTGCTACAACCGAGCAGATTTTCCACTTGTTCTCTAGACATGAAACATTCATTCTTGATTCTGTCTCTACTCAGGATGAAATCAGAGATATAGTGTGCTAATATGTGGTCATGCATGGAGGAAGGAAATGCTTAAATGACCAGTATTTGCTTTTAATTTGTTGCTATGGAAATGAGAGGCATTGCCCCTTGATATTTATTTACGTTCCAAGTCAGTGTTACATGAACATAATGATTCAGTTAATAACGACAAAGTTTTATGAACAGGAACAAAGTCATAGCAATGAAGAAAATAATTCCACAGTTAAAATAGAAATTTATCTTTAACACTGACAGTCACTGAACACAAGATTGTGGAATATAAACAAAGGGAGACTTGATTCATTCCTGCTAGCTGGGAGACAGAAGTTATGATTCAGACATAGCATGGAGTTTCTTTCCCCACTATGTGAAACTCAACTTTTCTCCTACCTGAAAATGCTCACGCCAGGCTTTTCTGGCCATTTAGGACTATCTTTTCCACTCCATGGCCATTTTCCACTGTGATCTCTACCTTACTCTACTTTGAGAGTACCTTTTTCCTAGACAAGTCTATCAGAGTGTCTCTCGTGGCCAACCTTCTCCTCTACCATAAATTGCCCTCCCACAGCTCTCTGCTCTGGGAATCAATGAGTGTGCTGTGAATCCATTATATATATAGTATTAAGGTGACCATAATCCTGTTTTGACTTGGACAGACATAGTTTATGTATTTCATCACAATGTTCTATTAGTTTAGCAGAATTTTAAAAAATTTAAACCAGTATTATTATTTTTTTTATCTTCCATAATTTATTTTTTTAGTTTCTGCTTTATAACAAAGAGAATCAGTTATACATATACATATGTTCTCATATCTCTTCCCTCTTGCATCTCCCTCCCTCCCACCCTCCCTATCCCACCCCTCTAGGTGGTCACAAAGCACCGAGCTGATCTCCCTGTGCTATGTGGCTGCTTCCCACTAGCTATCTGTTTTACATTTGGTAGTGTATATATGTCCATGCCACTCTCTCTCTTTGTCCCAGCTTACCCTTCCCCCTCCCCACATCCTCAAGTCCATTCTCTAGTAGGTCTGTGTCTTTATGCCTGTCTTGCCCCTAGGTCCTTCATGACATTTTTTTCCCTTAGATTCCATATATATGTGTTAGCATACGGTATTTGTCTTTCTCTTTCTGACTTACTTCACTCTGTATGACAGACTCTAGGTCCATCCACCTCACTACAAATAACTCAATTTCATTTCTTTTTATGGCTGAGTAATATTCCATTGTATATATGTGCCACATCTTCTTTATCCATTCATCCGATGATGGGCACTTAGGTTGTTTCCATCTCCTGGCTATTGTAAATAGAGCTGCAATGAACATTTTGGAACATAACTCTTTTTGAATTATGGTTTTCTCAGGGTATATGCCCAGTAGTGGGATTGCTGGTTCATATGGTAGTTCTATTGGTAGTTTTTTAAGGAACCTCCATACTGTTCTCCATAGTGGCTGTACCAATTCACATTCCCAAAAGCAGTGCAAGAGTGTTCCCTTTTCTCCACACCCTCTCCAGCATTTATTGTTCCTAGATTTTTTGATGATGGCCATTCTGACTGGTGTGAGGTGATATCTCATTGTAGTTTTGATTTACATTTCTCTAATGATTAATGATGTTGAGCATTGTTTCATGTGTTTGTTGGCAGTCTGTATATCTTCCTTGGAGAAATGTCTATTTAGGTGTTCTGCCCTTTTTTGGATTGGGTTGGTTTTTTTTTTTTTGTTATTGAGCTGCATGAGCTGCTTGTAAATTTTGGAGATTAATCCTTTGTCGGTTGCTTCATTTGCAAATATTTTCTCCCATTCTGAGGGTTGTCTTTTGGTCTTGTTTATGCTTTCCTTTGCTGTGCAAAATCTTTGAAGTTTCATTAGGTCCCATTTGTTTATTTTTGTTTTTATTTCCATTTCTCTAGGAGGTGGGTCAAAAAGGATCTTGCTGTGATTTATGTCATAAGTGTTTTGCCTATGTTTTCCTCTAAGAGTTTGATAGTTTCTGGCTTTACATTTAGGTCTTTAATCCATTTTCAGCTTATTTTTGTGTATGGTGTTAGGGAGTGTTCTAATCTCATAGTTTTACATGTACCTGTCCAGTTTTCCCAGCACCACTTATTGAAGAGGCTATCCTTTCTCCACTGTACATTCCTGCCTTCTTTATCAAAGATAAGGTGACCATATGTGCGTGGGTTTATCTCTGGGCTTTCTATCCTGTTCCATTGATCTATCTTTCTGTTTCTGTGCCAGTACCATACTGTCTTGATTACTGTAGCTTTGTAGTATAGTGTGAAGTCAGGGAGCCTGATTCCTCCAGCTCCAGATTTTGTTCTCAAGATTGCTTTGGCTATTTGGGGTCTTTTGTGTTTCCATACAAATAGTGAAATTTTTTGTTCTAGTTCTGTGAAAAATGCCAATGGTAGTTTGATAGGGATTGCATTGAATCTGTAGATTGCTTTGGGTAGTAAAGTCATTTTCACAATTTTGATTCTTCCAATCCAAGAACATGGTATATCTCTCCATCTATTTGTATCATCTTTAATTTCTTTCATCAATGTCTTATAATTTTCTACATACAGGTCTTTTGTCTCCTTAGGTAGGTTTATTCCTAGATATTTTCTTCTTTTTATTGCAGTGGTAAGTGGGAGTGTTTTCTTGTTTCACTTTCAGATTTTTCCTCATTAGAGTATAGGAATGCCATAGATTTCTGTGCATTAATTTTGTATTCTGCTACCGTACCAAATTCATTGATTAGCTCTAGTAGTTTTCTGGTAGCATCTTTAGGATTCTCTATGTATAGTATCATGTCATCTGCAAACAGTGACAGCTTTACTTCTTCTTTTCCGACTTGAATTCCTTTTATTTCCTTTTCTTCTCTGATTGCTGTGGCTAAAAATTCCAAAACTATGTTGAATAATAGTGGTGAGAGTAGGCAACCTAGTCTTGTTCCTGATCTTAGTGGAAATGCTATCAGTTTTTCACCATTGAGGACGATGTTGGATGTGGGTTTGTCATATATGGCCTTTATTATGTTGAGGTAAGTTCCCTCTATGCCTACTTTCTGCAGGGTTTTTATTATAAATGGGTGTTGAATTTTGTCAAAAGCTTTCTCTGCATCTATTGAGATGATCATATGGTCTTTCTCCTTCTATTTGTTAATATGGTTTATCATGTTGATTGATTTGCGTACATTGAAGAATCCTTGCATTCCTGGGATAAACCCCACTTGATCATGGTGTATGATCCTTTTAATGTGCTGTTGGATTCTGTTTGCTAGTATTTTGTTGAGGATTCTTGCATCTATGTTCATCAGTGATATTGGCCTTTAGTTTTCTTTCTTTGTGACATCCTTGGCTGATTTTGGTATCAGGTTGATGGTGGCCTTGTTGAATGAGTTTGGGAGTGCTCCTCCCTCTGTTATATTTTGGAAGAGTTTGAGAAGGATATGTGTTAGCTCTTCTCTAAATGTTTGATAGAATTCGCCTGTGAAGCCATCTGCTCCTGGGCTTTAGTTTGTTGGAAGATTTTTAATCACAGTTTCAATTTCAGTGCTTGTGATTGGTCTGTTCATATTTTCTATTTCTTCCTGGTTCGGTTTTGGCAGGTTGTGGATTTCTAAGAATTTGTCCATTTCTTTCAGGTTGTCCATTTTACTGGCATAGAGTTACTTGTAGTAATCTCTCATGATCCTTTGTATTTCTGCAGTGTCAGTTGTTACTTCTCCTTCTTCATTTCTATTTCTATTGTTTGAGTCTTCTCTCTTTTTTTCTTGATGAGTCTGGCTAATGGTTTATCAATTTTGTTTATCTTCTCAAAGAACCAGCTTTTAGTTTTATTGATATTTGCTATCATTTCCTTCATTTCTTTTTCATTTATTTCTGATCTGATCTTTATGATTTCTTTCCTTCTGCTAACTTTGGGTTTTTTTGTTCTTGTTTCTCTAATTACTTTAGGTGCAAGTTTAGCTTGTTTATTTGAGATGTTTCCCGTTTCTTAAGGTAGGATTGTATTGCTATAAACTTCCCTCTTAGAACTGCTTTTGCTGCATCCCATAGGTTTTGGGCCATCATGCCTCCATTGTCATTTGTTTCTAGGTATTTTTTGATTTCCTCTTTGATTTCTTCAGTGATCAATTCGTTATTAAGTAGTGTATTGTTTAGCCTCCATGTGTTTGTCTTTTTTACAGATCTTTTCCTGTAATTGATATCTAGTCTCATAGCGTTGTGGTCGGAAAAGATACTTGATACAATTTCAATTTTCTTAAATTTACCAAGGCTTTATTTGTGATCCAAGATATGATCTATCCTGGAGAATGTTCCATGAGAACTTGAGAAAAATGTTTATTCTGTTGTTTTTGGATGTATAGTCCTATAAATATCAATTAAGTCCATCTTGTTTATTGTATCATTTAAAGCTTGTGCTTCCTTATTTATTTTCATTTTGGATGATCTGTCCATTGGTGAAAGTGGGGTGTTAAAATCCCCTACTATGAATGTGTTACTGTCAATTTCCCCTTTTATGGCTGTTAGCATTGCCTTATGTATTGAGGTGCTCCTATGTTGGGTGCATAAATATTTACAATTGTTATATCTTCTTCTTGGATCAATCCCTTTATCATTATGTAGTGTCCTTCTTTGTCTCTTCTAATAGTCTTTATTTTAAAGTCTATTTTGTCTGATACGAGAATTGCTACTCCAGCTTTCTTTTGGTTTCCATTTGCATGGAATATCTTTTTCCATCCCCTGACTTTCAGTCTGCATGTGTCTCTAGATCTGAAGTGGGTCTCTTGTGAACAGTATATATATATGGGTCTTGTTTTTCTATCTATTCAGCCAGTCTGTGTCTTTTGGTGGTAGCATTTAATGCATTTACATTTAAGGTATTTATCGTTATGTATGTTCCTATTCCCATTTTCTTAATTGTTTTGGGGTTGTTATTGTAGGCCTTTTCCTTCTCTTGTGTTTCTTGCCTAGAGAGGATCCTTTAGCATTTGTTGTAAAGCTGGTTTGGTGGTGCTGAACTCTCTCAGCTTTTGCTTGTCTGTAAAGGTTTTAATATCTCCATCAAATCTGAATGAGATCCTTGCTGGGTAGAGTAATCTTGGCTGCAGGTTTTTCTCCTTCATCACTTTAAATATGTCCTGCCAGTCCCTTCTGGCTTGCAGAGTTTCTGCTGAAAGATCAGCTGTTAATCTTATGGGGATTCCCTTGTGTGTTATTTGTTGTTTTTCCCTTGCTGCTTTTAATATATTTTGTTTGTATTTTATTTTTGACAATTTGATTAATATGTGTCTTGACGTGTTTCTCCTTGGATTTATCCTGTATGGGACTCTCTGTGCTTCCTGGACTTGAGTAACTATTTCCTTTCCCGTATTAGGGAAGTTTTCAACTATCATCTCTTCAAATATTTTCTCAGTCCCTTTCTTTTTCTCTTCTTCTTCTGGAACCCCTATAATTCGAATGTTGGTGTGTTTAATGTTGTCCCAGAGGTCTCTGAGACTGTCTTCAGTTTGTTTCATTCTTTTTCCTTTATTCTGCTCTGCAGTAGTTATTTCCACTATTTTATCTTCCAGGTCACTTATCCGTTGTTCTGCCTCAGTTACTCTGCTATTGATCCCTTCTAGAGTATTTTTAATTTCATTTATTGTGTTGTTCATCATTGCTTGTTTCATCTTTATTTCTTCTAGGTCCTTGTTAACTGTTTCTTGCATTTTCTCTATTCTATTTCCAAGATTTTGGATCATCTTTACTATCATTATTCTGAATTATTTTTCAGGTAGACTGCCTATTTCCTCTTCATTTGTTAGGTCTTGTGGGTTTTTATCTAGCTCCTTCATGTGCTGTGTGTTTTTCTGTCTTCCATTTTGCTTTTCTTACTGTGTTTGGGGTCTCCTTTTGCAGGCTGCAGTTTCATAGTTCCCGTTGTTTTTGGTGTCTGTCCCCAGTGGCTAAAGTTGGTTCAGTGGGTTGTGTAGGCTTCCTGGTGGAGGGGACTAGTGCCTGTGTTCTGGTGGATGAGGCTGGATCTTGTCTTTCTGGTGGGCAGGTCTACATCTGGTGGTGTGTTTTGGGGTGTCTGTGGACTTATTATGATTTTAGGCAGCCTCTCTGCTAATGGATGGGGCTGTGTTCCTGTCTTGCTTGTTGTTTGGCATAGGGTGTCCAGCACTGTAGCCTGCTGGTCGTTGAATGATGCTGGGTGTTGGTGTTGAGATGGAGATCTCTGGGAGATTTTCGCTGTTTGATATTACGTGGAGCTGGGAGGTCTCTTGTAGACCAGTGTCCTGAAGTTGGCTTTCCCACCTCAGTGGCACAGCAGTGACTCATGGCTGCAGCACAAAGAGCCTTTCATCCACACGGCTCAGAATAAAAGGGAGAAAAAGTAGAAAGAAAGAGGATAAAAGAAAATAAAATAAAGTAAGATAAAATAAAGTTATTAAAATAAAAAGTAATTAATTAAAAAAATTTTTTAATTAAAAACAAAACAAAAACAGAAAAAACAAAAACGATGGATAGAACCTTAGGAGAAATGGTGAAAGCAAAGCTGTACAGACAGAATCTCATAGAGAAGCATACATATTCACACTCACAAAAAGTGGAAAAGGGGAAAAAATAGTAAATCTTGCTCTCAAAGTCCACTTCCTCAGTTTGGGATGATTCGTTGTCTATTCAGGTGTTCCACAGATGCAGGGTACATCAGGTTGATTGTGGAGATTTAATCCGCTGCTCCTGAGGTTGCTGGGAGAGATTTCCCTTTCTCTTCTTTGTTCGCACAGCTCCCGGGGCTCTGCTTTGGATTTGGCCCCGCCTCTGTGTGTAGGTCGCTGGAGGGCATCTGTTCTTTGCTCAGACAGGACGGGGTTAAAGCAGCCGCTGATTCAGGGGCTCTGGCTCACTCAGGCTGGGGGGAGGGAGGGGCACGATGGGGGGCAAGCCTGTGGTGGCAGTGGCTGGCGTGACGTTGCACCAGCATGAGGCACGCTGTGCGTTCTCCTGGGGAAGTTTTCCCTGGATCCCGGGACCCTGGCAGTGGCAGGCTGCACAGCCTCCCTGGAAGGGAGGTGTGGATAGTGACCTGTGCTCATACACAGCCTTCTTGGTGGCGGCAGCAGCAGCCTTAGCGTCTCATGCCCATCTCTGGGGTCCGTGTTGTTAGCCACGGCTTGCGCCCGTCTCTGGAGCTCCTTTAAGCAGCGCTCTTAATCCCCTCTCTTCGCGCACCAGGAAACAGAGGGAAGAAAAAGTCTCTCTAACCAGTATTATTATTAAAACTGCCTTAAATAGACAAGGATGGGTTTATTGGTCTTCCACTTTACCTACCCAGCTTCTGCAAGGAGTTGTTTAGCAAAGAATAGTTAAATCTTTAACATACTATTGGAAGTTTATCATAATTACATCTCTCATTTTCCAACCTTTATCAAATGCAACATAAGTGTAATTAACACCTCTCTTTTAAGAAGAGCATGTAGGGTACTTGCTGATAAAATGAATAGTGCTCAAATTCAGATTAATTCCTGGGAGAAGTGTTCAGTGGTGTACCATGTAACTGTGCCATTATAGAGAAGCAAAAGTACCACCTGTCGGTCTATAAGATGAGAAACATGGGAAAGTAATGGGTTTGTGAACTAAGTGAGGGATGGAGGCTGAATGTACTTCCATATAGCGAATAGAGAGTTCACTCACATTATGTGGGTATGTCATTTATTTATGGTGTAATCTATAGGTATCTAGTTTTCTATTGTTTGCTGTTTGTTTTGTCCATGAAATGTCTCAGAAGCAATGCTCCCAAAAAAGAGAATATGTTTAATAAATAAATTGAGTACTGAATTTCTGTTTTTCACACAGCTTAATTATGAACACATAACTCACACAGATAATTTACCAACACTTCACATCTATCAGGGGACTATCCTAATATCACTGGCCATAGGAAAACCAGAAGATCTAAATCTGCTGAAAAAGTATCAGTAAATGCTTCAAAAGTTAGTAGTTATTTCTAAAACACTATGCCCAAAGATGATTATTCAACATGGTCAGGCAAAGAAGGTGGGTTTATATATCATTTGGTGGAGCATTTTAATTTTTTCCCATGTAGAGCAAGTGACAGTTCTTTTGTGTAAATTTTACTTATTTTTTTGTTCCAAGTTTTTTTGTGTATGTATGAAATAAGCAGCAATAGTTAATATGTTGTCTCTAGTAATGGAGGAACTTTCTAAACATAAATGATATCAGTTTTCTATTAGTATGTTCAGATACTTCAAGGAAAAAAATGATTAAGTCCAATTATGGCTTAATTACTTTTAATCCAATTCTTGGAATCAAAGTAAAATTTTGGAAGATTATTCTGTTTAGTTAAACAATCTGACATAACTATAAATTCAACTAACATGCTCAATTTTGAAGAAACTAAAATGTGTTTTGCTGTGAGAATACACATTCACATTTGGGTGGAGTATATTGTCATGGAAAAAACAATGCTACATTAAGAAACAAGCAGGCAAGCATACTCTTGGGATTGGTTATTATGTACTTATAATTCACAGTTAAATGCACTACAGTTAAGATATTCTACTAATAAAAATAGAAATTGAAGCATGAACTGCAAAAGACCTCAAATAGCCAAAGCAATCCTGAGAAAGAAGACCAAAGCTGGAGTCATCACACTATCTGATTTCAAACTATGTACTATAAAGCTGTAGTAATTAAAACAGTATGGTACTGGTATAAAAATAGAAACATAGGCCATTGAAAGAATCAAGAGCCCAGAAAAAACCCCATTTATATGGTCAACTAATATTTTGTAAGGGGTCCAAGAACAGTCAATGGGGAAAGGATAGTTTCTTTAATAAATGGTGTTGGGAAAACTGGATAATGATACGCAGAAAAATGTAGTTGACATCTTACATGGCTTACAAAAATTAAGTGAAAGTGGATTAAAGATGTAAACATAAAACCTGAAACCGTAAAATTCCTAGAAGAAAACATAGGCAAAAGGTCCCTGACATTTTTTTTGGCAATGATTTTTTAATATGAAACCAAAAGCATGAACAGCATAAGCAAAAATTAACAAGTGGGACTACATCAAACTAAAAAGCTTCTGTATAGCAAAAGAAACAATCAACAAAATGAAAAGATAACCTACAAAATGGGGAAAAATAACTTGCAAACTATATATCTGATGTATAAAGAATTCATACAACTCAGTAACAACAACAAAAATCCAATTTAAAAATGGGCAGAGGACATGTATACAATGGAATATTACTCAGCCATAAAAAGAAACACAATTGAGTTATTTGTAGTGAGGTGGATGGACCTAGGGTTTGTCATACAGAGTGAAGTAAGTCAGAAAGAGAAAAACAAATACCGCATGCTAACACGTATATATGGAATCTAAAAAAAAAGGTTCTGATGAACCTAGGGGCAGGACAGGAACAAAGATGCAGATGTGGAGAATGGACTTGAGGACGCAGGGAGGGGGAAGGGTAAGCTGGGACGAAGTGAGAGAGTGGCATGGACATATATACACTACCAAATGTAAAACAGATAGCTAGTGGGAAGCAGCCGCATAGCACAGGGAGATCAGCTTTGTGACCACCTAGAGGGGTGGGATAGGGAGGGTGGGAGGGAGATGCAAGAGGGTGGAGATATGGGGATATATGTATATGTATAGCTGATTCACTTTGTTATAAAGCAGAACCTAACACACCATTGTAGAGCAATTATACTCCAATAAAGATGTTAAAAAAAAAATGGGCAGAGGAACTTAATGGACATTTTTCCAAAGAAGATATCCACATGGCCAACAGGTACATGAGAAGATGCTCAACATCAGTAATCATTAGAGAAATGCACATCAAACCCACAATGAGATATCACCTCACACTTGTTAGGGTGGCTGTCATCAAAAAGAGGAGAGATAACAAATGTTGGCAAGAATGTGGAGAAAGGGGAACTGTTGGGGGGAATGTATATTGGTGCAGCCATTATAAAAAAAACAGTATGGAGGTTCCTCAAAATTTTTAAAAAATAGAACTACTATATAACCCAGCTGTAACTCTTCTGGGTATATCTGAAGAAAATGAAATCACCATTTTGTAGAGATATTTGTACTTCCATGTTCATTGCAGCATTATTCACAATAGGCAAGATATGGAAACAGCCTAAGTGACCATCAACAGATGAATGGATAAAGAAGGTGTTGTATATATATATACAATGAATTATTATTTAGTCATAAGAAAGAAGGAAATCTTGCCATGGATAGCAGAACTCGTAACAACAGAGAGTAGAATGTTGGTTACCAGGCCTGGGGGGTGGGGGAATTGGGGAGATATTGGTCAAAGGGCACAAACTTCCAGTTAGAAGTTCTGGGGATCTAATACAACATTGTAAATATAGTTAACAATCCTGTATTATATACCTCACATTGCCAAGAGAGTAGATTGTAAATATTCTCACTGTGAAAAAGAAATGATAATTATGTGACATGATGGAAGTGTTAGGTAATGCTGTGATGGTAATCATATTACAATATATGTGTATGAAACGACACTGTTATGCACCTTAAACTTACACAGTGTTATACATCAGTAAATAATACAATATTATTACACAATTACAACAAACTACATAATTGTATATCAATAGAGTTAGAAAAAATAGAAGTTGTAATTGAGAAAATTTACAAAATGGTGGGTATAAACAGAATTAGAATAACTGAATAACAATTTTTTTAAGGCAAAGCTGAGGTTAGTTATCATACACCAGTATGACAGTGTACACTTTCTTTGCTGCCCATCATCATTTGAATTTTAAAAATGTGGGCACTCAGAAGAACTATTTTGCAAAACCACCTGTGTTCTATAATGGTATTCATCTTTTTTTGTTTTAGCAAATCCTCTAAAGTTTGTTTCCATTTTTTAAAAATTTATTTATTTTATTTATTTATTTTTGGCCGCATCATGTCTTTGTTGCTGCCCGTGGGCTTTTTCTAGCTGCAGCCAGCGGGGGCTATTCTTCAGTGCGGTGCGTGGGCTTCTCATTGCGGTGGCTTCTCTTGTTGCGGAGCACGGGCTGTAGAGCGCAGGCTTAGTAGTTGTGGCATGCGGACTCTAGAGCACAGGCTTAGTAGTTGTGGCACACAGGCTTAGTTGCTCCACGGCATGTGGGATCTTCCCAGACCAGGGCTCGAACCTGTGTCCCCTGCATTGGCAGGCGGATTCTTAACCACTGCACCACCAGGGAAGCCCTCCATTTTTTTTTAAATGAGAAGATTTTAACAAAAGCCTTCAGCAAATGGAGAGCTAAGAGTTCACCTTCTGAAGCTTTTGTTAAATTGCAATTGCTAAAAAACATACTTGAAAAACAGGATCATTTTAAAAAGTTTTATTACAAAAGAAAGAGATCAACTGAGCAAATTATGAGCTTACCTGGTGTGTTACATTTAATTTTGAAATTGTATAATTGTGCTTTGGAATATTTCAACTTAGAAATGAATATTTTGATGGAGCTTTAATTCCTAATTTGATAGATTTCTATTCTGTACAGAAGGAAATAAAATTAAGAAGGTCTAGAATATTACAGCAATTACTGTTTCAAATGAATCATGCATAAAGGGAACCAATTTAATGAATTTCGTCATGTAAAATCTCAAAGAAAAATATTCCATTCTCTCTCTCTCACACACAAGCACACACAAATTAATATTAGCCTCCATTTAGCAGAATTTTCTCTGATCATAGCTAGTATCTTTAGTGAGATTATTCTTTTCAATGAGAAATATCATGGTTTGTAGGAAAAAAGGCAATGAAATTGGTTACCAATTTAAAATTTATTGACCATAATGTACTACTTTGAAAAATATTAAAAGCATTTTCATGAAAAAAATTATAACTGATGAAAAACTACTGATGAGATAGTATTATAATACTGCAACAAAATACTGATGAGATAGTTTTATAATAAGAGATTTTAAGTAACATTAAATATAAGAAAATGTACCTATATAAATATAGGATTTGTATATTGTACATGGATACACGCTATTTTTTTTTTTTTTCATCTCCTTGCCCAGCCAACCTTTGCCCAAAATGATAGAAGGAGATTGGAGGGCAGGAGTAGAGATGCCAAGGAATTTCTGTTCTGTTCTGGCTATTTTTAATTTATAGAAATAATTTTATTTTAAAAAATTGTTCCTGAATAGAACCATTTTATAAGTTTACCAACACAGTAAAATAAATTTTTGGTAAAAAAAATTTCAAAACTTATTAATTTAACACCTCCTTTCACTCAGAAATGTATCCTAATGTGGAAGATAAATTATATAGTTATTCTACTCATATGATTCAACTTAAGGAGTTTCATCCCAGAGGGATCATGGTAAATTTTAGTTCAATCAGATAAGCTCCCGCTACAATCTGAGGCAGGCAGACTGGAATAAGACCTCATGGGTTCCATCCTGTCTGTATTATGTGTACAGTCTGGTGGCTTATTTAAATTCTGTGCCTCAGTTTCCTCCTGTATATAGTAGGCTAATAATAGTGCCTGCCTTGTGTTGTAAAGATTGCATTAATTAAAATATGTAAAGACTTTAGTGCCTGGTACATAGTAAGCATTCAATACAATAAATCAGTGATGTTTAAATTAATTGCATGGACACATGCAAATAAAACCATAAATAGTTAAAGCCATCTAGCAGCTGCATAGCATTTCAACACCACTTATTTCTGATGTTTTAATTGTCATTTAAAACCCCTCAAATAGCTATGAATCCTCGCCAATGAGGAAAAATAAGAGAATAAAAGAATACATATTTGTTTTTATAGCCAAAGTTATATAAATAACAGAAAAGGCTTTTTCAAATACACTAATAGTGACCCTATGCCCAAAGCCCAAACTAAACACACAATCCCCATGCACCCATTCTTCACCCCTGAAATCCTACACATGCTTGTAATTCAAGAAAATCTTCCATCAAGTCACCCACAAAATTAAACTAATAGAAAACATGAGGAGATTTTATTTGAGGTCTGAATATACAAACTTCAGAGCATCATGATATCCATAAGTGATTCTTAGTAAGGAAGCATTCATTAATCTTGGCTGCCAGGTAAACCACTGCGTACTGTCCTTTTTCTTTTTTTTGCAGGCTTGTTTTCAAACATGTTTTCTTATGAGCAGTATGAAGGCTAAATGTGTATTTAAAGCACTTTGTTTAATGAATATATTGGCAATTATCAATTTTCAAAACATTGCCAATCAAATAGGAAGTTAGTGTCTGCTACGTCAAAGAACTGACGTTAGAATGTTGAGCTTAAAAAGCTGGATAATTTTTAAATGACATTTTCAATAGGCAGCATTAAGAGCCGTGGAATAATATAAGGAGTCGGTGCCTGTGTACTTGAAGTACAAAATGTTACTATTTTATATGTAGTATCATTTTCAGGTGGTTCAGTTGTAACAAATGCAGAGTCTTTTTTGATGTATTTATTTCTCTAAAAATATGAAATATATAAATGCACTCAGTGAAGAAAGGAGAGCATACGTTTCTACCTAAAACGTCTATGAGTTCATTACTGTGTAATGAAACTATGAGAAATCACTGCTAATTCCTCAAATTTTAGGATTTAGTAATTTTACTTTATTTAGGAAAAAAGTAGCTGCTTCTTCCTGAGTAGTAAACAGCTGGAGAACAGGATAACTTCAAAGTTTGGAAGAGCCCTGAGGCAACCAAGAACAAACCAGAAGTTGGCCCATTATGGAGACTGCCAAGTTCTAGACTTAGAAAATTTTCTACTTGTTATTGATGTTTGTCCTCAGGGTTATTTTTTTTCCCTCCACCGATTTTGCTTGGTTTTCATTTATGATTACAAAACAAAACGTGACTATGTGGTAAAGCATTAGACAAGGGCAATTTTAATTATTTTTAGAAGGGTACAATTAAATTTGGGTACCAGACAAGGTATGTATAATAAAAGACAGCACACAAAAAAATTTTTAGAACGTTAACAAAAAAACAAATGCAAATGGTTATGTAGATATATCATTCAAACATATTTATACTCAGAAAGTTGTGTTCTTCAAGGAAGTGAACTAACAGCACCAAATGCTGGTGAGAATGTGGAGCAATAGGGACTCATTCATTGCTGCCGGTAATGCAGAATGGTACAGCCACGTTGGAAAGCAGTTTGTCAATTTCTTACAACACTAAAAATACTATTACCATATGATCCAGCAACTGTGAGCTCTTGATATTTACCCAAAGCAATTGGAAAACTTATGTCTGTACAAAAATCTGCACACCGATGTTCATAGAAGGTTTATCCATAATCGCCAAAACTTGGAAGCAACCAATATGTCCTTCAGTAGGTGAATGGATAAATAAACGTTGGTACATCCAGACAATGGAATATTATTAAACGCTAAAAAGAAATGTGCTTCAAGCCATGAAAAGACATAGAGGAACCTTAAATGCATATTACCAAGTGAAAGAAGCCAATCTAAAAAGCTTAAATACTATATGATTCCAACTGTATGACATTCTGAAAAAGGCAAAACTATGGACACAGTAAAAATATCAGTGGTTTTGAAGGGTTGGGGTGGGAGGGGAGAAATGAATAGGCAGAGCACAGAGGATTTTTTTTTAGGGCAGTGAAAATACTCTGCATGATATCATAATGATGGTTACATGTCATTACACATTTCTCCAAACCAACAGAATGTGCAACACTAACAGTGAACCATGATATAAACTATGGACTTTGGGTGGTTATGAGGTGTCAGCATAGGTTTATCAGTTGTAACAAAGGTACCACTCTGGGGGGCAATGTTGATAATTGGGGAGACTATGCATGTGTGGGGGAAATTTCTGTACTTTCCCTTCAATTTTGCTGTGAACCTAAAGCTGCTTTAGAAACATAAAGTCTTAATTTAAAAAATCATATCAGTTCAACCTAAGTGAAATGGATAAGAATATCAATATACAATAACTAAAGAATATAGTAATGAAGGTAGATTTTATGTCAATATTGTGAATTTTATGTCTGGATATCAGATTATCAGGTATTGTGTCTTCCTATCAAGCACCCATGGATTATTAAAAACAACAAAACAACAGCAAAAGCCATATATAGTCCACAATGAAAGTATCAATAAGTTCCATAGAATAGAAATGATAAAAATCTTTTTCTAATCACAATGAAATAAAACTAGAAATTAATAACAAAAACTTTGTAAATGACTATGTAAATGGAAATATGAGTGATCACTTTGGTTAAAAAGGAAATTCATAAAAATTCTATTTTTTAAAAAAAGTTGATATTAAATGAAAACACCATACTTAGAGGACAAACCCCCATCTTCATTCTGTGTGAAATCTCCACCTCCTTGTGAGTAGGTGGGATCTATGACTTGCTTTTAACCAATAGAATATGGCAAAGGTGATGAAATGCCCCTCTCTTAGTTAGGCTAGACCCTATAACAAATGTGATGGGTTACTACTCTAATTAAGTTTTATCTTACATTACTATACAATGCTCTATCTTAGCCTACTGGAAAGAGACTTTCGTCCCTTGTTGGCTTGAAAACAGAGGTTGCTGTGCTATTGGAGACTGCCACATGGCAAGAAACAAACAAACTACAAGCAGCCCCTTAGAGCAGAGAGTGACTCTCAGCTCACAGCCAGTAAGAGAACAGGACCTCAATCCTATAATCTCAAGGCAATGAATTCTGCTAACTACCTGAGGGAAGAAGGGATGAAATGGAAGGAGGAAGGGAAAGAGGGAGGAAGGAAAAAGAAGAAAGAAGAAAAACTGGTGGGGGACCTCTTTATCTTAGAAGTTAACATATATGCTGAGGCAAAAGGAGAATTAGAAAACTGCCATTATGCAGCAAACTTTGAGGAGATGCTAAAACCAATGATTGAAAAGTTTTGGGGGAACTGGCTATCCCACTCTCAAAGTATCACTCCACAAATTGCTTATTACAAATGGAAAAGGGCACGTTTGTAATGGGGAAATCTGGCCACGTCCCCTTAATCAAGTGATCAAAATTACCATCACTAATACTGAAACAAAGTGACATCATGTATCTCCAGATTTATATTCTGAGAAGGAGAGATTCCTGCCATTTAACCAGAATCTAATCATAAGGAAACACTCAGGACATTCTACAACACAACAGACCTGGACTCTTCAAAACCTCTCAGTGTCATGAAAGACCAGATAAAAATAGAGGGGGGAAAAAAAACTTATCTGGATTAAAGGAGACATACAGACATGGCAGTTAAAAGCAATTGTGTGATCGTAGATTGAATGATGGATTAATTGAAAAATAAAAACTATTAGAGACATTTTGGGCATCTTCAGGAAATTTAAATTTTAAGCCTATAGGCAATATTATTGCATCAGTATTAATTGTTTGAGTGTGATAATTACAGTAGAATGTCCTTGTTCCTAGGAGATTCATGCTGAAGTAGTTAGAAATAAAGTACTGAAGCATGTGCACCTTCTTCTCAAGTGTTTTGGCCCAAAGAAGTGTGTGTGTGTGTGTGTGTGTGTGTGTGTGTGTGTGTGTGTGTGAGAGAGAGAGAGAGAGAGAGAGAGAGAGTAAGTGTGTGTGTACATAATATAATGAGAAAAGTACTTGTAACAACATTTAGGTGGAAGGTAAGGTTCATTTGAATATGAACAGAGGAACTATAGTGCCCACTTCAAATTCTTAAACCCCAGTTGTTTTGTGTAATCACGGTTATGAAAGTATTCATTTTGTTTGATATTTTGGAGGAAATATGGAAAATATAGAAAAAATTGTCTATAATACTACCGTCCAGAGATAAACATTAGTAATATTTTGTGTAATCCCTTTCACTTTTTCCTATTTAAATATACATCATATATATTGACTTTTCAGAACAAGGATCATAGTTTATGTTTTCTACTTTAACAGATAAGGAACATTTTCCCACGTCATTTAGTAATATCCAGAGCATATGGTTTTTTAAATTGAAGCATAGTTGATTTATAATATTAGTTTCAGGTATATAAAACGTGTAATTTAAAAAAAAACCATGTGATTTTAATGGCTGTATAAAGGTATACGTTTGTTATTGGATTGTACTGTTACAAAATTTCTCCTCCTTGAAGAAATTTGTTCTCTTGATTTCGAGATTCTCAAACTCTTCTGGTTTTCCTCATAACTCACTCTTTAGTTCTGAATCTTCTCTGTTAGATACTCCTCACATCGCCAAGTTTTTAACATTGGGGTGGCTTAAGATTCAGCTTAGACTTCTAACTTTGCTTCTCCGTTTACCCTCACTCTCTGAGTGATCTCACTTAGGCTCATGATTTTAAATACCATCTCCATGCTGTTGTCTAAATGTGTATCTTTAGGCCAGGCCTTTCCTCCGAATGCCAGAGTCTTGCATCCAACTGTCTATTTCACTTGGATACATCAAATTTATGCCAAATTCAAATTTCCTACCTCCCCCCCACCTTCTTCTCCTATAGTCTTGTGCATCTAATTTAATGGCAGTTATATTCTTCTAATGTTCAGGACAAAAGCATTAGAGTCATTTAGACTCCTCTCTGTCTCTATCCTATATCCATATCCAAGCTGCACATTCTGTTAACTCCTCCTTCTAAGTATATCCAGGATCTGTGTCCCTTTCTTACCAACCTCTCTGCTTATTACCTTGGTCTGGAAAACCAACAGTTCTGGCCTGGATCATTGAATTTCCATATGACTAGTATTTCTTATGTCCCTACCTTCTATTCAAAATATAAAAGCCACAGTAAATTTGTGAAATCATATGTGAGATCATGTCACTCCTCTATTCAGATCTCTCCAATAGATTCTGTCTTATTATAAAGCCAGAGTCATTACAATGTCTTAAAAAAGTCCTCCTGATCTAGCTCCCGCTATTTCTCTGACCTCACTTAATTCTTCTTTCCCCTCCCTCACTGGCCATCTCACTGTTCATCATATACACATTCTCAGAACCTTTGGACCTCCACGCCTGGTATGCTTTCTTCCCAAAGGCACTTGGCAAGCTCTTTGCCTCCCTCCTGTCTTTAATCAAACATCCCCTTCTTTGTGAGGCCATCCTAATTATCCTGTTAAAGTTTTAACCCTTAACACAGCAATCCCTATCCCTCTTTTCTACATTTTTCCCCTTATTTGCCATTTTCATTTTCTATTTTTATTTTTTAATGTTTATTTATTTTATTTTATTTTTGGCTGTGTCGGGTCTTAGTTGTGGCATGCGGGATCCTCCACTGTGGCACTCGGCCTCCAGAGTGCATGGGCTCTGTAGTTTGCGGCTCAAGGGCTTTGTTGCCTTGTGGCATGTGGGATCTTAGTTCCCTGACCAGGGATTAAACCCTCATCCCCTGCATTGGAAGGCGGATTCTTAACCACTGGACCACCAGGGAAGTGCCCATCATTTTCTATTTTTAAAATAGATTATAGAAATAGAATTAGTCAAAGGTTATGAATATTTTAAAGTATTTGATTGTGCCAAAATGATTTCTCAAAAAATAGCTCCAATGCCAAGACTTTAAAAGACTTTCAGTTCTAAGATTATCCTAATTATCAATATTAAATAATAACACTTTGAAAAAGTCTTTGTCAATCAGGCAAAAATAAATAATGTTATTTCACTTTTCATGTTTTGATTACTAGTCAGTGTCATTTAATATTTTGATCATAGAGTGAAACTTCCTTCAAGAACCAGGAAATTAGAAAGATAAGCATTTCTGTCCATTTAGGGGGAACAGAAAAGAAGTCTGACCTCTACCTCACATCCTCCACAAAAATCAGTTCCAGGTAGTTTGGAGGTCTAAATGAAATGGTAAAACAATAAAGCTTCTTGAAGATACTATTAGAGAAAATCTTCTTGAACTTGGTGTAGGGAAATCTTTTCCAAGTGAGACATATAGAGAATTAATGTTCTGTATAATAAAGCATTGCAGATGCTGCAGCAATCATAATACTTTCCTGTTCAAGGACTTTCATGTACCTGTTGTACTCAGTAGAGTCTAGACCCTCACTCCTGGCTTCCAAGACTCTGGGATCTGTCTGCAAATTATGTTTCTAAATACATTTCATACCACTTACTTTTATATATCTGCACCTACCAAAAAGCACATCTGTTTACTTTTTTCTATTTGACCCACATTTTCCTGGATTTTGTTCAATTTGTTTCATTTACTATAAATGCTTTTCTTTTCCATATAGTATAATATGATGTATTTCAAGTTGCAACATCGCCTCTCTCATTAGGTCTCTTCAAATTCCCAGATGAAAGTGGTCCTTCTCTTCTATGAACACTGAGAGCATTACATCAGAACTTTTCTTATATTTACTTTCTTCTGCCTTATATGTGTGCCTTATGTCATCCCCAACTAGAGGGAAAAAACTTGGAGTGTAGCTACAGCCTCTTTTCCATTTTTGACGTCTTCCCAAGTGCCTACCATGGTAATATGGTGTCTTACACATAGTAAGTACTCAATAAATAGTATTAATTAATTAATTATGTGCGTGTATGTACGTGTGTGTATATTTATTCATACATATATATATACGGGGTGAGAGAAAGAGAAAAAATTTAAGCCTAGAGATCTTTTTTTTTTTTTTTCATTTTGCGGTACGCGGGCCTCTCACTGTTGTGGCCTCTCCCGTTGCGGAGCACAGGCTCCGGACGCGCAGGCTCAGCGGCCATGGCTCACGGGCCCAGCCGCTCCACAGCATGTGGGATCTTCTCGGACCGGGGCACGAACCCGTGTCCCCTGCATCGGCTGGCAGACTCTCAACCGGGTGGCGCCCTAGCCTAGAGATCTTTTAAGCCTAGAGGATTATGACATGCCTGTGGCACATATTAAACTTTTAAATGCCTGTGTCAGATAACAGAGCATAACGTATGGCCTTAAATTATTTTCTAATTAACAGAAATAGCAAACTTTTAGAATTTTTCTCTAAAACTAGACTATCATTTTAATATTAACTTTCATTTTTTATTCTTGAAGAATGATTACATCAAAACTAACTGCAGGTAGTTAAGGTTGTTATAAAAATTCTAGATTTAACCCCATGCAGGTGCTATATATATATTCTCTGTTAGAACTTGCTCAAGGATTAAGAAAATTGTTTTCTGTTGCCTTTGTACACATTGTTGTCTTGTAGTAACTGTGAATATAGCTTTGTCAGTGGCAATTCCCAGTCCAATGTTTATCTGTGTTTTATATTTTTACATATGGAGCCTGTCCTAAGATATGTGTGTTTCATTCCAAATACACTATATATTTTAATCTACAAAACAAAAATTTTAAAAATTTAGCAATGACTGTGCTAAACACTTGTATAACTTTTACAACTTTGGGGAAAAAAACACAAATGGCTTCCCATTTATAATCTGGGTTTCAGTTTTCTTTGCTCCATTTGCAATGAAGTCATTGCCAAATTTTTTTAAATTAATTTTATTCATTTTAAAGCACCAAAAACTTATAAAATAAAATGTCTGTGCTCATCTCCTTTAAAAAATAAAAACACAGTTCAACTTAATCGCTTCAAACTCTGCACTTCCCTCACTTTATCCTCTCCTGATACTCTTTTACACACATTCAGTACATGAAAGATTTTACAGAAGGGAGAAAAGAAAGTATTTTAAAAGACTTGAATAAATGAATTTCTGGAGTTTTAAGGGTAACTACTTCTCAGCCATTACTGTGAGTATTTTTTCATTGAAATCTACTGTAGCAAGTTTAATGAGTTAAAAGAAACATAATGATTATCTTTACTTTAGCTTATTTAACCCTATAAGGTGATTGGTTATTTCTTTGACATTATACTTTCCAGATTAGAAGAAAATTACACAAATATTAAGCTATTAAATATGCAAAAACTTTATATAGCTAAACTTCAAATCCAAAATATGTATTAACAGATATAAAAATGTATAAAAAAATTCATTATGTGGGTGAAATCATGTAGTTAAATTCTCTTTTCAAAGCTACATAATGTGACTTGGAATCCCTTACTGAATAAAGAGAACCTTATAGTTAATAAAATGCATCTTCACAGTATAAGTAAGAAAATTAAAAAGAAAAACAGCATACCTTGGTCTTTTTAAAATATTTGAATCTGAAAAGTCTTAAAGTAAAGCACATCAAATGTGCTAGAAATGATTAAGTAAGAGCAAGATGTTTGTGACCAAAATGAATTGATTCCAACAATTACTCTGAAGGGCATAAGAAAAGACAATGTATGTGTTGAAATGTGTAGGTTTCCATTTTCATCATTCAGTACCACCTGATTGAAGTGAATAAGCACAGGAAAAAATAATTTACTGTCACTTCAAAGAAATATGACTTTAGTGCAAGAGAAGAAATATGGCTGACATATTAAGAGTAGTTATTATGAAAAACAATATTGGTCAAATTGCAGTTTGCACATAATTCAGCCAACTTCCTTCTTTCATCATAAGATTTACATTCTTTAAAATTGCAGCTTTACAGAATGATGAAGTCTTTCCATTATTCATCTTTGCCACTGTCTCAGAATTAAAAGGCTGTTGGTGGCAAAAATCCAGTTAATCATATTTATGGTGACAACCATGACTGTTATAAAACAGATAGTCTTAGAAAGCATGCCCTTTTCTTTACATCAAAACCTGTTGAACGTGCTCTTCCATCCCTTAAGGATTTGAAGATAGATTATTGTCCTTTCAGGAGAGGAATAAAGAGTTAGTACAAATCTAACAGTAGCCATTGTTGATGGTAGAAATGGACCAAAGTCGGAATTTTGTGTTCTGTTTGTTTTTTCAGTTATTTTTATTTTATTTTGGCGGTACGTGGGCCTCTCACTGTTGTGGCCTCTCCCGTTGCGGAGCACAGGCTCCGGACGCACAGGCTCAGCCATGACTCACGGGCCCAGCCGCTCCGCGGCATGTGGGATCTTCCCGGACCGGGGCATGAACCCGTGTCCCCTGCATCAGCAGGCGGACTCTCAACCACTGCGCCACCAGGGAAGCCCCCAGTTATTCTTTTTGTTGCCTATTTCATCATTTGAAAAATGTGGATATAATCCATTCTCTAGTAATTCATCATTCAATCATATTCTAAAGTTCTGGATTGTTCCCTATGTGCTTAGTAGAACAAGAAATTTGAATGAAGACAAAATCTGGACAAATGCTGAGTTTTTTCATTAACTAATGTTTGAAACTAATTATAGTCAAGAGATAAGAACTTAAATGATATCATCCAACTCACATTCATTAAAACCTTCAGAAATCCACATGGCATGGTGTAATTGTCAATATTTTTAAGGAACATTTAGTTGTTCAAGCTTTAAAGAGACTTGTCTTTTTATTTTAAACAGATTTAGAAATAGGTGAGAGAAATTAAGAGGTACCAACTTTCAGTTGCAAAATAAATGACATGGGTATGAAGTGTACACTGTGGGAAATATAGCCAATAATTATGTCATATCTTTGTATGGTGACACATGGTAACTAGACTTAGTATGGTGATCATTTTGAAATGTATAGAAATATGGAATACTGTGTTATATATCAGGAACTAACACAGTGTTGTAGGTCAATTATACTTCAAAAACAAGCAAACGAACAAACTCATAGAATAAGAGATCAGATTTGTTGGTACCAGAAGCAGAGGGTTGGTGGGGGGGATTGGATGAAGGTAGTCAAAAGGTACAAACTTCCAATAATAAGATAAGTAAGTACTAGAGAATGTACAATACGATAAATATAGTTAACACTGCTAAACGTTATACGTGAAAGTTGTCAAGAGAGTAAATCCTACCAGTTCTTATCACAAGGAAATTTTTTTAAATTTCATTAATTTTTTAATCTATATGAGATGATGGATATTCACTAAACTTATTGTGACAGTCGTTTCATGATGTATGTAGTTAAATCTTTGTGCTGTATACCTTAAAACATACATAGCACCGTATCTCAGTAAAACTGCAAGAACTAAAGAAATAGGTTTTATCAGCTGTACAATTCTTATTTTTCAGTCAAATATAATTTCTACTTAGTGAATTTAGAGTAAATCTTTTAGAACTCAGCCATTGCCTTTTAATTTAGAAATTAAAAACCTTTAGAGTTTATTCAGTGCAGGAACTCTTTGCTTCTTTCAGGCCCATATCCTTTGGTATGTGAAGAAGCCTATGGCTCAATCCCCACAAAATAAAATTCAGAGGCTTATAAAGAAAACTGATTATACTAAAATAGTTAATAAAATATTTTTTAAAACAATGTTGCAATATAGTAATATACTGGCTTATTTATTAATACATTAAATAATAAGTTCTAGCAACAGATCTAATGGTTGTGGTGAATTCAAAGTGACCATGAAGAAAATTATATTTCAATTCATCTGTAACAACTATATTATGATATGAAAATATCTGTGATTCCCATAAGTAGCAAAGTTATACATAGTGCTACAACTAATATATATTTTTTGCCTACATCCATAATTGAGGAAAACATTAAATTTCATTTAGGTAGTAGTCCACAGACTACTACCAAGCCCACAGACTCTCTAAAATCTATTCATGGACCCCTTGGGGGTCCTTGGGCCTCAGGTGAAGGATTCTTGTCCTATATAATCTTCCCATTATCCTTATGAGGAAACTGAAGCCCTTCAGGGATTTGCCACAATTTGTACAGCCAGGTAGTAAGAGAAGAGCTAGAACCCTCCATCTCCAGTTGGCTTTTCCTGTTCTCCTTTCAGAACATCAGAAGGTGTTTCTGCATGAAGTGTTATAGAGTTTTATTTAATTCTGTTTTAAACCATATGTAATATGTAAAAAATAGTAATGTAAAAAATAGTAATTTATATGTAAAAAATAGTATGTAAAATATGTATAAAAGAGTAATTTATGAAAGCAAACCATTTTACAAATGGTTTCAGGGGACTTTGGGAAAAGAAACTTTAGCACAGTCACTTTCTTCCTTAGCACACATGGTGGGAAATCTAATGAGCTGCTTAGGTTCACAGTGAAGATTAGCAACACAAATCCTTTCTAGCACTAAGCATTCCTATTGCTGTTTCTTGTGGTTGGTGATTCTTTCTGCATAGGGCACTGCATCCATTTTTGCCATAATGAGGAATGTAAAACGACCAGGACATCCATCCCTGTGTTCTTGTTGACATCAAGAACTGTTATTCAATATACCTTGGCTAGATGAAATTCCCAACCACAAATGGATGAACATACATTCCTTGCAGAAGCCACAGGGACTAAGAAAGTGAAATCCAGAGAGTAGATGGACTTTATCAGATGCCACATTTGCCAGTGCATTCAGAATCCAGGTTGATCAGTGAAGGAAAACAGACATTGTTAGTTTTAAAATTTCTGGAATAGATTTGCAATTTACAGCCATTGCTAAAAGAAAAATGTCTTCAGAAATTAAAAGAAAGTTGAGAGGATAATTTTTAAAAGTTAAGGAATGCAATAAAGGGAACTAGTGAGACTAAGAGATGCTGCCATGACGTGATCTGTCAAAAAAGATTGGATTAAATTTTCAGAAAGCTGCACAAATAAAGATATAAAGCAAGTAGAACATGTTATATTTCTGACTGGTTTGCCCAAATTATGCTTCTATAGAGAAAAGGACTGTATAATTTCTATATATTTGTATTATCCATCATATCTGTTTGCAGCAAATTGCTTGGTGAAATGGAAAACCTCAGAATTCTGAGCTAAAAGAGACCTCAGAAATCATCTAATCCAACCTACTCCTTTATAGAAGGTGAAAAAAAAATCTCTAAGTGTTTGAAGTACCCTTTGCTCAGAGTATTATAAAAATATTTTATTAATGTTAAATTATTAGACCAACTGAGGAAGATTTCTCACCATATACTAGAAAATACATCTGATTAATTTTAGAGATGTTATTTAATATTACATTCTGGTGCTATCCACTTGGTGTATGTTAACTTTCAGAACAACTCTTTGAATTAGGTAATATTAATGTCATTTTCAGACAAGAAAACAAATGTGTGGGAAGGCTACTCAACTAACCAAAGGTTAAAAAAAAAGGTGGCAATTGACAGAGCCAGGATTCAGACCAACTCTGTGCACCTTGAAAGCCCGTTGTCTTGAAGGAAAAAAGGAGGTGGGGGGAAAACCATAAAGACAGGATGTAAAAACAATAAACACAGTAAAAACAGAAAACAGGATGAAGGAATGAATATGAACAAGGGTTCAATGCTGTCATTAGGCAACTCTAACAAGTTGCATTAGATTCCAATATGTTACATGAAAAGGATTTAATGTAGGTATGTAGATATTTGACTAACCCATCTCTGCAGTCCACAGGAGGAGCAAACTAGTGCCTTGAGTTGTGGGAGGAAATGGGGAGAGAAGAGTGAAGGTCTTGATGCAGATCTCACCAAATTTTCTTTAGTGATTCAGAGGTCAATCTTACCTTTCTTGTTTTTGTTCCATATATGGGTTCCTTTACCTATATAATGAAATATTTACACTTTATTTAAAGAACTATTATTTGGTAAGATGCTGAACTAGAAGAACTTTTGCAGGAAGTTACACAATTGAAATTCTTATGACCTATTTTATCAGATGTGTAAAAATAAGTTTAAAGTTATTTTTAATTTACCCATAGGTTTTTGTGTTACATGAAATTCTATGGTTACTGATAGGGTTAAAATTACCTTTGACTATGTAGCTAATTAAAAAATAATTCACCAGGTAAAATCTTCATTTCCAAACTGTGTGTAGTTTACCTAACATCTTTTGAAACTACTCATAATCAACTCTGCCTGAGTCACTCTTAGTTGATAAACACTTTTGGAGTTGGAAATATTTATGACTAATAGTATTTTTTATATTAAGACCAATTCACTTTTTCTCTTGAGAGGCTGGATTAGAGAAAAGGGAATAATGTCTGTTCTCTACTTGGCAAGACATATTTTCAGTTCCTCTAAGTGTCCTGTATTAGAACTTCATTAATCAACATGAACCACATGAGAAATTCTTGCTCAAGTATGGCAAGTGTCAAGATTTTAAAATACATTCTGTGTGTCATAGCCAAAAATGTAATTATGGTCAAGATTTAGATATCAACACACTAGATGATAGGTCAGTTGCCAAATCATAAAGTATAGCATACATAAAAGAGAATATTTTGGCCATTTCTGTGATGATTCAAATATGATTAACAGAGACACTTAGTCTAAATGAATGGCTGATTAACTGTTATACCCCCTTAATAAAATTATGAGACCTTTGAAGTTTAGCATCACTATAATGTTTTGTCAGGCTCAGTGAGACAAAAGTTCTATGTTTGCATTTCTCCCTTAGTCACTGTTGGTTACCTATACTACAGAGGTTCCAAGCTATCTTCTTTGCTTATGGAGCATAGATTTTGGTCATGAATTTAGGGGTCATATATTTCAGGAGAAATTGGATACCTGCATAACTCCAGGCTGGAAATCAAGATTAGTTTTAGTGAATCATAGTACTAATCCCTTTCCTCTTGCCAGTGATTGGTTCAGTTATCAGCATGTGACTCAATTCTTGCCAATAAACTTTGAAGGGGATTCTATTGAATCTCTTTCGGGAAAGGAAACGGTCTAAATATTATATGAAGAAAACCACTTCTTCCTGACTCTGGAATCCACTCTGTGAGGTGCTTGACATTGGTCTAGATATCTTGGCACCATGAAGGACAAGCTTGAGGTCTATATTCAAGACACTGAGGGTATTAGAGCTAAATATGACCCTTGGTCATTTTATATGCTAAATGTAGTACTTTGAAGTAACCCTGTACTCGAATTCTGATATGTGAGTTAAGTGTATATTATTAATGTCAACCTTCAGAGTTAATATAGTTAATATTATTGCAAGTGGAGACATTCTAACTGAAACATTCATCTCTCACTACTCTTGGGCTCCCAAGAGTACAGCATAAGAAGTTCTCTAGTCATTGTCACAATTTTTATTCCTGACTTGGGTTTCTGTCTCAGAATTCACGCTGCCTTTCCTACCTGTGCTGGACCTCCTAGACTAAAACATACAAGTCCATTTCATTGCTCTTCATGGATCATTTCTTATTCGACCCTGGTTCTTTAAGCATTGATAATCTGATTAATTCATTCATGGAATTATTTATTGAGTACCCACTCAGTGACAAGCCTTGAGTAGGTAAGGTGATGGAGATAGAAAGTGAATATGATGCAACCTCCATCCTGAAGGACTCATACTCTAGTGCAGAGACAAATGGATGGTCCATATGAACAATATGTCATAGAGAGATACACCGGGTTGTGTATAAGTGCTGTGTATACAGCGGATAGGAACTTCAGAGTTGATGGGTGTGGGAAATTCAGGAAAGGCCTTCTAGCTAATACCAACCAGGTCAAAAGCCCATAAAGGTACTGGGTTGGCCGAAAAGTTCGTTAGGGTTTCCCCAATGTTATGGAAAAACCTGAACAAACTTTTTGGCCAACACAATACATCAGTAAGGCAAGCCAAGCACTGAACCCCTCTTTGTTCTTTGCCTCATCTCTAAATTGCTCTAGAACCAAATGTGCTTACAAACTGAAAGTACCCATTAACAACAACACAAATCATTGTTGCTCAAACAAGAAAATCAGAGACATTTAGAAGAAGAAAACTGGAAGAGGATTAAAACCGTTTTACCTATAAAGGCTCTCCAGAATTCTTCCACTATGAACACCTTGCTTCGTATATTTGTCTTATTCCTTACTCTTTTCTCCTTAGCTTTTTTCAATGTGTGGTCTTTATACACACTAGGAATTTCACTGAAGGGTGTGGAGTGGAATGTCAGATCCACAGCATGGCTTGCTTTGCCAAGAGTTGTCATGGAGTTCCTTCTGCCTTTAGAACTGTTATCTTTGAGATCAATTACACTATCCCTTTTATTTTGCAGATCATGGAAATAAAGCCAAAAACATTAAGTAACTTCCCCATACTCACATAATTGGTAAGAGGCAACTGCCGTCAAGCCCACTGGTTTTTCCATTATGTCATTCTGTTACTTAACTATTGTTTTCTGAGAATAGGACATCTGTGACTCCACTTGAAATATTGAGCAATAATCATTGAATAATTGTTTATTATTTAACCAGTTTTAAGACAACAGTTATATAAAACCCACTCATGTAGACTGTAACATCTCAGTAATTGAACAGCACTTCTCTTGAATAGGCTGAAAAAAATCATCCAATTAGTGTTCTGCATTCAAAGAAAAGCTATTCCTTTCAGTCGCTTCCCACAGTATCTTCTCCATGTTTTCCTTTTTTTCATTCTACTACATCAATTTTGACAGAGAGATAAAAACTATAGAAACTGACTGTGTAAACTGGTGCTAAAGTTCACCAATCATGCGCTATTGGAAAAGTAATTTAAGCCTTAGTTTCCTCATCCATGAAATGAAAATTATGATTTTCCCTTAAAAGTAATCCTTTGAAAGGCTTTTATGAGGATTAAATGAGATAACACATGTAGTGCTTAATACAACATACTCTCAAAGAATAAACTAAAAGAAGGTAGATGTTGTCTTAATAATGATTACTTCCAATTTAAATCAACAGAGATGGGAGGTGGGAGCCATAAAAATTGTTTTTCAAGTTACTTTTGCCAGAGCTCTCCTAGTGATGCTCTCTGAAACTCTTCATTAAAAGTATTCAGTTTTGTCTGTATTTGTTGATCATGATTTAGCAAAATAAATAGTAAATATCAAACATCTCTCACTATTTTCCGATTTCTTGTGGCACTTACTACTCTCTGCCTTGGGTTTTGGGGTTGGTTTTCTTTTTTTCACATTATAGACCATGAGTACCTTCTGAGCATAGACTGAGTTATTTATCATACTTCTCACACTTATAATAGGTCCTCAGTATATTCCTAACGATAATGAATCTAATTGTTTACATGAGCTTACTGACTCTTTCTACCCTAGAACATGCTCAGGTTTTAGAACTTCCTAATAAGGAAAATACATACTTAAATGTAACAGGAAATATTAACTTGATAAAGATTTGATTAACTTCCAAATTATATGTGAAGGCAAGCTGTATCCTCTTCAAAATTCCCATATTTCAAGGAGTTTGCTCCTGATATGCCTTCACTTCAGACTACAAAGTTTGAATGGTGAGAAGTACTATAAGGGGTTATATTAGCGAATTGTTTCTTTATAAAGAACAGAAAGCCATCAAATCCAAGAAAAATAGTTTAAAGATACAGGAGAACCCAGATTCTGGGGCTTGGAAAGTCATTAGATCCTAATCTCTTCATCTCTTTGTCTCTGAAGCTGAAGATTTTTCATCTCTACCTCTTTCTGTATTTTTACTCTACTTTCATTCTTGCTTCCTGTTTGTTTGTTTGTTTTTTTTTAAGATTCTTACTGTTCATCCTGCACAATTTTGGTTTCCAAGTTGATTTGGCTTAGTAAATCACCTAATCTTTATTTCTTAGTTCAAATATTTGAGAGAGAAAATCTTAGTGTCTCAAATTAGCCTACAAATAGTTCCTCTTCGTTATTCATTCCTTAATCAATTTAGCTGGAAAGAAAGAGTATCACATAGTACCAACTAGACAACCAGGGCTCTAGACAAAAGAGTGGATACTTAGAGAGGAAAAGCGTGGGCAAAGAGGTAGTATTTTTTAAAAAAATTTTATTGAAATATAGTTGATTTACAATGTTATGTTAGTTTCAGGTACACAACAAAGTGATTCAGTTACACATATATACATAAATATATATATATTCTTTTTTTACGTTTTCTTCCATTATAGGTTATTACAAGATAGTGAGTAGAGTTCCCTGTACTATAGAGTAGGTCCTTGTTGGTTACCTATTTCATATATACTAGTGTGTATATATTTTAATCCCAAACTCCTAATTTACCCCTCTCCCACTCCCCTTCGGTAACCATAAGTTTGTTTTCTATGTCTGTGAGTCAGTTTCTGTTTTGTAAATAAGTTCATTTGTACCATTTTTTAAGATTCCATATATAAGCAGTATCATATGATATTTGTCCTTCTCTGTCCAGCTCACTTCACTTAGTATGATAATCTCTAGGTCTATCCATGTTGCAGCAAATGGCATTATTTCATTCTTTTTAATGGCTGCATAATATTCCATTGTATATATATACCACATCTTCTTTATCCGTTCATCTGTCAAAGGACACTTAGGTTGCTTCCATGTCTTGGCTATTAATATGATAATCTCTAGGTCCATCCATGTTGCAGCAAGTGGCATTATTTCATTCTTTTTTATGGCTGTGTAATATTCCATTTTATATATGTACCACATCTTCTTTATCCACTCATCTGTCAAAGGACACTTAGGTTGCTTCCATGTCTTCGCTATTGTAAATACTGCTGCTGTGAACATTGGGGTGCATGTATCTTTTGAATTATATTTTTCTCTTGATATATGCCCAGGAGTAGGATTGCAGGATTATATGGTAGCTCTATTTTTCATTTTTTAAGGAACCTCCATACTGTTCTCCATAGTGGCTGTACCAATTTACATTGCTACCAAAAGTGTAGCAGGGTCTTTGTCTCCACACCCTCTCCAGCATTTACTGTTTGTACATTTTTTGCTGATGGCCATTCTGACCAGAGCGAGGTGATACCTCATTGTAGTTTTGATTTGCATTTCAAAGAGGTAGTATGTAAGAGTGATAAAAGCACTGGAATTCCCTATGATTGTGGGTTTGATAACTAAAAAAGCATCGAGATCCACAATAGAATCATGTGTGAGATACATTTGATTATATTTTATATGGTCAGAGAGCTTAGTTCTGCCATGGTTGGAGTTCACAACAAAGGACAACATTCTTCATCTTTCACAGGACCCCACCGATAGTAGAGGATCTGCAAATGCAATGACACTAATATTGTTCTAGTCTGGCTGTTTCACTTAGGGATATTATACTTGTCCAGTTACTCAGTATGAGTGTGAGTGGAGTTTCTTTCTTCCAGATAGGCTTGAGTAGAACATTAGACATGTTTGTGGATCCTGGTTCGAATCAAGAGAATTAGATGAGAGGGTATGTATAAGGAAGTGAAGAAATCTATAACTACTCTAGCAAGATGAAATGATAATATGATAAAATGATTGATAATCTACCCCAGTTTTTAAGTACTGACAGCACTTCTCATTCTAGAAATGTTCCTTGCTTTCTGAGTTGTGTCATATAAGCATTGTACATGACACTGTTCAGGATTACCATCAGTCCAGTCCAGGGTCTATTTCTCCCAGTCTAGCAAAAGAGAGATGAAATGTATATATCTATTTTGAAACATCTTTGTCACTTCTACAAATATTTGCTGATGTCCAAAGGTATCACTTTCTATAAAACTTACCATAGAAATATTTCTGAAAATAGAATTATCACATTGAGATGAGACTCCTTTCACTGAACTATAGGTACAAACTTCCATGACCAACAAATGATATCAAGTTTCCAATACCAGGTCATCAAAAAAAAAAAAAAAAACCAACTCAGATAAAAGAGTGGTATAAAATTTACTTTTTATTTTAAACAATGAGAAAATAGAAATACAAACTAACAAATAAGAGAAAATTCTTTAAGAAAATCAATTACTTTAACATATGTTATTTGAAGGAAAAAAAAGCAATATGTTTATCAATAGGCACTGTCAGGAACTCCCACTCAGGGTTCATGTGTAAGATTGAAAGTTGGTCAATTTAGATTAATTGCTAATCATATCAGTGAATTTGGGAATGTTTTGATAAATATTCCTCAGATCTTTTAGACTTTAGACATTTCAGTGTCAATGCAGTGGTAATAATGGAAACTATTCGATTATTTTTTTTTCTTTACATTGTAAGTTTGACAAAATACACAGGAATAGGTTAAGGACTATATTTTGTGAAGTTAATTCTTCATAAATGTCATTTTAAAAAGCATGGTCAAACCACAGACATTCATGCATTCATTTAGAGTGTGAGGTTTCATCAGCCGCAGCACTGTATGTCCAGTTGGCAGTTAAGTAACATGGGTTGGCCAAGGAAACATTTTTTTTCCCTCTATAATCATTATTCATTTTATAAAAACTTTTAAAAATTTAGTTTTAATGCCATAAAACCATTGCAGTTTAGAGGTTCCAGAAATTCTGTATTTTCAGTGACTGTGTAGACATTTATATAACAATGAAATTTTCCAGGACGATTCCATCCTTTAATGCTTTCCGGTTATTTCTGGTGAAGCCATTAATTGGGAGTCTTCCTTGAGAATCATTGCATAAGATGAAGAAAAGTAAATTTAAAACATTCCTTACCTCAAATTCTGACTAAGAGAAACTCAATAAATGTAGGCTATTAAAGGTAAGAGGGAGTGTTTCATAAGGATGAAGCCATTACTCACTGCAGCTTGGGAACATTGGTGTGTTTGATCTGAAAGGTCTTCTTCTACATTGTGACCTAACCTTACTGTTGGTCTTTGTTAGGCCCCTGGCATTTCGCACATTGCTTTATGTTCCTTATGAAAGGAGAAGATTCTTGAGAAATCCGTGATAGTTGAAGGATGCATGCTTGTTAAGTAGAAGACAAAGAAGAAAGGTAAATTATCAAGGAAAATACCAGTGAAAGACAAGTAACAGTAAAAAACTTAGAACAGAGAAACTGGGAAAAATTAACTAGAAAGCCTTAGTGATAAATACCCCAATATAAGAATAGAAACAGAAAAAGAACTTACATACACAGCTCAAATCCAGTAACTCAGGTAGGAAACAAGGAGTAACAGGAAAAATGGGTTCACATAAATCTTAAGAGGTTAATATAGGTCTAAGGGAGACCATGCAGAGCAGGCAGGTATAAAAACATGATTGGTTCTTCTCATCAGAGGAGCATTCTCAGCTGCCGTCACAATATGATGCCGTATTTGTTCATGAGAATAGCTTCCCAAATGTGTGTACTTGTCCCAGATTTTCAATATGTGTATTGGCATGGTTTAAGAGATTATGTAAATTTATGAGTGAGCAATGAAAAAAATGCATCACTGTTTCCATGCTCCCCATTCTAAGAGATCCTTGTATGACATCAACTGTGCCTTCAGTCAAACTAGTATATGCTGAGTGTTAACTACTTGTTAGGCACATTTTTAGGCCCTAACCTAAAAGAAAAGAAAACCAAACAGGAATCTTGCCTTCCTGGGCTTCACAGGCTTAATGCAGGAGCCAAGAAATAAAATGATCACTGAAGCATATCATTTAGAATCATGGTATGTTCAATAAAGGAAGAGTACAAGGAACAAAGAAAGGGTAGAGGCGGGGCTTCTGATCCAGTTTCCAGGGTCAGGGCTTTACTGAGAATGTGTGAGTTTGAATTTGGCAGCGTCTGATTGTGGCTATTTTATCCTGAGATTGGTCTACAATGAGGGTTTTCCCCCATCCCCTAATTTAATATACTGCCAATAGAGGAAAAGACTGGACTAAATGAGTGACAACCCATCTCCGAAATTAACAGAAATAGATGAAACAGTGAGGTTTGAGGAGGAAAAAAGGTGCTGAAAGGGACCAAACAAAAATAAAAACAAAAACTATGGGAAGCATTAGAGGGGAGACAAGACCCAAGGCAGGAGACTTCCCCTCAGATCATAGAAGGGGTTTTTCCAATACTCTAAACCAGTGATTCTCAAGGTATGGTCCCAAACCAGCAGCACCTGCATCACCTGGGAACTTGCTGGAAATATTAATTCCCAGATCCCACTCCAGTCCTACTAAATCAGAAACCCTGGGGGTTGATCCCAGCAATCTGATGTGCCTCTTTTGCACTATTAGTTCTGAATTTCAAAGTATATCTCCTTATGTAGCACACATTTTATGTTAGATTTACAAGTATCACATGAAAGACACTTACATAAAGTCTGTCTGCCTATATTGTTCCAACATGTAATGAATTATTAGCACACATGTGCAGGTTTCTCTAGTTAAATCACATTTCTTTAGAATGAAGTGACTTGGGGACCTTCCCTAAATAGTTTAGTGGCTCTAACCCATGATAGTGGGAGGATCAGAATTTAAATCTAACAGGATATTATTGCTATTATATTAGACTGAAGAAAAAAATAGAATAAAACATACAAAGAGCCTGGAGGCAATCTATTTTTCTACTTGGGTCAAATATAACTTCGATGAAATTTGTATATAATAATCATCAAGAAGCAAAACTTGCTACCTACTAATAAGACAAATTTCATGCAAAGCTCACTGAACTACAATGGCAGTCCAAATCCTTCAAGTGTGCTTACAGATTTCCAGAGTCAAAGAGCCTAGGTTTTCATGTCACAGTTTCCTGGCTGGACTATCTTAGGGAACGACTCAAACTTCCAGTCATTTTTTTTTGTATCTTCAAAATGGGTATAATATTAGTACCTCCCATGTAAAACTGTTGTGAATGTCAAGTGACATAATGCATGTTAAGTACTTAAACTAGTACCCAACACTGTGTTCAACAAAAGGGTTTTTATTATTATCTATTAATAATAAATTTAATATTTATATTGAAAATGAAACCCATGGAATTACATAGTGCTAAAATTAGTCCTTAGTAATCTATAAGAGACTTATCTAGCAATATTACCTAAATACCTTTGATATGTGATTCACAGCTCATTTTAAAACTTAGCACATTGATTTGTTACAAGGACTACCATGAATTCACATGGTAATATTATATGAGATGGATTTAAGCAAGCCATTTGGGATAATCCAAGCAAATTACCAACAGCTGATAGAGGATTTCTGCATATGTAGCTGTGTTTGCTCTGGTCTTCCTGCCTTTTGGTAGCAGCAAAATATATTAACTTTATCCTTCTGGTATCCACCTGGCCCTCCACTCCTAGACCTTGAGTTCCAATGATGTCACCCTTTGATCTTTCCTTTTTAATGTCCATCTGCTGCGTGACTTTTCCTTCCAGGCTGAAACACAGACCTGTGAGAAAGAGCAACCCCTCATTTAACATGAAAAGCTGATTATTTCTATTAAATAATGTTTAAAAATAGATATGGTCTAATACTTAGAATAGATTTGGAGTAGATTCACTAGGACTTCAAAAATCTATCCTCTTTTTTTTTTTAGGCAAATGAGCTAGTTTTTTTTATTGAAGTACAGTTGATTTACAATATTGTGTTAGTTTCTGCTGTACAGCAAAGCAAATCAGTTATTTGTATATATATTCCCTTTCATATTCTTTTCTGTTATGTTTTTTGTGGGTTTTTTTACATCTTTATTGGAGTATAATTGCTTTACAATGGTGTGTTAGTTACTGCTTTATAACAAAGTGAATCAATTATACATATACATATGTTCCCATATCTCTTGCCTCTTGCGTCTCCCTCCCTCCCGCACTCCCTATCCCACCACTCCAGGTGGTCACAAAGCACCAAGCTGATCTCCCTGTGCTATGCGGCTGTTTCCCATTTTACGTTTGGTAGTGTATATATGTCCATGCCACTCTCTCGCTTTGTCACATCTTACCCTTCCCCCTCCCCATATCCTCAAGTCCATTCTCTAGTAGGTCAGTGGCTTTATGCCTGTCTTACACCTAGGTTCTTCATGACATTTTTTTTTTCTTAAATTCCATATATATGTGTTAGCATATGGTATTTTTTTCTCTTTCTGACTAACTTCACTCTGTATGACAGAATCTAGGTCCATCCACCTCATTACAAATAGCTCAATTTCGTTTCTTTTTATGACTGAGTAATATTCCATTGTATATATGTGCCACATCTTCTTTATCCATTCATCCCATGATGGGCACTGAGGTTGTTTCCATCTCCAGGCTATTGTATATAGAGCTGCAATGAACATTTTGGTACATGACTCTTTTTGAATTATGGTTTTCTCAGGGTATATGCCCAGTAGTGGGATTGCTGGGTCATATGGTAGTTCAATTTGTAGTTTTTTAAGGAACCTCCATACTGTTCTCCATACTTGGCTGTAGCAATTCACATTCCCACCAGCAGTGCAAGAGTGTTCCCTTTTCTCCACACCCTCTCCAGCATTTATTGTTTCTAGATTTTTTGATGATGACCATTCTGACCAATGTGAGATGATATCTCATTGTAGTTTTGATTTGCATTTCTCTGATGATTAATGATGTTGAGCATTCTTTCATGTGTTTGTTGGCAGTCTGTATATCTTCTTTGGAGAAATGTCTATTTAGGTGTTCTGCCCATTTTTGGATTGGGTTGTTTTTTTTTTTTGTTATTGAGCTGCATGAGCTGCTTGTAAATTTTGGAGATTAATCCTTTGTCAGTTGCTTCATTTGCAAATATTTTCTCCCATTCTGAGGGTTGTCTTTTGGTCTTGTTTATGGTTTCCTTTGCTGTGCAAAAGCTTTGAAGTTTCATTAGGTCCCATTTGTTTATTTTTGTTTTTATTTCTATTTCTCTAGGAGGTGCGTCAAAAAGAATCTTGCTGTGATTTGTGTCATAGAGTGTTCTGCCTATGTTTTCCTCTAAGAGTTTGATAGTTTCTGGCCTTACATTTAGGTCTTTAATCCATTGTGAGCTTATTTTTGTGTATGGTGTTAGGGAGTGATCTAATCTCATATATTTACAAGTACCTATCCAGTTTTCCCAGCACCACTTATTGAAGAGGCTATCCCTTCTCCACTGTACATTCCTGCCTCTTTTATCAAAGATAAGGTGACCATATGTGCGTGGGTTTATCTCTGGGCTTTCTATCCTGTTCCATTGATCTATCTTTCTGTTTCTGTGCCAGTACCATACTGTCTTGATTACTGTAGCTTTGTAGTATAGTCTGAAGTCAGGGAGCCTGATTCCTTCAGCTCCGTTTTTCTTTCTCAAGACTGCTTTGGCTATTCGGGGTCTTTTGTGTTTCCATGCAAATTGTGAAATTTTTTGTTCTAGTTCTGTGAAAAATGCCAGTGGTAGTTTGATAGGGATTGCATTGAATCTGTACATTGCTTTGGGTAGTAGAGTCATTTTCACAATGTTGATTCTTCCAATCGAAGAACATGGTATATCTCTCCATCTATTTGTATCATCTTTAATTTCTTTCATCAGTGTCTTATAATTTTCTGCATACAGGTCTTTTGTCTCCTTAGGTAGGTTTATTCCTCGATATTTTATTCTTTTTGTTGCAATGGTAAATGGGAGTGTTTTCTTGATTTCACTTTCAGATTTTTCATCATTAGTGTATAGGAATGCCAGAGATTTCTGTGCATTAATTTTGTATCCTGCTACTTTACCAAATTCATTGATTAGCTCTAGTAGTTTTCTGGTAGCATCTTTAGGATTCTCTATGTACAGTATCATGTCATCTGCAAACAGTGACAGCTTTACTTCTTCTTTTCCAGTTTGGATTCCTTTTATTTCCTTTTCTTCTCTGATTGCTGTGGCTAAAACTTCCAAAACTATGTTGAATAATAGTGGTGAGAGTAGGCAACCTTGTCTTGTTCCTGGTCTTAGTGGAAATGCTTTCAGTTTTTCACCATTGAGGATGATGTTGGCTGTGGGTTTGTCATATATGGCCTTTATTATGTTGAGGAAAGTTCCCTCTATGCCTACTTTCTGCAGGGTTTTTATCATAAGTGGGTGTTGAATTTTGTCAAAAGCTTTCTCTGCATCTATTGAGATGGTCAGTGGTTTTTCTCCTTCAATTTTTAATATGGTGTATCATGTTGATTGATTTGCGTATATTGACGAATCTTTGCATTCCTGGAATAAACCCCACTTGATCATGGTGTATGATCCTTTTAATGTGCTGTTGGATTCTGTTTGCTAGTATTTTGTTGAGGATTTTTGCATCTATGTTCATCAGTGTTATTGGCCTGTACTTTTCTTTCTTAGTGACATCCTTGTCTGGTTTTGGTATCAAGGTGATGGTGGCCTGGAAGAAATGGACAAATTCTTAGAAATGCACAGCCTGCCAAGACTGAATCAGGAAGAAATAGAAAATATGAACAGACCAATCACAAGCACTGAAATTGATACTGTGATTAAAAGTCTTCCAACAAATGAAAGCCCTGCACCAGATGGCTTCACAGGCGAATTCTATCAAACATTTAGAGAAGAGCTATCACCTATCCTTCTCATACTCTTCCAAAATATAGCAGAGGGAGGAACACTCCCAAACTCATTCTACGAGGCCACCATCACCTTGATATCTGTTCTCATGCCTGTGGTTGACCCAACGGAAAAATGAAGCGTGGTACCCCTCCATTAGTCACTGCGTACATCTTAAAAATAAAAATAAATTTTAAATGCCACAATTAATTCCCAGTTTTCAATTTTTTTAATGAGGAAAATAGAAATGACTTCTGGATTTGGAATAAGTGCTGTTATGTAAAATTAGAGTTAGAAGGAAAACTGAAAACATGTGAATGACAAGATGAAAGAGTAATGAGAAAAAAAACTTTTAAGTTGTGGTGCTTTTTGATGGCTCTACTTCTCAATTCAGAAAAAGGGTAAAAGTAGTTTGTGGTAAATATTGCAGGCAGGGCGCATGTGTAACTACACACATCTGGCACACAGGTGTCCAAGTGGAATTTGCTGTCACTCCAAGAAACAGTCAGATGTTGTCTTTTTAAATGGAGAATGGTGTGAGGACTAGTGGAATTCAGTGTTAGATGTCAAGCGTACAACATATTCATTCATTTAAGTCAGGGTTGTGGTCAGAATTGCTGTTTGACATCCTTTTGAGTTAATTTTACTCAACAGAAAATGTTTCAGGAACATGAGACAAAAACCAATTTCTTGTTCTCGCTTCAGAATCACATCTTCAGAGCAAACAAATGAAAAGGAGGCTGTTTCTAGATTCCATTGCTAAAAACCTTACTTAACTTTAGTTACAGAGCGATCAGTTGCTCTTTTTGGTTTGAAAGAAATAAAAAGATTATCAGAATTATTATTGATCACTGAGTTATTTTTAAAGCAGACTTCCAAGGACCAGTTCATTTTTGACACAGAAATGGACCATTCTGGACAATGGTTTAAGTGTCTCTGGCTCTTTTAATCCCACTGCTGGCCAACTCCTCACCTCCCTCCTCTCAGGTCTTGTGGTGCCTACTTTCGATTCCTTTCTTGGAGACATCTGCCATTAAACATAGTAAGCCTTATATTCTTAGATCTCTCCAGGGGGAAATATAGTAACAAAAACAATTACAATAACGAACATTTGTAGTCATAAGACTACAACAAATAACTTTGGTAACTTTGCACCTTGAAAATAATCCTTTGATTTTCTTTTCTCCTCATATATATATGTCAGTGTTATGCTTAAATGGTTATGCTTTTGGGGTGTAGGATAGAGTCACTTGCTCTTGGTTTTCAAGAAAATCAGTAATGAACATAAAGGTACCCTCTGATAACAGAATTCTGTTTTACAGAATTTACTCTGTGTTACTGACTATTGACAGCTTTCAGCACACCATGGATAGGAGCTTGTGCAGTTGGGTTTGAACTAGCTGAAGCTGTTTGCCAAATATGCTTTCTGAATTCCCTTGTCTTTCTCAGGCTCAACCAGGCTGAGGAGACATCTCCATGTGTCTCCCATGTACGGTCTTGCTCTGTGACAGTGACACAGAGACTGTGCTTCCCCTCTGAGAACTGACTCTCAGCCCTCTAAAAATAAACCTCCTCTCTGTGGTTCTGCTAAGGATTACGTCAATCGCCTTCCCTTCCTACAGATAGAAACTGGTTTAGATTCCTAAACCAGAGTGGTGCATGTGTGTACATGTGCATGTGTGTGTGTTGAAGGGATATTTAGAAATATGCAAACTATGACAAAAAGTTAAGGGGAAACACCCAAAAGTGACTTAAAAAGTGTCCATTATTAAAAATCTGGAAACTACAAAAAAAATGTTTATTACTCAAAATAACCACAATTAAATGTTAATGTATATTACTCTGGTGTTTTATTAAAGCAGATATGTGTAGGCATTCATGTATTTTTATATGCCATTAATTCTGTCCTTCAAAAGTATTTAATGAATGTGTAAATTCCATCATAATACTGATATATTACTGCAAAATTTTATCAAAATTACACATGTACATAGTTTTAAAAAGCAGCTTCCAATTCCTGCAGAAGAAAAGGGGAGGGAACCAACTCAACATGAATATACTGCTATCTTTTTGATTTCCTGATAAAAATATAATCTACTGACTTACTACAATGGAAAGATAAACACAGTCACACACAGACAAACACAAACATGTATCTACTCTATTCATCCTTTCAATGTAATCACCTCACAATTTTTGGTGTACTTTAATGACTGTGTAAATATTTTCACCATTACACCATGTGGGATGTTACATTGACATTTCCTATCTTGTTCAAACTTTTGTCATTTCTGCTGATAATCACTGTTTTTTACACTTGATTAATTTCTATGTCCCCATCACTAATTTATCACCAAAATATCTAGCATAATTATAATCTCCGTTTCTTGCTGACGGAAGTGGATATTAATCGCAATAAAACTGAGGTTCCATCCCAACTTTTGTAGGAGCTGTGGCTGAGTTCCTTGGCTTTACAGTGCATCAAGATATTGGAGGTATCATCTGCTATTTGGAATATCCATCCATCCTTAGCCTTTTGTTCATGGATATTTGCCACATTATCGCTACTCATTCCTCCCATACAGGACCTCCTCAGGTTCAGTGTCTCATTCATCTTGCTACTTTGGTTCCACATCTGAGGGACTGAGAACCATCCTTCTGCTTTGATCCACACTTGGGCCTCCAGAATTCTGAGAGGCTGTCTATGTTTTTATTTGTCTGGACACATTTTGCAGCTATACCCCAGTCACAGTTATTTCTGGAAATAATCACATGGTTGTTCGTTCTTCTGTTAAGCTGGTGAATTTTAATGATTAATTTTTAAATGTTAAACCAACCTTGAATTCCTAGAATAAAACCTACTTGGGAATTATGTATCATCTTTTTATGTATTGCTGAATTTGATTTGCTAATATTTTGTTACGGATTTTTGCATCTATATTCATGAGGCATACTGGTTTGTAATTCTTTAAATATCTTTATGTGATTTGGTATGTTAAGCCTTACATATAAAATGAGTTGAAAAATGTACTCTCCTCTATTTCCTGAAAGCGTTTGTTCAAGATTGGTGGTGTTTCTTTCTTAAAAGTTTGATAGATAGAATTCACCACTGAGACCATTTAGACCTGGAGTTTTCTTTGAGGAAACTCTTTAATAACAAACTTAACTTCTTTACAACATATAGAGATATCCAAGCTTTCTATTTCTTTTCATATTGGTTTCAGTAATTTCTTTCATATGATTTTTCCACTTTAAATATTGCAAAATTCATCAGTATAAAGATGTTTATAATATTCCCTTACTATTCTTTTAATGTCTATAATGATTTCCTTTATTTATTCTTTTTTTTTTTTTTTTGATACGTGGGCCTCTCACTGTTGTGGCCTCTCCCGTTGCGGAGCACTTTTAAAGAAAAATAAAACCAGGAAATTTGTTTTTCTTTATCTATATTCAACCTTGTTATAATTTTCCATGGGAAAGATCAACATATATTAATGCTTCTAAAGTATTATTCTGGCCCAAGGATTAGGGATACGGAAAGTGCTCTCTTCTAATTAGTAAAGTCTTCTTAGAGAATATAAACATTAGAGTTGTTTGCATGGGGAAGAAAATTTCTGGACTTGTAAAGAGGTAAAATATAGATTTTTGAGAGTGTTATACTGTTCTAAAGCATGAAAATGTGGCATTGTGGGTCATAGAACTTTTTAAATTAAGTCTTAAACCATGTTTAAGAAAAACATGTATGCTTTTTATCAAAAGTTTTAATGAAGTACTGTATGTGAAATCAGATACCAATATAATAATTAAGTTGACTGAGTTGAAAAATATTTATTTTAATGTTTGACTGTTAATACTTCACTAAATAGAGAGAAAATAAATCATGTCCCTAACTATGAATGATAATTCCTCTCATTTCAGAAAAAGGTATTCATTTCCTTTTGAGCTATGTTCACTTAAGTTGAATGACTTGATTTTTTAAATACTTTTAGCTATGTTATTTCCCATGTGATAACTTAGCTTGTGTTTCTTGGTTACATTTAGGATAATAAGCCATAAAGATTGCTGCAATTAAAAATATTATCTACATAATTCAGCAAAAAATTATTGAGTTATTTTATAATTATCAAAGACCACTGGTGAATTAATGCATAAACTAAAATCTGAAAACTGCCTAGCCTCCCATAAGCTCATTTTGCTTGGTTTTTAACTCTTTTATTATTGTGGTCTTTCAGAATAAAATCAGAATCTAATCTCTATACTTAGACAAAAAATATATATACATGAAATGAAGCTAAATATAAAGTTTGGGGCATCAATTCTTTTTTATATTATTTTTGGCATTTATATTTCAGTTTTTTCAGTTTTGGAGAAAATTTAAAGAACATCTAATTAATTTTTCATGTGCTAGGGTTAAATATATACTTACCACTCCATTTCTAATGTCTTCACATTGAAAAATTATTCTAATATTAGTAAATTAATCAAATATGGTGTCTTACAAAGGATGTTTGTATTTTTTCTAATTCAAGAAGAAAACATTAAAAAAAATTTTAGAACAAATCACTATTTTCTTCTTAAATCTGAAGTCTCTTTCACACTGAGAAGTAGCTCTCAAAAATGCCTTGAGGAAAGTGTATCCAGTATTGCTGTCCTAATAGCATTTCAAAACATGAAATTCATGTTCCTAAGTAACTTCAGTTGGTTTATGTAAAAATTTATTTAGTAAATCTGGCTTTCCCTTTTCTGAGAATGTTCCTTCTTTCTTTCAGTTTGTCATTTTCCTAAGCCTAAGGTTAAAAAAAAAACACTAAAATTATAATGTTATTTTCCCTTTTTTTTTTTTTGCGGTACGCGGGCCTCTCACCATTGTGGCCTCTCCTGCTGCAGAGCAGAGGCTCCGGACGCGCAGGCTCAGTGGCCATGGCTCATGGGCCTAGCCGCTCCGCGGCATGTGGGATCTTCCCGGATCGGGACACGAACCCGTGTCCCCTGCATCGGCAGGCAGACTCTCAACCACTGCGCCACCAGGGAAGCCCTGTTATTTTCACTTTTAAAAAATCTCATATATAAATTCTTTCAGTTATGGTTAGACTGAAACTTGCTCATCCCCTAAGAATAGTGCTTCTTGTATAGTCCTCTCAAGCAGTATCTTCTTTTTCCTTGTCCACTCTGAAGATTATGGGCTTGAAAGACAGATACATGCCTCCTTGCCTTCCTTCACTGATACATGCCCTCGTTCAAAACTTAGCACCTCTGATGTACTTACTATCAGACAGTTCTACCTGCTATACCTCTAAAGGATTCATCTGAAATGTTTGCCAAGCCTTACAGTTTTTCTCTTCACTGATAGTCTCATCTTCATTTTTAGGAACAGCAACAATAGGTAGTAATCTTCTTTTCCTTAATAATTCCTTTCGCTTTAATGACTACATTGTCTGATTTTAATGCATCCACCATAACTTCTTTTAGTTAATATTTGCATGATATATGTATCTTTGTTCAATTTTTTTACTTTCAAAATATCTGTGTCTTTATTTTAGGAGGATGTCTTAAAAATGATATGACATATTTTTTTTAGTATGTATCTTAATCATACCTAACGAGTTTGATTGATTTACATTTATTGTTAATACTAGCATATTTGGAATTATCCCCTTCTGTGCTTTCTCTTTGTTCCTTTTATATGCATCTCATTTCTCTTTTGCCTTCTTTCACATTAAGCTTTTAATGTCGTTTTGTCTCTACCCTTTTAAAAGCTTTATACTGCAGTTGATCTTTGAAATTTTAACAACACATTTAATTTACTGAGGTCTAAATTTAATCAGAGTCTCTACCCTTTTTCCAAAAAATAAAAACAAGTCACCTTCCAACAGTGTTCCTGTTGGTCTTTAATCCATTTTGAGTTTATTTTTGTGTATGGTGTTAGGGAGTGTTCTAATTTCATTCTTTTACCTATAGCTGTCCAGTTTTCCCAGCACCACTTATTGAAGAGACTGTCTTTTCTCCACTGTATATTCTTGCCTCCTTTGTGAAAGATAAGGTGACCATATGTGCATGGGTTTTTCTCTGGGATTTCTATCCTATTCTATTGATCTATATTTATTTATTTATTTTTGGCTGTGTTGGGTCTTCGTTTCTGTGCGAGGGCTTTCTCTAGTTGCAGTCAGCGGGGTCCACTGTTCATTGTGGTGCACAGGTCTCTCACTATTGTAGCCTCTCTTGTTGCGGAGCACAGACTCCAGGTGTGCAGGCTCAGTAGTTGTGGCTCACGGGCCCAGTTGCTCTGCGGCATGTGGTATCTTCCCAGACCAGGGCTCGAACCTGTGTCCCCAGCATTGGCAGGCAGATTCTCAACCACTGTGCCACCAGGGAAGCCCTATCATACTGTCTTGATTACTGTAGCTTTGTAGTATAGTCTGAAGTCAGGGAGCCTGATTCCTCCAGCTCCGTTTTTCTTTCTCAAAATTGCTTTGGCTCTTCAGGGTCTTTTGTGTTTCCATACAAATTGTGAGATTTGTTTTTCTAGTTCTGTGAAGAATGACATTGGTAGTTTGATAGGGATAGCGTTGAATCTGTAGATTACTTTGGGTAGTATAGTCATTTTCACAATGTTGATTCTTCCAATCCAAGAACATGGTATATCTCTCCATCTATTTCTTTCATCTTTAATTTGTTTCATCGGTGTCTTATAATTTTCTGCATATAGGTCTTTTGTCTCCTTAGGTAGGTTTATTTCTAGATATTTTATTCCTTTTGTTGCAGTGGTAAATGGGAGTGTTTTCTTAATTTCACTTTCAGATTTATCATAGTTATTGTATAGGAATGGAAGAGATTTCTGTGCATTAATTTTGTATCCTGCTACTTTACAAAATTCATTGATTAGCTCTAGTAGTTTCCTGGTAGCAGCTTTAGGATTCTCTATGTATAGCATGATGTCATCTGCAAACAGTGACAACTTTACTTCTTCTTTTCTGGTTTGGATTCCTTTTATTTCCTTTTCTTCTCTGATTGCTGTGGCTAAAACTTGCAAAATTATGTTGAATAATAGTGGTGAGAGTGGGCAACCTTGTCTTCTTCCTGATCTTAGTGGAAATGGTTTCAGTTTTTCACCATTGAGGATGATGTTGGCTGTGGGGTTGTCATATATGACCTTTATTATGTTGAGGTAAGTTCCTTCTATGCCTACTTTCTGGAGGGTTTTTATCATAAATGGGTGTTGAATTTTGTCAAAAACTTTCTCTGCATCTATTGAGACGATATGGTTTCTCTCTTTCAGTTTGTTAATATGGTGTATCACATTGATTGCTTTACGTATATTGAACCACCCTTGCATTCCTGGTATAAACCCCACTTTATCATGGTGTGTGATCCTTTAAATGTGCTGTTGGATTCTGTTTGCCAGTATTTTGTTGAGGATTTTTGCATCTATGTTCATCAGTGATATTGGCCTGTAGTTTTCTTTCTTTGTGACATCTTTGTCTGGTTTTGGTATCAGGGTGATGGTGGCCTCATAGAAGCAGTCTGGTGGTGTTCCTCCCTCTGCTGCATTTTGGAAGAGTTTGAGAAGGATAGGTGTTAGCTCTTGTCTGAATGTTTGATAGAACTCACCTGTGAAGCCATCTGGTCCTGGGCTTTTGTTTGTTGGAAGATTTTTTTTTTTTTTAATTTTTTTACATCTTTATTGGGGTATAATTGCTTTACAATGGTGTGTTAGTTTCTGCTTTATAACAAAGTGAATCAGTCATACATAAACATATGTTCCCATATGTCTTCCCTGTTGCGTCTCCCTCCCTCCCACCCTCCCCATCCCACCCCTCCAGGCTGTCACAAAGCACCGAGCCAATATCCCTGTGCCATGCGGCTGCTTCCCACTAGCTATCTACCTTACTGCGTTTGTTAGTGTGTATATGCCCATGACTCTCTCTCGCCCTGTCACAGCTCACCCTTCCCCCTCCCCATAACCTCAAGTCCGTTCTCTAAGAGGTCTGCGTCTTTATTCCTGCTTTACCCCTAGGTTTTTCATGACATTTTTTTTTTAATTCCATATATATGTGTTAGCATACGGTATTTGTCTCTCTCTTTCTGACTTACTTCACTCTGTATGACAGACTCTAGGTCTATCCACCTCATTATAAATAGCTCAATTTCGTCTCTTTTTATGGCTGAGTAATATTCCATTGTATATATGTGCCACATCTTCTTTATCCATTCATCCGATGACGGGCACTTAGGTTGTTTCCATCTCCGGGCTATTGTAAATAGAGCTGCAATGAACATTTTGGTACATGTCTCTTTTTGAATTATGGTTTTCTCAGGGTATATGCCCAGTAGTGGGATTGCTGGGTCATATGGTAGTTCTATTTGTAGCTTTTTAAGGAACCTCCATACTGTTCTCCACAGTGGCTGTATCAATTTACATTCCCACCAACAGTGTAAGAGGGTTCCCTTTTCTCCACACCCTCTCCAGCATTTATTGTTTCTAGATTTTTTGATGATGGCCATTCTGACTGGTGTGAGATGATATCTCATTGTAGTTTTGATTTGCATTTCTCTAATGATTAGTGATGTTGAGCATTCTTTCATGTGTTTGTTGGCAGTCTGTATATCTTCTTTGGAGAAATGTCTATTTAGGTCTTCTGCCCTTTTTTGGATTGGGTTGTTTGTTTTCTTGTTATTGAGCTGCATGAGCTGCTTGTAAATTTTGGAGATTAATCCTTTGTCGGTTGCTTCATTTGCAAATATTTTCTCCCATTCTGAGGGTTGTCTTTTGGTCTTGTTTATGGTTTCCTTTGCTGTGCAAAAGCTTTGAAGTTTCATTAGGTCCCATTTGTTTATTTTTGTTTTTATTCCCATTACTCTAGGAGGTGGGTCAGAAAGGATCTTGCTTTGATTTATGTCATAGAGTGTTCTGCCTATGTTTTCCTCTAAGAGTTTGATAGTTTCTGGCCTTACATTTAGGTCTTTAATCCATTTTGAGCTTATTTTTGTGTATGGTGTTAGGGAGTGATCTAATCTCATACTTTTACATGTACCTGTCCAGTTTTCCCAGCACCACTTATTGAAGAGGCTGTCCTTTCTCCATTGTACATTACTGCCACCTTTATCAAAGATAAGGTGTCCATATGTGCATGGGTTTATCTCTGGGCTTTCTATCCTGTTCCATTGATCTATCTTTCTGTTTTTGTGCCAGTACCATACCGTCTTGATGACTGTAGCTTTGTAGTATAGTCTGAAGTCAGGGAGCCTGATTCCTCCAGTTCCTTCTTTCGTTCTCAAGATTGCTTTGGCTATTCGGGGTCTTTTGTGTTTCCATACAAATTGTGAAATTTTTTGTTCTAGTTCTGTGAAAAATGCCAGTGGTAGTTTGATAGGGATTGCATTGAATCTATAGATTGCTTTGGGTAGTAGAGTCATTTTCACAATGTTGATTCTTCCAATCCAAGAACATGGTATATCTCTCCATCTATTTATATCATCTTTAATTTCTTTCATCAGTGTCTTATAATTTTCTGCATACAGGTCTTTTGTCTCCTTAGGTAGGTTTATTCCTCGATATTTTATTCTTTTTGTTGCAATGGTAAATGGGAGTGTTTTCTTGATTTCACTTTCAGATTTTTCATCATTAGTATATAGGAATGCCAGAGATTTCTGTGCATTAATTTTGTATCCTGCCACTTTACCAAATTCATTGATTAGCTCTAGTAGTTTTCTGGTAGCATCTTTAGGGTTCTCTATGTATAGGATCATGTCATCTGCAAACAGTGACAGCTTTACTTCTTCTTTTCCGATTTGAATTCCTTTTATTTCCTTTTCTTCTCTGATTGCTGTGGCTAAAACTTCCAAAACAATGTTGAATAATAGTGGTGAGAGTGGGCAACCTTGTCTTGTTCCTGATCTTAGTGGAAATGCTTTCAGTTTTTCACCATTGAGGATGATGTTTTCTGTGGGCTTGTCATATATGGCCTTTATTATGTTGAGGAAAGTTCCCTCTCTGCCTACTTTCTGCAGGGTTTTTATCATAAATGGGTGTTGAATTTTGTCAAAAGCTTTCTCTGCATCTATTGAGATGATCATATGGTTTTTCTCCTTCAATTTGTTAATATGGTTTATCACATTGATAGATTTGCGTATATTGAAGAATCCTTGCATTCCTGGAATAAACCCCACTTGATCATGGTGTATGATCCTTTTAATGTGCTGTTGGATTCTGTTTGCTAGTATTTTGTTGAGGATTTTTGCATCTATGTTCATCAGTGATATTGGCCTGTAGTTTTCTTTCTTTGTGACATCCTTGTCTGGTTTTGGTATCAAGGTGATGGTGGCCTCGTAGAAGGAGTTAGGGAGTGGTCCTCCCTCTGCTATATTTTGGAAGAGTTTGAGAAGGATAGGTGTTAGCTCTTCTCTAAATGTTTGATAGAATTCGCCTGTGAAGCCATCTGGTCCTGGGCTTTTGTTTGTTGGAAGATTTTTAATCACAGTTTCAATTTCAGTGCTTGTGATTGGTCTGTTCATATTTTCTATTTCTTCCTGATTCAGTCTTGGCAGGTTGTGCGTTTCTAAGAATTTGTCCATTTCTTCCAGATTGTCCATTTTATTGGCATAGAGTTGCTTGTAGTAATCTCTCATGATCTCTTTTATCTCTGCAGTGTCAGTTGTTACCTCTCCTTTTTCATTTCTAATTCTATTGATTTGAGTCTTCTCCCTTTTTTTCTTGATGAGTCTGGCTAGTGGTTTATCTATTTTGTTTATCTTCTCAAAGAACCAGCTTTTAGTTTTATTGATCTTTGCTATTGTTTCCTTCATTTCTTTTTCATTTATTTCTGATCTGATTTTTATGATTTCTTTCCTTCTGCTAGCTTTGGGGTTTTTTTGTTCTTCTTTCTCTAATTGCTTGAGGTGCAAGGTTAGGTTGTTTATTCGAGATGTTTCCTGCTTCTTAAGGTGGGCTTGTATTGCTATAAACTTCCCCCTTAGAACTGCTTTTGCTGCATCCCACAGGTTTTGGGTCGTTGTATCTCCATTGTCATTTGTTTCTAGGTATTTTTTGATTTCCTCTTTGATTTCTTCAGTGATCTCTTCATTATTAAGTAGTGTATTGTTTAGCCTCCATGTGTTTGTATTTTGTACAGATCTTTTCCTGTAATTGATATCTAGTCTCATGGCGTTGTGGTCAGAAAAGATACTTGATACAATTTCAATTTTCTTAAATTTACCAAGGCTTGATTTGTGACCTAAGATATGATCTATCCTGGAGAATGTTCCATGAGCACTTGAGAAAAATGTGTATTCTGTTGTTTTTGGATGGAGTGTCCTATAAATATCAATTAAGTCCATCTTGTTTAATGTATCATTTAAAGCTTGTGTTTCCTTATTTATTTTCATTTTGGATGATCTGTCCATGGGTGAAAGTGGGGTGTTTAAGTCCCCTACTATGAATGTGTTACTGTCGATTTCCCCTTTTATGGCTGTTAGTATTTGCCTAATGTATTGAGGTGCTCCTATGTTGGGTGCATAAATATTTACAATTGTTATATTTTCTTCTTGGATCGATTCCTTGATCATTATGTAGTGTCCTTCTTTGTCTCTTTTAATAGTCCTTATTTTAAAGTCTATTTTGTCTGATATGAGAATTGCTACTCCAGCTTTCTTTTGGCTTCCATTTGCATGGAATATCTTTCTCCATCCCCTTACTTTCAGTCTGTATGTGTCTCTAGGTCTGAAGTGGGTCTCTTGTAGACAGCATATATAAGGGTCTTGTTTTTGTATCCATTCAGCTAATCTGTGTCTTTTGGTGGGAGCATTTAGTCCATTTACATTTAAGGTAATTATCGATATGTATGTTCCTATTCCCATTTTCTAAATTGTTTTGGGTTCGTTATTATAGGTCTTTTCCTTCTCTTGTGTTTCTTGCCTAGAGAAGATCCTTTAGCATTTGTTGTAAAGCTGGTTTGGTGGTGCTGAACTCTCTCAGCTTTTGCTTGTCTGTAAAGGTTTTAATTTCTCCATCAAATCTGAATGAGATCCTTGCTGGGTAGAGTAGTCTTGGCTGCAGGTTTTTCTCCTTCATCACTTTCAGTATGTCCTGCCACTCCCTTCTGGCTTGTAGGGTTTCTGCTGAGAGATCAGCTGTTAACCTTATGGGGATTCCCTTATGTGTTATTTGTTGTTTTTCCCTGGCTGCTTTTAATATGCTTTCTTTGTATTTAATTTTTGACAGTTTGATTAATATGTGTCTTGGCGTATTTCTCCTTGTATTTATCTTGTATGGGACTCTCTGTGCTTCCTGGACTTGATTAACTATTTCCTTTCCCATATTAGGGAAGTTTTCAACTATAATCTCTTCAAATATTTTCTCAGTCCCTTTCTTTTTCTCTTCTTCTTCTGGAACCCCTATAATTCGAATGTTGGTGCGTTTAATGTTGTCCCAGAGGTCTCTGAGACTGTCCTCAGTTCTTTTCATTCTTTTTTCTTTATTCTGCTCTGCAGTAGTTATTTCCACTATTTTATCTTCCAGGTCACTTATCCGTTCTTCTGCCTCAGTTATTCTGCTATTGATCCCATCTAGAGTACTTTTAATTTCATTTATTGTGTTGTTCATCGTTGCTTGTTTCATCTTTAGTTCTTCTAGGTCCTTGTTAACTGATTCTTGCATTTTGTCCAATCTATTGTCCATTCTATCTCCAAGATTTCGGATCAACCTCACTATCATTATTCTGAATTCTCTTTCAGGTAGACTGCCTATTTCCTCTTCATTTGTTAGGTCTGGTGCATTTTTATCTTGCTCCTTTATCTGCTGTGTGTTTTTCTGTCTTCTCATTTTGCTTATCTTACTGTGTTTGGGGTCTCCTTTTTGCAGGCTGCAGGTTTGTAGTTCCTCCTGTTTTTGATGTCTGTCTCCAGTGGCTAAGGTTGGTTCAGTGGGTTGTGTAGGCTTCCTGGTGGAGGGGGCTAGTGCCTGTGTTGTGGTGGATGAGGCTGGATCTTGTCTCTCTAGTGGGCAGGTTCACGTCTGGTGGTGTGTTTGGGGGCGTCTGTGGCCTTATTATGATTTTAGGCAGCCTCTCTGCTAATGGGTGGGGTTGTGTTCCTGTTTTGCTAGTTGTTTGGCATAGGTTTTCCAGCAGTGTGGCTTGCTGGTCGTTGAGTGAAGCTGGGTGCTGGTGTTAAGATGAAGATCTCTGGGAGATTTTCGCCGTTTGATATTATGTGGAGCTGGGAGGTCTCTTGTTGATCAGTGTCCTGAAGTTGGCTGTCCTACCTCAGAGGCAGAGCCCTGCCTCCTGGCTGGAGCACCAAAAGCTTTTCATCCACAGGCTCAGGATAATAGGGAGAAAAAGTAGAGGGAATTAGTAGAAGTATGAGGAAAGAAAGAAGGAAAGGAGGGTAGGAAGGAAGGAAGAAAGAAAGAAAGAAGCAAAGAAGGCAAGAAGTCAAGAAGGAAAGAAAGGAGGGAGGGAGGGAGGGAGGAAGGAAGGAGGGAAAGAAGGAAAAAAGACAGAAAGAAAGAAGATACAGTAAAAATAGAATAAAGTATAATAAAGTTATTGAATTAAAAACTTCTTATTTAGAAAAAAAAAAAGGGGGACGGAAAGAACCTTAGGACAAATGTTGGAAGCAAAGCTATACAGACAAAATCTTACACAGAAGCATACACATACACCCTCACTAAAAGAGGTAAATGGGGAAAAATCCTAAATCTTGCTGTCAGAGACCACCTCCTCAATTTGGGATGATTCGTTGTCTAAAGGAGGGAAGGAAGGACGGAAAGAAAGAAAGAACGAAGGTAAAGTATAATAAGGTTATTAAAATTAATTATTAAGAAAAAAAAATTAAAAAAAAAACATGGACGGATAGAACCCTAGGACAAATGGTGGAAGCAAGACTATACAGACAAGATCTCACACAGAAGCATACACATACACATTCACAAAAAGAGGAAAGGGGAAAAAATCATAGATCTTGCTCCTAAAGTCCACTTCCTTAATTTGGGATGATTGGTTGTCTATTCAGGTATTCCACAGATGCAGGGTATATCAAGTTGATTGTGGAGCTTTAATCCGCTGCTTCTGAGGCTGCTGGGAGAGATTTCCCTTTCTCTTCTTTGTTCTCACAGCTCCCAGGGCTAAGCTTTGGATTTGGCCCTGCCACTGCGTGTAGATCGCTGGAGGGCGTCTGTTTTTTGCCCAGACAGGATGGGGTTAAAAGAGCCGCTGTTTCGGGGGCTCTGGCGCACTCAGGCCGGCGGGGACGGAGGGGCACAGAGTGCGGGGCGGGCCTGCGGTGGCAAAGGCCGGCGTGACTTTGCACCAGCCTGAGGCGCGCTGTGCGCTCTCCCGGGGAAGTTGTCCCTGGATCCCGGGAACCCGGCAGTGGCGGGCTGCACAGGCTCCGCGGAAGAGGGGTGTGGAGAGTGACCTGTGCTCGCACACAGGCCCCTCGGTGGCGGCAGCAGCAGCCTTAACGTCTCCCGCCCGCCTCTGGGGTCCGCGCTTTTAGCCGCGGCTTGCGCCCGTCTCTGAATTCCGCGCTTTCAGCCGCGGCTCGCGCCCGTCTCTGGATTCCGCGCTTTCAGCCGCGGCTCGCGCCCGTCTCTGGATTCCGCGCTTTCAGCCGCGGCTCGCGCCCGTCTCTGAATTCCGCGCTTTCAGCCGCGGCTCGCGCCCGTCTCTTGGGTCTGCGCTTTCAGCCGCGGCTCGCGCCCGTCTCTGGGGTTCGCGCTTTTAGCTGCGGCTCGCGCCCGTCTCTGGAGTTCCTTTAAGCAGCGTTCTTAAACCCCTCTCCTCACGCCCCAGGAAACAAAGAGGGAAGGAAAAGTCTCCTGCCTCTTCTGCAGGTGCAGGCTTTTCCCCGGACCCCCTCCCGGCTAGCTGTGGTGCACTAACCCCTTCAGGCTATGTTCAAGCCGCCAACCCCAGTCCTCTCCCTGCGCTCCGGCCTCAGCTCGCAGCCCCGCCCGCCCCGGCGGGTGAGCAGACAAGCCTCTCGGGCTGGTGAGTGCCGGTCGGCACCGATCCTCTGTGCGGGAATCTCCCCGCTTTGCCCTCCGCACCCGTTGCTGTGCACTCCTCCGCAGCTTCGAAGCTCCCCCCTCCGCCTCCCGCAGTCTCCGCCCGCGAAGGGGCTTCCTAGTGTGTGGAAACTTTTCCTCCTTCACCGCTCCCTCCCACTGGTGCAGGTGCCGTCCCTATTCTTTTGTCTCTGTTTTTTCTTTTGCCCTACCCAGGTACGTGGGGAGTTTCTTGCCTTTTGGGAGGTCTGAGGTCTTCTGCCAGCCTTCAGTAGGTGTTCTGTAGGAGTTGTTCCACGTGTAGATGTATTTCTGGTGTATCTGTGGGGAGGAAGGTGATCTCCGCGTCTTACTCTTCCGCCATCTTCCGCCTTCCTGTTGGAAGATTTTTAATCACAGTTTCAATTTCAGTGCTTCTGATTGGTCTGTTCATATTTTCTGTTTCTTTCTGATTCAGTCTCAGAAGGTTGTGCATTTCTAAGACTTTTTCCATTTCTTCCAGGTTGTCCATTTTATTTGCATATAGTTGCTTTTAGTAATCTCTCATGATCCTTTGTATTTCTGCAGTGTCAGTTGTTACTTCTCATTTTTCATTTCTAATTCTATTGAATTCAGTCTTCTCCCTTTTTTTCTTGATGAGTCTGGCTAATGGTTTATCAATTTTGTTTATCTTCTCAAAGAACCAGCTTTTAGTTTTATTGATCTTTGCTATCGTTTTCTTGATTTCTTTTTCATTTATTTCTGATCTGACCTTTATGATTTCTTTCCTTCTGCTAACTTTGGGGTTCTTTTGTTCTTCTTTCTCTAATTGCTTTAGGTGTAAGGTTAGGTTGTTTCTTTGAGATGTTTCTTGTTTCTTAAGGTAGGATTTTATTGCTATAAACTTCCCTCTTAGAACTGCTTTTGCTGCATCCCATAGGTTTTGGGTCATCGTGTTTTCATTGTCATTTGTTTCTAGGTATTGTTTTATTTCTTCTTTGATTTCTTCAGTGACCTCTTCGTTGTTAAGTAGTGTATTGTTTAGCCTCCATGTATTTGTATTTTTTACAGATATTTTCTTGTAATTGATATCTAGTCTCATAGCATTGTGGTCAGAAAAGATACTTGATATGATTTCAATTTTTTAAAATTTACCAAGGCTTGATTTGTGACCCAAGATATGATCTATCCTGGAGAATGTTCCAAGAGCACTTGAGAAGAAAGTGTATTCTGCTGTTTTTTGATGGAATGTCCTATAAATATCAGTTAAGTCCATCTTATTTAATGTATCATTTAAAGCTTATGTTTCCTTATTTATTTTCATTTTGGAAGATCTGTCCATTGGTGAAAATGGGGTGCTAAAGTCCCCTACTATGGTTGTGTTGCTGTCAATTTCCCCTTTTATGGCTGTTAGTATTTGCCTTACGTACTGAGGTGCTCCTATGTTGGGTGCGTAAATAATTACAGTTTTTATATCTTCTTCTTGGATTGATCATTATGTAGTGTTCTTCTTTGTTTCTTGTAATAGTTTTTGTTTTAAAGTCTATTTTGTCTGATATGAGAATTGCTACTCCAGCTTTCTTTTGATTTCCATTTGCATGGAATATCTTTTTCCATCCCCTCGCTTTCAGTCTGTATGTGTCCCTAGGTCTGAAGTGAATCTCTTGTAGACAGCATATATATGGGTCTTGTTTTTCTATCCATTTAGCCAGTCTATGTCTTTTTGTTGGAGCATTTAATCCATTTACGTTTAAGGTAGTTATTGATATGTGTGTTACTATTATAATTTTCTTAATTGTTTTGGGTTTGTTATTGTAGGACTTTTCCTCCTCTTGTGTTTCCTGCCTAGAGAGGTTCCTTTCGCATTTGTTGTAAAGCTGGTTTGGTGGTGCTTAATTCTCTTAGCTTTTGCTTGTCTGTAAAGGTTTTAATTTCTCCATAGAATCGGAATGAGATCCTTGCTGAGTGGAGTAATCTTGGTTGTAGGTTTTTTCCCTTTATCACTTTAAATATGTCCTGCCACTCCCTTCTGGCTTGGAGAGTTTCTGCTGCTTTCATCTGTCAACCTTATGGGGATTCCCTTGTATGTTATTCGTTGTTTTTCCCTTTCTGCTTTTAATATTTTTTCTTTGTATTCAGTTTTTTATAGTTTGATTAATATGTGTGTTGGCGTGTTTCTCCTCGGATTTATCCTGTATTGGACTCTCTGTGCTTCCTGGACTTGCTTAACTAATTCCTTTCCCATATTAGGGACGTTTTCAACTATAATCTCTTCAAATATTTTCTCAGTCTCTTTCTTTTTCTCTTCTTCTGGGACCCCTATAATTCGAATGTTGGTGCATTTAATGTTGTCCCAGAGGTCTCTGAGACTGCCCTCAATTCTTTTCATTTTTTTTTCCTTTATTCTGCTCTGCAGTAGTTATTTCCACTATTTTATCTTCCAGGTCACTTATCCATTCTTCTGCTTTAGTTATTCTGCTATTGATCCCTTCTAGAGAATTTTTTATTTCATTTATTGTGTTGTTCATCACCGTTTGCTCTTTAGTTCTTCTTGGTCCTTGTTAAATGTTTCTTGTATTTTCTCCATTCTATTTCCAATATTTTGGATCATCTTTACTATCAGGATTCTGAATTCTTTTTCATGTAGACTGCGTATTTCCTCTTCATTTGTTAGGTCTGATGGGTTTTTGCCTTGCTCCTTCATCTGCTGTGTGTTTCTCTGTCCTCTCATTTTGCTTAACCTACTTCTTTGCAGGTCTGCTTTTCGCAGGCCTCAGGTTCGTAGTTCCCGTTGTTTTTGGTGTCTGCCCCCTGTGGCTAAGGTTGATTCAGTGGGTTGTGTAGGCTTCCTGGTGGAGGGGACTAGTGCCTGTGTTCTGGTGGATGAGGCTAGATCTGGTGCATCTGGTGGGCATGTCCACATCTGGTGGTGTGTTTTGGGGTGTCTGTGGCCTTATTATGATTTTAGGCAGCCTCTCTGCTAATGGGTGGGGTTGTGTTCTTGTCTTCCTTGTTGTTTGGCACAGGGTGTCCAGCACTAGAGCTTGCTGGTCATTGAGTGGAGCTGGGTCTTTGCATTGAGATGGAGATCTCCGGGAGATTTTTGCTGTTTGATATTACGTGGAGCTGGGAGGTCTCTTTTGGATCAGTGTCCTGTACTTGGCTCTCCCACCTCAGAGGCACAGCCCTGACCGCTGGCTGGAGCACCAGGAGCCTGTCATCCACATGGCTCAGAATAAAAGGGAGGAAAAAAAAAGAAAGAAAGAAGAAGATAAAATCAAATAAAATAATGTTATTAAAATAAAAGGAAAAAATAATTAGTAAAAAGAAAATTTGCAAAACTAAATTTAAAAAAAAGAAAGAAGAGAACAACCAAACCAAAAAAGAAATCCACCAATGATAACACATGCTAAATCTATACTTAGAAAAAAAAAAACGGAGAGACAGTACCCTAGGACAATGGTACAAGCAAAGCTATACAGACAAAGTCACACACAGAAGCATACACACACATTCATAAAAAAAGAAAAAGGGAAAAAAAATATATATCATTGCTCTCAAAGTCCACCTCCTCAGTTTGGGATGATTCATTGTCTATTCAGGTATTCCACAGATGCAGGGTACATCAAGTTGATTGTGGAGATTTAATCCCCTGCTCCTGAGGCTGCTTGGAGAAATTTCCCTTTCTCTTCTTTGTTCGCACCCCTCCTGGGGTTCAGGTTTCGATTTGGACCCGCCTCTGCGTGTATGTCGCCTGAGGGTGTCTGTTCTTCGCTCAGACAGGACGAGTTAAAGGAACAGCTGTTTCGGGGTCTCTGGCTCCCTCAGGCCGAGGGGAGGGAGGGGTACGTATGCGGGGCGAGCCTGCGGCGGCAAAGCCCAGTGTGACATTGCACCAGCCTGAGGTGCGCCGTGCGTTCTCCCGGGGAAGTTGTCCCTGGATCACGGGACCCTGGCAGTGGCAGGCTGCACAGGCTCCCAGTAGGGGAGGTGTGGACAGTGACCTGTGCTTGCACACAGGCTTCTTGGTGACGGCAGCAGCAGCCTTAGCGTCTCATGCCTGTCTCTGTGGTCCACGCTGATAGCGGCAGCTCGCGCCCGTCTCTGGAGCTCCTTTAAGTGGCACTCTTAATCCCCTCTCCTCGCGCACCAGGAAACAAAGGGGCAATAAAAAGTCTCTTGCCTCTTCGGCAACTCCAGACCTTTTCCTGGACTCCCTCCCGGCTAGCTGTGGCGCACTAGCCCCCTTCAGGCTGTGTTCACGCAGCCAACCCCAGTCCTCTCCCTGCGATCTGACCTCCGAAGCCTGAGCCTCAGCTCCCAGCCCCTGCCTTCCCAAGCGGGTGAGCAGACAAGCCTCTCGGTCTGGTGAGTGCCTGTCAGTACCGATCCTCTGTGCAGGAATCTCGCCTCTTTGCCCCCCGCACCCCTGTTCCTGTGCTGTCCTCCGCGGCTCCGAAGCTTCCCCCCTCCGCCACCTGCAGTCTCCGCCCGCGAAGGGGCTTCCTAGTGTGTGGAAACCTTTCCTCCTTCACAGCTCCCTCCCACTGGTGCAGGTCCCATCCCTATCCTTTTGTCTCTGTTTATTCTTTTTTCTTTTACCCTACCCAGGTACGTGGGGAGTTCTTGCCTTTTGGAAGGTCTGTGGTCTTCTGCCAGCGTTCAGTAGGTGTTCTGTAGGAGTTGTTCCACATGGAGATGTATTTCTGATGTATTTGTGGGGAGGAAGGTGATCTCCATGTCTTACTCTTCCATCATTTGAAGCTCCTACCGGCCAGTTGACCTTTTAATGAGAATGTAGTCAATGAAGACTCTAACTTCATGTGGTGGTCTAAGTTTCAATCCCAACAGTGACTTGTCTCCCATTCCCAAATATGGTCATTGAAACTTAAGGCATTAGGTTTGAAATATCCACAGTATATCCTGGTTTCATGCTGTCTTACCATTCTGTTTTCAGCTCACTTTTCATTTTTGGCATCTGTTGATTGTTTATACATGTTGTGATCACAGTTTTGCATTTTAAAAATGTTTTGTCTCCTCCACAATTTCTAGGTCATTGTAGTAGGATGAGTTTTCAAGCTATGAATGTTAAATTGTGTGATTCAACAATTTTTTCAATGTCTACCTGTTTTTCATTTCCTCTGTTACTGAGCTTGGGTTCCATAACCCATCATAATGACCACTCCTTACGTACATCCTCAATTCCTTTGCTCCCTTTCCTCTCCGTCACACTGGAGTAGCAAAACCACAGAGCTGCCTGCGCAAATCCCGTCTGCTTCATGAGCATTATATTGTGCTGACTGCTTTAAATTTATGACAGCAAACTTTAAGTAATTCACCAGGTCTGAGCAATATTTCTACACTTCCATAGTCAGTTGACTGTTTCATTCTCCCGGAGGACAAATCATCAACACACTTAGAACTTGCCTTTTCTTTCACTGAGTAAAAAGATAGCAAAAAAGAGTCACTTCATCCCTCCCAGCACCATATCTTCTGATGTTCCTGCATCCCCTTCCTTCCATTACAGTGGCACAGTGAACTGTGTGTGCTCCTATCTAGTAACAATCCTTTCACTTCTTCATTGGGTCCCACCCCCCTCACATACTCAAAACCTGCTCCTGCAATCATCTCCTCTCTCCCACAGCATCCATATCCCTTTCTCCCTTTCCCAACAGCATATAAACAAGCTGTAAAAGCTCTCTGCTTAATGTCACTGTAGCAACTCTCTAGCAAAGCATTGTAAAATGAAAGTATGGGGGCAGAGGGTATATTCAGATGTGGAGTATGTTCAGAAACAGGTCTGAAAATCTTAAGTAATGTTTGGTTTATCTTTTCTTTTGATTTTGAAATAATTTTAGTTACAGAAAGGAATAATCTTTTCAACAGATGGAGCTGGGCCAATTGGATATCAATTAAAAAAAATCAATTTTTATTTTTATTAAAACATTGAAATTTTTTAATTGAAGTATAGTTGATTTATAATGTTGAGTATAGTTCCCTGTATATTCTTTTCATATTCTTTTCCATCATGGTTTATAGTTCCCTGTGCTATACAATAGGACCTTGTTGTTTATCCCTTCTATATATAATAGTTTGTACCTGCTAGTCCCAAACTCTCAATCCATCCCTCCCCTGCCCCTCTCCCCCTTGGCAACCACAAGTCTGTTCTCTATGTCTGTAATTTCGTTTCCCTTTTGTAGATAAGTTCATTTGTGTCATATTTTAGATTCCACGTGTAAATGATATCATATGGCATTTGTCTTTCTGAATTACTTTGCTTCGTATGATAATCTGTAGGTCCATCCATGTAGCTGCAAATGGCGTTATTTCGTTCTTTTTTATGGCTGAGTAGTATTGTGTGTGTGTATGTGTGTGTGTGTGTGTGTGTGTGTGTACATGTGTATACACATATATACACATCTTTTTTATCCATTCATTTATCAATGGACATTTAGGTTGTTTTCATGTCTTGGCTATTGTAAATAGTGCTGCAATGAACATTGGGGTGCATGTATCTTTTTGAATTATAATTTTGTGCAGATATATGCCCGGGAGTGGGATTGCTGAATCATACGGCAGCTTTAGTTTTCTGAGGATTCTCCATACTATTCTCCATAGTGGCTGTGCCAATTTACATTCCCACTGACAGTATAGGAGGGTTCCCTTTTCTTTACGCCCTCTCCAGTATTTGTTATTTGTAGACGTTTTAATGATAGCCATTCTGACCCGTGTGGGGTGGTACCTCATTGTAGTTTTGATTTGCATTTCTCTAATAATTAGCAGTGTTGAGCATCTCTTTATTTGTCTATTGGCTATCTGTATGTCTTCTTTGGAGAAATGTCTATTTAGGTCTTCTGCCCATTTTCTAATTGGGTCATTTGGTTTTTTTTGATACTGAGTTGTATGAGTTGTTTGTATGTTTTGGAAATTAAGCCCTTGTTGGTCACATCATTTGCAAATATTTTCTCCTTGTCTGTAGGTTGTCTTTTCATTTTGTTTATGGTTTCCTTTGCAAAAGCTTATAAGTTTGATTAGGTCCCATTTGTTTACTTTTGGTTTTTTTCTATTACTTTGGTGGACTGACCTAAGAAAACATTGGTACGACTTATGTCAGAGAATGTTTTGCCTATGTTCACTTCTAGGAGCGGAAACAAGTTTTGAAAAGGAACTTTGTCCCTTACCCATTGAGTTTTCTTGTTACCTTCGTTGAAATCAACTGATAATAAATATAGGAATTTATTTTGGACCATCATTTATGTTTCATTGATCTATCTGTCAGTACTATACAGTAAGTCCCCTACATATGAATGAGTTCCATTCCAAGAACACGTTCATAAGTCCAATTTGTTTGTCAGTCCAACAGAGTTAGCCTAGGTACCCAGCTAACACAGTTGGCTGTATAGTACTGTACTTTAATAGGTTTGTAATACTTTTCACATAAATAATACATAAAAAACTAACAAAAAATAAAGAAAACTTTTCTTAAATAAATTTATTTATATATTATTTTTGGCTGCATTGGGTATTCGTTGCTGTGCACAGGCTTTCTTTAGTTGCAGCAAGTGGAGGCTACTCTTTGTTGCGGTGCATGGGCTACTCATTGCGGTGGCTTCTCATTGTGGAGCACAGGCTCTAGGCGTGCGGGCTTCAGTAGTTGTTGTACCCGGGCTCAGTAGTTGTGGCATGTGGGCTTAGTTGCTCCGTAGCATGTGGGATGTTCACGGACCAGGGCTCAAACCCGTGTGCCCTGCATTGGCAGGTGGATTCTTAACCTCTATGCCACCAAGGAAGTCCCAAAGAAAACATTTTTAATCTTACAGTACAGTATCTTGAAAAGTACAGTAATACAATACAACAGCTGGCATACAGGGGCATGTTTGCATCTTTGAAAGTTCGCAACTTGAAGGTTCGTATTTAGGGGACTTACTGTATTGTCATAACTACTATGACTTTATGGTAAGTTTTGAAATCAGGTAGTGTAAGTCTTCCAGCTTTGTTCTTTTTCAAAATTATTTTGGCTCTTCAGGGTCCTTCATATTTCCAGGCATATTAGGATCAGTTTGTCCATTTTGCCAACAACAAAACACACTGGTAGCTTTTTGATAGGAATTGTGTTAAATGTGTATATTAATTTTCATAGAATTGACACCTTGGTAATATTGAGTATTCTAATCATGAATACATATTATTTCTCCATCTATTTAGATCTTGTTTAATTTGTGTTAGCAATGTTTTGTGGTTTTCGGTGTGAAAGTGTTGCACTTCTTTTGTTAAATTTATCCCCAAATTCTTTTTGATGCTATTATAAATGGAATTATTTTCTTAATTTTATTTTTGGATTTTTCATTACTAGAATATAGAAAAATAATAATTTTTTGCATTGATCATGTATCCTGCCACTTGCTAGTAGTTTTTAATGAATTTCTTGGGAGTTTCACTAATAGTATCATGTCATGTGTAAATAAAGTTTTTCTTCTCTCTTTCCAAACCCACATGTCTTTAATTTCATTTTCTTCCCTTTTCTTTTTTCCTTCCTTCCTCCCTCCCTCTCTACCTCCCTCCCTCTCTACCTCCCTCCCTCTCTACCTCCCTCCCTCTCTTCCTCCCTCCCTCCCTCCCTCTGTTCCTTCCTTTTCTTTCTTTTAACTGCACTGCTTTTGTATGAATCCTGGCTTTACCGCATACTAAGAGAGCCTGGGAAACTTACCTTATCTCTTGGAATCTCCATTTTTGCCATCTATAAATGGGATTAATTAATTTTAGTGCCTACCTTAGAGTGTTGTTATGCAGATCAAATGGTTAAACACAATGAAGTGTTAGAACAGTGTGTGGCATGCTGTACATTCTTACATACTACTTTTTATTATCTATAGTCAGTAAGAATCACCTTTCTGATTTATTTTATATGTCCTTGGCCTCAACTCTAAAATTTTCATGATAGCCGTGCTCACCACTCCTCTGATATTACGCTTCAGGCTTCAGCCAGTGCCAAAGTTAGTTTATTTGAAACTAATCTTTTTCATTTATACCTCTTATATCCATAATCCACTATCAGAGGAAGGCAATATAAACTGGCAGTCAAATACAATTTTAAAATATTTCTAGTTCAAATATGAAAAATCCTAATATCTTATGAATAAAGTCTATGAAGAAACACTGAGAGGAAAAAAAAATGGAGTCTGCTTAGAACATTCAATAAACTTTGCCTCTTAGTCATAGCAATAAAAATAACACATCAGAAACACAAGTGTGTTGAACTGAATATAGAAAACAAGAGACATTACATCATGGTATGATGTTAATAAATGGTTGCATATGCTTACTTGGGACAACTTAATTTTAATTAAGAAAAGAATTCTGAAGCTATACTAAAATTTTGGCTTGACCCTTTTCCTGTTTTTGTTTAATTTCATGTATATGCATATCATCTAATTCCAATATATCATGTTGTTTTATAAATAATACAAGAACATAGCACTCTTTGAAACGTTGGAAAACTATTCAACCTGTTAATTTTATGCCCCAACAATGTCACAGTGGGTTTTAATTAATTGTGTGTGTACAGTGTGTTTTGTGAAAATTAAATGTTAATGTCCACAAGGTAAAAGAATGATTTTCAAGTTTATAAAACAGATTTGGCTCATAGTTTTAATTTGAAGAAAAGTGATTTGTTATCTGAGAAATAATACCAATTTTGTAACTTTTCGCTCACTTGAGACACTGCTGAAATATATTGGTAAACACTGTACACTAAACCCTACTGTGGAGCTTTACAAAGTTCATTAGCATATGAAAAGAAATTTCCTAAGCAAGATGATAGTGTTATTAAAAGAGAAAAAGAATAGGTTTTCTTGGTGGAATTTCTGGAAACAACCAAATGGTGAATGAGATTGTACTGAATGGCCATCTACACCTCTGCATCACGTGGCTAGTCTATGGCTTGATTATAAATAACACTTTACAAAGTGAGTAACTGAATCTAGGTTCCTGCTATGACTCTCAGAATACACATTCAAACATAATTAGTGAAGTTGACTAATGGGAACTAATGATCATATAGCAAAATAACCTCAGCGTAAGTAAACAAGTATACATAGTTACTAAACAAATATGGTTGCTAGAGCAATGTAACTTATGTGTTTCCCACTCCTCCTGTTTGCATAGAAAGAGAGAAATTTCCAGTCTCTCTCTGGGAAGGAAATGTGAAAGGAATCCATCCAGCTTCTCCCTGCCTCCTTGTTCATTTTGCTCCAAGAGAGAAAGAATGATTTATCTGTTTGATAAATTTAAGAGAAAGAGCTGAGCATGCTCAGCTAAACCCCATCCACAGTCCTCTCTCATGTGTCTCAGATCTGCCTGTTTGCAGACATGACTAACTCCCCTTAGGTTTGCTGGATACACAAACTGCAGAGCTGCACAACCTGCCAGCAGTATCTGGAGACCCTTTGTGGATGATATCTAGGCTTCCTAAACAACTGTGCGGCCCCCTGTGGCTGATATTGGCCTGACCTGGTAGGTGCAACATGGACATGAGGAGGTATAGTTCCTGAATTAAAATTATTAATAATGTTGATGACAGTCATAACAGAAGCCATGCCTTCTGATTCTGCTCATTTCCACTTCATTGTATGTATGATCTTTTGTCTTGAATATATTCAAACTGTGTCTAACTTCTGATGCTTCTTGAAGAAAAACAAGTGGAACCAGGCAAACCCCTAGTGTTCTGGCAAAAATCCATAATGTACAACTGCTCTGGTAGCACATAGAAATGTATCCATAAATACACTTCAAAGATGCCAGTGCTACATAAATGTAAGATATTATTGTTGTTGTTATTCATCCTTTGCTTATACAGTTATTAGGGCCATTTTTCATTCAAAATATCTGCTTAAAATTTGCTATTTTGAGCTTGCATTGCAAGAGGATTTTATGCACTGGCAAAAATTACCCACCTGGCCTGTATGAGGTTGCTCCAGCTGTGCCACTTGGACTCCCAGCCAGATTGTATTGAATCAGTTCCTTCACTTGGACTCTGCTTCCAGGGCCCTAATTTTCTGGCTCAGTTCAGGTTCAAAGATGTGTCAGACAACAATATCTGGCAATTCCAGAATAGGAAAGGCCCCAAACTAAACTGAATTGGGAAATGTCACAGGATTTCAATGCCAGGACTTGCTGGAAAGGGAACAAGACCAAAAAAAAAAAAAAAAAAGGCAGAAATACATCCTTCACTCCTGAAGACAGATTAGGACCTCCTCCCCAGCCCCTACTACTTTCAACATGAGCACATTGCTTAAATAATTTATTCTCTCTCTGGATCATGATCAACCTAACAAGAATAATGCAAGAATGAAAAGGGACTGAACACTGATGCATATAAAAGTATTCTAGTGATATGTTAAGGAAAATCATGTTTTGTAAATAAATGGATTGCATGAAATAGTTAAGAGAGCCTGAGCTAAGACATACTGAAACTCCCAATGTACTTTATATCAAGACTAAAATCTTCTACATTTCGTTTACATAATTCCTAGACTGTGTGTTTCCTCATATACATCTCTGGATGCCTTTGGATTGAAACACTATCTGGCTACATGATGCTAAGTAATGCCATGTGGAAAGTAACCTACGGTACCTTCCTCTAGCACAGAAGACAGAGACAGAGCATGCAGGCTACAACTATGCATCAGTTAGTGGCTGCACTGTCAGATATTGAGGAAGATGGCAGGGAAGTAAGCTCCAGGCTTCACCCAGCTTGGTGGGAGGGTTGAAGTATGTTAGCAGATATCCCTTCCTTCACTTCCAGGTCTATTATTTTTGTTTACTAGATGCAGAGCCTGTCCGTCCACATTTCTGTGTAGCACACAAATTGCAGCAAAGCATGACACACAGTGGGCCTCAGGAACCCACTATGTATTGATGGATTTTCTTATAAAATTGCTCCAGTACAAAGTATGTACCATGTTAAGATATCCCATCCTATGTCTAGTAGCAAATGAGGGTGTACGAGGCCTGGTCCCAAATGTTATTTGGCCCATCCTGCTTCTGAAATGTAGGCAGTGCCTTAAGGAGGCTGTGGGTTAGCAGGGTGGGAGAGAAAGTGGATCACTACCTGGAACCCTAGTCATCAGACCCCACACGGCAAACTTTTCTATTTTCCATAAATCACACACCACCTATTCTTCTTATAACTGTTATGAATGTTTCCGTGCTCCGCAAGGTTCTACACATGCACACAACATAGGCACATGTCATTTCATGTGACCTTGTATCTAAAGTCTTGTCCCTCAACAAAACAGTTGCTATTTCTGTTACAGCTGTCTCTCCTGCTGTAATGAATTCAAGAACCAATTCCTCATTGTTGGTACCTGTTACTTCTTCACCTTCCTCATGAGTCACTCATGTGACTAATCTGACTGAGATCTTCCAAAAGGTGAAAACATCGTCCCACTTGCTTGTAGCTCCAGGAGAGCAGGGATCTTTGTTTTGTTCACTGATGTAACCCAAGTGCATGACTTATTGTAGGTGTTCAATAAATACTTGTTGACTTGTATTGAATCATTCACTGCATGTATTTTTTATTCTCATGACTATCTTTTTTCCAATACTAGAAAATTCTCTGCAACCAAGTTTTAATCTATCCATCTCCACCTAGTTCATTCTCAGCTTTCCCCTCTGGCAATACCTAATGCTTTGCCACATGGTTAAGTCCCACCTAAACACAGGTAGACTCAATACACCTTTGTTTTGTTAAAGACGCTAGCCTAGATGGCTCTAACAGTAACTATATTTAAAGACACCCACTGTTACACTTTTTTACAAATACTTTTCAATAACAAAAGTTTTTTTTTTTAATAACTGAGAGAATCTTAGCAATTATCTAGTTCAAAACCTTTTTGAAAATGAAGAATTCAGGTATAGAGAGCTTTAAAAAATTATTGAAGGTCTTATCACTACTAGTAATTATCCAATAAATAATTGTTGCTTGTTGATTCTAGAAATAGAGAAGCGCCTCATCTTTTTATATATCTATAAATTCCAAAACATTTATGAAAACTTATCCTAAATTGATGTAGGCTCTCTTTATAATTTAGTCTAGGAATGCCAAGAAATGAAAAATTTATATTATCTGCCTGTTATGTGTTAGAAGAATGTAATAGTTGAGTACAGGAAAATTCAGCAAAGAAAATCTCTCAGCTCTTGACATTCTAGCTCTGGCTTCCAATGGCTTCAGGCTATTTTTCTTCCACGGGGAGACAAATGGTTATTAAATCTCTGCAATTAAGTGTAACGTGAGGATTCAAATGGACTCAAATTTTCAAAATTGTGGCTTAATTTTTTAGCTTAGTAAGAATTTGCCTCAATTAAATAGCACCACATTTAGCTAGCAGCAGGAACAGGCCAGCAAAGTTGAGGGCAATTACATATATATTTAAAAATACTATCTGTGAACTAACTTTTATGTCTGGTTCCAAAAGAATATAAAGATGAACAAGTAAAACTATTTCAGGAAGCTTAGAATTTATTAGCACAGATAAAGAACACCCACAATGACAATATAAAACAGAAAATTAAGAGGTATACCTGGAGTGGCTCTAATTTTATGGTGAGCTAAGCATAAGTCTGGGAATATGGTACATCTGGGTAGAACAGCAGCTAGAAGAGGGGAGGGAGGAGTGGAAACCTCATTCATTACAAGGGCAAGACCCAGAGGTTACTCACATCACCTCTGCTCACATTCTGTTGGTAAGAACTTAGTCATATGGTCACTGCTATCTACAAGGGATACTGGAAAATGCAGTCTCTAGCTGGCAGTCCATGTGCCTAGATAAAACTCAAGGAGTGGAATTTTAAGTTGAATTTTAACTAATTTTTCCTGTCTGTTGAAATGATCATATAAATTCTTCTTTTAATGTGTCCTTGCAATGAATTTTATTAATAGGAATACTAACTGGAGCAATTTTGCATACCTGAAATAAACCCAATGTGCTAATAATATTACCTCATATACAGTTTTGGATTTGGTTTGCTAAATATTTTAGAATTTTACATCTATGCTGATGTTTTTGGTCAGTTAGAGATATATTTTTTACTTATTGACTGCAGTGGACTTATTTTTTAACCTTTGGACTACTTCTCTTTTGCTTTAATATTCACCAGATTGTCCGAATTCCCCTATGGTTTTTCACTTAGAAAATCTGTACATATTAGAGGGGGATGGTGCTTCTCTGAATATGATTTAGATTGATGAGTGTGGGGATCTAATGTGGAAGGAGATCTCGCCAGAGCCCAGGGAACTCCATGGGACACACCATAGTATCTAAGAAAAGAAATGTAAAGATCTCATTCCACAAAGGAATAGAGGAAAAATGAATGAAATTGCCCATTTGGGACACTTAAGTTCTCAGGGTTGGCAAATCCCCCAGACCAACTGCCTGTTTTAGCTTCATATAATTTCTGGCTGTTGAGAAATCTCCTTGCTTCCCATCACTCAGCCATGCATTAAACAGGTGTTGGTTTTTATTCAAAATCTCATTCAAGTATGTTGCACATAGTTTTCATATGTGCTATATCAGGAAGGGATTTTCTTTGTATTTATTCCACTCTAATGCCAGAAAAAGTTCTCTGTTCACTCTTCAACTGCAGTCAGGTTTTTTTCATGGTGGACCTGATTTTGCTGCCAAATCTGTAAGCATGAGCCTATCCTCATCTCACTCAGCCTCCCCTGTCACTGTTGACCACACACTCCCACCTTGAATCTCTCTCCTCTCTTAACTTCCATGGTACCGCATGCTGGCGTTTCTTCCACCTCATTTACTTCTCCTTCTCTAACTCTTTGCTGTGTCCTCTCTTTCAATCTCGTTGCTAAAATTTGAGATGCCCCATGGTTGGTTCCTGAGATTTCTTCACGCGCTACATTTTTTCCATAGGAGATCTCATCCATTTTGCCATTAATTGCCATCTAAATGTAAATCTTTTGAGCTCCATGACCATTTTAATTTGCCCATGAAGTCCTGACTGTTGGATCCCAGTTAAATGTAGCCTCAAAATGTCTTCTCTCCCCAGCCTCTCCCTTCTCAATAAATTGCTCTATTTACCCACCTGCTGAAGCGAAAAGTATATGAATAATTCTTTCCTTTCTTTTTCTCGTCTCTCGTCTCCAATCCATCAGCAATTCCTGTACTTCTCCTGCTACAGCATATCTTAAAATGGCCACTTGCCTCTACATGTTTGCCCACACCTATCCAAAGTATCTTAGTTTTCTTGTACTGTTTTTTTTCATGCTTTTCCTTTTTTTATTGAACTATATAGTTGATTTACAATGTCATATTAGTTTCAGGTGTACAGCAGAGTGATTCAATCATATATACATATGTATCTATTTTTTTCAGATTTTTTCCCTTATAGGTTATTACAAAATATTGAGTATAGTTCCCTGTGCTATATAGTAGGTACTTGTTGGTTATCTATGTTACATATAGTAGTGTATATATATTTTAATCCCAAACTCCTAGTTTATCCCTCACCACATCTTTCCCCTTTGATAACCATAAGTCTGTTTACTCTGTCTGTGAGTCTGTTTCTGTTCTGTAAATAAGTTCCTTTGTACCATTTTTTTAGATTCCATATATAAGTGATATCATATGGTATTTGTCTTTCTCTACCTGACTTACTTCACTTAGTATGAAAATCTCTGGGTCCACCCATGTTGCTGCAAATGGCATTATTTCGTTCTTTCTTATGGCTGAGTACTGTTACGGGGTGTGTGTGTGTGTGTGTGTGTGTGTGTGTGTGTGTGTGTGTGTGTGTGTGTGTGTGTGTGTGTGTGTGTGTGTGTGTGTGTGTGTGTGTGTGTGTGTGTGTGTGTGTATCACATCTTCTTTATCCATTCATCTGTCAATGGACATTTAGGTTGCTTCCGTGTCTTGGCTATTGTAAATAGTGCTGCTATGAACATTGGGGTGCATGTATCTTTTAAAATTATGTCTTTTTCTGGATGTGTACTGTTAAAATGTCCTTCTGTATATACTCTCTCACCTTCTTTTCTTCTCCCCATGATCTATTTCCCACAGAGTGGGCAGATGACCCTTTGAAAAGTTAATTCACATTAAATCAACTGCCCTGATTAAAATCCTTCCAAGACTTTTGTTAGCACTTATAATAAAATCCAACACTGTAGCTTAGTCAAGAAGTCCTTACCAATCAGGAAGGCCATCTGGTCCAACTTCGTGTCATGCCATACCTTCTTGCTACACCTCAGCTGTGTTCAAATCTGCCTTGTTTCGTATTCCATGCCAGACTTTTTACTACACAGGGCCTTTGTACTTGCTGTTTTCTCCTTCCCTCTCTTCTCATTCTTTGAATGTCTGGTTGCTTTTCATTATTCAGGTATCAGCTAAATACCAGCTCCTCAAAGAGCTTGATCCTGGCCATCTAAGCTTAGTAGACCTCTGCAATTAAAATCTATGATGTCACCCTGTTCATTTCATTCAAAGCACTTGTCAAATCTCTAGCTCTTATTTATGTACGTATTTATTGATTGTCTCTACCTTCTAGAATGTAAGCCTCTTCAGACCGAGACTATCACTGTCTTATTTATTCATGAATCCCCAGTGCCTAGTGCTGGGCCTGTTAATTCTTCTATTCAATTAATACTTATTGAGTGGATGAATAGGTGAAAAACTTACAAAGTGGTATTTAATAACAGTGAATCTTTGGGACTAACGGCCTCATGTAATTAACATTTGTGGTTGCCAGCATGGTCATAATTTTCACTTATTTATTCTGAGTTTTAGATCAATCTGTTTATTAATATTCAGCCAAGCAGTTTACAATATGATAATGGCTACTAACTAATAATAGTAAATATTACGAAACAACCTAACAGTCTATCAGTTAGTGATTATTTAAATAATTTATACAACATCTGTACTGCATAATATTTTGCAACCTTTAAAAATGTTAATGTAACTCTGTGGTCATTGAATGAAAATATAATCACCATATATTATTACATGAAAATATAAGACTGCGAAATAACATTTATAATGTCATCTTATTTTTGGTAAACATACAGACACATAGAAGGAAATCTGGAAAATATACGCAAAAATGCTAGCAATAGTTACATTTTGATAGAGGGAGTATAAGTAATTTTCACTGCTTTTTTTCTCCCTTTCTGTTGTCACAAATGTTCACAATCTAAATATATTCTGGCCAGGTATTGTTTTGTAATTAGAAAAATAGCCTGAAAGACTAGTTTTATTTTGAAAGAAAAGAAAGATAATGTAGTTCTGAAAATTCATTTTGATTATTTTCAAAAATATTTTTCTCTGTTTGAATCTTTAGCAGACAGAAAACCCCTATAAGTAATTTAGAAGGAAAACAAAATGAAAGAATTTCATAAAGAATAAAAATACCTAAGATTTTCCAGTTTTATTTTATTTTGTTTACATTATATACTAATTCCACATTCCATCACTCCCTTTTTCTTTCATGTTTTCCACAAATCCTACTGTTTCTGTAACCTTCAAGTTAATAAATTTTGTGTAAGAAAATAAAGCTTTTATTTAATTATTTTTCATTAAATTTGAATGAACTACAGAATGGGGTTTATGTTTTCAGTGGTTATGAAATTTATATTCTTGGCAGCCAAAAAACCAAGGATCCAAAAGGAAAAAATGGGTGTGAGGGTGTGGAAGCAGAAACACTTGTGAAGCAGAATTACCTCTTCCATCCTTCCTTTTATGCTGCCAAAGTCGTAACTGAGGAGGAACAACACGACATCAAAGAAGGCTGGTCTTCTCCATCCATTTCATAAGGACCAATGAGAATTTTGCTTGGACGTAATGACCCGGGTAATACAACTTTCATTCTTCATATCCCTTCATATCCTTCATATTCACACATTTGCCCATATATTTGGATAACTAGGAAGTATTTCAGCAAAAATAGTCTTACAGCAATTCCAAATGAAGGGAAAAAAACAGCAAAGGTTGATTCTGTTTTATCTTTATTTTTATAATATCACAAATCAAAATTTTTCTTAGTATGAGGAACATTGCATTCTAAGGGAAATTCAGGATTAAAATTAATGCCTCGGCAACATAATTGAGGCTCTGTAGTGAATTTAAATTTGATGTGGGAAATATTGCCATTGCTGTGCAGTAAAGTTATGGAGAATGTTAAGTAGGACTCAGTCCAAGTTTATGTAGTCCAAATGTTATTGCTTTTTAAACAAATGAAACTCACACCTCCTGAATGTTATGGATAGTTATTTGTCTTCTAATCAAAGTTGTATGTTCCTGGTGTGGCAGACTTTACCGTGACAACATTGTCATTCCTACTTTCAATGTAAAGTTGAAAAGGAAACTTCTTTTCTTTTCTCCTGCCTTTTACCAGGTCCTTATAGTTCCCAGACTCAAAGCTGATTGGTTTCATGCCCATTTTGGTTGTTGGTTGCATCCTCTAGATATAGTGTTCTGCTTTTTAAGAAGACTTTTCTCCAAATATCAAGCAGTTGGATGTTTCTTGTGGCAGGGGGTGGGCAGGTGCATAGTAACAGATTCTAGGGCTTGGGCTCTACCTTGTCAGTTAAAAGACATAAGACCTATCAAGTGACATGAATTCCATCTCAGAAGATTGGCAAGAAGTCAACCATTTTTTGGAAACATGTCTTTAGTAATCCTGGGCTAACCATTAGGAGGATGCTAAGAGCAGGAACAGCTTAAAAAAGAAGACATCCAAACCCCTGGCTAGTGGTTTGGACTTCCTCTTACCACAACCTTCATGCATAGGTCTGCCTATTGGCAGTTCTAAAAACAACTCGTAAAACGAGGGATATAAAAGAGTATGGAAGGGGAAATTGTAGAGTCATATAAAGTTTATATTTTAAGCAGTTAAATAAAAATAAGTAATAAAAGAATACAATTCAATTTAACAAGATAGTTAAAATAACTAAGTATCAAGGATAAAAGGTTGAGTGTTTTAACTACTAAGATAAAAAATAAATAAAATTTACAGTAAAGAAAATAAAAAGCTAGACCCAATGGAATGCAGATTTAAAGACACTGTAATCAGAATGGCTATCATCAAGAAGACAAGAAACAATAAAGGCTGACAAGGATGTGATGAAAAGGGAACACTTGTGTACTGTTGATGGGAAGTAAATTGATGTAGCCACTGTGGAGAACAACGTGGAGGATTCTCAAAAAATTAAAAATAGATCTACCATTCATTCCAAAAATTCCGCTTCTGGGTATACACCCAAAGGAACTGAAAACTGGATTTCAAAGAGATATATGCACTCCCATGTTTACTGCAGCATTATTCACAATAGCCAAAGTATGGAGACAACTTAAATGCCCATCAGTGAAGGAATGGATAAAGAAGAAGCTGTAGACACACACAGAGTGGAACATTATTCCACCGGGAGAAGGAGGACATCCTGCCACTTGCAACAACATAGATGGATCTTGAGCACATTACTGTAAGTGAGATAAATCAGACATAGAAAGACAAGTACTGTATGATATCACTTACGTGTGGAATCTAAAAAAGCCAAACTCATAAAGACAGAGAATAAATGGTAGTTACTAGGGAGTGGGAAAAGAGGACATAAGATAGATGTTATTTAAGGGTACAAACTTGCAATGAGTAGTAGATAAACCAGAGATCTAATGCACAGTATAATGAAATAGTACAGTATTATATTAGAATCATCAAGCTTGCTAAGAGACTAGAACTTAATTATACCAACCACTAAAAAGAAAGGGTAATTATGTAATGTGAGAGAGGTGTTAAATGTCACTATAATGGCAATCATATTACAGTATATTAATGTATCAAATTAACATAATATGCCTTAAATCTATACACTGTTATATGGAAGATATATTCAATAAAAATATCAAATTATACATATTGAATATACTTTTCTGCATCTCCTTTTAATACATTAAAATATTAAAATAAAGATTCTGGAGAGCCAATAAATAAAGACATTAAAGTGAGAGGGACAAAAAAACCCCTAAAACTGGGAAATAACAATCTGTTACATTATGGAAAGAAAGTGGCCACGTTGGAATTAATAAGCGGTGGTACACAAATCTTTTTTACAGCAGGGGTAATTCTGAATATTCCAGAATTCTTAATTGTTGACACTAGAAACTAACCCTCACATAAAATTTGACTTCAATTTATACCATAAATTATTTAGCTTTGTCTTAACTATTTTGATCGCTCACAGTTTTAATCATTATGAAAACTACTGCAATTAACAATTAGAAAGATGCATCTTTGATTATTTCCTTGGAATTATTGGGTCAAATGGTACAAATATGTAAACATCTTGAATGTATATGACCAAACATATTTGCAGAAAGATTGTGTCAATTCATGTTTTTACCAAAAGTATATAGAATACTCATCACAGTGTATTCTTGTTTGCATTGGTATTATTAAAAATTTGATTATTTCATTGTTTGATAATTTACTAATTTGGTAGGTAAATGATATCACATTGTACATACCATGCATTAGGAACACGTCATACCAATTTTCTGTGATTCTTCAAAACTTGGGTAGTGCAGCATTACAAACTTAACAAGCACTATCTTCCAAGGCATTAAGTAATCATTATATATCTAATAAATCAAATTACAAGTGAGATAACTCAGAATCTCTTCAGTATTTCAAACACCTTACAAGAGACACATCTTATACATAGCAACACAATGATAATAGGAAAACTGTATAGGCATGACATATAAAAGTATCACACTATGGTAAATACAACTGTAAACATTTACATACACAGAAGTTCCCTTAAACATCAAAATCCCAATTTAATAAAAGATCAATCCAAGATTCAAGAATTCTTTTTTTTTGAATTTTATTTTTTTTTCAGCAGGTTCTTATTAGTTATCTATTTTATACATATTGGTGTATGTATGTGAGTCCCAATCTTCCAATTCATCCCACCAAGACCACCACCACCACCACACCCGCTTTCTCACCTTGGTGTCCATACGTTTGTTCTCTACATCTGTGTCTCTATTTCTGCCTTTCAAACCGGTTCATCTGTACCATTTTTCTAGATTCCACATATATGTGTTAATGTACAATATTTATTTTTCTTTCTGACTTAGTTCATCTTGTGTGACAGTCTCTAGGTCCAACCACATCTCTACAAATGACCCAATTTCGTTCTTTTTTATGGTTGAATAATATTCCATTGTATATATGTACCACATCTTCTTTATCCACTCATCTGTCTATGAGCGTTTAGGGTGCTTCCATGACCTGACTATTATAAACAGTGCTGCAGTGAACATTGGGGTGCATGTATCCTTTTGAATTATGGTTTTCTCAGGGTATATGCCTAAAAGTGGGATTGGTGGGTCACATGGTATTTCTATCTTTAGTTTTTTAAAGAACCTCCATACTGTTCTCCACAATGGCTGTATCAAATTACATTCCCACCAACAGTGCAAGAGGGTTCCCTTTTCTCCACACCCTCTCCAGCATTTGTTGTTTGTAGATTTTCTGATGATGCCCATTCTAACTGGTGTGAGGTGATACCTCATTGTAGTTTTGATTTGCATTTCTCTAATAATTAGTAATGTTCAGCAACTTTTCATGTGCCTCTTGGACATCTGTATGTCTTCCTTGAAGAAATGTCTATTTAAGTCTTCTGTCCATTTTTTGATTGGATTGTTTGTTTTTTTAATATTGAGCTCCATGAGCTGTTTGTATATTTTGGAGATTAATCCTTTGTTGGTTACTTCATTTGCAAATATTTTCTCCCATTCTGAGGGTTATCTTTTCATCTTGTTTATAGTTTCCTTTGCTGTGCAAAAGCTTTTAATTTTCATTAGGTCCATTTGTTTATTTTTATTTCCATTACTCTAGGAGGTGGTTCAAAAAAGATCTTGCTGTGATTTATGTCAGAGTGTTCTTCCTATATTTTCCTGTAAGAGTTTTATAGTGTCTGGCCTTACATTTAGGTCTTTCATCCACTTGGAGTTTACTTTTGTGTATGGTGTTAGGGAGTGTTCTAATTTCATTCTTTTACATGTAGCTGTCCAGTATTCCCAGCAGCACTTATTGAAGAGGCTGTATTTTCTCCATTGTATACTCTTGCCTCCTTTATCAAAGGTAAGGTGACCATATGTGTGTGGGTTTATCTTTGGGCTTTCTATACTGTTCCATTGATCTGTATTTCTGTTTTTGTGACAGTACTATACTGTCTTGATTACTGTAGCTTTGTAGTGTAGTCTGAAGTCAGGGAGCCTGATTCCTCCAGCTCCATTTTTTTTTCTCAAGACTGCTTTGGCTATTCGAGGTCTTTTGTGTTTCCATACAAACTGTGAAATTTTTTGTTCTAGTTCTGTGAAAAATGCCATTGGTAGTTTGATAGGGATTGCATTGAATCTGTAGATTGCTTTGGGTAGTATAGTCATTTTCACAATGTTGATTCTTCCAATCCAAGAACATGGTATATCTCTCCATCTGCTTGTATCATCTTTAACTTATTTCATCCATGTCTTATAGTTTTCTGCGTACAGGTCTTTTACCTCCTTAGGTAGGTTTATTCCCAGGTATTGTATTCTTTTGCTTGCAGTGGTAAATGGGAGTGTTTTCTTGATTTCACTTTCAGATTTTTCATCATTAGTGTATAGGAATGCCAGAGATTTCGGTGCATTAATTTTGTATCCTGCAACCTTACCAAATTCATTGATTAGCTCCAGTAGTTTTCTGGTAACATCTTTAGGATTCTCTCTATATAGTATTATGTTATCTTCAAACAGAGACAACTTTACTTTTTCTTTTCCAATTTGGATTTCTTTTATTTCTTTTACTTCTCTGATTGCTGTGGCTAAAACTTCCAAAACTATGTTGAATAATAGTGGTGAGAGTGGGCATCTTTATCTTGTTCTTGATTTTAGAGGAAATGGTTTCAGTTTTTCACCATTGAGAATGATGTTGGCTGTGGGTTTGTCATATATGGCCTTTATTATGTTGAGGTAAGTTCCCTCTCTGCCTGCTTTCTGTAGGGTGCTTATCATAAATGGACGTTGAATTTTGTCAAAAGCTTTGTTTTATCTATTAAGATGATCATGTGGTTTCATCCTTCAGTGTGTTAATATGGAGTATCACATTGATTGATTTGCATATATTGAAGAATCCTTGCATTCCTGGGTAACATGCCACTTGATCATGGTGTATGGTCCTTTTAATGTGCTGTTGGATTCTCTTTGCTAGTATTTTGTTGAGCATTTTTGCATCTATGTTCATCAGTGATATTGGACTGTAGTTTCCCTTTTTTGTGACACCTTTGTCTGCTTTTGATATCAGGGTGATAGTGGCCTCATAGAATGAGTTTGGGAGCATTCCTCCCTCTGCTATATTTTGGAAGAGTTTGAGAAGGATAGGTGTCAGCTCTTCTGTAACTGTTCGATAGAATTCACCTGTGAAGCCATCTGGTCCTGGGCTTTTGTTTGTTGGAAGATTTTTAATCACAGTTTCAATTTCAGTGCTTGTGATTGGTCTGTTTATATTTTCTATTTCTTCCTGGTTCAGTCTCGGGAGGTTGTGCATTTCTAAGAATTTGTCCATTTCTTCCCGATTGTCCATTTTATTGGCATATAGTTGCTTGTAGTAATCTCTTATAATTCTTCGTATTTCTGCAGTGTCAGTTGTTACTTTTCCTCTTTCATTTCTAATTGTGTTGATTTGAGTGTCCTCCCTTTTTTTCTTGATGAGTCTGGCTAGTGATTTATCAAATTTGTTTATCTTCTCAAAGAACCAGCCTTTAGTTTTATTGATATTTGCTGTTGTTTCCTTCATTTCTTCTTCATTTATTTCTGATCTGATCTTTATGATTTGTTTCTTTCCGCTAACTTTGGTGGTTTTTTTGTTCTTCTTTCTCTAATTGCTTTACGTGTAAGGTTAGGTTGTTTGAGATTTTTCTTGTTTCTTGAGGTAGGATTGTATTCCTAAAAACTTCCCTCTTAAAACTGCTTTTGTTGCATCCCATTGGTTTTGGGTCATCGTGTCTTCATTGTCATTTGTTTATAGGCATTTTTTTACTTCCTCTTTGATTTCCTCAGTGACCTCTTGGTTATTTAGTAACGTATTGTTTAGCATCCATGTGTTTGTATTTTACAGTTATTTTCCTGTAATTGATGTCTAGTCTCATAGCGTTGTGGTAGGAGAAGTTACTTTATGTGATTTCAATTTTCTTAAATTTACCAAGGCTTGATTTGTGACCCAAGATATCTATCCTGGAGAAGGTTCCATGAGCACTTGAGAAAAATGTGTATTCTGTTGTTTTTGGATGGAATGTCCTATAAATATCAATTAAGTCCATCTTGCTTAATGTGTCATTTAAAGCTTGTGTTTCCTTATTTATTTTCATTTTGGATGATCTGTCCATTGGTGAAAGTGGGATGTTAAAGTCCTCTACTATGATTGTGTTACTGTTGATTTCCCCTTTTATGGCTGTTAGCATATGTCTTATGTATTGAGGTGCTATGTTGGGTGCATAAATATTTACAATTATTATGTCTTCTTCTAGGATTGATCCCTTGATCACTATATACTGTCTTCTTTGTCTCCTTTAGTAGTCTTTATTTTAAAGTCTATTTTGTCTGATATGAGAATTGCTACTCCAGCTTTCTTTTGATTTCCATTTGCATGGAATATCACTTTCAATCTGTATATGTCCCTAGGTCTGAAATGGCTCGCTTGTAGACAGCATATATACAGGTCTCATTTTTGTATCCATTCAGCCTGTCTATGTGTTTTGGCTGGAACATTTAATCCATTTACATTTAAGGTAATTATCAATCCGTATGTTCCTATTACCATTTTCTTAATTGTTTTCTGTTTGTTTTTGTAGGTCTTTTTCTTGTCATGAGCGTCCTGCCTAGAGAAGTTCCTTTAGCATTTGTTGTAAAGCTGGTTTGGTGGTGCTGAATTCTCTTACCTTTTGCTTGTCTGTAAAGGTTTTAATTTCTCCGTCGAATCTGGAAGAGATCCTCGCTGGGTAGAGTAATGTTGGTTGTAGGTTCTTCCCTTTCATCACTTTAAATATGTCCTGCCACTCCCTTGTGGCTTGCAGAGTTTCTGATGAAAGATCAGCTGTTAACGTTATGGGATTTCCCTTGTTTGTTTTTGTTGCTTTTCCCTTGCTGCTTTTAATATTTTTTTCTTTGTATTTAATTTTTGATAGTTTGATTAATAAGTGTCTTGGAATGTTTCTCCTTTGATTTATCCTGTATGGGACTCTCTGCACTTCCTGGACTTGATTGACTATTTCCTTTCCCATGTTAGGGAAGTTTTCAACCGTAATGTCTTCAAATATTTTCTGTGACCCTTTTTTTCTTTTCTCTTTCTGGGACCCCTGTAATGCGAATGTTGTTGCATTTAATGTTGTCCCAGAGGTCTCTGAGACTGTCCTCAATTCTTTTCATTCTTTTTTCTTTATTCTGCTCTGCGGTAGTTATTTCCACTCTTATCTTGCAGGTCACTTATCCGTTCTTCTGCCTCAGTTATTCTGCTATTGATTCCTTGTAGAGAATTTTTAATTTCATTTATTGCATTGTTCATCATTTTTTGTTTGCTCTTTAGTTCTTTTAGGTCCTTGTTAAACATTTCTTGTATTTTCTCCGTTCTATCTCCAAGATTTTGGATCATCTTTACTCTCATTACTCTGAATTCTTTTTCAGGTAGACTGCGTATTTCCTCTACATTTGTTTGGTCTTGTGCGTTTTTACTTTACTCATTCATCTGCTGCTTATTTCTCTGTCTCCTCATTTTGCTTAACTTACTGTGTTTGCGGTCTCCTTTTTGTTGGCTGCATGTTCGTAGTTCCCATTGTTTTTGGTTTCTGCCCCCTGTAGGTAAGGTTGATCCAGTTGCTTGTGTAGGCTTCCTGGTGGAGGGGATTGGTGCCTGTGTTCTGGTGGATGAGGCTGGATCTTGTCTTTCTGGTGGGCAGGACAGTGTCCAGTGGTGTGTTTTGGGTGTCTGTGAACTTAGTATGATTTTAGGCAGCCTCTCTGCTAATGGGTGGTGTTGTGTTCCTGACTTGCTAGTTGTTTGGTGTGGGGCATCCAGCACTGGAGCTTGCTGGCCATTGGATGGAGCTGGGTCTTAACGTTGAGACAGAGATCTCTGGGAGAGCTCTCGCCGATTGATATTTATGTGGGGCTGGGAAGTCTCTAGTGGGCCAGTGTCCTGAACTCAGTTCTCCCACCTCAGAGGCTCAGACCTGACACCAAGCCAGAGTACCAAGACCCTGTCAGCCACGCAGCTCAGAAGAAAAGGGAGAAAAAAAGAAAGAAAAAAATTATTGAAAATATTTAAAAATTAAAATAAAATAATCAAAATTAAAAAATTATTAAATTAAAAAATAAAAAAGTATTGAAAAAAAGAAGAGACCAACCAAATCAATAAATAAATCCACTGATGATAACAAGTGCTAAAAACTATACTAAGATAAACATAAAAGTCAGAAAAAAGGCAGTCACAGACAGCAAACCCCAAGTCTACAGTTGCTCCCGAAGTCCACCGCCTCAATTTCGGGTTGATTTGTTGTCTATTCACATATTCCACAGATGCAGCGCACCTCAAGTTGATTGTGGGGATTTAATCCACTGCTTCCTGAGGCTGCACGGAGAAATTTTCCTTTCTCTTCTTTGTTTGCACAGCTCCTGGGGTGCAGCTTTGGTTTTGGGCCTGCCTCTGCATGTCGTTTGCCCTCAACCTTCTCTTCTTGCCCAGACAGGACAGGGTTAAAGCAGCGGCTGATTATAGGGCTCTGGCTCACTCCTGCAGGGGGAGGGAGGGGTATGGTAGTTATAATTGGAATGTGGGAGAGCCTGCAGCAGTAGAGATCAGCATTACATTGCAACAGACTGCGATGCACCGTGTGTTCTCCCTGGGGGAAATTGTCCCTGGATCACGGGGCCCTGGAAGTGATGCGTTGCACAGCTTCCCAGGGCAGGTGTGGATAGTGACCTGTGCTTGCACACGGGATTCTTGGTGGCTGCAGCAGCAGCATTGGTGTTTCATGCCCGTCTCTGGTGTCTGAGCTGATAGCCGCGGCTCGCGCCCGTCTCTGGAGCTCGTTTAGTCGGTGCTCTGAATCTCCTCTCCTTGCGCACCCTGAAACAATGGTCTCTTGCCTCTTCGGCAGTTCCAGACTTTTTCTCGGACTCCCTTCCAGCTAGCTGTGGCGCACTAGCCCCCTTCAGGCTGTGTTCACGCAGCCAACCCCAGTCCTTTCCCTGGGATCTGACCTCTGAAGCTCAAGCCTCCGCTCCCAACCCCACCCACCCCAGTGGGTGAGCAGACAAGTCTCTCAGGCTGGTGAGTGCTGGTCAGCACCGATCCTCTGTGGGAATCTCTCTGCTTTGCCCTCCGCACCCCTGTTGCTACGCTCTCCTCTGTGGCTCCAAAGCTTCTCCCCTGCCCTCCCCCCATCTCCTACTGTGTGGAAACTTTTCCTGCTTCACAGCTACCTCCCAGAGGTGCAGGTCCCGTCCCTATTCTTTGTCTCTGTTTTTTCTTTTTTCTCTTGCCCTACCCAGGTACATGGGGAGTTTCTTGCCTTTTGGGAGGTCTGAGGTCTTCTGCCAGTGTTCAGTAGGTGTTCTGTAGGAGTTGTTCCACGTGTAGGTGTATTTCTGATGTATTTGTTGGGAGGAAGGTGACCTCCACGTCTTACTCCTCTGCCATCTTGAAGGTCCCCCACTATCATATGGTTTTTATTCTTCAATTTGTTACTATGGTGTATTACATTGATCGATTTGCGTATATTGATGAATCCTTGAATCCTTGGGATAAATCCCACTTGATCATGGTGTATGATCCTTTTAATGTGTTGTTGGATTCTGTTTACTAGTATTTTGGTGAGGATTTTTGTATCTATATTCATCAGTGATATTGGTCTGTAATTTTCTTTTTTAGTAGTATCTTTGGTTTTGGTATCAAGGTGATGGTGGCGTCGTAGAATGAGTATGGGAGTGTTCCTTTCACTGCAATTTTTTTTGGAAGAGTTTGTGAAGGATGGGTGTCAGCTCTTCTCTAAATGTTTGACAGAATTCACCTGTGAAGCCATCTGGTCCTGGACTTCTGTTTGTTGGAAGATTTTTAATCACAGTTTCAATTTCATTACTTGCATTTGGTGTGTTTATATTTTCTATTTCTCCCTGGTTCAGTCTTGGAAGGTTATACCGTTCTAAGAATTTGTCCATTTCTTCCAGGTTGTCCATTTTATTGGCGTAGAGCTGCTTATAGTAGTCACTTACGGTGCTTTGTATTTGTAATGTCTGTTGTAATTTCTTTTTCATTTCTAATTTTATTGATTTGAGTCCTCTCTTTTTCTTGATGAGTCTGGCTAAAGGTTTATCAATTTTGTTTATGTTCTCAAAGAACCAACTTTTAGTTTCTTTGATCTTTGCTATTGTTTTCTTTGTTTCTATTTCTGCTCTGTTCTTTATGATTTCTTTCCTTCTACTAACTTTGGGTTTTGTTTGTTTTTCATTCTCTAGTTCCTTTAGGTGTAAGGTTAGATTGTTTATTTGAGAGTTTTCTTGTTTCTTGAGGTAGAATTGTATTCTATAAACTTCACTCTTAGAACTGCTTTTGCTGCATCCCTTAGGTTTTGGATCGTCGTTTTCTCACTGTCATTTGTCTCTAGGTACTTTTTTTATTTCCTCTTTGAGTTTTTCAGTGATCTCTTGATTATTTAGTAATGTATTGTTTAGCCTCTGTTTGTTTGTGGTTTTTATGGTTTTTTCCCTGTAATTGATTTCTAATCTCATAGCATTGTGGTTGGAAAAGATGCTTGGTAAAATTTCAATTTTCTTAAATTTACTGAGGCTTGATTTGTGACCCAAGATGTGATCTGTCCTGGAGAATGTTCCATGTGCACTTGAGAAGAAAGTGTAATCTGCTGTTTTCGGATGGAATGTCCTATAAATATCAGTTAAATCTATCTGGTCTGTTGTGTCATTTAAATCTTGTGTTTCCTTATTAATTTTCTGTTTGGATGATCTGTCCATTGGTGTAAGTGAGGTGTTAAAGTCCCCCACTATTATTGTGTTACTGCTGATTTCCTCTTTTATAGCTGTTAGCATTTGCCTCATGTATTGAGGTACTCCTATACTGGGTGCACATATATTTTTAATTGTTATGTCTTCTTCTTTGATTGATCCCTTGATCGTTATGTAGTGTCCTTCCTTGTCTCTTGTAACATTCTTTATTTTATTTTTCTTAATTTATTTATTTTATTTATATATTATTTTTGGCTCTGTTGGGTCTTCTTTGCTGTGCGTGGGCTTTCTCTTGCTGCAACGAGTGGGTGCTACTCTTCTTTGTGGTGCACGGGCTTCTCACTGCGGTGGCTTCTCTTGTTGTGGAGCATGGGCTCTAGGTGCACAGGCTCAGTAGTTGTGGCTTGCGGGCTCAGTAGTTATGGCTCGTAGGCTCTACATTGCAGGCTCAGTAGTTTTGGCACACAGACTGAGTTGCTACACGGCATGTGGGATCTTCCCGGATCAGGGCTTGAACCCATGTCCCCTGCACTGGCAGGCAGATTCTTAACCACTGCACCACCAGGGAAGCCCAACATTCTTTATTTTAAAGTCTATTTTATCTCATATGAGTATTGCTACTCCAGCTTTCTTTTGATTTACATTTGCAGGGACTATCTTTTTCCATCCCCTTACTTTCAATCTGTATGTGTCCCTAGGTCTGAAGTGGCTCTCGTGTACACAGCATATATATGGGTCTTGTTTTTGTATCCATTCAGCGAGCTTCTGTCTTTTGGTTGGAGTATTTAATCCATTCACATTTAAGGTACTTATCGATATGTATGTTCCTGTTAACATTTTCTTAATTGTTGTGGGTTTGTTTTTGTATGTCCTTTTGTTTTCTTATGTTTCCCACTTATAGAAGTTCCTTTAGCATTTGTTATAAAGCTGGTTTGGTGGTGCTGCATTCTCTTAGCTTTTGCTTGTCTGTAAAGCTTTTGATTTCTCTGTCAAATCTGAATGAGATCCTTGCCAGGTAGAGTAATCTTGGTGATAGGTTCTTTCCTTTCATCACTTTAAATATATCATGCCACTCCCTTCTGGCTTGTAGAGTTTCTGCTGAGAAATCAGCTGTTAACCTTACGGGAGTTCCCTTGTATGTTATTTGTCATTTTTCCCTTGTAGCTTTTAATAATTTTTCTTTGTCTTTAATTTTTGTCAGTGTGACTACTATGTGTCTCAACATGTTTCTCCTTGGGTTTATGCTGCCTGGGACTCTGTGCTTCCTGGACTTGGGTGGCTACATCCTTTCCCATGTTAGGGAAGTTTTCGACTATCATCTCTTCAAATATTTTCTCATGTCCTTTCTCTCTCTCTTCTCCTTCTGGGACCCGTATAATGCAAATGTTGGTCCGTTTAATGTTGTCCCAGACGTCTCTTAGGCTGTCTTCATTTCTTTTCATTCTTTTTTCTTTATTCTGTTCCGTGGCAGTGAATTCCACTATTCTGTCTTCCATGTCACTTATCCGTTCTTCTGCCTCAGTTATTCTGCTATTGATTCCTTCTAGTGTACTTTTCATTTCAGTTATTGTATTGTTCATCTCTATTTGTTTGTTCTTTAATTCTTCTAGGTCTTTGTTAAACATTTCTTGCATCTTCTTGATCTTTGCCTCCATTCTTTTTCTGAGGTCATGGATCATCTTCACTCTCATTATTCTGAATTCTTTTTCTGGAAGGTTGCCTATCTCCACTTCATTTAATTGTTTTTCTTGGGTTTTATTTTGTTCCTTCATCTGGAACATAGACTTCTGCCTTTTCATCTTGTCTATCTTTCTGTGAATGTGGTTTTTGTTCCACAGGCTGCAGGATTGTAGCTCTTGATTCTGCTTTCTGCCCTCTGGTGGATGAGGCTATCTTAGAGGCTTGTGCATGCTTCCTGATAAGAATGACTGGTGGTGGGTAGAACTGTGTGTTGCTCTGGTGGGCAGAGCTCAGTAAAACTTTAATCAGCTTGTCTGCTGATGGATGGCACTGAGTTCCCTCCCTTTTGGTTGTTTGGCCTGAGGCGACCCAGCACTGCAGGCTACAGGCTCTTTGGTGGGGCTAATGGCAGACTCAGGGAGGGCTCATGCCAAGGAATACTTCCCAGAACTTCTGCTGCCAGTTTCCTTGTGCCTATGGTGAGCCACAGCCACCCCTCACCTCTGCAGGAGACTCTCCAACACTAACAGGTAGGTCTGGTTCAGTCTCCTGTAGGAACACTGTTCCTTCTCCCTGGGTCCTGATGCGTACACTGCTTTGTGTGTGCCCTCCAAGAGTCTCTGTTTCCCCCAGTCCTGTTGAAGTCCTGCAATCAAATCCCTCTAGCCTTCAAAGTCTGATTCTCTGGGAGTTCCTACTCCTGTTGTTGGACCCCAGGTGGAAGCCTGACCTGGGGCTCAGAATCTTCACTCCAGTGGGTGGATTTCTGTGGTATAATTGTTCTCCAGTTAGTGAGTCACCCACCCAGTGGTTATGGGATTTGATTTTATTGTGATTGTGCCCCTCCTACCGTCTCACTGAGGCTTCTCCTTTGTCTTTGGATGTGGGGTATCTTCTTTGGTGAGTTCCAGTGTCTTCCTCTTGATGATTTTTCAGCAGTTAGTTGTGATTCGGTGCTCTTGCAAGAGGGAGTGAGCACACGTCCTTCTACTCCACCATCTTGAACAAATCCCAAGAGTCAGGAATCTTAATGCTAAAGTATTGTACTCTTTTTTTGGACAGTCAGTTCATTTGCTGGATAATCAGCTTGATCCTTTCAAGAGCTGATTTTAACATTTTATCAGCCCAGGTTTAGATTAGCTTTTAATCTAGGGGTAGCGTGGTCCTCCTCCTGAGGCATTGCCTTTCCAGGGTCTCAGTTGAATACTCAGGGTGTTCAGCAGCCTCTCGACTCTACCTATTTGGAACTCCTCAGTCAGCACTGTGCAGCCTCCAGAAGCAGCTTCCTCGTAGCTATTCTCTGCAAGGCCTCCTGGGGTCTTGCATTGTCTGTGTATGAGAACTTAGTCAAACTAAGCAAAGGTCAAAACTTAGGCATAAAGTAAAGATGACCCCTATGCTGATTTTTGGAATCCCTTCTCTGGGCAGCTTCCTATTCTCTGGTACCCAGCAAATTCCAGGCACCTTTGCAGCTGCACAGTCCCTCCCATGACTCCTCAGCCCAGGGAGAAAGCTGTGCTCTCCTGAGGCTCACCTCCCTGAGCAACAGACCAGAAGTTGACTCCAGACTGAAAGCTGGGTGATTATAAGGTCATCATGCATGATTCCCTTCTCCCAGGGATCTAGACCCATGCAGTCTGTTTTCCAGTGTCTGAAAAGTTACCTCTTTTATTTCGTCTAGTTCTGTATACTTGTGAACAGCGTGAGGGTAAGTCTGCTACCATTTACTCCATTATTCCCCCCTACACAGGACTCTAAATTTTCCCTTTCCTGTCCTCTGAAGTTTGTGTTAGATGTATACTAGACTTTCTCACTTCATGCATTGAGTCTTTAATCTCTTTTCACATATCTCATTTCTTTTTGTGCTGGCCTCTAGAAAAATATCTTTTGACTTATATTACATTTCATTAATTTTCTCTTCAACTGAATCTAACATGCTGATAAACACATTAAGTTTTTATAGTTTATTGTATTTTTAATCTGAAGATATTAATTTCATATCTGTTTAGTTACTTTTATAGTTTCCAGATATGACTCATCTCATATTTTTTTAATTAAACTTAGCAAACAAATGTTATTTCTGTGAAAATTTCACACTAAACTCTTTGTAGATCTCTCTGCATCCTTTGTTTCTGTTGGCTCTCACTCATGGTATTTCTGTGGCTTTTATGCTTGGGTATTTTTCTTCCTCTGAGCTATTAATTATCCTAGGAATATTATTTATTTTGATTATTTCATGCAGTGAACAAATATTTATTTAACACTTACTATGTGACAGGTGATTTATTCTCATTGCTCAGGGAGCTTATATTCCAGTGAAAGAAGAGCCAATAAAGAAGTCAGTTATACACCACATAAGGTGCATGCTCACAGTTATTTCATTAGTTAGATTGTGATGTGTGTTGATGGAAATAATAATTAATTTAGGTAAGAAAAGGAAATGAAATGATTGAAAGGATCACAGGTAGGATGGCCAGGGAAGGCCTCATTGAAGGATGTGCAGTAAATGGCCCTGGGTATTTGAGGGCCTAACCTTGAGGCTAGGGCAGGCCTGGAATACTGAAGAAACAGAAAGGAGCAGTGCTGCTGATTGACTAGGTATTTTATTTGGAATTGAGATAAGCATTCAGGTCCACTGGTAGGGAGACAGAAAGTGAGGGAAGAAAGGGTGTGTTTTCATGCTGCTAATTCTGTGGGTAGGGGAGCTTAATCCCAAAGAGTTGCCTCTGGGAGACCGAGTAAAACTGAAGCCAGAGAGCTGGGATATTTATCTAATAATTCCTGTCAGTCTCTGGTTGGGCGCTGCTCCCAGAGGATATTAATTCCTGGCATTTCCCACCAGCCTCATTGTGGACAGCTGGTTTCCACCAGCAAGAAAGAACCCTCAGGCAGAGAAATACAGGCACTGGCATGTGAAGTTGGGCCTGTGTGTCCTGACAGGGTAAACTAGAGAGTTGTGAGTAGGGTACTGACAGCATCTGCTACGTGGAGCACAGAGAAGAGTAGCAGGAAATGAGGGCAGAAAAGTGAAGGGAGCAGAAGTTTGAGGCCCTGGAGGTCATTTCAAAGTTGTGTGTTTTTCCTCTGGGTGAGGTGAGAATCATCTAAAGTGTTTTGAGCATAGGAATTACATGACTTACATTTTAACAGGCTGACTCGACTGCTATACTGAAAATAGTTCCTAGGGAGACAAAGACAGAAGCAAGGACACCACTGAGAGGATGCTTGCAATATTCCAACAGAGAGATGTTGTAGAGTATTGGAAAGGTAAATAGGATTTGCCAACAGGCTGGATGGGAGGTGTGAGAGACAGAATTGTCAAGGTTGATACTGAGATTTTTGGCCTAGGTAACTGGAAGAATCAAAGCACTGTTATCTAAGATGCAGGGGATTGCAGGAGAAGCTAAGATGAGGGTATGTTTCTCCAAGGAGAATTTGTACACGTATCTGGCAGGCCCCTAGTTCAAGGCCATTTAAACCAAGTTCCTGACTGGAAGGTTTGCACCCCTCAGGAGATGTGGGTTTGTGTTGCGAGTCTGTGCTGGAACCAGCTTCGGGTTGCACTTTCTCAGTGGAGCTTTGTTTTCTACTTCCTGTTCTTCCCAATGCCAAGAAAACTTACCTTGTAGTCCCCAGAGGGTCAGGAACCCAGCTTTATGTGGAACCCCAATTTGGAAAGATCTGAGACTTTGAATTCTGTCTCCAGAACCTCTTAAGTCCTACAGAGTCATCCAAGCCAAAGCTGAGATTTTCCATGTTTGTGGAAAACCCTCAGACCAAAGCAGGTTCAGTGCCCCCAATTCAAGTCTCTGCCTTCGTTTAGATTTTTTTTCCATTTTGCACTTGGCCCTTTATTTTTTTTAATCAAGTTTTATTGGAGTATAGTTGACTTATAATGTTGTGTTAGTTTCTGCTGTATAGCAAAGTATCAGTTATACATGTACATGTATCCACTCTTTTTTAGCTTCTATTCCCATATAGGTCATTACAGAGTATTGAGTAGAGTTCCTTGTGCTGTACAGTAGGTCCTTATTAGTTATCAATTTTATATGTAGTAGTGTGTATATGTCAATCCCAATCTCCCAATTTACCCCTCCCTCCCCCTTTCCCCCTTGGTAACCATAAATTTGTTTTCTACATCTGTGACTCTATTTCTGTTTTGTAAATAGGTTCATTTGTACCATTTTTTAGATTCCACATATATGCAATATCATGTAATACTTGTCTTTCTCTGTCTGACTTGCTTCACTCAGTATGACAATCTCTAGGTCCATCCATGTCACTGCAGCTGGCATTATTTCATTCTTTTTTATGGCTGAGTAATATTCCATTGTATATATGTGCCATGCCTTCTTTATCCATTAATCTGTTGATGGACATTTAGGCTGCTTCCATGTCCTGGCTATTCTAAAGAATGCTGCAATGAACCTTCGGGTGCATGTATCCTTTCCGAACTATGATTTTCTCTGTATGTGCCCAGGAGTGGGATTACTGATACGGTAGCTCTGCTTTAGTTTTTAAATGAACCTCCATACTGTTCTCCATAGTGGCTGTACCAGTTTACATTACCACCAACAGTGTAGGAGGGTTCCCTTTTCTCCACACCCTTTCCAGGTATATTGCTTGTAGATTTTTTACATCAATGGCTAAGAGGCACATGAAAAGATGCTCAACAGTCACTAATTATTAGAGAAATGCAAATCAAAACTACAATGAGGTTTCACCTCACACCACTCAGAATGGCCATCATCAAAAAATCTGCCTTCGTTTAGATTTTGATCAGGTGGTTCTTTATTATCTTTCATGCTTTTAAGAAGAGTTTTCAAAGAAAATTTCCAGCATTTCTAATAGTTTCAATTTGTTTTCTGCAGAAAATTTTCAGATCCATCCTCTCTTTAAATGCATCATTGATTTTTAAGTAATTGATACCGTATTCCATTACTCTTTCCCTTAATGAAAAATAAATATTTTTGGAGAAGCTTGCAGATCTTATGCTCTCAGATCTGAGAGCATTCTCCCTAATGCAATAGTCTCACTCCCCTCCCTGCAATAATCCTTTTGAATAAAGTCTCTCCTTAGCTCAGAATTAATTAATTAATTAAAAATCTACTCTGAATGATGGTAAGCCTGGGCCAAAACAACATTGCACTGTTATTTCCGTGAATTATTACCAGAGAAAATTCAAGGGACCTTAACCATCTAGGTAACACTCTTTACACATAGAACTCCTGTGCAAGGTGTTGAGAGGCTGGACAGGAGAGTAGCTAAGAGTTCAGACTGTGAAACAGAGATTATGAACTGGAATTCCCACTCTACCACTCCTTTCTGTGTAATCTTACGAAAGTTCCTTAACCTCTCTAATTCTGTTTCCTCATATGTAGTGAGAAATAAATAAGCCATGTAAATGCCTAAATATCATGGCTGGTACCAGGAAGTGCTCCAGCAGTGTTAGCCACTGTATTAGGTTCTATCAGTTTCAAACAAATTACCACAAATTTAGTGGCTTAGGACATGGAAGCAACCTAAGTGTCCATCAACTGATGAATGGATAAAGAAGATGTGGGACATATATACGATGGAATATTACTCAGCCATAAAAAGAAACAAAATTGAGTTATTTGTAGTGAGGTGGATGGATCTAGAGTCTGTCATACAGGGTGAAGTAAGTCAGAAAGAGAAAAACAAATACCATATGCTAACACATATATATGGAATCTAAAAAAAATTTTTTAAAATGGTTATGAAGAACCTAGGAGCAGGACAAGAATAAAGACGCAGACCTACTAGAGGTGGACTTGAGGACACCGGGAGGGGGAAGGGTGAGCTGGGACAAAGTGAGAGAGTGGCATAGACATATATACACTACCAGACGTTAAATAGCTAGCTAGTGGGAAGCAGCCGCATGACACAGGGAGATCAGCTCGGTGCTTTGTGACCACCTAGAGGGGTGGGACAGGGAGAGTGGGAGGGAGATGCAAGAGGGAGGGGGTATGGGGATATATGTATACGTACAGCTGATTCACTTTCTTATACAGCAGAAACTAACACACCATTGTAAAGCAATTATACTCCAATAAAGATGTTAAAAAAATTAGTAGCTTAAAAAAAACACAACTTATTTAATTCTGTAGTTAGAAGTGTGACATAGACCTCACTGGGCTACAGCCAAGATAGAGCCAAGGATGCATTCCTTTCTGGAGGCTTTAGGGAAAGTCTAGGCACTGGCTGTATTCCTTCCGGGTGGCCCTCTTCCACCATCCTCAAAGCCACCATTGGGGAGTGACTTCCTCTCATGCCACACTGCCACCTCTTTGGGTCTCTGCTGCTGGGAAATATTCTCCACATTTAAGGACTCATGTGATTAGACTGGTCTCTAATCCAAATCCAGGGTAATCTTTCTATCTCAAGTTCCTTCACCTTAGTGTCCCCATCTCAAAGTACCTTTCTCCACATAAGGTAACATATTCACAGGTTCCTGGGATTAATATTTTGACATTTTTGTGGGGCCATTATTCTGCCTACCACAGCCAGTATTATTATTAAGTTTATTCAGCACAATGGCTGCAAACTTTAACCAAGAATAACCCTTCATTATGCTTCATGCCAGCATTGATCTAACATCTACAGCACTGGCACCACACACACAAAAAAAAATTCCAAAATGAGACTGTAGTCTTTAGCAAGAAAGGAAAAATGAGAAATCAACTTGTGGGGAGTGCAGAGTCTCAATTAAATTTTTTTAATCACCATCCCCCATTTATTCTGGGGTAGCCAAAGTCCTCAAGTTTCCTTTAGTAATTCTTTATATTTTCTATTATTGAGGTATAATTGACATAAAGCATTGTATTAGTTTCAGGTGTACAATATAATGATTCAGTATTTGTATACATTGTGAAATGATCACCAATAACAACTCTATATTGAGATAATATTTTACAATAATTATTTCAATTTGATTTCAGTTATTAAATACAATGCAACAGGGTAGTCACAAGTTAAATTTAGTTCTGAGTCAAATCATAAAAAGTTCATTTGTTTGATCTTCAGTAGATTGATTTTATCTATTTCTTTAAGTTCTGATTCTATTAACATTTATACTTTGGTTTCATACTTTGATCATTTTATGTTTCAAATGAAGTTTGAGTGACATATGAAGAATTAACAAGTAATATATAATTTTAGTGAGAGACTATGCTGAACAGGAGTTGATACCTTGGAATTGGACAGAGTTTGAGTAATAGCACCACTAAAGGGGCCCAGCAGGACTAACACATTCTTCTTGGATTTTTTTTTTTTCTTTTCCAAAGCATCTATAGTCTTCAACCAAATCCATTTGGAAGTAAAATAAGCTACAGCACATGGTGAGTCACAGGGCTCTTGTCACCATGTCACCTTGCAGGCGAAGTCACTCAGATACAGCAGAGGAAGCAAACTCCTTTTTGTACTGATGATGCCAGCGGGGTATATACAGGTCAAGGCTCAGGGTGGCGGAGCAGGAGACTGCACTGCCTCCTCTTAGGGGTGAGAAACTGCTAAAGCTGTTTCTTGAAGCTTCACACTTTAAAATATACTATTTTCCGAGCTAGCGCCTTCTCTTCTCAGGTACCTTCTCTTTGGAAGGAAACACACACATATGTGCATGCACACACATACACGGTCCTAAGGCATAAATAAGTATAATGAAGCCTCATGCTCTTTGCTTAGGTTTTCTTTTGGTAATGATGTTGACCTTTAAGCACCCCATTTGTATAATTATAAATAGATATAGTGATACGTTTAAAAAATATGTATGTTCTCCCTTCTAGTGCCCTTCTCCCTCTGAGACTGACACTGAAACAAGTTTAAAATATTCTGAAAATAAAAGAAAGCTTACATTTATGAGCCCCGTGTTTGCTGAGCAGCCTTGTTTGTGCTCCTACCTGGTTTGACTGACCAAATGTATTTTCTGATACCTGATTCAGGTCCAGAGATCTCAGCCAATGATATGGTATCATTTAAAAAAATTTGGACAGACAGGTAAGAGAACAGTAGAGGAGCATAGATTTTTCAATCTCCCAGAGTAACCAATAAACAGAGAAATTAAGTTAACAAAAAGAGCAAACAAAAATCATTTTAAATATACTCAACCAAAGCAAGTGACAAGGTATCCCATATACTGAGAAACATTTGGCTGGGCCAGAACACCAAGAGCAGCAATATATCTATATGGTATAAAAATAGAAATGGGAAATAGGAAAGAAGACAGAATGAGATCAAAAAGCTCTGAGAGGCAAGGACCCCAGAAATTGCTAATTACAATCCTGAAAATAATGAGCCAGAAAACATTCCTACAAATGGAAAAGACATGTCAGAAAAAATGTGCCTACAACATAGATAAAAGTGTAATACAGTGTTTCAAATATAGCTAAAGGAATTAACAAACTTTAGGAAACCGATATAAGCTATGAAAAATTGTATATTGCTGAATTCGAAAAACACGGGAATGATGGGACAACAGAAAATATGAAATAGTGCTAACAGATCTCAGGAAAAAAATAAGTGAAAGGAAAAAATCATTTCAGGAATGAAAACAAAATTAGAAGGAACAAAAGAGCCAGTAGACAGGGTAGCATCATAAAGAAAATAGAAGATGAAAAGGAAGCGAATGGGAGAAAATCAGACATAAGGAGATAACAAGGATTCACTGTAAAGTGGTAGATATAAAAGGCAGTCAGAGAAAATCCCATCTGTGTATAATAATACCCAGAACACTTCTGTCACCCCCAAAAGAAACCCCATACCCTTCACCTCTTTGAGGGCAGAGTATCTAAATTATTTATAATTCTACATTGGTGATTTGTCTGTTCTCTTTTCATTTATTATTTATATATAATCATTTATTTACATCAGTGTGGACTCAATGTATATTTATTTTTTACTTTGAGTTACATGCAATACTCCTTTCTTCAATTTTTTGCTCAACTGGTTCTAAGTTTGTCTACTGGGGAGCTTTTTCATTTGGTTCCTATGTCCTTCTGACATATTCCCATCACTGTTGAGTTTTTTGTTTCTTTCTTTCTTTCTTTTTACAGCACTTCCATATTATCTGACACCGTTAAGATGTTCCAGGCTCATTTTGTATATATCCAGTCCCAGTCCTAGAATCAATCATTTCTCCAAAAAGCTCTGGTACTTTTTCTTGGAAAATGGTATTAGAAACAAGGATCTGGGCACTAGATATGCTCATTGCTAGTGGGGCATCATTGTTTCTAGGCCTTCTCATCTGACAGAGCAAGAAAGTATATGTTTATACTGAACCATGTACATACACTTATCTATAAATTTTTCTATCTGTTTCTAATTATCTGTATCTATATTAAGCTAATCATGAGTTTATACTGATGTCTCTAAATCTCATCCATTACCAAATGGATTATTCCAGTCTCCTCCTCTTTCTTATCTGTAAACTCCCACTCCAACTGTGAGAAACCAGCTCCCATCACCTGCTACTTATTTGTTTATTCAATTATACATGCAAAGAAGTATCAGTATTTTTAACTTGTACCCCCATGAGACACATTTTATCAATTAGAATACAGAGCTCCTGTGCAATTTCTTATGCCTTTAGTCTTACTGACTCCTCTCATTTCCAAAGATCCTAAACTTAGGTCAACAACTTTTCCTCACCTCTTACAGTGAGGTTGTTTCATACATTCAATCAACCTCCTAAATAATGTCTTAAAAAATTTGTAGTATACCATTACGTTTCGCTCATTGTGCTGTAAAGTTTAATGGGTTCTGACAAACATAGTGTCATGTATCCACCATTACAGTATCACACGAAATAGTTTCACCGACCTAAACAATCTGTTGTGCTTTACCCATTAAATTCTTCTCTCCCACGCCCCGCCCCAACGAATCCCTGACAACCACTGATCTTTTTACAGTATCTATAGTTTTGCCTTTTCCAAGAGGTCATAACACTGAAATCACACAGTATTTAGCCTTTTCAAACTGACTTCTCCCACTTAACAAGAGCATTTAATATTCATTCATGTCTTTCTATGGGTTATTAGCTTATTTTGTTTCATTGATAAATAAAAGACTATTGTATGAATGTACTACAGATTGTTTATCCATTCACCTACTTAAAGGCATCTTGTTTGTTTTCAGTTTGGGGCTATTATGAACAAAGATGTTACAAATATCCATGTGCAGGTTTCTACATGGATATATGCTTTCAGATCAGTTGAGTAAATATCTAGGGGCACGCTTGCTGGATAATAATGGAAAGATTAGTTTAGCTTTTTAAGAAACTAACAAGCTGTCTTCCAAAGTGGCTGTACCATTTTGCATTCCCTCCAGCAATAAATGAGTTCCTGTTGCTTCATACAATTAACATTGTCAGTTTTTTTTAAATTTTGGCCATTCTAATAGGTATGTAGTGGTATCTCATTGTTGTCTTAATTTGTAACTTTTTAATGACAAATAGTCTTAAACATCTTTGCATATCCTTATTTGCAACATCTTTTTTGCTGAGGTGTCTGTTCATATCTTTTACCCAATTAAAAAAATAGGTTGTTTGTTTCCTTATTTTTCAGTTTTAAGAGGATTTTTTTTTATTTTGGATACAAATTCTTTATCATGTATGTATTTAGCAAATCTTTTCTCCAAGTATGTGATTTGTCTTTTCATTCTCCTAACCATATCATTCACAGAACAGAAGTTTTTAATTTTAGTGGAGTCCAACTTATAAATTTTTTCTTGAAAGTATAGTGCTTTTGGTGTTGTACCTAAAATCTTATCAGTAAACCCAAGGTCACTTAGATTTTCTCCTATGTTTCTTCTAGAAGGTTTATAGATTTGAGTTTTACACTTAGGTCTATGAACCATTTTGAGTTATTTTTTGTGAAAGGCACAAGGTCTCTGTCCAGTTTCATTTTTTGCAGGTGAACATTTAATTGTTCCAGGACCATTTGTTGGAAAGAGTATCTTTTTTCCATTAGTTCCCTTTGCTGCTTTGTCAAAGATCAGTTGACGATATTTATGTGGGTATATTTCTAGGCTCTCTATTCTTGGTGTACATCTCTATTCTTTTACCAATCCACTGTAGTAATTCTTCTAACTTTATAGTAAGCCTTGAAATCTAGTAGTGTGAATCCTCCAGCTTTGTTATTCTTCCCCAGTGTTATATTAGCAATTATATGTTTTTTTGGCCTTTTTATAAGCTTTAAAATCAGCCTGTTGATATCTACAGTTTTCTGGGATTTGGAGTGAGATTTTCTTGAATTTGTATATCAAGTTGGGAACAATTGACATCTTAACGATATCTAGTTTTCAATCCATGAACAAAAAATAGTTGTTTATTTATTTGAATACTCTTTGATTTCTTTCAGCAGAGTTTTGTAGTTTTCTGCATATGGATATATGTATTTTGTTGGATTTATACCTATTTCATATTTTTGGTGCTATCATAAATGGTATTTTATTTAAAATTTTAAGGTTATTGCTGATATATAGAGGAACAATTGATTTTTATAAATCAACCTTATATTCTAAAACATTGCTATAATTCCTTATTAGTTCCAGGTTGTCATGGTTGCCAGGGACTAGCGTGTGGGGGGAATGGGGGGTGATTGCTGATGGGTATGGGGTTTCTTTTTAGGGTGATGGAAATGTACTGGAATTAGAGAGTGATGATAATTGTAGTACCTTGTGAATATGTAAAAACACTGAGTTATCTATTTTTAGAGGATGAATTTTATAGTATGTGAATTATATCTCAATTTTTTTAAGTTATTGATGGATATTAAAAAAATACATACACATACACACACACGCCTTCACCCAAAACCACTGTCTTTCTTTTGGTAAAAAATAAAAGTTTTCATCCTAAAGGCAAGAAAGGATTAGGATACTTTCCAGCTCCTCAATATTTAACACTGTGTTGGAGGTTTTAGCCAGGGCAGTTAGACTACATAAAGTGATTAGTTATAAGAATCAGAAAGCACAGGAAGAAAAAAATCTATGTTTATTTGAAGATGAGAGATTGTATATGTAAAATAATAAAGAAAGTGTGGAAAAACTACCAGAAAACTAAGATAATTTAGACACGTAACAGGTTTTAAATTCTACTTACAAAAATCAATAACCTTCACAAATAGAAATACTAACCTGTTAGAAGATGTGATGAAAGAGAAAGACTTTACTAATGAAAACAGTTAACTTCATACCTAGTTTTAATCTTAATAGATTTACAACTTTCTGTGAGGAAAAGCATAAAACCACTCCTGAAAGAAAAATCAATAGACTTAATGAATGGAAAGGTACACCATGTAGGCTATGAATGGAAACATATACCATGTTTTTAGTTAAGAAGACTCAACATTAAAAAATTATAATTTAGGGCTTCCCTGGTGGCGCAGTGGTTGAGAGTCCGCCTGCAGATGCAGGGGACACGGGTTCGTGCCCTGGTCCGGGAAGATCCCACATGCCGCGGAGCGGCTGGGCCTGTGAGCCATGGCCGCTGAGCCTGTGCATCCGGAGACTGTGCTGCTCAACGGGAGAGGCCACAACAGCGAGAGGCCCGTGTACCACACACACACACACACACAAATATATATATATATATATATATATATATATATATATATATATATATATATAAAATTTAACAATATTCCAGTAAAGACACTGTGATTTTTGGAACCAGCCAAGCAAATTATGAATTTATTTAGAAGAATAAAAATACAGGAAGGAAGAGCAGTTGCTAGAAAGGAGGAGGGCTTCTAGACATATGATATTATATGTATATTAAAGCCTGTATAATCCAAACCGTGTAATGCAATAATAGTGCATGCATATTAATGGAAAATAATTTTTAAAATCCAAAAATAAGCCAAATTGTATATGCTAAGTTAGAAAATATTAAAGGGGTATTTTCTATCAGTGGGAGGAAAATGGTGTTGGGATGACTGGAAAGCCATATGGCAAAGGACCAATTTGGATCTGTTTCTGGCTCATACAAATGAATAAAAGGAACATATACAAATTATAAAGAGACACATGGATGAATTCCTTTATAAACTGTAAGTAAGTGGAAAAATATTCTAAGACCCCAAAGCTAGGGGCATTAAAGAAGGAAAGAGATCTACAGCTCGGTGCTTTGTGACCACCTAGAGGGGCGGGATAGGGAGGGTGGGAGGGAGGGAGATGTAAGAGGGAAGAGATATGGGGACATATGTATATGTATAACTGATTCACTTTGTTATAAAGCAGAAACTAACACACCATTGTAAAGCAGTTATACTCTAATAAAGATTTTTTTTAAAAAATCTATAAATTTGACTAGGTAAAAACAAAAACTTTAAAACACAGAAATGTGACTAGTGGGATATAACCTAACGGCATAAACATCTGAAAAGCAATCTTCAATGTATTTAGTCATAATATTGTTAGTGATAATATTGTTATTGTTAGTCTACTATTATATGTAGTAGAATAAAGCAATATCACTGAAAGATTAAGAACAAGTAGAATTGATACTTTTACATGTCTTGATAAATTTTAATGTTTTATTTCATATAAATATTTCATACATTCCATTTTGGGGTAATTTCTGGACACTGCATTTTTATTACCATTGTGAGTGGGATGTTTCCTACTTTAATTTCCTAACAGATTATTGGTAATGCATAAATATGTATGCACATGGATACATATATTATTAATATTTGAACTATCTTATTAGGTCATCTTATTAAACACTCATTATTTTTACTGTTTTTTTGGTTTTGTTAGGATTTTAGAGGGACAGTAAACATTATACCTCTCCTCAATTTAGAGCTAGCTGAAACGTAGGCACAAGAGCGAAACAGGAAGAAAGGGATCAGCTAAGGAGACAGACTTAGTAATACTGCACACCTGAATTAGACGGACATTCCTCAGTCATGGCATTGCTAAGCAGGTACAGATCTCCCAGACAGACTTGCCCAGGTAAGCTAACTGCACAATTTAGGGCAAGCTGGAATACAAGTCTGTGTAGGTAACACATCCTAAAGGAGAACAGAGTAGGAGCTTATTTCACCCTCTCAGGCTAACCAGTCTCTTGTAAAGATACAAGTGAATGGGGAGAGTGAAGTGAAGAATGTTACTGTTCTAGGTGAAACCTTACCACATAAACCTTCAGGCTAAGAGAATGGAGATTCTTCCTAATTTTGTTTTTTCTTGGATAATGAATGGATCTGATCACTACTCTGTAAAAGTGATGGCTGTCTTTGTCTTGCCACTGCGAAAGTCTAGCCATTTCAGTTATTTACATTATTTTCTTGTCCCTTTTAAGTATTTGAGTTCATGGCTCCAAAATATAGGAGGAGATGTTCTAGACTCTGGCTCTGGGGGCTTAGATGGGAGATCCTTTGCAGTTAGTCAGTCATTGTTTCTTTTTCTGGGTAGTGCAGTCTGTATTTCCTTGACCAGGTGCAGTAATACAGGAGAACCTGCACATCACTGGACCTTTTTTTCATCCTTGTTTTCTTTTTCTTCTTTTCTTTTCCTTCCTTTTCTTTTCTTTTCTTTTCCTCCTCCCTTCCTTCTTTCCTTCCTTCCTTCCTTTCCATGTTGCCTGTTCACCTTATAAAGTGTAGTCCTGGAATATGTTTCTCATTTTTCACTGCCAGCAATGCAATGCAAATGGTGGTAATTGATTATTTTCATTAGTCTAAATTTGTTTTTCAGTTTTGTGTATAATCCTAAAGTGGAGAGAAATGTGAAGTCATCACATTTTATTTTTCAAAATGTGAGATTGTACAAATTCTGGAGTGAGATTTAACATCCAGAATAGTCATAATAGCCATAATCATGGCTTGGCTTGTCTTTCCTCCTAAGTGACGTGTGGCTTAAGACTGAGTCTTAAAATTTTACTTTCTTACTTAGAATAGATATTGGCTAAATATAAATCTAAGAGACAGAAGTTCTATAGCAGCCAGCATTCAGTGTGATTTCTATGTCCACTTTACTTTTTTTTTGTATATATGATTATTTTATTTCTCACTTCGTTGGCTGACTTTGGTAATTCAGGATTTTTTTCCTTCATTATCTCAAGAGATTTTTCTCATGTCAAAAGACAAAATCATAACTTTTCACATATAAATAAAATAATACAAGATCTGGGATACAGAGAGAAGTGAAATGCTTTGCAGGGTATAGACATAACCTTTCTACCAGGAAAAATTCCTTTCAGATGTGAGCAAAATCGGAAGCAAATTTCCCTTTTTCAGATGACACTGGCTTACTGGATGAATGAGAAGTCATGTTCAGGATAACTCAAGAAACACAGGGAAAGGCGAGCCCAGGGACCTGCATGCACTCTGACGAGGGTTACTCCTTCCTGGGTGTACTTCAGAAACTCATGGACAATTAGAGTTAGAAGTGCCCATGGAGGTGAACCCCCATGTTTTCCAGATGGGAGAACAGAGACCCAGAAAGGGTCTTCAGGGCCAGAAGAGAGGTATCTGGGATCTTATTCCAGTGTGTTCCTTGCACTGAACCATTCATTCTACTTCTCACATTTCCAGTTTCTGCCTTTTTATAAGTCTTATATAAGGAAGTAACATTAGAATCAAGTCAGGAGGCTAGTGATCAGAATATTTACATTTACTTCCCCATTTGATATGACATTTCAGGGCATTAGCTATGCTTAAGTAAAAGCCAAAAAAAACCCTTGGGATCAAAAATGATCCAACTATTTACATTTTGTTGTGAGGTAACTAGGGTCTTCTGGTTATAGTTGACATCCTTGTCTTGTTCCTGATCTTAGAGGAAATGCTTTCAGCTTTTCACTGTTGCGTTTGATGTTGGCTGTGGGTGTGTCATATATGGCCTTTATTATGTGTGAGATATGTTCCCTCTATGCCCATTTTGTTGAGAGTTTTTTATCATAAATGGGTGTTGAATTTTGTCAAAAGCTTTTTCTGCATCTGTTGAGGTAATCATATGATTTTTATTCTTCAGTTTATTAATGTGGTATATTGCATATTGATTTGTGGATATTGAACTACCCTGGATATTGCATCCCTGGGATAAATCCCACTTGATCATGGTATATGATCCTTTTAATGTATTGTTGAATTCAGTTTGCTAATATTCGATTGAGGATTTTTGTGTCTATGTTCATCAGGGATATTGGCTTGTAGTTTCCCTTTTTGAGGTACCTTTGTCTGGTTTTGGTATCAGGGTGATGCTGGCCTCATGGGATGAGTTCGGAAGCATTCCTTCCTTTTCAGTTTTTTGACATTTGTGATTATAGGATTAGCCATAACATAAAACACTTTCTAGGGGTTTGGTCTAGCTTACCTAGGCTGAGATGCAGTAATACAAGTGCAATTGCTTAAATATGGCCCACAGTAGCTATTATTGCTCTTGTCACAATTGTGTCATTTAAATAGGTATATATTCACTTATGAATGTTCTATAATCTCTAAATTTATGAAAAGGGCCCTTATTCTATGTCACACCAAAGAGCACTCAGGTCAGAACTCTGCAGAGAATTAATAAACTCTCATTACAAAGCAGTATACCAGTAAAACCCAACGCACAAAAAGGCTCTCATTGAAATTCGTAAAGAAATAGATTAATAGCTGTCTGAAAAATTTATAAAAATGATAGTTTCTTGTGTGCTAAAAATATTTGGTTATCACTTCTGTCTCATTCAAAAATTTTCCCTGGTTCAATGAAAATAATTTTCTATTCAGACCCTCATGATTATTTCTAAGTTTCAGTACTAGTTATTGTATCAGTTATTTTTTTCGTGTGTGAAAGATGTTGAAATTGGAATAGCATATTCTGTTTCCAGAAATTTGATACACAATAACAGATTTTGACTCTAAGAACATATTACTCCCAAAACCTTGAAAGTGAATGTCTGTTCTTTGTACATTAGGCATTTCCCCCACTGGAAATTCTTGCAAACTATTATTTATATGTAATTAAGCATGTGGTTTATACTGAAAATATTTATTGCTAAAATAGGTGGTAGAAATGATGAGTTACATAAATAGATATGTTTACAAAAACAAAATCATTCTTTACAGTAAATGGAAAAACCCAGGCATGGAATAATTTGTGTTTATTTAGTCTATATTTTTCAGTGTCTATTCAACAGTATAATCTTATGTTTCTAGGTTCTACATTCCTTTTAACATATCCATATGCATAAAATAGAATTCATAAACATCATTAAAATTGTTTTAATGTATTTTATGTTTATTTTGCCTATGAAAATACAGGCATTTTTGATAAAGATGTATTTGCAGTCATTCAGAATAATTTTGCAGCCAATAAATAACTGATCTAGAGATAAAAGTGTTAGATTTCATTTTAGAAATGCACATTATTTTAAATAAACTTTGACATCTTGTTTTCAAATACTACTTGAAAGACTTGATAAATAGAAAAGCAGAACAAAGTGAAAATGGTGTTAACAAGATAGCTTGGCAGCAAATATCAATTCTCACTTGTTAAAAGCTTTGAGCGTCACAGCCAATAATACAGCCTATCTAAAATCTAACTTTGAATGAACACCAACAAATTATGAAGAAATTCAAATATTCTGAGTAAATATTTTAATTTCTGAGTGAATAAATGAATAATATTCATTGCCTGCAAACACGATCTGGACCATTACAAGATTGAAGTTATGGGCTTCCATGAGGACATCTCACAGTTTTTATCCTCACAAAACCAAATCTACATCTGGTTCACAACGCCCTCCAGAATTAATAGCGGTGGTTGGTCATCCGTGATGCAACAGAAGATCTTAGAATAGGAAAAACTTTAATTCCCACGAGTAGAAGAGATTATTAAGAAACTCAAGACATGTAGTAGGTGTGAGCATGACAACCATTCCTTATCTACTACACAGGAAACTTGTGTTACTAGTATCTCCTTTTCAAATAAAATTATTAGAAAGTATTCAGCCTGATGCACTATTTATTATTGACCACTAACAAGTTGTTGCTTAAGATAAAATAACTTCTGAGGGAAAAAAACCGCCTTAATATACATTCTAGAAACTTGGAATGATCAGAAGAAAAGGTATTGGGGAATATTACTTTGCTCTTTAATATTGTATAGGCAGTCCAAATCCAGTCATTTTCTCTCAGTTTTTTATGCTTTGCTTTAGCAGAAAAAAATGTACTTTCACTGTAGTGCCTCGGGAAGGAGTAACAATCTTATGAAATTTTTTTCAGACCTAAAATGACTATCTATTTCATCCATTGTATTTCATCTGCCCTACTTTCTTGAACATCCAATGAAATTTCTGGGAAGTTTTTCATGATATAAGTACACATTGGGGTATCTCCAGATACACAGTCAAATTGCACACAAAAGTAACTTTTGTATTTGAAGATAAGACTATTGATGGCATAAATAGTGCTAAAGAAACCAAAGATTTGTTATGTTTCTTTACGTTAAAACTCAGTTGTTACTCTAATTATTATTGGCCTTCAATCCTTTCATAGTCATAATTTTTTAGCTCTTACTTCTGTACATATTTTATATTGGATTGGCCAAAAAGTTCGTTTGGATTCCAAACGAACTTTTTGGCCAACCGAATATATCTATCACGGCACTTACGGCACTAAAATATTTCTCAGATAAACTAATAAAACTCCCCACCAAACGACCCTCTGGTTGAGAGCAGAATATGCATTTTATTACACTTTGCCCATCCCAAGCAAAGAACTTGGTACCTAGTAGGCATTAGAGTTAATTGTTGGATTAACGAAGTATACTTATTTGAGATAACTTAATAGACATCTATAAGTATATATCAAAGAGTCCATCTGCATTAATATATCTGGGTACCGTAGAATCCAAGAGGACAATGGAGGTGATCATATCATCCGTGAGAAAGTGTGGGGCTTGGGGGCAAATTACTATGTGCTTTGACCCTCTATTTTTTCATACAAATGAAATCTGAAAATGTACCTCAATAGTAACACTGAACAAAAACGAAAGAAAGTTCTCACATTACAATCATGTAGATGTTTTAGGGATATCAGTAAAAGCAGGGCCAGCTGCAGACCAGTGCAGGTGGTTTGAGGGCTTTGTCTACCTTAGGTAATTTTTCGGTGCTGACTGGTGACAATAGACTTTCTGCCTCTCTTTCTCCTTTATCCAATTCAGTAATTCTATTCTAACCTCAGATGCCTGGTCCTTTTAAGGGGTTGAAGAATGGGAGGCAAAGAGCAAGACCTAGGGCAATCACTCCAATTTGTCATCCCCTAGGCTCATTTGAGGGGGGATTCCCATGGAAGGAGGGAGGATGAATGAAAATGTAGTGAAAGGTTTTGTGTATGTTTCATTTGATTCAAATAGAGAGTTCTAAACTGCCTTAATCTCATACCAGCACATTCTATCACTTAAACAGAATTAAGTTCATCCCAACCTATCTTCTTTGACTAGGATAGATAGCAGTTTCCTTACATTTCAATGCCTAACTATCTGTTCTATGAAGTCTAGATTGTGGCTGTAAGGGAGAACCCTCTTTTTTTTTTTTTCAAACATCTCCTAGAGATCCCCAGAACGCTTTTAATTTCTGCAACTTTTCTCAGTTCAGTAAGGGAAGAAGATCTCAGGAAAGAATTAGTCCTGACCTTCCTGAAAACTATCAGGAGAATAAACAAAATATTTAGAGTCCAAAGCTCCTTGTGGTTCAGTATCTCTCCTCATTAGTTGCTAAACGATCCCCCATACATATGAGGGGTGTCCCTGTGATTCTAGTTGGGAAAGATGAGGATAATGTGAGAGGCATGGTCCTAGTAGCACCATCAAATTGTGCCAGTCAGAGACCTCATGAATATTCACACGAATAATGAAGAAAGAAGCATCTCCTTTCAGTCCCGGAAGATTGATCTCTAACTTGGTGCCTGCCACATGCAGTGTTTTCTTTCATTCCTCAGCTGTTCAACATAATAGCTTGTTGTGGAATTTCTAAGTAAACTAATTCCATTTGAAATTCTGTTTATTTTAATGATTTTTGAAATATAGTGGAGACATTTTCAACTAAGCGTGAGAAAACCTTACTTCACTAAAAAGTAAACTTAAAATTATAGCTTATAACTTATAAAGTTATATCTCTACCATGGATCTTAACTTTCCAACCTTGTATTTTGGGGGTAGTTTAAGCCAGCAAGTTATTGAGTTTTGAGCAACTCATTGTTGCACAGCTTTAGGGCCATCATTTTAAAGGTTTTATTTTCTCAGAATAGAGACAGCACACACGTATTCCACTTTGTTTTACCTTATCAACTACGAATCATCTCTTCACTAATGTGCATATAACACTTATTTCCTAAGAAGACGTTATGTCCCTTCCGCAGATGAAACTCAGTGGATACTAATCATAAAGTCTTATGTTATTGATTTTTCAAAAAACTGCTTGAGCAGAAAATGCCCTCCTTTACAATTATCAGTCAGGACAGTGCATCTAGCCTTGATTCCTCCCACACATTTAATCTCAAAGGACATTAGTGGACGGAAAATGCTAACAGATGGAGAAGCTTTTGTTGATAGTGTTTTTCTTTCTTTTTAAGTAGGAGTACATTGTGATCTGTTGCAGGGGAAAAAAAAGAAAGAAAGAAAGAAAAAAAAAGCAACTAAGCACCTTTTTCTTCCGCAGATGGGCTGCAAGTATTTTTCTTGCATGTGCTTTTAGTTGCTAGGTCAGCTTTTCTTACAGAGGTCAGCAGTAGGTCATTTACAGAGCGTTGCAATTTGTGCTAGGTGCTTTGCAAACAGAGTCCCTCCCTGTCCACTGGACTTCAAACACAAATACAAATTGAAATAATGAGGCCAAAAGTAATGTGCAAAATGAAACAGCCAAAATGTATTAAAACATTTATCGTGTGAGTCAGGTTTTACAATTCACTCCCTGCTTTTATTTCCCTTTCTGTCTGTACACAAATTCATCATTTAGTTTATAAAGCATATTTTGAAGTGAGCCATCTTGTTTTGATCATGGTACATGGAAAAGGTAGACCAAGGTTTATAACCTCAGCAAAGATATTGGTCTCCTGGTACAGAACCAGACTTTATTTTATTAACTGTTCACAGAAATCTGAACAGCAATGCTAAGAATACCTATAGATATACAGTTAAGACATATCTTGAATGCTACTTGTTCCTGATAAAAAATAAATACAACTTTATATGAAAAATGATCCAGGTGAATATTTTCCCAGAAATAAAAAAAGGTCTTATGCATAGATGAAGTAAATGAATACGTGATTCTACTAGTAAATTGTTCCCACAAATAATTAAATTTTTCACACAACTAGATGCCTTGGGAGAGAATACTATGCAACTCACATGACTTATTAGTTTTGATACTGGCAAGAAGTAAAAGGACAAACTACTAAACCCTGGATTCCAACTTGTTACCTACTGATTTTAGCTACAATTTTAGATTGAAAGATTGTAACATGGAATGATGAAAGTATAGTGGAAGTCCCAGATTTACTATACCAGCATAGTTTACATATTTATATTCATCAGTTGTCTTCTTGGAGTTTTCAGTAGTTTCAGAGATTTTTATTTTAACCTTCTAGTGTTTTTTATTCCTGATATATCCAGGGAAGCAAGTAAATTATTATTTTAATGTGGAAGTTGTCTACCCATTTCATGTAAAATAATAAAAATTATAACATTATTAACCAATATTTATTGATTACTCACCATGTGCCAGGCACTGTGCTTAGTACCTCATTTTTATTATCTTATTCAAAGAACTAGGTACTTTATGGTCTTATTTTATTATCCTTATTTTATAGCTGAGGAGATTAAGAAACTCGTCCCAAGTATAAAGCTAAACTCTTAGAGGAGCTGGGATTTCCTTCGGTTCTGCTACGAAAGTTTGCTTGAGAAAAGACACTGAAAATTTCTTACTCTTTCCGTAATACCCAAATAGAATAATGCTGTGTGGGATCCCCAGAAAGACAAGGGCTTAAAGAGAAAAATGAAAGTTGGTATGAAGTAACCCAGAGCTACACTCAGAGCTAGCGGCTGTGTACTCACACTGTCACTTCTCTGACCAGTGGCTTCCAAGTTCCGTTGTCACAATCCCAAGCATAAAATGCAATCTACATTGTGACCCAGTATACACACACACTTGCATGTACACATAAACTTCTATATAACTGAAACCAGTTTTATGAGGGAATACTTAGCCTTACTCAGATTATGCTTTCTGACATTTAATTCTATTGTATCTCATTAAAAAATGTCAAGCCTACCTTAAATCCACTTCATGCTTTTAATATCATAACTTGAAAAAGTGCTGAGGTGAACTTCATAGGGCTTTGTATTCATGTCTATTTTGATATTTGATAATATTCTTTTCCTAGTAATCATGCTTTTCCTTCTTGTCAGAAGTAAAACATTAAGGAGTGAAGTGTATGGAGTCTTGGACAGGGGAGAACCCAGGTCTCTAATCAATGCAGGAGTGCTTTCATTTATAATTCATGGTTAAAGAAGGTAAGCAAACTCCACTTGGGAGAACCCCTAGGTCTGTAATCACTGTGAACAAACATTCAGCCAGGCACCAGGCTTGATGTGCATAAGAAAACTCAGTGAAGGAATAACCAGTAAAACAGGATGTAAGAGGATGAAGGCTCTAGAGGAATACCAGATAATTCATCCTGGAGAAGTGATTCAGTGGAGAATCATGAGAAATCCTTTCTTCATAGAGCAGTACTTGTGGTACTGCTGTACATGTGTGATACATGTGTGGATTCAGACTGTACAAAACACTCTCAGTGTCATGAAGGATGGAAAGTCTTCAGGGACCTCTCATTTCATAGTCGACCTTAAGGTTCTCACACTGAGGAGACAGCAATCCTATAATCAAGGTGGAGAAAACTTCACCTAGATTCTACATTCAGAAAACTAAGTTTTGCAGTGGGGGGAGGGAGGGAGGAAACCTTTAAAAGCACCTTTTAACACACAATTTAGCAAATAATTCAGAACTTTCAGAAAACTATTGATGGGGGAAATCTGACATGTAAATGCAAGACAGTAAAGAGATCTGGGAATACTGAATGCAGGGTTTTGTAAGAAATTAAACTTTTTTCAATAGATTATTACTTGTAAGTATTTAAACAATAATCCCTGTTGCTGAAAAATCTTTAAAAAATATGTAATCTTTTTAGAAAGTAAGATAAGAGAATTGACTGTACTGATTATACCTGGTACCCAAGATGTTGTGCTAGAGAGCATACAAACAAGGCAAACACATCCCAACCTAGCACATGAATATGACTGTATGACTCTGTGGTTTAAAATTCTTCAGTGCCTTCCTGTGGCCTTAGAATAACATTTAAACTCTGTTATGGAGCACAGGGCCCTTATGCTCTAGTTCCTAACTACATGCCTACCTTCATCCCCTCTCAAATTTTACTCACCGTTCAAACTAAATAACTTCCAGCTAACACAGGAGAGCCCTATACTGTTTTGTGCCATGTCTTTACACATGCTTTTCTGTCTCCCTAGAGTGTAATCCTTCAAATCTCAGCTCAAATGTTTTTCACTCCGTGAAAAAATTTTTTTTGAGGTGGCTACATTTTTTTATTAAAGTATAGTGAATTTACAGTGTTGTGTTAATTACTGCTGTGTAGCAAACTGCTTCCATTATACACATATATATATATATTCTTTTTCATATTCTTTTCCATTATGGTTTATTAGAAGATATTGAATATAGTTCCCTGTGCTGTACAGTAGGACCTTGTCGCTTATCCATTCTATATATTACCAGTTTGCATCTGCTAATCCTGAACTCCCGATCCATCTCTCTCCCAACCCCCTTTCCCTTGGCAACCACCAGTCTATTCTCTATATCCATAATTCTGTTTCTGTTTCACAGATAGGTTCATTTGTGTCATATTTTAGATTCCACATATAAGTGGTATCATATGGTATTTGTCTTTCTCTTTCTGACTTACTTCACTTAGTATGATAATCTCTAGTTGCATCCATTGTTGCTGCAAATGGCATTATTTCATTCTTTTTTATGGCTGAGCAGTATTCCATTGTATATATGTACCACATCTTCTTTGTCCGTTCATCTGTTGATGGACATTTAGGTTGTTTCCGTGTCTTGGCCATTGTGAATAGTGCTGCTGTGATCACAGGGGTGCATGTATCTTTTTGAATTATAGTTTTGTCTGGATATATGCCAGGAGTGGGGTTGCTAGATCATACGGTAATTCTGTTTTTAGTTTCCTGAGGAAACTCCATACTTTTTTCCACAGTGGCTGCACCAACTTACATTCCCACCAACAGTGTAGGAGGGTTCCCTTTCTGTGAAAAATTTTTGAATTCTCCTAATCTCTCTCTCCATACACATCTCATATAACAATAATTTGTCTGAATATATCACCTGTTCAACTATAAATTTCAAGGGAGGAGAAAGGATAGTAGACTATCTTTGACCTAGAATATTTTGGACCTGATCTTTTTGGATTAAATGTAATTCCAAAATGTAAATGTCAACTAAATCTATAGATTCATAATAATAAAGCATCATGACTTTATCCATACATTTCCTTAGGTTTTTGTAATTCATTACTACATTAATCAAGGGGTATGATAATATTACAATTCAATTTATATATTTTAAGTGATTAGGCACCAGCAATAAACAAATAAATAAATAAATAAATGAGAGCCACCACTATTCACAATTTGCCCCCCAAGATTTCTGTGTGTGGTTTCATTCGTTATAAACTCCACCTTGACATACTGATGAATTGTTTGAAAACAAAGAGCTCATACTATCACCAAGGACCAAGATCTATAGCAAATTTTTCCTCAACAATTACAAAGATGTGACTTCAGAAATAGGAGATTGTAAAAATAATCCTTTTATAATAATTCTTTTGTTTCCATGCTGTCAGTGGGCTCTGCTGGTGGCTTGGCCGCATCCCATTACCAGCTGGTTACAAACAGCCCCCATCATTGTGAGTGTTGGCTGTTAACTGCTCAAAGCTGCCCCTCCTTGGTAGAATTTCCCTTGGCTACACAGAAGCAACCTCACCAGGAACGTTATATTGGTTTGGCCAAAAAGTTCGTTCGGGTTTTTCCATAACATCTTATGGAAAAACCTGAACGAATTGTTTGACCAACCCAATATTTCCCCACACGCTGAAGTAGCCTGACTTGACTGGTTTACAAAAGTTGGTTCCCTCTTTCCTTAAGGTGGAATCAACTCTGCGGTATAATATCCCCCAGAGCTACCTGAGACCATATCTTCGCTCAGCTTCTTCCCCTGGCCAGTCTGGCTTCCCCGCTTTTCCGTTTCCTGAAAGCATTCCTTCAATAAGTGATATGCACCCAAGTTCTTTTTTTTAATAGAATTATAGTTGATTTACAATGTTGTGTTAATTTCTGCTGTGCAGCAAAATAATTCAGTTATACCTATATATATTCTTTTTCATATTATTTTCCATTATGGTTTATTAGAGGATATTGAATATAGCTCCCTGTGCTATACAGTAGGACCTTGTTGTTTATCCATTCTATATATAATAGTTTGCAACTGCTAATCCCAAATTCCCAATCCATCCCTCCCTCAGCCTCCTTCCCCGTTGGTAACCACAAGTCTGTTTTCTATGTCTGTGAGTCTGTTTCTGTTTTGTAGATAAGTTCATTTGTGTGATATTTTAGAGTCCACTTATAAGTGATATCATATGGTATTTGTCTTTTTCTGTCTGGCTTACTTAGTATGATAATCTCTAGGTCCATCCATGTTGCTGCAAATGGCATTATTTCATTCTGTTTTATGGCTGAGTAGTATTACATTGTGTGTGTGTGCACGCATGTGTGTGTGTGTATAAATATATACACGCCACATCTTCTCTATCCATTCATCTGTCGATGGACATTTTGGTTGTTTCCATGTCTTGGCTATTGTAAATAGCTCTGCTGTGAACATACGGGACATGCACTCAAATTCTTATCTTAGGCTCTGCTTTAGAGGAAGCCAAATGAAGAAACATGCTTCCTGTGCTTTGATTCCCAGTAGTTATTGGATAAATAATAAGCTGGTATGTTTTCCAACATTCTTGAAAACACAGTAGATCTTCACTTTACTATGGTATGTGTACTGAAAGTTTTGTGATTGTGGTTTTCTTTAATAAGATTTCACTTTATATGTACAATTTAATTCTTTTCCTATGAGATGGTCCTTGCTCTACTATAAGGCTTTCCTATGGCATCGGTTAATGGCCAGGATAAAGAGAAACAAATTGCCCCTTCTAAAGGCCATATAACATCTTATAATCATCAAATAAATTATGTAGAGAAAGGAATATGCTTTCACTCCTTTCTTTCTTTCTCCTCATGTTCATAATGGCACACATTTTCTAATACGTAATTACCTACTGACTGCACAGCACCATAAAGGGATAGAAGGTGTTCCTATTTGTTAAAAACAGAAATCTCTCTCTGCTCTCAAAAGAATTTGTACAATTTATCTCATATTTTGGTTTCAAAGTCCTTGTTTGGAAAGTGTATTAATAATAATAAATATCTACCTGTTACTTTTCTAAACTTTTTTTTGGTGATACTATCTGTCCTTTTGCTAAAACACAACATCACAGCATACTTTTTCTCTTTTCACCCCTGCTGCAACCCCCTTACAACATACAAAATTTGCAGACCATTCCCAGGAGTTTAGTGTCAACAGAACACTAGTCCAGACTGCTTAAATTCTAGTGTCCTAGTCAGCTCTTCAGTTTAAATGACAATCATAGCTAGGCATATTCATTACATTAGCAAATTACTGTGTGTTAATGATCTCTGTTTACTCTCTAAGTGCCTTCCACACTGAAAACGGCACACTTGTTGCTCAGAAGACAACTATAACATGTAAGCCTATTTTAAATTAATACAGGTATTCAGACAATCCATGGAAATATTTAGCCACAAACTAATTTTAGGTTTGCCTTCTGGATATTTATTTTATGAACTTGGATTAGAGAATTCCCACAGGCACTATACAATTCAAAAAACAAGAAATTATTTTCTGAAATACTGGTGCTTTTGCATGTGAACACTCATCCATATCCTGGTAAAGGTTGAAGTTGCACAGGTGTTTCCATTTGTCAAAACTCAGAAAATGATACACATTAGATTTGTGAATTACATTATATACAAGTTTTACTTTTTAAAAAGAGCTATAAGCAAATACTGAACAATAGTTAATGATACATATTTTGAAGAATTTAGGGGAAAAGTATACTTTGAAATAAATTTTAAAAGATGAATTGATTAGGGAACAGAAGTTTGGATAGAGCAATAGATATGTAATAAAGCAAACATAACAATGTAATTGTAGCATCTATGTGGTCGGTATATGGATGTCCATATGCAATTCCTTCAACTTTTCTGCATGCTTAAACATTTTTATAATAACATATTAGGGAAACTTTTCATCTCAAGCAAATGGAAACTGTTCCATGTGCCAGTGCAGTGAATTAAAATCCTTTTGTAAAATAATACATTTTTACCTCTGACAGTTAATCATGTCAGAACATTGTCTTGAAATGTTTGGAAAATGAGTTTAATATTTTCTAATTAATACATTCATGTCAGCTTTGAACTGAAATTATACCAAGTGACTTTTTTTTTTTTTTTTTTTTTTTTTTTTTTTTTTTTTTTGCGGTACGCGGGCCTCCCACTGTTGTGGTCTCTCCCGTTGCGGAGCACAGGCTCTGGACGCGCAGACTCAGCAGCCATGGCTCACGGGCCCAGCCGCTCCGCGCCGTGTGGGATCTTCCCAGACCGGGGCACGAACCCGTGTCCCCTGCATCGGCAGGCAGACTCTCAACCACTGCGCCACCAGGGAAGCCCCCAAGTGACTTTTAAAAGCAATCATTTGACTATATGTTCCTGGTGGGATATAACTTAAGAACAAAATGAAATATACAAATAATTTTACACTGCTTTTAGTGAATATGTTTTTCATAAGAGGGTTGATATTTCTGTTCTAAGACTATTGTTTGTCTTTTAACATATGATAAAGAAAATGAGTAATTATGTTTGTGACATTGAAAACTCAGTCTTTTCCAATGTGTATGCAAGAAGAAGATAGATATTTAAGATCTATGGAGTTAATTAAAATCTTATAACCCTGAATTTGAACTGGAAGGTATTAAACTTATGATGCATTTTATCAATTTAAAAAGCCCACTTATCTTTTAGTTGTATCCACTGATAACATCCTAGAAACATGCAACAAAACAGTAGCAGGAAACCCCTGGGGATATATTATAGGTTTGGTTTCCGAATACCATCACTCCCTAGAAAGAATCAGAGCTTCTTGGAGAAATGTGTGCTTTCTGGTTGTGGGCAAGTAATGTACAATATCAATCTGGATAATCTTGTCACAGGATCCAGGAAGCAGCTTGAAGAAGCCTATTCTCTGAACTTTAAGTAATTTAAGCATCAATAATGATGATGACTACAATGAACAGAAGCACACCTAATATATTTAAATACATGGGTTTATAATGATACTAAAGCATGTAGTCAATAGAATAGACCACAACATGATCCAAATGTTAGAATTAGCATAAAAATACTTTAATGCAACTATTATAAATATAGTTTAAGGACTTAAAGAGAAATATTGCCACAGTATGTGAACAGATGTGGGATCTCAGCAGAGATTAAAATATTTTTTAAAATCTAGGACTTCAAAATATATCTGAAATGAAAAATTCAATACACTGGGAAGAAACAAATTATTTCCCAAAGTGAATTTTTAAAAAGTCAATTTTGGTGTATGCTAAAAAACCAATTCATTTAGCAAACTGGTATATAAAATAGCAACTGATAAAATGAAAATGGAAAGTAAAAAGAATCAAGTGTTTATCCTGCCTTTTCTCTGAAAATAGTACTTCAGGGTAACCAAAAAAGAAAATGAGTGGAAGTTTCTCTTTACAGAAGTTTTCTAATTTAGTACATGAAAAAAGAATTAGTATATCTCCATTTATCAACCTTTAATTAATAAATCTAGGAAGTTATCATGATTAGTTGCTATTATCAGTCTGAATTCAGCCAGGAAAACAGAACTAGTTAAATATTACAGAAATAAAAGTTTTAATATAGGAATTAGTGTTTACATTAATGTAAACTTAAACAAGGAAATTGAAGATCTGGAAGGTTGCATCCATAAAGTCAGAAAAACAATAATAAATTACATCATGCTAAAGCAGCGATTGAAAGTAGGAGAGAAACATAGAGCTCTTGAAAAAGTCCAAGAAATTGCTGCCTCTGTCATGATCATGAAGTACAAGTTCACGAGAGATCTGTGATGGTGCTATGTCTGGATACTGTGATTGCTAGATCATTGTGGATTCATGCCTGGCTGCCAAAATCACCAAAATGACTTTTGTTTTACTTTCATCTTTCAAACATGCATGCGTTTTTCTCATTTGCAAATCCAATGGGGAATCATTCAGGGAAGAGTGCTCTGGAAAGTAGAGTTCCCAGCTTTAGAAAAGTGTAGTGATGCTGCCAAGTTGACGAGAGGCAATTCAACACAGCTGCTAATATCACAGAAAGAAAGACAACTGGAAATCATGTTTGTTTGGCTGGGAAAAAAACACCTTCTTTTCTATGAAATACTCTTGCAAAAAAAAAAAAACCCAGCAATTTCTTAAACTTTTATTTTATTTAATAACCCTTAGGAATAAATGTAACAAACGACATCCTAAAACATTTTGCTTATATTTATGAAACATTTCTGGGAGAAAGTAAAGGAGACACAAATAAATGATGATATATACCATGTTCATAGATTGGAAGGATTAATATTGTTTGGATCCCAACTCCAGTAAAATTTCCAATTTTTAAAAATAAAATGGCAAGCTGATACTAAAATTTATATAGAAATGTGAAGGACCTAGTATAGCCAAAGCATTCTTTTTTTGGAGGAGGAGGGACACAAATAGTATTTATGTTATTTTATTTTTTGCCAAAGCATTTTTAAAACAGAAAACAAAGTTGGAGGGTTTATGCTACCTTATTTCAAGATTTACCATAAAGCTACAATAATTAAGACAACGTAGTATTCACCTAAGGGTAGCCATATAGAATAATGGAACAGAATAGAGACCTTAGATATATATCTACCCATCAACAATCAGTTCAACAAAATGAACAAGGCAATTCAAAGGGGAAAAAAAAGTCTCACAGGAAATGGTGCAGAAACAACTGGAAAACATGTTTAAAAATTGAGCGGACCTCTACTTTATACCATAATAAAAATTAATTTGAGGCAATCATAGATCTAAACATAAAAGCAAATATTATAAAGTTTCTAGAAGAAAATATAGGAGAGGGCTTCCCTGGTGGCACAGTGGTTGAGAGTCCACCTGCCGATGCAGGGGACGCGGGTTCGTGCCCCGGTCCGTGAAGATCCCACATGCCGCGGAGAGGCTAGGCCCGTGAGCCATGGCCGCTGAGCCTGCGCATCCGGAGCCTGTGCTCCGCAGCGGGAGAGGCCACAGCAGGGAGAGGCCCACGTACCGCAAAAAAAATAATAATAATAATAATAAAAAATATATATATATATATATAGGAGAATATTTTCATGAACTTGGAGGAGGCAAAGATTTTTTAAGGCAACTTTCAGAAAACAATAGCCATAAAACTAAAAATCGGTAAATTAATATTTACCAATGTGATGATCTTCTCACCAAAATTACTGATAAGAAAATGAAAAGTAGTCATAAACTGGGAGATAATCCTTGCAGCACACACATATGACAAAATATGTATAAAGAGAGTTATATAGAAATATGCAGTTCTTATACTTGGAACTTATACAATGCATCTATAAATCTATAATGTAAAGACAGTAACCCATTAAAATATGGGCAAATACTTGGAACAGACAATCGGAGAAGATATACAAATGTTCAATAAACATTTGAAAAGTTGCTTATCCTCATTAGCTATCAAGGATATACAGTTAAAACCATAATAATTTGCCACTTCACCCTCACAAAAATGGGTCCAATTATAAAGATTGGCAAAATTATATATGGTTATATATGGTGAGCATGTAGAGCGACTGGAGTGCCAATATATTTCTGGTCAAATAGTAAAATGACAAGCCACCTTAGAAAAACATTTGACAATTTTTGTAAAGTTAATAATATACCTTCCCTATAAGAAATAGAATCCTAGGTCTAGAAGGTTATATCCCAAGAAAAATGAAAATATATATCCATGAAAATAATTTAAACAAAATAGACGTAAAGGATATTTTCATAACAATTCCAATCCAAAAACCACCCCAGTGTCACTAAAAGAGTGGATAAATTGTGTTATATGCATACAGTAGAATACTGTTCAGCAAAAACAAAACAAAAACAAATTTTTTTCCAAAGTGGTTTTTTAATGTTTTTGTTTTTGATCCAGCTGTGTCCAGCTTTGCATCATATGTGACACTTTGGTAAGCATTCTTGTTTACTCTGATTTTATTCCTTTCCACATTTTCTAAAAGCTGCCTTTTTCATCATATTTGGCCTATTTTGCTTTCCTAGTTGAGTATGTTTGGTTGTTTTTCAGGTCCCTGGGCTGTTTTGAAATTTTTCTTAGACCTCCTCTGAAGCATTCTGAATAGTTGTTAAGCTTTCCCTTTGTCATTTTATTTTTCAATTTCACTTTTCTCCCCCAACCATCGTCCACATTTTCTTTTCTCATTTCTAAAATTGCATAATCACAACTGAATTCCTTTGGCTTCTTCCCTGCATTAGTAGAATATTGACATTTGTCATACACTCATCAGTATTTCTTAGTAATTCACCCACGGTTGCTTCCTGCATCACTTCCTGGTCCCAATATAGGATAAAACATAGTTCCCTTTCCTTCACGTTCAAAAATTGGGTTATTAAATTCCATCATGATCATTATATAACATACTCTGCATTTTCCCAACACTGTTTTCAGTTTAAACTCATTCCCTTTATCACATGCTTCTGAGTACATAACTGTTGCAGCATTTGTATAATTTAAGCTATGAATATCTCTACATGGAGTTTATAGTAATTCTTGTGCTTGGCATATTGTGTTCTTATGGCATTTTTTATATTTTTTCTCACAGGCAATTACTTTTTTCCATTTAGTCACATTAATTATAGCATACTTTACTGAGAAATATCACCAGTCATAGCACAGAATTATGGGATGTTGAAAGTAGAAATATATTTACAACTTATTATTTGTAATCCTCTGGGTTTTTTTTTAAATGAAAGAACTAAACTCAGAGATCTGCTACAACCACTTTTCACTGTAATATAAGACCTTTTCCCATTGAGATGTGTATTCATTGTGATTTTCAAGTTTACAATTCAGTGATATTTAATGAATTCACAGAGTTTTACAGCTATCATCACTGTCTTCAGAAGATGTTCATCATCCCCCAAAAGAAGCCCAATATGTATAAGCAGTCATTTCCTATTCCCTGCCTCTCCAGCCCCTGGCAGCTGCTAATGCAACTTCTGTCTGGTCTGGACATCTCCTATTGGTGGAATCATACAATATGTGGCCTTTTGTAACTGGCTTCTTTCATTTGGCATGTTTTCAAGGTTCATTCATATTGTAGCATGAATCAGTACTTACTCCCTTTTTATGGCTGAATAATATTCTGTTGTGTAGATATGTCACACTTTGTTTATCTGTTCTTCAGTTGATGGACATTTGTGTTGTTTCCACATTTTAGCTATTATGAATAATGCTGCTACAGATATTCATGTACAAGTCTTTGTGTGGATGTATCTTCATTTTTCTTGGGAGAATATGCCTAGGATGGAATCACTGTATTATGTAGTAAAACTATGCTTCACCTTTTGAGGAACTGCCAGACTGTTTTCCAAAGTGGCTGTACCATTTTGTAATTCCGCCAAATGGTTCCATTTTTAAGGGTCTCTGGGTCTCTGAATCACTTGTCAATACAGCCTTTGGTGTGAGTGAGTTGTGCGGCTGGAGGATCGTTTACTCCTCCATTCCCATTGACTATAAGCACAGCCGCTTTAGCACAGCCTTTGTAAATACGAACCCAGTGTTCTTTCATTTTCTCTAACTTCTCCCACAGTTTTCAATTCTAAACTTTTCCTGCCACTATTTTAATTTTTATCATTATAACCTTGGTGTAACATTGATCTGCTTGGAGCCCTGCCTGTAGAGGCTCTGCTTGTCCCTAAATTCCTAAGTTACACCAAAGACGAACGTTCCTTCATGAATCATTATGAGAGGTCAACATTGAGCCTCTGGCCCCCTGCCCTGTCCCACATGGTCTGCGTATTGCCAGCCATAAATATAGACATTAAAATGATTTATGGACTTTGCTTCAAATTCAAAGTGAAAATAACAAAAGGGAAATGATTAAATAGATGGTGGAAATTATCAGTCTCTTTTCCTTAAATTTAGTTTCTACTCTTTAGGTAATTACTTACAGTAACAATAAGAAGAGCATTACCTACCATTCAAAAGATATCTCTACTCCAATATTTTAGAAGACTAATAATTTGAACACTTTTCACAGTCTCTCTGTTCTATTCTTTTTTTAAAACTGAAGTGCATGCCATTATGTGATACACAGAAGACAAAAATATTATACTTTTGGCCAGCTTTCTCACCCACACAACTTCCTAGAATTTTCTGGTTTTCAATTACTTAAGTAATAGGATTCTACCATTTCCAGTTGGTAATAATTTTAGACTTTGGTGCTTCTACGGGGCATAGTTTTTTTGTGTCTGATATTCAGTTGAACTGGATATTAATATGATCAATTTCATTTTGTTTTTTCAAACTTTTTTATACTAAAAATTACATATTTGCACACTGTTTTAGTCCTCCCTTTTAACTAATCTATAGTCATGATTTTATTGATTTTTTCTTTCTTGACACATCTCACGATTTCCTCAGACGTTAGTTTTAAGATCTGAGAAGCAAAGAACAAACTGGGAAGAAAATAAATACTGCTGCATTCCAGCTACATGGAAAGATCACTGAGTGGTTCCGTGGGGAAAGCATTAACGTGGGGAAAGCATAAACATGGTTCCATGGGGAAAAACGGTCATAGACCATGGCATGCACACCCGGCCAGAGCTACCATAACACTTAGAAGTGAGTTTCAAATTCAAAAAGCTGTTTTTCTGTAGGTACTTTGGGGGTTTAGATAAGAGGGGAAATTTTCAACCATGTCTTTGTAACATACCCAAGGTGATCAAGAAAGAAAATTATCCATAATTATCGAAGTTGTACACGAGTATCCGAGTTGTATAGTTTGCTCTTTTAGTTTTACTTTATTGTCCCCATGCATAGACTATGGTGCTGCCCAGGTGTTTATAGATTTTGAGGGGAAACTGGTATTTTAAAAATTGACATCCATTCAAATATTAACCTTTAGGGGCCTGTCACCTCTTTGCTGCATTTAGGATTTACACATTAAAATCCCCTGCAGTGAGACTACAGGCCTAGATTCCACAAATCTCATAGGCCTAATTTCTGTGTTCCCCAGGTTTTCAATGAGTTGTTTCATTGCCAAAATTGAGGTAATAGAAAACAAAAATAAAAGCAAAACAAAACACAAGTCAAAATTATCTAGTTAGGAAATATTTGGAAAGAATAAAGAACATTAAATTATTTTATCAGTCTCTAAAGATGACGATGGGTTATATGAGACTAGAGAAGAATTTTAGGAAACTGTAGTTTATAGACCCAGTGAACATAGGTTAAGAACTGTGCTTTTTCTATTACTTTTTATAACGTAGTTTGAGCTTAAATGTTTATATTTTATTCCTGATACATTATGATGTATGAGTATATTCAACAGTTGAAAAAAAATTAAATTAAATTACTTGGTTTATAACGGTAGGGATATAAAAACCCAAGTATATATTCTGGGAACTTAATATGATTAATTTAGCAAAAAATCAGAATAAAAGGTGTCATTTATCACCATCTAGTTTCTGAAAAAGTACATATATTTCAGATATAAATGATGATCTTTATCCATTATAATGTTCTTTGTAGTCCCCTTCATAGTCATTTACATATTTCAGTTCATTTTTGAATTTTGTTATAAAGTGAAAAACAGGAATTGTGCATAGAATAGCATGCATATGTTTATGTCCAGAGATGTTCTGAATCTAACACTGTTGGGTATTTAGTCAATTTCCATATCTATTCATTATAAAATGAATAAGCCCGTTCAATCTGCAATTAGTGATTAACTTTAAATCATGTTACTCTACCATCAGATATGATTCACTTTATCATCTTTTTTTTTTAATGAGAATGAGGTATAAATATAGTCAGCCCTCAGTATCCAGGGGTGCTGAGCCCACGGATACAGAGGGCCAACTGCAAGGGGCTTGAGCATTCACGGATTTTGGTATCCGTGCGGGTCCTGGATCCAACCTCCCTCCCCCTCCACCCCCCACAGATACTGAGGGGTGACTGATGACAGTACAGGTACTCCTGGGAATGAGTCTGTCCAAAGGTGATGAGAGCCTTCCAGCCAAGTTTGTCAAGAGAAACACTATTTCAATGTTCAGTATTAGTCAGTTAATGTTCCTAATTTTTTTAATTAAAAAAAAAATAGAAACACCTACACCTGCCAGGTTCTAGGAAGGCATCAATCCCACTTATGTCCAATACCATACTGGAAAGCAGATTCTAAACATTTCTAAATAAGTGTTACTACTTTCAAAAGGATGTGTAAAGCATATCTTTCAGAACAACCACAGTGCTAAAAGAAAAAAAAATCCATAGTTTTGCATTCTGTCTATATATCATAAGTGAGTGTTACTCATAAAGGATTTGAACTCCCTAAACATATGTGTCCGCTTCCACCATTAAAGTGAATTCAGGTGCTTGGCATGACTGTCTCCAGACAGGCTTTCTTTAAATATTGATAGCTGTGGTCTTACTGCCGCGTCGAACTATATCTGGATACGCTCATGTTCCTTTTACAAGACTTTCATACAACTCCATGGTCTGCAGAACACGTGGGAAGTATCTCATCATTTCTTTCATTAATATAAACTATTTTCACTTTCTCCAATGACAAATTGCCCAAAATTAGTTTTTTTACGCCTATTATGACTGAACATGATGAGAAATTCATCTGTAGACCACAGCTGTGTATTGCAGGCATTATAAACCCTTGCGGCAGGGGAGGTGATTGTTACATTGCAAGGACCAAGCAGAAAGAGAGAGTCATTTATTTTGGTGGGAGACAGAAATGCTGGTTTTCAGTTTTTTCAAAAAAATTTAAAGGTTATTTGTTGAGATTCAAAATAGCCATTTTAAGCACTGTCCAAAAAAACATGGTTTAAATATACGTATTGTGAGAGGCTGTTTGAAAACTTCTGCTGAGCCACTACATTCAAACAGAAAAAAGTTCTACTCTTTTATTACTATTTCAGTGTCCACTGAATGCCAGAAACATGGTAAGCATTGCATGTGACAGAAGCAATCCTAGTGAATGCACCATTTACATGAAACAGAGAAAATGGATCTTTGTGAAAGGACAGGAACGTGATCCATGCTTGCACTGATTCTACATTTCCTACATGTATCTGACACACACGTTTGTAATTATTCTCACCTGGCATAGTTAATGTTGTCTGGTGATTTGCCATGGATGACAACTGCCATCTTTCAAAATCTACCAAAGGAACATAATGATCTGACTTTTGAGAAACTGCTGACAAGGAACAAAAACATTAAAAAATCAAATTCAAGGGTGGGAGGGAGGCACAATAGGGAGGCGATATGGGGATGTATGTGTATGTATAGCTGATTCACTTTGTCATAAAGCACAAACTAACACACTGTTGTAGAGCAATTATACTCCAATAAAGACGTTAAAAAAATCAAATTCAATACCAACCTCAAATAAGAGCTTTATAGTAACAATTAGAAAACATTGAGAAATCACAAATAAATTCCATAAAATTGAAAGAGACATATGCCTCTACTTTTCTTGGGCCATTAATGCATGCATTAGAAAGGATTAGATTTAAATACTCTTCACTAGAAGAGAGAACACGACTAGTTTCTGTTAATAAGTTTTATCATAAAATATAGGGTAAAGTCAGCGTCTAAATTTCATGAATTGTGGGTATCATCTTTTCACATATCAAGAATACCATGAGTATCCTCACTGTCTAAAGTATACTAAAATAAAAATAGACTAACACTCCATGAAATAATCATAACAATGCAGCAATGTTGTATTCACTGAGTAAACATTTATTACAGCAAGATTTTACTCTTTAATTTTAGGTATGGGAGTGTGCCACTGTCAGTTGAGATTGCATTCCTATAAGAAAAACAAGATTTGGAATAAAATTTTTTTCTAGAAATTTTAGTATATTTTACCTTAGTCATAGTCTTGATAGCTGTAATGAAGATAGAACATGTGACAGTAAATAATTATTTAGCTTTGTCAACGTAAATACATAAAGGATACTAACTCCTAATTTTCATGCTTGTCCTGTTTTATTTGAGCATTAGACAGTGTTTGATATTAAACATGTAATACTTATTTTCTTTAATTTTATTTAAAACCTTAAACATTCTAATTATTAAATTGGTTCACAGAATTTCTTAATGCAGCTTATTAAATCTATCTCATGACTTGAAAGTCTTCTTTTAGAAATTAGCAGTTCATAACACTTAAAATCCAACTCAATACTATGTATTACAAAACATGAAAATAATTATTGAATGGTTGACCCTCTAGTGGACTTAATAATGAATTAGTAAAATGTAAGGGCTTTTTTTCCCACTAATTTGTCGTTTGAAAAGAAGCAGTTTCAATGAAAATTTTAAGTTTGAAAGTTAGTTTAATAGTTTATGCCAAAATGTAACAGCAACAGGAACTTGATACCTCTAAGTTAAAAGAATAATTGGGCTTCCCTGGTGGCGCAGTGGTTGAGAGTCCACCTGCCGGCCCCGGGAGGATCCCACATGCCGCGGAGCGGCTGGGCCCGTGGGCCATGGCTGCTGAGCCTGCTCGTCTGGAGCCTGTGCTCCGCAGCAGGAGAGGCCACGACGGTGAGAGGCCCGCGTACCGCAAAAATAAATAAAACATTCTAGGCTAGAAAAATTTCAATTAAGGCAGAATTTTTCCCTATGAAAGAGCTGCCTATCAAATTCTTAGACTATTTAAAAACCATACTAATAAAAGATCCATAAGACAAGTCATTAAAGTGTATCATAATCCATGTTCTTCTGTCAATTGAATATTAACATTTATTTATATAACATTTATGAAAATATATTAAAATGTATACACCAATGAAAATCATTTGGGATCAATAGCTCTTTAGAGTATACAAAGAAAATTTATGAAGATGGACTTTAGATGACATAATTTTCAATTCAAAAGGATTCATAAAATTCAAAGATGTAACATTGTAAACAAAGACTGTGACGTTGCAGTCTGGACCGACTGGGGGATTTTCTCCTGACTGTTGCTGAGCCTGGGAGTGGACTTGCTCATGAATAACACAGCTGTCTGCAAGCCCTACGGTTTTGTCTCAAAACTTGTAGCGACAGGTGCGTCTTGTCACTCTCTGGTGTACATTACAGGCCTGCCTTGTTTATCATTCCAAGATGAGCTCTTGACGGGAGTGACCCTGACAGTACAGAATATAATCAAATGCTCTTTGAACCAAGGAAGTGGAATTTATTGCTGTTAACACATTTTACAGTTTATAGGGTCATCAGCCCTTTAGCTCCTGAGATCTTTTTCAAGCGTGGCTTTGAATCTACAAATACAACTGATTTATATCACAGAATTGACATGAAATGTGATACTTAGTGTTTCCTTTTATAAATTCCTTACCTCATATGTGAACTATAATAATAATTTTAAAAGAGTGAATAAGATAATTTTTTCCTTCCCTTATCTATCTCAGCAAGGAATAATAGCATACTTCTTCAACAGTGAATTTTCTGTATTGGAGAAAAAGATGTTTCAACATTAATATAGTCAATTTTTAAATAACCACATTACAATTTCAAATGCATTCTGTAAGCTCCAATCAATACATCTTCAGGTTATCTCTGAAAAATAATACTGTAAATAAGTTAAATAAATAGAAATATTATCTTGAAATACTATAGAAATCTCACCTGTCCACTATTTTTATCAACTACAATCAATAACATTTTTTCAGAATATGAAAAAAATTTAAATTTAAAATAATTGCTATTTGCTAAGGGTGTGTGTATTTTAACTTAAGATCTGGTATTTAAATTAATAATTGATTAGAAGATAAATGTTTTTAAGCAAAAAGAATTGAAAGTATTGTTAAATTCTAACAAGAAGAAAAGAATGAAAGTAAGTCATATTGATTCAATAACTTTACATGAAGTTGAAAACAATTGGTATTAAATTAAATGAGTTATTTCCTGATCATAACCAAGGACTCATTTACTCAGACACATGTTAGTTTACCTGAAATGCAGTTAAAAGCAAAACCATTTTAGTTCAAGTACAATGAGAATTAGTTCATTAAAATGGCTGTTTAACCTTAAAAAGCCATTTAAAGAATTTTGTGAACTTATACCATTGAATGACTGTCTCATTTTGTAATATATGATGAACCTCAAAGATGTGCAATATGATGACTTATGTGTCCTTGACAAGTTTCTTGGTTGTATACAACAGAAACCAACTCTGACTAACTGGAATTAGATAGATTTATTGGAAAAATTTCAGGTAACTAACAAATTTTGAGACATTGGCAAATAAGGTTAAGGGACCAGGAAGGATCAAAGGGAGACTTGGTCACCAAGAACACAAGCACAGTCAAATGCTGCCCCTGGTGCAGCCGCCACTATATCCTCCCCACAGAGCCCCTCTACTCTCAACCTCACTACCTCTGCTTCTCTAGAATACCAGCATAGCAGTGTCTGCCATAGCAGTATCTAGTTCTGCTTCCTGGCATTACTTGGCTCAGGCTCAAAGTCCCAGAGAGAAGGTACCGCATATGGGTTTGAGGAGACCAACTTCATATTTGCCAGGCAAAGCTCTAATGGGTTATGTGTTGAACCACATCCTCTCCCCACCTCCCCAAATTCATACGTTGCTTAGTACCTCAGAATGTGGCCTTATTTGGAAATAGGGTCATTGCAGATGTAATCAGTTAAAATGAGATCATACTGATGTAAAATGGACCCCTAATCCAATATGAGTGGTGTCCTTATAAAAAGAAGAAATTTGGAGATAGGCACACAGGGAGAATGCCAGGTGAACATCAAGACAGAGATCGGGGTGATGCACTACAAAGCAAGGAATGCCAGAGATTCCCAGCAAACCACTATAGTAAGAGGAGAAGCATGTAACAGATTCCTCCTCATGGCCCTCAGAAGGAGCATCTCTGCTAATACCTTGGTCTCGGATTTCTAGCCTCCAGGGCTGTAAGGTGATTTTTTTCTGTTGTTTAAACCACCCAGTTTGTGGTACTCTGTAAGCCCCGTCACAGGCAAACTAATACAGTCCATCTCTTACCAAGACTCCAGCAGTTGCATATTCTCCAAACCCAAGCAAAGGGTTTACACACGGCAGTTTTTTTCTTAAGTAAAGAAAATAGGAAAAAACAAAGTCTATATTTATCTGATATGTTTCTTTAATATAAATAATAAGCCTGATAATTAAAATCTATAAGTAGATTTTACTTAACTGAATTTTTAATTAGGACACGCACACTGATGTTATTTAATTATTACTCTAGAATTAAAAATTGCTATGTGCTAGCAATTTTCTTTTTATTTTTTTGGAAGAACTTGGTCATATTTCAGATTTAACCCCAAGGTATTTATTATGAAAAACATAAACTAATACAAATTGTGATCCTTGATAAATAGCTTAAAAGAATACATTAAATTCACTCTTTTCTACCTTATTTCTCAGCCTTTTCTCAAACAAAAGCAACCTAGCTTCCAGCTGAAAACTCCCCTACTAAAATTGCTCTGTTGAAATCCAACAATATAGCCTTCCTAGTCGCTGAATTTGTGTTCGCCATTTACAGTCCTAATTCTCCTCGGATTCTGCTGAATTTAATTGGGTTGAGCAAGTCTTCTCCTCAGCCACTGAATGATTTTAACTTTTCTTCTGCCCTTTGAGTGCTTTTGTAGTCACTATATTTTCTTCTGTTCTGTGGTCTCTGATGCATATTTTCTGCTTAGGTGATTTTTGTCTCCTTTCACAGCTTAAACTTTCTCTCTCCTCCAGATCTCTAACTCTGCCAGCTTCTCCGAATTCCAGATCCTTATGGATACTTCCTTTCTGTCCACTTTGGCATTTGTATTCAACATGTTTCAAGGTCAATTAATCATGATGCTTAATCTTTTTTCTTCTTTCTTTTCCCCCCTCCCGTGTCCTCTGGTATAGGTACCTCTAGCCTCTTTGTCACCTAGGACCTACCTAAACATGAGTCCTGGGATTTCTTCATCTCTTTCACCTTATAAGTTCAGACGGTAGCTACAACAGTAATTATTATTATCTCATCCTTCTTTATTCCAGTAATAGTTGCCCCTTTTTGAGGAAAACAGCCCATATACCAGGGGTTCCCAACCTCCGGGCCATGGACTGGTCCTGGTCCGCGGCCTGTTAGGAAGCGGGCCACACAGCAGGAGGTGAGTGGCGGGCGAGCGAGCGAAGCTTCATCTGCTTCTCCCCGTCGCTCCCCACTGCTTGTGTTACCACCTGAACCATCACTCTCATTACCGCATAAGCCATCCCCCCGCCAACCCCTCACCCCCGTCCCCCAGTCCATGGAAAAAATTGTCTTCCACGAAACCAGTCCCTGATGCCAGAAAGGTTGGAGACCGCTGCCATGTACCATTCATCTGTCACTCTACAGTTTTAGTGAGTAGATCAGGCTGACTTTCTGACCAGAGGGACACCTTGAGGAGTGACAACTTCACACAGTTGGGCAATTGGAGTCCTTCCCCACACGTGTTCAAAAGGTAACTACAGGAAGAGGGCTTCTTTCCTTTCTAATTATGAAATTGTGAAAACGCAAGGCCAGAATATTCAGCCAACATGTTCCACTGCCCTATATCGCCCACCTGTCCATCTACTGTAAGAGAAAATAAAGCTGTTTTGTTAGGTGAGGAAGACATGAGAGGTGGAGCATGAATAACAAAGCTGGTGTCCTTGGTTCTAGACACCCTTGAGGCCAGGTTGCAGTCCTTCTCCATCCAAAGTTTTTAGTTAGCTGAGATAGTCTTTGCCCACTTTTTTACTTACCCAGAATGCCACATTTGATGGATTTTCCCATTCATAATTTAATTATGTCACTCCCTGCTTAAAGGCGTTTCATCATCCTTCATTACCTATGGAATAAAGAACTTAAAGACACCCCAAGCCCCACACAATCTTCATGTAAAATTTCCCTTTTCATCTACTACAAGTTTTCCTCTTAATGAATTTTATTCACATGTAATTTTATTTATATTATGTGATTTTATTTAACTTGCTGTCGATTTTACTTAACCTGTTGTATAGCAAGAAAATTATATGGTGTATAGCACCCTTTTATATTTTTCTAAGATTCACAGAAGTCAAATAAGACCAATGTGAATATTCAAGTTTTGTGGGGGTTCTGAGTCGTATTGAATTGTGCCCCTTCAGCAGTCATATAGGGGTTTGTCTGAGAAACTGAAGCTAAACCTGTGTTTTCTGCTCAAAGAAAAGTGGAAGCAGAGCCAGCTGATATCCAGGAACCTGCCTTCAATTTGGTTCCACTAGTGATGTCCTAAAGAACAAAAGCTACCTGGAAGCATTGTCCGTCCACCCAGAATTTCCTGGCTTTGCAGCATAGATGTAGGCCTGGTTGCACAATCGTATGCATGTTACTGTGCACACCTGTTCCAAAGCTGACTCTGTGGAAAATACTCGCCCTTCCCCAGCTCACTCTTTTGAGGCTGTCTTCAAATTTATAATAACCAGCTCTCCCCCACCCCAGAGAAGAAAGTTTGCCCGTTGAAAATTTTAGGTTTTACTTTAAAGATTTTCATTGTAAATTTCATTGCTTTTGTACCTTAAATACACTTCAGTGAAACAACTTGATCTGCTGGCAGTGAATTGAAACAAATCTTTCGTTTGAACGCTTTTTGCCTTTTGTGGAACACTTAAATATTCTTGGGAAGAGTTGCCAAGTGCACTTACAAAGTTCTACCACCTGTTGTCTGAAGAAAACGTCTTGCCTGTTAAAAAGAACTGTGTCCGCTTTCAGCAGCCTTCTGAAGGTGGGTTAATTTTTAAGATCAGTCTCTTGAAAAACAAAAGGAGTTTTGTGGGGGCCTGATCAACAGAAAAAAATATTAAGAGTTCACAAGTCAGGCTGAAGATCTCTGAGTCCTCTAGGCTTTTCTTCCATGCGATTGCAATTGTATTTTAATAATGAAACTGATGGGGTGTTTATAGCATAAGAGCAGGAATCAGGAGTCACAGGATCTGCCTTGGCTTGGAATCATTTATATAACCTCAGGCAAGTCACTTGCCAGTGAACGCCTCAACTCAGTTATCATCAAAACTGTGATTTGAGAATCATCAGAACGAATTCTGAGGTGTCATGTCGTTTGATGCTGTTTGTCCTTCTTATGCCTTTGTATCTCATGTTCCAGAAATTTAGCCTTAGGCTCACCAAAGCACAGGTACTGCCAGGAGTCAACGCTTTGGAAAAAGGTTTCGTAGTTTCAGAAGTCAGCTCTGGCAGTCTTTTATGTGGAATGCTCAAACCCTGTCTGTTAGCAAGACTGTGTGGTATTTGAAATGATTTGTTGGGTAATTTAAAATCACCCCTAGACATAGAAAAGTTCTGGCCAAAGATCAACTCTCTAATGGTGCAACAAGGTCAATAGGTCAAAAGATCTCTGTTATTAATATTATTATCTACATAGTTTAACATTTTTAATGTGGCAAGATATTTACAGGGCCATTTTCTCTGTTCTGTTAAGATTGTCTAGAAGGAAATTAATTTAGACTCCTCATCTAGAGTCTTTTTAAAGGCAATGACACCTCCAGTTTTCTCTTCTTCTGCACCCGGGTCATACATAGCATGAAACCTTCAAAAGCTGCTTAGGGCTATTTGCTCCATGTAACGCAAGCTGTTTACAGCTCGGAGTCTTTCCATCGGACTGAACAGGGCTCTGGATTTTTGTTACTTGCATTTCCTTCTTGTTGAAAACGAGTCACCTGTTTTGGATTCCTCAGCCGGACACTTTCATGGCTTTCTGTTCCTCAGTACCCTTCAATGGCTCCACTTCTACTGCCCGATCTTGGAGTCCTTGGCTTTCTTCTCCCTTTATTATCATGGCTTTCATGACCATGTGTATTCTGATGACACACACATTTGGAACTCCAGCCCAGAACCGCTTCTCTTAGACTGATTTTGAAACCTAAATGCCTAGTTGTATCCATACACATCTCAGACTTGATGGAGACAGAACTCTCATGTTCTGCCCACTCCCTCCAACATGGCTGCTCTCCTTGTGTGCTCGGCCTCAGTAAATAACCTCACCATCCGTCTTGTTGCTCCAGCTAATCTCCCTTTCCTGTATGCTCCTCAACAACAATCCCTGTTACCTCCGAGAGCATCTCAAATCCATTGTCTCTTCTGCCTCTCCTTGCCAGTCCTCTCCATCCAATCCTTCATCGCAGTGAGAGCAGTGCCTGCCTTTCTCTGGTCTCTGGCTTCTAATCTCGCTGTCACCACACAGACGCCAGAGTGATCTCTTTAAAATGAATAAATTACTGCTTTGTTCAAAAGATTTCCCTTTTTTGTCTTCACACCTAAAATAAAACTCTTTCTTCTTACCGTAGCCTATAAGGTACTGCATAACTGGCCTCTACATGCCTCTCTAAACCCATCTGGTGCTACCCTGCCTTTGTTCATTATGCTCCAGACATGCTGGCCCTCTGGCCACTGAGAGAACATTATCCCAAGCCTTAAGTCCTTTCTGTGTCCAAGATATGGAAAACACCCCCTGTCACTCCCACTGTTGTCGTGACTGGTTTATTCAGTTATCAGCTTTTCAAAGTCAACTTCTCAGAGACGCCCTCTGTGAATAGATTCTTCCAACTTCATACCGATCATAGCACTTTTTGAATAAACACCTTTGAGTTTTTGTGTTTAGTTTTGTTTGGCAGTGCCACGCGGCCTGTGGGATCTTAGTTCCCTGAACAGGGATTGAACCCGGTGCCCCTGGCAGTGAAAGCGCAGTCCTAACCACTGGACCGCCAGGGAAGTCCCTCATAGCACTTTTAATTTTATGAAAGTCTTTCTACAACCTACAATTACTGTCTTCATTTATTTGTTTGCCAGCACATTGTCTGTCTCCACCATTAGAACACAAGCTATGTGAGAACAACGCCTATGCCTTCTTCAAACATTTTATCTTCAACTCTAGCATTATGTGAATATAGTAGGTACTTAATAAATACTGATTATTTTTTTTTAATTAATGAGTGAATGAACACCAACCCTGATTCTTGATTTCTGTTCTGGTACTCCTCAGTAAAAGTATTTTATATAGTCTGTGTCTTCTATTTTAGCAATAATCAGTATAACATAGCCTTCTAACCAATATTTGTTTTAAATGTGCAGCTTTTATGTGTGGTTTTACAATTATGCTCTCAAATTTGATGAGCGTGTGTAGTTTCACTGGTCACAAACTTTTCCTATCAAGAATACATTCCTGGGCTTCCCTGGTGGCACAGTGGTTGACAGTCCGCCTGCCGATGCAGGGGACACGGGTTCGTGCCCCGGTCCTGGAAGATCCCACATGCCGCAGAGCGGCTGGGCCCATGAGCCATGGCCGCTGAGCCTGCGCGTCCGGAGCCTGTGCCCCGCAATGGGAGAGGCCCCAACAGTGAGAGGCCCGCGTACCGCAAAAAAAAAAAAAAAAAAAGAATACATTCCTATCAATAACACATTAGACCCCCTTAGCAATGAGCTATACTTTGTTCTCTGTATTTTCTCTCACAGAAAATGAGGCTGTGGGACAGCCTCATTCTTGTCAGCTGCCTGATGCGACTGGCTTTCATCTGAGTACAATTTGGAGATCAGAGTAAATGATTTGTAAAGCACATCTTCTATTTCAAAATTTAGCACCATGGCTTCCCATCATCCTTAAGGCCTCTAATTGCTCCCCTAACACACAGAAGGTAATTATTGATAAAACATTGAACTTTTCTCCTCATTTATTCACAGGCATGTAGCCTTGTAATAGTTAATGTCCTCATGCTTGCATGTGAGCAGTAGATTATGATTGTTTATTCAGACCACAAGTTCTGAGGGCCTCCTATGTGCAGAGGTTGTGTGAGGCGGTGGGTTTATAGAGATAAACACTACATAGTCCTTGCCTTCAAGGATGCTGCATTTCAGGAATGTACAATCATGATTCAATGGGATAAATATCACAATATAGGTATAGATGAGTTACTACGGAAGAGCGGAGGTAAAGCAGGGGTGGGTTGAATTCCTGTTGCATTCCAGGCATTGTGCAATCATTTTACACGCAAAAATCTCATTGAATTTTTACAGCCATTCGGGCTGATAGAAATTGAGCTCATGGAAATCTTGGAACTTGACCAATATCACATAGGTAGAAAGTGGTAGGGTGAGAATTCCAAGCTGGGTCTATCAAGCTTCAGACCCCATACTCTTTCCACTATTACAAGTTGCCTGATTCTTCACAGGACATGAGATGGTGGGAACTAAGAAGAATCAGGAATAGACTGAGAGATGATATGACATTTAGAATAAGGAAATATGCATGAGACTCACAGGTCATTTAATTGGGATTGTCTTTTTGGAAGGAGAGAAAACTACCAGCAGGTAGAAAGCATCAGGAACAAAGTGAACACATTCAAGAAATGGCAAGCATTTCAGAGCAGCTAAAGTTTAAGGAGAAAACAATTCAAACTTAGATAGGACCATTATTTGTCCTCATGGCTGAGGACACAGCCATGAGCCACAGTGGCATCAGTAATATTCACTTGATGGGCACTACTGGATTAATTCCATAGACACAGCATTTTGCTCCCATTACAAAAGTATTTTGTTTAAAGTTCCACACTTCATCCATCTATAGTGATACCATTAATCAAAGGAAATGCAGTCTTCTAAATTATCTTCTACAGTTACATATCACACAGTGTTCTGACTGCATGGTACAGAACCATCTTTTGCAATTCACTAATGCCAAGAGCGGTCACTGATGTTTTCTAACATTGTAGGTCTACCTCCGAGCCACTATGGAAACACAGTTAAACTCTCTGTGGCAAAATCTAGTCAAAGTGGGCTTCCCTGGTGGCGCAGTGGTTGAGAGTCTGCCTGCTGATGCAGGGGACGCGGGTTCGTGCCCCGGTCTGGGAAGATCCCACATGCCGCAGAGCAGCTGGGCCCGTGAGCCATGGCCGCTGGGCCTGCGCATCCGGAGCCTGTGCTCCGCGGCGGGAGAGGCCACAGCAGTGAGGGGCCTGCGTACCGCAAAAAAAAAAAAAAAATCTAGTCAAAGTATCTTTTACTTCTTTTCTTCAGTTTTCCCTATTTAAAAGAGGATGCATCTACTTAAAAATGAATGCTATGGTAGCTCATGAGTAAAATAACGGGCAACGATGTAACATAATTTTTTTCTTCATTTATTCTGATATATATCTTCTAAAAGACAGGATTTAAGTAAGTCTAATTATTTTTTTATCATTTTACACCTTTATAGTATCAGTGAACACACCTGTCATTTTCCCCTCTAGGTAAATGACATCATCTAATCTTTGAACACATATGTGAGCTTACACTGAAAAGTGAACTCAAAGAAATATTGGAGTATTAAACATAGATTGTACTTCTCATGCTTATAAAAATCATATCCACTTCTAGAGACCACTTGGTTTTATTTTTCTTACCATTTGATATTATCTCACATCTGTGGAAATATGAGTGAAAGATCAACTCACTTGGCAAAAGAAAATTATGGAAACCCTTGTGGAATTAAGTGTTCGATATGAAAACTGAACACCTGGTCTTAGGGGTAATTCCAAGTAGAATAGGGGGTCCCCAGCAGGATGTGAGCTGAAGTAACCATTTTAAAGACAGTGCACACATTTCTCCTTGTGAAACTTGCTTGGCACCTCATAGTGAAAATACCATCTGTATTTCTCCGTAAGAATGTTTGAAATTCTATTTTAAAAATAAATACTGTATCCTTACCTTTAGTGTCTCTTTAAGCTCTAGAGTATAGCCATGCTTCCTTGTGAATCACTGAGGGAAAAGAATATCTGTATAACCCCTTCAGGTTCTTAATGCAGATACATACAAAGTTAGGAGGGGAAAATAGCCTTCCATGTACAGCCACACTCTGTCATTCCAACATGCTTAAAATGTGCAGGGGAGTGTACCTAAATACTAGATGAACAAGGTCTGGACACAAGATGGTTTTCTGATTTTCTGGGAAGGTGGAATGTATCCTACAGATTTCACCAGTATATTCCCCTGACCTACAATCTATACTTGTCTTCATGATCAGAGCTCTTCTAAGACTTAAATGTGTTCTATAGATTTTTTTTTTTTTTTTTGGCAGTACGCGGACCTCTCACCGTGTGGCCTCGCCCGTTGCGGAGCACAGGCTCCGGACACGCAGGCTCAGCGGCCATGGCTCACGGGCCCAGCCGCTCCATGGCATGTGGGATCTTCCCGGACCGGGGCACAAACCCGTGTCCCCTGCATCGGCAGGCAGACTCTCAACCACTGCGCCACCAGGGAAGCCCTGTTCTATAGATTTTGATCAGTAAGAAATAAGTTATATTTACTCTAAGCTTCTATAAGACATGAATTCTAGAACTACATGAACATTTCCTTCTGTGCTTATTACCTTTGTCAGCAGCACCAATTTCTGGCAAAGAAAAAAATATATATATATGACAAACAATTATAAGGGAACTTGCAGGAAACAACTTCTATGTTAGAATGTCCACCATGTTTATATGATTTTTGAATTATTTCTTTTTGCACCAACATCCCAGAAGATGTTTGCAAGTAAAATCACATTTGAATTGGCTTGAATGTAATTAAATTTTGTTGTATCCAAACCTCAGCAAATGCAAAAGCCATTGCTACACAAAAGTAGTTGGCCAGGAAGGTAAAGATGGACGGTTGCATCTGAAAATATTCTCAGTACTTATGCTGAATTAACAGAATGCTCCAGTGCTATGTGAAATGATGGCTGTTAAGACTATGAGGAAAAGCTTTGGAAGAAACCTTAAGAAACTGTCACACTGTGGGACACAGGGAGAAGAAAGGCAAAAAGTAACACACCTTTTTCCCACCAACCAACACTAATGCCTTTCCTCCCATCTTGTTCTCTGCTGTTAGAATGTGGCTACTTAATTTTTTTAATAAAATTTAGGCAGATACTCAATTTACACTGGGGTAGCAAGCAAGATGTCCTGCTTAAAAACATGTTTTGCAATGACAAATACTGCCCGGATTCATCCCTTTTTTTTTTTTTTTTTTTTTTTTTTTGCGGTATGCGGGCCTCTCACTGTTGTGGCCTTTCCCATTGCGGAGCACGGGCTCTGGACGCGCAGGCTCAGCGGCCATGGGTCACGGGCCCAGCCGCTCCGCGGCATGTGGGATCCTCCCGGACCGTGGCTCGAAGCCGTGTCCCCTGCATCGGCAGGCGGACTCCCAAGCACTGCGCCACCAGGGAAGCCCTGGGTTTATCCCTTTTTAACTTACTATGCCTGAAAGCAATAATCTTGAAAGCAGCAGCATTCTAATCTGCGCATGTGCATGGGTTTTGCAGCCATGCTCTATGAAGTAGAAGTTAAACCCATTCATTTGCTCACCGAAGTTGACTGAAAATACCTTTCAAAGAAGAATATTGGAGTAGTCTTCAGGCATTCACTTAGCCTTTTTACGCATTTCCAGAAATCTACACAAATATCTGAGAAGGCCTGTGGGTGTGTTTTTAGCTGGCAATAAGAAAATAGTCCCACTCCAGGCACTTGATACTGAATACAACTTAGTACAAAGTGCTACTCAATGTTTGTCTAAAGCACTGGAATAGAATAAATACCCAGAAGAATTATTTCAAGGACTCACTTCCAGGTACTGGAAACTCTAAGCCTGGTGAAACCAGCTGGGCCGAATGGTGAGCTGCACTGTGCTTCTGCGGGATCACGCTTTCTCAATGGCACCCTAAGGTGAGCCTGAAGACACGTGTTGTGGCATGTATTGCTTCAGTTCTTAGAGTTTTGCCTCAGCACAGCTCGTGGTCAGGCACAAGGCATCCGGAGCTGGACTCCTTGGCTGTGTCCTGGGTCAGCCCCTCAGTAATTCAGTGACCTTAAGCAATCAGGTCTCTTAATTTCCGTGCCTGTTTGCTGATCTGGACCTTTCCGGACTATATATGAACCTCAGGCTAAGAAAACCTAAATTACTCCACAATTCAAATGGAAGAAATTGCCCTTTTAGTTTTAAGTTAGTTGATCTGGTTTAGACCAGTTTAAGCAAAACGGTAATTCATGGGATTATCTCAGAGAATCCAGGGGAATATAGTATAATCTGGCCTCAGGAAGAAAAGGAACCAGGCCTTCTTCAGTCTTAGAATCAGGAGCCCATACCTCCTGAGCATGGCTGTTAACAACATGCTGAATGCAGTGATCCTCAGTGTGGGCTATTCTGTTCAAAATTCCAACTGCCAAGCAGGAGAGAACTCACTGAGCACTCATTACATGAGAGGTATTATGCTAAGGACTTGAGATGCATCTGTGAAACTGACAGATAGAGATCCACATCTATAGTTCAATTCTACACAGTGTATGGAGCAATGTCTAATCCAAAATACATTTGTGGAAGGAAAGGAGGGCGGGAGGGAGGGAGGGAGGAGGGAGGGAGGGAGGAGGGAGGGAGGGAGGGAGGAGGGAGGGAGGGAGGGAGGAGGGAGGGAGGGAGGCAGGCATTTACACAGAGCATGTTGTGGCTCAGGATGGATTTATGGTATTCTGTGCAGGCACTTAGGAGAAACCCTTAGCAAAAAACAGTTTTCTCCACCCCTCCTCACAGCCAAACTTTAAAAAATATTGTGTTTATCTCTTGTTCCTTCTTCAACCAACTTGTATCCAGTTTCCACCCCATCAATTCATAAGAAAGGGCACTTGTCAAGGCAACTGATGACCCCCACGTTACCAAATTTACCAGGTAATTTTCTGTCTGCATCTTACACAAATTCTCAGTTGTATATGACATAGCAGAACCCTCATTCCCTATTGAAAAATCCTCTTGTCTATGACATCATGGTCTCTTGATTTTCTCCTGCCCCTGAGAACACTTTACCTCAGATTTCTTTGCTAGTTCTTTCTCTTCTTCCCAACCTCTGAATGTGAGTTTTCCTCAAGGTTTACTCTTTGACACTCTTCACTTATCCCCTCTTCCTCTCTTCCCCCTCTCTCTTCTCTGTCTCTCTTCATATATATATATATATATATATATATATTCCTTTCACTGCTGATCTCATCCAATCCTGTGGTTTTAAATACCACTTTTATTCTAATAAATCCTAATCTAATAATAGATTAATAATAATAATATTATTTATTAATAATAAGTAATAATAAATCCTAATCTAATCCTAATCTAATAATCCTAGATTAATAATTAAATAATTTGTAATATATAAATTTATAATAATCTAATTAATCCTTAATTTATTAATTTAGAGTAGTCTCCCTCCAACATTTCTAATTGCTGGCATCTTCCCATGCTACTAAACTTTCAAATCTCAGCTTATATTGCAACATCCTCATTGGCTGTTAATAGGCCACACTGATCACAGTCACTGAATACAGTTGACCTTTGGACAACATGGGTTTGAACCACAGGGTCCAGTCATACTCAGATGTTTTTCAGTAGTAGATACTGCAATACTATCCGATCCACAATTGGTTGAATCCGTGCATTCAGAACCGTGAATACGGAGGAACCACACATGTGGAGTGCTGACTGCAAGTTACATGTGGATTTCGGACTGTGCCGGGTGGGCGCCCCCAAACCCTCCACGTTATTCAAGGGTCAACTGGATTCCCTTTATTTGGTTTACTTACTCTGTTTTCCCGACTCCACCACTAGTCTCTAAGCTTTCCAAAGCAGCACCATGTCTATTTTCATCACCCTATCCCAAGCCCCTGTCACAGGCCTGACACTTAAGTAGATCTTCGGGGAATATTTGATTAAGAAATGACTGATATCTAGCCAGGACACAAGAGTGTCCAACCAAGACACCTGGAGAAAGGAGGAAAACTAAGAATAGGTGGTATGGGGGTGACATGGTAGAGAGAAGACTGTTCCATTATAGGCAGAAGATGCAGCATGTGCAAACATTTGTAGATGGGGTGTTCAGAGGGATGAGGGTAAGTGGGTGGCATGGTGGTTGGCAGTCTGTCATCTTAACTAGACTGTACAAGAGGTTAGTGTTTTAGCTTTATGTTTGGTTTAAAACCTTTTAAAGCATATGCATCTGATTGTTTATTACTTCTTATAATTACACGTTTGTGTAACTTTAATTTCCAGTTGACCCTTAATCAGCAGTGTCTTAGCACACTTCAGTTTTTAGGTTTTTCACCTGTAAACTACACCATGACCTGTAAACAACCCCTTGAGAACCTGCTGCTTTAAGGAATCTTGCGATCACACTGTAAAAGGAGAAAATTTTTATGAATGTGAATTTTTTGTCCTTCAGATTATTATTTGAGATACGATGTTCAGATATTCATTTAGTTTGACAGTTTGTTTGATGAAATGGAAAGCTGCTCAGTAGAAAAAGGGTACACATCTATCGAAATATTTTTTTTACCCTCTATCCCTGTGGTGGTTTCTGGTCCTGCTGTTAGAGCCCCTGGGTGCAGGGAGGTAGGAGAAACACAAGAGGAAGGGGGAGAGAAGTAGAAATGAGATGCTGGGTGCTGAAAATCACATTAAGGACAAAGTCTTTGTATTTTTGTAACAACAGTTAGTAGCTATTAAATAATTTAAACTTAAACAACAGAAATTTATTTTCTCACAGTTCTGGAGGCTAGAAGTGAAAACCAAGGTGTTGACTGAGTTGGTACCTTCTGAGGGTTGTGAGGGAAGGATCTGTTCCGGGTCTCTCTCTTTGCCTTGTAGATGGCCATCTACTCCCTATGTCTCTTCATATCGTCTTCCCTCTGTGATGGTTCTGTGTCCAGTTCCCTTTTTATAAAGACACTGGCCCTATTGGATTGGGGCCCACCCTAATGACCTCATTTTAACTTACTTCTATAAAGACCCTATCTCCAAATAAGGTCACACTCTGAGGCACTGGAGATGAAGAGCTGACATATGAATTTGAGGGGACAGAATTTAGCCCATAGCAGTTACCATGTAGAGAATGGATTAAGGTGGAGATTTGGGTTGGAGTCAAGAACAGTTACAAAGGCAGTGAGCAAAACGGGTGACAAATGCTGTGAGTGGATCTTGGTTCTTGGACATATTTGTATAAAAATCTAAGTGGATTTGAGAGTTGTTTAGGAATGCAAATTTGCAAATAGTGTTCGTTGTTTGTATGGATGGGTCGGGGAGAGGGTCGAGTCAAGAATGTTTCTATAAGCTTCCAGCGTAAATCACTGCGAATACTGGTTCTAGTCACAATAGAAGGAACACAAGAATAGTTTGAAGGTGATGATTTCTCTTTTGGATGTGATGATTTTAGGTGTCTGGAGAATATCCAAGCAAAGGTAACCAGGAAAATTGGGTCTGAATCTGAGCTGGAAGCCACAGCGTTACACACTCAGCTTGTTTATTTCCTGTGTTTCTTCCCTAAAATAAGCATGTAGGCTATCATTGGTTTGTTGAGTGTGTTAGCTGTATCTCACAGGTTGTGATATTCAGCAAATCCATACAGAACATCTGCTATGTGCCAGGCACTGTCTGGGCCATTAGTGCATAAACCAGAAAAGATCCCTCCCTTTATTCCAGTGGAGGGAGACACATAATAAAAAATAAATACATGATAAATATGTCAAATATATAATGTTAGCAGGTGGTAAATGCAATTTTAAAAGATAATTAACTCAGGTTCATGGGATCAGGAATACCACAGGGCCCGGGGATGAGGGGAAACATGCAATATTATTATTTTTGATTTTTTTGATGTGGACCATTTTTACAGTCTTTATTGAATTTGTTACAGTATTGCCTCTGTTTCATGTTTTGGCTTTTTTGGCTGGGAGGCATGTGGGATCCTAGCTCCCTGACCAGGGATCGAACCCACACCCCCCGCACTGGAAGGTGAAGTCTTAACGACTGGACCGCCAGGGAAGTCCCAAGCATGCGATATTAAATAGGTTTGTAATGGAGTCTCAGTAAGAAGGAGAAATTTTAGGAAAGACTCGAAGATGGTGAGATAATTCACCAAAGGTGTTTCTGGAAGGAGAGAGTTCTAGGTAGAGGGAAGAACTAGAGCATAAGGCCTAAGAGGGTGCATGCTTGATGCATTCTAGGAACCAGCAAAGGGGCTGGACCGTGGAGTGAGCACTGTAGGAGTAGTAGGATAGGAGATTGGAGAGGTAATGGAGGGGAAGACTGTGAGAGCCTTATAGACCATTGTAAAGCTTTTCTTTTAAATGAAGTAGGAAGGCACTGAAGGGTTTTGACAAGTGGTGACAGGATCCAACTTGCCATATAAAGGATCGTGTTGGCTACAGTGTTAAAAATAGACCACAGTGGGACAAGGGTAGACCATTTAGAAGGTAATGTGATAGAAGATGGTGGCTTACACTAGGGCCGTTGCAGCGTAGATAATGAGAACTAGTCTTATCTGGGATGTATTTTTTTTTTTTTTAAACTCATGGGTGATATGTTTTTTTTTTTTTAAACATCTTTATTGGAGTATAATTGCTTTACAATGGTATGTTAGCTTCAGCTTCACAACAAAATGAATCAGTTATATACATACATATATTCCCATATCTCTTCCCGCTTGCGTCTCCCTCCCTCCCACCCTCCCTATCCCACCCCTCCAGGCGGTCACAAAGCACCGAGCTGATCTCCCTGTGCTATGCGGCTGCTTCCCACTAGCTATTTACCTTACGTTTGGTAGTGTATATATGTCCATGCCTCTCTCTCGCTTTGTCACAGCTCACCCTTCCCCCTCCCCATATCCTCAAGTCCGTTCTCCACTAGGTCTGTGTCTTTATTCCTGTCTTACCCCTAGGTTCTTCATGACATTTTTTTCCCCTTAAATTCCATATATATGTGTTAGCATACGGTATTTGTCTTTCTCTTTCTGACTTACTTCACTCTGTATGACAGACTCTAGGTCTATCCACCTCATTACAAATAGCTCAATTTCGTCTCTTTTTATGGCTGAGTAATATTCCATTGTATATATGTGCCACATCTTCTTTATCCATTCATCCGATGATGGACACTTAGGTTGTTTCCATCTCCGGGCTATTGTAAATAGAGCTGCAATGAACATTTTGGTACATGACTCTTTTTGAATTATGGTTTTCTCAGGGTATATGCCCAGTAGTGGGATTGCTGGGTCATATGGTAGTTCTATTTGTAGCTTTTTAAGGAACCTCCATACTGTTCTCCACAGTGGCTGTATCAATTTACATTCCCACCAACAGTGTAAGAGGGTTCCCTTTTCTCCACACCCTCTCCAGCATTTATTGTTTCTAGATTTTTTGATGATGGCCATTCTGACTGGTGTGAGATGATATCTCATTGTAGTTTTGATTTGCATTTCTCTCATGATTAGTGATGTTGAGCATTCTTTCATGTGTTTGTTGGCACTCTGTATATCTTCTTTGGAGAAATGTCTATTTAGGTCTTCTGCCCATTTTTGGATTGGGTTGTTTGTTTGTGGTGCTGGGAAAACTGGACAACTACATGTAAAGGTATGAAATTAGATCACTCCCTAACACCATACACAAAAATAAGCTCAAAATGGATTAAAGACCTAAATGTAAGGCCAGAAACTATCAAACTCTTAGAGGAAAACATAGGCAGAACACTCTATGACATAAATCACAGCAAGGTTCTTTTTGACCCACCTCCTAGAGAAATGGAAATAAAAACAAGAGTAAACAAATGGGACCTAATGAAACTTAAAAGCTTTTGCGCAGCAGAGGGAACCATAAAGAAGACCAAAAGACAACCCTCAGAATGGGAGAAAATATTTGCAAATGAAGCAACTGACAAAGGATTGATCTCCAAAATTTATAAGCAGCTCATGCAGCTTAATAACAAAAAAACAAACAACCCAATCCAAAAATGGGATGTATTTTTTAAAAGTAGAGTCCTCAGGGGCTTCCCTGGTGGCGCAGTGGTTGAGAGTCCGCCTGCCGATGCAGGGGACACGGGTTCGTGCCCCGGTCCGGGAGGATCCCACATGCCGCAGAGCGGCTGGTCCTGTGAGCCATGGCCGCTGAGCCTGTGCGTCCGGAGCCTGTGCTCCGCAGTGGGAGAGGCCGCAACAGTGAGAGGCCCGCGTACCGCAAAAAAAAAAAAAAAAAAAAAGTAGAGTCCTCAGGATTTCTTCACACACTGGATGTGGATGAGAGAAAGAGGAGACAAGAATGATTCTAAATCTTTTAGCCTAAGAACCTGAAGACAGGGAGACCTATGAGTGGAGTGGGTCTGGTGGGGAAGTTAGGTGTTTGCTTTTAGCCGGCCTCTGAATGAGATGTCTATTTATCATTCGAGTGATTATGCTGAGTGGGCAGTTGATTGAACAAGTATATGGTATTCTGAATAGAGACCTGTTCTGGTGATTTAAAATTGGGATTTGTGAAATTCATTTGTATTGTGGTCAGGGAGTGTGATCTTTCTTTTACTGAATATTTGAGATCAATTGACATACTTGTTTTATGGTCTAATATGTGATCATTTCGTAAATTCATGTTTGCGAAGAATGCATAGTCTCCACTGCCTGTTCCCCTTGATTTCTTTACCAATTTTTAATCTACTTGACTTATCAGTAAATTACATGTGAGTGTGTATGTAATTGTGTGTGTATATCTGTGTGGGGGTATGTAGGCTAACATAAATTTAGAATATCTAATCCTGGATAAGCCAGACTAATTGCTAGAAAAATAAATGTACTAGTTTTCTTTTGATCAGTAGTTTGTTCATCTCTTTTCACCCTCTTATTTCCAGTTCTCAGTTTTAGGTTGCTTTGAGCATCTCTCTTATAAGCAGGATGTATTAGATTTTTTTGTTTGGCTTCTATCTGTTTATAATCTCTGAATTTGATTGTATGAGTTTAATTGCTTTATAATAGTTTTGTTTTGTACTGACTTTTTGTTTAATTATAACAAACATTCAGAAGACTGCACAACTCATACATATGCACTCAGTGAATTTTCACAAATTGAACACCCCTATGAAACCAACATCAAGAACCAAAACACTAGGGCTTCCCTGGTGGTGCATGGTTAAGAGTCCTCCTGCCAATGCAGGGGACATGGGTTCGAGCCCTGGTCTGGGAAAATCCCACATGCCATGGAGCAACTAAGCCCGTGCACCACAACTACTGAGCCTGCGCTCTAGAGCCCGTGAGCCACAACTACTGAAGCCCGTGTGCCACAACTACTGAAACCCTCATACCTAGAGCCCGTGCTCTGCAACAAGAGAAGCCACCACAGTGAGAAGCTTGCACACTGCAACAAAGAGTAGCCCCCGCTCGGCACAACTAGAGAAAGCCCGTGTGCAGCAACAAAGACCCAGCGCAGCCAAAAAAATAAAACAAAAAAATAAGTAAAAAAGAAACAAAACACTGTCATACCCCAAAAGTTTTCTTATGGCCCCTTCCAGTGCCTCTTCTCCACCTAGCATATACAGTATCCTGACTTCTAACACTGTAGATTAGCTTAGCCTGCACTTTAAAAATTTATATAATTAGTGTCATACAGTATATATTCTTTTTTGTCTGAATAGTTATAAGGATGGGTATGTGGATAGAGCCGTGATAAAACAAAGTATAGCAAAATATTAGTGGTATAATCTCAGGGGTGAGTATTTTGCTGTTTACTGTAAAATTCTTTTAATTTTGCTGTAGTTTTGAAAATTATCATAAAATGTTAGAAAAATGCGTTGTTATATTATTCTGACTTTCTAGTAAAAGAGAGGTTAAAACTAGGAATTTCGCAATTTGTATAGGGACTTGCTAGCTCTAGTGTTTTCAGCAGCTTGCAGTGCCATTGGCAAATATTTCTCTGTAACTGAGAAGAATGGCTTACTGGGATATTCACAGCTTGCCAAATTATTCTTAACAATCATCCTACATTCTTTATTCTAATTCTATATTAATTGAATCATCTAATTTTTGTATAATTTCTCAAAGAAAAGGAAGCGAATATAGTAATTTAAGCCCATGTTTGATAATTATCTTTCTCATTGTAAATTAACATATTATTTTTCGATAGAAAACAGAGTTGTCTGAATTTGATTTCCTGAACAGCTCACAACAGATTAGCCATTAAGATCAGCCTTCATGGCACTCAGGGAGAAGCTCTATGCCTAAAATAATCTCTTCAATGCCTAATAGCAAACTACAAAGTCCCAATTATGTAATCTGATGGTCTCTTTATATTTATTAATATCATGTACAGTAAAGGATGCTTGAAGGTCTCCATTTCCGTGAAATTGCTTAAAAACTAATTGGGATAAAATATATATATATTTAGGGACTTACCTGGCAGTCCAGTGGTTGAGACTTTGCCTTCCAATGTGGGGGGTGCGAGTTCGATCCCTGGTCCGGGAGCTAAGATCCCACATGCCTGGCGGCCAAAAAAACCAAAACATAAAACAGAAGCAATATTGTAAGAAATTCTATAAAGACTTTAAAAATGGTCCACATCAAAGAAAAAAAAACTTTAAAAATGTACCTGTTTACATTTTAGTTCTCTTTCAAACAGAAAGTATAATTCCCATATCAGCAATATTGTGCTGTTACAGGCATTTTGGATACAGAAATAGCCTTGTTATAAAATGGCTATTACGGGATTATTCATTAAAGTGATATTCTATTATCTCTCATCCCCTCCAGTACTGTAATAGGTTACTTTTCTTAAAAAATAACATTACCATTATAAAATTTTTCCCAATTTAACTTTGTACCTCAATTGGAAAAAAAAAGCGCAATTTTACACATTCAGGGATATTGGATGTATGTTTCTTCACACTTAGTAATTCCTTGTCAACTAAAATATATTTTGCAAAACCATGGAGACATGTTTTAGGGTACACTGAACCTTCCCCCAAAAGAAAACTTGAAAGTAAATTGCTAATTTAAATTTTTTCCCTAAAATTCTAGAGGAAGCTTTGAGATTATGCAGACGATAAGCATCCTTATGACTTTCTTTATTGTAACTATTAAGACGCTCAACTGCAGCTAAACTGAATTAAATTGGCTTTCAATAGTCTTTTAATGGAAAAGCCACAGGGTGGCCACACAATTGCTTTGAAAAATTATAGTTTTTTCCCTTTAGCAGAATTTAAGGACATAATGTATACCATATTCTCTTCCGAGCACTAAAAATGAAAAGGCACCTGCATAATGGGCAAAGAGTATAATTTTAGTCTAAAAAACACTAAATTCCTATCCTTAAGAGCCATGTTTGTGCTTTCTTAGTTCTTTCAGTTCTGTATTCATGTAAAAGAACATACACATTAAATATACAAATAAATAAGGGTTATAGAAACATTGTAGGAAGTGAATCTGCAAGAGATGAACAGGTGAAATCTCAAAAGTAAGTGGGTGACTGGGATCTCACAGTAGAGAAAAGGAGCTCTGATCTCAAAATCAGAACACTATTGTGCTTCTTCAGTTTTTATAATGTACCGGTGCTTGGACACATGTTTTAGTATCTCTGAGCCTCAGAACTAATCATAAGACAAAATGGGGAGAGTTCGCTATGAGGATTCAATGGGCTAATATAAACAGAAACTCTGTACGCATTGAATGATGTTGTGCAAATGGTGATTCCTTTTTATATTTGAGGACGTTTTCTCTCCCTCAGCATGCCTAGGGATGTTCATCCTCCATGTGAAAGAGATTCTGACTGTGACAGTGTCACATCCTGGGTTGTGGTGTGCGATGATGTGCAGCCTCATACCCTACACAGCAAAGAGACTAGTGACTTAGCAAGTGCGATTTGAGCAATGTTTTGAGGCCCCTCCTGCCCCAGAAGTATCTCAGAAAAAATAGCCTTCCATTGCCTGGAACTGTTACAATTCATATTCATATTTAATATTTATATTATTATAATATTTAATTGGGTTATGGTATTTTCTTCTTCCTCTTCTCTTCCTTTCCTGAACAATTCAGTCTTAACACCATTAGGTGAGGCAGAGCATGTAAGTATTAGTTTTCTATCGCTGCCATGACAAATTACCACAAACACCCTGGTTACAAACAACACGAATTTATCATCTTACAGTTATGGAGTTCAGAAGTCCAAGATGGGTCTCACTGGGCTAAAATCAAGGTATCAGCAGGACTGCATTCCTTTCCAGAGGCTCTAATGGAAAATCCATTTCTTTATCATTTCCAGCTCCTAGCGACTGCCTGCACTCCTTGTGAATGAGCGTCCTCCATCTTCAACCCAGCCATGTTGGGCTGAATGATTCTTATGCTGCCATCTCTTAAGTTCTCTCTCTTCTGCCTTCCTCTAGTTATGATGACCTTTTTGATTAGACTGAGCCCACTTGGATAATCCAGGATAATCTTCCCATATCAAGGTCACCCGTTTAGCACCCTTAATTCCCCTTTGCCGTGTTCCCTAACATATTAACACATTAGGATGTGGACATATTTGGGGAGCCATTATTCTTCCTACCACCATAGGTCACTGCCAGCAGTGCATGGGTGTTGCAGTAGCTCAGAATTCGGTGTTATAGCCTCAGTAGGGTCAACATGGTAGTCCCACAGACGAGAGGAATACAGAGTGTTAGAACCCAAGCAGGGTGAAGGGTCCATCCCCTAGTAGGGCTGTCATGCAGGGTGTCAGGTCCCAAGTAGGGTGAAGAGGGCATTCAGGTGTGGGTGCAGGCTAGCACACAGTGTTAGAACTAAGCAGTGTAAGGAGGGCATCCACACCTGAAGGCAGCCTGCCATGTGATATAGGAGCCTATATGGGGGAAGAAGGCTTTCCACACATGGGGGGTGTTCCAGCATCAGGTCACAGAACCCAAGCAAGGTGTCCATGCTTACAGGAAGTTGAAGATTGGCATGGAGGTTCAGAGCTTGGGCTGGTTAAAGAGGGCATCTCCACAAGAGGTGGCCCAGTGCAGGATGTCAGAGCCATAGGGGGAAGCCTTCTCCAGGAGGGGTGGCCTGGACTGGAATGTCAGGACTATGCAGGTGAGAAGGGCTTGTGGGAGGGCATTTGACATGGAGACTAGAGTGTGCAAGGTACCCGTATATGTGGGCAGAGCAGACTGGGTGTCAGAGCGCAAGCAGAGTAAAGAGTAAGTACACATAGAAAGGGGGTTCTGAGCTTTATGAGGAGATTCTTTCCACCAGGGCAGGGGCACACATGGGAGACAGAGCCTGAGCTACTCAAGAAGGGAATACATACATAAGGCAATCCAATACAGGGTGTCAAACCGCAACAAAGGTGAGGAGAGTGTCCTGTGGACCAACATGGAGTGATGGAGCCCAAGAGGGCATTCATGCAGAGGAGCATCCTGGCATGGGGAGACAGCAGGGTGAGAAGGGCATCCACATGGGAAAGTTGGGGGTAACAGATTTGAGAGATTGGTGACAAATAAGGGAATTGGTTAATGGGAGCCAAGTTTCTCACTGTCTGAAAAGTCAGATATAGAAAAGGAGAAAACTAGCATAAACCATGTAGTATTAAATGTGGTATAATCACATAGCTTTCAGTAGGTAAATAAATAGCAGAATCAGTGTAGAGGTAACTATGTGTATGTGTGGGCATGCGTATATACCTTTCCACCACTGACAGGGCTGGGTACAGCGACACCCCAGTAATAATGAACACATCTAGTTCTTAAATCCCACTCTCCAGTAAAAACAGCTCAAGCTTCTAGGGAAAAAATGGCTAATTTCAGGGCTGTAGCGGCAAGCCTCAGTAAGATAAGTCTAGAAGATCTTGTTTCCAGAAAGGAAATGTTCAAAGAATGATGGGGACGTGTCCAGAAGAAACTGGAGCCAGCATGAATGGGCTCCCACTGGCCAAATCAGGAAAATTTAAGCATCAAAGTAAATGATGACACAGTATAATTCATTGAATAAAATAGGAAATCTCAAGTCCTTACAAATATAAAAAAATAAATGAATAAATTGAAAGTTTTTTTAACGTAAAGGGATATTTACATAGCTCAAAGTACCTCTCTCCACAAAACACACTTTGCAAAGCAGTGCAGAATAACTTTACAGTAGAGAAACTTGGTGACACAGCACAGCCTTTCTCAATCAGGATACCACATTTGAGTCAAAGAACACACATTTGGGTGATTATTTTCTCAATTCCTCCAAGAATGGTACATTCTAAATGCATAAGAAATAAATGAATTCACTACATACAAGGAATGTCTTAGAGCAGGGCTTGGTCAAATACAGCCTGCAGGACAAATCCAGCCAGCTCTCTTTTTTTGGTATTTATCATGAGCCAAGAATGACTTCTTACATTTTTAAATGGTCAAAAAAAAGTTAAAAGAGAAAAAAAAAGAAGACGATTTTGTGATATGTGAATATTATATGAAATTCAAATCTCATCATCCATTAATAGAATTTTACTGAAAGGTAGTCAGAGTTATTTGTTTACACGTTATCTATGGCTCTTTCACGTTACAGTGACCTAAATTATTACTATCTGGCCATTTACAGAAAAAATTTGCCAAGCCCAGCCTTAGAATATTAGGGGTTAATTCTCTCAGAGAATCTTTGTTTGAAAAACACTGGACCAAGGAGAACATTATCGGTAACGAAGCAAAGTGAAATTGTGTGTTGCTGATTAGGATGCATGAGTTAATGGATGTTCAATTATGTCAAATACTTTTTCTTCACCTAAAGTGATAAATTTTTTTAGTTAATTATATTGACTGATTTTAAAATGAAACAACCTTGCTTTCCTGAGAAAAACCCACTAAAGTATGGTGTGTTATCTTGTTTTAATATTGCTATATTTTCTAATATTTGATTAAGATTATTATATGTCCATTTAATGAGGAATATTAGTCTTTAATTTTCTTGTAATGTTTCATCTGCTTTGAGTGTGCGGCTAATTTGGGACTCAGAATGTTTGGCTGTGTCTGCTCCTCTTCTGCCTTTTGGAAGTTTATATAGAATTGGTATATTTTCCTTCAATATTTGGTAGAATTTACTAATGAGTTTGTCTGAATCTGAAACCATCTGAACTCTGGGGCATATTCCACCTCTTCTTTTTTTTTTTCTTTAATTTATTTAACTAATTTATTTTATTTTTGGCTGTGTTGAGTCTTCGTGGCCGTGCACAGGCTTTCTCTAGTTGCAACAAGCAGGGGCTACTCTTCGTTGTGGTGTGCGGGCTTCTCATTGTGGTGGCTTCTCTTGTTGTGGAGCAGAGGATCTAGGCGCACAGGCTTCAGTAGTTGTGGCACACAGGCTCAGTAGTTGTGGCTCGCAGGCTCTAGAGCACAGGCTCGGTAGTTGTGGCACACGGGCTTAGCTGCTTTGCGGCATGTGGGATCTTCCTGGACCAGGGCTCAAACCCATGTCCCCTACATTGGCAGGCAGATTCTTAACCACTGCACCACCAGGGAAGTCCCTCCACCTTTTCTTTAATGTGATTCTTTTCCTGTCTCAGGTAGTTTCTTCCTGCAATGTGTGTGTGTCAGTCCTGGGCCAAAGACTTGAGAGACCACTCTGCAAATTTTTAGAGTTCTTTCTATGGAACTCCTTTCTTCCTGGTATTTGGCCCTGCTAGTCTGACTTAGCATCCAAAATCCAACTCCATTTCCTCAAAGCATTGAGATCACCGGGCTCTGTTTTGGTTTCCCCCTTCCCACCTCTTCACTGTGGCCTAAAAGCTCTCTCCAGGCAGTAAGCTGAGGCAATTATAGAGCTTGTATCATTTTTTTCTCTTCTGTTGGGGATGACTGTCTGAGCTGCCTGTTCTCCAAAGTCTGAGAAATGTTTGTTCTTCTTTTTTTTTTTTTAACAACTTTATTGGAGTATAATTGCTTTACAACATGTTAGTTTCTGCTGTATAACAAAGTGAATCAGCTCTATGTATACATATATCCCCATATCCCTTCCCTCTTGCGTTTCCCTCCCACCCTCTGTATCCCACCCCTCTATGTGGTCACAAAACACTGAGCTGATCTCCCTGTGCTATGCGGCTGCTTCCCACTAGCTATCTATTTTACATTTGGTAGTGTATATATGTCCATGCCACTCTCTCACTTAGTCCCAGCTTACCCTTCCCCCTCCCCATGTCCTCAGGTATATTCTCTACATCTCCGTCTTTATTCCTGTCCTGCCCCTAGGTTCTTCAGAACCATTTTTTTTTTAGATTCCATACATATGTATTATTTATGGAATTTATTACATATGTATTACATATGTTCTTCTTGTTCTGACTTACTTTACTCTGTATGACAGACTCTAGGTCAATCCACCTCACTACAAATAACTCAGTTTCATTCCTTTTTATGGCTGAGTAATATTCCATTGTATATATGTGCCACATCTTCTTTATCCATTCATCTGTTGATGGACACTTAGGTTGCTTCCATGTCCTGGCTACTGTAAATAGTGCTGCAGTGAACACTGTAGTACATGTCTCTTTTTGAATTATGGTTTTCTTAGGGTATATGCCCAGTAGTGGGATTGCTGGGTCATATGGTAGTTCTATTTTTAGTTTTTTAGGGAACCCCCATACTGTTGTCCATAGTGGCTGTATCAATTTGTAGTCCCACCAACAGTGCAAGAGTGTTCCCTTTTGCCCACACCCTCTCCAGTATTTATTGTTTGTAGATTTTTTGATGATGGCAATTCTTACCAGTGTGAGGTGATACCTTATTGTAGTTTTGATTTGCATTTCTCTAATGATTAGTGATGTTGAGCATCCTTCCACATTTTTGTTGCCAATCTGTATATCTTCTTTGGAGACATGCCTGTTTAGGTCTTCTGCCCATTTTTGGATTGGGTTGTTTGGGTTTTTTTTTATATTGAGCTGCATGAGCTCCTTGTAAATTTTAGAGATTAATCCTTTCTCAGTTGCTTCATTTGCAAATATTTTCTCCCATTCTGAGGGTTGTCTTTTCGCCTTGTTTATGGTTTCCTTTGCTGTGCAAAAGCTTTTAACTTTCATTAGGTCCCTTTTGTTTATTTTTGTTTTTATTTCCATTTCTCTAGGAGGTGGGTAAAAAAGGGTCTTGCTGTGATTTATGTCATAGACTGTTCTGCCTATGTTTTCCTCTAAGGTTTCTTAGTGTCTGGCCTTACATTTAGGTCTTTAATCCATTTTGAGTTTATTTTTGTGTATGGTGTTAGGGAGTGTTCTAATTTCATTCTTTTACATGTATCTGTCCAGTTTTCCAAGCACCACTTATTGAAGAGGCTGTTTTTTCTCCATTTTATACTCTTTCCTCCTTTATCAAAGATAAGGTGACCATATGTGCGTGGGTTTATCTCTCTGCTTTCTATCTGTTCCATTGATCTATATTTCTGTTTTTGTGCCAGTCCCATACTGTCTTGATTACTGTAGCTTTGTAGTATAGTCTGAAGTCAGGGAGCCTGATTCTTCCAGTTCTATTTTTCTTTCTCAAGATTGCTTTGGCTCTTCGAGGTCTTTTGTGTTTCCATACAAACTGTGCAATTTTTTGTTCTATTTCTGTGAAAAGTGCCACAGGTAGTTTGATAGGAATTCCATTGAATCTGTAGAATGCTTTGGGTAGTATAGTCATTTTAACAATGTTGATTCTTCCAATAATAGGGTATAGCTCTCCATCTGTTTGTATCATCTTTAATTTCTTTCATCAGTATCTTACAGTTTTCTGCATACAACTCTTTTGTCTCCTTAAGTAGGTTTATTTCCACATATTGTATTCTTTTTGTTGCAGTAGTAAATGGAAGTGTTTCCTTAATTTCTCTTTCAGATTTTTCATCATTAGTGTATAGAAATGCAAGAGATTTCTGTGCATTAATTTTGTATCCTGCTACTTTACCAAATTCATTAATTAGCTCTAGTAGTTTTCTGGTAGCATCTTTAGGATTCTCTATGTGTAGTATCACATCATCTGCAAACAGTGACAGTTTTACTTCTGCTTTTCCAGTTTGGATTCATTTTATTTCTTTTTGTTCTCTGATTGCTGTCGCTAAAACTTCCAAAAGTATGTTGAATAATAGCGGTGAGTCTTGTTCCTGATCTTAGTGGAAATACTTTCAGTTTTTCACCATTGAGGACAATGTTGGCTGTGGGTTTGTCATATATGGCCTTTATTATGTTGAGGTAAGTTCCCTCTATGCCTACTTTCTGGAGGGTTTTTTGATAAATGGGTGTTGCATTTTGTCAACAACTTTTTCTGCATCTATTGAGATGATCATATGGTTTTCTCCTTCAGTTTGTTAATATGGTGTATCACATTGATTTGCATATATTGAAGAATTCTTGCATTCTTGGGATAAAACCCACTGGATCATGGTGTATGATCCTTTTATTGTGCTGTTGGATTCTATTTGCTAGTATTTTGTTGAGGATTTTTGCATCTATATTTTCTCAGTGATATAGGCCTGTAGTTTTCTTTTTCTGAGACATCTTTGTCTGGTTTTGGTGTCAGGGTGATAGTGGCCTCGTAGAATAAGTTTGGGAGTGTTCCTCCCTCTGCTATATTTTGGAAGAGTTTGAGAAGAATAGGTGTTCGCTCTTCTATAAATGTTTGTTAGAAGTCACCTGGGAAGCCATCTGGTCCTGGGCTTTTGTCTGTTGGAAGATTTTTAATCACAGTTTCAGTTTCAGTGCATGTGATTGGTCTGTTTATATTTTCTGTTTCTTCCTGGTTCAGTCTCGGAAGGTTGTGCTTTTCTAAGAATGTGTCCATTTCTTCCAGGTTGTCCATTTTATTGGCATATTGTTGCTTGTAGTAATCTCTCATGATCCTTTGTATTTCTGAAGTGTCAGTTGTTACTTCTACTTTTTCATTTGTAATTCTGTTCATTTGTGTCTTCTCCCTTTTTTTCTGATGCGTCTGGCTAATGGTTTATCAATTTTGTTTATCTTCTCAAAGACCCAGCTTTTAGTTTTATTGATCTTTGCTATCATTTCCTTCATCTCTTTTTCTTTTACTTCTGATGTGATTTTTATGATTTCTTTCCTTCTGCTAACTTTGGGGGGTTTTTTGCTCTTCTTTCTCTAATTGCTTTAGGTGTAAGGTTAGGTTGATTATTTTAGTTTTTTCTTGTTTCTTGAAGTAGGATTGTATTGCTATAAAGTTCCCTCTTAGAACTGCTTTTGCTGCATTCCATAGGTTTTGGATCGTCGTGTTTTCACTGTCATTTCTTTCTAAGTATTTTTTTATTTCCTCAGTGACTCTTGGTTATTTAGTAGTGTATTGTTTAGCCTCCATGTGTTTGTATTTCTTACAGTTTTTTTTTTCCTGTAATTGATATCTAGTCTCATAGCATTGTGATTGGAAAAGATACTTGATACAATATCAATTTTCTTAAATTTACCAAGGTGGGATTTGTGACCCAAGGTATGATCTATCCTGGAGAATGTTCCATGAGCACTTGAAAAGAATGTGTATTCTGTTGTTTTTGGATGGAATGTCCTATAAATATCAATTAAGTCCATCTTGTTTAATGTATCATTTAAAGCTTGTGTTTCCTTCTTTATTTTTATTTTGGATGATCTGTCCATTGGTGAAAGTGGGGTGTTAAAGTCCCCTATTATGATTATGTTACCATCGATGTCCCCTTTTATGGTGTTAGCATTTGCCTTATGTATTGAGGTGCTCCTTTGTACGGTGCGTAAATATTTACAATTGTTATATCTTCTTCTTGGATTGAGCCTTTGATCATTATATAGTATCCTTCTATGTCTCTTGTAATAGTCTTTATTTTAAAGTCTGTTTTATCTGATATGAGAATTACTACTCTAGCTTTCTTTTGATTTCCATTTGCATGGAATATCTTTTTCCATCCCCTCACTTTTAGTCTGTAAATGTCCCTAGGTCTGAAATGGCTCTCTTGTAGACAACATATATTCAGGTCTTGTTTTTGTATCCATTCAGCTTGTCTGTGTCTTTTGGTTGGAGCATTTAGTCCATTTACATTTAAGGTAATTATCGATATGTATGTTCCTAGTACCATTTTCTTAATTGTTTTGGGTTTTTGTAGGTCTTTTCGTTCTCTTGTGTTTCCCTCCTAGAGAAGTTCCTTTAGCATTTTTTGTAAAGCTGGTTTGGTGGTGCTGAATTCTCTTAGCTTTTGCTTGTCTGTAAAGGTTTTAATTTCTCCATTGAATCTGAATGAGATCCTTGCTGGGTAGAGTAATATTGGTTGTAGGTTTTTCCCTTTCATCACTTTAAATATGTCCTGCCACTCCCTTGTGGCTTGCAGAGTTTCTTATGAAAGATCAGCTGTTAACCTTATGGGATTTCCCCTGTATGTTTTTTGTTGCTTTTTCCTTGCTGCTTTTAATATTTTTTCTTTGTGTTTAATTTTTGATAGTTTTATTAATATGTGTCTTGGCATGTTTCTCCTTGGATTTATCCTGTATGGGACTCTCTTCACTTCCTGGACTTTATTGACTATTTCCTTTCCCATATTAGGGAAGTTTTCAACTTATAATCTCTTCAAATATTTTCTCAGTCCCTTTCTTTTTCTCTTCTGCTTCTGGGAGCCCTTTAGTGCAAATGTTGCTGTGTTTAATGTTGTCCCAGGTGTCTCTGAGACTGTCCTCAATTCTTTTCTTTCTTTTTTCTTTATTCTGCTCTATGCTAGTTATTGCCACTATTTTATCTTCCAGGTCACTTATCCGTTCTTCTGCCTCAGTTATTCTGCTATTGATTCCTTCTAGAGAATTTTTAATTTCATTTATTGTGTTGTTCATTATTGTTTGTTTGCTCTTTAATTCTTCTTGTCCTTGTTAAACGTTTCTTGTATTTTCTCCATTCTATTTACAAGATTTTGGATCATCTTTACTATCATTACTCTGAATTCTTTTTCATGTAGACTGCATATTTCCTCTTCATTGGTTAGGTCTGGTTGGTTTTTACATTGCTCCTTCATCTGTTGTGTGTTTCTCTGTCTTGTCATTTTGCTTAACTTACTGTGTTTGGGGTCTCCTTTTCACAGGCTGCAGGTTCGTAGTTCCCATTGTTTTTGGTGTCTGCCCCCACTGGGTAAGGTTGTTTCAGTGAGTTGTATAGGCTTCCTGGTAGAGGGGACTGGTGCCTGCATTGTGGTGGATGAGGCTGGATCTTGTCTTTCTGTTGGGCTGGATCATGTCTGGTGGTGTGTTTTGGGGTGTCTGTGAATTTAGTATGATTTTAGGCAGCCTCTCTGCTAATGGGTGGGGTTGTGTCCTTGTCTTGCTAGTTGTTTGGCATGGGGTATCCAGCCCTGTGGCTTGCTTTTTGTTGAGTGGAGCTGGGTCTTAGCACTGATACTGAGATCTCTGGGAGATCTCTCGCTGATTGATTTTTCGTGGGGCTGAGAGGTCTCTGATGATCCAGTGTCCTAAACTCGGCTCTCCCACCTCAGAGGCTCAGGCCTGACACCAGGCCAGAGCACCAAGACCCGGTCAGCCACATGGCTGGAGGATGGGCAAGTCAGGAAGGAATCAGGTTTCCGGCCCTTGAACGGTGGCCGACTTGGGATCGCGGCTTCTCAGCTCCACCTCAGCGGCTGCTGTAGCTGCCCTGGGAGCTTCGGGACTTTGGTTCTGTAGGGGCCAGTGTGCACAGAGGCCTTGCACCTGACACATAGGATTGGCTTTCCCAGCACAGAACCACTGCAGGGACACACCTTGGCACTTGTGTGGAAAAGCGCTGCACACAGCACCACTCAAATGTTTGTTCTTATAGTAGACTTTTCTAGTTGATTTCAGTTGGGAAAGTAAGTTGGCTTTTATTACATCCTCATAACCAAGAACAGAAGTCATGCAATATGGTTTTACATTTATGTGGCATCTTCCAAATTACAACCAAGGGATTTTTTTTATTGGTCAACAAACATTTTAAAAATACCCATTGAATAAACATTAGGAGAAATACAAAAATGCCCCACCTTTGACTGTTAGTTCAGCATTGGCACTCCAAAAAACTTCTTCCTTATTCTTTAATCATGGAAGAGCAATTTTAAGTTTAAAAAGTTTTGTGATTCCATGTAAAAAGCAAGATTTTGAAATTATTTAAAATGGAAGCAACTCATTGAATTGTTTCATGGTTTTGTATGCATATATTTGTATGAACAAAAACTAAAGTAAATCTTCAATGATATTCTACGACAAAAAATTAAAATTTAATTTACCACAAATTTTGAAGCATATATTAAGAGATTCCATGTCATAAGAGAGTAAACAGGGAAAAATAATTAGTAGGCTCATTTCATTCATGTATACATATAATTTCTAGATACTGATATAATCTCTCTATTCCCTCTAAAAGAAGCAACATCCTCTTCTAAAGAAATAGACATTATACGATAATTCTACTTTACCATGAAATTCTTCATTGATAAGAAGTTTTTCTTTTCTGAATGTTTTCCCTCCTAACAGAAATATCTACAGTGGAACACTAAATTTACTTATATTGAAATCATTACCATCATCACATGAATTCTTTGTTATCAAATTTATTGGATTAACAATTGTGTTCTCTTTATATAATACTTAAGGCACATCCCCAGTCTATTGAGAGCTGTTCTATTATAATTATATTGTAATTTTCTCTTCTTAATTTTCTCTTCACAACAGTGTAGTAGTGCCAGGAACAACCAATTCAGAGCACCTCCTGAATTGTAGTTTCCAATTATGTAATTTTCCAACCGAATTTAATATTATAATTAGAATTCAGCAGTTGATAACATCATGGAAGCTTTTTCATTTAAAAACTAGAACAATCTCACTCATAAAAGTGAGATTTAGTAATCATACTAAGAGTCATATTCAGTAATCATACTAAGAATGAAAAAATCTGAACTGCCTTAAAAAGGAGCCACCTTTCTGGGAGTGTAACTGAGCAATATTCAATATTAGGAAGCAGGAGCAATGTTTGATATTAGGAAGCATCTTTCTAAGAACGTCATATTAGGAAATACATAGCTACAGTGTGAATGATGAAAGAGAAAAATATAGGAAGACAAAAATATTTTGTCTTATTTTGATAAATATTAATAAGCAGGAACATTCACTAAGAAAAATATCAACTTGAAAATAAATGAGAAAATGCAATGGGTACTTAGGCAAGGGAAGAAAACAGCTAACTTTGTTTGCTGTTAAATACAAAACATAAATATGATGGTGCTGAAGGATAATTTTACAGTACACACATAGCAAATATATGTTATTTCATACAGTAAATCACATTTCTCTTATATTATAGCATTGAGTGACCTCGTGTATCTCTCCTCTTCAAAATGCTGAATTTTTCAAAAACCCTTAGTGTTGCCCCTCAGTCCTGCCCCTAGACACAGGCAAAGAGGGTTCTGCTTTGGGCTCTATACTTTAGAGAATCCACATATTATAAACAAAATAAAAGAACAAATACAGTTACTAAAGAACATGTGGGCACTTCCACACATGGGATCCAGCTCCCAGTGCCAGCAAGATGTGACCTGGAAGTCCAAATATCACTTCTTATTTCTGAAACTGTTCAGACCCTAGTAAATATTTCTCATATCTTAGTCCATATGTCCATCTGAACGCCAAGATTTGTACATTGTGCATTTGCTGATATCAGAAATAGGGTAATGTTTTCGTTGCGTTGGAGAGGATGTAGGTGATGGCAGTGCTTAGGTAAAAGACAGGCTAATTAATTTTAAAATTCTTTCTCCCAGATAGTATGAACACAGTCGATCCTTTTATTGTTAATTTTTATTTTATATTGGAGTAGAGTTGATTAACAATGTTGTGTTAGTTTCAGTGTATAGCAAAGTGATTCAATTATACATATATATGTATCTATTCTTTTTCAAATTCTCTTTCCATTTAGGTTATTACAGAGTATTGAGCAGCATTCCCTGTGCTATACAGTAGGTCCTTGTTGGTTATCTATTTTAAATATAGCAGTGTGTACATGTCAATCTCAAACTCCCAATCTGTCCCTCCCCCCACCCACCCTTCACCCCTGGTAACTATAAATTCATACTCTAAGTCAGTGAATCTGTTTCTGTTTTGTAAATAAGCTCATTTGTATAGTTTTTTTTTAGATTCTGCATATAAATGATATCATATGATATTTGTCTTTCTCTGTCTGACTTCTTCACTTAGTATGATAATCTCCAGGTCCATCCATGTTGCTTCAAATGGGATTATTTCATTCTTTTTAATGGCTAAGTAATATTCCATTGTATATATGTACCATATCTTCTTTACTTATTCATCTGTCAATGGACATTTAAGTTGCTTCCATGCACTGCAATGAGCATTGGGGTGCATATATCCTTTCAAACCATGGTCTTCTCTGGAGTGACCATGAGTGCCCAGGAGTGGGATTGCTGGATCATGTGGTAGCTCTGTTTTTAGTTTCATAAGGAACCTCCATACTTTTCTCCATAGTGACTGTACCAATTTATATTCCCACCAACAGTGTAGGAGGTTTCCCTTCACTCCACACCCTCTCCAGCATTTATTGTTTGTAAAGTTTTTGATGGTGGCCATTCTGACTGGTGTGAGGTGATATCTCATTGTAGTTTTGATTTGTATTTCTCTAATAATTAGTGATGTTGAGCATCTTTTCTTGTGCCTCTTGGTCATCTGTATGTCTTCTTTGGAGGAATGTTTATTTAGGTGTTTTGCCCATTTTTGGATTGGGTTGTCTGTTTGTTTGTTTGATATTGAGCTGCATAAGCTGTTTGTATATTTTAGGGATCAATCCCTTGTTGGTCACATCATTTGCAAGTATTTTCTCCCATTCTGTGGGTTGTCTTTTTGTTTTGTTTATGATTTTCTTTGCTGTACAAAAGCTTTGAAGTTCCATTAGGTCCCATTTGCTTATTTCTGTTTTTATTTCCATTACTCTAGGAGACGGATCAAAAAAGATATTGCTGCAATTTATGTCAAAGAGTGTTCTGCCTATGTTTTCCTCTGAGAGTTTTATATTATCTAGTCTTATATTTAGTTTGTTTTGAGTTTTTGAGTTTGTTTTTCTGTAAGGTTTAAGAGAATGTTCTCATTGCATTCTTTTACATGTAGCTGTCCAGTTTTCTCAGCACAACTTATTGAAGAGACTGTCTTTTCTCTATTGTATATTCTTGCCTTCTTTGTCATAGATTAATTGACCATAGGTGTGTGGGTTTATTTCTGGGCCTTCTATCCTATTCCACTTATCTATATTTCTGTTTTTGTGCCACTACCATACTATTTTGATGACTGTAGCTTTGTGATATAATCTGAAATCAGGGAGCCTGATTTCTCCAGCTTGGTTTTTCTTTCTCAGGATTGCTTTGGCTATTCAGGGTCTTTTGTGTCTCCATAAAAATTTTTAAATTTTAAGATTTTTTTTTGTTCCAGTTCAGTGAAAGATGCCATTGGTAATTTAATAGGGATTGCATTGAATCTGTAGATTGACTTGGATAGTACAGTCATTTTGACAATATTGATTCTTCCAATCCAAGAACATGGTATATCTTTCAATTTGTTTCTGTCATTTTCGATTTCTTTCATCAGCCTCTCATAGTTTTCAGGGTACAGGTCTTTTGTCTCCTTAGGTAGGTTTATTCCTAGGTATTTTATTCTTTTTTATTCTTTGTTGTTAGTGTATAGAAATGCAAGAGATTTCTGTGTATTTATCTTGTATCCTGCAGCTTTACTGAATTCATTGATGAACTGTAGTAGTTTTCTGGTAGCATCTTTAGGATTTTCTATGTATAGTATCATGTCATCTGGAAACATTGACATTTTTACTTCTTCTTTTCCAGTTTGGATTGCCTTTATTGCTTTTTCTCCTCTGATTTGCCGTGGCTAGGACTTCCAAAACTATGTTGAATAAAAGTAGCACGAGTGGACATCCTTGTCTTATTCCTGATCTTAGAGGAAATATTTTCAGCTTTTCACCTTTTAACATGATGTGAGCTGTAGGTTTGTCATATATGGCCTTTATTATGTTGTGGTATGTTCCCTCTGTGCCCACTTTCTGGAGAGATTTTATCATAAATTGGTGTTGAATTTTGTCAAAAGCTTTTTCTGCATCTGTTGAGATGATCATATTATTTATTTATTTATTTATTATTATTTGGCTGAATTGGGTCTTCATTGCTGTACGCAGGCTTTCTCTAGTTGCGGTGAATTGGGGCTACTCTTCGTTGCAGTGTGCAGGCTTCTCATTTTGGTGGCCTCTCTTGTTTCAGAGCATGGGCTCTAGGTGTGTGGGCTTCAGTAGTTGCAGCATGCAGGCTCCATAGTTGTGGTTCTTGGGCTCTAGAGCGCAGGCTCAGTAGTTGTGGTACACAGGCTTAGTTCCTCCATGGCATGTGGGATCTTACCAGACCGGGGCTCAAACCCATGTCCCCTGCATTGGCAGGCAGATTATTAACCACTGCACCACCAGGGAAGACCCAATCATATGATTTTTATTCTTCAATTTGTTGATATGGTGTATCACCCTGATTGATTTGTGGATGTTAAAAAATCCTTGAATCCCTGAGATAAATCCCATTTGATTATGGTGTACGATGTTTTAATGTATTGTTGGATTCAGTTTGTTAGTATTTTGTTGAGGATTTTTGTGTCTATATTCATCAGATATTGGCCTGTAATTTTCTTTTGTGTGCTATCTTTGTCTGTTTTGGGTATTAAGGTGATGGTGGCCTCATAGAATGAGTTTGGGAGTGTTCCTTCCTCTACAATTTTTTGGGATAGTTTCAGAAGGATAGGTGTTAACTCTTCTCTAAATATTTGGTAGAATTCTCCCATGAAGCTATCGGGTCGTAGACTTTTGTTTGTTGGGAGTTTTAAATCACAGTTTCAACATTTCATTACTTGTGATTGGTCTGTTCATATTTTCTATTTCCTCCTGGTTCAGTCTTGGGAGATTGTACCTTTCTAGGAATTTGTCCATTTCTCCTACATTGTCCATTTTAGTGGCATATAGTTGCTTGTAGTAGTCTCTTATGATCCTTTTGCATTTCTGTGGTGTCCATTGTAACTTCGCCTTTTTCATTTCTAATTCTATTGATCTGAGCCCTCTCCCTCTTTTTCTTGATGAGTCTCACTAAAGGTTTATCAGTTTTGTTTATCTTTTTGAAGAAGCAGCTTTTAGTATCGTTGATCTTTTCTATTGCTTTCTTCATCTCTATTTCAGTTATTTCTGCTCTGATCTTTACGATTTCTTTCCTTCTACTAACTTCGGATGTGGTTTGTTATTCCTTCTCTAGTTGCTTTAGGTGTAAGTTTAAGTTGTTTATTTAAATTTTTTCTTGTTTCCTGAGGTAAGATTATATTGCTATAAACCTCCCTCTTAGAACAGCTTTTGCTGCATCCTATAGGTTTTGAATCATTGTTCTTTCATGTTCATTTGTCTCTAGGAATTTTTAAATTTCCTCTTTGATTTCTTCACTGATCCATTGGGTTTTTGTAGCATATTGTTTAGCCTCCATGTGTATCTGTTTCTTACAGTTTTTTTTTTCTTGTAGTTGATTTCTAATCTTACAGTGTTGTGGTCAGAAAAGATGCTTGATATGATTTCAGTTTTCTTAAATGTACCGAGGCTTGATTTGTGACCCAAGATGTGATCTATCCTGGAGAATGTTCCATGTGCACTTGAGAAGAATGTGTATTCTGCTCCTTTTGGATGGAATGCTTTATAAATATCAATTAAGCCCATCTGGTCTAATGTATCATTTAAGGCCTGTGTTTCCTTATTGATTTCTGTCTGGATGATCTGTCCATTGATGAAAGTTGGTTGTTAAAGTCCCCCACTATTACTGTGTTACTGTAGATTTCTCCTTTTATGGCTGTTAGTATTTGCCTTATATATTGAGGTGCTCCTATGATGGGTGTGTTTATAGTTATAAGTGTTATATCTTTTTCTTGGCTTTATCCTTTGATCATTATGTAGTGTCTCTTGTAACAGTCTTTATTTTAAAGTCTTTTAGTCAATTCTTGAATAATGAAGTATCATTTTCTAGTAGTGTCAAGCATCTGTCCTAACTTTTTTGTGTGTTTCAATTTGTGGTTTTGCAACTAGTCATGAATTAGCAGAGAACTCATATCAGCTGCAGATGGTGGCTGAAGAACAGTTTGTAGTACTCTACAAATCATTTTACTGTTAAATTTAAATATATGTGGAACTAGATATAAAATACATGAAGCATAAAATCCTTTAAATGGCAACTAGGTGAACATCGAACTCTAAAATTGTGAGTAGTGTTACTTTAATCAAAATATTTAATAAAATTTAAGTAAATTTTCAAAACAAATTTTCAAAATAAATGTCAGCTTTATTTAAATAATTTTGTATAAGTTTTTATTTAGATAATTTTAATTTTTAATAGTCTAAAAGAAAAAAGTTTTTTAAAATACATATAAATGCTTTAATGTTTCACTGAAACACAATAAACATTCAAAAAGTACACATAGTGTAGTTCTGTGAATTTTAATAAACTGCACAGCCAAATAGCCAGTATCTAGATGAAGAAAGAGAACACTGTCTGCAACTACGAGTTGCATAATGCTTTCTTCCAATCACTATCCCCTTCCCAAGATTACCATTATTACATCATTACAATCCCTTCATCTTTTACATAGAACATATAATATCAATAATTATGAGAGTAATATTCCCTCATATTCATAGGTGCCACCAGGACTCAAGAGGAGGGGATTATATGGGGCATATGTGCCAGGGAGTGGAAGTCATGGAGAGCATCTTAGAATTTTGCCCACTCTAGTAGGCTATCCATTTTCAGATGCTATCTATTTTATAGAAATATATAATAAATATTTATATTTTAAAGTAAGTTCCTCAAGATCAGACACATAATGGGTCATAAAGCTGAGGCCGGAATGCAAGTATTCTAACACAAGATCCAGTGATCTTTCTAGTATATTAAGCTAGGCTCACCCTGTTAATTGTCTTCCAAATGTCTTTCTGTTTGTCTATTTATTAACACATTTTAAATATGGCAACTGGCACTAACGGTTTTAGGAGTATGGGGATTTCCTTTAAAAAACAATTGTGTAGACCTTCCACATTAGAGAGCTAATACTTTTATTTAATCAGACTGAAGTTAATAATCACAGTTCATACTGAATAACAGATATTGTTAAATAACTCTGCACTTTCAACTACTCAGAGACCCAGAAAATCCAGGTTGGGCACTGCTCTAAATGGCATCTGTCCTGTAGAGTGTAAAATGGATTCACATCTCTTGTTTTAGTCTGAATTCATGTGGCTTTTAGTGTTTGTCCCCCTTGAATTAAAGGATCTCAGATGCTATGCCTCCTCAAAAATAGTTTTTTAGCAATCATGACAAATAATCCTTTCCTATTTAAAATATTATAGGCCAATTATCTATAACATTTTATACAAGACACATGGACTGACAGGCTTTCAGAGTGTGGCCTGAGCAGTGTCCTACCTAATGAGGCTCCAGTTGATGAATATAAGAATGGGTGTTTGCTTACTGCAGAGGTTAGAATCAGATGCTCTCAGTGGCGCTTCCAGCCTCATTCTGCAAGAACCTACCCAACGGGAGACTTGAGGCACTGCCGAGACCACTGGAACCAACTCTTTCATCCCACACAAGTTCCCAGCCGTTCTCGTCTGCCAAAATAAGAAGGTAATAATTGGGGTAGGAGACTGGCAGCCAAGCCCAGAGAATTCATAACAGGTTCACTCTGCCAAGATGCAAAATATGCTGAGATATCTCAGACGCTCCCTGAAGCAGCCTCGGAAAACACTATTCACTTACTCTCATCTAGAAACCACAGCTTCTTCTTGTAGAAAGTCCTGTGGCTGAAGCTGGCAGTGGTTAAGTTTCCACATAGCAACTAGAGTAAATAAATGCAATATTTGCTTTTTTAAAAGTTAACTAAAACTGCTGATTTCCAGCTGCTGGTAGAAAAATATAATTGTCAAGATTTACCTAGGAAAATTGAGATTCTTGTATTTCATGAAATCAATGGTGTTAATCTACTTAAAATTATTAATCAACACATGGAAGCATCAGAGTAGGCATTAAAGAGAGGTCTTTTTGAAAATAAGTAAAGCATTGTTGAAGCAGTATGGCTCTTCTTCCCATTGATTTCCATTCTCTGCAATAACCAGAGACTTCTAGAGTTGGAAGGAATCTTAGGGATCATTTAGGCCTCCTGTGGACCTTTTTCTGAGCAAGAAAACAAGTTCCAGAGATGTAAGATAACTTACTCAAATTCACAGCGCTAGGTCGCGGTAAATTCAGAGCTAGGGCTTAATCCTGGTATCACCAAATCAGCATCAGGGCATAGGTACACTCTTTTCAAATAATGTCCTGCCCTCAGTCCAGCTGAGGACCCCACCCTCTGCCCACCATGTGTCCCTTTACACTGAACAGCTAACACTTGAACACTTGAAACTACTTGTTTTCCTCCGTGGCTCAAACACAACTTCCCTTGTCATCTAAACTCCAGTCCCCCTCTTTCACTCTCTCAGTAGATGCCAAAGTCAAGGTGACATAAAGTTTCTCTTTCCTTAACAAACTGTGTTTTATCAAGAGCAGTCACAGCCCTGCTGATTCTGATGTCAGCAGCTCCAGCACCCTGGGGAACCTTCTGAGCTTCTGCCAAGAACCCTCAAGATCTGTCAAAATTGTATCTCCCTTAGAGCGAGTTCTGAAAACATCCCAGGTCTTCTGAACAAATTTCCCAACAGTTTAATTCCCCACAAGATAACAAGTCTTCCAGATAATTTCTCTGTAGCTCTAGTTCACATTAAATCTTGCCATTACTTCTTGCTTCAATCCCATTGTTTTTTCATTTTACATGAACCCTTTTAGTTCTTCCCCTCACTACTATCTAATTATCTTTCTTTCTTTGAGATTCCCACCAGTTTAATATAATGAGGTCCAACTTTTTTCTGCTCTGAAACACCATTGGTCCCAGTGGGAATTCTTAACCTGAGATTTCAGGAGACCTAGCAACTGTTAGAAATTTTATGCAAAACAATTTGTATATGTGCATATTTGCTTTTAATCACAGCTTTAATTAGAATCTCAAAAGACTGATGCATAGAAAAAGGTTGAGATTGATTATTCTGTGAAATCAGACCCACACAAGGCACTCACTTCTTGCCTCTGTGACTCTTTTTGTCCCTCTTTCCATTGGTTAAAGACCCTCCCATTCCCCGCTGCCCACACACCTCAAGTACTCATCAGCCTATAGCATGGAATACACATGGCCCTCATTTCTCTGTGGCATATGTAAGCATCAAAAAGGATCACCGCTAGTTTAGCCCGAAACTGTGTGTTAATGATTCACTATAGGATGATTATGACTGAAAGGGACACTCTCTACAGGCCAATACTCTTTGGTTGATAAGTAAAGTCAGGTGATGGATCACAGACTGAACACATTCTCGGAGGAGGCACTATAAAACTGCTAAAATCAGAGACCAGAAATAGCTCTCAAATATACATTCATTAGTGTAGAACTACAACGCTCAATGCACAAACTTAAGATGGGATGCGAGGGAGGGGAGGGGGGGAAGGAAGGGAGCCTGGGTTACTCAAAAAAGACTTGAGTTGCAGCCGTAGGAGTATAGTGCCAAATCTAGCCAGTGAAATAAACGTTCTGCTTTTCTGGTAAAGTATTTCCCAGTTGTGTGCTGTTCTTAGGGAATGATATGCTGGCTATAATTTATACAGTTCTACTTAACTTTCAAAGCAATTTTCAGAAAGCAGCAAACTGAGGAAAGATTGTATATAAGCTGGAACTTTGCTTATTTATTACTTTGATGAATGTAAAGACAGATACTATATTTCCCCAGTAGAAATTATTATCAACACTGTATCATTATAATATTGAATGACATCCCAGCCAAAGGGCCTCTCTTTATTTACTTTAGAGTGAAAATAAGAAAAGCATGAATAGCCTGTTAATATATCCATGACTGATTAGTTGCCCGGTATTCAAGAAACCAGTTATGAATATCAGCTTCTGCTGTAACAAAGTGTTCCAAATTTATTTCTCCAGTATAAAACCAATGTAGTGAATCACATGCCTTACACAGACAAATGTCAGAAAATAAGTGGTTTCAATACATTGTTATTACTAGAAGAAGAATTTGAACAAACACTCCAAGTTTTGAATGTTTCTGGTAGATGAGAAACTTTGAATCTGTGCAACTCTTTACATGAGGTTCAAGGTCACCTTACAACAATGGGCTGTAATCGATGTAGTTCTCCACGATGCTACACCGAAATAGCCATTACAGTGACTTTTCACTATGTGTTGCCAAATGCCAGACACTGAACACTGCTATTAGAAGCGAAGTTGGGATCTCAGTAAGTTTTTAAGGAGACCTTGGCATCCATTTTATGATATTTTGGGCAGAAATTTAATTTTGGGTGTTGTATCTGACTCTGTCTAGTCAGCAAAATAAATATGCAGTTGACTTATGAAAGATTAAAAAAAACCCTTAATTGGCATTGCACGATTTCTTCTAACAATAAATGGATTTGAATGTAGGCTAAATTCAGAGGCCATATTTTGTGCCATTTCAATGGCTACAATTCCATGGTAGGCATGGGAAAAAAGATCTATTTTGCCACTACAGATAGTGTCTACCCTGAGGTATTGAGTTACCATGGAATGATGAATATTTCTAAGGCCTTGAGCTTTACTGAACATCTGCTTTTCACAACCACATTTTAAGGGAAAAAAAATCTGAGAGGCTGAAAAAACATACAAAATCCCCAGGACAGGAGAATTTTCCTTCTCATCTCTTCCGTAAACCAGGACCAGATTCCAAATTGAAACCACTGATCACATGAGGACATTTTCAAAGGTGTTGCTTTGCATCGGTCTTTTCTGAAGCACAATTTGGGGGCGAAGGTGAGTATGGTTTGGAGAACACCCTGTAACAATCAGAGTTCCCAAAACAGAACAGAGGGAGGCCAAAGGGATCAGACAAATAAACTCCTCTCCCTCTCTTCAGGGGTCAAGCAGATCCTGTTTCATGTCTAATATGTACACACTGAGTTCTTAGTCTCTTGCTGTATAAGGTGGTAAGAGTTGGGAGTCACCTACACAGAAAAATCTGCAGACACAACACTGGCTTTCAGTCAAGTAAAAGATGTGACAGCCAGCCTGCCCTTCCATGGATGAAAAAAGTGCATGCCGTCTTACCATAAAGTCAAGGGACTTGCCCCTTTCACAGATTATGTAACACTTTCCTGAAAAGTGGGGTACACTGCCGATTTCATGTAGTGATGAGATGAAAGCCCGTCCAGTGATTCCTGTAGACATGAGCTGGTCACATAGCTCTCCTTCACTATGCAGTGAAAAAGAACCCTGCCTGAGTTACCGCTGAAAATATTCTCCCCTTAGATATAAATTTCTTGAGTAACCTATTCTGAAAGGTCTGTCATGTTTTATATGTCCAAGAGATTTCATTGAGCAAAAATTTAATGATTTGAGACAGATACAGCTACCAATATAAAATCAGAGTAACATTCTATTACCTGTTTACTTCATGTTCAGTTAGGAACACAATTATATCTGAATTCTAATATTATAATAGTGATATAGTCATATCAGTTGTGGGATAGTGACTCCCCAAAAAAGCCAAAAGAATGAAGACTCATAGAACTGCTAAAGTGGTTTGGTGGCCTTCAGTCTTAGAGAAGAGGGAAAAGATGTTTGCCAGAAGCCTCAGGGCTTTCTCCTCCATCATCGATAGAAAACTGGAACTTTCCCATGAATATGCAGCCATGTTCTGGGGACTTCCTATTATTTAAAAAATGATAACAGCTCCCTTCCGACCCTTTTATTTCCCATTAAGCGCCACCACATTCCTCTGCTACCTTCACAGCAAAACCTCTAGAAAGAGTTGTCTATAGAGGTTGTCCTGACTGTCTCATCTCAGCATCTCTCCTCCACTCTGCACTCACGTCACTTCCAGCCACGCTGCGGAGGCTGTTCTTGTCGCGTCCTCAGGGGTCTTCATGTCACTGCCACCTGGTTTTTATCCTTCTCTGTGATTTATGTAAGAGCAAAATGGATATGTATTAAGAATCATTTTGTAGCTATCTTTTCATTGCCTGCTATTTATATGACAAAAAGAATTGAAAAAAATTTTCAGGGGTTGACTGTATGTTGGACACTGTTATAGACATCAAGAGAATACTAAGAATAATTTTCCCAGTAAGTTTTCTTCTATTTAAAAAGACAAAATAGGGGCACCTACTAAAATATAAGAGCAATTATCAATTATATCCACAAAAGTAAAATGATAAAAACAGTACAGTTAATGTGTGTTCAAGTCAAATAGAATAGAGGATTAAATGGAAGTACAAAGGAAGCCAGTAAGCTCAGGCAGTCTTTCTGAAACAATTAACTTTTGACCAGGACTAGAAGGAGGTAGTAAAAGGGAAGAAAATAAACTCCTTTACTAAACACCTGAGATTAAGTTCCAAATAGTATACTATTCTATTTCCATTCAACTGCTTCCCATATTTTCCTCAGGATTCAGCCTAAACAGCTGAAGCCTGTCTATGAATCCTTCCCTGCCGCTGAGCCTCATACCTTCTCTGTTGCTTCCCTGTATATACTACATTATATTCACCTCGTAATGCGTCTGTCTCCCCCATTGGTCTGTAAGCTCTTTTTCCTCTTTTACCCATAGTGACAACCAAGCAGCAACTGGCATTTTTTTTTTTTTTTGGCCGTGCCACACACTATGTGGGATCTTAATTCCCCAACCAGGGATCAAACCCATGCCCCCTGCAGTGGAAGAGAAGCGCCTTAACCACTGGACCACCAGCGAAGTCCCCCTTTTTAAAAAAAATTTCTTTTTGCAACTGGCATTTAGCAGCTGACCAACAACTGCTTGTTGTATGACTTAATGCCCACAACAGCCCTGAGATGAAATCATTATTAATGATCAATATCCTTATTAATGTTACAGAGAAGAAAACAGAGAACCCGAGAGGTTAAAGAGATCCTAACTATTACGAAGCTGAATTTATGACTTTATGTCTTTATGTCCAACCCCAGGACTTTGGACCTAAAGCCCAAGCCTAGTTTACTATCCCATGTTGTCATCTCAGCAAGTGTTGCTCGAAAATAGCAGGCAACTAATTCCAGGGATATAGGCGGGAAGTAGTAAAAGGAACGTGAGAGTCAGACATCAGATTGATTGTTTAAAGCACAGGGGCCCTATCGAAAAATCATGGAAACTGTTGCTTCTTATGTTTTGCCATAAACATTATGTTCTCTCACTCCCTGCCTTCTTTCTGGGTTACCTCAGTAACCTTCATAAATTCAGTTGTCATCTGTGTACTGATGATTCCAAACCACATACCTCTAGTTCAGATGGCTTTCATGAGGCTCTGAACCATATCCGTCAGCCCCTAGACATCTCCCTGGATGCCTCTGTATATAGGCCACTTAACCTGATGGGGAAGCGTAAGAGTCTCCATATAAATAAATAAATATATATATATATATAAACATTCAACAAATGCCGTTTCTTTATTATTAATATCAAAAATATGGAACGCTTCACGAATTTGCATGTCCTCCTTGTGCAGGGGCCATGCTCATCTCTGTATCGTTCCGATTTTAGTATATGTGCTGCCGACGCCAGCAGTCCATATATTTTTAAAGCCTATCACATGTAAAAACTTAGACTAGATCAGTGTGTTCCTGAGGAAGTTATTGGGATGTGTGATGCGTGTTATAGAAGTCAGTTTTGTTTGTATATAGACACTTAATATGTTACTAAAATCCCACCCTAATTTTTCCCAGCGTAATTTTCAGGACATCTCATGTTCAGCTATGTGGTCTAATCACATCTAACTACTTATCTTCCCTGACCGTGCCCACACTTCTGTGTTCCAATGCTCCTGCCATGTTGTCTACATAGATGATACACCGCTCACCCTCATTCTATCAATCAGGTTCCAGCAGAAAAATGGAAACTGCACTAAGGTGTTGCAGGAGAGGGATTTAGTATAGAGATCAGCTTACACATGCTCTGAAGGCCTAAAAAAGCACCAAGAGGATACTGAGGTCATCCAGAAATGATAACTGCAGAGACAGCTCCAACTAGGTCTAAGGGAACAAAAAGGCAGAGATTGGGAGTATTAGAGCCCAGGAGCTTCAGGGAGAGATTATCATAGAGTTGGTGCTCAGACCTCTGGGGAGGGGGGACACCTGGCTGCTGCCGGAACTGCAGGAACTGAGACATGGAGCCTGTGGAGCCAGAGCTCGGAACCCTGGGGAGAAGATACCAAGCAGCTTCCGGTGGTGCCTCTACGGGATAGGATGCGGTTGGTGCTCAAGTCCTGTTAGAAACAGGAGGTTGGAACTTATGCTTACTCAGCTTGCATTCCGAAAGTCAGTCTGTCAGAAACCAGTGCCTGATGTGGAAGCCCTACACAGTCGATACAACATTTCCTATCCCTGTCTCCCTCCTGTGCGTTCTGTTCTACCCACCGCTGCCAAAGTGCTCTCCCTGACATCACCACAGTAAACATAATCTCTACGTTCTCAAATCCCTATCATCATTCCTTGCTGACTAATGTTTTAAATATATCCTCCTCTCTCTGGTGTTGAAGGCCTTCTACAGTTTTCTAGCCCTTTTTCACTGCTTCCCTAAGTGCCTTTTATGCTCCCACAGGAGCTAGCTCTTGCTTAGAAATGCACCAAATTTTCTATCTTCAGCGTCTAATAGGCCACAAATCTCAGCCTCATCTTGCCTCTGAATTTACTTTTAAATAGTAATATGCATATATGCCAAAGTCACCTTGACTTTCATTTACAAAGCATCACAACCAGAGTGAATGAAATAGCTGCTGCAGAATTAAAACTTTGCATAGTTTCAATGAAAATAAGGGGCCTAATTTTAGCCAATTAAAACTTAAGTGACAACTAAATGTGTAGTAACTAAGACTGAAAGAATTGAACTCTGTCAATGCACAAGTTTTACACCTTTTCTGATTTTCACCTATACGGTAGACTGGTTAGAAGGGATAATTTCTAAATTCTCAGCAATTCAGCAGCTAAGATTCTGACCTGGGCCACGTGCAGACACCGTGAGTAGAACAGGAGTTTACTGCATGTGTGAGTTGTAGCATTTCAGAAAATTCTAGAGCAACATTTTTTCCTTATTTGCCCTTTGAGTTGCAAAACTAGCTTTCAACAGGAAAAGCAAGTTTGCTACTTACCCTTGAAAGGTGTCCCTTTTATGTGTGAAAACACTAAGGTGAAAATGTCAAATGTTTCACATTTCCTTGAGCTTGTGAAATCTAAAGGGATGTGAAATTTTCTTTTATTCAGATGATTCAGATTGAAGGCATAGGAATATCTCCTGCCAATGTGTATTTCCTGGTGCTACCTTGTCATTTTACTTTTTAACAGACAAATATTAAAGATTTTGTTATTTCCTTTAAGGTGTAAAATTACCATTATTTCCCTTTATGTAAAAAAGACAAAAATTATCCTGGCATTCTGAATTTGTGATTAAAAAAAGGCAAATCTTATCTGACAGCTAATTGCTTACAGCACTTTAAATCCAATTTCTTTGTATAAGCTTCAGATCAATTTCTAAATAATGAGAACGTAAATACAAGTAATCTTTTAAATTTACTATGTATCCAAATTATGCCAGTCTGTAACTTATTCAACTTCCTAAGTCATACATTCATTTAACCTACCTTGGGTGCCCACCTGCCACCTGCTCTATGCAGAATTCCTTATGTCATTTCTGGCACTCTTCCAACAGTTATGGGTCACAATGACAACACACAACTCCATTGGCTGAGCACTTGTTTGCAATGATGAGGTACACATGTTGGCTAGTACTGCCACAATTTAATGCTTCGGTTCCCCCTGTACTCTTGAGTAGATGTCATCTGGTCTGAATTTTGGGTCCCTTTGATGATGCATGTTAGATAACTGTCATCTGGAGAACAGAGACATTGACCAGCCAATTAAATATTCTGAAAACCAGGAAGTTTATGTAGGTGAGGATAATTAGTCTTAAAAATAAACACAGAATAAAAAAAAAACCTCAGGAGGTGGAAACTAGCCAGGATCCCATCTAATAAAAATAGAGTTGAATTTTAAATTTGGGGGGGTTAAAAAATCATTTATATAAAAGTTTTCTTGAGTTTGAGATTATGTTTTAATAATGTCCGTAAAAGCAGTGTTGACCTACTATTATTATATTGAAACCTCTTCACTTTGAAGAAACCAAATATTGGAAACAGTAAGTTAGTAGCTCTTGATGTTCCAAGCCCTCTCCTCAACCCGCACCAGCAGACAGTTCACAGTAGATTCTTTCTCTAAGTGCAAGTGGAGCTTCTGCTCTGGAAACATTCACCTCTCCTACTTTCCTGCAATCACCCCATTGTATCATATTATGTGCTAAAACAAATGTTTTCTTGGTTCTTCATGGTAACAGCACTATCACTTCATTATTTAAAAAGAGAGAAAAGCATATTTTAAATTCTGCTTTTCCAAATTTATTCTTATTCCACATGTGATTTTTTTTTTTTTTTTTTTGCGGTACGCGGTACCTGTCACTGTTGTGGCCTCTCCCGTTGCGGAACACAGGCTGGGGAGCACAGGCTCCGGACGCGCAGGCTCCGGACACGCAGGCTCAGCGGCCATGGCTCATGGGCCCAGCCGCTCCGCGGCATGTGGGATCTTCCCGGACCGGGGCACGAACCCGTGTCCCCTGCATTGGCAGGCGGAAGCTCAACCACTGCGCCACCAGAGAAGCCCTCCATATGTGATTTTTTAAACTTATCTTCAGACTATTCAAATAGAGCTAAATTACAAAAATGGGAGGGGAAATATATTTTCTTGATTTTCTCAGCAAGATTTTTTGCATGAATTATAAGCCTGAATAAACATTTCAGCTGTATATTTTTATGTGTCCTTCCATTGAGAAATTGTATAACATAAAAAAAATACTCCTAATGAGAACTGTCAGTGCTTTTCTTGAGTTGGAACTAGACACTTTGGTCATAGTATAGATGCTTTTTTAATGTTACACATTTGCTCTAAAAGAGCTTTTACTTTTAATAGCAGGACTAATTTGGAAATACAGGACTTGACTGAAAAAATGCCTACAAAGACATCAATAGTGCTACTTTGTAAGTGACAATTCTGGATTTTTGATGGAAAAATTGTTAGAAAAGAAGTTTCATTGTGTTAATCTTATATAGTTAAAATCAGATAATGTCAAACACTTCAGGTGAATTAAATAAAAGGATTCCAAAATTATACACCATAGTGTAAAATATTTACCATATAGAGGAAACAATAAAACGTGGGAAGATTAACAGACTAAAACTGGGACTGTGAGAAGAAAACAGCCACTAGTCTGATTTGTAATAGATGCAAAAGTTTTACACCTGAAAATTACAACTCTCATCAAGTTAAGAATTCAGCTCTACTATCCAACTGAACAGTTTTGGGAAAAAATGGAAAAAGCAGTAAGTTAAATGTGAGAAATAGAAACATGAAAGCACTATTTTAAATAACTATCAGACAATAATAAATTAATCAAGGACCTGTCTCTTCTCTTGTTTCAAAAGAAATAAATATTAGGATTGAAAGTCAGACTGAAAAATATTTTCCTCCTGTTATTAGTATATTTAAGGATTTTATAGCCCGGCCTCATCAAAGGGCAAAAGAAGTGCCCCTGATTGCCTTGGTGTTATACTAGATTACAACAGGAAACAGTTAAAGTCGACTCTTAGATCCAACAGCCATAGTCTCACAATTATTCACAAATGTTAAGCAGACCTGTAAGGAAATAAGTTGAGAGACCATTTGAAAATGGTTGATGATAGTAACAATAGCTAATAGAATATTAAGTTAGGCATAAGGTCATCACTTTGAGTGCATTATCATATTTAATTCTATCAGATCAACATCAAACATAGAAGTCGATATTATTGTGACCGTTTTTCAGATAAGGAAACAAATATCAACAGCTCTTCAATTTTGGATAGACATGTTATACGATTAAGATGGCTTTCAAACTAACTTTGGACTTTGAAGAGCTTATTCTGTTCTGACTGTAGAAATTTAAGTTTAGACCTAATCACAGTAAGGTAATATAGACCTTTTTGATAATGAGGATGACACACTTCTGTCATAATCACATACAGCAAAATGTTTATCTCTTCTTTATATAAGATGGATTTGTGAAACCACCATCAAAAGCATATCCTAGCTTTTCAATAATTACATGAGCTAACATTTAAGTGCTTGCCTGTTCCAGGCACTTTTCCAAGTGCTCTGCATATATTAACTCTTTTAATATATGACCACCTTATGAGGTAAGTATTTATTATCCTCATTATACTGATGGGGCAACAGAGAGATAAAGCGACATGGTCATATGGCTCATCAGTGGCAGAGCCAAGATTCAGATCTAGGCATTCTGCCTCCAGAATCTGCCTTCTTAACTATCATTTAAAGCCTCTTTTTCCATTGACATTAATTTAACCTAAATAATAATATTTCCAGAGATCTCACTACTAAAAGGGATCTGTGGTCCCTTGACGATGTAGAACACACACACACACACACACACACACACACACACACACACATAATTATGGGAATAACACTTATTCAGTCCCTTCTCTGTGTGCCAGGCTCAGTGCTATACTACATAGGCTTAAATCAAAATTTCTAAGTCACAAAGTAATTTCCAAAACTCAAATGATTTTAAGAGCATCATAATCGCAGGCTGTTACACAGCATGCTTTACATAAGCACAGTGCCTTGATCAAAGTCAGCATCTGCTACACGTGGATTGGATGCCAGATCTCTCCAACACCAAAGATGGTTTCTTCATTATACTTTGCAAGAAGTGTAAGAAGTTTTCCTATTTAAGTTATTTGATGAAATAAAATGTAAAAAAATAGAATAACAATATTTGAAAATCAACTGTACTTCACTAAGAAATATATTTGAATACATATTCAAGGCAACAGTGAAAGTTATATCACGTTACACTCTCTGAAAGCAAAATGGCTAACTCCCTGCACATCTGCAAAAAATTAAATATGTACATATATACATATATAAATATTTATATTGAAAAGAGAAGGAACATTGCTATTTCTCTAATAGACTATTTTCCTGCATTTTTCTTACATCTATACTCAAACTACTTACTATTTCCTAAATATCCTATATCCTTGAAATTTATTTGGAATGCGTTTACATTCTTTGGAATATCCTCCCATCATGAAATCCTGTTTATACTTCAAGGACAGTTTACCTCTTGTCTCTTCAGACAGTACTACACCAATTTCTCTACCATATTAAGCTGACACTATCATATGGCAATTATCATATTGTATCATGCTTTCTATATTTGTCTCTTACTAGACAGATTGTTCCTTAACACACAAATCATGTTCCCTTGCTTATATAAAAAATTATTTTATGTCAAACATATTATCTTTGGTTTATCTTCTCCTAGAATTAAAAGTTCTGTATCATATTTTAATTATTGTAGGTTAAATTTTAAGTGTTCTAAGAACACTTTAATATAAATTTTAGAGAATTTTGTTCATTTGCTGATTTTTAGGTCTTTGATTTGTGCTTTGGTTCTTTTTTTTTTTTTTTTTTTTTTTGCGTTACGCGGGCCTCTCACTGTTGTGGCCTCTCCCGTTGCGGAGCACAGGCTCCGGACGCGCAGGCTCAGCAGCCATGGCTCACGGGCCCAGCCGCTCCGCGGCATGTGGGATCCTCCCGGACCCGGGCACGAACCTGCGTCCCCTGCATCGTCAGGCGGACTCTCAACCACTGCGCCACCAGGGAAGCCCTGGTTCTTTTTTTTTTAACTTACATATGTATTTATTTAAACCTCACAAAGTGTACATTTATTCATATGCATTAAAGTTGATCATTAAGAAAGTATAGATTTAACCTTGGTTCTTTTTCTTTTTAACATCTTTATTGGAGTATAATTGCTTTACAATGTTGTATTAGTTTCTGCTGTATAACAAAGTGAATCAACTATATGTATACATATATTCCCATATCTCCCGCCTCTTGCATCTCCCTCCCACCCTCCTTATCCCACCCCTCTGGGTGATCACAAAGCACCAGGATGATCTCCCTGTGCGATGCAGCTACTTCCCACTAGCTATCTATTTTATATTTGGTAGTGCATATATGTCAATGCCACTCTCTCACTTAGTCCCAGCTTACCATCCACACCCCCTCAAGTATCAAGTCCACTCTCTACATCTGCATCTTTATTCCTGTCCTGCCCCTAGGTTTTTCAGAAGCATTTTTTTTTTAGATTCCATATATATGTGTTGGCATATGGTGTTTGTTTTTCTCTTTCTGACTTACTTCACTCTGTATGACAGACTCTAGGTCCATCCTCCTCATTACAAATAACTCAGTTTCATTCCTTTTCATGGCTGAGTAATATTCCATTGTATATATATGCCATGTCTTCTTTATCCATTCATCTGTCGATGGACACTTAGGTTGCTTCCATGTCCTGGCTATTGTATATAGTGCCGCAATGAACATTCTGGTACATGACTCCTTTGAATTATGGTTTTCTCAGGGTATATGCCCAGTAGTGGGATTGCTGGGTCATATGGTAGCTCTATTTGTAGTTTTTCAACCTCCATACTGTTGTCCATAGCAGCTGTATCAATTTACATTCCCACCAACAATGCAAGAGGGTTCCCTTTTCCCACACCCTCTCCAGCATATACTGTTTGTAGATTTTTGGATGATGGCCATTCTGACCAGTGTGAGGTGATACCTCATTGTAGTTTTTTGTTTGTTTGTTTGTTTGCGGTACACAGGCCTCTCACTGTTGTGGCCTCTCCCATTGCGGAGCACAGGCTCCGGATGCGCAGGCTCAGTGGCCGTGGCTCACGGGTCCAGCCACTACGTGGCATGTGGGATCCTCCCGGACCGGGGAACAAACCTGTGTCCCCTGCAATGGCAGGTGGACTCTCAACCACTGTGCCGCCAGGGAAGCCCCTCATTGTAGTTTTGATTTAAATTCCTCTAATGATTAGTGATGTTGAGCATCCTTTCATGTGTTTGTTGGCAATCTGTATAACTTCTTTGGAGAAATGTCTGTTTAGGTCTTCTGCCCATTTTCGGATTGGGTTGTTTCTTTTTTTGATATTGAGCTACATGAACTGCTTATATATTTTGGAGATTAATCCTTTGTCAGTTGCTTCATTTGCAAATACTTTCTCACATTCTGAGGGTTGTCTTTTCATCTTTTTTATGGTTTCCTTTGCTGTGCAAAAGCTTTTAAGTTTCATTGGGTCCCATTTGTTTATTTTTGTTTTTATTTCCATATCTCTACAAGGTGGGTCAAAAGGATCTTGCTGTGATTTATGTCATAGAGTGCTCTGCCTATGTTTTCCTGTAAGAGTTTGATAGTTTCCTGTAAGAGTCTGGCCTTACATTTAGGTCTTTAATCCATTTTGAGTTTATTTTTGTGTATGGTGTTAAGGAGTGTTTTAATTTCATTCTTTTACATGTAGCTGTCCAGTTTTCCCGGCACCACTTTTTGAAGAGGCTGTTGTTTCTCCACTCTATACTCTTGACTCCTTTGTGAAAGATAAGGTGACCATATGTGCATGGGTTTATCTCTGGGCTTTCTATCCTGTTCCATTGATCTTTATTTATATTTTTATGGCAGTACCATGCTCTCTTGATTATTGTAGCTTTGTAGTATAGTCTGAAGTCAGGAGCCTGATTCCTCCAGCTCCATTTTTCTTTCTCAAGATTGCTTTGGCTATTTGGGGTATTTTGTGTTTCCATACAAATTGTGAAATGTTTTTCTTCTAGTTCTGTGAAAAATGCCATTGGTAGTTTGATAGGGATTGCACTGAATCTCTAGATTGCTTTGGAAAGTAGAGTCATTTTCAAAATGTGGACTCTTTCAATCCAACAACATGGTATATCTCTCCATCTATTTGTATCATCTTTCATCAGTGTCATAATTTTCTGCATATGGGTCTTTTGTCTCCTTAGGTAGGTTTATTCCTAGGTATTTTCTTCTTTTTGTTGCAGTGGTAAATGGGAGTGTTTCCTTAATTTCTCTTTCTGATTTTTCATCATTAGTGTATAGGAATGCAAGAGATTTCTGTGCATTAATTTTGTATCCTGCTACTCTACCAAATTCATTGATTAGCTCTAGTAGTTTTCTGGGACCATCTTTAGGATTCTCTATGTATAGTATCATGTCATCTGCAAACAGTGACAGTTTTACTTCTTCTTTTCTGATTTGGATTCCTTTTATTTCTTTTCTTCTCTGATTGCTGTGGCAAAAACTTCCAAAAGTATGTTGAATAGTAGTGGTGAGAGTGGGCAACCTTGTCTCATTCCTGATCGTAGAAGAAATGGTTTCAGTTTTTCAATATTGAGAATGATGTTGGCTGTGGGTTTGTCATATATACCTTTATTATGTTGAGGTAAGGTCCCTCTATGCCTACTTTCAGGAGAGTTTTTATCATAAATGGGTGTTGAATTTTGTCAAAAGCTTTTTCTACATCTATTGAGATTATCATATGGTTTTTATCCTTCAATTTGTTAATGTGATGTATCACATTGATTGATTTGTGTATATTGAAGCATCCTTGCATTCCTGGGATAAACCCCACTTGATCATGGTGTATGATCCTTTTATTGTGCTGTTGGATTCTGTTTGCTAGTATTTTGTTGAGAATTTTTGCATCTATGTTCATCAGTGATATTGGCCTGTAGTTTTCTTTTTTTGTGACATCTTTGTCTGGTTTTGGTGTCAGGGTGATGGTGGCCTCGTAGAATGAGTTTGGGAGTTGTTCCTCCCACTGCTATATTTTGGAAGAGTTTGAGAAGGATAGGTGTTAGCTCTTCTCTAAATATTTGTTAGAAGTCACCTGGGAAGCCATCTGGTCCTGGGCTCTTGTTTGTTGGAAGATTTTTAATCATACTTTCAATTTCAGTGATTGGTCTGTTTATATTTTCTATTTCTTCCTGGTTCAGTCTCGGAAGGTTGTGCTTTTCTAAGAATGTGTCCATTTCTTCCAGGTTGTCCATTTTATTGGCATATAGTTGCTTGTAGTAATCTCTCATGATCCTTTGTATTTCTGCAGTGTCAGTTGTTACTTCTCCTTTTTCATTTCTAATTCTGTTGATTTGAGTCTTCTCCCTTTTTTTCTTGATGCGTCTGGCTAATGGTTTATCAATTTTGTTTATCTTCTCAAAGAACCAGCTTTTAGTTTTATTGATCTTTGCTATTATTTCCTTCATTTCTTTTTCCTTTATTTCTGATCTGATCTTTATGATTTCTTTCCTTCTGCTAACTTCGGGGTTTTTTCTTCTTTCTCTAACTGCTTTAGCTGTAAGGTTATGTTGTTTATTTGAGGTGTTTCTTGTTTCTTGAAGTAGGATTGTATTGACATAAGCTTCCCTCTTAGAACTGCTTTCACAGCATCCCACAGGTTTTGGGTCGTTGTGTTTTCATTGTCATCTGTTTCTAGGTATTTTTTGATTTCTTCACTGATCTCTTGGTTACTTAGTAGCGTATTGTTTAGCTTCCATGTGTTTTTATTTTTTACAGTTGTTTTCCTGTGATTGATATCTAGTCTCATAGCGTTGTGATCAGAAAAGATAATTGATACAATATCAATTTTCTTAAATTTACCAAGGCTTGATTTGTGACCCATGATATGGTCTGTCCTGGAGAATGTTCCATGAGCACTTGAGAAGAAAGTGTATTCTGTTGTTTTTGGATGGAATGTCCTATAAATATCAATCAAGTCCATGTTATTTAATGTGTCATTTAAAGCTTGTGTTTCCTTATTTATTTTTATTTTGGATGATCTGTCCATTGGTGAAAGATCATCATGTATTGAAGTGCTCCTATGTTGGGTGCGTAACTGTTTACAATTGTTATGTCTTCTTCTTGGATTGATCCCTTGATCATTATGTAATGGCCTTCTTTGTCTCTTGCAATAGTCTTTATTTTAAAGTCTATTTTGTCTGATATGAGAATTGCTAGTCCAGTGTGCTTTTGTTCTTACCTTCAATAACTATTCCAGTTTTTGGTCTTTTCTTACTGCCAATTTTGATCTCTATATTTATTTACCTAGAAATATTTCTTTCTCTCATCCATCTGCCTTCTTATCTTATTCATCATTCAGCAATATTTATTAAGTAAAATTATGAAAACAGTAGTAATGAGTCAGTGATCCTTGCCTTCATACAGCCTATATTTTTACTCTATGATTTCTTGCATGGCTTTCTGCTCCAATCTTCTGTTATATTGAGTACTAAATAATTTTATAACATTTTCTCCTGGTTCTTATATTGAAATGTTTTCAAAGAAATGAATTTGTTCTGATTGATCAGAGAAACACTCTGTTCCCTTTATGCAAGTGAATATGTGTAGCTCCTAGTTAGATCACTGGTATCTACCTTCTTTTCAACTGCCATGGCTCTTCTGCCCTAAACAAAATCTGCTCCTTCCCCGGCTGCCTGTCAACACAGTAAAGAGACCAGTATCTGATAACATCAAATCCCCAGTCTAAACTCCTACAAGGCCTCTTCCTAGATCTGTTCTATGTTTTAAACACATAAATCATTACCATCAGCCTTCCCTCTGCCTCAGTTCTCATCCCTACCTTTGACCTCCACACAGACTTCCTGTCCAGAAGTCTTATTGCATGTAGGTAGAAAAACAGAATTGTGGAACAGTGGTGTAGAATAAAAGAAGCAGCACTCTGACACTCTCCAGAAAGCAGAACCCACACATTCAAGGGATTCTTTTCATTCTCCTGGTTGGTATAACCTTTGTATTTCTGAGCCAGTAGATAAAGATCGAAAGAATGACAGGATTTCTAAAATCTTTAAGTCAGTTTCTCATTGTTCTGGAAATATGGGCTCCTTGTGGGATACACATTACCCTGTGCAATCTGCTTCCAATAAATTTGTTGTTGAACACTTTTAGATTCTGGCAATGGGTTGATTACTGCTTCTCGTGTTTATTATGAACATTTTCATCATTGTCTTTGTCTTCATAATCATTTTAATGAGAAGTTAGGAGAGACAGCAACAGAGCCTGCATGAGATATACCATTTAAGAACTAAAGTCTAACCTTTTTAAAATTTATTTTCTTGAAATATAGTTGATTTACTATGTTGTGTTAATTTCTGCTGTACAGCAAAGTGGTTCAGTTATATATATGTTTTATATATATATATAATATATATACACACACACACATTCTTCTTCATATTCTTTTCCATTATGGTTTATCACAGGATATTGAATATAGGTCCCTCTGCTATACAGTAAGACCTGTTGTTTATCCATCCTATATATAATAGTTTGCATCTGCTAATCCCAAACTCCTACTCCATTCCTTCCTTGCCACACCCTCCTTGGCAACCACAAGTCTGTTCTCTACATCTGTGAGTCTGTTTCTGCTTCATAGATAAATTCATTTGTGTCATATTTTAGATTCCACATATAAGTGATATCATATGGTATTCATCTTTCTCTTTCTGATATGCTTAATATGATAATCTCTAGTTCCATCCATGTTGCTGCAAATAGCATTATTTCATTCTTTTTTATGGCTGGGTTGTATTCTATTGTGTGTGTGTATGTATGTGTGTGTGTATATATAATATATATATATATCTATCACATCTTTATCCATTCATCTGTCAGTGGACATTTAGGTTGTTTCCATGTCTTGGCTATAGTAAACAGTGCTGCAGTGAACATTGGGGAGCACGTATCCTTTCAAACCATGGTTTTCTCCAGATATATACCCAGGAGTGGGATTGCTGCATCATATGGTGGCTCTATTTTTAGTTTTTTAAGGAACTTCCATACTGTTCTCCATAGTGGCTGTATCAATTTACATTCCCACCAACAGTGCAAGAGGGTTCCCTTTTCTCCAAACCCTCTCCAGCATTTGTTATTTGTAGATTTTTTGATGATGGCCATTCTGACCAGTGTGAAGTGGCACCTCATTGTAGTTTTGATTTGCATTTCTCTAATAATTAGCGATGTTGAGCATCTTGTTATGTGCCTGTTGGCCATCTGTATGTCTTCTTTGGAGAAATGTCTATTTAGGTCTTCTGCCCATTTTTCAATTGGGTTGTTTTTTGTTGTAGTTTTTGAGTTGTGTGAGCTGTTTGTACATTTTGGAAATTAAGCTCCTGTCAGCCACATCATTTGCAAGTATTTTCTCCCAGTCTTTAGGTTGTCTGTTCATTTTTTTATGGTTTCCTTTGCTGTACAAAAGCTTCTAAGTTTGATTAGGTCATTTGTTTATTTTTGTGAAGTCTAACTTTTATATTTAAAGCTGAAACATTTAAATTCTCTGATTTCTATTATAATAATTAATCTTGAAAGCCAAATAAGGAAGTGGCTTAAATTATGCAACTAGAATGTTGCTGTGTATGACAGAGAATCTCTAGAGTAGAGAAGTTTAGGCGTCAATAACTGTGAATGGTCTGAGAAGAGATTACCTTACTTGGAAGCTAACCAATTAGCCTACCACCGTTACATGAATGTGGCAGAAAACATGAGAATCCCATGTCAGAAACAAAGGAAAGTTTATTATTCACAACAGTAGCGGTAGCTAGAGTATCATCACTTTTACACCAGTTTTCTGAGCCTCAATTCCCACAAAACAATGCAACAAGAGCCATATGCATGCATCAAGGGTACATGCAGTAGGTCATGGTACAGAAGAGGAACTCCAAGTTTAGGAAACCCTAATATTTTACAACAGGCTAAAAGCAAGCCTGCCCAGCTTTTTCTCCTGAAGGAGATATTATGTTTATTTTACTAGATAGTAAGTATGTTCTCTCTTTGCTCTGGAAGGAAACACTGTAACTTTCAAGACTGCATTATACCAATATCCTTGAAAAAATAATCCAGAATAAAAGGCTGTCATTAGTTGTGCTTAATAGATGTGCAGAAATACCAGAGGCCCACGGAGAACTGTCTCAACAGTAGAGAAGAGGAAAAAACTAACATTTTAAGAGCAATTAGTATAGTCCAGGTGCAGCAAGAGGTGCTTTATACACACATTATTTTATTAAATCTTAACATCCGATGAAGTATGCAGAATCTCAGCTGCATTAAATCATCTGCCAAAGTCACCTGTATACACAATGATATAGCCAGAATTTGAACCTATTTTTATCTCACTCTGAATGTCTTCTACTTTAAGTTGAAATTTAATTTCAGAAAGCAGAATTTTTTAGAGAATAATACATTATCACATTTTCAGTGACCAAAGTGTAAAGAAAAAAAAAAGATTACTCATTAAGAGTTTTTTTAAGTATTAGAAAATAAAGTTTGCAAAAAGTTTGGTGATGTTTCTAGAGGCTTCCACTCCAAAGAGAGGATGAAGCTGAGTAACTTAGGCAATCTCACAGTCTGACTGCAAGGAGAAGCTGGAGGCTGCCTCTTCTGGAAATTGCCATGAGCTCAGTACCTTGGACACCTCCTCAGCGTATTGTTTGTAGCTTATGCTACTGTGTGCATTAACATTGTTCTAGGGAACGAATAATTCTATTCCTTTCCATCCTTTAACCAAAAAGCAGTGTATTATCACCATCATTTAAAATTATCATTTCTATATCCTAAATAATGCCTTTGAAATGTTTCTTAAATAACTCTAAAATTTAGGTACAGGTGACTGTCCAGAAATACAATTCACCTTATTTAAAATAAGTACATATTTTAAATAAGGGAAGCACTCCCTTCACTTCAGCACTTCTTAACTCATATCACTTACTTTTCTCCACTGCACTTATAACCAACATATTACATATTTTACTTGATAGCTTGTCTGCCTCCTACAATTAAAACATAAAGCTACATGAAGGCAGATATGTCACTGTTTTTCTTCATGCCTACAATATCTTCCATACCAAGAACAGGCATATCACTGGACACTCAGTGAATGCACTTTAAATTAGTGGATATGAATTTATAGTTCTAGTGCAGTTATTTAGATGCTATATAAATATTTCTTATTTAAGCTACAGTCACATTCCAAACGTTACCCTTAATGTCTATGTCCCCAAGCGGGCTTTTGCTGGTTCAACAACTCATGTTTCATATTTACAACATGTTTATATTTCTGCTTTGTGAATTTACCCTAATTATAAGTGTACTGAAGCAATAAGTATATCATTTTAAAAATCAGATACGATTAAAGTGGAAACACAATAAATGAGGAGGTTGTTAAGTCTTTCAAAAATAATGGCATTGGTTTTCTTTGTTGTTCTTTAATCTGTTTCAGATTCCTAAAAACAGAAATGTGGGAAAAAACTTCATATTCCCCCTATTGTAAAATATATATATATATACACATAGAGTAGAAGTAGAAGCCCTCAGGCTGTTCTAATATGGATTATCTACGCCCAGCTGCAATTCTTGCAACTCCTCTTGAGACTGCCCTAGTTCTTTCAAGGTGTTGCTCTGCTGGTGAAAGAGGACAAATCTCTTACACCAGGCAGTTACATAGTGGAAATAATCACCAACAGATGGTGATAATCTGTTACCAGTCTAATGGCGATCCCTGAAGATATGCTGGGAAATGAAGTTTTCACTAAAGGACACTTGCTACTAAAGTACAAAGTGAGTAAACAGAATATCCAGTATAGCTGGAAGGGAAGCTGCTTCTGATTAGAGAAGAGGAATACACAGCCAGTTTAAGTTCCGGTGGCAGAAATCACTCCACATCAATTTCTGTATCTACTCTTGACTTTTAGCCTTGTTGACTCGTCAGCCACTTACCCCGCTATTTCCTGAGCATTGGATGTACTTAGTGACAGCTGTTAGGTCAAAGGCACCTAACACATGTGGACACATATACCTTGGCCTGTCTGGGAGAATTCATATTCTTCACTTTTGGCTTTTAGACAGGGAGCAAAGGTCAAGACTGCTGAGGATTTATTTCTTTGCTCATCCTTATGGTGGGATGTGTAACCTGGATATTATTAAGATACAGGAGATTTTTAAAGAGGTTTTTTATTTATGTGGTTTCTTCAGACTTACTCAGCTACTGCCTGTTACGGACAATAGTAAATGTCACTTAATTAGAAACATGATGAGCTAAGAATGCTGGATATAAACATGCTACTCAAAGAGTGGTCCATGGACCAGCATCATCTGGGAACTCACTAAAAATGCAGAATTTCAACCCCACTCCAGACTAATTGAATAGGAACCTGCATTTTTTTCAAGATCTCCAGGTCACGCATAGGCACATTAAAATTTGAGAGATATTCCCTTGACTCTGTAAGATCTTTACATGGGCATTCCAAATTACAAAGAGGACCCTAAAAAATAAGATTTATATAGTAGAATAAATTGAAATATGCCACCCTGATGGGATAATGTTGCTGTTCTCAAGAACTGATCCTTGGTAAATTTCTCCACTCATTACGAGAGTGATATCAATTCCAATGGCCCAAATCCATACATTCAATCAGCAGACCGTCTCATAAACTTCTTTATACCCACACATCTCCTGCCAAGCTCAACCTCAGTGTATTAAAAAAAAATGAACTTATTCTTTTCCCCTCAGATTTTTCTCGACCTATGTCCTTCCTCTATCTTGGTGAATAGCCTTTAGTACTAACAGCACCTGAACAAGAAAACTTAATGTGTATCATGGGTTCTTTCTTCTCCCTGTGTCCCATATCTGACAATTCACTATTTCTCATTCATTGGCACCTTCAGGATATCTCTTGAATCTCTCTCTACTCTCATTTCTACTGTTCTTTTAGTTCAGGCTTTCATTATTTCTCACCTGACCTATTGCTACAAAATTCAAGTAGTCAATTTGTCTACCATTTTGTGCCTCTCTAGAAAAATTTCTAAAACATAACTCTGATCATGTCATTTGATTAAGCCATTAAAAATAAAACCTTATGACTACTCATTTCTTTTTTTTTTCATATTTGAGGAATATCAGTTTATTTCCCCCAAATAAAAAAAGTCAAAGAAATCGCCAGTAAAACTGGGGGGGTGGTGCGGATTATTCCTTAGAAAACAGCAATGACATATTTTAATATAGTGAAAACACATTAAGCATTTCTGTCTAACCCTGTTTTTCTTACTCTCTAGAAAGGATGTTTAGAAAGTGATTCCCAAATTGGACCACATTTGTGGCAATTGCATGATATTTTATAGACATTTTCTTCTCAGAACTTTTAAATCTTGACAATTTAATATATAAAAGCATATTCAAGAGTTACTGTTATGGCAAAGCAAAGATAACACAAAACCTGCACAATTTCTAAAGCCAAAGGCTTCAAAGGTAAACTCTGAAGTTTGCTCTTCCTCTCTTGTCATGGATTTAGTCCAGGTGGTTTGATGTACGAAGATAAAACTCTTCCTTCTACTGTTAGGATTGGCATCTTCACAGTATTTTGTTTCATATTAATTTTTTTTTAACATCTTTACTGGAGTATAATTGCTTTACAATGATGTGTTAGTTTCTGCTTTATAACAAAGTGAATCAGTTATACATATACATATATCCCCATATCTCTTCCCTCTTGTGTCTCCCTCCCACCCTCCCTATCCCACCCCTCTAGGTGGTCACAAAGCACCGAGCTGATCTCCCTGTGCTATGTGGCTGCTTCCCACTAGCTATCTGTTTTATGTTTGGTAGTGTATATATGTCCATGCCACTCTCTCACTTCGTCCCAGCTTACCCTTCCCCCTCCCCATGTCCTCAAGTCCATTCTCTAGTAGGTCTGTGTCTTTATTCCCATCTTGCCCCTAGGTTCTTCATGACCATTTTTTTTTCTTAGATTCCATATATATGTGTTAGCATACGGTATTTGTCTTTCTCTTTCTGACTTACTTCACTCTATATGACAGACTCTAGGTCCATCCACCTCACTACAAATAACTCAATTTTGTTTCTTTTTATGGCTGAGTAATATTCCATTGTATATATGTGCCACATCTTCTTTATCCATTGTCATTTCTTAAAAGAGTAAACCGTTTAAAAATTAGCCCCAGGGGCTTCCCTGGTGGCGCAGTGGTTGAGAGTCCGCCTGCCGATGCAGGGGACACGGGTTCGTGCCCTGGTCCGGGAAGATCCCACATGCCGCGGAGTGGCTGGACCTGTGAGCCATGGCCGCTGAGACTGCGCATCCGGAGCCTGTGCTCCGCAACGGGAGAGGCCACAATAGTGAGATGCCCGCGTACCACAAAAAAAAAAAAAAAAAAAAATCAGCCCCAAACTACCTTTCTAAATTCACTTCTGGCCCCTGTGGTCCTTGAACTCTTCACTCAGTCTGTAGAACTGCTTCTCCCTCCTTGCAGATGAGAACTTTTGCAGTTGGGTGCCTTGGAAATGCTCTTTCCACCTCCTCAAATGATTTTCCTCCTCTTTTCTGTGTGACAAACTCTTATTCATACTTCAAGACTCAACTCAAATGCCTTAATGGATATAATTAACAAAATAGAATTCTCTGTGCTAAATTACAGTCTTCTCTAATTTGGTAGATAAATTACAATCTACTATATATATCATCACCTTTTACAATATGAATTTCAGGTTCTCTCATCAAGGGGTCGAGTCTGTGTCCTCACCACTTGACTTTGGCCTGGATTCATGACTCACTTTGTTCAGTAGAACACAGTGAAAGTGACCGTGTGCCAGCCTGAGCCCAGGCCTCAGGAGATTTTAAAGAGATTTAAAAAAAAAAAAAGTAAAGCTTCAAGTTATTAAGATGTGCTATAAAGTGAATAAAAAGATTAATCCCAGAGGGGGAGAAGGTATTTGTAATATGTGTAACTAACAAAGACTACTGTTAAGAAGAAAGAATTCCTACAAAGCAGTAAGAAGAGACAGACACCATGGTGGAAAACTGAGGAAAAGATTGAGCAGGGACTTGACAAAAGACAAATCCAAGTGGCCAATAAGTATATTAAAATGCACTCAACCTCATTAATAGGAAAAAGAAAATTAAAGTCACAATAAGATACTATTAGGAACCCATCATATTAGCAAACACAAGAAGATGAACAAATCAGTCTTAGATGAATTCAGTGGGATTGCACATTCTCTTCTGATGGAATAGAAAGTGGTCTAGGCACTTTGGAAAAATATTTAGGATAATTTTTTTAAATTTTTCATTAGATTATAGGTGATTTACAGTGTTGTGTTAGTTTCTGCTGTATAGAAAAGTGAATCAGTTATACATGTATCCACTCTTTTTTAGATTCTTTTCCCATTACAGAGTATTGAGTAGAGTTCCCAGTGCTATACAGTAGGTCCTTGTTAGTTATCTATTTTATGTGTAGTAGTGCATATATGTCAATCCTAGTCTCCCAATTTACCCTTCCCTCCCCCTTTCCCCTTTGGTAACCATAAGTTTGTTTTCTATGTGAGTCTCTTTCTGTTTTGTAAATAAGTTCATTTGTATCTTTTTTTTTTTTTTTTTTTTTTAGATTCCACATATAAGGGATATCATTTGATGTTTGCCTTTCTCTGTCTGGCTTACTTTACTTAGTATGATAATCTCTAGGTCCATCCATGTTGCTGCAAGTGGCATTATTTCATTATTTTTTATGGCTGATATTCCACTGCATATATGTACCACATCTTCTTTATCCATTCCTCTGCTGATGGACATTTAGGTTGCTTCCATGTCCTGACTATTGCAGACAGTGCTGCAATGAACATTGAGTTGCATGCAATCCTTTTGGATTATGGTTTTCTCCAGATATATGCCCAGGAGTGGGATCACTGGATCATATGGTAGTTCTATTTTTAGTTTTTTAAGGAACCTCCATATTTTTTCCACAGTGGTTGTAACAATTTACATTCCCACCAGCAGTGTAGGAGGGTTCCCTTTTCTCCACACCCTCTCCAGCATTTATTTGTTTGTAGATTTTTTGATGTTGGCCATTCTGACCGGTGTGAGGTGATACCACATTGTAGTTTTGATTTGCATGTCTCTAATAATTAGTGATGTTGAGTATCTTTTCATGTGCTTTTTGGCCATCTGTATGTCTTTTTTTGGAGAGATGTCTGTTTAGATCTACTGCCTGTTTTTTGATTGCGTTGTTTGTTTTTTTGACATAGAGCTGCATGAGCTGTTTGTATATGTTGGAGATTAATCCCTTGTCAGTTGCTTCGTTTGCAAATATTTTCTCCCATTTTGTGGGTTGTCTTGTTTTGTTTATGGTTTCCTTTGCTGTGCAGAAGCTTTTAAGTTTAATTAGGTCCCATTTGTTTATTTTTGTTTTAATATTTTTACTGTAGGAGGTAGATCAAAAACGATATTGCTGCGATTAATGTCAGAGAGTATTCTGCCTATGTTTTCCTCTAGCAGTTTTATAGTGTCCGGCCTTACATTTACAACTTTGATCCAGTCTGAGTTAATTTTTGTGTATGGTGTTAGAGAGTGTTCTAATTTCATTTGTTTACATGTGGCTGTCCAGTTTTCCCAGCAACACATATTGAAGAGACTGTCTTTTCTCAAATGTATATTCTTGCCTCCTTTGTCATAGATTAGTTGACCACAGGTGTGTGAATTTATTTCTGGGCTTTCTATCCTGTTTCATTGATCTATATTTCTGTTTTTGTGCCAGTACCATATTGTTTTGATTACTGTAGGCTTGTAGTATAGTCTGAAGTCAGGGAGTCTGATTCCTCCAATTCCATTTTTCTTTTCTCAGGATTGCTTTTGCTATCCAGGGTCTTTTGTGTTTCCATGTAAATTTTAGAATTTTTTATTCTAGTTCTGTGAAAAATGCCATTGGTAATTTGATAGCGATTGCATTGAATTTGTAGATTGCTTTGTGTAATATAGTCATTTTGACAATATTGATTCTTCCAGTCCAAGAATATGGTATATCCTTCCTGTTTGGGATAATTTTATAATATTGAAGATACTTTTATCCTCTGATTGAGCAATTCAAGTCTTTATCATACGCCCTAGATGAGGATCTAGTGTGACCTCCAGGACCACAGCATCAACATGACCTGGGAACTTGTTAGAAATGCAAATTGTCAGCCCCTACCCCAGATCAACTGAATCAGAACTCTTGGGGGAGGGACCCATCAATTTGTATTCAATTAGCTAAGTGGTTCTGATGCTAAAATATGAAAACGACTGCTCTAGACAAACACCTTTGTTTCCCCAGGTACATGCTCAAAGATGTTCACAGTTCATACATTAGTTTTCAGTAGTCCAGGCTAGGAACAACCCAAATTTCATCAGTAGTCAGATGGGTAATAAATTGTGTCATAATCACATAATGGAACTTACTTACTATAAATAAACTTCAGCTTCTTGCAATAATATGGCTCTATCTCACAAACATAATGTTCAGAACAGAGAAGATGCAAAAGAAAACTCGCAGTATGATTTTACTAATATAATGCTCAAAAGTGGACAATAAGCATGATGGGGAAATGTATGTATAGGATGGTTTTAAAAAGTAATAGCCAAGACATCAAGCAACCTAAATGTCCATCAGTAGAGGAATGGATAAAGAAGATGTGGTACATATATGCAATGGAATATTACTCCGCCATAGAAAGAATGACATAATGCCATTTGCAGCAACATGGATGGACCTAGAGATTATCATACTAAGTGAAGTAAGCCAGAGAAAGGCAAACATCAAATGATATCACTTAAACGTGGAATCTAAAAAGAAAAGAATACAAAATACACAAATGAACTTATTTACAAAACAGAAAGAGACTCACATAGAAAACAAACTTATGGTTACCAAAGGGGAAAGGGGGAGGGAGAAATAAATTAGGAAGTTGGGATTAACATATGCACACTGCTATATATAAAATAGATAAACAACAAGGACATACTGTGTAGCAGAGGGAACTATACTCAATATTGTATAATAACCTATAAGAGAAAATAATCTGAAAAAAGAAAATGTGTGTGTGTATGTGTATATCACAATCACTGTGCTATTTACCTGAAACTAACACATTGTAAATCAGCCATACGTCAATTAAATTATAAAAAGCAAAGGAGTTATCATCACTAAAGTCTAGGTGTGTTTATCTATAGGGATATATCAATTAGATAATGGCAGTGGCAACGTTCTCTTTCTTGTCCTTATTAGTAATTATATGAGTGTTTACTCCACAGTTATTTCCAAAATGTAAACATATTTTTCATGTACCCTTAAAGATACATGATATACCACACTGTTAGGAGAAATACACACATACATAAAAGATCTATTTATAAACAGGAATCTGAGTATGCTACAAATTTCATTCAAGAGATAATGCATGTAAAGTTCTCAATAACATGGCTATCTATACGAAGTGCTCTTTAAATGTTACCTGTTATTGTCATTAAAATATTATATTATAAGCAGTAATTGAATAATGTGAAATTTTATTCAATTGATGTAAATTCTGAAGTATTTTCCCTCTGCCCAGAAACATTTAAAAATTATCCTTTATATTAAAAAGAAATCACCAAAGAACTCATAGTGAAATAGGAGTGAAGGTGTCTACTTTTAAAAGTTGAGTTTTTGCCTAATATCTTGTTAGTTGTTCCTTTTTTTAAAAAACTGATTCTGAAAGCTGTTAAGGACACACCACAGTACAGTTGCACATCTCTAAGAGAGAAATGAGTCCAGTTTTTCAGCTCAGCTCTGATACTCATCAGTAGTTGATAATGAATTCACAGATGGGGTCCCACTGTAATGACTAGAGGGTAAAAGAGAGTGAAGTTTTGACACTGGATTGTAAACTTTGCCAAGGAAGGCCTGGTAATAAAAGAATAATGCCAGCCTCTGAAAACCTTCGTCATCTCACTCTACCAGTAAGTGGTCAATCCCCTTAATGGAGCAGGTTCACTAGAAACTTTCAGTGAAGTCATGCAAACTTTGATAGCTTTTTCTAACCACTCTGCCATTTCCTTCAGCAACAAAATGACTCTAAAGACTGGTGAGTCATATGCTGACCCAAAGCTAACAAACAGAGGTTGTGTGTGAGTGGAGCGGGGAGGGTCTGGAGACAGGGCCAGATATCAGAGAGGCCAGATCCCAGGCTACCAGGTTTCTACCTTCAGCCAACTTGAGTTCATTACCTACAGGCAGCATGCAAATAATTAGGTAATTATGTTCCCCTCTGCAGTCTCTGAAAACAGTAGAAGTACAGTGCTAATAGCCTCCACTACAGAAAAGATTACATAACCTTTGGTATTTAAAAATAACCTAAAACCAAAAAGCAAAAAATGACATAACGTGCTCCCTTCCATTCTTAATCATGGCTTTAATACTGTAAAGAAAAAAAAAATGTGCTCTGCATTCTCTGTTTTCTACAGCAGAAGCACTAGAGTTCTGGGTTGATGCCTAGCCCAAAGTAGATACTAGATATGTAAATTAAAATAGATGGCAAGATGGAAGGAGCAATTGTTAATTCATTTTTTAAAAGGTAGTACATAGTTGTTAGGGGTTGAATGTTTGCGTTCTCCCAAAATTCATATGTGGAAGCCTTAGACCTCAATGTGGTTGCATTTGGAGGTGCGGCCTTTGAGAAGTAATTAGGTTTAGATGAGGTCATGAGGGTGGGGGTTCCATGATGGCATTAGTGTCCTTAGAATAAGAAGAGACCAGGGCTCTCACTCTCTGTCCACCATGTGAGGACACAGCATAAAGGCAGCCATTCGCAGGAGGGCTCTCACCAGAACCTGACTCTGTTGGCATCCTGATCACAGACTTCCAGCATCCAGAACTGTGAGATGTAAATGTTTATTTTTTAATCTACCGAGTCTATGGTATTGTATTACGGCAGCCCAAGCTGACTAAAACAATAGTATAAATGCACAATATATGCATTTGTGTGTATGTAATTCATCTGTTGCTTATTCTCTAAATAAATACATTTCCATAAATGGAAAACCAGCTTGCTATTATTGGGTAGCCACTAAAAATCTTCAGTATATTATTTCTTGAAAATACATTTTCCTCTTGTTCTCTAACAAGAAGCATTATACTTAGCCAAGAGAAAGACTGTGCCCGAAATAGTCAGCTATTTTCTATCCACATATTTGCCACTCATATTGGTGATCTCTCCGTACCTACATTTCTGGCAATGAAGACACCTTTGGTTGGTGTTCCTTCAGTGAGGATTCTAAAACTCTGAATCCCCCCCTCCTCTCTCTCTTCATCACTGGTAAGAGTGAATTTGTTTAAAATTTATTTGAAATACTGAAAAAGTATAATACGTTATTGTGGCTTAGGGAGTGATGGCAAAATTAAATATTTTTGTAGTTAAAAAACGTGCAGACAACACTTGATTCCTTGCTGACAAATAATGTATTTTTTCCTTATTTTCTGACTTGGATTTTCTATATTACTCTTGTACCTATACCCAGTGTGGATTTTAAACACACACTAAGACATGGTGAACAATATTACATAAGACAAATGAGAGTTGATTATCCTTATTAACACTAGGGGGCACATAATATTGCATTTTGAAAGATGAAATCACAAGAGTAATAATGACAGCCTTAGCGTATACTTTACAAGTACCTCCCAGTACATCATATGATGTCATCCTAACACCATTCATGTCAGCGTGTATTAGTGTTATCACCGTGTTCTTTTCCCCTAAGGCTGGGAGAAGCTAATCTCTGCAACAAATGCTATTATCTATTATATAATATTTTTGATATATTAATGCTGTTGATAACAATAACATTAATATTTGCTAACAAGAGAATGTCTTTGCAAAGCTATTTGGAGATTTTTGGAAGTGGCCTGAGGGATCTAAAAGAAGAAACCACCAAGAGCAGATTATTGGGTTTTTTGTTTTGCTTCCCAAAAAGTTCAAAAGGAAACCTGATAAAGTATCTTTTAAAGCTAATTAAGAGAAACAAGTTTTAGAGTGTATGTGCTTCAAAAGGGGAGAGAAAATTTTAACATTAACACTGCTCTACCCCTGACCGTTCTTAATTTTTAAAAATCCCAACAGTGCAGTGTTGTTAATAAGCAACGTAACTTCTGAGATAAATGTGACTTCTGTCCATGTGAAACATGATAGAGAAAGGGAAGCAAATAAGTTATGTGTTCCTGTGATAGTCAGACTGAGGCCATAAATCTAGTTGATATAATTGTTCTTGCATACAAGTAGTGGCCATAAAATATTCATTGCACAGTCTTTAGGTACACTTATAATTTTTACAATATTCAGTGTTTAAGGCTGTAAGTATTCAATATTATAACATTCAATGGCAAAATAAATGGGTATTATATTTACACAGATATTAGTTAATGTAGTATTTTGTTTCCCTATTGTTTTTAATTATTCTCTTATTGGGTTGGGAAAGAGTTGATTGAAAAAAAAATGCTTTGATTTAATGTCCTGAGTCTATTTTCCACGTAATAACTACTATTGCTATGTGAAAAAAAGCAAACAAACAAAACCCCTCCAAACTTAGTGGCTTATGGATTGTGTGGCAGCAATTTAGGCAGGACACATTGAGCCTGGTTTGTCTCTGCTCCATGGTATCTGGGGTTCAGCTGGGGAGACGTGATGGTTGGGTGTGACTTGGCTGCATTCATTTGGAAGTGTCTTCACTCCTACGTCCCGTGGTTAATGCTGACTGCCAGCTGGGACTCCTTTCCATGCATTGCTGGCAGCCCCAAGTTCAAACACGTGACCTCTCCATGTGGTCTCTCCTTGTGGGATGATTTGGACTTCTTTACAGCGTGGCAGTAGAGTTCCAAGAGTGAGAGTCCACAGAGAACCAAGCAGAAGCTGTGTCATCTTTTATGAACTAGCCTTAGGTCACGTAATGTTCAAAGCACATCGCTGGTACTAACTCACTGAATCCTAAGAACACACAGTGGCAGTCCGATGTTGCCTGGGGATGCAGTTATCCGAAAGTTTAAATGGACAGAACATGCAAGGTGGCTTCCTCACCTGGCTGGCCAGCTGGTACGGCAGTCAGCTCCAAGCTCAGCTAGGCTGTTGTCTGCCGCACCCACGGGCGACTTTTCAAGCTTAATGGTCTTACCTCTTACATAAGAATGTCAAGAAAACCTTGTGGAATCTGCATGACCTTTTGCAATTGAATAATGGCCCCAGAAAGATGCTCACCTCCTAATCCCCGTAACCTGTGACTACATTACTTTAACATGGAAAAGGAAAATTTACAGATGTGGTTAGTTAAGAATTTTGATATGGGGAGATTACCCTGGATCATCTAGGTAGGTGCTAAATGTAATCATGAAGGTTTTTATCAGGGAGGCAGGAGATCAGAGGTGGATAAAGGGGATGAGATGATGGAGGCAGAGGTTGGAGTGATGTGCTTTGAACACAGAAGAAGGGACCATGGGCCAAGGAGTACAGATGACTCTAGAAGCTAGAAAAGGCAGGGAAACAGATTCTACCATAGAAAACAGATTCTACCCTAGAACTTGTGGAGAAAATACTGACCTCAGCCCAGTGAATTTGATTTTAGATTTCTGACCTTGTGAACTGTAAGATAATAAAATTATGTTATGTCTTAAGCCCTCAAGTTTATTGCAATTTGTTCCAGCAGCAATAGAAATCGAATACATCAGTACAGCTTCAGAAGTCACACAGTGTCATTTTTGCTACATGCTGCATTCTATTGGTTGTAAGTGAATCAGAAGCCTCCAGATTCAAGGGGAACAAACACAGATCCCACCTATAGATGGAAGCAATGCCTAAGAATTGGCAACTATGTTTTATACTGGCATTATTAAAAATAATAATAACTGACTACGAATAACATGGACCTTAGACTGTCAAACTGATTACCACCATACCAGTATGATTAGATATGAGTAATTAGAAATATTAAGAACAGAATATTAATAACACCATGAGCAACATGGACTTTAGTCTATCAACTGATTATTCTTGGATTTAGTCTAAACACCATTTTTCTTACTGCAGCTATATTTTCTGGATTAGTGGTTTTCAAATGTTTTGGAAACAGAACACCTGTAAGTCTGGATGATCTTTACAGAAAATAAAACAGCAAGCTACTTAACATTCTCTAAACCTCAGTTTTCTCAACTATAAAACATGTGTAATTAATAATATTAATAATTAATAACTAATATTAATAACTCAAAGTGTTGCTCTGCAAAATAAAGACAACATTCCTAGAAGAGGGTTAGTACACAGGTGATTGACTTAAATTTCCAGAGTAGAAATTGGGGCTGCCAGAGATGCGCAGAAAGGAAAGGCAAGGTCTTCCTCTTACCTGAGGAAGATGTGGTTGGGAGACGTCATGAAAATTATACCGTTAGGAGGGAGGGGCATAGGCAGTCAAATAAAGGAGTCCAGGTCTGAGGTTCCCATAGAGTTGGCGGTACTGTAGCTTCTAGAACACTATTCCTTCCGTCAGCATTAGGTAGCATAAAAGCGAGCCTAAATGAAACACTCTAGAACCTGGTCCTTTGCTTCACCTTTGCTGTGTCCTCTCAGTTACAGGTCCTTCTAAGATCCACTGGCCTTTTCCTCCTATCTTTCATCTCAGGCTTCCACTCTCATGGTCACACCCTGGACCATGAGTCCAAACCACTTCCATTAAAAATCTTTCAGTCCAGCTTCTTATTTTCTCATCACAACCTGCATCGTGTTTGCTTGCTCAGATTTTCCTATTGTGGCCATTCTTTAAGTCAGTTTTTTTCACTGTGCATCAACTGCCTGGTATCTTCACTTCCGTTCTTGTCCAGAGCAGAGTCTATGGCCATTTGCTGTAATCAATCTATTGCAAACACCTGCAGCTCGCTTGCCCATCTCTCCCTCTACAGTGCTAGCTTACCAACATCCCAACCCTGAAAACCGTCAACCACCAACCTTCTTAATAGTTAAATATAGCTGGAGGAAAGGGCACAGTAGGGTACACTAGTTTCATTCTAAATTCATTCACTTCAAATTCATTCTTTTTTAAAAATAAATTTATTTATTTATTTATTTAGGCTGTGTTGGGTCTTCGTTTCTGTGCGAGGGCTTTCTCTAGTTGTGGCAAGCGGGGGCCACTCTTCATCGCGGTGCACGGGCCTCTCGCTGTCGCGGCCTCTCTTGTTGCGGAGCACAAGCTCCAGACACGCAGGCTCAGTAGTTGTGGCTCACGGGCCTAGCTGTTCCATTGAATGTGGGATCTTCCCAGGCCAGGGCTCAAACCCATGTCCCCTGCATTGGCAGGCAGATTCTCAACCACTGCGCCACCAGGGAAGCCCCCAAATTCATTCTTAATACTACTTGGAAAGCCTGCAATATTTCCTGTCCTATGAGATGGCCAATTAAAACCTTTCTTTGTATCCTCTCATTTTCATGAAAACTCCATCTATCCTCCTCTGACCTTCAGTCTCAGTTTATGATCTGAGAAAATAAAAATCCTCAGACCCTTATCTTCCCGTCACCAAAACTACAACCTGCTTAAGTATATGCACCTATATTTGTTCCTCTTATTAAAACTGAGAACAGGTCCTTAGTCTATTGTAACAGTCTCGTCTCCTACGTTCCTACATACATCACCTTTCTGATCATCTATATATTTCTTCATCATTAATCTCTCCCTCTCTACTAGGTCATCCCCATCAATATATATTGTCTGATATTTGAGAATAACATGGAGGTTAGAGCATGGGCTCAGGAGTCAGGCTGCTCAGCTTCAGACCTCGATTCACCGTCAGCTATCTGGCTAAACTCCCTCACTTATAGGTAGGGTTAATAATAACAGTGTACCTTAAAGTGTTGTTCTGAGGATTAAATGTTGTCACATGTCAAGCACATAGTAGGAAAGCTATGGCTATTAGTTACTATTAAAGTACTATTTCCATTCCTAAAAAATTGCCTCACTTGACCGCACCAATCATCCCAGCTTTAGTCCTTTGCCTCTGCCACCCTTCACAACCAGACTTCCCCGAAGAGCCTTCAACCAACATGCTTCCCCCAGGCTCGCCACTTACACAATCCAACTCACTCCAGTCTCACTTCTGTCTCCTATCACTTCGATGAAATTTCTCTTTCAAGAAATTTCAAAAACCTCTTTACTACAGAAGCCAGGTTTCATTATTCTGTACTCATCACTCATCACATTAATTTAACATGTCAGCATCATGACAGTGTTGCAAATGTCCCTTGTTTCACATGGCATTCCTCACTGGGCTTGCACGACAACATGCCCTTCCTGTTTTCTTTCTCCCTCTCTGGCTGCTTTGTCTTAGACTTTTTAAAACCTTCTACTTCACCTAACTTCTAACTTTCATATGATGAAATTCCCCTTCCCTCTATATAAATTTCGCAAGGAGGTTGTCTCTGAAAACCATGCCATTGACTTCCAATTTTACTTCTGCAGCCCAAACATTTCTTCTAAACTCTAGATCCACATAGCAGACTCCTTGATGATCCAAATGTAACTACTCGACAGTCCAAAGAGTAACATGTGACAAATCTAAACTTTGATTTCTCCTTCATTCCACCTCTGTTCTTCTCCTAGTCCTGGTCATTTTAATACTGTCATTTAATACAATCTCACAGCTGCCCAAACCAGAGTTCTTGGTATTGTGCTCGATTCTCTCTCTCTCTCGCTAAGAGTCAGAGCCACAGGTGAGTATCTGTGCGTCTGTGATTTACTGAAGGAGCGCTCTCAAGAGAAGTGGAATGAGAGAAGCAGGACAAGGCAGAGTGACAGTCTAAACAAGGATACGTTCTCAGCTGGAATCTACCAACGCTCTGATCCCATGGGGAGCTCTGGAGTGTAACTCACACTCCATTATTGCTTCCTCCCTTAGTCAAGGGAGTTGACTTACACTTCCATGTAAATTAGTCATTGGTTTTAAGGCTTCCCCACAGAGAACAGGGGGAGTGTAAACCTCCCAGGTAAAGCAGCAACCTTTTTTTTTTTTTTAACATCTTTATTGGAGTATAATTGCTTTACAGTGGTGTGTTAGTTTCTGCTTTATAACAAAGTGAATCAGCATACGTATACATATATCCCCATATCTCTTCCCTCTTGCATCTCCCTCCCACCCTCCCTATCCCACCCCTCTAGGTGGTCACAAAGCACCGAGCTGATCTCCCTGTGCCATGCGGCTGCTTCCCACTAGCTAGCTATTTTACGTTTGCTAGTGTATATATGTCCATGCCACTCTCTCACTTTGTCCTAGCTTACCCTTCCCCCTCCCCATGTCCTCAAGTCCATTCTCTACCTCTGCATCTTTATTGCTGTCCTGCTCCTAGGTTCTTCAGAACCATTTTTTTTTTTAGATTCCATATATATGTGTTAGCATATGGTATTTGTTTTTCTCTTTATGAGTTACTTCACTCTGTATGGCAGACTCTAGGTCCATCCACCTCACTACGAATAACTCAATTTCGTTTCTTTTTATGGCTGAGTAATACTCCATTGTATATATGTGCCACATCTTCTTTATCCATGCATCTGTCGATGGACACCTAGGTTAAAGCAGCGACCTTTTGGCAGAGGTCAGTTCTCTGGCAAAGGAGGGAACTGTGAGCTTTTACCTGCCAACACTAACAGCAGGTGGAAGTGCCTTCCTTGGCCCAATAAAGGAAGACTGGTCTGGATCACATCCACATGCCTCTCCCCCAGCCTCCCCTATCTGCAATATTCCAATCTTGGTGTGTCCAGACCATTGACCACCCAAATAAGCCACTTGAAACTACCCCTGAGTTGGTGTATATGTCTACATCCGACCATTTCTCTCAGCTGAGCAGCTGCACTGTCCGAAGCACTGCCTTTGGGAAACTTCCCCTCACCCCAGTCTTTCCTTGAGTAAGTCTGTATAGCAACAGCATTCTAGTTTTCATTTACCTCCGTATATTATATATTACAGTCACTGGTCAACCAAACTCAGGCTTTTCCCTCCCCCTTTAGCTGATCATAGGAACACCACCTTAGCTGTGCAGATGAGCTGAGGCAGAGTGGCTGGAGCAGCAGTGGTGGGTGAAATGGTCTACAGCACTCTCTGTGCTACTTATTTGCACCTTCTGCACCTGATCCGGCACAGTTCAGGGTTTTCCACTTCTGTTTTAAAACAGATTGCTGCTGGGCTCACCTGACTTTAAGAAATGTCCTCATTCCTTAAATTACATGAATATTAATAATACACACTATTACTTCTACATATGCCCAGTGAAGAGTAATCTCTTGTTGTGCTAAAAAATATCCCAACTGGAAATTTTGATGCTATTTTATATCTTGAAAATTCAGCTGTTGATCTTCACAAAGATAAAAAAGAGATTACGTAAGCTTACGGTTTCTGGTCCAGCATGGAAAGAGTTTAGGAGTTGCCATTTCATCCTAACAACAAATAAAAAGCTGAACAAACTGAAAAAACAACAACTCTTCTTAGATCCGTCAGAGAAGTGAGGTCATGGGGAAAAACCACTGCTCCCCAAATTGGACAGACACACAGTAGATAGAAAGAATCACTATTTACCAGAGCAGAAACCCACCAGCAGACACCTCCTTGGGAACCAGTGCCAGGGTAGGGAAGCCTGAACTGTAATTAATGAATTGCTACAGGCTCAATGTGGCCAGTCTGAGAGTTTGCACCTCCAGTAGGGCCCCGCATTTTTGTGAGTTTCCCTCCCGGGGCTCTACCGGGTCTTCACGGTGAATATCAGAGAAAAGTCCCTTTGTGCTTCCAGCACATGTGACAGGGCAGATTTAGCCCACATTCCTTAGCCAGGCAGGTTGAAAGAAAACAGCAAATATTATCTGGATGGTTTTTCTTCCATGTGTTGTTAATTCCTGATGTTACTTATGGATCACAGGGTATCAGCTCCGCTTAGTTCAGCTTCCTTGTATTTACCAGAGTCAGTTTTTGTTGTTGCGGCTGTTGTTTTACTTATAAAACCATATGAGCTCCCTAAACGTGATCATTTAGGCTTCACTTTATCTTGGATTTTGCTCTTGGATTTTTAGAAGATCAAATTGGAGTAAACGTCTCTCTACAGAAAGCCAAGCCATCATTTTCCAGAAACCAGACAATGTGCCTGGAATTTAGTTTGAGAAGAAAAATGTTTTGTGACTTTTAACAGTCGAACAGAAGAGTATATCTGTTTCTCATTCATTGATTGTCCATTCACAGTTAAACATATTAACACATTACACTTGGCATTCGAGATTGCTATAATAGCAAGGTGTTACTCATTTTCTCACATAACTCATTAAACCATTTAGGCATCACTAATTGCACGACTCCATCACCTTAAATCACATCAAGGAGTTGTCAGCTGGAACTTTATGTCCCAGAGTTTACATCAGTTTCTAAACTAGCCCCAGTATGGGTGTCAGAAAAATAAACTACAAGTGAGAAGAAAGAGAACAGAGAATAGCTTGTTCCCAATTTTAAAACACTTAATTAAAAAGAAAATCTAACTTGTTAAATTAAAATGCTTTCTTTTGCAGGACTTCTGCATGTTAACCGTTTTTGTTTGTAGTTAGTCTGGTAACTGAAGTCACTAATACATGTTAAGTGCTCACTGTATGCCAGCCGCTAGCACTTTGCATGTAGTAGTATTTATTCCTCAAAGAAATTCCTTAGAAATTTTGCACTTCCTAAGTGACCTTCCTTAAGGTCACATAGCTGAGTGGCAAAGCCTGGATTACATCCTGGACTAATTCACTCCATAGTCTGAGCTGTAAGGCACTAGGCTGTGTTGCCATTACCTCGGATATAATTTCAAAAACATTTAAAACAACCTTTTGCTATTACATGAGAACTTACTTGAGTAGAAGAAGAGTCTTAGTTATATTCATTTTGGCTTGAGATCCTTAAGAAGAAAATAGGTAAAAACTGGCAGGTCATGGGCTGTATCCAACCTATGGATGTATTTTGCTTGGCCCAAGCAGTGCTATAAAATCTTTAAATTGGTAATGTTTTAAAATAAGAGGAATATATATGAAATCTGGACTTCTGTCTTCCCTTGAAAAATCAGAAGATTAAGCCTTAAGTCTGGTAAATTATTTTTTAGAAGAACATATTGGTGTTTATAACTACATCCTGGGAAGAGGAGGGAAAAGATGTAGAATACTTAATAATCTGTTTACTCTTTCGAGGTTAAAGGATGCTTGTGATTCTGCCACTCTGAGTTCTTTTTTTCCCCAAACATACAGAGCCAACATCCATTGATCAGAGGACTGGATGTAAGTTTTAGAAGTGACCCTGTGAACTAGGATATCCAGACTCCAGATGATTCGTAACATTTGCTTTGAATCTTTTAAAAACTATATTCATCTAACAGTTGGGCTGTTAAAAAGCACCTCTGCAAAATAAAGTACTTTGGCTTCACTTTCTGTAAATAAAAACAGTTCCATCAGGTGGCCATCTGTTACATCAGAAATCAGTACCTTCTGTCTAATTTGTCTTTGTTATTTCCAGGGTCAGGTTCCTTCACCTTCAATTATTTAGTCTTCGTGTGATATGTAACAGAGTCAAGTGTTAGAGCCATTACCCAGAAAGTCCATTTCTTAAGGAGTAATATAGGCACATAATATTCTCAGAAATGCCCCAGCCTTCTCTAGCTAAGCTAAACTGTTTAAAGTTTCTGTAATATTTTGAGATTCAGGATACTAAATTTCAACCTTTTCAAAAAGCAGTGTATTCAATCTTAGAGTCCATGTGCCATAACATCATTTTATGACAAATAGTAAACTATTTAATATACTTGGTAGGAGAACTGAGAATAAAATGGTAAATTGAAACAGTTCAGTGGACACTCACTATACACACGTATAAACACATGCAACAGCTCACTGTACTTTACACACACACACACACACACACACACACATGCACGCATGCACAACCTGGTTGTCTAAAAGATTTGCAAAGTTCAGAAGAGTACCAAGAAATAAGAAGGATAGTGGGGCGGAAGACAGCTCTGGGTCAACAGAAGGGCAGGTAAATCACAGTGCTAAAATTGTATACTGAATGACGATAACCTAAATGATATATATTTTAGGGTATATCATAACATAATTCTACTTATATTCCAGCCTCCCTACAAGAGCCTTCAGGCCCTCATTCAAAACACATTGATTCCTTGTTTATACTTAATTCAAACAATATTGGAAATTTTGTTCTCAAATCATAGCAACTTAGAAGCAGTGGGTCACAAGTGTGCAGCTGTCATAAGAGTCAAACTGTCAGCAGAAGACTGATCCTGGGAATAGGCAGAATTATTTTATATTAGAATTTAGCATAATTCTGACCATGGTTTTAGTATGTAATGTTTAAGAATCCGAAAAAATAAAAAGTTACCATTTTTCAATTGATTCCTTAAAATGTAATCATACTAATCCTAGAAAATTCACTTATATAATTTCTCCCAAAATGCTGAACATGTGAGACATTGCTGCATTTAATTTCCTTTGTTTCTCAATATAGTATATTTAGTATTTTAGCTATTAACTGATAGCCATTTATGTGGTCCAAATTATAAAGAGCTATTTGTAACCCATACTCCAAAATATTCTGTTAAAGATTAGACATCCACCAATAAACTTTTAGAAAATAATGATTCACTAAGCAGTTGGTATTTTAACATTCATGTTGCTCTGTGATGAATAAGATATATTTCTGAGTATCTCATTGTCATTAAACACAAATAATTAAAATGTTTAGATGAATTACTCCACCTCCCCAAAAAGTAAAGGATAAATTAGGGGCATTATTTCATTTTAAGAAATCTACTGTTAATATTAACAATATTGTTATTTAGAGAAGGTAGTTAATTCATGGTTAAAATGGATATGTGTACTTTTAACAATTAAAATCATTTGTTTTTCACAAGGTCTTACACATAGAAAATTAAGAACAGTATTTGTTAGGGAGGATGACAGTAATGATAGTACATGTGACATGTTATTTGTGATGGCCAGCAGCGATCAAAACTAGAAGAAACTTAGAAGCCAAAGACAAAAGGGAAGGGGCTCTACCCCTCCTTCAGTTGAAAGTAGGAGCCTATTTGCTGAAGACTTACCTGAAACCCATCATCCTAAGGCTTTTGTTTTTATAAATATACTAAATTGGTTCTGAATACCTGTTTGACCATAACTACATTAAATAATTAACATAATCTTTAAGGAACATTGGTGCGAATTAATGAAAATAAATATGTGGAGGAAATTTAAAGAGAAATACAAAACTTTATATGCCACATATTTTTATAAGATATTATAAAATATTAACTTTTGCTAATATTGGTTTACTTCCATTACCGCTTTTATTTTGGCATATTTTGTTAAATCAGTTTGTGAGTCACAAAATACATAAAATCTCACTTCTCTTTGTGTTTTTATGTTTTACATTATGTATGCTGATTATATGGAAGACTGTAATAAAGACTGTCTAAGAGGTCTTTTGAATGCTGTTAACTGCTGAGATTAATCAACAGCATGATTCTGAACAGTAACTTCCGTTTTCCTGTCAGCAGTCCACTGTAAGATTTTTTGGGAAAACTCTTCAATCTGCTGCCACAGTCCTAGCATGAAATTAAGATACAAATGTTTATTGATCACTGTGACGTTAATGATCACCATGAGGATATATTGAGCAGAGAAGAGATCAAATAAAACATGATACCACCGATAGTAACAGATTCAGCTTCTGCTCCCAGCATGTTCCCTGCCAAGCTTGCCAGACCCTATTTTCCTAATATATGAGGTCCTTCCTCCATATCACTACTGCTGCTACTTCTTTTATTTAGAATGGTGCCTTTCACCTCCTGCCATGGCTACTAATTGTTCATTACTCACCCTGTGCTTGGTGTTGTAGGCCTTCTCTCTTACTTTCACAACAATTCTACTAGGTAGGGGTTATTATCTCCATTTTACAGATGGAAGGTTCTTTGCTTAATTAACTGACATCACATAGCTAACAATTCCTAGACCTAGAACAAAGTAATCATTTATTAATTTAATAAGTCATTTACTCAATACTTTATACACCTGAAGCATTTTACAAGCCCAAATCCCTACCTGTTCATCAGAACCTACCCATCTTACAAGGTTCTCCACAGATAAGTCATTCATGAACTTTCTGCTGATTTCCACTAACAGATGTATTTTCTAGAATTGAAGCTTCTTAGCAATTTGTTTATAGCACTCATGTGCCGTTTATACTCTTCAGCCTCATATCATAATGCTTGGTGTTTCTCATTTTTCCTGATCTTAAAGGACAATGGCAATGCGTGTCCTTTGCCCTTACCAGTCAGGGACTGGTCAGTAAAACTGGACCATTCTAGATGGATTCAACAGGAAGTGCTTAAATAAAAGGATACAGAGGCTTGCACAACTCAGAGGTTGAGAGACTTGGTGAGTGAAGGTCAGGGGTGCCACTTTTAGCCAACTCAAAACAGCAGAGATCACAGGAAAACCACCACCAATGACCTCAATTGCAGATAGTATCAAAGTGGACAATTCTCAGGAAGACACCAGATGCCATGCACCCACCAAGGCCCCATGCGGAAGCCCATATACCTGACTACAGCAGCCCCTAGGGGAATTATGCCTCATCTACTCATCTGCTCTGCAGACCTCTGGGAGTGCTTCTCATTGTCAGAACTTATGGAACCTACTTTCAGGGGAATCTGGGAAATGTAGTTTCCAGGCTATCAGCATCTTCAGTATGAGGAGGGTTTAAAAAGATGATATTAGTATCAAGACATAATATTTGGTGTCATTTTTTTTTAATTAAACAACATAAACATATTGCCTCACAGTTCCGGAGGCTAGATATCTGAAATCAAGGCATTGGCAGAGTTGCTTCCTTCTGAGCACTGTGAGAGGGAATCTGTTCCATGCATCTCACCTAGCTTCTCATGGTTTGCTGCCAATCTTTGGTGTTCCTTGGCTTATAGAAGCATCACCCTAATCTCTGTCTTCAACTCCACATAGTATTCTCCCTGTGTACATGTTTGTGTCCAAATTTTCCCTTTTTACAAGGAGATCAGTCTTATTGGGCCCACCCTAATGACCTCATTTTAACCTGATTACCTATGTAAAGATCTGTCTCCAAATAAAGTCACATTTTGAGGTAGAGTGTTAGGATTTCAAGATATGAATTGGGGGAGGGGGAGGAAATACAGTTTTCTATTGTTGTCTAGCAGTTATCTGTTGTTGTATAATGAATTACTCTAAAATTTAGTGTCTTACATAATGCATTCTCTCTCATGGTTTCTGTGAGTCAGGAGTTTGAGAGCAACGTGGCTAGACAGTTTTGGCTTTAGGTCTCTCATGAGTTTGCCATCAGATATCTATTATTTGAGGCTGCAGTCATCTGAAGGCTTGACTGGGGTTGGAGAATCCACTTTCAGGGTGACTCACTCACCATTGACTCACTCAGTGGCTATTGGCAGGAGGTCTCAGTTCCTCTCCACCTAGACCTGTCCACAGGGTTGCTTGACTGTGTTGACAACATGGGGGCTGGCTTCCCCCAGAGCTGAGGATCCAAAAGACCAAGGTGGAAGTTACGATGCCCCTTTCACTAGAATCCCTTCTTGGTGAAACATTGGCCTGGGTCCTGTAGTTTCTCAGTTGGTCTCTAGAGTTCTCACAAGCATATTTTGGTCCTTATATTGTTGTTATCTCATTGTCTTGGTCAGGGAACAAGGGCCTGAAACTTCCTAGTTCGTCATCATCTTTCCAGTGTCACTTTTTTTTTTCTTTTTGCCCCTATTTTATTTTTATTCATTTATTTTTTATTGAAGTATAATTGCTTTACAATGTTGTTAGTTTCTGCTGTACAATGAAGTGAATCAGCTCTATGTATACACATCCCCTCCCTCCTGGACATCCCTCCCCCACCCCATCCCATCCCATCCATCTAGGTCATCACAGAGCACTGAGCTGAGCTCCCTGTTCTATATAGCAGGTTACCACAAGCTATCTATTTTACACATGGTAGTGTATTTATGTCAGACCTAATCTCCCAATTCATCCCACGGTCCCCTTCCCCCCACCCCATGTTCACATGTCCATTCTCTACACCTGCGTTTCTATTCTGCCCTGAAAATAGGTTCATCTGTACCAATTTTCTAGATTCCACATATGTGTTAATATACAATATTTGTTTTCCTCTTTCAGACTTACTTCACTCTCTATGACAGACTCTAGGTCCATCCACATCTCTACAAATGACCCAATTTTGTTCCTTTTTATGGCTGAGTAATATTCCATTATATGTGTACCACGTCGTCTTTATCCATTCATGCGTCGTTGGATGCTTAGGTTGCTTCCATGTCCTGGCTATTGCAAACAGTACCGCAGTGAACACTGGGATACATGTGTCTTTTTGAATTATGGTTTCCTCAGGGTATATGCCCAGGAGTGGGATTGCTGAGTTGTATGGTAGTTCTATTTTTAGTTTTTTAAGGAACCTCCATACTGTTCTCCACAGTGGCTGTATCAATTTACATTCCTACGAGCAGTGCAAGAGGGTTCCCTTTTCTCCGCACCCTCTCCAGCATTTATTGTTTGTAGATTTTTTGATGATGGCCATTCTGACCAGTGTGAGGTGATACCTCATTGTAGTTTTGATTTGCATTTGTCTAATAATTAGTAATGTTGAGCATCTTTTCATGTGCCTCTTGGCCATCGATATGTCTTCTTTGGAGAAATGTCTATTTAGGTCTCTGCCCATTTTTTGATTGGGTTGTTTGATTTTTTGATATTGAGCTGCATGAGCTGCTTGTATATTTTGGAGATTAATCCTTTCTCTGTTGCTTCATTTGCAAATATTATCTCCCATTCCGTGGGTTGTCTTTTCATCTTGCTTATGGTTTCCTTTGTTGTGCAAAAGCTTTTAAGTTTCATTAGGTCCCATTTGCTTATTTTTATTTTTATTTCCACTACTCTAGGAGGTGGGTCACAAAAGATCTTGCTGTGATTTATGTCAAATTGTGTTTTTCCTATGTTTTCCTCTAAGAGTTTTATAGTGTCCAGTCTTACATTTAGGTCTTTAATCCCTTTTGAGTTTATTTTTGTGTATGGTGTTAGGCAGTGTTCTAATTTCTGCAGTGTCAGTTGTAATTTCTCCTTTTTCATTTCTAATTTTATTGATTTGAGTCCTCTCCCTTTTTTTCTTGATGAGTTTGGCTAAAGTTTATCAATTTTGTTTATCCTCTCAAAGAACCAACTTTTCATTTTATTGATCTTTGCTATTATCTTCTTCGTTTCTATTTCATTTATTTCTTCTCTAATCTTTATGGTTTTTTTCCTTCTACTAACTGAGTTTTCTTTGTTCTTATTTTTCTAGTTGCTTTAGGTATAAAGTTAGATTGTTTGAGAATTTTCTTCTTTCTTGAGGTGAGATTGAATTGCTATAAACTTCTGTCTTAGAACTGCTTTTGCTGCATCCCATAGGGTTTGGATCATCATGTTTTCATTGTCGTTTGTTTCTAGGTATTTTCTGATTTCCTCTTTGATTTCTTCAGTGATCTCGTGGTTATTTAGTAGCATATTGCTTAGCCTCCATGTGTTTGTTTGGTTTTTTTCCCTGCAATTGATTTCTCATCTCATAGCATCGTGGTCAGAAAAGATGCTTGACACGATTTCAATTTTCTTAAATTTTCTGAGGCTTGATTTGTGGCCCAAGGTGTGATCTGTCCTGGAGAACGCTCTGTGTGCACTTGAGAAGAAAGTGTATCCTTCCGCTTTCAGGTGGAATGTCCTATAAATATCAATTAAGTCTATCTGGTCTGTTGTGTCATTTAAAGCTTGTGTTTCCTTATTTATTTTCTGTCTGGATGATCTGTCCATTGGTGTAGTTGGGGTGTTGAAGTCCCCACTATTGTTGTGTTACTGTCGATTTCCCCTTTTATGGCTGTTAGCATTTGCCTTATGTATTGAGGTGTTCCTATGTTGGGTGCATAAGTATAATTTTTAAGTTTTCTTCTTCAATTGATCCCTTGATCATTATGTAGTGTCCTTCCTTATCTCTTTTAACAGTCTTTATTTGTCTCATATGAGTACCACTACTCCAGCTTTCATTTGATTTCCATTTGCATGGAATATCTTTTTCCACCCCCCCCCACTTTCAGTCTGTATGCGTCCCTAGGTCTGAAGTGGGTCTCTTGTAGACAGCATATATACGGGTCTTGTTTTTGTATCCATTCAGCCAGTCTGTGTCTTTTGGTTGGAGCATTTAATCCATTTACATTCAAGGTGATTATCGATATGTATGTTCCTATTACCATTTTCTTAACTGTTTTGGGGGTCTTTTTCTTCTCTTGTGTTTCATGCCTAGAGAAGTTCCTTTAGCATTTCTTGTAAAGCTGGTTTGTTGGTGCTGAATTCTCTTAGCTTTTGCTTGTGTGTAAAGCTTTTGATTTCTCTGTCGAATCTGAATGAGACCCTTGCTGGGTAGAGTAATCTTGGTTGTAGGTTTTTCCCTTTCATCACTTTAAATATATCCTGCCACTCCCTTCTGGCCTGCAGAGTTTCTGCTGAAAGATCAGCTGATCACCTTATGGGGATTCCCTTGCATGTTATTTGTTGCTTTTCCCTTGCTGCTTTTAATATTTTTTCTTTGAATTTAATTTTTGTTAGTTTGATTAATATATGTCTTGGTCTGTTTCTCCTAGGGTTTATCCTATATGGGACTCTCTGCACTTCCTGGACTTGGGTGGCTATTTCCTTTCCCACGTTTGGGAAGTTTTTGACTATAATGTCTTCAAATATTTTCTCAGACCCTTTCTCTTTCTCTTCTTCTTCCGGGACCCCTATAATTTGAATATTGATGTGTTTAGTGTTGTCCCAGAGGTCTCTGAGACTGTCCTCAATTCTTTTCATTCTTTTTTCTTTATTCTGCTCCTCGGCAGTTATTTCCACCATTTTATCTTCCAGCTCACTTACTCTTTCTACCTCAGTTATTCTACTACTGATTCCTTTTAGTGTATTTTTCATTTCAATTATTGTGTTGTTTATCACTGTTTGCTCTTTAGTTCTTCTACATCTTTGTTAAACATTTCTTGTATTTTCTCGATCCATGCCTCTGTTCTATTTCTGAGTTTTTTTATCATCTTTAATATCAGTACTCTGAATTCTTTTTCAGGTAGGTTGCCTATTTCCTCTTCATTTATTTGGTCTTGTAGGTTTTTACCTTGCTCCTTCGTCTGTAACGTATTTTTTTGTCATCTCATTTTTTTTTGATGTATGGGGCTCTATTCCTGTTACTGGTTGTTTAGCCTGAGGGGTCCAACACAGGAGTTTTCAGGCAGTTGGGTAGAGCCAGATCTTGGTGCTGAGATGAGGACCTCTGGGAGGCCTCACTCCAGTGACTATTCCCTGGGGTCTGAGGTTCTGTTAGTCCAGCGGTTTTGACTCGGAGCTCCCACCACAGGATCTCAGGCCCAATCCCTGGCCTGGGAACCAAGAATCCTGCAAGCCACATGGCACAGCAAAAGAAAAGAAAAAAAAAAAAAGAGAAAGGAGCAGTACAATAACGAAGAATAAAAACTAAAATTAGAAAGATAAAAAATATATTAGGAAAAATAAAAATATAAGTGAAACAGCTACTAGAAGGCAAAACAGAACCACAACAGAAAAAAGAAAAAAAGGTGGGGGGAACAAGCCAAAAGTAGCAGAACAATAACAAAGTATAAAGAATAAAATAAAATTAGAAAAATAAGAAATTTATTAGAAAAAATAAAAAGATAAATGAATCAACAACAATAAGGTAAAACAGAACCACAACCTAAAACAAAAAAGACTGGAAAAGCCCTCGGCTCTGGGGAGGCAGAGCTTAGGCAGGAGCTGAGCTTAGGCAGGGACAGGGTTTAGGGCGGGGATGGGGTCTAGGCTCAGGACCCATGCAGCAGCCGGGAAAGTCAGTACCGCAGGAGGGGGGCCTCAAGAGTGCAGAGTTAGGAGGTAAGGTCCTGGGTGGGGGTGTTTGGGTGGGGCTTAGGCCCAGCACGGTCAGAGGAGTCTTGCAGTGTTGTGTGTAGAGGTAAGGCCCTGGGGAGGGGTGCCTGGGCAGGGCTTAGGCTCAGCGCTGCCTGAGGGACCTCAGCAGGCTCCCCGAGGCCCAAGTGGGCAGGGGAACTGCTGGCCGCATTCCTTTCTGATCCTCCACTTTTCCGAGGGTCTCCCCCGTCCTTGTGGATCCCCTAACCATGGGTGGGCCCCTCCAGGTGTGGGAATCCTTCCCCTCCCCCAGCTGCCCCTCAGGGGCCCCGTCCAGTCAGTCTGGCCTTTACTTTTCCTCCCGCCTCCCTCCTCCCCACTCCCTCAGGACCCACGTGGCTGGAGGGGGCCTAGGTGGGTAGAGGATCAGGCCCCAGACCTCAGCAGGCTCCCCGGGGCCCAGTGGGCAGGGGAAACGCTGGCAGCCATCCCTTCCAATCCTCTGCTCTCCCGAGGGTCTCCCCCTGTGTCCATTGATCCCCTAACCGTGGGTGAGCCCCTCTGGGCGTGGGAATCTCTCCCCTCTCCCAGCCGCCCCTCAGGGCTGCCAATCCTGTCCCACCTCCACTTCTCCCCCTCCCTCCCCCCCACGTCCTACCTTGTGGATGGGGGATTCCTCCAGTCCCCTTAGGTGTCCGTGGTCCCCCACCAGTGCCGGGTTGGTGCCCTAGTTGTGCGGAGCTGCGAGTTCCACATCCTCCTAGTCTGCCATCTTGACTCCACCCCCCCAGTGTCACTTTTATAACCTGACTACAAATATGTTCTTGGTAAGTACTTCCTAAATTGAATTTAATTTCCTTGGAGGCCCTTTCCTTAAAAACATTTGTAAAGAACTATGTAGGAAAAATTCATACTGGAATTAGGATATTGCAGCCAAATAAACTTTATAAAATTCAATATAAAAGAAAATATGAGTTCTGGTGGTCGTGTCAGGGGGTAACCTGCAGTTCTTTATAGACGATTTCAACTTGGTGTTATTACTACTGAACACTTTCTGATGGATCTCACGAATAAGGGTAAGAAACTAGAGATAATGTATGTTTTTACTCAATAAAAATAAAATTACATCAGTACTATCACCTAATTAAGTCTGATTCCACGTTCAAACATCATGTGTAGCCAAAGCAAGCTGTCCCTGCAATGTCATAAATGTAGACAGTGTTCGGCATTCATCTTAAACAGTAAAACTTAAGCCCAAGGGTATTCCTTTATGACTTTGGGCTTTGGAAAGATTCATAGTTCAGCCCAAAGGGGGTACTGTTGATTGATTTATTACTGCAAAGAGATTTTCTTATTTCTCAAATCCACTAATAGAATATTAGAATTAAATGCCTAACTTTTCAAATTATTTCCATAAGTTGTCCTAGGCAAGATTCACGTCCATAGCCAGGTGCGTCAACTTTGTATTACTTAGAATAATGGAATGAATAGACACATGGATAATATAAAACCACAGGCAGTCATCACTTGTGGTGTCTGTAAGTAAAATATAAATAGGCAGTCTTGGATACTTATCAACTGTGATCCTCGCCCTGAAAGAATTTACAAATAAGAGGAGAAGTGAGAGAGGGAAGAAATCAGGAATGAAGACAGAGAAGGAGGGAGAAAGAGAGTAAAAGAGGGTGTGAAGCTAGGGAGGGATGGAAGAGTGAATGAAAAAGCAAATAAGGAAATAAAGGGGAAGAAAGGAAGACGATGAGGCAAAGTGATGTAGGAATATAAATATTTAAACCACCAAGAAGAGAAATGGGAGAAAGTTCCAGAGAAATGTTTCATATTACGGTGTGTTATATGAACCATAGTAGTAGGATATTAACCATTATTCTGGATCCTCATTCGTTGATTCATCATCTGAACACTGACTTAGTGCAAGGCATCGAAACATGTATGGCTGTAGAATTTTTAAAAGTACATAGAAAAAATATTTCCCATTTTGATTCAGCTGTACCAGTTTTAGGTGAAGAATGTGTTAATAAATTTGACAACAGACCTTTTGACTATATCTTCAGAGGTGATTATTGAAGAAATATTAATATTGTAAAACAGATGATATCATTCATGTCTTATTTTACTTCATATTTACCTTCATTATTTGACAAAATGAATCAAATATAACATTCAGAATAAAATGATGGAATACATTTTCATGCCACATAACATATGTAGGATATTGTACTCAGTTAATCGGAACCATCTTCCAAATAAGCCTGCATTGACACACTTGAATCACATTTCTCTTATTAATGCATCTTTCGAAAACATGTCCAGTAAGCTGTATCTAAGCATATTTTTCCACATGGGAATTTAAAATAAAATAGAAACAACAGTAATTGTTCAAACAAAGGCATATTTTAAAGAGGAAGGCTGCGTGGGACTATAAAAGAGGAGTTTACAAACTCCACTCACCCAGTGAAGAGCTGGAAGTGGGTCTGTGTTCAGAGAGAAGGGCCTGTGTTGATGAAATAAACCACAGTACTTAACGCTGTTTAGTTTATACTGTAAATGTGGGCAGATAATGTGGGCTAGAGACATTATTTCATCCGTGGGGCATATGGTAATTATATCCACATTAAAGCATTTTTGCTAATCACACACATACATGCACACACCTTTGCTGCTGATGGGGTACAGCTGACACCAAGGGACACCTCATGGATTTCGGTTCCTCAGCACATTTCTCTCTGTGTATATCTCGTACCTCAGGGGCTACCACAGCTCCTCTCAAATGACTTCTCCTCCCCGCACTCACTACATAGACGATTACAACATAAACACAGCACTGTAAGAGAAGTTTATAGTTTCAGGAGAGGAAGTGACTCCGGCAGTTTTTATCAACTATTGTTTTCCCCGAGCTTAGTCTAAGTTGGGCAATCTGAGTATTTAGTTGGCATGGCCACTGACATAAAAGCCCATAGCTCCACAGAATTAGTGGCTCAAATTCAAACAAAAGGCAGGCTTTGGGTATCGGGCCACCCCATAAGGCTATCTTAAGTATTGATGATGTGTTATACTCTATACTGTTTTTTTAATCTACATGAATATTTGTAATAATTTCTCCATATTAAAAAAACCCAGTGTCAAATATTCTTAACTATCTCATAAATTTGTTTTTACAGTATTTTTTTGAATCAAGATTCAAACAGCATCCACACATTACATTTTATGTTTCTCAGATCTTTTTTAAACTATAGCTTCTCCTCCCTTTTTGTTTTCCTTACAATTTATTTGTAAAGAAATAGAGTCACTAGTGATGTTCTGTAGTATTTCTCACATTCTGGATTTTGTTGATTGCCAACTCTATGGTAATATTTAACATGTTCTTCTAACACTGTATTTCCCATAAACTGAGTTATAAGCAGAATCTTGATTTGACTTAGGGCGATGCTTTGGCAAAAAATACTTCATAGAATGTATTTCATAATTCCAACAGGAGGCACATAGTGTCCACTTTTCTCTCTTTGTGTGATGTTAATAGCCATTGATTATTTACCTACCTAGATCCATTATTTTACTGGAGGTTTGCAAATGGTGATCTTCTAATTCTTTCTCTGTTCTTTGTTAGCTGGGATAATTTTATAAAAATAAACCTCAGGATATTTGGTTATCCTGAGGTTGTATAGGAAAAGCAGGTGGAATACTTGATTCTTTCTCTATTTACCGTTTTCAGAAAAAAATTAGAACTCGTTCTTTAGCATACTTCAAGTTTGTCACTGACTTTTTTCCCTTGTTTATTGAAGTATAGTTGGTTTAAAACATTATTAATATATTAGTTTTAGGTGTGCAACATACCAATTCAATATTCTTATAGATTATACTCCATTTAAAGTTATTACAAAATAATGGGTATATTTCCCTGTGCTGTACAATATATCTTTGATGATTATCTTTTTTTTAAAATTTCTTTTTATTACTTTTTTTTTTTTTTTTTTTCTGCCGTACGCGGGCCTCTCACTGTTGCGGCCTCTCCCGTTGCGGAGCACAGGCTCCAGACACGCAGGCTCAGTGGCCATGGCTCACGGGCCTAGCCACTCTGTGGCATGTGGGATCTTCCCGGACCGGGGCACAAACTCGCGTCCCCTGCATCGGCAGGCGGACTCTCAACCACTGCGCCACCAGGGAAGCCCGATGACTATCTATTTTATACATAGTAGTTTGTACCTCTTAATTCCATAGTCCCTCATGCCTCTTCCTACTGGCAACCACTAGTTTGTTCCTATATCTGTGAGTCTGTTTCTGTTTTGTTATATACATTTGTTTTTATTATACTGAGTGTTTTAAATGTGCTTTTTCTTTAAATCTTCACAACAGTCCTATATGAATAAATAATTACTCGTACTTATCAGTGAGGAAACTGAAGGATAAGTAACTCGCCTAGAATCAGGATGCAAATCCTAGACAGTTCAGAACTTATGCTCCCTCCACAGGACTCTGGGCCATATTCAGAGGCCATAAGAATTGAAAAAAAACAAAAAAATTATGCCCTGCAGCACCTAACCACCACCATAATATGTAACTCGAGTTAAAAGAGTATTTTAAAAAATGTCACAAGAGTACAATGTAAGCCAAAATTGAAAATACTTAATTCTAGATCTCTGTAAATTCGTGGATAAATTCACTGAATGTGGGCTTTTCAGACTGTTTCCATTTAGTTCCCGTTTGCTGGTGCCCCGAGGGAGCGCATGGCAGCCTGCTGGGGAGTCTGGCACTGACTTTTCCATGTTGCTGCCTTAGAGGAAGATGTCTTAATATGCCATTTATAAGACAAACACTCCTGAGCCTCGGATGCTCTCCCTGCTGTTTTAGCCTAAAGAGTCAGTGGAAGTCACATTTGGTGTGCTTATTTTGATGCTTACCCAGATCCCTGTGGAGCTTAAAAAGATTAAGCCCTTCTGATACCCAGATTGTTGGTATTTAATGCTCCACTACTCACCATTCTGCGGGGGCTCAGAAGGCAGGCTGACAGCAAGTTATGCAGACACAAGTCCAGTTGTGATGCTCTCCAGTGTCAAGTGTGTCAGAGTGACTCCTGAATAGGAAACGTGCTTTCCAGCAAATGTGATGTGGAAAAGTCCATACATTCGCTTTGTCTTAATGTTATGTTTGGCCATTACTGGATCAAAGGCCAGATGATTTTCAAAAGCACTGTGCCATGTACCTTTCTCAAACCAAATGCTGGCAGTAAGTATTTCTGGTGGTGTTGGCAGACAATTCTCCATGCATCTCCTGCATTTCCACATGTCTTATGAACTCCCTTTGTTCTGGAATATCTCTTCAAGGATATTAGTGTAGCAAACAGCCTTGGAAGAGAGAAATTGTGCTCCCTCCTGAGGAAAGGGCAGGGTTTTGATTACTGTCCAGTACAATAAAAACAATGTCACTGCCTGTTGTGAAAGATTTGGTTCCCCTAAACTCAGGGATCCTCTTTCCTAATACAGCTTAGTGCACATGCAGAAGAAGGTGTCATCTGGCCTTCTTCGCATTGTCTCATATGACTTGGGGGTCAGGAATTGGTGCAAAAATTGTGATACTTTGGCTATCGCTATTACTATGAGTAATAAACTATCTTTTGTTTCTGACCCAGGAGTCTTGGATCTTCTGCCAGCATCCATGAAACTGGTAGGTTAATTTGTTACCTTGCAAGTAGAGTAAAATTTTAGACCCCTCAAAGTTCTTGACAGATAGTTTTTAGTCCTTATGATTTTATAAAGGCATATGTGTTATATGTTTGAATGTGTGTATATAGTATGTATTAACCTACCTGTATGTATGTGTAATAAAACTATACTGTTATGTATAAATGTGTATAGAAAAATCTTGTTGTATAATTTTTAATATGACAACTGCATCCTCATAACTTGAAAAAAAGTGCCTACTTTTTTAGAGCTATTTAAAAAGGCAGAACACAGAATCACATTCAGTCCTTCAACAAATGTCTTTACCTGCTCTAGGTGCCTTTATTCCTAATTATCATGGCAATAACTAGTTCCTGAGCTTCAAAGAGAAGGAAACAATGAACTTTTTTGTCAAAGCTACATAGCAAATGAATACCCTTTTAAATTGTGAATTAGCCAATCCATTATCATTTTGTCTTAGGCTATTTTTGTATATTGGTGTGAGTGGTTATAATAATAAATATAATAATAAACATAATCCCCCTTAGCTCCAGAAAACTTTGAAGCTTCAAAAAAGGTTTTGTGGGATAAAATTATAGTATCATAGAGTGAGGACAGTGAAAAACAACATCTATTCCTAAGCCCCATCCAACATCTGAATCCCCCTCTAGAAAAATCACTAAATAGAAATTATCCATCACATCCATCTCTAGAAAGAAAAAAGTCATTCTCTGGGAGCACCCCCATTCGAATATTAGACAAAGTTCTTTTGAACTCTGTCATATTGAAGGAATATTTGTTTCCCTGAATTTCACATCTGCTTCTGCTTCTGATGGAACGAAATTTTCTAATAATGGATTCCAATATTTTGCTGACATTTATTGGCTTGTGAAATCTATCACTTTAAACATCAGTTTCTTCATCTGTATAATGCACCCAGTAGTGGCCACTTCCTTGTCTAATGTGAGGGTAAAATGAGCTTTAACATTAGAAAGTGCCCAGGAGGTAGAGGTTACAGCCACCACTCACCTTCATTTTATGGCATGCTTGCAGGTGACAGCATTGTTATTTCCCAGTGATGAAGTTAGGGTGATAGTTTGGTCCAGTGGACACCACGTTACAATGTATCTCACTCCATTCCTAGATCACATCCACCCAAGTGCACATTAAAAGGCTTGGTTTTAATATTCTGTTGATTATAGATTTTGGTTTAGTTTTGGTTTGAAGATAGTATGAAGTTTCTGTGTGGAAAATGGGGTCCTTCCTCTACTCTTAGATAAGTTATTAAGTTAATGTTAAGACCCTCCACTAGTGATTACCTGTGTTCAATCTGACTATCCTTATAAAGTATCTTAGGTTTCCAAGCTTGAAAAGAAGAAAAACCACTTAATTGTAATTAGGTTTAAATTTTTACTAAAAAAAAAATATAACTTTAGAACTATACACCTTCAGTAATTAGAATCGCACCAATTTTTCATACTTGACTACACTTTATTTTGAATATGAAAAAAATCTATATTGAATGTGCCCTCAATCTCTTAAACTTTTTTTTTTTTTTTTGCGGTTCGCGGGCCTCTCACTGTTGTGGCCTCTCCCGTTGTCGAGCACAGGCTCTGGACGCGCAGGCTCAGCGGCCATGGCTCACGGGTCCCGCCGCTCTGCGGCATGTGGGATCTTCCTGGACCGGGGCACGAAACCGTGTCCCCTGCATCGGCAGGTGGACTCTCAACCACTGTACCACCAGGGAAGCCCCCTCTCTTAAACATTTTTAATATGTATACTCAATACATTTTCATTCATTCACAAAACACATACATATCCTACCATATTAATATATACATTATAAAACATGAAAATATGAATCTTAAAGAGTTAAGTTTGAAATATTAGTATTTAAACTTTATTAGCTATAGTTAATGACAGTAGATGTAAATCCTGATTTCAAATAGTCTTCTTGAATATTTCAAATTGCTGTGGCCACTATCTCAGATCTGATTAGATAATCATTGTTCTTATCTTGTTATGTGGTTGACAAAGATAATAGTATAAATAGGCATTAGCATTCCTGTTTCCTTGTTGGTTGTTTCTACTTGCATTATTGATATTATTGTTAATCCGTGATTTATTTATAGAACTTTCTTAAGGCACGTGTTTATTTTGTGAAGTACAGTAATCAAAACTAGGTAATCCATCGATCTGTTTAACTACAATGCCTGGCAATATGCTAAAAGCAAATGTGTGAGAATCCAAGGATAATCTCTCCAGGATGTGGAACTCTCACCTTAACTACTTTATGTGATGGGACTTGCCGATATATGAGCAGAGTAAGGAGACTAGTGTCAGCCTCTGTACTGAAAATGAATTAGGCTTTTTCTTTTTTACAGTTAAGATCAGCTATCAATAGAAATCGTAATATTTTCTTGCAACCCCAGTGAATCATGTTTCTTACATGTGTGCTTGCTCTGGAGATCTTGTACTGCATTACACAGGGATCTCTGCCTTACTGAGGTAAGGAACGTGGAGGTGTACTGTCTATGCATAAGCTCCCACCTTGTATGGGAAGGAAAATGCCTGACCAATAGTTACATCATCATTCGAGGGGAGGCCACACGTCAAAGAGCAGAGGCTTCCAGTCCTGTGGCTGCAGAGCCAGTGAAAGGAATACATACGCCATCAAATTTTTCCAAGACAGGCAACTAGTTTAGACATTTCAACCTAACAAATAAACCTCCTAGAGATCTAATTGATTTATGAAGGCTGTCTACATTGGCAAAATGCACTGCATTGGCACGATCATCTTTTATTTGGGGACCGTGCTTATTACAGTAGGTGATACAACCCTGCATGTGGCGAGAAGCCAGAATAATGGATTTGGGGGATGTCTTATGGTATGGGATTTGTCCTGGAAACTCTGACTGTGAAGTGCCCTTCAGAGTAACAATTTATAACATACATTAATTCAGTAGTAGCTGGGCAAAAATGAAAAAGATTTCCCAGGGCGCTGAAGTTCCAGATTGTTTCTCTAAGGGTCACATAAATTATTGTCATTTTTTGTCAACTGTGCACCATGATTAATTAGAGCAATCCAAATTTCTGCATGTCTTATGTTACACACTTCTTTGCTTTCCCGTCTGTTTTGTCCAAAGTGTTGACCGACCAACAAGCCTCACTGGCTGCACCTCATCAAAGCTAGAGTAAACGTCTCACCATGGGCTGGAAAGAAACACCGAAGATGGCAGAAGTATGACATATAAGCAAGTGGCAAAAACAGTGATTTAGTAAAGAGACAAGCTGTGAAGCATGCGAAAGGGAGACCTAATTAAGTTCTGTTCTCTTCAGTAGTATATAAAATGCAAAGATCTACTAGCTCGAACCTATTTACATGTCAATGCTGAATCCTGTACCCACCAGAATCAGAAGAATGTAGATTGCTTTACCTTTAAAAGAAACTGACAACTAATAGACAAAATAAGATAAAAACATCAGTGGAAATTAAAAATTGATGTATGGAGGAGAATAATGGGAGTTTATTCACTGACGGGAAGCCTCTTAGAATGGAACCTTTTTATTTGCATCTTTTTGAAACAAGAAAAGCCCACATTATCCAGCAGATGTTGCATGCAGTATTGTCCATCCCAGGCTTTTTGAGGTTTCAAGTCACTTAATACTCTTAACTAACTTACGTCAAACATTTCCACAGATAAAATCCTTTCTAAGCCACCTAAATTCTTGTTGGAAAATGGAAGGTGTATAAAAAATAGATAAAGATCTTATACTTTGCAGCCCGGTGTAGATGTTTACTGTTGCCAACGTGTGTATCCAGAGCCCTCCAAGACCACCCCATGGCCTAGGCATGGATGACTTCACGCTATAGGGAACCTTTGTGTTTTGCTAGGTGTTTGTGCTATTTTCAGAATTGGTGGTGCCCCCTTAAGATGCAACAAATGTCCTTCTCAGCAGTAAAACTTATTTCTCAGGATTTTTGTGGATTTGGTTTGATTGAATCTGGTTATTGTACTGAAATGACAAAGAAATAGTGAAAATGGTTCTCAAAGATTTTTCAGGATGGAAAATAAGGTAATCAGAATAATTATAGTTGATATTCAAGCTGATACAGTTGCTATTCTAGGGGAAATTTTATTTGAAACACACTGAAGTTTGTTAATGATTCTGACTTCCTGCAGTAGGCAGCTGGACAAATTGCAACTGACCATGGGCTTGTAGCAGGAAGAGGCTGAGGACAAACTCTCCACAACATGTGAGTAGATGAATTACAATGAAAGCTAGTAAATCAAATTTAATAAGGCTCTACATCTTAGTCGTACGAAGCCTTCCCGTTATTTTGAAATGTGCTGTCTTTAGTGGAAGAGAGAAATACTGTCTCCCTGCAGTTTTCCTGCAGGGAGATTAACCCAGAGCTATGGCTCAGGATCAGCAATAATTTCTCCTACAGCTTATATTTTCTCCTTATATTATCTCCCAGAGCAAAATATACCCCTGAATAAATGGATGAGATTTGAAGCATTTCACCCTTTCCTTTGAGAAAGTTTAAAATTAAAAATGGAAAGGGTGTGACAAGAGGTTAAAATTCAAAAGCAGCCCTTATTTAGTTCATTCAGTAACTCTTTATTGAATGTACATTATGGACCAGACACTATTCTAACTGAGCCTGATTTCATCTCATATATAAATATAAATCGTTTTGCATAGTTTTAATACATACTGAATTTTCCAGGAACACAGCTGCTACCATTTGAGATATGATTGTTTCATTTTGTTCGTTGTTCTGAAGTTTTCCAGGAGTTGCTCACCATTTCTCAAAATCAGATTGAAGATGGCAGTGCTGTTCATGGCCTTTCAGTCACCAGCACAGCACATCTCTGGCCCAGGCTGCATTTGTGCTCCCACTCAACATGAGTCTATGTGGGTATCCAATTGTTCTAGTGCTATTTGATGAAAAGACAACCCTTTCTTCGCTGAATTTCCTTTTCACCTTTATTGGAAAGCAATTGTCCATATATTTGTGCCCTTTCTTTTTTCTGTTGATCTAACACTTACGTCAAAACTGTATTGTCTTAACTACTATAGCTTGAAATTAGGGTAAGTCTTCCATTTTTTAACTCTTTTTTCAAGAATATTCCAACTATTCTTGATCATTTGCATTTCTATATGAATTTTAGAATCACCTTATTGACTTCTAAAAAAAACCCTACTGAAACTTTTGTCTGGATTGTGTTGAATCTATAGATCAATTTAGGAAGAACTGCCATTTTAGCAATGTTGAGCCTTCCAACTCATGAACAAAGCATATTTCTTCATTTATTGGGGTATTTAAGATTTCTCTAGCAGTGTTTCAGTTTTCAGATCTTGCACATCTTTTATTAGGTTTATCCCAAAGTACTTTGTATTTTTGATACTGTTTTAAATGATTTTGTTTAGTTTTATTTCAGTTTCTGGTTATTCGTTCTTAGTGTGTGGAAACAGAATTGATTTTTGTATAATGATCTTGTATCCTACAACCCTGCTAAGTGCACTTATTAGTGAGTTTTTTTTTTGTAGATTCTATCAGATTTTCTATATAGATGACCATACTGTCCGCGAATAACACTGACTAGAACCTCCAATACAGTGTTGACTAGAAGTGTTTAGACATTCTATCTTCTTGCTAATCTCAGGGGAAAGCATTCTGTCTTTCACCATGAAGTATGATGCTAGCTGTTGATTTTTGCTTATGATCTGTAACAGGTTGAGGAACTCTCCTTCTCTTTCTAGTTTGCCAAGAATTTTATCAGATATTGATGTTGAATTTTGTCAGATGCTTTGCTGTGTCTACTGAAATGATCATATCATTTTTTTTTTACTTGTTAATATTGTGAATTTCATTGATTTTCGAATGTTAAGCCAAACTTGCATCCTTGGCACCAGTCCCACCACTGACTCTGAGGTCTGAGAGACAGAAGAGAAAAAGCATCCATCATTTGAGACATGTTTCAGCAAAATTGGAAGGTGAAGTAAACACTCAGAGAAAACTGGATGCTACAGGAGAGCATGCTGAAAACAAAGAGGCAGTGTCAGAAGATACAGGAGAAAGGTTAGGGCAGTACACGGCAGAGCCTAGGGGTGGTTGTTGGTGAGTGACATGGACTGTATTAGGAAAAAGAAAGTCGAGAGCACCTTAGGGATGAAAATATCGTATTTAGTTGTTTGGAGAACTTGCACCAGGGGCATTGTCTAAAAATGCATGACACGGATGCTCTGAGGGTCCATGAACCAAAAGAATCATCCCTTGGAAGGTGTCAGTTGCAGCAACTGCAGTATCTACAACATTTGACAGCTGAATGTTCTGAACAACAGTTCAGACACTGGTCTCCACGTGTGCAAGTTCTTAGGATGTAGCAGGTCCCAGAGACTGTGATATCTGGCATGTCCTAGGCTAGAGATTAGCACAGAGTCTCAAGCCTGATATGATATCTGTTGAATCTAAAGTACTGAACTCCTGTTCTTGTCTCATTTTAGCAGGACATTGTCTACACGACCTTACAATCCTTGCTACCTTAGCTGCTGATATCCCATCCCTGAACCTTAACTCAGCATCTGGGGATCTGCTCCTTCCATTCCCACTGAAGTTAATTTTGCTGTATCCAATTGCATCCAAAGATAGAAATTTACATTGCAAAATGTAAAGGTCTTTTCTTGGTTAAATTTTTTTTTTAACATCTTTATTGGGGTATAATTGCTTTACAATGGTGTGTTTGTTAGTTTCTGCTTTATAACAAAGTGAATCAGTTATACATATACATATGTTCCCATATCTCTTCCCTCTTGCATCTCCCTCCCTCCCACCCTCCCTATCCCACCCCTCTAGGCGGTCACAAAGCACCTAGCTGATCTCCCTGTGCTATGCGGCTGCTTCCCACTACCTATCTACCTTACGTTTGGTAGTGTATATATGTCCATGCCTCTCTCTCGCTTTGTCACAGCTCACCCTTCCCCCTCCCCATATCCTCAAGTCCGTTCTCCACTAGGTCTGTGTCTTTATTCCTGTCTTACCCCTAGGTTCTTCATGACATTTTTTTCCCCTTAAATTCCATATATATGTGTTAGCATACGGTATTTGTCTTTCTCTTTCTGACTTACTTCACTCTGTATGACAGACTCTAGGTCTATCCACCTCATTACAAATAGCTCAATTTCGTTTCTTTTTATGGCTGAGTAATATTCCATTGTATATATGTGCCACATCTTCTTTATCCATTCATCCGATGATGGGCACTTAGGTTGTTTCCATCTCCGGGCTATTGTAAATAGAGCTGCAATGAACATTTTGGTACATGACTCTTTTAGAATCATGGTTTCCTCAGGGTATATGCCCAGTAGTGGGATTGCTGGGTCATATGGTAGTTCTATTTGTAGTTTTTTAAGGAACTTCCGTACTGTTCTCCATAGTGGCTGTACCAATTCACATTCCCACCAGCAGTGCAGGAGTGTTCCCTTTTCTCCACACCCTCTCCAGCATTTATTGTTTCTAGATTTTTTGATGATGGCCATTCTGACTGGTGTGAGATGATATCTCATTGTAGTTTTGATTTGCATTTCTCTAATGATTAGTGATGTTGAGCATTCTTTCATGTGTTTGTTGGCAATCTGTATGTCTTCTTTGGAGAAATGTCTATTTAGGTCTTCTGCCCATTTTTGGATTGGGTTGTTTGTTTTTTGTTATTGAGCTGCATGAGCTGCTTGTAAATTAATCCTTTGTCAGCTGCTTCATTTGCAAATATTTTCTCCCAATCATCTGAGGGTTGTCTTTTGGTCTTGTTTATGGTTTCGTTTGCTGTGCAAAAGCTTTGAAGTTTCATTAGGTCCCATTTGTTTATTTTTGTTTTTATATCCGTTTCTCTAGGAGGTGGGTCAGAAAGGATCTTGCTGTGATTTATGTCATAGAGTGTTCTGCCTATGTTTTCCTCTAAGAGTTTGATAGTTTCTGGCCTTACATCTTGGTTAAATTTTTATTGGAGTATAGTTGCTTTACAATGTTGTGTTAGTTTCTACTGTACAGCAAAGTGAATCAGCTATACATATACATATATCCCTCTTTTTTGGATTTTCTTCCCATTTCGGTCACCACAGAGCACTGAGTAAAGTTCCCTGTGCTATACGGTAGGTTCTTATTAGTTATCTGTTTTATACATAGTATCAATAGTGTATATATGTCTATCCCAATCCCCCAATTCATCCCACCCTGCCTTTCCCCCTTGGTATCCATACGTTTGTTCTCTACATCTGCATCTCTATTTCTGCTTTGTAAATAAGATCATCTATAACAATTTTTTTCAGATTCCATATATATGTGTTAGCATACGGTATTTGTTCTTTCTCTTTCTTACTTCACTCTGTATGACTCTCTCTAGGTCCACCCACATCTCTACAAATGACCCAATTTTGTTCCTTTTTATGGCTGAGTAATATTCCATTGTATATATGTACCACATCTTCTTTATCCATTCCTCTGTTCATGGACATTTAGATTGTTTCCATGTCCTTGCTATTGTAAATAGTGCTGCAGTGAACATTAGGGTGCAGTTATCTTTTTTGAATTATGGTTTTCTCTGGGTATATGCCCAGGAGTGGGATTGCTGGGTCATTCGGTAGTTCTATTTTTAGTTTTTTAAGGAACCTCCATGCTGTTCTCCATAGTGGCTGTATCAATCAACATTCCCACCAACAGTGCAAGAGGGTTCCCATTTCTCCACACCCTCTCCAGCATTTATTGTTTGTAGATTTTTTGATGATGGCCATTCTGACCATTGTGAGGTGATATCTCATTGTAGTTTTGATTTGCATTTCTCTAATAATTAGTGATGTTGAGCATTTTTTCATGTGGCAAAATGTAAAAGTCTTTTTGAATTTATTGTATTTTGGAAATCTCTGCCACTGCTCTCTCCCATTGTTAACACTGCATACCTATATGATAATAACATTATACTCATTCACACGTATATCTAAATAGATATATTTAAGTCACACTTGAGGAATTAAGGTTAGTCCAGAGTAAAATGGAACTAGTTTAACTTCCATTTTGGTCACAACCAGGTCTTTGGCACATAAAGGAAAGTAGAGGAAGAGAAATATAAGCACTAATGAGTATGATCCATTTCAGCATCAAATGCCAAGTCCAGATGGGACACAACTGGAGCACTACACACTGTAGCTCTGCACTAGGCAAAACCTCCACGGCTAACAGACCATTTGGGATTTCTTGACTTATTCAAACTGCAGGTTATCCCCCAAACTGCCAATCATACTTGCAAGGATCTCTTAGTCACTAATTAAATAGTTATTGTTTAAAAACTATAAAACTTACAAATGGAATATCACAAGTTTGTAATTTGTGTATATTCAGGTTGATAGGTCAGCAGGAAGTCTTGGACAAGTCTGTGCTGAAGATTATCCTGTGGACATGGGGATAAAGCAATTGCTCAACTCACAGGCAAGGTGAGCTGCATGGCGCTAGTTGCTCTAGAACTTAGTATGTTTTCTATGGATCCTCCGTATTAGAAGTCAGTGATTCCCTGAAGATCTCTTTCTCTTTACTAATTAATTGGTAAATTAAGTAAAACATTTTGACTTTAGCATTTGGAATTTCCTTAGTGAGAAACAGTTAAGGGCTTCCTCTTTTAAACATCGCAAGATAAATTTTCCTTACCCAAATTCTCACAAGCTGTAAAATCTACTGTCATATAGCACATGGAAAGGATATTAAAAATAGTTTGAGCCAGCCTCTTTAGGCTGGGTCTCATCAGTTGTTTTTAAAAGATACTTTTAAACCTTCAGTTCTCTGAAATAACAGTAAGTGAAATTCATTCTGAGAATATTATAATTTTTCCAGGGATAAGAACCTAAGAAAATGGTTATACTTATTTAAAACTCTCTTAGGACATGTCTGTATAAAACTTTCCAAGTGCACACACACATACACACACAGTCACACATATGCACAGCTAGAGGACATACCTCCAGACTGAAGTCCAGCTGTGGAGTCACCTTTGTAAATTTTAAATAAAATAATAAAGACTTAAACACTCACTGGAGGATAAAAATTTTGGAAAACCCGTAATACGTTTTGTTCTTACTTTATATTTGTGGTTCTTCTCAATGTTGTCAAGGGGACAGTGTTGGTCATCTATTGCGGCATAACACACCACCCAAAACTGAATATCTTAGAAAAAAGAAACTACTGTTTATTATTTCTGACAATTCTGTGGTTAGTCTGAGGTGCTTCTGCCGCTGGACTTGTGTGGGCTCAACCATGTGACCACCAGCAGCTGACAGGTTGGCTAGGGGTTGGATTCATTTGAGTCAGTTGGGTCTCGCTACATGTTTTCATTTTTTAATTTTATATTAGAGTATAGTTGATTTACAATTTTGTGTTAATTTCAGTTGTACAGCAAAGTGATTTAGTTATACATATACACATATCCATTCTTTTCCCATAGATTATAACAGAATATTGAGTAGAGTTCCCTGTGCTACACAGTAGTCCCTTGTTGATTATCTATTTTATATAAAGTAGTGTGTATATGTTAATACCAAACTCCTAATTTATCCCTCCCTATCACATTTCCCTTTGGTAACCATAAGTTTGTTTTCGGCGTCCGTGAGTCTGTTTCTGTTTTGTAAATAAGTTCATTTGTATCATTTTTTTTTCTTGGCCATGCCATGTGGCCTGTGGGATCTTAGTTCCCCAACCAGAGACTGAACCCAGGCCCTCAGCACTGGAAGCACAGAGTCCTAACCACTAGACAGCCAGGGAATTCCCATTTGTGTCATTTTTCTAGATTCCACGTATAAGAGGTATCATATGAAATTTCCTTTCTCTGTCTGACTTACTTCCACTTAGTATGGTCATCTCTAGGTCCATCCATGTTGCTGCAAATGGCATTATTTCATTCTTTTTTATGGCCGAGTAATATTCCATTATATATATGTACTGTATCTTCTTTATCCATTCATCTGTTGATGGCCATTTAGGTTGTATCCATGTCTTCGCTATTGTAAATAGTGCTGCAATGAACATTGGGGTGTGTGTATTTTTCCGAATTATGGTTTTCTCCACAGATATGCCCAGGAATGGGACTGCTGAATCATATGGTAGTTCTGTTTTTAGTTTCTTGAGAAACCTCCATACTGTTTTCCAAAATGGTCGTACCAATTTACATTCCCACCAACAATGTAGTAGCGTTCCCTATTCTACACACCCTCTCCAGAATTTATTGTTTGTAGACTTTTTCATGATGACCATTCTGACCAGTGTGAGGTGATACCTCATTGTGGTTTTGGTTTGCATTTCTCTAATAATTAGCGATCTTGAGCGTCTTGGGCTTTTTGGCCATCTGTATGTCTTCTTTGTAGAAATGTGTATTTAGAACTTCTGCCCATTTTTTGATTGAGTTGTTTTGTTGATATTAAGCTGCATGAACTGTTAGTATATTTTGGAGATTAATCCCTTGGTTGCTTCATTTGCAAATATTTTCTCCCATTTGGTGGGCTGTCTTTTCATTTATTTTATGGTTTCCTTTGCTGTGCAAAAGCTTTTAAATATAATTAGGTCCCATTTGTTTACTTTTGTTTTTATTTCCATTACTCTAGGAGACTGATCAAAAAAGATAATGCTGCGATTTATGTCAGGGAGTGTTCTGCCTATGTTTTCCTCTAAGAGTTTTATAGTACCTCGTCTTAGATTTAGGTCTTTAATCTATTTTGAGTTTATGTTTGTGTATGGTGTTAGGGAGTGTTCTAATGTCATTCTTTTACATGTGGCTGTCTAGTTTTCCTAGCACCACTTATTGAAGAGACCATCTTCTCCATTGTGTATTCTTGCCTCCTTTGTCATAGATTAATTGACCATAGGTGCTTGGGTTATTTCTGGGCTTTCTATCCTGTTCTATTAATTTATATTTGTTTTTGTGCCACTACCATACTGTTTTGATGACTGTAGTTTGTGGTACAGTCTGAAGTCAGGGAGCCTAATTCCTCCAGCTCCATTTTTCATCCTCAGGATTGCTTTGGCTATTCAGGGTCTTTTGTGCTTCCATACAAATATAACAATTTTTTGTTCTAGTCCTGTGAAAAATGCCCTTGGTAATTTAATAGGGATTGCACTGAATCTGTAGATTGCCTTGGGTAGTGTAGTCATTTTGACAATACTGATTCTTCCAATACAAAAACATGGTATATCTTTTCATCTATTTGTGTCATCTTTGATTTTTTTCATCAGCATCTTATAGTTTTCAGAGTACAGGTCTTTTGCCTCCTTAGGTAGGTTTATATCTAGATATTTTATTCTTTTTGATGTGATGGTAAATGAGATTGTTTCCTAAATTTCTCTTTCTGATCTTTCATTGTTAGTGTATAGAAATGCAAGAGATGTCTGTGTATTTATTTTCTATCCTGCAGCATTACTGAGTTTATTGATGAGCTCTAGTAGTTTTCTGGTGGCATCTTTAGGCTTTTCTATGTATAGGATCATGTCATCTGCAAACAGTGACAGTTTTACTTCTTTTCCAATTTGAATTCCTTTTATTTCTTTTTCTTCTCTGATTGCTGTGGCTAGGACTTCCAAAACTATGTTGAATAATAGTGGCAAGGGTGCACATCCTTGTCTTGTTCCTGGTCTTGGAGGAAATGCTTTCAGGCTTTCACCATTGAGTATGATGTTAGCTGTGGGTTTGTCATATATGGCCTTTATTATGTTGATGTATGCTCCCTCTATGCCAACTTTCTGGAGAGTTTTTATCATAAATAAATGGTGTTGAATTTTGTCAAAAGCTTTTTCTGTATCTATTGAGATGATCATATGGTTTTAATTCTTCAGTTTGTTAATGTGTTATATCACACTGATGGATTTGCAGTTATTGAAAAATCCTTGCATTTCTAGGATAAATCCCACTTGATCATGTTGTATGAGCATTTTAATATATTGTTGGATTCCGTTTGCTAGTATTTTGTTCAGGATTTTTGCAACTATGTTCATCAGTGATACTGGCCTGTAATTTTCTTCTTTTGTGTGGTATTTTGTCTAGTTGTTTTGGTATCAGGGTGATGGTGGCCTCACAGAATGCGTTTGGGAGTTTTATTTCCTCTGCAATTTTTTGGAACTGTTTCAGAAGGACAGGCGTTAGCTATTCTCTAAATATTTGATAAAAAATCACCTGTGAAGCCATCTGGTCCTGGACTTTTGTTTATTGGGAGTTTTTAAATCACAGTTTCAATCTCATACTTGTGATTGGTTTGTTCATATTTTCTGTTTCTTTCTGATTCAGTCTTAGGAGATTGTACCTTTCTAAGAATTTGTCTGTTTCTTCCAGGTTGTCCATTTTATTGGCATATAGTTGCTTGTAGTAATCTTTTATGATCCTTTGTGTTGTCAATTGTAAGTTCTTTTTTCATTTCTAATTTTATTGATTTGAGTCGTCTCCCTTTTTTTCTTGATTGAGTCTGCCTGAAGGTTTATCAATTTTGCTTGTCTTCTCAAAGAACCAGTTTTTAGTTTCATTGATCTTTTCTATTATTTGTTTCATTTATTTCTGCTCTGATCTTTATGATTTCTTTCCTTCTGCTAAGTTTGGGTTTTGCTTGTACTTCCTTCTCTAGGTGCTTTAGGTGTAGTAAGGTTGTTTGAGATTTTTCTTTCCTGAGGGAAGAAAGACTGTATTGCTGTAAACTTCCCTCTTAGAACTGCTTTTGCTGCATCCCATAGGTTTAGGATCATCGTGTTTTCGTTTTCATTTGTCTCTAGGTATTTTTTGATTTCCTCTTTGATTTCTTTGGTGATCCATTGGTTGTTTAGTAACATATTGTTTATCCTCCACATGTTTGTGTTTTTTAGTTATTTTTTCCTTGTAGTTGATTTCCAACCTCATAGGGTTGTGGTCAGAAAAGATGTTTGATACGTTTTGTTTTCTTAAATTTACTGAGGCTCGATTTGTGGCCCAGTGTGTGAGCAATCCTGGAGAATGTTCCATGTGCACTTGAGAAGAATGTGTACTCTGCTGCTTTTGGTCTATAAATATCAGTGAAGTCCATCTGGTCTAAGGTGTCATTTAAGGCCTGTGTTTCCTTATTGATTTTTCTGTTTGGATGATCTGTCCTTTGATGATAGTGGGGTGTTAAATTTCCCACCCATTGTTGTGTTACTGTCGACTTTTCCTTTTAATTTCCACCTGCATGGAATAGCTTTTTCCATCCCCTCACTTTCCGTCTGTATCTGTCCCTAGATCTGAAGTGGGTCTCTTGTAGACAGCATATATGCATGGAAATCAAAAGATAGCTAGAGTAACAATACTCATATCAGACAAAATAGAGTTTAAAATAAAGACTGTTACAACAAAGAAGGACGCTACATAATGATCAAGGGATTAAGCCAAAAAGAAGGTACAACTGTAAATACATATGACCCAACATAGAAGCACCTCAATATATGAGGCAAATACTATAACAGGCTAACAAGGAGAAAGAGACAGTAACGCAATAATAGTTGGGGAATTTAACACCCCACTGTCATCAATGGACAGATCGTCCAGACAGAAAAATTGATAAGGAAACACAGGCCTTAAACGACACATTAGACTAGATGGACTTCACTGATATTTATAGAGCATTCCATCCCAAAGCAGCAGAGTACACATTCTTCTCAAGTGCACATGGAACATTCTACAGAATTGCTCACATGCTGGGCCACAAATCAAGCCTCGGTAATTTAAGAAAACTGAAATCATATGAAGCATCTTTTTTTTTTTTTTTTTTTTTTGGCAGTACGCGGGCCTCTCACTGTTGTGGCCTCTACAATTGCGGAGCACAGGCTCTGAACGCGCAGGCTCAGTGGCCATGGCTCACAGGCCCAGCCGCTCCACGGCATGTGGGATCCTCCCGAACCGGAGCACGAACCTGTGTCCCCTGCATCAGCAGGCGGACTCTCAACCACTGCGCCGCCAGGGAAGCCCTGAAGCATCTTTTTTGACCACAACCCTATGAGGTTAGGAATCAACTGCAAGAAAAAAAAAAACTGTAAAAAACACAAACACATGGAGGGTAAACAATATGTTACTAAACTAAACAACCAATGGATCACCAAAGAAATCAAAGAGGAAATCAAAAAATACCTAGAGACAAATGAAAACGAAAACACGAAGATCCTAAACCTATAGGATGCAGCAAAAGCAGTTCTAAGAGGGAAGTATATAACAATACATTTTTAACCTCAGGAAACAAACAAGAATAATCTCAAATAATCAACCTAACCTTACAGCTAAAGCAACTAGAGAAAGAAGAACAAACAAAACCCAAAGTTAATAGAAGGAAAGAACTCATAAGATCAGAGCAGAAATAAATGAAATAGAAATAAAACAATAGAAAAGATCAATGAAACTAAAAGCTGGTTCATTGAAAAGATAAACAAAATTGATAACCCTTTAGCCAGACTCAAAACCTTCTGCACAGCAAAGCAAACCATACATAAAATGAAAAGACAACCCACAGAATGGGAGAAAATATTTGCAAACAATGTAACCAACAGGGGATTAATCTCCAAAATTAAAAAGAAAAAAACAGCTCATGTGGCTCAATATAAAAAAAAGAAAAAACCCAATCAAAAAATGGGCAGAAGACCTGTATAGCCATTTTATCCAAAGAAGACATACAGATGGCCAACAGGCACATGAAGATGCTCAACATCACTAACTATTAGAGAAATGCAACTCAAAACTACACACCAGTCAGATGGCTATCATCAAAAAGTCTACAAACAGTAAATGTTAGAGAGGGTGTGGAGAAAAAGGAAACCTCCTACACTGTTGGTGGTAATGTAAATTGGTATAGTCACTATGGAGTAGTTCGGAGGTTCCTTAAGAAACCAAAAATAAAGCTACCATATGATCCAGCAATCCCACTGTTGGGCATGTATACAGAGAAAAAGATAGTTGGAAAGGATACATGCACCCTAATATTCATTGCAACACTGTTTACAGTAGCCAAGACATGGAAGCAACCTAAATGTCCATGGATGGATGAATGGATAAAGAAGATGTGGTACATATATACAATGGAATATTACTCAGCCATTTTTTAAAAAATGAAATAATGCCATTTGCAGCAACATGGATGGACCTGGAGATTATCATACTAAGTGAAATAAGTCTGACAGAGAAAGATAAATATCATATGATATTATTTATATGCAGAATCTAAAAAAAATGATACAAATGAACTTATTTATAAAACAGAAAGAGACTCAACAGATACAGAGGATGAACTTTTAGTTACCTGGGGGGAAGGGTGGGGGGAGGGACAGATTTGGAATTTGGGATTGTCATGTACACACTGCTATATTTAAAACAGATAACCAACAGGGAACTAGTGTATAGCACAGGGAACTTTGCTCAATACTCTGTTATAACCTAAATGGGAAAGAATTTGAAAAAGAATAGATAAATGTGTATGTATAACTGAATCACTTTAGTGTACACCTGTAAGTTACATATTGTTAACCAACTATACTCCATTATAACATAAAAATAAAAAATACACAGAGTGGCAGACTGCATTAAAAAACAAGAGCATATGATATGCTGCCTACAAGAGACACACTTCAGGGTGAAGGACACAGGTTGAAAGTGACAGGTTGGAAAAAGTTCATGCAAATGGAAATGACAAGAAAGCAGGGCACAATACTCAGACAAAACAGACTTTGAAACAAAGGCCATAAAGAAGGACACTACATAATGATAAAAGGATCAACACAAGAGGAGGATTTTACAATCATCAACATATATGCACCTAATATTGGAGCACCCAAATACAAAAAACAAATACTAACAGACATAAAGGGAGAAATTGAGAGGACTACAATAATAGTATGAGGCTTTAACACCACACTCACATCAACGGACAGATCTTGTAGACAGAAAATCAACAAGGCAACAGAGATCCTAAATGATACAATAGAACAGACTTAATTGATATTTTCAGGACATTACATCCCAAAAAGAACCAAAAAAAAACCCAAAATACACATTCTTTTCAAGTGCACATGGAACGTTCTCTAAGACTGACCACATACCAGGGAACAAAACAGGACTCAACAAATTTAAGAGTACAGAAATTATCTCAAGCATCTTTTCTGAATACAATGGCATGAAACGGTATCAACCGCAGAACAAGAAATGAGAAAAAAAGTTACATGGAGACTAAACAACATGCTACTGAAAAACCAATGGGTCAACAATGAAATCAAAGAAGAAATTAAAAGATACCTTGAGACAAATGACAATGAAAACACAACCATACAAAATCTATGGGATGCAGCGCAAGCAGTTCTTGGAAGTTCATAGCAATAGAGGCCTTCCTCAAAAAACAAGAAAAATCTCAAGTAAGCAACCTAACCTACCACTTAAAAGAATTAGAAAAAGAAGAACAAACAAAACCTAAAATCAGAAAAGAGGAAATAAATAAAATAGATTTTAAAAAATAGAAAAAAATCAATAAAGCCAAGAGCTGGTTCTTTGAAAGAGTAAAGAAGACTGACAAACTCTGGCCATGCTCACCAAGAAAAGAGAGAGAATCCAAATAAAATAAGAAATGAAAAAGGAACATAATAACTGATAACGAGAAATAGAAAACATCATAAGGGACTATTATGAACAATTTATATGCCAGCAAATTTGACAACCTAGAAGAAATGGACAGGTTTCTAGAAACACAGAGCCCACCAAAATTGAATCAGGAAGAAACAGATACTTTTTGTTTTTCTTTTTGCGGTACACGGGCCTCTCCCGTTGCGGAGCACAGGCTCCAGACACGCAGGCTCGGCGGCCATGGCTCACAGGCCCAGCCGCTCCACGGCTTGTGGGATCTTCCTGGACCGGGGCACGAACTGTGTCCCCTGCATCGGCAGGTGGACTCTCAACCACTGCACCACCTGGGAAGCCCCAGATACAGATATTTTGAACAGACCAATCACTAGAAGTGAAATAGAATCTGTAATTTAAAAATTCTCTACAAACAAAACTCCAGGACCAGATGGCTTCACAGATGAATTCTACCAAACATAGAAAGAACTTATACCAGTCCTTCTCAAACTCTTCCAAAAAACTGAAGAGGAGGGAACACTCCCAAAGACATTCTATGAAGCCACCATCACCCTGATACCAAAACCAAAGACACCACCAAAAAAATTAGAGGCCAATATCTTTGATGAATATAGATGCAAAAATTCTCAACACAATATTAGGAAACCGAATCCAACAACACATAAAAAATATCATACACCATGATCAAGTGGGATTCATCCCACATTCACAAGGATGGTTCAACATCTGCAAATCAGTCAATGTGATACACCACATAAACAAAAGACAAGAATCACATGTTCATCTCAATAGGTGCAGAAAAAGCATTTGATAGAACTCAACATCTATTCATGATAAAAATTCTTACCAAGGGAAGTATAGAGAAACCATATCTCAACATAATAAAAGCTATTTATGACAAACCCACAGCTAACATCACAGTCAATGGTGACAAGCTGACAGCCTTCTTACTAAAATCTAGAACAAGACAAGGATGCCCAGTCTCATCACTTCCATTCAACATAGTATTGGAAGTCCTAGCCACAGCAATCAGACAAGAAAAAGAAATAAATGGTATTCAAATTGGAAGGGAAGAGATAAAATTGTCATTTTATACAGATGACATGATACTATATAGAGAGAACCCTAAAAACTCCACACAAAAACTACTAGAACTGATAAATTCAACAGGGTAGCAGGACACAAGATTAACATGCAGAAATCGGTTGACTTTCTTTACACTAACAATGAGATATCAGAAAGGGAATGTAAAAAACAATACCTTTTAAAATCCCACCCCTGTAAGTAAAATACTTAGGAATAAAGCTGACTAAGGAGGTGAAAGACTTATACACTGAGAACTATAAAACATTAATAAAGGAAATTGAAGATGACTCGAAGAAATGGAAAGATATCCCATGCTCTTGGACTGGAAGAATATTGTTAAAATGGCCATACTACCGAAAGCAATCTACAGATTTAATGTGATTCTTATCAAATTACTCATGGTATTTTTCACAGAACTAGAACAAATAATCCTAAAATTTATATGGAATCACCCAGTTTTTGTCACTTGATATTATAGCAGAGTTTCATTTTGATGTGAGCTATGGCATTTAAAATATGAACAATGTAATAGGGTTGTTCCCCTTTGAACACTTGGGTACTACTACTTTGTTAGTGGAGAGGTAGGTAGCTCAAGTATAAAATCAAAATTATTGATTAGATTGTGCTTTAAGATAATAGTAAAATGTAGTTTAAGCAGAACAAAAAACCCCCTGATAATCCAGGAATTAACAAAAATCTTATTTTTATGCTTAAGTTAAAAGAACAGGTCACTTCTAAAAGTATGATATTCTAAACTGACATAGTATTTAAGAATTTTCGAAAACATTCCTAAATGAAATGCTTCTGTCACCATAATTATGTCAGTGATACACAATTTAAAACTTGTCTAATTTGGCTTGTGACAAGTTTGCTTCAAGGTATGAGCTGGAATGTTGGGGAGTAGTGGAAGTTTCTGAATAGCATATATATAAGGGATTTACCTGGAGGAATACTAGGGTAATATTATTTATTTGAACTCCAGTTAGGATGCCAGGCACCCTTTGCAGAAATATATGCATTTTCTGACTTACTTCTCACAACAAAACCAACAAGCAGATACTAATAAAGCCATTTTACTGTTAAGGAAATTGACATAATTCAGCTGATAAATGTTAGTTTATCATCTTTCCAAATTTATGATCCTTCAACCCTTTTTCTTATGTCCATCCTTCCCTTTCAAATGGGAAAACAGTTGTTTTCACCTCTTGATTTTTTTTCCTTGTCTAAAATAGGTTTAATCCCTTTCTTTCTATCCTTTCTCCCTTCCCTTGTCCTTTCCTCTTTCCTTCCCTCTTTTTAAGTATGAGAGAATTGTGGATTTATATAACTTCGAATTTCAGGTAAAATATATTTTGTGACTAAATTCTCAGTGATTTGTTACACTATACCTTTGTTAAAGTACTTCCTCACTCAAAGCAGGAGTGTATAGGGTATTTTGTGGCTGTAACTTATTATCTTATTGTCTGATGGTTATGTACTGTTCATTTCAGTTTTGTATGTGTATGTTAAATTCCCATGATATGTGTGTGCATTTGCAATAGACCATCCAGGAAACAAGCTAAAAATATTACTGATAAAGAAGGTGAAATATACATGAAATGTGGAAATATGCTATTAATTTAATACTTAAATAAGCTGTGGAAAATTTGTCTCTTAATTATTAACTATATGTAACACTCATCTCAAATTCAATGACTTTTGTCCCCCTCCCCAAAATATATTTTCCTTATTTTTCTGACTCAGCTAATTTTGGTCTAACTGAACATTGGTTTTAACTTACGCATTGAATATCAATATAAATATGCACCATCATAGGTATGTACATAAGTTATAAATAACTCCTTTAAAGGAGTACTTAATGTGTCAGATGTTTAGAAGATCCCATCTTTTTCTACATATGTGTAAAACTCAGACTCAGAGTGGTGTTGTATAAGTGTGATGGGATTGATCTCCAGTAAGAGAAGAAAGAGAAGGCATGAGATGGAGGGTTGATCTAAACTTTATCATATATTAGCCTTAGGAAAGACATTTGAGTTCTTACATTGCAATACTCTTACCTGAAATTTTAATTCGAACCTACCCATTTTTAGAAGGGTATTGTTGTACTCCCGTCTGTAGGACATACATGTGGAATTCCTCTTTTATCCTCATGACTCTCTCTCAGTATCTGTAGTCGAAACAAGACGCATGCCCTTTACAGAGCCGGCACAATTAGGGGTAACATCTGCAACTTAGCAAACTATGGAATAGTGTTTCTCAGTATAAAGCCAATTGGCTCAATTCACATACTTAGTCTAATAATACCTTAATCAACTAAATTCGTCTGCCCCAATTTCATATTTTATAGTCAGGACAGAAAGGATACAACTTAATATCCTAAATATCATAATTTGAGTCTGGGAACAATACCAACTTGTCACTCTCAGGACCCAGCTGACGGTGAAACTGGAGACTACACGAAGTTATGCAGCAGCTGAAACTGCACAAGAAATGGATTCCACGTGAGAAGAGCAGAAAAGCCTGAAAGTGACACTGAAGGGTGTTGCACTGGACACTGCTTTACTTTGTTACATTCTGGAGAAAGTGGTGTATTTACCAGGTAGAACGTGACCTGCGAACAGTTATTATGTGCTAAACCTGACTACCAGAAAGTAACGTCAGAAGATTTCCTACATTTCAATAATAAAACTAGATTTAAGACAGTCAAAAGTAGTGACTGGTTAATTTCCACAAAATTTAATTTTTCAGAATTTCTAATTACTATATGTAATAGTCCATAAAAGACTCATCAATTTGCCAATTTAAATAAAAGTTTTAGAATCAATTAAGTGTGATTTTGTTCCCCATGCTTTTATGTTCCTACTTAGCATAGGAAACTGTACGGTTTGCTTCAATTTCATAAAAATTAGTTTCAGACTTTCTTTTGTTCATCAAAGACAGTTTCAGCTCTCCAGGTGCTAATACTTACTTTAGAAAGGAAAAACAAATATCGAGTTGGAGGTCAACGTACTTCCCTTTTGATGGGTTGCTTTATCAAATATTAAAAAATGAACAAAGGACGTATTGTTTCAACAACTAAAGCCCAATAATGGTGGTGTATTCATTCAGATTTCAGCAGTTATACTTGCGTCCATGGTATCAAAGCCCCAGGAATACTTTTTCAGGAATCTCTTTTGTTGCAAGTTGTGCATCAGCAGCTACCATGGGTCAGCAAGAACCATACAAAGGAGGGTCTTGAATTATGTCTACAATGTCAGGCTTTTATCAGATTTACACATTGGTGATGATGAATTTCATATGTTAGGTGTAAAGAACAAACTTCTCCCTAAGTACAGACTCCAATACAAGCCCAGTGTGCCATATGAAGGCTAGATGAGACTAGAAAAGGCAGGACAGATTCATCATCACAGAATGAAAAGCACACAGCAATTTCAGAGGATAAAAATGTGAAATCTTACCGTAAGTCCTTTATTAGAAACACATCCAAAATGTACATATACTCTAAGAATAGTCTGTAGTAGAAGAATGGGGGGAAAAGGTATGCCAGTCAAAACATTATGTAAAAGATGTCACATGAAATTAACTTTAAGGAATAGAGCATTATTTGATGTTCTCCAAGAAGACAAAATTTTAAAATGAGGTGTCCACGACAAGCTGGAATTCTTTTCATTTCTATATTATTTTGCAGAGGCAAATGCGTCTTGTGTGTGTGTGCTTACTACGTAATTAATTCCTAGTAAGTCTACAGTGTTTCTTGTCAGAAACAGTGATATTCTATATAAACTCCTTTACGTTAATTTAGATCAAGTTTCAGTGGTCCCATGTCCCTTCTCAATTTTCAGCACAAGAATGGTCAATATTACCTAAAATCTTAGTTTCCTTTTGCTATGGAATATGCCAAGGTGGCATAAAAACTTACTCTAAGTGCCTAAATGTTTGCAGGGTTAGGAAGTTAAATATACCAAGTATTTAGGAAGCCTATTTTTGTAACAAATACAAACATTTTTATATATGCTGTTTTACAGCATTGTGTTAAGCATTTTTTTTTAAAAACGTAGAAAGTAAACTTTGACACTGGAACAGCAGCACCATTCTGGGATAAGATCCCCTTTGCATTCTGTACTAGTCCATGGGCCTAGGAAATCTAGAATATTCTCACATGGCCCAGACTGAAGGCTCCAGAGTTAGTTTTTTATTCTGTCATACAACAAATTAACAACCAGCAGTGATAACACAGTTTTGAGCCCAAGGTAGTTAAGGCTATGAAAATTCCAAAGAACTAGTACCTCAGCTAGTTAAATGAATTCTGACAGATCAAAGTTAAATGAATGTATCATTTCTAAATCTGCTACTTGGAGAATCACCATGATGATGATGATTTTTTTTGTATCAGGGAAACCTCACAAGATTGAGACAACACCAAAATGATGAAACACCACTTTTAAAAAAAGGAACACCTAAAACATTAGCCATAACTTTAATCATCCTTAAATTATATTTGTGAATATCAGAAATAATATTATAAGTCAAGCTTCTTTTATTAGTAGTAATGTTGCTTTTCACACGGTGTTTACGTTTGACCAAGAATAAGATGAGAATTAAAGACAGTGTTCTCTCTTGTGGCCCTGAAATCAACTCGGCTTAACTGTAGAGATACTTTCCAGATCTAGAAATGCTTAGAAATAAACTATAAAACAGGAGGTCTGGGAGTAATGGAAATTATGTTTTCTTCATCAAAAACAACTTTAAAATGTTCATTTGGATTTTACGATAGGACTCTGCTAGTTACCGTCCTGTAGTAAAAGACAATGCTAACACCAACTGTGGTAGTGATTATATAGCTTACAGACATAACAAAATAAAAATGCTATTGAAGTTCTGTTATATTCACAAATACTGCATTTATATATGTACATGCAAATAAACCTCATCATTAATGATAAAATCTTAGGGTTTTAAATAGACACATTTCCTCCTACCTACCCATCTCCATATATTCACAACCCCAAGATGGGTTTTCACAAGCAACATTTAGATGTGTGAAGGAAAAAATGAATATTTCCAGTACCTATCCTCTTTTCCTCCCTCCCTTTCAGCTTTGGGAGAGGCAGCAGCACATAAAATTGAATGCAAAACCTAAGGTTATAAGACCTTCTGTGATCCATATTCACACTTATCCAATGAGTTGGCTGCCAAATAGGTCAGAAGAGTTTTGAACAAAGTAATGTATTTGCATATAAGCATTTCATAAAAGTGATCCTCTGCATACACACACACACACACCCCCCGGATATAGAAAATGTTTCTTAGAAGTAGCATTTTAACTATCCTGTGTAAACCCAAGAATGAATCACCAGTGAATACGTTTATGCTGCAACTGTTAATCACGATTAATCAACAAAGTGTTCGGTAGAGCCAACAACTACCTCCCCTGACCAAAAAAAAAAAAAAAAAGGGAATGGAAAAAAAAATAATAGAAGCCAGTGATTGTAAAGCAAAAAGAAATTCTAGATATACAAATATCTTGAATGTTAATATACAAAGATATAAAAGCATATCTGAACCTACCTGTATTATTGAATACCTTTCAAAATTACTTAGGCCTGACTTCAGGGTAAGAGTTTGGCCTTTTCCCAGGATAGTACAGGAGCCATAACCTTCTACAGCAGAAAAGAAGAGAAAGATACTTCCAAGTGAGTACCTGCACTCCAGCTTGCCTCTAAGTCTTTCCCTCTATGATTGTCTTATTCATGCTCTTAATTTCTCAATTAAACCAAATCACTTCTTATCTTTTTGTTATTGCTAAGTGATTTAATACTTCCAGGATACAAATACTAATATATCTGAAATGCTTATAAATAATCAATCATCTTTTGGATAAAAGGTGACAGCACGCAAAGAGTCTTTTAAGGACCTGTTTTGGTTTCAGTGCTTTCAAAAGAAAGGTGATGTACCAGTAGGTCTCTCCACACCATTTTCTAAAGTTTCGCTTGACTACAAACCTTCAGCCTGATCAGGTCCAGCACCTCATCGTCATCAGCTCACTCCGCAGCATGGACATGACATGGTTTTGAGGGTAATTTCCTCAGCAGCCCTGTAAATTGTGAGTCACTGAGATTATATAAAATTGGTATTTGGCTTCCTTTCAAGTTTCACATTCATCACATAATCGGGCTATGAAGCATCCCATACAGAGAAGGCGGCATCCAAAGCAATGAGCAGATCGTGTTTAAATAATACACACTACTAAATTTTACAGCTGTCCTTTTATATTCAAATGATATTAATCACACTGTCATGTTAAATTGAAAACACTTTAGATCTAAAAATATACTACTGAAACAAATGACACAGTGAGAAGAAACAAGACCAAAATCTATTTGTATAAAATACAGTCTATAATTTCAGAACAGATGCTACATATAGCCATACTTATTAGATATCTTCTAAATTATCATCTGGGCATTTATATCTTTTAAAATTGTCTCTGGCGAGTCTCAAATTTAGTATTTTCACAGAGTTTAAAACATCTATAACGAATCTTTATGTTTCTTTTTAAAACTGCAACTGAGCATAAATATAATTCTAAAACAAGATTCCTGACTTCAAAGAACTGTCTTCAGGTAACCTTTCTCCAGAAATCAGTAAAACTAAAAAACTTCCTTAAAATTATACTTCCTCTCTCTTTGGAATGGTCTCCAAATAGGCAAGTTCATGAATTGGGCTTCATTTTAATTTTTTTCTGGTTTTTGGATTCTTCTACACTGCTTTGACAACACTATTACATTTTATCTTCTCTTCTCCCAAAACAAGCTGTTCATTGTATGTTGCTCTCAAGTATTTAACTGAAATATAACCTAAAGGAAGAAATTATGCTTCTTGCTTCAGTTCCCCTTAAGCATCAGTGATAATTTCAATCATAACAATTGCCAGGTTTATGTTTTTTACTCTGGATTCATAATTATATAGGATTGAGAGTAATTCAGAAGTGTTTCAGAATCATCTACTGCCAAGATTCTGAAAAATGTCTTTTGTGAAACAGAATGTTAATGCTCTGAGGACTCTGTTATGTCTGCACTAATATGTTCTGTGCACTTTGATGAAATGAGAGGGTAAAGGTCCAGGTGTATCATGACTAATATTGTAATACACCTACTGTCCTGTTACCCTGTCAGTCAACAGATAATGAGAACCTATTTTGTTTCCATTTTTCGTTATATATATTTATATATTGTTAATTTCTAAAGCTCGCTAGTATAAATTCAGGAGGATCAGCCTGATAAATATTTAAGTGTTATGGTCATTTTTTGTGTTGATCTTATCTAGACCATGAATGTCAGCATATGACTGATGAGAGGAAATAATGTTTCCTGAGAATTGTCTAAAATGCGCAACATTTCAATCAATGTTTCAGTTCTTAAATACCTCTTTATTTTAAACTGATCTGTTATAAGGAGCTATTTATTAACTAAGATCAACTTTTGGCCTGTTTTAGCAAGTTTTATCCCATTATCATGCTTGAGACTTTGCAAACTCTTGCCCCTTATCCTTTATCTGCAGTGAAATATCTTGGAAATCTTAATCTCTTTCTGGCTAAACTAGTAATAACCAGTTGCAATAACCAGCATCACAAATGTGCACGCACACACACACACACACACACACACACACACGGATAACAATAAAATAAAAAATGCCTAATACGGAGCATGTTAATAAACTTCACTATAGAGAGATGGCCAAGCAGAGCCATGGCTCCTTTTTCCACTTTTATAAGATACAACACAAGTAGTATTTTGGGAGGCTACAAAGTTATTTTTTTCCATTTGTACCACTTCTTGACAGAAGTAGGATTTTTTTTTTTTTTTGCATATGTATCTACAGACTCTAAAGGTAGGCAAATAAGAACTATGAGACCAGTGAATTACTTTAAGTCGCTACTTCTGCTATGCTAATCAGCTGAGAGAAATCTGGGTTTCGTATTAGGAGCCCTTCTGAATGGCTTAATGCCTTTACAGCTACCATTAGCTGTCAGCCTCTCCGTGGATATTGTCCATGTGCACTTTGAGGTAGTCATTCCTTGTAAACTTCTTATGGCAAAACTGGCATTCTGCCAGCGGACGATTAGGATTATGAGTCATCTTGTGTCGGATCAGCATTTTCTTCAGGCTAAAAGCCAAGTCACAAACCTAGAGAAGACCCAAAGATACCAATCACATTATATTGAAAAATCTGAAGATACACCAAGTTATCACTTACACAAAATACAATATGCAAATTCCTATTATCAAGTATATACTGACAGGCTTAAGAACAAAAGTGCTCTGGAAATAAATGGAACTTAACATCCAAGGTAAAAGGTAAAGAAAATTAATTATAGTTCCAAGAGTTGTTTGCATTTAATGTGTGTCCTCTGCATCCCAACCACTCTCCCTTCCCCCAGCTACTATATTTTTAAACATCTCTAAAGACACAACTCCCTGGAAACAGTATCTTTCTCCCCATAATTCAGCGTATTAACAATTTCACGTTAAACCTCTTAAACAGAATGCCTTGATCTAGAGGGCATCTTTTTAGTATATGGCATAAATAGCACAAGACATGTCTCACCAGTGATCCCTTCAATCTGGACCCATGTATGAAGTAAAAGGTTAACACTGCTTTAAGCATCCTAAGCAGAAGTTCGTTATCCACTATTCCAGTTCTTTATTTCCAATTAAAAATACTTCACATTTTCTTCATGTAAGCTCTGCGACATTGCCACCTGACTCAACAGACATTAAACAGCCCAATAATGTAAAATATTAAATTAACCCAGAAGATGTGAGGCATAGTTATTCAAAAGTAAAAATGAAATGGAATTCTTTTATAATACCAAATTTTCATTCAAAGTTTGCTGCTTTTCACAAAAATTCCATTTACATGAAATTCTTCAAAAGCACATGCACGATAAAATAAAATACTTAAATAATGTGAAAATTCCCTGAAAAACATAGTGAATATAATGGGAGAGGTAAAGCCTTGTAAAAATACTGGAAAGAAAGCTGAAGTTCTGAATGAGGTGAAGCATGTGAAAATACAAAAGCAAATAAAAAATTCACTCTCTCTTTATGAGAGAAGCAGGATTTTACCTGCTCAGCAACAAGAAACACAGAAGGGCAAGCCCCCAGTTTGGTGAAGAGAGGGAGTAATCCAATAATTATTCTGAATTACACGTTAGTAGCATAGTGTGACATAAAATAAGTTTTAGAGTTTGCTACAGACTGAATGTTTGTGTCCTTTGCTATGGACTGAATGTTTGTGTCCCCTCAAAATTCATGAGTTAAAGCCCTAATCCTTAATGTGATGGTGTTTGAGGTGCAGCCACTGTGAGATAATTAGGGTTAGATGAGCTCATGAGGATGGAGTGATGGGATTAATGCCCTTATAAAAACGGGAAGAGACACAGATTCTCTCTCTCTCTCTGCATGCGCACACCAAGGCAGGCCACGTGAGGCATAACCAGGAAGAAGGCCCTCACTAAAGACCCAACTACTCTGGTACCCTGACCTCATGTCCATGAAGGCAGAGAATCTTCATATATTTTATTCACTCATATATCCTAAGGGATAAGACAGTGCCTATAGAGTAGCACTAAATAAGTATTTGTTGAATTAACTAACCAAGTTTCAACCTGATTCTATCACTTCCTAAGGAAGTTTAAATGAACAAACTATGCCTTTTAACTTCAGTTCCCTCACCTATAAGATGATCACAATGATCATTATCTCACAGAATTAATACTAAGATTAAATGAGGTAATCTATGCAAATGGATGTTGTACTGAAGACGCTCAATAAATGTTAGTGCCTAGTTTTTCTCTTTCATCTTCTCTGGCAAAAAGAATCATCAGCAGGTTGGAAAGAAGAGACTACAACAGCTACCACATGTGGGGTCCGAGAGAGAACACAGCTACTATAAAGAGTAGCAGCTCCCTGCAATATGCAAATGGTTTTAAAGCAAACAATAATTTTCCATGACAAACATAATGCTCCCAATCAATCTGAGGAAAGGACGTTCTTCTTATGAAATACCTTTGTAAACGTAAGTTTTACAATCACAATTTAAAACAGACTATACACCTTTAAAGTCACCGAAAAACAAAGCCAGGTAAGTTCATGTCATGCAGTAAAAATCGGGATAAAAAGGAAAGACCCAGGAACACGAAAGAGCATAAAATACAATGACAGACTATATAATACATGAGTTATGATAAGTGATATAAAATACTGAGTACCCTTAAAGGCTCTGAAATTAGGGTAAAATGGAAAATGCAAACACATGCTATTTTCAAGAAATGTACTTAAAACAACACACACACCCAAACATAATTTTACAAGGGGGATTGGAATGTGCCTAAGTGTAGAAAATGGTGCTGATGACAGTGCAACCGTACTGAGTAGCGCTTCCTCAAAAGCACCTTGGACGGACAGAGATTATTAGTATTTTCACAAGCCTTAAAAGAGCCAGGAGTACTACCAGTATGATAGCTCCTAGTCAAAGATGTATATATAAGATGTTCATCCCAGAATTATTTATAAAAGTGGAGTATTACAAATAACTTATTTGCCCAAAGTTAATGAGGATATTCATTTTGATATAACGAGAAGAAGAGATACTTCTCAGCTGTTAAAAAAAAGATCATACTTCAAAAAATATGTAAAAAAGGCAAGGGAAAATGTAAAGGGAAGAAAACAGAATAAAATTAATGCACCATTTACAATACTGAAATAAAGATGGTAACTGTATCTGTATAAATAAGTATTGGAAGAAAATATCAAGAGATTAATGTTAATATTAGTTGACATCAGTTGAGAAATTTGGAATCATTTCATTTCTGTCTTTATTCCCTTCTGTATTTCCTAATTTTTCTAGAACAAAAACGGAAACAAACTTCCAAATGTTACTTTGGAATGCAAAAAATACCGCTGGCTGAGTGAAGGTTCAACACCCTCATCTTCCATGCGTGCCTCTCAAGCCCACTGCCATCACACTGATACGTCAAGTGCTGTAACTCCCTAAACAGCTGCGATAGGTCACCAACCACCTCCACATGGCTAAATGGAATGGGGACTCCTGGATCCTCATTTAACATGAAGTTTCAGTATCATTTGACATACCTGGCCACTTCCTTCCTGCCTTTCATTTAGTTTCCATTAGGACCTGTTCTCCTTGTTTTCCCTCTATTTTTCTGGCCTTTCCCCGCCCCCCCCCTCCCATTTTCCTGTACAGGCTCCTCCTCCACCCTGACCTTGAAGTCTGGATCTCAGTACCTGTTCCTTAGCCCACTTCTTCATTCATTAGGTGTTTTCTCCCCTGGTGACCTTAATCATAGTCATGCTCTTTGTTACTGTTTATATGGAGATACTCGCCAATATCTTATCTCTGATCCAAGTCCTCTCTCCTGATCTGCACAGTGGAGGATCTAAATGCCTGCTGGATAGCTCACGGGTGCTGCAAACTCAGTAAGTCTAAAGTTGAACTGGAATTGAAAAAATACAACAAACTAGTGAATATGATGAAAGAGAAGCAGACTCACAGAGAACAAACTACTGGTTACCAGTTAGGAGAGGGAAGGAGAGAGGGGCAATATAGTGGTAAGGGATTAAGAGGTACAAATTATAGGGTATAAATTAAGCTACAGGGCTTCCCTGGTGGCGCAGTGGCTGAGAGTCTGCCTGCCGATGCGGGGGACGCGGGTTTGTGCCCCGGTCCGGGAAGATCCCACATGTCGTGGAGCGGCTGGGCCCGTGAGCCATGGCCGCTGAGCCTGCGCGTCCGGAGCCTGTGCTCCGCAACGGGAGAGGCCACAGCAGTGAGAGGCCCGCGTACCGCAAAAAAAAAAAAAAAGCTACAAAGATATACTATACAACACAGGAAATATCGCAAATATTTTATAATAACTACAATGGAATATAAGCTTTAAAAATTGTGAATCACTGTATTGTACACCTGTAACTTCTATAACATTGTATATCAACTATACTTCAATTAAAAAAAAGACTCTTTGTCTCCCAAATCTAATTCTCAAAACAAAAATGTGCCATCCATCTGACACTTGCTGGAAATCTGGCAGTCAGCCTTGATCCAATGTCTCCCTCATCCCCACCTCATCTAGTCAATTACCACTTCTTCCCTGTACACATTTCTAGAAGACATTTAATTGTCGCCATCTGTGCTGCCACAACCCGAGTGAAAACCATTACCTGCCTAGACCAGTGATTCTCCAGCAATAAGAAAACGTTTCCGCATGCACCTATTATCTGTATTTTTAAATAAAATATACCAAGTGTACTAAGGTATTTATAAATTATATTATTAGAGACAAACTTTTAAGAGAATTTGAAAAAAGATGAAATGAACGTTTTTGTATTAATAATTATGACTTCATATTTTAATTAGGCAACATCTAAGATATGATATTTAGGGTCATTTTTAAGAAAAATGTAGACAAAAACATATTTCAAATGTCTTCTGGATAATTTCAGTGTTTTGGTTTACTTTTTTCCAGATACGATGGTGTCATTTGTTTAATCTAAATTTGCTGCTGACTGGTAATATTAACTCTGTTGTTTTCTTTTTGTTGCCTTGTGTCTGTATTATTAATATTATTTTCAATCTGTAGTTTCTGTAAAGGACTCTTTTGTACAAGATTATTTTGTTTAAAAACAGATAACAGAATCCATATCTCCACTTAACTGGGAACACATAAATCGCAGTCCTTGCAAGCACGGAAAACAAACAAGTGACAACCTGCATCGCCACGGAATTGCCACTCTTCCCTCAGATCACATTTAGTACCGTACATCACAAGAAACCAGCCGTTATCCCTCAGATCACATTTAGTACCGTACATCACAAGAAACCGGCTGTTAACAAGGGCACCAAAGTCAAGCCCCGCTATTCAATGATAATAAAGTTTAATTTCTTGTTTTAAGTTCTTTGAAGTTCTTTGTTTTAAAATACACAATAAGCAGGGATCACAACTGTTATCTTTCCTTCCCGTTTCCCAATGGATGTCTCCTAGGCCTCCTGGGATACGCAGCTCCTCACTCTGGAAACCAAAGCCTAGATTATTGCAATAGCCAGTGTCAGTGGTTCTCAAAGAGGTGGTACAGTTTCCCCTGCCCTCAGGAAATGTTTGGAACTAGAGGAGGTGTGTAACTGTCCTGAAGAATGGGGGTTGCTCCATGCATTTTATATAGGAGAGGAGATGCAAATTCCCTGTCATGTATGGACAATTTTACACTGTCAGAAGGACCCAGGTGATAAATACTATCTGAATCTCTCTGCATCCATCCTTATCCCCTTCTGTCCATGCTCCACCCAGCAGGTGGAGGGATTTTTAAAACCATAAATGTCATTTTACTACATAAAACTGTTCCATGGGTCCTTACTGGATCCTTACTTTAAGGGAAACTCCTAAACTCTAGCCCAACTAATCAGCTTTAGTGTAGGCTGTTGAAGACACCACAGCCTTCCTGCCTCAGTACTTTCTCACTTCACTTTTTCTAGCTGCCTCCTATGCATTCCTCAGAGAGGCCTGTATGATCTTTCTGACAGAAGTCTTCTGTTAAATGCTCTCATAGTAGCCTTTACTTTTCCTTTAAAACACTTACCTCGAGTGTAATTAATTATTTGTGAGCTTTTTAATGTCTCTCCTTACTAGTCCTAAGGAACAGGAAGGCAAGAGTAGTCATTCCATTAATATTTGTTGAACTAAAGAAAGAAAGAAAGGGAAAGGTAGATAGGTGATTGATAGATACAATCCCTGTGAGCAACGTAAGTAACCCAAAGGCTGTGGAATAATTCTGGAGAAACCAAAGAAGGTGTCTTTAGAAATTATTTTCAAGTAAAAGAAACTCTAAATTGTTTTTGTAAGTATAAATGAACATTTGTGATCGTACGTAAGACAGAATTAAAACTGATTCCCTATTTTCTATTTCCCTGGCTCCTTCTCTAAACCTCACGTCAAAAGAACAATAGATACCACTCTTCAGTGGCTTCCTGTTGAAATCAGATTCAAAATAAATTCCTTAATGTGGCTGAAAGGCTACCAGTTTGCTCTCCAACTTCACCTTGCACCCCCCTCTTCCTCTCTCCCCAGGCTCCAGCCCCCCCTGCCTTTTTACTTCCCCTCACACTGCATGCTCTTTCCCACTTACAAGCCTTGATTTATTCTGTTCCCTGAGCCTAGAATGCTCTTTCCCCCATGGCTACTCTTCATCTTCTAGGTTACTCAGAGCCACTTTCTCAGAGAATTCTTCCCTAACTACTCTTTCACAGCCCACCCCATTTTTTCCTTTCCCAATCTTTTTCATAAAATGCAATGAGACATCTATTCAGGCTTATTCGTTTAAGTCTGTACTCCACAAGAATGTGAGTTCTATGAGGGCAGGGGACATGGCGTCTTGTTCACTGTTTTATTACAGTCATTTATTTCTGGCACAGGGACTAGGTTTAAGGGCTGACATCAGCTTTCACCGTGTGCCGGGAATGACCCTTGGCAATTTCTAACCATTAGCTTGTTCAAACTTCACAAACCACCCTTTTAGGTATCATCCCCATTTCACAGAAGGAAACTGACACACACACTTCTGTCTCAAGCAGGTTACCCAAGGTCACAGAATGAGGAAGTGGTTTCCAGCATTTAAACCCAGACAGTCTGGGTTCAGAGTCTATACCACCCCCCAAGGGCCAACTATTAAAAAAGTCTCTCACTTCAAACAGAGATATGTGAGCCCACTACACTTTCTTCCATTTGCCTGGCTGACACCATTTTTAAGAAATAAACATCTCTTTGAAAAAATAAAGGAGGTTCTCGGACAGTTCAGCTCACCAGTGTGTTGTGAGGGATACGAAGTTCAAGTCCATTTACATAGTCACCATGGGAAAATTACGGCAGCGGCAAGCTGGAGAAATGGAAAGGAAGTTGGGCAGGATGCCGAAGTCATTGATGACGGCTCAGAATTAAGGAGTTCGAGAAGCTCCAATAGGACACGGGATTGGAACAATCCAACAGACTGCTGAACGAGGGCCAAGGCAGAGGATTAAATGTCAGCAGAGAGTAGCTGATGTCACGGTTGTGAAACTGACTACCTAGACATTAAAAGCTGTGTTCTCATGAACTTAAATGCAGTCATTAAGAGACTTCAAACTGATGCTCTGTATAAATCAGCCAAATGTAAGGTCTTTTATAGTCATTTTAAAAATAGGGAAGAGCAAGGAGTTCCAACAGTGCAACAGAGATGCTTCCTTTTCTTTCTTTCCACATGTGATTCTCATACAACCCTTCAGCCTACTCCAACTTAGTATTAATTCACATTCCCCAAAAATGGGAAAATATTTTATTCCTTCTCTAGGCTAGAGGTAAACTGATTTTGTCTTAAGATAAAGGGAAACAGCATGTTTAATAGAAAGTCCTTGGAGATAATGTTAGAATTGTATACAGACATCTTCAGTTAACAAATATTTATCGCATACAATGTGTCTACCACTTCAGTAAGGAGAACAGTGACAAAGAGCGCTCTGCCCTGCCTCAGTGGAGTCCACAGCGTTAGGAGAAATACTTGCAATGCCATGAACATAATGCCAAGAGAGGCACACGGGAGGGTGCGATGACTCTTCCTGGATGCACAGGGGTTATCACGTCCTAAGTTGGGGAGTGACATTCCAGGGAGAAGGAAGGAGATGTACAAAGGTACAGAGGAGTGAACAGCAAGGCCCAGGTGGGGAACGAGAACTGTTCACTAAGGCTGAAGATGAGACACTGTTAGGGGAACAACTTGAAAAGGAAGTTAGAAGGCTGGAACCAAATCCTAGAGACCCTGATAATCATAAGAAACTGGAAGGATGTATATTCTGCAAGCGGTGGGACTTGAAGAAGAGACTAAAACTGAAGTATAATTTAGTTAGCAAGCTAGAGAGTTCACAACTGGAATCAGGGAGGCCAAAACAATGTTCCACACCAAGCCAGAAATGATTTGGACATAAACTAAGACAGTGGTCATTGATTCATTTGTTCATTCCTTTAAAATATTCTTTGACTGCTTCTCATACGCCAAGCATTGTTCTAGGGCTGGGAATACAGCAATAAACAATAACGAAAAACTCTGTTGTCATAGAGCTTATAATAAATGATAAATAATTAAACAATCAAATACGTAATATTTCAGGTGGATGTAAGTGCAGTGAAGGAGAAGGTGACTATGGGGTGAGGGTTAAGAAAGTAATGGAAGTAAGAGAGAAAGAAATTTGAGCCGAGGACTGACAGAAGCACAGGAACAGATCATAAAGATACCTGAGAAGGGCGTTCCAGGCTGGGGAAATGGCAAATACAAAGACCTATTCACAGGAGTGAGCTCAGTGCGTCTGAAAGAACAGCAAAGAAGCCATGTGGCTGGAGTGAGGCAGAGGGGGCGGTGAAGCCAGAGAGGCTGGGGCACAAGGGCGGGGGGTGCAGGTCACGTGGCCACTTCCAGACTCTGGTACAGCTCTGGTTTTCACTCTAAATGAGATGTACGGTCGTTGAGGGTTTGAGCCAATGAGAGTAATGTAATACATATGTAATCTACACACACATACATAAACTCTGACTCGGGTTTTAGAAAGATCACTGTGGGTGGCCAGTTGAGGACAGACTGTAAAGAGCAAAGATGGAAGGAGGGAGATCAATTAAAAAGCGATTGTGTTGTTCCAGGAGACTAGGTTGTTAGTTGTGGAGGTGTAAGAATGTTCACATTCTCAACTTACATACAAAGCCAAGCAGATTTGCTACTGCACTGGATGTAGGGGGTGACAGAAAGAGAGAAGTGAAGGTGGCAATGGAAACTTGGACAAGGTGATAGGTTTGAGAAATACAGACAAGCAAAGAGGGTCAGGAATTACTGGGGCTGAAAGGAAGCTGCATGGGTTTGATCCCTGGAATCCTGATTTGGCCAGTTATAAGCAGTGAATGATAGGCAAGTCATTCAACCCCAGGGAGCCTCAACTGCTTCCTATAAGTGGAAATAACACCTACATATTTCTGGACTGTAGTGAAATCAGAGACTATATACAAACCATGGATCACTGTGTCTTTCTAACTACAGAAGCTCAACTAGATGATGCTCTTGGTCATGGCTCAGGGAAAGAGAGGTGCCTGGCAGGAGGCTCAGACCTTTGGCTTGGGCTCTTTGGAGACAGTGGAGTTCTCAGAGAGATGGGTAGTTAAAGGAAACATGTTGAGAGCTTGAGAAGGCTGGGAGATCATGATTTCAGTCTGGAATACAGGGGAGATGTCTCACAGGCACCTCACAATATCTGTCTAGAGTTCAAAGAGAAATCTAGGCAGGGAAAGAAAGATTTGGAAGTCATCTACCATACGTGTAGTGGCTAAAGATATTTAAAGTTGAATAGGTATGGCATGCTGGGGGAGCTGCAGAGCACGGAACGACTGGGCCTAAGGTGTTAGAGTGGTGTTGATGAGTGAGGTGGCATTTGAGCAAAATTGTAAAGAACTGAAGTGGATACGTATCAGTTTCTTCTTTACAATTTTGCTCAGATGCCACTCAAATGTCATATATATATGGCAGACAGTGGGAACAGGAGCAGAAAAAGATTTTCTAGGCAGAGGGAACAGTGTATGCAAGGTACCTGGAACAAGAGACAGATATGAAACAGTATCACTGCTTCAGGAAACTCTACGTGTTAGTGCAAAGAAACTGCAGAATACTGACAGATAAGATTACTAAGACATAAAATAGTAAGAACTGAGAAAGACCATAATAATCTTTCAGTCAAGTAGGAAGGCAGATTTTACCTTCTAGGTTGTGAGAAGCCATCATAGAGAAGCACATGACTGAGTTTACATTAAAAATGTCACATTTTGATATTACTACCAAACCCAAAGTAATAAAAACGATTATAAGAGAATACTATGAACTGTATGCCAACAAATTAGATAACCTAGTTGTCATGGACAAATTCCTAGAAATACACAAATTACCAAAACAGACTCAAGAAGAAACAGAAAAATTCAGAAGACCTATAACAAGTACAGAAATTGAATCAAAAAACCTCCCAACAAAGAAAAGTCCAGAACTCAATGGTTTCATTGATGAATTCTAACAAACATTTAAAGAAGAATTAACACCAATCCTCTCAAACTCTTCCCAAAAATAGAAAAGGAGGGAACACTTCCTAATTCTGTGACGCCAGCACGCCCTTGATACCAAAGCCAGACAAAGATACTACAATGAAAGAAAACTACAGACTAATACCCCTATGAATATATAGGAAAAAAATCTTCAAATGAACAAACAAAAAAAACCAAGACAAAACAAAACAAAAAACTCTAACAGGGGGTTCCCTGGTGGCGCAGTGATCTAGAGTCCGCCTGCCGATGCAGGGGATACGGGTTCATGTCCCAGTCCGGGAAGATCCCACATGCCGCGGAGTGGCTGGGCCCGTGAGCCATGGCCACTGAGCTTGCATATCCGGAGCCTGTTGCTCTGCAACGGGAGAGGCCACAACAGTGAGAGGCCTGTGTACCGCAAAAAAAAAAAAAAAAAAACCTCTAACAAGCTGAATCCAAGATCATGTTAAGAGGCTTATAAGCCATGAACAAGTGGCTGTATCCCAGGACTGTAACAGTAGTTCAACATAAAAAGAAATCAAACAATGTACCATACCACATTAACAGGACAAAAGGAAAAAAAATGATAATTTCAAGTGATTCAGAAAAGCATTTGACAAGATTCAAAACCGTGTCTTGATAAAAATATTCAGAGAACTAGAAGAGAACCTCCTCAACACAATAAAGGACATTCATAAAAAACTCACACCTACCATCATATTCAATGGTAAAAGACTGAAAAAATGCAAAAGAATGGACCTCTAACTCACACCATATACAAAAATTCAACTCAAAAAGGATCAAAGGCCTAAATGTGAGAGCTAAAACTATAAAGGTCTTAGAAAAAAATATAAGGGTAAATCTTTATGACCTCGAATTTGGCAATAGATTCTTAGATATGACACCACATGCATGAAGAGAAGGAGAAAATGGGTAAATTAAACTTCATCAAGACTGAAAAGTTTTGTGCATCAAAGGACATTATCAAGAAAGCAAAAAGAGAACATATAGAATGAAAGAAAATATTTGCAATCATATCTGATAAGGGTCTAGTATCCAGTATCTCACACTCAACAACAGAGACAATCAACACAATTTTAAAATGGGCAAAGGACTTGAATAGACATTTCTCCAAAGCTGATACACAAATGGCTGACAAACAAGTACATGGAGAGATATTCAACATCACTAATCCTGTGGGAAATGTAAATCAAAATGACAATGATATACCACTTCACATCCATTAAGATGACTATAATTTAAAAAAAACAGAAAATAATAAGTGTTTACAAGGATGAGGAGAAAATTGGAATCCTTGTGCATTCCTGGTGGGAATATAAAATGGTACAGCTACTGTGAAAAGCAGTATGGCAGTTCCTCAAAAAGTCAAACATAGGGCTTCCCTGGTGGCACAGTGGTTGAGAGTCCACCTGTCAATGCAGAGGATTACGGGTTCGTGCCCCGGTCCGGGAAGATCCCACATTCCGCGGAGCGGCTAGGCCTGTGAGCCATGGCCGCTGAGCCTGCGCGTCTGGAGCCTGTGCTCCGCCACAGGAGAGGCCACAACAGTGAGAGGCCCGCATACCGCAAAAAAAAAAAAAAAAAAAGTCAAACATAGAATCACTATATGGGCACAGCAATTCCACTCCTAGGTATATACCCAAAAGAACTGAAAACTGGTACTTAAAACTTGTACACACACGTTTGTCTCAGCACTGTTCACAACAGCCACGAGGTAGAAACAACCCAAATGTTCATCAGCTGATGAACAGATAAACTGTGTTGTATACATAAAATGGAGTATCATTCAGCCATAAAAAGTAATGGTGCACTGATACAAGCTGCAATGTAGATTATCCTTGAAAACATTGTGCTAAGTGAAAGAAGCCAGTCACAAAAGGTCACATATTGTATGATTCATTTATATTAAATATCCAGAATAGGTAAACCTATAGAAATGAAAGCAGACTGGTGCCTGCCAGGGTCTGGGGAGAGTGAGGGGTAACTGTTTAACGGGTATGGACTTTATTTGGGGGTGACAAAAATGTTCTGGAATCAGAGGTGATGGCTGCACATCACCGTCAATGTACTAAAGGCCACTGAATTGTTCACTTTAAAATGGTTAATTTTATGTTATGTGAATTTCATTTCGATTTTTAAAAAGTCACCTTGGTGGGGGATTATTACATCTATAGGATGTAATGAGAAATGTAATAAGATAGGATGTAATAAGAAATAGTAAGGTGAGGGTCCAGGCTACGCATCGCTAGTGGGAATGGAAACTGAGAGTAAGTAATGGATCTGAGAACCATTTAGGAAGGAGATAGACTGGAAGTGGGGTGAGAAAGGAGGACTTCTATCTGGAATGGGTAGGTTAAGAGAATAAGATTTTGGAACAGACAGCCAGTTCCCTGACCAGGCTGCATTTCAGGGAAGTTTTGGAGGCTTTAAACTTGGATCTCTCCTCAACAGACCAGTCCGGACTGCAGAAAAGGCTCAGAGAGATTTGAACATCTGACAGAAGTAAATGGGATAGAAGTAGATAGAAAAAATCATGCTTGTAACATAATTTTTAAAAAATAACATCATGGTCCAGTCTGTGTAAGGAAGCAGTCCACAAAAATATTCAGCATAAATAAAAGTCAGGTAGAGCGTGATAGAAGGAAGATGTCCATACACAGTTAATATTTAATTTCTATTTTCCATCACTTATTTGTGTAGTTGTGCAATTAAATAATCCAAAAAAAGTTTTGCTTTTATGAAAATGCTTCCAATAAAAGCACCAATGGATTGAACGTTCAGTCCATTAAATTATGAAACTGGCTGTACCTCCAGTCCAGGATAGAGCTCTCCATGTGTACATTTCTTTCTCTACAAGTAGTTCTCTCCTTAAAGAAGTTCACTGTTGATAAAGGTATTTTTATGAGTAGGTCCACTGGGAGTACGTTGTTGCCTTAACCTTACCACCAAAGTTTCATGGAAAGACAAGGAAAACATCTTATGTTTGTGAGTTTCCTTTCATATGGACTGCTTACTCCATCCTTTATCCTTTGGGATATGCCAAGGGGACTAAGTACTCAAGTTTCCCTCAACATTTAAAGAGAACTATGTACTGTGCAATTTCACAGATTACAACTTTAATGTTTCTTCTTACATTGAGCTACATTAATACTTTTTTTTTTTTTTGCTATTTTTGTGTTAGAAATAAGAACAAGAAGTAAGTGCTTTCCCTAACACCTGTGTCAATTTTCTGTCAACTGTCAATCTTACACAGAATGGTGATGCTGTTCATCGATGAACCATTTTTCTCTAGATTAATCAATGATCCAATTAATTTTACTGACAATGGTAGTATTTCTGTCCTTTCATTAATAATGTGAACTATGTCGATAATTTCATTTCACTTCAAATGTCATAAGCAGAAAATCTAAACAATTGGCAGTGGCGTTTTTTAAACAAAGGAGTTTATGCATGTTTTAGAAATTGTTTGGCTTTAACAAAATAAATAATATCTATAACCAGTTAAATTTCTGGTTTAACTATCATTAACCTGTCAAAGACTTGGACAGACACATGAAAGCTGTCTTGAATCATCATGTATTTATACCTTGGAAGAACAACTCAATTGCATTAAAACAGGGTACAGGCATGTCTTAAGGAAAATCAGAGTTCATTTGCTGCCAGTAAACTAGGATAAAAAACATTGCTACAACGTGGTTACATGGATTATGCAATCAAAAGGTATAAAGAGCACAAGACATTAATAGACACAGATCAGCACTGTAAAGCGCGCGCACACACACACACACACACACACACACTCTCTCTCTCTCTCTCTCTCTCTCTCATACATGCACAAATAGATGCATGGATACACCCACACACACATACATATCTCCTGTTACCGGAGGTTACTGGAGGACACTAGGGAAAGAAAAGGGAAGCCAAACTCACATCACACTGAAAAGGCTTTTCTCCGGTGTGCGTCCTCTTGTGCTCATCCAGGCCTCGCTTCTGGCTGAAGGCCTTGCTGCAGTCTGAGCACTTGTATGGTTTCTCCTGCAGTCAGTGAAAAGAGACCATGAATTTGAGTGAATGCAGAGCCCTCCTTTTGAAGGTGTACGTGGGAGGGTGTTTTATCTAGTTCTGCAAGGTGCTGGCAGCACATTCATACTGGTGTCATGAATTATTTTAAATTTTCAGGGGAAAACAGGAGTACTCAAAATCTCTTGGGCAGTCTTAAAACTACCAGGTGGTTCACAGTTCCAACACTAGATCGCACAACATTTCTTTCGATGCAGTCCTATCTGTGCAAAGGAAGATTCTGCATGATTGCTGTGATCTAACTACTTACTGAACTGAACTTACGTTTTCTTTTGGTTTCGGAGTGCATGCCACAAAGGTTTCGTGGAGCAAGACAGTTTGGGACCCCTGGTTTACATGGTGCAAACTGTTCACTGTCTCAAAGGGATTCCTGGGAATGAAAGCTCAGAACCAAATGCTCAACAGATTTCGGGGGTAAATTTAAGAAGTTAGAGCTCAACTGTGCTTTAAGTATTTTCATTTCCTTTTTTTTTTTAACATCTTTATTGGAGTATAATTGCTTTACAATGGTGTGTTAGTTTCTGCTTTATAACAAAGTGAATCAGCTATACATATACATATATCCCCATATCTCCTCCCTCTTGCATCTCCCTCCCTCCCACCCTCCCTATCCCACCCCTCTAGGTGGTCACAAAGCACTGAGGTGGTCTCCCTGTGCCTTGTGGCTGCTTCCCACTAGCTATCTATTTTACATTTGGTAGTGTATATATGTCCATGCCACTCTCTCACTTCGTCCCAGCTTCCCCTTCCCCCTCCCCGTGTCCTCAAGTCCATTCTCTACCTCTGCGTCTTTATTCCTGTCCTGCCCCTAGGTTCTTCAGAAACTTTTTTTTTTTTTAGATTCCATATATATGTGTTAGCATTTCTATCGTCCAATCTTTTTTCCTAGGTAGGAGATGTTCTTTTATAAAATCGAAATTACTCTTTAAAATGAGGCATTTTTTTACAGCTGGTCATAGACTCTTAAGGAAAAGAAATATATCCATAGACAAAGGAAAAAATTATCCACATTCCTTAGCCATCTTTGATACCAGGAACTTACATCACCATCTTTTTAGCTTGGAATAAATTGCAAAATAAATTAATTAACATTGTTTCATCAAAACAGCAGGCCACTAATTACTAAATAGTGCACTGATAAACAGATTTGTTTAAAGTAAAATTGCAGTGTTTTTTCAAATATAGCTTCAAAAATACTGTTACAGACACTTTGTGAATTGAGGTAGTGTGTATATATGTTTTCTATTTCATGTTAATGTAGACAAGTTCTATTTATATTTTCTCCTTGGTATTTAAAAGACATTATGAAAATTTTCAGGCCTACAAAACGGTATGTAAACAATCACACACACATATGTGTACCCATCGGCCAGCTTAAGACATGGAACATTCTTGTGAACATGAGCGCCGGTTCATTCATTCTTAGTGAGTACAGTATTACATTCAATGGCTACATTCTCCAGTGATGGATAGTTAAGTTTTTCCCAAGTTTTCACTCTTACAAATAATGTTGTTCTGAATATTCTTGTAAATGTATACTTGAACACAGATGAGCATAATTCCCTACGGCATGTATATCTAGAAGTGGAACTGCACCTTCAACTTTTCTAGGAATGGCCAAGTAGCTCTACAAAGTGAATAAACCATTTTACACTCCAATATCCAGTATATCCTTATAACTTTATCACTGTAGTTTACACATTTTGAAACTCTCATTAGGTACACGGTGAGTATATGTAAGTTTAAAACTATTCTACTCCTGGAAAATAGGACCTTTTATCATTTTGAAATGACCTTCTTCTTCTGTAATCATCCTTTTTACCTTAAAATTAATTTGGTATTAATATAGCTATAAAAGCTTTTTAAAATTAGTATCTGCTGGAGTTTGGGAGACTTGTTGAGATGTTGGTCAAAGGGTACAAATTTGCAGTTAGAAGATGAGTGAGTTCTGGAGATCTAATGCACAGCAGTGTGAATATAGTCAACTGCACTGTAGTATGCAGTTGCTAAAAGTTGCTAAAAGCCTAGATCCTAAATGTTCTCACTGCAAAAAAAGAAATGATAATTACATGACATGATGAAGGTGTTAGCTAACACTATGATGTAATCATACTCTAATATACAAATGTATCAAATCAACAGGTTGCATGCCTTAAACTTATACAATGTTATATGTCAACTATATCTCAGTTTAAAAAAAGAGGCAAAAAATAAAATTAGGATTTGCCTGTTATATTCATCTTTTTACTTTCAAACAGTCTATATATCCTTAGGTATGATAAGCGTCTGTTGTAAACAGCATACGACTCAATTTTTTTAACCCAAACCAATGGCACTTTTCTTAAGATAGTGAACTTTGCTTTTTAATATTTATTATCATTTAAAAATTATATTGTTATAATAGAATTTAATTGCCATTATAATAAATAAAATACAATAGTATATTTATCATTATTAATAATATATTTAAATATATTTCTAACATTTAATTTTGTGTACATACATTTCTAACATTTTATTTTGTGTACTGCTTTTATCTTGCTTGTTTTCTAAGGTTTTTTCCCCTATATTTTCTTTCATGTTTTGGATTCCCCTTCCCCCTCTGCATTATTATAGAACTTACAAACTCTATTTCTATCCTTTTACTGGTTATCCTTAAAATTTCTTTTACCATGTGCATTTAACACAATTAAAGTTATTTATTTTACCTCGTATTAATTAACATGCCCTGTAGAATGCTCTGTCTTACATGTTATATGTAGCAGTATTTCATTTGTATCTTGATTTTTAATGCCCGGTATGGAATCATTATTATTTTATACAATCAGTGTGGTTTAGCCCGACACACTTTAACAATTTCTTTACTTTTCATGCTTTCTGACATATTTGAATTTCCAAGGATCTGTTGATAGTAAATTCTGATTTTGATTGAAAGTGGCTTTGCTTCTCATTTGTCATTGAATGAAAGCCTACAACCCCAATTAGATCTTTCTATTTTTCATGTCTCTTAACCTGCCTTTGCCATTTCCATCTCTTTGTATTGCACTCTATGTAATTTCTTTAGGATCAGTTGATCAATTCAATTCAGGTATGAATAACTTGCTACCTAATAGGATCACTTTGAGTTTTTAATTTCCTATACTGTAGTTTTAATTTCTAGAACTTTTTATTTGGTTCTTTTCAATTATGCTTAAATTTTTGATACAATCTTACTTTCTATTCATGCTGCTTATGCCTATTTAAAAATATTCTAGGCATTTACACAACTTTCTTCATCTGATAAATCATTACCTTATGTGCTCTGTGGAAGTCTAGTTCTGCTATTTGTGGTTTCTCCTGTCTCGTGCTCATGGCTCTTGTTTCCTTGGGTGTTTCTGGAATTTGAAATCATGAACTCATGTTTGGTGGTCTTTATCTGTTAAACTCCTGTGACCCCCAGGTTGAGGGTAAGTCCCTCCAGACAGCATTTGTGTTTGCTTCTGCCAGGCACTCCAGGATGCTATCAATCAGAGACCATTTTAGGTTTGCTTCTTGCCCGAGGGTTTTCTGGTCAGGCAAGCATTTTAAGGCTGAACTCCAAACACACTTGAGGGAAGGACTGTGGTTACAAACTCTAAGGAGAACTCTTTCTCTAGCCAGCAATTACTTCAAGACAGTTAAACATCCCGAGCATTTCTGTTTGCCAAAAGTAGATTATTTCTAGCCTCTGATTTCATTTTGAGCATAGTCTTTCTGGGGTCCCAGAATTATGGGGGGATGTGGTTCCATCTTGCTCTTTAACCTGAACCCAGAGCTTGTCCCTTTTCCATCACCATTAAAAACCAAGTCTTGAGTTTACCGAAACTGTAAACACCCTGCAAGGTGCTGCATCCTTAACTTGACCTCACCACTCTGGAGTTGGGTTTCAGTTTTGTTTGTTGGGTCCTGGAGATCACTTTTACTTTTTTTTTTTTTGCACAATCAGATATTTGCTGTTTGCTTTATTTTATCCAGCATTTGATAGCATTGTACGGGGTATCTTTTCCAGGAAATGGAGTCTACCATATTGCCAGAAATGGAAGTAACCATATGTATAATTTTCAGGACACGAAAAATGTATTTTAAGTTGACTGTTCACAATCAACAGGAAAAAAGTAATTGCGTTTTACTGGCAGTCTACAAAATACGATGTTTATGGCCTTTCCCTCTAGTCTGAATAAACACAACCTCTTTTCACATGTTGCATTATTCTTAGCCTCTATTATTTCTTCAAATACTGCCTAGTTAAAAAAAAAAATCTTTAAAAGGAAAATGTAGTTCTAAGTATTTGGATCAGGAATTTTCTGGGAATTCCTGTAACTGTTTATTAGCTTTCATTATATCCGAATGTTTCATGTAACTTAATGTTTTTTAAAGCATATAAAGCGTATCAATACAATGTATATGAGAAGGAAAAAAAAGGAAAGCTTTTCTCCCTGCAATTTATCTGTAAAACGAGATCTTGTAAAGTGAGAGGCACATCACTGCGGCAGCTGCCAATGACAGGTAAAGGTCTGGCAGAGAACAACCTAAGACAGGACCAACTAGCTGAGCGACATCCTAAGAGAAGTTTCAGGGAAGAGAAGGCACTGAAAAGCAAGTTCTGAGCATCACTGATTAAGACCATCCCTCCCACTCATTCCTAAATTTCCTCATAGGAGATACTGTCTAGGTAAGCATCCTAGAGGTGGCCCTACGGATACTGAGAGGTTCCCAGCCAGTATATGGAGATTCTGGTGGGTCACAGGGGCTTTGCAGTTATCACCAGAGGTTTGAACTCTCAAATATGTTATGCATTGGCTTGGATTGAATAAATAATGTCTTATACACACACATACACTCACCCACATAGTGATATTTTCAAATGTTTACAGATCCTATTGGTGATTAACTCAATATATTCATTTACGAATGCCACTGAATTATATCACTTTCACTTAATTATTTTCTCCTATAAGACACTAAAAGTGCAACAGCCATCATGTGTTTCTATGTGTGTGTTGGCAGGAAAGTGGGGGGTGAAATTTATAATGTCAGAAAGGTCCCTCCACTTCAGAAAGTTTGAGAATCACCGTTGGAAGAGGGACCCGTTTGATTAAGTAGCTCTGTATTTGCCTGGACTCTCTCTTCTTTACCGAGAACCATTTGTAGCCAGGAATTCCCTGGGGTTTTTGCTCTCAGATAAGCTCACAAAGGACCCCAAAATCACATTTCCCTGTCAGTCTAGAAAGAAGCGTTCTCCGAGTGCTTAGGCCATAGCAAAGAAGAAACTATGTTTATCCCTCAAAGGCCTGTCTGTCTCCTTCATCCCTAGTTCTTATTCAAAGAGTCCATACTTTTCCTGAAGATCCTGAAAGGAGGGGTATAATTCGTGACACGTATTGGTCAGACTGCCTTGCAGTGCTCCTTGGGAGGACCTTTAATGCCCACCCTGGAAGGGATTCCGATTTATAGTGAATGTTACCAAATCAAGTATTAGAGAATTCCTGCTCCAGAAAAAGCTTTTATGCCAGAGGAAGAGCCAGGAGGTCACGGGTCACTCAAGTTTAAGAATATCAAATGAACTGAAATAGGAGGAAATACATGCATTTTCTTTCTCAGAACAGAAACTCTCATCCCCCTTCCTTACTAATTTCTTCCATTACTCCTAATCAGCCATGTTAAAGAAATAGCACCCTTCACATGGTAAACACAGTCGGGCACAGAGAGTAAGCTGAGTGGTACAGAGCATATTATTACAAAGACACCTGCACCTGTCCCTGTTCCTTTCTCTGAAAATTGTGAAAAAATCTTTGCTGCCTCTAGAACATTCCTGAGTATACTCAGTCATAACTTAGCAATCCAGAAGAATCCATGCTTGTGCACAAGGGTTCACGAGAGCTTCAGTTCTGATCTTCACTGCCTATCCTTGCATTAAGGTTCACTGAAGATGACGGTGGTTAGGTAATTAGTGACTGACACAGCAAGGGACCACGTGACAGAGAAAGCTCCGGAAGCCATATAGGCTTCTTACTGTGGCTGAGCTATCTACTACCTTCCCAAGGACACACTGGAAAACAGCCTGCAGGCCGCTGTGGCTGGACTGCAAGCATGTCTGGATACTGCTGGACTTCCAAAGCCTCAACACCCCTCCTCCACAAAGAGCACAACAATATCGTCATCTTAACATGAATCGCATCCTAACTTCATTACTTCTCTTCTGCTATCTTTCCCTCCATTATGAAATCTTTAAACTGGGCACAAAATCTGATTCAATGAAGTATCATGGAAATTGTCTGTAACTGTTTCAGAATGGAATGCATAGTATAAATTACACATTTTAACTCATTAGCTGGATTTAACTAGAGACAAAATGATTAGGTTCTTGATGAATTCTGTTTCTGAATGATTATACAGTTTAACTGACAAATAGCTTGTCCTTTGTCATCATAACTGGGGAGCCATTACGGAATGGAGGCAATCTATTTGTCAGTTAAACTGTGTAATCTACCAAAGGCAGAATTCATCACCAGTCTAATCAGCCTAGCTTTAATCAAACAGCGTTTGGCAGAATTCATTCAGAAGGTAGGATTTATAGAGCTCTTATTCCCTGCACCTTGTGATGTAGCTAATAAAAAGTCATATTTTTGTGCTAGCGCCCATCTATTAAAGGAACAGAAACTTCAAATGTTATATTTCTTGCCAACATAAACTGAATAACTAAATTTCAAAATCATTTCAGAGGGCTCTATAGAAAAAAATCACATTGTTTATAAATCTTGGAGGGGTCTAAATGTTGAAATTCTATGAAATAGAAATGTATTGGAGGCTTTCTCGTAGTCTAGTTAAGAATTGCTTGCCAGGAGGTAAAGAAGCACGTCCCCCGTTACACAGACTCCCAAAGACAAGGATGGATCATGGGCAGATTATCCACATGCTGTGGACACATGATCCACAGATTCCCTATGAGGGTTAAAGGACATTGCCCAAAATCCTTTAAAAATATAAAAATATAATGTAGCCCTTTTAGTTACAAGTTACCCATTTCACCTCTGCCAAAGTCTACAGTACGTCCAACAGGAGAAAGTCAACCACTACTGTAGCAGCTGAGAAAATGGGAAACTGAGAAAATGAGTGTTTTCGTGCTAGGCCACAATCAAATAGAAAAAGAAAATATCACAAATGAGCATTTTCCCGTGTAGTCAGAGGTCAGTGTAAATGGTGTCAGGAAGTCATGGAATGATGGTTAATAAATGTTCTTTCACGGCAGTGGTAGCCTGGCCTCAATACAGTTAAGAAAGGAAAATTAGTAAAGCAATTAAAAGAACACAGGCAGGCTAGTGAGTATGGTAATAAAGACTGTCAGAGCCTGTGGTATTCTGAATATACATAGACACGGTTTGCTTATGAGTGGGTTCAACCTGTGAGTGAAACACTTGGCTATTATAACTTAAATGAAAGTGTGTTCACTTGATGGACAAACCTTTTCTCTATTTGTCTTGCTCAAAGCTGTAACGAGACCAAGAGTGTCTGTGCTGTTAATGAAATAATTTCCATGTGAGCAACCTGGGTATCAAGTACAATTTGAGAGAAGAAATTCACTAAAGAGGAAACAGATGTAGACACAAGTGTCTCTGACACTCCCTCTCTCACACACACACAAGTGTGTTAGCATTAAAAGTTATCTTTTGGTACAAAGTAATTTCACTTGATTATGTTTTCTAGATTAAGGTTATTTTATAGCTATTAATATTTACCCTATTAGAGTTCAGAAAAACAAAGCCTTTTACTAGATGATCATTTCCTATTTCTAAGTTTAAAAGAAAATCCAAAACACCTCATGAAGCAGAGGTTCATGAATTTCTTAAATACAAGCTGTGAGTCTCTTAAATGCATGAATTTCATTTTGTTAAGTTATACATTTCTTAAATATGAAATTTCTAAATAAACAAAAATTTTGTAAGGTTTCAGTTTCCCATTTTCTCAGCTGCTACAGTAGTGGCTGACTTTCTCCTGTTGGACCTACTACAAACTTCGGCAGAGATGAAATGGGCAACTTGTAACTTAAAAGGGCTACATTACATTTTTCCGTTTTTAAAGGATTTGGGGCAATGTCCTTTAACCCTCGGACTTTTCCATCTGCAGAGTGTCTCACTAATTTCCAAAGTGGACTATGGCACGTCAAGTGCAAGGCGAGACCATATACAGACAGTCTTAGCCTCTTTCTAGTCTGCACCTCGGCAAGACTCATTTGCCAAACGTCCCTGAGACAAGGCACAGAGCTCCGCTGTGGCCCGGAGCAGGGTTCCTCAGCCTCAGTACTACGATATCTAGGGCCAGATCATTCTTTGTCTGGTTGGGAGGGGGGCTATCCCGTGCACCCAGTAGGCATCGACAGCACCTCCACTCAAGCTGTGACTACTCAAAATATCTCCGCATGTTACCAAATGTACCCTGAGTGGCAAAACGGCAAAAGCACTGTACAGAAGAGTGCTTCTGGAAACATCTGTAGTGAAAGACTGTGTTTTGCTCAATGTGCTGCTGACTGATGCTTTTCTAAAATATATTTAAAATGAATTACTAAAAAAAAAAAAAATGGTCGTGCATTTAGATGTGCAGCAAAGTCAGAATGCTATAAAAGTTCTAAACACTTCCTCACAATTTTCATACTTATTTCATCACAGACCAGAAACAAAGAGTCTGTGGGCTGGTACTGTTTTTTCAGCCATACTTTGAATAGCACTGGTCTAGAATAAAAATGTCTGATCACAGGATGTCCATGATTCAGTTTCATCATCATCTAGGTGAACACATTCTAAAATATAATTACACCTAAACCTTGAATTAAATATCATTTTAATATTACATATAAAAATTCCAAGTTTCATGGCTGGGAGGTAGGGAGGTTATAAATGGAGGAAGAATGAATACTTGTTTGAACCTGGGTGAGGGTACATGGAGATTCATTATCCTATTCTCTCTGCTTCTGTAGGTCTGAAATTTTTTTAATAAAAAGTAAAAAGATATTTTAAAAATTGCTTTGTTATTTTTTTTTTGCTTTCATGTTATTTTAAAACTTAAAACATCATCATTCTGCTTGAAAGATCCTGTCTTTTTTTTAGAGGGGCCCTTTTTGATATCAGGAAGATGGACTTGGTAAAAATTAAGCCATCTCAGATGTCAGAAACACTGTCTCAGAAATGGCTTCTCAGAGGTGACCCGGTGCTCCTGGGACCGGTCCTGCTGTAAGCCCCGAGATGCGGCCTGGCCAGCAGCAGAGTCCCGAAACCCAGCTCCTCTCTCCCAGCCCAGCATGCCCAGCTTGTTCACTCAAATGTGCCTCCAGAGAAGAGGCTGTCTTGTGTAACTGGGTGAGCATCTGACCTCACGTGGGACTCCACGTGACAGATCCTCTGAGAGGAAAAGAAAGCTCCAGGCAGCGTCGTGCAGTGGCCCTGACCACTGACCAGGGCTCAGCCTTGACGTGTGCTTCTCAGTGTGGCAGAGACTGTGAAGCCCATGCTGAAATTTCCAGATTTTTCCTAGGAGCCAACTAATTCTCTTGGTAACGTTGGCTTTGTGACCAAAAGATGGCAACCTGTTTCTAGAAAGCAGCCACTTGGCAACAGAATTACGGGTGGCATTTAGAGGAGGGCTTGTGAGGGTGGCCCCATGGGCTGCTGTTACACACAGCCCAGCGGACAGATCTACGGCCCACAGGACGGCAGGCCATATACCTGACAGCTCCCCCTCATGGCCCCATTTCTGAAAGTGCACGTGCCACCAGATGCACACCATCAAAAGGCACTGAGTTTCCCTCTGACGAGCAGCCTCGCCTAGAAAACTTCCTTTACAGATGTTTATAGCTTTTGTGGCTTTTTATTCACCGTCTTATTTTTATAGCCGGTGTGATCTTTCAACATATGACAGAACATACCCCAGGCCTAGTAAACAACGCACCTAAAAATTCTAACTCTTAGGGAAGCCTACAGAAAGCTAGGAGAAAATTTAGAGCAGGTTTCTACACAAGACGTCCATAACTGGTCTTGCATTGTAGCTAATGGAAAACACACATTGTGTAAACTAGGAAAATGTACTGCACAATTCACGTTCAGAAAACTAAAAGTAAGCCCAGTAAATAGAATATAATTTTTAAATTTAAGGGATGTATACAGACTTTAAATAGAAACAAGGAAGCACTCAGTCATTTGTTAGTTAATCCACTCTTGAGGCCCAGAGAATAATGTGTGTAAGTGGCATGGCTGGAAGAAAGTCCTATCACTGAGAGCACAGAGGTGATAGAAGAGCTTGTCTGGCATAAACCAGGCAAAGAACTGCCCAAACTAGCTCAAAAACCTCGTTTTCTTGCGGCCACAGGAGTGACACAAACTGCTCCATTTGGAACAGTCAGATAAACCAACCTAACTAAAATTTTCCTCATACTTTCACTCTCCTAAGCTCTAGCCCAGTGGATTTCATACCTGCCTGCACATTCAAATCACCTGGGAATCTTTTTAAAAATATTGATGATAGGTCCCACCCCACAGAGACTGATTTATCTGGTCTAGGTGTGGCCAGGCATTGGTGTTTCTTAAAAGCTCCCAAGGTGCTTTGGGAGAAGAACAGATCAGTAAGAACTTATGATCTGGTCCACCATCCTCTCAAGTAATAACTGCAACAGTAATAATTACGACAACAGCAGCAATAACTTCTATCTCCCCTTCTCTTACTATTACTTATGCTTTACCACCAGGGCACTCTGGTGCATGTTTACAGACTGCCTACTTCATGGCTGGCAAAGTGCTAGGAACTTTTAAGGATTTTTTTCCCCCATTTAATTGTTAAGCAATGCTGCAAATTGGTATGGTTATTCTCACTTAGCAGACGAAGAAACATTAATTTAAACATATTTCCAAGGTTTATACAATCAGGTAGAGAGGGCAGAACTCAAAATAAGGCACTTGTACTCCAGGGCTGGGGTCTGTGGTGACCTATGGCTTCCTCCCCATGCACACCCCTCCCTTGGTCAAGCACTCTGGAACAGGTGACTCCAGAGCCCAGCCAGGAGAGGGAACCTGGATCAGGCCCAGCCTTGGCCTCCAAACCTGCCTGCCCATGGAATCACCTGGGGAGCTTCAAAAGCTGCCCATGCCGGTGACCCAGCCCCCAGAGGGTGTGACTGCACTGCTCCGGGGTGTGGCCTGGGATTCTCCAGGAGATTCTAATATGCAGACCCATTTAGAAACTGCTAGGCTAAGCCAATGACGGAAACTCCATTTCTTCTGCAGTGGTGGGTTTAGACTGGAGCACATGACACGTCTGTGGTTACTGAAGAGAAAGTAAGTCCACAGGGCATTCGGGAAAAGGCCTCCTCTGCTTGGTGAGGCCGACCACGTACAGAGGTGATGCCCGAGCGGCTGCCGAGGAGCTGACTGAGGACCGCAGGAGAGATGAAAGGACCTGGGCCACGGAAGACCCTGTTGAGCCACCGCATAACCAACCCCAGGCTGGCCCTACCTCTGAAAGTCTTGTTATGGGACTTAATAAATACCACAGTTTAAGCGCTTTTAAGTTAGGCTTTCGGTTATGGAGCGTGAAAGCATTCTGCTTTCTACATCTTCCCGACCATCACGTCATATTCCGGCAGCTCTATTCTAGTGACAGAGAGTACGTCTAGCTCAGACTGAAGCATAACACTATATAACTACATAATAAGGAACAAGAAACTCGAAGTCAGTGGCTGGCTATTAAAAATGATACTGTTCAACACAGTCTAAGAACCCCCAGCTCTAAAAATGGAAGTGAGTGTTCTTTTAGACAGCAGTGTTTTTCTTATGCACATGAAGGGAGCTCAAAAGGAGCTGAAAATATATTTGCTGATAAGAATTCTGAGAAAAATATGAGATCTGTGCATTGTAAGAATCTTTAGAAGAAAAGAATGCTGGTTAAGTGAAAGAGTGTTATTGTTTAAATTATCTAAAGGGAAACTCTTTCTCTGCATAATAACTGTTTAGCTTTTTTCCCCTCAAAAATCATGTAAAAGAAGACTAATCGTATGAACAGGAAAATTCTATAATAAGGAAAAACTTATGTTCACCATCTTAAAAATTATAAAGTAAACTTTAAGATTATATGCAAATTATAATGCAAAAATAAAGGAAAGAAATAGAAGAGAAATAAATATGATAAAAAATATAGGGGATATATATACATACATACACACACACAGACAAGTCATAAATACAATGTCCAAGGCAAAAATGCTGACTTTTAAATAACAATCCAAATGGAAGCCAATTATGAGAAACAAATTGTCAGTTATGAGAGCACAGGCTGGTAATGCAACTGCCTTACTCGTTTGTCACATATTGTCTTCAACATTTTTGTTTGTTTGTATCCCCAAAATTTGCTACTGAAAATCAAAGTAAGTCTTACAAGTCTAAGACAGCCTAATTCTGTTTTTGCATGTTCCAGGGATCTCTATTTACCAATGTTCCTAAGAAATGTGGAGTCTCAGACACAGTAATCCACCACCAAAGGCAAATTTAGGAAGAAAAATATTCACCACTTCCTCTCAAAAGGTCCTTTCCTACATCTGAACTAGTATTTTAAGCTTACAAACCAATTAATTTAAATGTTTCAAGCTCTATTTACAAGTGAGCTGACAGCAATCAAGACAATTCCCATGATTAGATGATGATGTAATTGAGGGTGAATTTATCAGCAAAAGTCCCCATGCATATTGAGCAAGACATTCTGTTAGGAACTGTGGGAAACACAACAAGGTTTAAAATGCGGTCTTTATCCTCAAGAAGATTCCAACAGGTCGGCAAAGCAAAGACAGGGCAGATGGAGTAGACGGAGTTGAGGTGTACTTGTCCATCAACCTGAGCTTTTGTGGCTACACAACTTGAAATATGGCATTCAGCACATACCAAATATCCCTGTCGATTTAGGGGGCATAACATAGGGGTAAAGGGAATGATGTGAATGAGAACTCAATACAGTCACAGACTACATTTAAGAGGCAGATCCAATCAGTCCACAGAGAATTGATTTAATTCAACTTGCCTACTTCCAAAAATAACAAGCATGCTTTCTGATATATGTGATGGTGGCAAGTGTAATCCATCTTGAATAAAAACCATGAAGTTTATTCAGAGGTCTCTAGAAGAAAGGAATTACATAAATGCAGAGCCTTAGAAAAAGGTATCTAATTCTAAAGGAATAACATACTTATCCCATTACACAATTTTGTAAATAATAAGAACACAGCAGAAAGGTGCTATCACACATGCAACTAATTGACCCATTTCAATAGCCAACAGAGCAGTCATTTCAGCCAAGTTCATGTCAACGGGTGAAACAAACCCAGCAAGGAGTGGGCAGAAGTCAGAGGAAATCATATCATCAATAGAAATTACATCTCTGAATCAACACACTGCACAGATGGCAAGGAGCTAGTAGCATAAACCTGCCCCTTTCAAACCTCAAAGATGCTGGAAAAAACAGCCTGTCTATTTGCACAGGTGAGAATTCCACAGTTGTCCTGGCAGAGATCTTGCTATATCTGAATGTGCTCAAGTCATAAAATGTTTTGACAAAAAGTATGTCAGCCTAAAATGTTAAAAAAGGAAGAAATTCATAAAATTAGCATCTCCACTCTTTACCCTTTTCATCTGATATAGTTTTGTTCAGTGAGTAAATTTGAGCTCAATCTTCTTTTACAAATGGGTGAGGTTTTTTTTGGGAAAACTTTTTGTCATCTCTGGTGCTACTACATAGACTCCAGCAGGCTGATGTATACTTCATAGCTTCTGCAAAATACCATTCCTACCCCTAAAAATAATAACCTACAGTCCTCAACAGTAGCGAGTAACAAATCAGATTCTGCTTTTTTTTGGTAGTAGTGGTGAACTTTGTAACTAATAGTAGCTTCTGATTGTTTTAGGTTCATATGTTCCTTGTGAAGAGACTTCTCAATAATTGATCTCAAGAACCCTGACTAGTATGACCAACTGTCCCCATTTACCCCTGATTAGCCTGGTTTTAGCCCTAAAAGTCCCACATTCCAGGAAATCCCTCACTGTGGGGCAAAGAGCAAGATAATGCCAAGTTGGTTTCTCTATTAACCAGCACCACCTGCATCTAGGAATAACAGCCCATTGTAATGTCCCACTTAGATACCATCTAGGCAACTATATGCATCGTCCCTGTACATTCGCTCAGCCATCACTTGAGAGAGCAACAGACTAAATAGGAAAGAGACTGCTAACACAAGTCCTGCCTAACTCCCCCTCATCCTCTCTCCTGTTCTCTCATCCCATGTACAAAGAGCCACAGTCTACACTCTCATTGGCAGGATGAACTCAGCTACCAGGAAGAGTACTGATGACCCCCACCAAGAAGAGTGGCTTCCATCCCAGCGGGCGTAAGTTAAGGGTACTGGAGGCACAAGGACGAAGAAAAGCAGTACTTCAGGGTGAAGTGCCAAGTTTTTGCTCTGGCCAAACAAAATGCTCTTCCCTCAAGAAGGTGGTTTTTGTTTTATTGTTTTGTTAAAGGAAGAACATTTTGACAGAGATGAACTGTTACTCAGAAATTGTCCAAATCATTCTCTCCGAATATACTAGGTAAAAGAAAAGACTTAATTGAGGCCATTTCCTTGTTTTTACTAAATTCCAAGACACAAGGAACCTGATGGAATCACAGATCTCAATTCTGAGCCATTCTTTTGCATATTGATCTTGTTTTACCGATTTAATTCTTTACATTTACCTCTTGATTTAGACATACCAGTCCCTTCAGAAGATACTGACATGTAAGAACAGAATTGCCAGTCCAATTTCTTAGAAATCTGTTCTCTCTCTTAGTGCGGTGGCAATGGTTTTTCTACAGTAGCCAGATATTGTCTAAGTCAAATCAACATAAATAACACACTTGGCAGAAGAGTCAGTTAACATAATTCTTAGTTTGCACAGAAAGGACCTAGGCCACAATGAGGTCCACATGCTCAGGGAGAGTTCAGTGAGTGCATGTGTTTCTTTCCTATCAAATAAAGTACACAACCAAAGACCTCTTTTCAGAAAGGGATGAAAACATACACTGGTCATCCCAAGACACAAAAATGAGGTTGGGGATGGGTAGTAGAGTAGATCCCTGGGGCTCTAAGCCCCGTATTGCATAAGAAGGAACAGACATCTCAGCTCTTAAAACGACAGATGTTGGAGAACTCACTTATGTCCTGCCAATGGGGAAATATAAACAGAATTTAATATTTAAAAAATTCAAAATTCAGGCATTCAGTCATATATCACTTGGTGATAAACTGTCCCGCATGTTGAAGACTGTAGCATAGATGGAATGTCATTTTTTTGGCAATGACTTGGTACACTGCTTGCATGTCTAAAAACACATGTTAATTTTAGTTCCTTCACTTCTGTTGCCTCTACAAAGCCAAATATACACATATAAGATCCAAAGCAGTCAGGCACATCCATTCTAGCAAAATGTTCATTTTAACTTATCCTGGCACAGTGAGCCAAATATGTTCCTTCACTGCATACAAGGAGTAGCTGCAACAGCAAACTACATGCATAGGGAAGGTATATGTATATGTGTACAGATACATGATATGTATACATATAGACATGATGTATATGGTAATAACAAAAGTTTGAGTTAAGTGGAATTCAAATTAATACACTGTAATGCTTACTGAGACTAGTCCTGGGAAAACCTCTAGAATTTCCCCCACTGATGTGCTGAGTTTTGGGGCTGGGATCCAGCCTGCCTCTGGTATGAATACTCTGGGATATTTGAGACCTGGGTCAAGTCCAGTACCATAGGCTTTAGGGCTCAGCGTCCAGGCACTCAGAGAGCCTCAAGGGTAGTGCTAAAGCTTAAGAAGGTTCTCAAATGTCTTCGCTTTTTGCTGAGGCAGAAAGTACTTTATACTCTGGAAGTACCACTGAGGAACCTCAGACCATCGGTTTTCCATCATTATAAGGATCCGTCCTCGGACGAGTGGTTTATGTCACTCACAACTTGCCCTAGCTCAGCCACTGACCCTGGAGTCAAAGGTTTCAGATCTGATTACCAGTCCCCAAAGCCTCTTGCCCATTCCTCCTGCTTCATGATTTCCAGAACACCAAATCTCAAATCAGTAATCTACACTACACATCTGTTACAATCCAGCATCAGGGCCACAGGCAATCAGCACCACCATCGTCACTATAAATCAGAGTTCTACAAAAGAAAACTTAGGAACACAATCCATTTGTCTGATATGTCTTTACAATCTTATACTATAAACATTAACAGATAAATAACATTTAGTGACAAAATTGTACTTGAGAAACTTCTCTCAATTCTGGTTCCTGTTATTTCTATTTACAATCTTGAGCATATAATTATAGAGGAACCTAAATTGAAAAAATATACATTTTTAGGTATCTTATAGATTTCTAAAATTATAAATACCCTATATTTATTTTTATGCATTTATAAAATTATAAAAATTATGTATAATTTATATTTTTATGGATAAGTTATATATTATACAATTATGTAATTATATATTTATATCACATGTAATGTTAAATATAAATATATATATTCTTTCTGATTCTGTTTCCATACAATAAAGATTTCAGAGAACACTGAGTTACATTTAATAATGTCCAAATATTCAGAAAAATGAAACAGACCAATTGGCTTTTTTCTTTGAGTTAATGCCTGCTTTCATTTTGCAAGGACATGATATCATAGAACTTGGTAGAGTCACTTCTTTTGTACAAATTCCTCTTTCACTTTCTCACCAAGCAAGATCCACCACCACATACATACTCTGCTCAGTGTTGCATTACAGGCATGTAATATTTGTACTTAAATACTTCCTAGAAGAACTGAGGTCACAAGAAAGGGAAGCACCCACATTAGACAGATTTCCCATAACAAGGAGATCAACTGAATAGAAGACAGACACAAGAAATAAGATTTGACTGGAAAGTAGCCAAATCTGTGACAAAAAATAATTTACAATTGAGAACAGAACTAAAAATGAGATGGGAATTGAAGGGAAAGAATGGAATTTTACATGTTTAAATTAATGTTAAAATGTTCAATAAACAAATGTTAAAGTAGCACATCCAAAGAGTCCTCAAAAGCAGTGGAGCAAAAGCCCACCTAGAAGCTATGCATCTAGGACCCCACAAGGAGGTGATTTTCTCTCTCATGAACCATGATTTATACAGAGCATAAGGACTCAGTCTTGGGAAAGTGAAAAAGGAGATAGCCAGAGCCTCAATGTTTCTCAGGATAAGCAGGTTTTCACTTGAACATAAATATGGTCTGGGTTAGTCAAATTGTAAATGATGTGTTCTTAGAACCACTAACTGCCTCTTTTAGAGGGAAAAACATCACAGAACAAAGCTTCTTTTAGGGAGAAAAAGGGAACATCCACATGATAATTTAAACTGAATCAAAACCAATAGACTCCTATCCTAAATACTGAAATCAAAGCATTTAAAAAATATTCATAACCTCCTGGAGATGAAAGCAGCACGACTGACCAGCCTGACGGGTCCTCCAAAGCCACAGTTCACATGTCCTGACCGCTGATCTTGTTATCAACTTGCTATGTGACCTTGTGAGTCGTTCTTGGCTGAGATGTATCTTCCTGGAAAAATATTATACCTAAAATAGCCATCTTCAAAGATCTGAAAGGTTCTGACATTGAAAATGCTGCTTTAATTTCCAATGATGCAGAGAAACTGCAACATGAGGGATTTACATAAGACGTGAGGAGTAAATCTCCCTACGCTGAAATTGCACTTATTTAAATGGATTACGAGGCACGTGAAATATCTCTCCCTGGTGGCTTTCAAAATATTAACAATACTTTCTTGAACACAGTTTAAAATGCAAGTGAAGGGAAAACGCCTATAGAGGTCATACTGGTACTGTTGAATAATTTTCTATGAGGGGTGCCTTTGTGACAGTCATCGTGGAGCATTCTCCAGCAAGACACTATAGCATGAATCCTGGGGACCTTGCAAGGGGGGGCTGGGAGGGGAGGAGTCCAGTGGACTCAGGAGCAGCCATGAGTTTTTTCTGAACTGGAGAAGTCAACACCACTATTCTTAGAATTTTTGTAAAAGACTGGTTCATGGAATATGGAACATAATCCTTTAGAACATCTTGGTAGCTATATACGTAGTAATAAAGAATAAGGTCTTTAGCAATAAAGAGATCTGAGTTCCAATCTTCATGCTGCCCACTATTAGTCGTATGACTCTGGACGAGCTACCTAATCTCTCAAGCCTCACTTCCCACATTTGTAACATGAGATACTATACCTGTTTCATAGGATTTTGCTTATCATAATGCTTAGGAATTCAATGAGGGTATTTTATATATTATATCAACCTGTTTTCTTCTATGTATGATCAAAATATGCTTAGGAATAATGTAATTCAAAATTGAAAAAGGCACACAAACCATGACAATATAAATGAGGTGATTTTATAAAGAAAGGAAATTATGTACGAGCCTCAATATGGCATTGTTCTTGAACTCCATTAATGGGACCTTCATATAAATAGACAGTCCTTTATTTCAAGATTCTTATGATACTTTAGTAATTAAAACTCCCTGAATAGAGTGCAAGATGAATATAAAATTCTCTTTCACAAAGAAAACAGTATAGAAATATATTACTTTTCTAAAACTAATGGCCTCATTTCTTTTAAAAATTAATTGTATACTGTCTATCCTAAAAACAAAGAAAAATTTTCTTTACACATTTCTGACAGTATGTACTTTCCTTTAATTCCTGAAGTATGTTATTGAAGTCTAAAGATAATATAGTGGTGGCAAAGCAGCCATCAGCTTAAATGCTAAATATTTATAGAGTTTTATTTTAGCTAAATCTGCAAACTGCTCTACAAACACCCCTTGTTGATATACCGAGTTCATGAAGGAGTTCAGCAGACATCCCTGAAACAACTGCATTATTATTACAGAGATGACATTCTCTGACAGCACTCTGCCCCAGCCCAGCCCTCCCAGGCACAGTTCAGGAGGATCCAGGAGCCCTTAGCCAACGTGTCGGGTTTCCACCGTGGGTGCCAGGGGAGAGGAAGAGACAGTTGGATTAAAACGCCACTGACTTAAAGCCCCATGACTTACACTTATGATTAGCTGACACGTAATGATCAGTTCAACAAGTATCTAATGAGTTCCTACTATTTAGAAAGTTTCCCTTTTTACAGAAAAGATATATAAACACCAATAAGGATAAGTAGAAAATTAAAAGACATACAGTTACATTGCTGAATTACTGAATGAATAAATGAACGGAGCGCTAAGGAAAAAAGAAGAAAAGGAAAACTATGACATGAAAGTGAAAAAAACTGATTTAATATAGTATAATTAATGTATCAGTAAAGTACGTCCATGGCAGGGGTGCCAGGGAAGGCTGTGGAGAAACTGATGCCTGATCAGGAGTTTTAAGGAGAGCTAAGATCTCCACAGGAAGGGGGGAGAGGCCAGAGGACAAGATTATTTTATTTGTACCCTCAAGAAATATTGAAGCAGATGCAGAAAAACATGGTGAGCTGAGGGAGAAGGACATGCTCTCAATACTGTGTGTCTGTGCACTCAAGGAAAGTGGGGCTGGACAAATGGCAGGGGGCGCCACGGCCAGGAGGGCACAGGGCACCTCAGGCCAGTCTGGGTGCCAGTCTATAGGCAATGAGGAGCCACTGTCGGTTGGTTTTCTTTAGTAACTGAGAAACATCGAAGTTGACCTTTGTAAGTATTACTGTGGCAGCCAATCATGGGATGGATTAGACCAAGATTTCCTAAATAGTGTTTTGTAGAACACAACCCTCCGTGAGATGTAACACACACACACACACACACACACACTCACTGACTCTGCTCAAATTATATTGGTAAATGCTAGGTTAAACAAACAATACATGAAATATCTTTATTGCTGGACTTTCCAACCTGTAGTATGCTTATAGGTCATGGAACTCCAAGGGGAAGATAGGACATGTGATTTCTCCCTGAAATGCTAAATCTCTTCCTCTCCTGGAGCTCTGGTGTCACCTCTTTTCCCCTGGTTCTCCTTCAGCCTCTCTGGCTGCTCCTTCTTGGTTTCCTTTCGGAGAATCTTCTATGGCTCTGCCTTTTTTTTTCATTCCATGGAGTCTTCGTGAGTGAGCTTTCTAGTCCTGCAGACTAAACTCTCATCGATGTTTCTCCTGACACCTTTCCTTGCCCGTACCCTTCTTCCCTGGTGAAGCAGGTACTCCTCCTCTGTGTGTTTATAACACCCTTGGAATACTTCTCTTACAGGGCTTCTTATGCTCTAGCTGATCATCTTTTCCCCCAGAATACTTAAGAGCTAACCCTTTTTCTTAACCCTTCCTTGAATATACAGCACATAACTTAAAAGGGCAACTGAGACTAAATGTATGCTCTTCTAAATCTTAAGAGTTACAATATGAAACATACCACATCTGTCAAAAATTTCTTATTTAATTAGAAATTCTCTATGCAACAACTGTTTGAAGTCATTGTTAAGAAAAGTTAAATAGAAACTGTCATAGAGTGCTCTAAGATAAATTCTTTTGTTTTCAAGTTTTAAGACATTATGTGAGATAATCAAGAAAGGCCATATGTCATCGTAAGTCTTTGCAACTTAAAACGCAGAGATCTGATTTTATTCCTACTGTTCAGGATAACAGCATTATAAATCAGTTAACCAAATATTCCATAAATAATCCCTTCAGGGCTTCCCTGGTGGCTCAGTGGTTAAGAACCCGCCTGCCAATGCAGGGGACACGGGTTCGAGCCCTGATCTGGGAAGATCCCACATGCCATGGAGCAACTAAGCCCTTGCGCCACAACTACTAAGCCTGTGCTCTAGAGCCCGCGAGCCACAACTACTGAGCCCACGTGCCAGAACTACTGAAGCCCACGTGCCTAGAGCCTGTGCTCTGCCACTGCAAGAGAAGCCACTGCAATGAGAAGCCCGCGCACTGCAACGAAGAGCAGCCCCCGCCCATGCGCAGCAACAAAGACCCAACACAGCTAAAGATAAAAACAAACAAATAAATTTATTAAAAAAAAAAATAATCCCTTCAAATGAAATTCTGCCTGAATGTTACATTACCCATAAGCTCAAATGATAATGAACTCAAAGCCTCACCAATACCTCAGTTAAAATATCATGTTGATCCTAGCTGTGTTAATAGTCCCTCAGGGTTGGTTATGTGACAGATGGGGGAAAAAAGGCACTCATGTGATATATGTATTTGTGTTACTTTACCCTACTGGAGCAGAAAAGAGTGGATCACTTAAAATACTGAAAACAGCTCTCCTGTCAGGTTTGGAGGCGGGGGATGGGTGGTAGAGTCATTTGATTTTAGGCAGATGTTTTACTCCTTACTCTAAAGCAGTGGGAAAAAAGGAAGACCAAACGCAGACTCGAAAAAGGTCACTGGAAAAGGCTTTTACTGTTTCTCCAGAGATGGCTTGCCTGGAAGCACCCCCCTGTCCCTGCCCAAAACTCCCTGGGCAAAGTAGTCAAAAGGGATCAGCAGGCTAAGCAGAGTCCCAGGAACCATGACCATGGAACAGAGACCTCGCACATTTAAGACCAAGGGCACCTGACAGTCAGAGCAGGGCTGGTACTGGCTGGTAATCAGCCAGAAACAAAGTACTTAGAAGGGCCTGAAAAAGCCAAAACTCTGAGGCCCTGACCTTTCAGGACTTCTCAACAGCCCTGCGGGTAAACTCTAAATGCTTTCATCGGGCATCCAGAGGACCTTCATCATCTGTCCTCTGCTCACGCTGGAAGCCTCTTTTTTTATGACACCCTCTCTATATACCACGATCCATCCCATGAAAGGACCTGAAACTCCTCGGCACCTTGTACTAGACAGTCAACCATGTTATCCCAGGGACCTAGCACAGTCCTGGCACACAGTAGGCTTAATAAAGAGTTGCAGAATGAATGAATTATCCTGTATCCTCGGCTCTAAAAGGGACAATCTTTAGATCAACTGGAACAACCTCAAAGCCTTGGCACAGTGATATACTACAGAGAGCGGTAAAGTGATTTCTCATGAATAGTAAAGTACTACAGTTTACAAGTGATCTACTTCCTTTTCTACAAATGAGATGAATTTTAATGTCATCCCCTAATCATGTGATCATTCGTGTCCATACCAGATGCTGTCTTCAGTGAGCAAAGAAGCAGCAGGGGCTCAGGCTGGAGCCTGAAGCACTGTACGTAGCCCACACTATGGCCTGAGGTGCACAGCCCACCTGAGCTTCCGCTGCTTCCTCAGGTGTGTCAGGGCAGACAAAAAGGGTGGGAATGGCTCCATCACAGGACCACAGACCTCCAGCTTCCCTCTTCGGCAGACAGACCTCTCAGAATGAAGTCTTTAAAGCCAGATGACAAGGACAGGCCAAGAAGGCAGGCAGGGCAAAGTGGGCCCAGTATACACACAAACAAGGTACGTCAAGCACAGAGCAAAAGGTATACAGGGGTCCATTCCTGCCTAGGCAGAGAGAACTGGCTTTTACTCACTGTAATGTGAGCCAACGTGGAGATGCACACGTAACAGCACAACACAATGAAGGAGGACTGCCGTGAGGCAGGAAAGCGCCACACCAAAGATGCCAGGATCTCAGGACCAGGCTTAGGTCCCACACTTGGGACCCAGTATTTCCCTCTCCACCACTTTGCACACTTAATTTTATTTGTTCCTTAAAATAACGTTTTCAGCGTCCATCCTTCCTGAGGGACACAGACGGGGCCCGTGACACAGCGGCTTCTGGCACACGGTGGGCGCGCCACAAATATCTGCTGAAGACACTCGTGTCTTCTCGGACCTTCTGAGCATGAGAAGGCATTGCAGATTAAGTAAGAATTACTCTTATTACGATAAACAGACTTCAAGCTCCACTGAGGGTAGGGACAATGTCTAATCTGTTTATTGCTATAGTCTCAGTTTACAGCATGCTGTAGTCACTTAGTAAATATTTGTCGAGTAAATGAATGAATGGATTCATATATATTATTTACCTATATATTTTCTGAGTTAATTTGGTAAATTTAATATAGTTTACTATTGCTATAATTTAACTGCATTCATTCAAAAAATTCGATCACCCACTAGGTGTCAGGCACACACAGATGCTGAGGAAAAAGAGGTGTAAGATTCCTGTCCACATGAAAGTGAAGGTCTAGAAAGGAGAAGCATATAAACAAGTTATAACAGTCCATTTGTTAAACTCAAAAACAGAGGTTTGTGTATTTTGAACAGCTGCAATCAGAAAGTAGCCAAATCAAATAGAAAGTCCTAAACAGGAAATGACGCAAGTAACAGTCTACTCAAGATCATTACCTCTGAACGGAGACCACCCCTAATTGAGTTTGCCAGACCCCAGCCCCAAAGGCAAGAATTACACACCAAAGGCCCCGAAACACGGATCATTCCTGCTTGTAATACGGATAGATAACCTAGTTTTAGACTCTTTGGTTGTCCATTTACCTTTCTAAAAAGTATGGAAGAGAAAATGTTATAATGGCAATGGGTCTCATCACTTCAGCCATCCCATTGCCACACCACTTATAAGGCCTATTAACTGAAAAGAAACCTCCTAATTTAGCTCACTTATACATATTTCAGGGTTACATAAGCAAACTTGCCACCAGACTTTGGATCTATGAATTAAATAGCACATAAGTATCATGAGAGCCTTACAGTTCATGTTTCTAGGTCTCTCAAATCCTTTTTCAGAACAGTGTATGCCCTTCTGAACAACTGTATCATCCTTTAAACTGAATTTTAAGAATTATATTTTTCCAATTACAAAACATGGCTCCCATTGCTAAATGATGATATTGTGATACAACAGCTAACCTCTGCAAGTGCTCATTTTAACACTTTGTCCAGAAATGTCAATGACCTTAAAATATAGAAGCATACTTCTCAATTGAAATTGTGCTTTGTCCAGAAATGTCAATGACCTTAAAATATAGAAGCATACTTCTCAATTGAAATTGTGCTTATTTAAGGTCAATTGAAATTGACCTTAAAATATAGAAGCATACTTCTCAATTGAAATTGTGCGTTATGTAATATTTAGCCCTCGTCCAGTTATCTACTGCTGCATAATAAGCCACCTCAAAACTTAAGTGACCCGAAACCAGCTATTATTTCTTACGGTTTTATGGACTGACGGGGGGCGGGGGTATTTTTTTTGTGGGAGTGACTGGGTTTGTGGATTGACTGTTACACAGGCAAAGTTCTCTCTTAGAATCTTTCTTGAAGTTGCGGTCAGTTGGGCGCAGCTGAAGTCACCTAGGTTTCCAAAATGGCTTACTCACATGGCTGGCAGTTCCTGTCGGCTGTTTGCGGAGCGCCCTTCTGTGGCGTCTCCACGTGACCTCAGGTCCTCACAGCATGGTGGTTGGTTCCAAGAGACGTAGGCAAAAACTGCCAGGTTTCTTACCACCTAGTCTCAGAAGTCCTAGAATATCACCTCTGCTGCATTCTATTAGTCAAGCAAGTCATCGTGGCCAACCCAGATTCAAAGAAAGGGAAGTTAGGCTCTACCTGTCGACATAAAGAGCAGCACATACATATGGGGAGGGAAGAAACTGAGGATAACCGTCTCAGAGGCTACCTTACCACACCATTATTCCAACTAATGCACAGTATGCTTTAGATGGATAGTCCCAGCTTTTTTTTTTTTCCTTCTAAAAATCAAGTTAGGCACAAAAATACTCAATGAAAATGTAAGCACTATTAAAAAAAACTCTGCAGAAAAATCACACTTGATGCCTAGGTCCAATTCAATTCCACACATCAGTGGAACTCTACTCTTATAACCCTAAATACAGTGAAACAGGATTTCACTCCACATAAGACTTTTGTCTATTTTCCTATAGGATAATGTACCCACCCAATAAATTTGTCAAGCGTATGAGATCCAACTTATTTTAAGTTTTCACCTCTTACTCTCAAAACCTAGCGAAATTCAAGGAACCACTCCTCAGATCCTAGAATGCCTGGACCCGAAGTCCTACTTTTAGGACCATCATTTGGCATGCCGAAACAGTATTCCTAACCAAGAAGCTGAAAACGTTCTTTGCTGGTGATTTTAAGAGAGCTGACTAGCTCAAGAGCAGAGCTGCACAGAGAGTAAGAAGGGGAGGCACTCTGCCAAGGGAGTTGATGGCCATCAGGAAGAATTTCCACAGAGAAAAAGGGGAAAGAAAGGGCGAAAAGGACGATGTCAGTCCCTGGAAAGAAAGTTATTTTTCAAATGGTCTGATTTTCCCTTTTACAGAGAAAAGGGAGTTTACTGTGATAGAATAAGCATGTTCCATTTCATGCAGGTATGTCTTCTGAGCCAAAGAAAATACAATGGTATCTTAAAGCCATTTATCTTAAACGATTCATTTGCAGGCCATACAAAATCCCCCAAGCAATATGTGGGTTCTAAAAACGATAAAAGATTTATTAATTCCAAAACAAAATTAAAGATGTTTTCAAATAATGGCAATGCGCCAGATCCTCTTGTCCCTACATCACAAAAGCTGATGAAGTTTAGAAAAACAAAAATGTAAAAAATTCAGTTTTCTCTAAAATTGTAATAAACTTAAAAATTATTGAATTTTTAAAAATCTCTTCCTCTTACCTAGATATGAAAACAGAAATAGCTGAGCATGTTCTTCACATACTTAGCCTGCACAAGTGTGAACCGGCAACACCTTCCTCTCCTCCACTTGCTCTCTCTAAATCGACTACCTACTCTTCCTGTCTGTGGGAACTCCCCATCCCCCAAAGCGCCCCTTCTAGGATCTCAGGTTCAGCCCCCTCCCTACTTTTCACCACCTACGTGTACTACATGCCCAGACTTTGTCAAGACTCTTTCAAAGCTGTCTCTCATGCAAGTTCCCTACTTTCAAATCCCAAGGCTGCCTGGTGTGGGTGCTGTGTCTCGTTCAGCCGCTTCCGGCATGCCTGCGTCGGGGCCCCCGCCTCCAGTCCTGCCTCAATTCACTCTCAAGGATGACTTCAGAGCAACCTTTCCAAAAGAGAGCCGATGATGTGACCCACCCCTCAAAGTAAAACACACCACTCAAAACAAAATATGTTTCCAGGATTCAGACCAACTCCTTGGTCCTAGCCTGTCTCAGGTGCAGTCAGACTTCAATGTGCATCCTCGGACTTGGTCCCAGGGGACAGGCCACCCTAACTGGGTCTGTACGTACTACTCTCACTTTGTCCATGTGGTTACATGTGCCCAGCATACCCTCCTCCACCGTCCTCAGAGCTCAGCTCAAACGCCACCCTCTCTCTCCAGCATTTCTGGAATCAACTCGCCTACCCGCTACCTGATTCAGCAGACTTGCTTCTGCATCTGTCACCTAAGTTTTTTAGGCATGCCTCATAATGTGTTCATGAGGATTCCAAGCTGGCTCTCTTCCTTAAAAGACCTCGTTCTGTTCTTAACCAAGGCTACCTTGAGAATTCTATCCCATGCTCCTGGAGCTAGGGAGCTCCTTCTTGCCTCTTCTTTCCCTTGACATCCGCTGCTCAATCCCCCTCCTCCAACATCTTCACCCATAAGAAATTAACGCTCTTCTTTTTCCTTCAACATCAAGCTTACCTTGCTCCCACATGATTCACCAGCTGGATGCTGTGGTCTGAATTTTTGCATACTTTACAAGTTGCTACAACGCTGTACCACCCCGAAGCCTCCAGATAAATCCAGAACTGCCTGATGTCCAAGACACCCACTCCAGTCTGGCCTTGGAGACCCAGGGTCTCACTACAAGGTGTCTAAAGAAAGTGCAATGTGCACACATTTGTAAACCCGCCAAACATCGGAACTGCCTAAGGATCAGGGACAGGAAGCTTCACGCAAGAAAATTAACAAAATATAAAATGACGTAAGAGACTGGCCATTACTTTTAACCACTGGCAATTAATTCCATTTTAATATGTTTAATAACTAATCTGGTTGTTCCTACAAACAAGGATGGAGACTCAGCTGTGATCCTAGAACCCTGAAACCTGTGTAAGCCAACTGGGTGTTTTAACTGGTATTCCAAAGGCAAGGTTTCTGGAATAACTTTCTAATTGGTCCAGGTGTTTTCCATGTTGAACATCAAAAGTGATTAAACGAGACATGAAGCTTTCTGTGGTAAAAGGTTACAAAAAACAATTTCTTTGAACTTAATATTTACAAAACGGATACTTATGAGCACTTATGTTAACTCACTGACAGCCAGTGTTTTGGCTCAATGTGTCTTAATAATATAAACCTGAGGTCCATGATTTTCAGGTGATCTATAGTTCTTAAGTATAATGTACTAAAATGGACTTGAGATAGTACACATAAAGAGTGAAGAAATGACATTTATACCTCAGATATAGTTTAGGGTGGTCAAGAAGACCTTTTAGACAAAAGAAAACAGAGATGGGGTGGGGGGCGGTGGTCCTGGAACTATGTCTGGAGCATCTCCAAACCTAAAAGTCCCGGGAAAATTAATATTATCACTGAGGCTGTTTTATAAGTCTTGGTTGAAGCCACAGTGTCCAAACTAAGACAACTGTCCAACCCCAGCCTAAAGAGGCCCTACGCCTTCCCCAAAGCTGTTTCCTTTATCACCCAAGCGAGAAGGTGGTTGAGGAGAGAACCTACAGAGAGAGATAAGGAACTGCTCACAAGGCCAACACCCTCACTGGAGCTCACCAAGCCCACCCCCTACCCGACTCGGGTCTAGTGCTGAGTTACAAGCACCAGCTGACAGACAAAGGCAAAGACCACTTCTGTGGCAAAGACATGCAGGGTCTGCTAAAACCTGATGATGGAGCAGAACTACTGTGGAATCCCCTGGCCCTCCAGGTCTCCCACTAAGATCATGGAAATGGCAGACCACTGGGGGAGGAGATGAAAGCCTACGGTAACTATAGCAACAACATAACCCAAAGCCAGCGTAACTACTTACTGGATTAGCTCAAACTCTCGTATTAAGGGCCTGGCAGAAGAAGAGGTGTGCCCACTTCCAGGCATAAATAGTATTTACCTCAGTCTATACTATTCTTTCATGTGCAATAATAGGCACTCAATCAAAATTCTGTGTGACACACAAAAAGCAAACCCTCCCCCAACCCGTTACCAAGAGACAGAATAGAGGACACAACGAGACTGGAAGATGGCCCAGATGGTGGAACCACCTGAGAATTTAAATAACTGTAATTAATACTGTCGAAGAATCCAGTGATAAGGTGAACAACGTGCATGAACAAATGGACAACTGCAACACAGACATGGAAGCTATTTTTAAAAAGCCAAATGGACATATTAGAAATGAAAAACATGATGATATCAAAGATGAAATCCTTCAATGTGCAGACTGAGCACAGTAGAGGAAAGAATCAGTGAAACTGAAAACACTCCAAGAGAAATTAGAAATTAGAAACACAAAGAGACAAAGAGACAAACAGAACAGAACTACCAAGAGCTATAGGACAATATCAAACATTCCAACGTATGTAACTGGCACCTTATTAGAAAAAGAGAAATAGAAAGGGACCAAAGAAATATTTGGGGGAAAAAGCTGAGAAGTTTCCCAAATTTAGTAATAATAAACCAGAAATATAAGCAGGATGAATGAAGAAGGACATATCTAGTACATCATAGTCGAAGTGCTGGAAACCAAAAATAAAGAGAATATATTGTAGGAAATGAATAAATTACCTGCCCTCACCTTGAGTCCTGGCCTCTCCGTGAAAGACTAACGGATTGTTTAGCCTTCGAGCAAAATTTAGATTTTAGCAAAATCATCTCCCACGCTTGGGGCCCTTGCTGGACCCAATAAATAATTCCCAAAGTGAAGGACTTTGTGTTCCTTCCCTAAGGCGTCTGTGCGGTTTCAAAGAATGCAAATCGGGGGGGGCTGGCGTGGCGTGCAATTTTGTGTTGTCTCACCAAAACTTCTCAAAGACTCAACCTGCTGAATGATACAGTTGTTGTTGTAATGGAATTAAAAGCTTTTGATATAAAGACAAAAAAAAATGTCTGGAGCTAGAGCTATCTAAATACTAAATGTAAGGTGAATAAAAGATTGAAACTGAAAAGTGTTACAATTCAAACGTAATGTTATCTTTTGAATTGAGTCTTACAAACCCAAATAATATTGGAAAAATAGAAGCTTTCAGAGACTTCCTCTACAATGCTTTTTAAAAAGTCTCTTTTGGTTCTGATGTTAACTTGATTGCATTAGCTAATAACCTTAACTAGCTTTTGAAAAGTTGCTGATATGCTAAGAATATCTGTAATGCTTAGGAAATAGAATTTCAAAATGATGTAGTCTGTATAAATAATGAGTGAAAAAGAAAAATTTAAAAAGGGTTTGAAGCAAAACCCCAAAGGCCTCTTTGTCCCTCTTTACCCTCTTCCTTTGCTAGTACTCTCTACTAATTGTATGGGATTCTGTCTAAAATCTTGGGGCTTCCAGTCGAGGCCTTCTCTGGTGTTTCCTTAGTCACAGGCTGGGATTTGTTTTCTTTTTGTGAAGTCAGTGCCTGAGAGCTGCTAAAAAGATACCACCAGCACCTGGACACCCTGAGGCATTCCGGGATCCTGGACTCAAGGCCCAAATATTCAAAGGAACACGAGACTTTTAAATAAATTTTAAATGAACTTCTGGGTTCATTACTGCAGTTTGCTTAGTTTGAAAATATACAGGAAAGTATATCAGAGTCAGTGGAATGAGAAAATATTTAATTGAATTAATTGAATAAAAGGCATTGTAGTGTGTGCACAGTAAGTGAGTGGGTGGTCTCTGAAGCCAGACTACCTGGGTTCCAATCTCGACTCTGCTCCTCACTTGCTTGTGCCTCAGTTTCTCATTTTTAAAGAAGAGACCATAATAATACCTACCTCGTAGAGGCTTAAGTGAATTGTTAAATGCATTAACGAATTGTTGTGAGGCTTACATGAATTAATAAATGTGAACTTCTAGAATATAGTACCTGGCATGTGATCAGTGGTCTTTGTATTTAACTATTAGTATTATTCTTATTAATAAACTTTATGTTAAAACGAAGTAAAAGCCAAAATAGGTGAAGTGGAAATATCATATCACCCTTTCTTGAGAAAACACAAAAGGTCATTTTTTCTCTGCAGTAATTTGAACAGTCTCTTCTGAGGTATAATTATAGAGTACCAGATTTTGGTTAACCTCATGAGTTTTGATAAGAGAAACCAGGGCTCCTTTGCCTGTTGGTTGATATCTTCAAAACACATTACTGGCACTACTGTGACAACTGCACACACATAAAACAACCTCCTAAACTAAACCAACTTAAACCTCTTTAATAGGGCTCGCTGTGAAATAAATATTTTGAGTATGTACATTCAAGTCATGTTGTGAACAGTAACATTTGTCTAATTCTTTATGGTCTATGAAGGAATTTTATATTTAGCCATTACTCCAGTTCCTAATATCCATATACTATGAATATGACATTTTATATCATATGAGAAGCTCAATGTGGACTTGCTCTAATGAGCACAGAAGCCTCCTCTCTCCTCCACCACAAAGAGGAGTATTTTCTTAACAGGACCTCAGAGGTTATCTTTTACGGCCTACAGAACTGAAGTGGAAAGCTAGCATATTATTACACTGGAAAGGTATTATTATTATGTGTTTTCTCTCAAGTTTCATTTTACAGCTCAGGTAAAAAGCGAAATCCAGGAGAAGCCTAAATTAGAATTGCTCTTAAGGGGATTAGGCATGTCTCTTAAAATTTGAAAAAAATATGGCATTTACATACAGACCATAAGGACTTTTAAAAGACCAAGCTGAACAGAGCTGTGTGAAAGGTAATGCGGTGAAAAGAGGGGACAGAGCAAAATCAAGAAGAGCTATTTAAAAACAACATCAAATTTTCAAGTGGAAAGTTCATGTAAAGTATCTAATGGTGTCCTAAACTGAACAGTGAGCTAAGAAATGTAGCTGCATGGAAGGTGAGCCGCTCATTTATTTTTATAGCATGTGAGGCAGATGCTTGAGTCTGAAAAAGCCATAAGTAACAGAATGACAAGAGTCCAGTGAGAGGTGCTGACAGCAGAGGCACAAAGGGCATCCTCGGAAAAAAAGAATGAAAGACAGCACCGGGCACGCCCTGTAGAGCAAGAAGCTGTCCTTCCTTGTTTGCCACCTCCCGTGATAATTCAAATTATTTTCAATGTCTTTCTTGCAAATATACTTGCTCATATGCATTAATTAATGGTCACATGCTGACAGGCGCACCTCTGTTCAAGAAGTGCTGGCATCTGCATTACTGGCAAATACTCTGCAGACAGCACCCTTGCATTTTTCAGTATTAAAATGCTACAGTCTATTTACCTGGCAGTGTGTCCTTTATAACTCCTATTACTCCTAAAAACTGGTTCACAATTCAAAGAATGGGGATGCTTTGGGAGTTTCAATTTCTGTTTCTTTCATTGTTGTGTGTAAAAAAATTATTCCCACATGTTCATCATGAATATAAACGTATGATTTTGGATATACCACCTTTCTTTTCTCAGGTAAAGTTAAACCTTTTTAAAATAAGTATGGATTTTATAATACATATTAAGGAGAGAGAATATAATCTTACCCTGGTGTGAGTACGAATGTGCATCTTCAGCCCGTCATTTTTACTGAATCCTTTTTCACAGTAAGGGCATTGATAGGGACGCTCACCTACAAGATAAAGGAAAGCTTCCCGTCAGAAAAATCGAAAGCAGCAAAGCAGGCACGTACCGTCACTCCTCCCGCACCAGATCCCGGCCACCACAACCTCTCCTGCACTGCCAAGAAAAGGCTCAGGCACAGCAGGGCCAACACCTGGGGCAGTTCAGGGTGGTGGACGAGGCTTTCCCTCCTGCGGAGAGGCTGCGAGCCCAGAGCAATTCCAGCACTCAGAAACAAGCAACATTCAGGCTCGCTCCATTTTCCTTTTAATATTTGAGCCCAAATTAAATCTAATTTTAAGAACCTGTTAAAAAGATTGCGTATCAGTCAATTTGTTCTGTCACTATACTGCACGTTATAGGGATCACTGTTTCACTGTTACTTTGTTTTTTAAAAAAGATTTCAGAGGCTAAAGGCTCTTTGGTGGGGCTAATGGCAGACTCCCAGAGGGCTCATGCCAAGGAGTACGTCCCAGGACTTCTGCTGCCAGTGTCCTTGTCCCTGCAGTGAGCCACAGCCATCCCCTGCCCTGCAGGAGGCCTACCAACACTAGCAGATCACCACGGAGCCCCGAGAAGAGTTCCCTGTGCTATACACCACGTGGCTGACAGGGTCTTGGTGCTCCAGCCGGGTGTCAGGCCTGAGCCTCTGAGGTGGAAGAGCCGAGTTCAGGACACTGGTCCACCAGAGACCTCCCAGATCCACATAATATAAAACGGTGAAAGCTCTCCCAGAGATCTCCATCTCAATGCTAACAGCCAGCTCCACTCAACGACGAGCAAGCTACAGTGCTGGATACCCTATGCCAAACAACTAGCAAGACAAGAACACAACACCACCCATTAGCAGACAGGCTGCCTAAACTCATAATAAGGTCACAGATACCCCAAAACACATCGCCGGACGTGGTTCTGCCCACCAGAAAGACAAGATCCAGCCTCATCCTCCAGAACACAGGCACTAGTCCCCTCCACCAGGAAGCCTACACAACCTACTAAACCAACCTTAGCCACTGGGGACAGACACCAAAAACAATGGGAACTACAAACCTGCAGCCTGTGAAAAGGAGACCCCAAACACAGTAAGGTAAGCAAAATGAGAAGACAGAGAAACACACAGCAGATGAAGGAGCAAGGTAAAAACCCACCAGACCAAACAAATGAAGAGGAAATAGGCAGTCTACCTGAAAAAGAATTCAGAGTAATGATACTAAACATGATCCGAAATCTTGGAAACAGAATGGAGAAAATACAAGAAACGTTTAACAAGGACCTAGAAGAACTAAAGAGCAAACAAACAAAAATGAACAACACAATAAATGAAATTAAAAACTCTCTTGAAGGAATCATTTCTTCTTCTTGTATATATACAAGACCTGTATATATGCTGTCTATAGGAGACCCACTTCAACCTAGGGACACATACAGACAGAAAGTAAGGGGATGAAAAACGATACTCTATGCAAATGGAAATCAAAAGAAAGCTGGAGCAGCAATTCTCATATTAGACAAAACAGACTTTAAAATAAAGACTATTACAAGAGACAAAGAAGGACACTACATAATGATCAACAGATCAATCCAAGAAGAAGATAGAACAATTGTAAATATTTATGAACCCAACATAGGAGCACCTCAATACATAAGGCAAATGTTAACAGCCAAAAAAGGGGAAATCGACAGTAACACAATCATAGTAGGGGACTTTAACACCCCACTTTCACCAATGGACAGATCATTCAAAATGAAAATAAATAAGGAAACACAAGATTTAAATGATACATTAAACAAGATGGACTTAATTGACAGTTACAGGATATTCCATTCAAAAACAACAGAATACACTTGCTTCTCAAGTGCTCATGGAACATTCTCCAGGATACATCATATCCTGGGCCACAAATCAAGACTAAGTAAATTTAATAATATTGAAATCATATCAAGTATCTTTTCTGACCACAATGCTATGAGACTAGAGATCAATTACAGGAAAAAATCCGTAAAAAATACAAACACATGGAGGCTAAACAATACACTACTAAATAACCAAGAGATCACTGAAGAAATCAAAGATGAAATCAAAAAAATACCTAGAAAAAATTGACAATGAAAACATGACAACCCAAAATCTATGGGATGCTGCGAAAGAAGTTCTAAGAGGGAAGTTTATAGCAATATAATCCTACCTCAAGAAACAAGAAACATCTCAAATAAACAACCTAACCTTACAGCTAAAGCAGTTAGAGAAAGAAGAATAAGAAAAAACCCCAAAGTTAGCAGAAGGAAAGAAATCATAAAGATCAGATCGAATTAAATGAAAAATAAATGAAGGAAACGATAGCAAAGATCTATAAAACTAAAAGCTGGTTCTTTGAGAAGATAAACAAAATTGATAACCCATTAGCCAGACTCATCAAGAAAAAGGGAGAAGACTCAAATCAATAGAATTAGAAATGAAAAAGGAGAAGTAACAACTGACACTGCAGAAATATAAAGGATCATGAGAGATTACTACAAGCAACTCTATGCCAATAAAATGGACAACCTGGACGAAATGGACACATTCTTAGAAAAGCACAACCCTCTGAGACTGAACCAGGAAGAAATAGAAAATATAAACAGACCAATCACAAGCACTGAAATTGAAAATGTGATTAAAAATCTTCCAGCAAACAAAAGCGCAGGACCAGATGGCTTCACAGTCAAATGCTATCAAACATTTAGAGAAGAGCTAACACCTATCCTTCTCAGACTCTTCCAAATATAGCGGAGGGAAGAACACTCCCAAACTCATTCTACGAGGCCACCATCACCCTGATACCAAAACCAGACAAGGATGTCACAAAGAAAGAAAACTACAGGCCAATATCACTGATGAAAATAGATGCAAAAGTCCTCAACAAAATACTAGCAAACAGAATCCAACAGCACATTAAAAGGATCATACACCATGATCAAGTGGGGTTTTTCCCAGGAATGCAAGGATTCTTCAATATATGCAAATGAACCAACATGATACGCCATATTAACAAACTGAAGGAGTAAAACCATATGATAATCTCAATAGATGCAGAAAAACATTTCGACAAAATTCAACACCCATTTATGATAAAAAAACTCTCCAGAGAGCAGGCATAGAGGGAACCTACCTCAACATAATAAAGGCCATATATGACAAGCCCACAGCCAACATCATCCTCAATGGTGAAAAACTGAAAGCATTTCCTCTAATTCCAGGAAGAAGACAAGGTTGCCCACTCTCACCATTATTATTCAACATAGTTTTGGAATTTTTAGCCACAGCAGTCAGAGAAGAACAAGAAATAAACAGAATCCAAATTGGAAAAGAAAAAGTAAAACTGTCACTGTTTCCAGATGACATGATACTACACATAGAGAATCTTAAAGATGACACCAGAAAACTACTAGAGCTACTGAATAAATTTGGACACATAATTAATGTACAGAAATCTCTTGCATTCCTATACACTAATGATGAAAAATATGAATGAGAAATTAGGGAAACACTCCCATTTACCACTGCAACAAAAAGAATAAAATACCTAGGAATAAACCTACCTAAGGAGACAAAAGACCTGTATCCAGAAAACTCTAAGACACTGATGAAAGAAATTAAAGATGATACAAACAGATGGAGAGATATCATGTTCTTGGACTGGAAGAATCAACACTGTGAAAAAGACAAGACTTCCCAAAGCAATCTACAGATTCAGTGCAATCCCTCAAACTACCAATGGCATTTTTCACAGAACTAGAACAAAAAATTTCACACTTTGTATGGAAACACAAAAGACCCTGAAGAGCCAAAGCAATCTTGAGAACGAAAAACGGAGCTGGAGGAATCAGGCTCCCTGACTTCAGACTATACTACAAAGCTACAGTAATCAAGACAGTATGGTACTGGCACAAAAACAGAAATGCAGATCAATGGAACAGGATAGAAAGCTCAGAGGTAAACCCACACACATATGGTTACCTTATCTTTGGTAAAGGAGGCAAGAATATACAATGGAGAAAAGACAGCCTCTTCAGTAAGTGGTGCTGGGAGAACTGGACAGTTACATGTAAAATAATGAAATGAGAACACTCCCTAACACCATACACAAAAATAAACTCAAAATGGATTAAAGACCTACATGTAAGGCCAGACACTGTAAAACTCTTAGAGGAAAACATAGGCAGAACGCTCTATGACAAAAATCACAGCAAGATCCTTTTTGACCCACCTCTTAGAGGAATGGAAATAAAAACAAATATAAACAAATGGGACCCAATGAAACTTAAAAGCTTTTGCACAGCAAAGGAAACCATGAACAAGACGCAAAGACAACCCTCAGAATGGGAGAAAATATTTGCGAACAAAGCAACTGACAAAGGATTATCCTCCAAAATTTACAAGCAGCTCATGTAGCTCTATGTTAAAAAAACAAATAACCCAATCCAAAAATGGACAGAGGACCTAAACAGACATTTCTCCAAAGAAGATATACAGATTGCCAACAAATATATGTAAGGATGCTCAACATCACTAATCATTAGAGAAATGCAAATCAAAACTACAATGAGGTATCACTTCACACCGGTCAGAATGGCCATCATCAAAAAATCTAGAAACAATAAATGTTGGAGAGGGTGTGGAGAAAAGGGAACCCTCTTGCACTGTTGGTGGGAGTGTAAATTGATACAGCCACCATGGAGGACAGTATGGAGGTTCCTTAATATCTAAAAACAGAACTACGATATGACCCAGCAATCCCACTACTGGGCATATACCCTGAGAAAACCATAATTCAAAAAGAGTCATGTACCACATTTTTCATTGTAGCACTAATTACAATAGCCAGGATATGGAAGCAACCTAAGTGTCCATTGACAGATGAATGGATAAAGATGTGGCACATATATACAATGGAATATTACTCAGCCATAAAAAGAAACAAAATGAGTTATTTGTAGTGAGGTGGATGGACCTAGGGCCTGTCACACAGAGTGAAGTAAGTCAGAGAAAAACAAATACCATATGCTAACGCATATATATGGAATCTAAAAAAAAAAAAAAAAGGTTCTGAAGAACCTCAGGGCAGGACAGGAATAAAGACGTAGATGTATAGGATGGACTTGAGGACACGGGGAGGGGGAAGGGTAAGCTGGGACGAAGTGAGAAAGTGGCATGGACATATATACACACTACCACATGTAAAATAGATAGCTAGTGGGAAGCAGCAGCATAGCACAGGGAGGTCAGCTCGGTTCTTTGTGTCCACCTAGAGGGAGATGCAAGAGGGAGGGGATATATGGATATATGTTTACGTATAGCTGATTCACTTTGTTATACAGTAGAAACTAACACACCATTGTAAAGCAATTATACTCCAATAAAGACGTTAAAAAAAAAAAAGCCATCATCCTAAGTGAAAGAAGCCAGACTCAAAAGGCCACATATTATATGATTCCATTCATATGGAAGTCCAGAATAGGGACAGAAAGTAGATTAGTGGTTGTCTAGGGCTGGGGGTGGAGATGGGAAACACAGGAGTGATAGCGAACGGGTAACATGTTTCTTTTTAGGGAGATTAAAATGTCCTAAAATTGACTGTAGGGATGGCTGCACATATCTATGAATATACTAAAAACAATATATTACACACTTTAGGTAGATTGTATGATATGTGAATTATGCCTCAATAAAGCTGTTTTAAAAAAAAAGATTTCATAGTCTATCTCAGTTAAGGAGATGAGTTTTAAAAGAACTTCCTAAAATTGGTGTATGTTAAACAGAACCATCTTCTATTATAACTGAGTCGAGGTTGTATCTAGAGATTCTTATTTAGAAAACAGCCAAACCATTTTTTTAAAACAAGCAAGCATACTCATACGCGTCACACTTTCTAAAAAATTCTACTGTAAGCTGACAAAGATATGACAAAATTCAATCTCCAGGAGGAATCTGAAGCGTCCCACTGGTCAAAGCCTAATTATTCAGAATGGACAGTAACTCAGAGTCACTCACTTCCTGACTTTCATTTATTCATGGTTTCATTTATCGATTCTTTCATTTCCTTCTCCTCAGAGACAGGCCTTTTGACAAGTAGTGTGCCGATCCTCTGCTCTCTCACATCCCATTTGATTCTCATTCTCGTTCCATCACGTATTACTTGAGTTATGCCAGCGAACGCCCCCATCAGGTCAGCAATGAGCTCCTAGTGGCTCAATCCAATGGTCACTTTTCATCATGGCCTTCCCTGACCTCTCCCCAGTTGCTTCACAAAATGTCCAGCCACGTTCCTGGGCCTGGAGGCTGCATGGCACAGGGGGCCTTGCCCTGTTCTCTGAACCCTGTGTTGTTGGCAGTAACATCACATGGAAGCAACTGGGGCAGAGCTCCCAGCTCAGCAGCTTACCCAGCTGCTCCTTGAGGAGCATCCAGGTCACTCCCTTTGAACTCTGTCTGAAGTGGGCACTGTGAGAGAATGACAACCACCCAAGACAGAAAAAACAAAAACCTAAAAATAACAATGGTAACACTAACGAGAACAGGACTCTAATGAATTATCCAGACTTGCCAATTTCTTCTGTGAGACAAAATCAACTTTTGCACTAAGTAAATCAACCTGCATTCTTTACCTTATGGTTGTGAACTGGGAAGGTGTGGCTTTTCACACACACGCAAAATAAAGGCTTAGAGTCCAATTTATTTGAAAAACTATGAAAAGATTTTATTTTAACCTTAAGTCGATAATATGTGTTTATCTTCATTCCAGATCTCTCTGTTGAACCTCTGCCTTGAGATAGCCATACACCCACCCGGTATCTTCATTTGGGTATCTCACAAACAACTCAAGTTCAGCATTCCTGAGCTTTAGACGCTGATCCTATGTGTCCTGTACATCCTGTCCTGATTAGTTATACCACGATCATCCAGCTATCAAAAAAGAAACTTAAACAGCCATTCAAGATGCCCTTTTTTTAACTCACTTCTCCCTACATCTAACCTCTGAAGTCATATTAATTTCACTTCTCTGATATTTCTAGAACTTTTTTCCTTGAAGGTGATGGCAAGAATGAAAATAATATTCATAGCATCAGCAGCAGGAGTAGTAGCAGGAACGGTTATTAATTGATTTCTTAATCATTAACCTTCAACCATGCACACACAGAGAAAAAGAACTGGAAGAAAACAGCAAGATGCTAATGCTCATGGGGCTAACTCCTGCATCATCGAAGTCCAGATAATGTTTTATTTTCTTCTTCATAAAGTATGAAAAGTAAAGTAATTTTTTAGATTTTCAAAGTAAGTGTTTTACATTAGTGATAAGAAGGCTAAAATGTTTAATTCTTATTTATCTATTAACAATCTAATCAATCTAGATAATAGATAAAGCATGATAAACAGTAAAGTGGTGGACACGAAAAGTCGTTTCACGAATTTTTAGCAATCATAAATTAATTTAATATTCACAGCTATTCTCTTTGTATCACAGAGCTTTATATGTGGTATTACTCTCCAAAGACCAATAGAATAGCCAGCACACACACACACACACAAAATCAAAGATTTACAGTCATCAGGTTAGTTATATGTTAATTAAACCTAATGTAGTATATTGAATTATTATTTTCTTTCATGATAGCCAAAATTGATTGAGCAAGGAACGAAATATAGATAATACTAAGGAATTTTAGAGAAGGGAGCATAACAAATTCATTCCCCATTTTACCTGGTGTCATAATACAGAAACTTCCACTACAGACATGAGCTTTTTCTCCTCTTTTAGAATCTGATTGTTCTGAGTTTGAATAATGCTCATCCTCTCCTAGGTGTAACTCTGGGGAAGTCATGCAACCTCACTGAACCTCTGAAAAATGGGACCAAACATTCAGGTTTGTTTAAAGCAGTCTCTATGCCAGTTACCACACGACAAGTAGCACTCCCTTTCACTTACACGAGTGACCCAACTGGGACAATAAAAACATACGGTCACCTATTATGGATTGAATTGTGTCCCCCAAATTCACATGTTGCAGTCCTAACCCCAGTACCTGAGCATATGACTCTATCTGGAAATAAGGCTGTTGGAAATGTTCCTAGAGTAGTCTGGGTCCCTAATCTTATATGGCTGGTGTCCTTTTAAGAACATGGCCTTGTAGAGACAGACAAACACAGGGAGAATGCCAGGTGAAGAGTGGAGTTATGCTGCCACAGCAAGGAACTACCAGAAGCCGGAAGAAAAGCCTGGAACAGATCCCTCCCTGGAGACTTCAGAGGGAGCACAGTCCTGCTAACACCTAGCGTCCAGAACCGCGGGACAATAAATTTTTGTTGTTTAAGCCACTCTGTGGTACTTTGTTACAGTCCTAGCACACTCATACAATCACCCTGCTCATAACGGAGGCGATTATTATCTTCACTGATGTCTGTCTGTCTGTCTGCTCTCTGCGAGGCCTGTGTAGACTGCTCAGGAGAGAAACTGGTACTCTAGACGGCCAGTGTTTCCACCCCATCCCCACTCCAACCCTGAGATCCAGCGATACTGAGGTGATAGGTTTGGGAAACTTGGGTTAAGTCCCACTCCACTCATTCATTCCACTACCCCAGGCTGTAACTCCAGTTTTAAAGGATGTCACTGGGTAAATGGCTTTAATAAACAGAAGTTATTTGAAAACTAGAGTATGAGGTTTGCAAATCAGCCTAGGCTACATTAAGCTGCTACCCTCTCTACCCTTTTGGCTGGAGCATGTTTAGGGCAAGCCTGCCTCTCTTAGACTCTGAGGACAAAGCTACCTGCTGTCCCACACAATCTAAAGCTGAAGGTTACGTGTATAAGTCAACATGCTGATAAACAGTAAAGTTATTTGTCCAATTTGCATATTAAAGACAAGCTGATATTCTTAGGTTTTTTTTTTTTCACATTATGCATGTGATATTTTCCCTCATTAGTGCAAGGTATTGTGATGAGTAAGTTTCCAGGAAATATTTTTGTCTACATATAAAATTATCCTGGTATGAACAGGAATTTTCTTGAGTTAACTCTAAGAACACAGATCTTTTTTCCTGCTTGAACACTGCCAGTACATAGGTTCTGATGTACAATATGGTGCAAATCCAAGTAATGATTACTTTTAAATATCTGGTAGATTTAGATACTGACCGTTTACATTTTGCATAGGCTCATAGCAATGTTCAAATTCTGACTAACATGAAAATTAATCTTAAAACTAGCTAAAAAAATTGAGCTTAAAAACCAATGTAAATGGAAATAATATAATAGCTGAAACACACAGAGCCTACTAGTAGGCTCTCTTCTATGGTTCAGAATACTTAAGGTATATTAGTAATTTTGTTTCTTGTAACAACATTATGATCTAGGAATTCATATCTCTAGATTACAAATGAGGAAAGCAGGCACAGAAAAGATAAGTGATTTGCTCAAGATGACATAGCTATTAAATAGTGGAATCAGAATTTTAACCCTTAATCTTTAACTCTTATACCATAACATAAATTAGTAATATGGCTAGTATTTTATATAAATTAGGTTAGACTTCCTAAAGTTACTGACAAAAACTCTGCTTCTTGCAATTACAGCTGACATTAACCAGATCTTTCTGACTGGTATACCGAGGCATTCTTTTAGTTACCAAAGCTCATCAGGAAAAAGTCAGGGGCAGGTTAGGAAGGTATGTTATATCTCAAAGCAGATCCCAAGCGGATGCAAATACTGACATAATGTTAAACTATGCCTTGAGAACTACATACAGGTAACCACCTTCAACATTCAGAAGGGAAAAACAGTACTGCCAAATACCCCATACTACACTATGAGATTTAGCTACCAGTAGTTAGATTCAATAAGCATAGTAACATAAATAATATTGAAGTGTACTTAACAGCAAAATATTTCTCATTTAACTAAGGAAAATAGATGAGTTCTTCACATCTGCTTCTTTTTTTAAAGTATGTTCTGACACTGAATATCATTAAAGTCCGCTTGTGTTTTCTTCAAAAACATCAAGGAACATACAGAAACATGATGACAACTGTAAAAGGTTGATTTTAAGCTGATTTTACAAGGTGCCACAAAGTAGGCAGACCATGAAGCTAATTTATTCATTCATTAAATAGATATTTTTTGGGCACATACCATCTTCTAGTTACTGTCCTGGGCTTTGGGAATGCAGTTGCGAATAGATTCACAAAATCACTGCCTCTTCAATTTTACTAGTGTAAATGAGAAAGATAAGTAAACATTAAGAAAAAAACATAAGATAATTCCAGATACTGACATTGTAGGAAGAAAATAAAACAAGGAGACAGGTTTAAGAAAGACCTCTGGTGGGAGTGCACACAGGTTTAAGAAAGACCTCTGGTGGGAGTGCACACAGGTTGAAGAAAGACCTCTGGTGGGAGTGCACACAGGTTTAAGAAAGACCTCTGGTGGGAGTGCACACAGGTTTAAGAAAGACCTCTGGTGGGAGTGCACACAGGTTGAAGAAAGACCTCTGGTGGGAGTGCACAGGAAAAGGACTTAGGAAAAGGTCATTAGGAAAGGCAAAAGAATTGAATGAATGTAGTACCTAGATGCCAATTCAAGCACACTTTTTTGTAACCCTTAATCATTGAATTGGAAGCATTTTAGCTTTACCGGACTTGAAATAGGTGCCTCCAAATTCTCACTGCGGGCACACCTGAGACAGAAGAAGCTTAGAAGTATCTGAAATATGCAAGAGGGGCTGTGTGGATATTCAGAAAAGAGCTCCAGAAAATTGCACATGGCCTTCCAAAGGCAGCTGGTGGTAATGAAAGGGGACATCTGGGTGCCACATGTAAGACTTTACCAGAGTCTAGCCTGGTCCCCAAATAAGTTACCTTGAGTCTTTTACAAAGAAAATGCATTATGACCACAACCATCCACTGGCAAGTATGGGCAAAAGCAATAGGAAAAAAATCTGATTCTAGTTTAATATATGCCATTAGTATTATAATTTATTGACTTTACCATTATTTTGTGCAATATAATTAAACACATCAGAAGAATTCCAGGCCTCACTAAAGGATTAACATACTAATATTAAAACAATATCTTAAAATGTGTGAAGGGAATTCAGGTTAGCATGAATCTTCAGGATAAAAGGAAAGATCTTAAAGCCACTAAACCACTGAACATCCATCTATTGCCATGTAATCACCCCAACGTCCATCTTGAACAAATCCTTTCTAAAGATCTATGTTTACACAACATGAAATTACTAAAGAAAATATTGCAAACTTTGATATACCTATGTTAGACATCTTGATATTCTTAAATTTAGACCATGGATTTAATTTTAGATATGAACTTGATCACTCTATTAGAAGCTCAGAAATCAAATATCATTTCATACCACTAAACACACTGAATGCAAAAAACTTAGTAATATTGACTGTAATCAATTTTTTAAAGTTTTTTTTGATGTGGTCCATTTTTAAAGTCTTTATTGAATCTGTTACAATATTGCTTCTGTTTTATGTTTTGGTTTTTTGGCCATGAGGCATATGGGATCTTAGCTCCCCGACCAGGGATCGAACCCATACCCCCTGCACTGGAAAGTGAAGTCCTAACCACTGGACCGCCAGGGAAGTCCCTTTACCACAATTTTTTAAAAAGCGTATGGCCAATGAGCCCTATACTTTGAGAGATTTTTAAACAAGAGGAAAAGTTTACTACATAATGTATGTTTTAAGACATTTTGATTAAAATAAAAACAGATTATTTCCAGAAAGCATTTTAATAATTTTAACTTTTATTCTGTTAGTATATTTTTAAAAACCTATATAGATTTCAGGGAACTCCCATAAATCTCTGAAAATATGAAAAAATGTACATACAGAGAAAATGCAATTTAAGATGGAATAAGGTCAAACTCTTATTTTCGATGAATCCAAATTAAATAATGTTTAAATAGTTAAATTACATAATGTTTAAGGATTCTGGAGCCATAGTTTTAATTTTTACTTTGATTTTTCTAAAATTAAGTTTTGGACACGGCCACTTTCAAATGAAAAAGCAAACCTCAGAAGTGTATGTTTCATGAAAAATACTCTAAGATGGTTCCATATGGTTGAACTTCAAAATATATATATTATACGGGAATTGCTTAGAACTTTATATTTGATTTTCACAAATATCATGGGACTGGCTTATTCTGCTATTGTGGACTAAGGAAACTGTTATAAAACATCAAAGTCACTCATTCTAAATGAAAATTAAACCAAAAATATAATTGTGTAAGCACTACCCAATCATTTTTTCCAATTCCACCATTCCAGACCCCTCAACCTATGGAGCGTCTAATAAATTAGCAGTGCACCACAGAGAGAAGTGAAATGCTATGCTGGCTAATGGGAGCAGCTCAAGTTCATTCTTGGCAACTTGCTATGAACTCAAATACTTTTCCTCTGCAGCAAAGAGAGTCACAACACCCCACTGACCTCACTGAACCCCACGTTGTTAGTCTTGGAATACTATTCATCAAATCCTGTGGCATTTCACTTGCCATCTTCAAAAAAGAAAGACAACAAAATCTGAACTTTACATTTGCTATTCTACTTTTAAAAGTTTAAAGAGTTTACTACTGGAAGGAAGTGGACCATAAAATGTAAAAATCAAAAGATGACTGAGGGGACCTTTGCTTTGGCCACCTGAATCAAAACAAATTGAGTCTTTTTTAAAAAATGCAAGTTTCTATGAGCTCCAAAACAGTAAAAGATGCATTGTTTTCCTTAAGAGTCTTCAGTTACGGTATCCCACCCTCATCTCTGAAAAGATGCCACATCAAGTGAGGCAAGGTTCCCTGGGAAGAAGAAAAATAGGAGAGCCAAGTGCCCACTAACTTTCTAGTCTGAAATAATAAAGAGCCAGACCTACTTATGGGTGGAGGGCAAAACAAAAAACAGTTTTACTGATGCAGAATACGAAAGGACAACAGTTAACTAGGAAGAGAAAGTAAAAGTTTTCCTACTCAGGATGCCCTGGCTTGGGCCAACCAGGTATGTAAATGACACCCGTTACATGTCATTTTGTCTGAAGGGAGCAAGACCTCTTCCTCAGGTCCTTGATACGGATGCTGATAGAAGCAAAGTGGATTGTTTAATAGGAGAAACCTCAGCACAATCCAGACACTGAGGAAGGTTCAAAGGTTCTGACCAGAAGGAAAAACTCCTACATGAGTTCTCCACACTGCTATGTGAAGAGACACTTTACAGTAAGGTTGGGAAGTAAAATAAGGTAATCACTGATCTGGTTTTGCTGTTAGGGAGTCAGATTTTGGTGGGAAAATCATTAAATCTTTTCCGTTTTTAGGAATTTCTACCAGAAGTTGTATTTAACCCAGTATTTACGAGCACAGTTTGTGAAGAGTGGTCATGCAGTGATGAAGCAGTTAAGCCTTAGGTGCCTGCACACAGAGGGGTTTTCCTGCTCACAGGGGAGCAAGGAAGAATCAGAGTATAAAACCGGGAGCAGCAAGAAACCCAGAAAACTAGTTTCTTATCCAAAACCTAGAAAAGCTATAAAACCTTCCCCAGGCCTGAGGCACAATTCAGAACTACAGAAAAACAACACACAGAGAAGCTGTTCCTGGAGGGAAACATGGTAGCAATGGTAGGAGAAAGCACACATCAGAGGCAATCAAATCTCCTTCGGTTTTCCTAAACTAAAAAAAAAAAAAATGCTGTGTTCCAGATTTAACAGAGGCAGCTATTGATAATATTAGCTAATAATTTACCAATAAAGCTGCTGAAATACAGTTTCAATAATGAAAATCATTGCACAGGCCACTTCTGTTTTTGAGGATCCCAGCAGATCAAAAAAAGAAATGATAAAAATAGTTACATAAATGATGATATATTTTAAATGATCCATCTTATCATGGTCCCTGTGACTGTACTATTAATTCACTTGATGACTGTTCATCACACTATATTCCAAGACAATGTCACTCCCTCACTCTTCCTTATGTGCCCCATATCCCAGCCTATGACTAACCTTGACATAAGCATTATAATTTTTATATTAAAAAACTAGGGCCTTTGATATTTTCGAAAAAAGTAAAAAAAAAAAAAAAAAGATAATCACATTACCAATGGAAGTCAAAATGAATGTCTCTCCCTCTTAAGTTGTTATATATGCTTGTTACTAGCCCAAAATCAACCAGGGAAGAGATAAATACAGAAAAGAGGAAAAAATCGTTTATTCCACTGATGTGGTTGATCAGAAATTATCTGAAGTATCAAAAACACACTGAGAAAATAACAATCATACATAGAGCTCAAGACTCTACCCACGAGTAAGACTTCTTAGGGAAAATCTGAGCTCTCAATCTCAATCTCTGAAGTATGATGGGGGGGTAGAGGAAATCTTTTATTTCTATGCAGATTCTATACTCAACTATTCTGTCCACTCTTAGATTACCTGTGGGTAAAAGAATATGTGATTTGACCTAACGTTAGTAATTAACCACTTAGAAAATAAAGATAGCAAAATAAATTCCCTCTCAAAATATAGGGGTTATCTAATTATAAAAATGTGAGAAGACATGTTTAAATTTTCATTTGTGTTTACAATGACTGTTAATTGTTTATTTTTGTTTATGACTAATTGTAATTGTTGCCTTATAGTTACTTAGCTACTGTTTTTATTAACTTTGGACAAATATTCTACAAAGAATGAAAAAATTCCTTTAGAAAAACTATTAGAGAAGGAAGAAAAACAGTGGCTAAAATCCAAGTATCATCAAACCATGATATACCAATTCTTTATTTCTAAGATGATCACAGGTAGTTACCAAAAAATTAAATATTTCCTAAGACAGTGATTTATTACTACATTCAAATAACAGTGTGCAAGCAGGCCTAGAACAGAAGGGCCAACACAGCCGGTATCTATTAACACGGAAAGTTGGTTGGAACTGTAGGCAAGTAATTAACCTTCTGGCCCAGAGCTTTAAAACCCCAAAAGCAGTTCCTAGAATTTCTTTCATAATTTATGAACGACTGATGGAATTCATGTCACAGTCCATGGATTCCCTTGTGGAATTAACCCCAGCTCTCACTGACCCTAAGAAGCTATAAACCAACGGGAGAACATGCTCTACTATTTCAGCTGACCCGCAGAGTGCCATCTCTGTCATTCCAACGTAGGAAACTGGATGATAAATTACAGAGCTGCCTGCCAGGCACAGACCTAAACATTCACCTTCACTAACGATGATGGCAACATACAGTCCACGCACCCTCACTCACCCCAGACCAGCCTATTTGACAGCAAACCCTCATCAGTGTTCTAGAGATGATCTATATGCTGCTGCTAAAGGTTATAAAGAAGATGATGATGACGACACTGGGACTAGAGGGTCAGACCTTATATTAAGGGAGTATGAATACCTGTGATTAAATACAAGTAGGAATAACAAAAACAAAACACACAGCACAGCTGGCAGCAACAGCTCACATTATAGCACGCTTACACCATGCTAGGCACCGTGCAGAGTTCTTTGCCTACACGTTCAGTTGTTCCTTGAAACAAGGCTACGAAGTTGTTGCTTTTATTACACCTGTTTTTCAGGTGAGGAAACTAAGCCTTGAAGAGGTTAAGCAATTTATGATAGCTCATACAAGGAGGAAATCAATAAAATGGAACTTGAAAACCTGTAATCTGACTCTAGGATCTGACTCTGGATATAAACCAGGTATAAAGTAATATGGTATCATAGACGGTTGATCCTGTGGTACAGAAGTTTCTCCATACCTAGAGTTAAAGACCTCAGTTAGACCATAAGTAACAAACTACATACCCTCAAGCTTCCAAGTCGAGATTATTATCCTCAACTGGTTGTTTATCAACATGATAATATCATCTAACGTTACGCATTATGGAAGGAATTTACAAAATTCTAGGGTGAGTTCGAGAGTAACAGTAAAGGTTAGGAGGCATGGTAAAGAAGAAGAAACAAAAACACCAGCAATGTGATGTACTGGAAAAAGTTTAAGCCTTAGTTTAGTTCTAGAAGAACCACATATAAATTATGTAACCTTAGCAAATCATTGTATTTTTCTGGGCATTAGTTCAATTAAAAGGCTTGAACTAGAAAACTTCTGAAGTTCCTTTCTTTTCTAAAAGTGAAGACTATTATATTTTAATAATCTATACAAGCAGATGTCTTGGGCACACTTGCCATGCATGTCCTTATTCTAATCACCTAATTATGAAGAATGAGTGGACTTTAGAAGGTAGATACAAGGTTTGTGCCAAATAATATTTTCAATGTTAATGGAAAAACCAGAGTTTTGCCATACTTCACCCTTAGCAGTACGATATGGCAGCAATGGGAATAGAAGACAGAGAGGCAGTAGACAAAGAAGAAAGAGGGTGAACCAAGGATACAACTGGTTGGTTATTTAAAGTAGTAAAGGAAAAAAATCAATCGAAACATGAAAGAATTGGAGAGATTTTAAAAATGTAGTTTTTAAACACTATTAACAAAAAAAGACAACAGAGACATAAATAGGAAGATGCCTCCCAGCACTAAAAAACGGGTAGTAATCCAACAGCTAAGTGATCACGCCTTACAGAATGACCACAGCCATGAGCCAATAAAATAAAGCCTGCTGTAAGAAAGTTAACACGAAGAAAAGAAAAAAGTGCATTTAACACTACACAAAGCAATACTGTCACTATACCAAATAGGACATGATGAGAGATACCAAATGGCAAACTGGAAGAAAGAAACATAAACTGAAATCATATTTCTTCTTCATAAAGCTTAGTGTTATTTGATGTCACAAAAAAGAAAACTGACATCCCCAGATATTGATGTACAGTTTGAATGCCATAAAAACAAAGTGAAACTGACTCCTTCAACATAATGGGACAATGATGAAAAGACTATTTATTACCTCTATAAAAATCTCATCACATTGCAGTGTATTCAAATGTACATCCACCTCACTGAAAGGCTCAACTATCAATTAATAATCATTTCTCAGAAATAAAAGAAGTAATCTGTCCAACCATATGACATTCTGGAAAACAAAAAATTATGCAGAAAGTAAAAAGATCAGTGGTTGCCAGGGGTTGAGAATTGTGAGATGAACACACAAAGCAAAGTGGATTTTTAAAGCAGTGAAAATACTCTGGATGACATAGTAATGGTGGATACATGTCATTACACATTTGTCCAAACCCACAGAATGTGCAACACCAACACTGAACCATAAGGTAAACTATGGACTTTGGGTGATTATAATGTGTCAATGTAGGTTCATCAATTATAGCAGACACACCAGTCTGGTTAGGAATATTGATAGTAGGGGAAATTACACGTGCATAGGGGGAGGAAGTAGATGGGGAAAACTCTGTACCTTCCTCTCAATTTTGCCGTGAACCTAAAACTTCCCTAAAAATAAAGTCAATTAAAAAAAAAAAAAGAATCTGGTGAAACTAAACTTAATCATCATTTTCTCTGTATTACTGCCCACTATTAAAATGAGTCAGAAGTAAATGACCAAGTAAATGCTGCTTTAAAAAAAAAAATCAAAACACCTTTCATTTGGCTCTAAAGCATAAAATTTTCATACTACAGAAATAATAAAATACTTTCAGAATTTCACTCATCTTTTATACTGGAAAAGTTATAAAATTTTTGTAATTTTTGTGGTACTAATAATAACTGTGTAGCAGCTATGTAACCGTGTAGCAAAATAAAAAAAAAAAAAGAAGAGAACACAAAAATAAAACAGAATTTGAAGTAAAAAGATTTGGATCTTATTACTTTGGATAGGTCATTTGCTTCTCTGAATCTCAGCTTCTTCACCTAGAAAATGAGAATGATATTGGAAACCCATCACACTGACTATGAAAGGATTAACTTAGAAAATATTTGAGAAAGGTTCCCTCCTTCGATTAACGTGATTAAAAACCTGAGCCAGATCTGCCCTGCCCTTCAGCTTAGAATCTAGTGAAGGAACAGATAAAGTAAGTATAATATCATAACTGAGAAGAGACATTCATAGATACCAGACAATGGGAACCCTCAAAATCTCTAGTAGATGAGAGGCTACATAGCGCAAGAGACTATAATATACCACACAACTGTTTGTAGTCGTTCTAGTTCCTATAGAATTGATTCATCAGACAAAATGGATGGGCAATTTGTCAGGGCTAGTATTCCTCTCTGTTTTTTTCTAATGACAATTTAAAACACTAGGCAATTCCAAGCTAAAAGGAGTCACAAAGAATGGAAAGAAAAGCAAAAGCTTACTACATTGTGAGTAGGCCCAGCTGATAGATTGAGGAGTTTAGCAATTTTATTCTTTGATGCTAACATTTCTCGAAATGAATTCCACAAACTCTTGTGGGTATTATATGAAAAAATGGTTCTATTGTCAATTAAATTTGGATTCAGATCTGGGACTTCTCACTATGAAGCCAGTATCCTTCCCACTATCCTACAGGTACTGCAATCTACTTGTAGATACTTTTACTTATTCAAGAAACATTCACTCAGTTCTTTCTCTATGCCAGGTAGTGCTCTGAATAGGATCAGATATGGGCACAGCTCTAAGGAAGCAAGAATCTACAAACTACTGAAGAAGGGCCAGCATCTGAAGGGTGCTGTGTGGAGAGAGGTACACCATAGAGCATGCCAACCTAGTAAGAGGGGAGTGAAGCGATGGGCGGGTAACACATCAGGGAGAAAGTAACATTTAATTGGAGACTGAAGGGGAGTGAAAGAAGCCCAGTAAAGGAGCCTGGGATGTCAAGTGCGAGGGATGTTCATTCGCACAAGGTAAGGGGAAACCACTGAAAAGTTTTAAGTAGGAAAATAGCTTGACTAGGTGAGCCTCATCAATTCTTTACACCTTCTTTTATAAAATAATACATATGCTTTCCAAAGTATTTCAAAGAAAACTTCGAATAATCCATGAGAATTGCAAATTTCATGGAATTCCTTTTTCAAGATGGCTAAGCATGAAGTGATACTCTGCTTCTCCAAAAGAATCTGAGTTCTCTCTGAACAGTATAACTGTAAGCAAAAACCAAAACAACAAAAGTCTGTTTTGTTTAAAGAATATAGTCTTCCCTGCTGAAAGAACTAGGCTCTGAGGGAGATGTACACAAGACGTGAGCTATGAAGCTGGATGTTCAGGAGACAGATCTCAGCTGCACTTGGTTGGCATCTGTGTCCATTCCATTGTTCTTATTGAAATAATACACTCCCACTTTTAATTATGAAAAATTTCAAACATGAAGAAAAATTAGAAAAATAGTGCAATGAACACTATATACCCTCACTTGGGTTTAATATTACCATACTTGCTTTCTTATTCTCATGTCTCTCTCTTCAACATATATTTTTCTACGTACTTCTTCTTGCTGGCCCATCTGACAGTAAGATGCAAAGACATGTCACACCTAAGTAATTTAGCAGGAAGGTTCTGACAGTAACAGTTACCTGCATAATCATAATATAAGATTAATATACTTTAAATATTTTTATTGTACAAGAAAATTATTATAGAAAAATTAGAAAACAAAATCATGAAGAAAATTCAAACTGTCCATATTCACAATACACAGAGATAACCAGTTACTAATTTAGTATTTAACCTTTAAGACCTTAATATAACAATGTTTTATCCTTACAAAAATATACTATTTTATTTTGTAACTTATCATTCTCATTTCTTTTCATGTTTATATTTATACAATCATTTTTATTGTCTATACAATATCCCAATTTATAGATACACCATAATTTATATAACCAATCTCCTGAATGTTCGATATGCAGGCTCAATCTCCAATTTTTTGCTATTTATAAACAGTTCTTCAAGAAACAGGACAATATTTTTTAAACAAACCTTACTGCCTTTTTGGACTTAGTAATCAAGCATACTTAGGGTTTATGTCTAATAAAGAAGGTAGTAATAATTTTAAAAGCCAAGGACAAGTTTTCATGTCATATGGTCAATTAATTTGTGAAAGATTATTCTGGAGGTCATTAGGGTTTAATTTCAGTAAAGAAAGTAGTGAGGCATACAATAGTTCAGATTTTAAAATACCACCAAAAATAATTTTTCCAACTGAGTTCCCCTTTATTAAATACTTATTAAAAAGAAAGGCTTAGTTAATCAGGAACATACCCCTCTAGAGTGCATTTTTCCAAACGTAATATGCTAAGAAAATTCCATGATTATGCCAGACATCATGATGTTAACTTACTTCCTTATCAACAGTTAATCCAGATTATGTTTATAAACTAAGTTATTAAAGTTCCAGCATATTCAACAATTTAAGATCTTGATAAAGTTGAAAGAAAGAAAAGGAAAGATATTGAACATAAAATTCTCAGTACGATGTCCTGTAAGAAAGCAAAACCAAAGAAAAGGAGGAAGAGATAATATAAGAAACTACATCTTTCAATAAAGCCTTGCCACCCAATGTTAATGAATACAATTCAATGATTCATTTAATTTTGGAAAAGTAGTCCTCAGTGGGAATATTACAGAAGACTTTCAGAGATTATACTTATGACAATTAACTGACCATCTATTAATACTATGAACCAGCAGCACTAAGTATTTTACAGACACGATTCAATTTATTCTCCACAAAGGACTTATGAGGTAAAGTGGATTCAGAGAGGTTAAGTAGTTTGCTCAAGACTGCACAGCTAGTAAGTGGCAGAGGTCAGGATTCGAATTCAAATTAGTTGTTTCTGAAGTGCTGCCCTTTCCATTACCCGAAGCAGACTCCCATGGCAGAGGAAGGTAGAGGAGGAGACACATTGGGACCCGCTTCTACTGAGCAGGACAACTCTCTAGGTGGGGAAAGTTGTGCAATCTCACTATCACTCAGATTCCTCCAAACCCCAACTAAAGGATTTCACATAGCAGGAAATAGCTTACTGGTAGGATAACCTCTTAGAAAGGTTCTATCTGCAGGCAAATTTGAGAGGTAAGGTCTGCAGTATACCTATAAATATGCCCAAAGTTGGAAAGCTTTAAATGGTTTTCTGTTTACAATCATAAACATATCAACCCAACAGCAAACGGTACCTATAAAAGTGCACCGTTGGCACACCTCCTACTCATCACCTGCCCTTTTAAAATCCAGATTCCAGCAAAGGCAATGACAATGGACATTAACATGTTTCAGTAGCAGTAGCAGTAGAAGCAGCAGCAGCAGCTTAAGAATTTATCTCAAAAGACAGAGTGACAGTTGGAACCAAACCAGTCTGAGCAATCAAATGAGAGAAATGGTGTCAGTTAAATAGGATGGCCTCTGTCAGTTGGATCCTTACCTGCACAGGCAACACATTCTTCTCTGTAACTTCTACCTCACCTGACCCCAAAACACACACACACACACACACACACACACACACACACACACACACACACACACACACACACACTCCTATTTTCCTAGGCATTTATCATTGGCTAGGTGGTCCTTCTAGAGCATTATTTCCCCAAATATGGTCTGTGCACTCCTGGGGATCCCCAAGATTCTTTCACGAGGCCTTCATGGTCAAAACTACTTTCACAATAATATTATTATGCTATTTTCCTTTTTCACTGTGTTGATTTTGCACTAATGGTACACAAGTAACAGTGGGTAAAACTGCTGGGCCTTGGTGCAGATCAAGACAGTGGCATCTGATGGTACTAGTCATCACTGCATCTTCACAGACACTCATAACAGAAATACATGCTGGTTTCATAAACAGAATGTCCTTGATGAAGTAAAAATTATTAATTTTATTAAACCCTAACTCTTGAGTAAGATATTTTAATATTCTTAGTTATAAAATGGGAAATAAGTACTTGTAATGCATATTGATATATTAAAGTTGTCTCAAGGAAAAGCACTTGTGTGACTGAGTCATGAGCTCACCTAACAGCTTTTTCTCATGGAACACCATTTTTACTTGAAACAAAATGATTGACATATAAAATATGGTTATTCAAATTTGGTATCTGGTAAACATTTGTTTTTTGAAAATAAAAGAAGCCTGTCGTTTCAAAAGAAAGAAGGAACGAAGGAAGGGAGGGAGGGAGGGAAGTGTTTCTTACCAAACATAAGCATTAGAGCAGTCAAAGCAAAATTTAGAATTTTGGAAAATCTGTACATGCTACCATGTGCTTGAAGGCTTCCGAATACTTAAGACTTGCCTAATGAGATCGGTGATGACACTAACACATGTGGAGGATCCACGTAACTCAGTGAGCCACTATTTTCCAAGTGATCTGTGCATCATGTTACAGAATCACACATGGGTAAAAGATCATTCAAAGTGCGAGACACACCAATGTATTTTAATGCGACAGAATAAGAGAAGTTCACCGAGATGATTTTAAGTTCCACAACACAAGCCTTAAAAAAAAAAGACCACTTTTTGAGTTTTACTGTAGTAACAAATAATATCTAAAATTATTTACAAAGGCTAGTTAAGAACTCTCCTCTTCTAACTGCACACCTATGTGAGGCCAGATTTTCTTCAAATTCAGCAATCAAAAGAACATGTTGCAGCAGGATGAATGAAGAAACAGACATGAGAAACTGTCTCCTCTTGAACCAGACATTAAAGAGAGTTTCAGAAATGTAAAACAATGTCTCCCATCTCACAATATTATTTCTGATTAGAAAAATGTAGCTACTTTCTATAAAAATATGTTATGTTAACATGTAATGGGTTTCTTACTGTTATTTTTAACAAATTAATAAATATTGTTAAATGTTCTCAGCTTTAATTTCTAATATAGTAAACAGCTATAGACACAACCCACACAAACGAAAGCTTCCCAGGGTCCTCAATTATTTTTGAGATGATATGGAGTGTTGAGGCCAAAACGTGAGCACCAATGATCCAGAGGGCCCTGTTCCTCAGAGGCCGCATCAGCTGTCTGTCCTGACCCTTCCCACCCCACCTTCACTCAGGGTCCTCGCCACTTCACTGCGTGCTCCCTAACAGTATATAACTAAAAGTTTCCTACAGAACAGGCTGTGACCCCATACCTGTGTTACCCTATAGCACAAACACAAATCACTAAACCTAGTGTGAGAAAGGGCTGAATTAAATCACGTGATTTAGAGACGGGCGCGAGCCGCGGCTAAAAGCGCGGACCCCAGAGACAGGTGGGAGACGCTAAGGCTGCTGCTGCCGCCACCAAGGGGCCTGTGTGCGAGCACAGGTCACTATCCACACCCCTCTTCCGCGGAGCCTCTGCAGCCCGCCACTGCCAGGGTCCCGGGATCCAGGGACAACTTCCCAGTGAGAACGCACGGCGCGCCTCAGGCTGGTGCAAAGTCACGCCAGCCTCTGCCGCCGCAGGCCCGCCCCGCACGCAGTGCCCCTCCCTCCCCCGCCCACCCCCGGCCTGAGTGCGCCAGAGCCCCCGAATCAGCGGCTCCTTTAACCCCGTCCTGGCTGAGCACAGAACAGACGCCCTCTGGTGACCTATACGCAGAGGCGGGGCCAAATCCAAAGCTGAGCCCCTGGGACCTGTGAGAACAAAGAAGAGAAACGGAAATCTCTCCCAGCAGCCTCAGAAGCAGCGGATTAAAGCTCCACAATCAACTTGATGTACCCTGCATCTGTGGAATACATGAATAGACAACGAGTCATCCCAAATTGAGGAGGTGGGCTTCGAGAGCAAGATCTATGATTTTTTCCCCTTTTCCTCTTTTTGTGAATGTGTATGTGTATGCTTCTGTGTGAGATCTTGTCTGTATAGCTTTGCTTCCACCATTTGTCCTAGGGTTCTATCCGTCCATAGTTTTTAAAAAATTTTTTTCTTAATAATTAATTTTGATTTTAATAATTTTATTATACTTTACCTACTTTCTTTCTTTCTTTCTTTCCTTCCTTCCTTCCTTCCCTCCTTTAGACAACGAATCATCCCAAATTGAGGAGGTGGTCTCTGAGAGCAAGATTTATGATTTTTTCCCCTTTACCTCTTTTTGTGAGGGTGTATGTGTATGCTTCTGTGTAAGATTTTGTCTGTATAGCTTTGCTTCCAACATTTGTCCTAAGGTTCTATCCGTCCTTTTTTTTTTCTAAATAATTATTTTTTAATTCAATAACTTTATTATACTTTATTTTATTTTACTGTATCTTCTTTGTTTTTTCCTTCCTTCCCCCCTCCCTCCCTCCTTTCTTTCCTTCTTTGCTTTCTTTCTTTCTTCCTTCCTTCCCTCCTTTCCTTCTTTCTTTCCTCATACTTCTACTAATTCCCTCTACTTTTTCTCCCTTTTATTCTGAGCCGTGTGGATGAAAGGCTCTTGGTGCTCCAGCCAGGAGTCAGGGCTCTGCCTCTGAGGTGGGAGACCCAACTTCAGGACACTGGTCAACAAGAGACCTCCCAGCTCCACATGATATCAAATGGTGAAAATCTCCCAGAGACCTCCATCTTAACACCAGCACCCAGCTTCACTCAACGACCAGCAAGCTACAGTGCTGGACACCCTATGCCAAACAACCAGCAAAACAGGAACACAACCCCATCCATTAGCAGAGAGGCTGCCTAAAATCATAATAAGGCCACAGACACCCCAAAACACACCACCAGACATGAACCTTCCCACTAGAGAGACAAGATCCAGCCTCATCCACCACAACACAGGCACTAGTCCCCTCCACCAGGAAGCCTACACAACCCACTGAACCAACCTTAGCCACTGGAGACAGACATCAAAAACAGCGGGAATTACGAACCTGCAGTCTGCAAAAAGGAGACCCCAAACACAGTAAGATAAGCAAAATGAGAAGACAGAAAAACACACAGCAGATGAAGGAGCAAGATGAAAACCCACCAGACCTAACAAATGAAAAGAAAATAGGCAGTCTACCTGAAAAAGAATTCAGAATAATGATAGTAAGGATGATCCGAAATCTTGGAAATAGAATAGACAAAAAGCAAGAAACATTTAACAAGGACCTAGAAGAAATAAAGATGAAACAAACAATGATGAACAACACAATAAATGAAATGAAAAATACTCTAGATGGGATCAATAGCAGAATAACTGAGGCAGAAGAACGGGTAAGTGACCTGGAAGATAAAATAGTGGAAATAACTACTGCAGAGCAGAATAAAGAAAAAAGAATGAAAAGAACTGAGGACAGTCTCAGAGACCTCTGGGACAACATTAAATGCACCAACATTCGAATTATAGGGGTTCCAGAAGAAGAAGAGAAAAAGAAAGGGACTGAGAAAATATTTGAAGAGATTATAGTTGAAAACTTCCCTAATATGGGAAAGGAAATAGTTAATCAAGTCCAGGAAGCACAGAGAGTCCCATACAGGAGAAATCCAAGGAGCAATATGCCAAGACACATATTAAGCAAACTGTCAAAAATTAAATACAAAGAAAGCATATTAAAAGCAGCAAGGGAAAAACAACAAATAATTCACAAGGGAATCCCCATAAGGTTAACAGCTGATTTCTCAGCAGAAACTCTGCAAGCCAGAAGGGACTGGCAGGATATACTGAAAGTGATGAAGGAGAAAAACCTGCAACCAAGACTACTCTACCCAGCAAGGATCTCATTCAGATTTGATGGAGAAATTAAAACCTTTACAGACAAGCAAAAGCTGAGAGAGTTCAGCACCACCAAACCAGCTTTAAAACAAATGCTATAGGAACTTCTCTAGACAAGAAACACAAGAGAAGGAAAAGACCTATAATAACGAACCCAAAACAATTTAGAAAATGGGAATAGGAACATACATATCAATAATTACCTTAAATGTAAATGGACTAAATGCTCCCACCAAAAGACACAGATTGGCTGAATGGATACAAAAACAAGACCCTTATATATGCTGTCTACAAGAGACCCACTTCAGACCTAGAGACACATACAGACTGAAAGTAAGGGGATGGAAAAAGATATTCCATGCAAATGGAAACCAAAAGAAAACTGGAGTAGCAATTCTCATATCAGACAAAATAGACTTTAAAATAAAGACTATTAGAAGAGACAAAGAAGGACACCACATAATGATCAAGGGATCGATCCAGGAAGAAGATATAACAATTGTAAATATTTATGCACCCAACATAGGAGCACCTCAATACATAAGGCAAAAACCAACAGCCATAAAAGGGGAAATCAACAGTAACACATTCAGTAACACACAGTAGGGGACTTTAACACCCCACTTTCACCCATGGACAGATCATCCAAAATGAAAATAAATAAGGAAACACAAGCTTTAAATGATACATTAAACAAGATGGACTTAATTGATATTTATAGGACACTCCATCCAAAAACAACAGAATACACATTTTTCTCAAGTGCTCATGGAACATTCTCCAGGATAGATCATATTTTAGATCACAAATCAAGCCTCGGTAAATTTAAGAAAATTGAAATTGTATCAAGTATCTTTTCCAACCACAACGCCATGAGACTAGATATCAATTACAAGAAAAGATCTGTAAAAAATACAAACACATGGAGGCTAAACAATACACTACTTAATAATGAAGTGATCACTGAAGAAATCAAAGAGGAAATAAAAAAATACCTAGAAACAAATGACAATGGAGACACTACGACCCAAAACCTATGGGATGCAGCAAAAGCAGTTCTAAGGGGGAAGTTTATAGCAATACAAGCCCACCTTAAGAAGCAGGAAACATCTCGAATAAACAACCTAACCTTGCACCTCAAGCAATTAGAGAAAGAAGAACAAAAAAACCCCAAAGCTAGCAGAAGGAAAGAAATCTTAAAAATAAGTTCAGAAATAAATGAAAAAGAAATGAAGGAAACAATAGCAAAGATCAATAAAACTAAAAGCTGGTTCTTGGAGAAGATAAACAAAATAGATAAACCACTAGCCAGACTCATCAAGAAAAAAAGGGAGAAGAATCAAATCAATAGAATTAGAAATGGAAAAGGAGAAGTAACAACTGACACTGCAGAAATAAAAAAGATCACGAGAGATTACCACAAGCAACTCTATGCCAATAAAATGGACAATCTGGAAGAAATGGACAAATTCTTAGAAACGCACAACCTGCCAAGACTGAATCAGGAAGAAACAGAAAATATGAACAGACCAATCACAAGCACTGAAATTGAAACTGTGATTAAAAATCTTCCAACAAACAAAAGCCCAGGACCAGATGGCTTCACAGGCGAATTCTATCAAACATTTAGAGAAGAGCTAACACCTATCCTTCTCAAACTCTTCCAAAATATAGCAGAGGGAGGAACACTCCCAAATTCCTTCTACGAGGCCACCATCACCTTGATACCAAAACCAGACAAGGATGTCACAAAGAAAGAAAACTACAGGCCAATATCGCTGATGAACATAGATGCAAAAATCCTCAACAAAATACTAGCAAACAGAATCCAACAGCACATTAAAAGGATCACACACCGTGATCAAGTGGGGTTTATTCCAGGAATGCAAGGATTCCTCAATATACGCAAACCTATCAATGTGATAAACCATATTAACAAACTGAAGGAGAAAAACCATATGATCATCTCAATAGATGCAGAGAAAGCTTTTGACAAAATTCAACACCATTTATGATAAAAACCCTGCAGAAAGTAGGCATAGAGGGAACTTTCCTCAACATAATAAACGCCATATATGACAAGCCCACAGCAAACATCGTCCTCAATGGTGAGAAACTGAAAGCATTTCCACTAAGATCAGGAACAAGACAAGGTTGCCCACTCTCACCACTCTTATTCAACATAGTTTTGGAAGTTTTAGCCACAGCAATCAGAGAAGAAAAGGAAATAAAAGGAATCGAAATCGGAAAAGAAGAAGTAAAGCTGTCACTGTCTGCAGATGACATGATATTATACATAAAGAATCCTAAAGATGCTACCAGAAAACTACTGGAGCTAATCAATGAATTTGGTAAAGTAGCAGGATACAAAATTAATGCACAGAAATCTCTGGCATTCCTATATACTAATGATGAAAAATCTGAAAGTGAAATCAAGAAAACACTCCCATTTACCACTGCAACAAAAAGAATAAAATATCTAGGAATAAACCTACCTAAGGAGACAAAAGACCTGTATGCAGAAAATTATAAGACACTGATGAAAGAAATTAAAGATGATACAAATAGATGGAGAGATATACCATGTTCTTGGATTGGAAGAATCACATTGTGAAAATGACTCTACTACCCAAAGCAATCTATAGATTCAATGCAATCCCTATCAAACTACCACTGGCCTTTTTCACAGAACTAGAACAAAATTTTTCACATTTTGTGTGGAAACACAAAAGACCCCGAACAGCCAAAGCAATCTTGAGAAAGAAAAATGGAGCTGGAGGAATCAGGCTCTCTGACTTCAGACTATACTACAAAGCTACAGTAATCAAGACAGTATGGTACTGGCACAAAAAGAGAAAGACAGATCAATGGAACAGGATAGAAAGCCCAGAGATAAACCCACGCACATATGGACACCTTATCTTTGATAAAGGTGGCAGGAATGTACAGTGCAGAAAGGACAGCCTCTTCAATAAGTTGTGCTGGGAAAACTGGGCAGGTACATGTAAAAGTATGAGATTAGATCACTCCCTAACACCATACACAAAAATAAGCTCAAAATGGATTAAAGTCCTAAATGTAAGGCCAGAAACTATCAAACTCTTAGAGGAAAACATAGGCAGAACACTCTATGACATAAATCACAGCAAGATCCTTTCTGACCCACCTCCTAGAGAAATGGAAATAAAAACAAAAATAAACAAATGGGACCTAATGAAACTTCAAAGCTTTTGCACAGCAAAGGAAACCATAAACAAGACCAAAAGACAACCCTCAGAATGGGAGAAAATATTTGCAAATGAAGCAACTGACAAAGGATTAATCTCCAAAATTTACAAGCAGCTCATGCAGCTCAATAACAAAAAATCAAACAACCCAATCCAAAAATGGGCAGAAGACCTAAATAGACATTTCTCCAAAGAAGATATACAGACTGCCAACAAACACATGAAAGAATGCTCAACTTCATTAATCATTAAAGAAATGCAAATCAAAACTACAGTGAGATATCATCTCACACCAGTCAGAATGGCCATCATCAAAAAATCTAGAAACAATAAATGCTGGAGAGGGTGTGGAGAAAAGGGAACACTCTTGCACTGCTGGTGGGAATGGGAATTGCTTCAGCCACTATGGAGAACAGTATGGAGGTTCCTTAAAAAACTACCAATAGAACTACCATATGACCCAGCAATCCCACTACTGGGCATATACCCTGAGAAAACCAAAATTCAAAAAGAGTCATGTACCAAAATGTTCATTGCAGCTCTGTTCACAATAGCCCGGAGATGGAAACAACCTAAGTGCCCATCATCGGATGAATGGATAAAGAAGATGTGGCACATATATACAATGGAATATTACTCAGCCATAAAAAGAAACGAAATTGAGCTATTTGTAATGAGGTGGATAGACCTAGAGTCTGTCATACAGAGTGAAGTAAGTCAGAAAGAAAAAGACAAATACCGTATGCTAACACATATATATGGAATTTAAGAAAAAAAAATGTCATGAAGAACCTAGGGGTAAGACAGGAATAAAGACACAGACCTACTGGAGAAAGGACTTGAGGATATGGGGAAGGGGAAGGGTGAGCTGTGACAGGGCGAGAGAGAGGCATGGACATATATACACTAACACATGTAAGGTAGATAGCTAGTGGGAAGCAGCCGCATGGCACAGGGATATCGGCTCGGTGCTTTGTGACCGCCTGGAGGGGTGAGATAGGGAGGGTGGGAGGGAGGGAGACAGAAGAGGGAAGAGATATGGGAACATATGTATATGTATAACTGATTCACTTTGTTATAAAGCAGAAACTAACACACCATTGTAAAGCAATTATACCCCAATAAAGATGTTAAAAAAAAAAGAAGAAAAATGGAACCAGACTGAACATTAAAATATTATAAAGCACACAAAAAAAAATCACGTGATTTCATAAGAAAAATAATAAAGAGAGAAAAAGTGAATGTATAGATCTCAAAATGTGAGCTTTATCATCATAGAAGCAAAACAACTACATAAACCCATTTGGTCACTGAGCCAGGTTCCAGCTTGGAAGGGAAAATGGATGCACGTGATTTGGAGGACAGGACAAAGTGAATAAAAGAGAAGCAGGGCTTCCCTGGTGGCGCAGTGGTTGAGAGTCCACCTGCCGATGCAGGGGACACGGGTTTGTGCCCCGGTCCGGGAAGATCCCACATGTCACGGAGCGGCTAGGCCCGTGAACCATGGCCGCTGAGCCTGCGCATCCGGAGCCTGTGCTCCGCAACGGGAGAGGCCACAACAGTGAGAGGCCCGCGTACCGCAAAAAAAAAAAAAAAAAAAAAAAAAAAAAAAAAAAAGAGAGAGGCAAAAGCAGCATTAGTCCATGCAGGAAAAGAAATCCACGCCAGGACTGTTATGGAAGCCCAGATACTGCCAACCCGCCAGGTCTCCGCAGCCACCTCTGTTGCTTGACACCCACCACTTCAAATACAGCCCCAGCCATGCTGCCAGGCAAAAACATAGGCCTCACATCAAAATAACTCAAAGAAGAATTGTAAAATGTGAAAATGAAATGAGTCTGATTTTAAACAGAAAAATCCAGTTATAAGTAAATAATAATTGTAAATAAATATACAACTATTTGTGTGGACATACATAAACACATAGGCCACCTTTATGTTTTTACTTTACTTATTTAAATGTATATGCTGGCTGACTGTGCCTTAGCACTGTTGTCTGAATTTAGGTGGCCAGTTTTCTTGATCAGAAACCAATAAACCAGAACCTGTACAACATTTAAATAACCAAATCATATAAAAAAGATTTGAATTTTTAAAAATATTCTTTAGATTACAGATACTATAGAACATAACATGACAACAAAAAAACCCAGAAATATTTATTAATATTTTTATCACAGAGAATTCTTGGAGCTCAAAAAAATCTTATTATTATTGCAACTTTGTAGCAGATAATAATTAAAATTTTAGAAGACATTACTAGTTTAAGTTTATTCTTCTCCACTGCCCATCCTCTACAAGTAAAATAAAATGTGGGCACATGGAATTCTCAAGGATGGAATTATTTTGAATCATCAAGTGTTCTATGATTGGATTCATCTTTTCTATGCTGAAATACATGTTTTAATGCATTCTGAACAATAATCACTGCCTTTTAAAAACACACTATATCAACCATAATTCAATTACATGATAATGTCTCAGGGCATTACTCTAAACTTATTACTATGATACACAGAAATAATACACTTTCCCCATCTCCTAGTTGCCCTCCTTCCACATACAAATTATACACACAAGCACACACATACAGACATAAAATCTGCGGAGCAAATTATAAGTTACATTTTCAGGGTGGCACAAAGACAACTAAGAACTACGGATCCAGAATGGAAGGCTGCTGATTTCACTCTCGTCTTTAACCATGTCTGCCACAATTCCGCATGGCCCCCAAAACACAGAAGAGAGTGGTGCCCACTGACGTCAAAGACTACTACACTGTTAGGTTTCGGGGCTGGCCTGGGACTTCAGAGCTCTCTCTCCTCTCTCTTCATCATTTACTCGCCTTTCTGTACAATCAGGACATGGTGCTAACAGTCTCTGGCACTATTTTAAGTCCACCTGTCCTCAGCATGATTCTCTGCTGCCATTTTCTTTTTGCTTCTCTCTACTTTTCTTTTTGTTGTGTTCTGTTTCTGCTACACATATTGGACTGTGTCCTGAAAGCCTCACTTTCTGTAGATACTTCTAGTCAAGAAGATCTCCTTTCCTTCTTTAGGGTGCCCATTACTCCACAGCCATCATGTATAATGCTTGATCTGTTCTTGGTTATATGTTTCATTTGAAAGTATTTAAGAGGCTATTCTAAGATGACAACTACTAAGTTGACCTACGCTTTTCAGCTTTAGCCAGAAAATTTCCAAAATAAGAAATTATGCTGCATGGCTGTCCTTTTTTTTCCACCTTTGTATAATAATCACAGTATTATTCTTTGACCTGCTTAAACTAACATTTCTTCATTCACAACACAGTTATTGTGCTAAACACTGAGCTAGGAGCTAGGGACACAATGATAAAGAAAGTCAAATACTACGGCTCTTGAATAAAAAGCTTCAGCAATTTAATCCAGTTACACAGTTTACCAAACACAGTCCAGCTACTGAGAACCACTTGAGATTCACACACAATAATCTGGCTATCAAAATTAAGAGTATTCTTTCAAGTCTTTTCAAGAACTTCTCTACATGACAGATAAAACCCAAACAAAGTTCTTTGAAGAATATTTAGCTGTTCATTCACTAGGGCACAGCCCTCCCTCATGGGAGAAATTACACAGGAAGCTGTAAGGAATGAAGAAAACCCTTTAGGAAGCAATTCATGGCATAACAGATACTATGGTCACATCACCCTTGCATCCAATAAAATCTTATAGCATTCAAGCCACATTCCAAGGACTTTTTACATTTTAAAAGGCCACATTTGATGCGAGTTACAGGAGGGATTTTTAAGAGGAGGCCCTTAGCCTTCTGTAAAACTGCTACACCCCATTCCATCTATTAGAATAGTATATAAAGTAAATCACAGTTATTTCACAACCAAACATTAATCAGTTGCCACTTTAGATATTTAACTTAGTTTGGGAAAGTGTACTTATTCAAAATTTTTCTAGAGTAAGAAACTAGATGCTATAAAACTTTACAAGAGAGGAAACAGTCAAGATTAATTCTTAATCTTGGAGTCATTTTGTAAAATTATAAACTCCTTCTCTTGGAAGAATTTGATTTCTCTATGTTGTTTTTATCTACATACCTGTGTGGCTACGGATATGGACTCTCAGTGTACCACTGCTGGCAAACTTCTGGCCACAATATGGGCAGATTTTCTCCTTTTCTCCTGTATGTGTCTAAACGGAAAGGAATAAAAAAGGTTGAGGACAAATATAAAGAATGAGGTTAAAATGATTAAGTGCCTCTGACAACAGTAAATCCTTTTTTTCCCAGGATTATGTTCCTTTAAAATGATTTAATATCACAATGAGATTTTAAACAATTTATCATGGTTATTCCCACTGGTTCAAAAAAACCTCTTAGAATCATGTGTTAGTGTTAATTTGAAAATAACTCTGCAGTTTACATTTTAAGCCTTTATGGAGCCCCCATGTAAAGATGATTAAGTCATACAAAGCCAGTATATGTTAAAAAAACCACATAATCAAAATGGGGCTAGAGCTGCCCTTGACTGCTGCCAAGAAACACTTCCTTAGAAGCACTTTTCACATTCTTTGTGTGTATTTAGTGCTTGAGGACAGAATTAATCTCAATAAAGTAATCTGTTACTTGCATTATGTTTGTCAGACTGGACTGATTTTACTGCAAAGCAAAAAGGAATATAAATCTGATTTGATCTTTAAATTCAGCAGGTGTTAACTGAACAGTCAATTTGAAAGATCACTGCTGCCTTCAGTACCTTTAACCTGGACATAAAACCACCACACAAGAAAAGGTGAATGAGTATCACCAAAGCCAGTTTCAATACAATGTTAAGAGAGTTCAAAGAAAAAAAGAGTGACCTCTCCCAAAAAAGGAGGCAGATGAGGTGTTTTAAACTTGTCTCACAATCTCATCAGGCGAGCAGTGTTTCTACCAACATCAAAATAGGTCATTCCAATAAATGAGGCGACAGAGCTACTTTTCAAGTCCCATTGGTTTTCAAAACTTAGGAGAAGGGAAAAGGAGAAGGAAGCCATTCCTTCAGATACCTGCACATTCTCTCAGACCCTTTTTAGAATTGTTAGCTTCAATGATAACCTAAATATGAACAAAAGCATATAGTGGATCATCCGGGTTACCACCACCGTCACAAAACAGAACTTCCAGGGCCTGTGTTTGCCTTTGTTTTTACGCAAATTACTGGCAAATATTATTACTGGAATTGCCATGAGCTAATGTAGAAAGAACAGGAAAGGTTTTTTAAAAGGTGTTTTAAAAAGGTTTTTTAAAAATGATGTGTTCCCAGAAAGGAAAGACAGGCTAGCTGGGATAGAGAAAAAAGGGTGGGGTAATTATGTCAGAACCTGACAACCTCGAGGAACCACTAACTTAGCAAAACATTCTCATCTTCCATATTAAATCAACTGTTAACTTTAATATAATTGGTTTATAACCTTATTGGTTGATATTTAATTTATAAATTTTCATATTTGAATTATAATCTATATTTGGATATACACTATCATATTTGTAATTTTTAAAAGAGTTATAAATGAAATATCTTAGTCAACTTCAGTGTCCTCTAGATGTTTTTCCCTTGAAAAAGATTTATATTACATTCAAGTTTGAGGAATACAGTCTAATCAACAGCCACACTAGCCAATGATACTGTCTACAACAAACATCTCCTTGATTCTTCAATTGGCAGCACTTAACTTTCCATTTTCATTACAAGTTCTTATACAAAACAGTTATACATCCTTTACACTTCAGTAAGAGCTGTTACTCCCATGGTCCACATTATGGTTCAATTTAAAGGAAATGGTATAACATTTTAACATATAACAGACCTGTGTTCTTCTCACTCCCTGACAGAAGGGACAAAATATGGCGATTCTTTCCTGATTAATATAACGTTGTTTGGGAATGGTATACATCTATTATTATAACATGGGATTATTCCAAACAGGAAACTACCAAGTTCTTTGTAGTACGTTTATAAAATCCACAGGATTTCTTTTGCTGCTACATAAGTATTTCATTGTTCACCTACTTATATTCAGTTACTTATAGTACTTCAGTAATGTAAGTTTCAAACTAAAGGATACTACAGCGATATTAATTAAAATAATTAAAGTGTTCTTTTTGGCTTAATTCAAAAATATATATTATTATTAGGTACAGAAATTTGACTGGTTGGTATTGTAAGATATTGAAAGTATAACACTACAAAATCTTAAATATGGTTAGAAAGCATGGAAACATCACTATGAGAACAATATTAGATAAATGTATGAGACAAAAATGAACATTGCACCACAAAATATATTCTATGATAATCTGTTATTGCAGACAAACAACTATATCTTTCTTGAAAATTCACTATACTTTCCCTCATTGATTAAAACATAATAAAAGTCTATTAAATTCATGAAAAAGTAATCCAATCAAAGAAAGTTGAAAGATTATTCTATTCAGAGCTTTGAAAAGAGAAGACAGTATCATTATTAATCAGCATTAAAGATACAAGAAAAGAAAGTTACTCAGTCCAGTTCTTTTGAAACAGCTGTATTAAAGACAGGTACCAAAATAAAAGTCATAATGACACAGAAGCCACTTCACATTCACTAGGCAGGACACGCCGAGCAGCAGAGACTACCACACTTCAACAGTCATTTCTGAAGTCAACATTAAAACTTTCAACTGCATTAGTTATAATATGAATTTTGCTATTTAAAAAATATACTTAGAATGTATTTAATCAACAAGTAAAAATAATCTGTTGATTTGCTGAGGTAATTAGCATAACACAAATAAGATAATCTCCAAATCACCATCAGTATGAACATCATTTTATTCAAGTTGAGCAAATACTTATCAAGTCCCTGTTCTGTACCAGGAATTTCCCTAGGTCCTAGGGATGCAAGATAAAGAAGGACCACTCTAATCCTAGAAGAAGTCAGTCTAATAACTTGTCAATAGACAGCTGAACTAGCTTTGAAAAATAAAACTATTAAAGCTCTACTCAGTATCTTTAAAAAAAGGAACCTATGTTAATCCAAAAATGTATAAAGTCGAAAAGCTCCCGTTCATCGAGTACACCGTAAGACCCACCTATCAGCATCGTTTAGGACTGTGTAGCATCCATACCTGAATCTAGCTTTGCTTTCATATGACAAATATATTCTCTTCTGATAAAATGAAGAAAACAGACATTTGCTAAAGAGCTGCTATCACTCATGGGTTTCGTATTTGTCATTTTGAATAAATATGTTGATAAATTCATATATAATTGATTATCACATGATAATTAACATACACGCCTGTATGGTTAAAATACGTAATCCATTCAAACTCACGGAAGGCTTCTACTTACTTTCTTATGACTTCTAAGCACTGAAGGTGTAACAAATGCCTTATTACACAGCTCACATCTGTACTTCTTGTGTCTTTCATGAACCACCTGGACATGAACATTTAAGGTGTCCTTCCTTTTAAAGGTAGCATCACAGTGATGACACTTGAAAGTCCTCTCACCTTAGAAATGAAAAAGCCAAATAAGAGAAACACGGACACAACAGCAGGGTGCTGTTAACTCCCCCTCACATGTACTAGATTTACGGCTGTTTTCTCCAAAAACCCAGCTTTACAGCTCTAACAATTTATCATAACCATAAAAGGTCACTTTTCCAACAACTGTTCAGTTCCATATTTGCTCATTCCCTGTGTGAATCATGTGGGGGGGAGGGAGAGTCCTTTAACCTTCGTAGATTCTCAGTGCCTTTAACTGGAAAATGTGGGGACTGAATTCGCTAATTTTCTGAAGGTCCTATGAATTTTCTTTAAAAGTATGTATTTCTAAGGCAGGGGCTTGAGTTTGACAAAAGGTCTCTGTTCTGCAGAGTGAGTTGCCTTTGGGGCCCCTCCTGAACTCCCCTCACCCCACCATTCTCCCTCTGGCCTTCAGGGGCAGAGGCAGAACTGGCTCCCAGGCAGTAAACTGGAGGGAAGCCCCTGAAGGCGGACGTCAGAGCAGATCCTTCACCCCGGGACAGGAGAGGGCTACAACTCCACTATCTCAGGAACTTGGCCTGGAGGCCCCCTAATGCAGTCCTTGGTCTGCTGTGAAATGGCTAGGGAAGGGCTTCAACTTCCAGGCTCTCAGACTGTTTGGGGGCTGCCTCTCAAATAGGCAGCTGGATTGGGGCAGGGGGACCCAGAGTGGCAACTGCCCTTTTCTACCCTAGAGCCCCTCAAAGGGCCCCCCAGCTCTAGGGCTGGGGTCTAGGGCTGTACCCTAGAGTCCAGCGGGGGGCCTCCACCACCTGGCCCCTGGCAGTGCCCTCAGGCCCCTTTTCTTTCCTGGGCAGGGGACCCGTGGTGGGACACAGCGTCTTCCGAATGCGTCCCGGAGAGGGTACCTGGGAGGGTTTTCACCTTCCCATCAAAGAGCCTCGGCTTGCAGGAAAGCAACTCCAGAAGCTATGTTTAGGGAGTTTATGGGACTTTTTAAACTTTCATACCATGCTATGTCTAAAGTCCATTTTAAATACATTTTAAGTGATCAATGTACACAATTAGAAGATAGTGAATCTCCCAGAAAGATATAAAACATATGTAGCGTGTATAAAGACAGACTAGTATTCGCATATATTTTCCCTTTTTACAGAACAATTTTAATAGCACAGATTCAAAAAGTATATTCACTATGAGATAAAATATGCAGGTAACTGTCTACATCTAAAGAAGAGATTACCTCAATTTCAACCAAGCTCTTCCACCTGCCCTCCATTTAACTAACATAAATTTAGAAATGTGAAGATCCTATTATTTCGTCACACCAAATTTAAGGAAGGAATGACAAGAAGAACGAAAATACAAAGGAAAAGGCAAATTACCCTCCCTTTGTCTTTTCAAACAGAAGTATGGCTCTTTAAATTCTCTTAAAGTCTCTGAGGAAGTTGTTGAGTTGCTGAAATTCGATACTTGAAACCAAGTCACACCAAACCATGCATGAACTGTATAGATTCTGAGAGCTGTGTTTATATGCTGCCTTTGTGCTTTTTTGTTGCAGGGTGTTATTGTTGTCACCTAGTTTGTCTTCATATATCTTTCTAGATTTATTTAAAATTTTATTGATATTTGTATAAAATGTATAACCAGTGAGAGTAAAAGGACAAGTGACATAAAATTGTAAATGTTAATAATACCAAATCTATTCAGGCACTGGAAAAAAATACTCCACGATTGCTCCTAACAAAGTATTTCCATTAAATTATTAAGTGAATCAAAGTATTGGTTCCTGTACGAAAATCTTATTCAAGCTATACCAAGGAAGTCCATACCTTTCTTCTTTCATATTTTAATTCCAGATTTTTTTGTTTTAAGTTTATCAGAACTTTAAAATTCTGATACGAGGTTTTATCAGATTTCTTTACCTTAAATTTATCAGGATTTTTCCCTATCTTAAAACCAAGAAGCTAGCTAGTAACCTGCCTTTTGGTTTTCAGTGTATTAGGAAATAACAATAATTTCCAAAATAATTATGACATCTTATTTTTCATATTTGGAGCCACAGTGCTGATGTAAGTTTCTAAAACAATCCTCATGTTTTGAAGTTAAATGGGTTTTAACTTTCCTATTGTATAAGACAAGATCTAGTCTTTTGTCCTCTCTATTTTAGCCATTTTCTTTATCAAATGACAGTGAAATAGGATGGAAATTCCTGCTGTTACATGACATATTTTATTTCTTAAATGCAGACCTCTTCTTTATAAGGAAAATGGAAAATGGTGCTAACAGCTTCTCCAGAGCTGTAAGGTGAATACAGAATGACATGAGATCTCAGCACTGTCTTTCCTATAGGAAAAGACGCATTTCATCACAATCATTACCACTCAATAAATATAAAAACTTTAGTATCTTTATTATTTTGCATTTTAGATACTTTGACTTGACCAGAGAAAATTTCTTCCAAGATCTGTACAATCAAATGTCAAGACTGTTTTGCTTTTCTCAGAAATATTAAAAATTTAATAAGCATTATATAGAAACTACATGTTAGAGGATGTTCTACTGATTAAACAAGTCAAGTTAAAAGGAAGTTATTACTTATGTTATACCATTTTTATTTAACTTTAGATACAGTAAAGTAGTAAATCTCTGGTGGCTTCAACATCTGAACACAGAACCCACTTTAAAACTCTGTTTAGCAATAACAATTTCTTCTCTGAATAAAGTGACACGGCTAAAAACTGTGGTATTCTAAAATCAGCTCTCAGTGTAACTGCTAGACAGACTTCACGGTACATAGGTGAATAACTTAATTCCCCCCTACCCCCACCAAAAATTCCCTTGCCAAAAGAAGTAAGAAATCAGAGGCAGTGGAGTAGGCAGGAAAAACACAGGACTAACAGGCTTGGATGCTACCCCCAGTGCTGTGCAACCCTTCTCTGAGTCTCAATTTTCTCAATTCCCCTCCAATGAAGAGGTTAAATTAGATGTTTACTCTGATCCTTTCCAATTTTAAAAGCCTGTGAGCTAATAAAATCATGCCAGATATCTGCATGTTTTAAAGAGTCAGGCATGTTTCCTTAATCATTACATTTAAAAGGGAACAAAAACGTCTGTTTCAGAACAAATTTCAAAGACACTTTACTGAACATGTTTTTATACACAGCTTTTAATAGTGGGAAAAATGATATAAAATAAAATGTCTCATAAAATGATTAATCTTACTGTGGGAAAATAAATCAAGGATAAAGGATGAAAAGGGGAAAGGCAGTTATCGGTCCTTTTTAAGTTTAAAAGCAGATTACATAACTACTTATAGGTCCGCTTCTGTGATGCCTACATTCTCAAAGGTTATAAGAACAAAATATGATATAATTCCTTTGGTCCTCAACTGCCTGGATTGTGACTTACTGTTATGTATAAGCAGGTGTCTCTGCAAAGAAAATGGGGTCCGGAACAAAGCTTTACATTCCTCACATTGGAAAGGCCTCTCTTCAGAGTGGGTCTGCAGATGAAAGAAACAGTGAGTCAGGACTCTCTAGAATCAACTAGTCATTACAATAATTGGAGCCTGGATTCACGATGGCGGCCAGGAAAGACAGGAAGGTGGACAATATCCTGCTCCTTCTGGTAACATTCTTCCCCCGTAAAATTGGGAACACAAATAGGCTGTGTTCATGGGAAAAAAATGACTGTATTTTTAACTTCTCAAATTAATTAACTATAAACTTGATAAACAGTAAAGGAAACTGCTCCTATAATCTCAAATGCTAATCTCAATACACATTGGGATTTCTCAGAATCTACTTTGCAGAGTGAAATGATATGTAATTTCTCTAAAGACTAAACCTCCTTTATCAATGGACAGACTTTATGCTGGTACAACATTTTCAACACAGGCAAAGGAAACTGTATAAGGGAGACTGTTTCCACCCTTTTCCCTCAACTTCACTGACTAACTTCAAATAATTTTCAGTCCTAGATGCTGCTTTTCCCCTAAATTAAACTAGAACATTTACTCATGTTATAATTAACACCAGGTATCATTAATTAAATATTTATTTTGGATCAAATGCTATGCTAAACACTTCACATGAATTATTTCACTTAATTCTAATAGCAATTTGATAAATAAAATACCATTAGTGTCTCCATTTTATAGATGAGAAAACTAAGGCTCAAAAAGTTTCAGTAACTTGCCCAATGTCAAGCAGCATAGATGTAGGAAGCACTATTAATCCGTGACAGACAAAAATATATGTGTAAACAAGAAACAACAGAAATCCACCTGCTAGATCTAAAAATCAAAAACAAAAAACAACAGTAAAAAACAGCTTACTCACTTCACCTGTTTTCCATTACACATCAGTATTAACGCATTTGGCACAAATCAGTAAATAAAATTCTATTCTACCAAGGATGGCGAGATAACAATGCTCATAAATGCTAACATGTAAAAAATTGAACTATGTTCTCTTATTAAAATAAAGCAAATCATATAATTGATGGGTTATGTTATGATAACTGTGGTATAAAAATAAAAGGAATTATTTAAAGAAAAGTCACTTTATTCACAGCATACAGACTTATACATTTTCTTTGTCTAATGGACACTATAATATTAAAGATATAAATATTTCCTATTAACATAATGTTAGTGAGAAAGGGATTATCATGACTGTTATCAACTGTGAAAAATATAGAAAAAGGATGGGAGGAACAAATATTTAAAACTCAGGATAAACTACAGATATTCAAATGTGCTATTTAGAGATATTAAAATGATAGGTGGGAATAAACATATCAATAAAATAGAACAAAGAGTAGGTTTCTTTCATTACCAAAGATATATGAACATTTAGTATAGGAAAATATGGCATTTCAAATTGGTATAAGAACAGTGGACTGTTTAGTAAATGGTTGTGAGGCAACTGTATAGATATTCAGGAAAAACTAAGTTGTGTCTATTCCCCACCCATTACAAGAGATAAATCCCATTTCAATTCAGCTATATTTTTTTAATGTGAAGAATAAGACACTAAATATACAAGAAAATATGAGTAAATATTTAAATAATTTTTGAGTAGGAAAAGGCTTTCTAGGCATGGCAGAAAACCGGGTACTCAGATGAGAGAATTAAATTTAAAACTGCAAGGCAAAAATATTCGGTGACACAGAAAATATTTGCAACATACACCAAAAGTTTAAAATTACTAATATAAAGAGTTATAGCAAATTAATAATATAAAAATTCCCCCAAAAGGGCAAAAGGACTCTCCTCCAAATAGCACTCTTAAAATTTCATTGATTATTTATTTTGCGCCAAGTCTATGATATGCACTTCATGCTGCTACATGCCAGTCCTATTTTATATTCTGGAGATATAGTTGTGGGAAAAAAAAGGCAAATGTTTCTGCTATTGTGGAGCTCTTACTCTAGCAGAGAGAGAGGAACAATCAACAAATGATAAAATATCAGATACATGCTACAGAGAAAAATAAAGCAGGGAAAGAGGACAGCAAATGTTTCAGAGAACGGGGTAGCAATTTTATTTTTTATTTATTTATTTTTTGCTGTACGCAGGCCTCTCACTGCTGTGGCCTCTCCCATTGCGGAGCCACAGGCTCCGGACGCGCAGGCTCAGCGGCCATGGCTCACGGGCCCAGCCGCTCCGCGGCATGTGGGATCCTCCCGGACCAGGGCACGAACCCATGTCCCCTGCACTGGCAGGCGGACTCTCAACCACTGCGCCACCAGGGAAGCCCGGGTAGCAATTTTAAACAGGTGGTCAAGGAAATTCTGGCTGAGAAGGTGACAGTTGAGAGAAGATCTGATTGCACTGGGGCAACAGAGGCAGGTTTCCCTCTGGGTGATCTAGGCAGGAAACTCCACGGAGGCCAGTGTGATAGGAACTAAGTGGAAGAGTGGCACAGAAATGGGAGAAGGTGGAGAAATGGGAGAAGCAAATCATGTAGGGCTTGGTTAGCCACTGCAGGAATTTTGTCTTTTACTGAGAGAAATATAAAATCTCCCTAATGGGTTTTAAGCAGGTAAGAGGCATGATTCACTTGGCATTTAACAGGATGCTAAGGTGGCTGCGTTGAGAACAGGATATAGGGAGACAAGGGAAAGCAGAGAAACTGAGAATAGCAATAAACCAAGCAAGAGATGATTAAGACCTATACCAGGGTGGGAGCCACTAATGTGAAGGAAAGTCAGAGGCTTCTGGATTTATTATGAAAGTGAACAGGTTTTGCAGAGAAACCTGGATATGAAGCATAAGACACAGAAAGAAGGAAGCAAGCATGCCTCCAAAATTGTGACCTGAGTAACGGTAGGATGGATTAGCCATTAACTAGTATATGAAAGAGCAAGCAAGAAACAAGTCTGGGTAAAAGATAAGGGGTTCGATTTTGGACAAGTTCAGATGACTATTAAGAGATGTCAACAGGCAGTTGCATATTTCAAGTCTGGATTACTGGCTATAAAACTTGGGGATGTCAGATTACGTACAGTATTAATACTTCAAGCCATGAATGCAATTAAAGAATGAAAAATTTAAAACAAAATACTATCTATGGTCTATCAGACTGGCAGAAGTGAAGAAAATAGATATCAGTCTGTGTTGTCTGAAGGGTAAGAACATGCAAGCTCACATCTGGTGATTGGGAATGTAAATTTTCTGAGGGGCAGTGTGGCTCTATTTACCAAACTGATAACTGTGCATAGACCTCTTGACTAACCAATTCCTTTTATAGAAATATATCGGACAAATTTTTGCACTTTTTTTTTTTGGTAGTGCTGCACGGCATGTGGGATCTTAGTTCCCCGACCAGGGACTGAACCATGCCCTTGGCAGTGAGAGCATGGAGTCCTAACCACTGGACTGCCAGGGAATTCCCTTGCACAATTTTTTTTAAAAAGTAAAGATTTTTTTTTTAATTCCCATTGACAGTTATAAACCTAGTTAACTAAATTCTAGTGACTATTAAATATATTTTTTCTTTGATATGGAAAAGTCTCCGTAACATATTTTGAGTGTCAAAAGCCGAATGCAAAGCGTTATACAGTAGAATACCATTTATGGCACATTCATACTCACACAGAACAGGGTCTAGGAAGATGTTCTACAAAACACTGAGGAGGGTTTTCGCAGTAAAGTGGACAGTGGTATTTGACAGAGTTTTTGCTTTGTTCTCTAGAACTTTCTTTGATGTTTTAATTTCCTACAATTAGTAGATAATATCATTATAAAAAGAAAGAAACTCTTTCATTTTTAGAGCATCCAAATTGGAACACAGGGTTGCTTTAATCTTCCAAAAATATATTCCACCCTAACCCATTCTTTCTCTTTTTCCAAATCTAGGACAAAACAACTTGTGGATATGATTTAGTGGCCTGATGATTAAAGAACTTGGGACAGCATAATGCCTTACACCTATGTTAACCAAACCAAAGCCACAACTTCTAGATACTGACCTGAAGTCAGTAGCACGTTTCAAGCAGTAAGCTGTTAGTACATAGCCAGGTGAATAAATACTTTGTCAAAAAGGTTCCAACGCCCAACACCACGGAGGTGTGATGGCATGACCTGTGAAAGTCTCAGCATTCAATCTCATTTAAGTAAGGTGGTAGTGAAATACCTGCAAGTTGTGGATAGAGGACTTCTGTCTCCAAGATATATTTTACAAATACCAAATAAAATTAACCCTCTTAAAGGGTTTCTTATCCTTCAATTTTTCATCTCTACAGGGTTCCAAACTTTCCACTGACTTATTCATCACATTATCCTTGAGCTCCAGAACACCCTCCTTTTAAATGCCAGGCACTGAGACACCAATATCTGCTGACGTAACAAATGAGCTAGTCCACGAACTGGAACTATGAAATATATCATTTTATGCACCATGTCTGATTATTGTTGCAGATGTAGAAAATACATAAGAAAACGTGTTGCACTACCTGTAACACCTAGTAAAATGTCTCAAGAATGCTTCAGAAAGTTTACAACATAATTTTTATACAATAGTTAACAAATTATCACATTTCTAGCCAACCAAACCAAATACTAATTTCATGAGAGCAGATTAGCCTTTTCCTCAGGCCCATTCACAATTAAAAATAACTTTGACTATCAGTAATATATACAGCTCCACAGTTAGCAATATTACTTGAAATGACATTTCTTCTTTCAGTCATGTGGAAAACAAGAAAACTATGACAAATTCAGGGGAAATAAGTAGAGATTAAATAAAACTGGAAAAAATATTCCAGAGATACATGTGTTAGAACTATTCTTTAAAAAAAAAAAAATCTCATTATTGAAGTCTGTATAAAAGTATATTGCTATCCCACAGGGTCACATAATAAACCTAAGGTTTTATAAAATGTGTGTCATCTGGCTGTTTACAAGGTCTGTGGATTAAATTTTTACTGTCAGACTTACAACTGGCTTCCTTAAAAGGACTCACAAAAATGAATAGAAACTGGAGAAATACCGAAGAAATCAGTTTCTTTAAGCTCAGTACAGAAAAAGGTAGCTCATGCTACACAGAGAAGTGAAGATGGAGTACAGCCTTGAGTAGCCAGTCCAATCTTTCCATTGTTTGAAAGCCACAACTCATTAGTACAAAACCATAATCTCAAGGGGCCAACTACTGAAGTCCCTGCAGCCCTAAGGACACTCCTCCTCCATATCTGTGGGAGACTGGTTTCAGGACCTCAGAGGATACCAAAATCCAAGGATGCTCTCAGCTAGTGGGAACATACTACAAAGCACACGAGGCTCAGTTCAGTGCTCTGTAACAACCTAGATGAGTGGGATAGGAGGGGGTGGGAGGGAGGTCCAAGAGGGAGGGGATATAGGTATACGTATAGTTGATTTACTTCATTATACAACAGAAAATAATACACCATTGTAAAGCAATTATACTCCAAAAACAAAAAAATGGCATAGTATTTGCATATAACCTATGCACATCCTCTCGTATATTTTAAATCACCTCTAGATTACTTATAATACCTAATACAATGTAAATGGTTGCCAGTGCACAGCAAATTCAAGTTCTGCTGTTTGGAACTTTCTGGAATTTTTCTTCCAAATACTTTGCATTCGCGGTTGGTTGAGTCTGTGGACGTGGAACCCGCAGACACAAAGGGCCAACTGTAATACCCTGATCAAGGCAAAGGGAATTTGCTAAGAGAAGAAATAATCATAGGCTTTCAGATGAAGTCTTCCTTGGAAGGCAACTCAGGGGGCTTCCCCTCTTCTATACTGCTGAGAGACGGTATCTCATATTTGTAACCAAGGATACCTGTAGCAAACAGTGTTTTCAACACATGACTCTTCAGGCTAGCTGATTTGACCATTAATTTAAAAGTTCTGCCTCTGCATGGCCACTATTTACTACAGCTAGTCTAGAGCCATACAGAACAAGTTTATTCTCGCTTCCAAATGAAGCTCTTTGAATATCTGGAAACAGCAACCATGTCCCTTCACAAACTGTCCAGATAACAGAAACTTGTAGCTTCACTACTGAAGATAAAGTTTTCAGATGCATCATAATAATGTGAAGCAGAATTTTCTGCATAGAAGTAGGCCTCCTAATTTTTATAAGTCATATGTAACACACCATAGCAGCTATACTAGCTCCTTTAGTGGATAACTTGTTTGCTAGGCAAGATGGCGAAATAAATTGGTAATCTTGCATTGAACTTTATGTGCCATCCAAAGAGAAACAAGTGCAGATTCCTAAACTACAAACAGACAAACAAACAACAATGGATCAATTCCAGTCCTATCCAAAAATTACTCTAAAAATTAATACCAGTCCTTCAACAGGAAATAGTTTTCTTATAGTATAAATCCCTAGTAATTAACAGATAATAGGAAATAGGATGAGAATAGGATTCCAAATATTTGGAATAGATAGATATAAAGTAAAATGTCTGTGTATGTATGTGTGTGTGTGTGTATTTAAACCACTACCCAATTATCTAAGTGTCAACATGGCCAGAGGATATTTTCTCAATTGAAACCCTTATAAAAACTAATCTATTTTCAACATAATACAGATGCAAACAAAGTCAAAAGATCAGTCTGATTCTAAACTGATTCTAGTTTCTAATTTTAAATATAAAACACTCAATATGGGATATTAGGTTCAAAGCTTATTTTTTACTGAAAATACTGCACGTCAGCATATTTTAATTATAGCATACAATTCTCATTTGTACAGTTCTAGTTTTCATTGGTTCAAGTTTGTGGCATTTTCTAGTTTGATACAAATTGTTATAGAAGAGAGAAGAGTGTCTCTTTTTAAAAAAGTAATAGTTTTCCATTTATTTTAACTTAGCTTCCAAATTTATACTACCTATTCACTAAGACTGTCAACATCATTTAAAATTCATTACCCTGTCTATTGCGGGTTCACATAAGTACACTTCCTGCCCTCATGCTAAATCTCCCCCATTTGCCATGCTCTATCAGTCACAGTTTATTTCTAAAGTTTTTTGTCTTCTCTGGGTGAAACAAACCATCACCAAGTCTTCTGGCTACAGCTAACCTGAGTTTTTTTTTTTTTTTTCCCCCAATCCTCTTTCACTTAGTCTTCTTCTAATAGATCCTCTGGGCTGAGAAACGAGTCAACCAAACTTGGTAGAATTTCAGGTAGAATAGAAATGAAAGGGACAAGGGAAGGATCTCCATGTTATACTAAATACTATGTTTTAATACATGAAAAAATAAGAAATATACTGATAATGGAGAATTAATTTAATGATAATAGAGGAAAATAAATTGTTTTTATTTCCTGCTTTTTCTATCCTGAACATATCTGAACCAAACCATTCAGAAGAACAAGGGTATATTTGAAGAATTTTTGTGAAGAGGAGCTGTTTTTTAATATATGACACTGATTTCCAGGAAGATAAAAAGGAAGCAGCGGGGATTCCCTGGTGGCGCAGTGGTTGAGAGTCCGCCTGCCGATGCAGGGTATGCGGGTTTGTGCCCCGGTCCGGGAAGATCCCACATGCCGCGGAGCGGCTGGGCCCGTGAGGCATGGCCGCCGAGCCTGCGTGTCCGGAGCCTGTGCTCCGCAATGAGAGAGGCCACAACAGTGAGAGGCCCGCCTACCGCAAAAAAAGGAAAAAAATAAAAAAAGGAAGCAGTGATAAGACATCTGCTTATTAACATTAATCTTCCCAAAACACCATGTGAAAGAATTTTGAAAAAGGAAAACTACAAAGGAGCCCTTGTCCAACAGATATTAAAAAACATTATAAATCGCAACTATTAAAGTAGTCTGATATTGCAAGGGAATACAGATTAAATGGAACAGAATGGAGTCCAAAAATAGATTTATACAAGAGGCGTTCAATAATGTGATAGCAGTGGTATGAATCAATATTTCAATCCATACCTAAAAATAAATTATTGATGGATTAAAATACCAATTAAAAAAGAAATATAACTTTTAAAAGCATTGACGAGTATTTGCATAATCTTGGAATAAGAAAGTTTTCTAAATAAGACTTAAAACTCAGAAGCTATAAATACTCAGAAGCCATAAAACTCATAATCCATGTCATACTTGAAAACATAAAAATGTAAAACTTCTTTACTCAAAAGATGCAAGTTGATAGATGGGGACAAATATTAGAAACAAAAACAGCAAAGTATTGATATTCATAATATCTATAGAGCTCCTAGAAATCAATAAGAAAACAGCCAAATAGGCCAGCAGAAAAAGGACAAAGAGTACCTACAAGCATTTCTCAGAAGAAAAATGGAAAAAAAAAAACATAAAAAGAATTTCACCCACCATTGCTAAAATGCAATGAAACATCACCTTTCACTTCTCAGACTGAAAAAAAAAAAAAAAAAAGGCTGATAACATAGATGTTTGTGATGGCACGGAGCACTTTCATCACTACTAAGTGAAAATAAGAGCTTTTTCAGAAGGCAGTTGGGCAGGAGCAATCAAAATTTAAAGTAAACTTAATATCTGACCCATAAATTCCATACCTAAGATCTAGTTGCATAAATACTCTTGGCAAAGTTACAAAGTTTTATGTAAAAGGATGTTCACTGAAGTATCGAAATAGTAAGGGTCATAAAAAATGAGTAGCTTTATATGAACCTACCTGAAATGCTCTCCAAGTCATAATGTCAAGGCAAAGAAGTAAGTTCCTGAATCACATCTGTGTCATAAAACCATTTACATTTAAATATACTTTTCTCCCAGATGGGTAGCCGAGACCTTGTGTTTTTCTCCAAGCTCCACCCAAAAAGCACATCCTCTTACACACAAACATCAGTGTGGAACGTGGAAGTTCCTGACGATTTACTAGGGTGACGAAGGAGGTGCTCTGTACTTACAGCATTTGAAAGCGCCCCTCCCAACCTAACACTCTGGAGTCTCTTATTACACTCTCTTCTCCATTCCAATGGTCACCATTCCCACCTTCTACCCCCCACCTTCCCAGCTCTGCCACCCAACCACCTCCAGCTCGCACCTTCCCATTTCTAATCTTCCCTATTCCAGCCCATTACAGTGACTTAAAGTATGTCAACGGCATTATGCTGAGGATAAAAACTGAATTTTACTCAGTCTACAAAATATCCTCCAGTTACTAGGATCACCCGCCTTTGAATATAGTAGTAGATGTGGTAATAATGAACAAATAATTTGTACAACAACGCGTACAGTTGTTAATATACTTGGGAAAGCCCAGAGGCTATTCACTGGGAAGGGGCCTAGAAACGTGGTAGGCAGAAGGGAGCGTGGCTGGTGCCGGGGATTCTAACCTAAGCTGCATAACTGACTACCCATGCATTCATGTATGATTTTAGGGATTTGTTTTCGTAAGATGTCTACTACAAAGGAAAAAAAAGGAAAACAAAATTAATTAAAAAATAAAGAACATTTCCCTTTGCGGTTTTAAGAAGGCTTACGGTGTGCACTTGATCAGGCGCGTCAAGTAAAGTGAGCTCAACCCCTGGGTTGGGCTGGGCTGGTAAAGAGCAAAGAACAAAGGCAGTACTCTGGAGGTGGGTGCCAGTCTGAACCTTTAAGGCCAAGGCAAGAGTCAGAGGCTAGAGACCTGGAAGGCAAGGCCCTGTGCCCACAGGAACCGGGGTGAAGAAAGCTCTGAAGAGCAGCAGCAATGCTGTGGTTCAGGGAAACACCAAGGCACAGTCTTTAGTTGACGGCTCTTCAATCATAATCTGGGGAAGCAGAAGCAAGCTGGGAGGCAGGTTCTTCTATTAAAGTTTCTCAGGGGACAAAGGGCCATCACTGATTTGGGAGTAAGTGAGCTACGTGTGAAATATCTAACTCAGAGCCAGGAAAGGGTTTAGAAAATTAGAACTGTGCAGTGTCTTCAAATGAAAGGTTTAAAGAGTTCTTAGCTATCTCGGGCTGATAAACCCAGTGCAGAAGGAACACAACCATGATTTTTCAGTGGATCACTAGATCACTGATATGCTCATAAAGTCAAGAAAGGGAGTGCTCAGAAAGGGAAAAATGCTGCAATACATATGGCAAATAGAGATTTAGAGAAATCACTCCTTGTATCATAACTACCATTTAACTAAGAACATTAAATCATTTATTTGGGATAATTTTTTCATGCATTTTTATTCATTCGGAAAATGTCTGCCACATTCAAAGCACAATGTGGTCAACAGGTGCCATGAATTAAAGTGCAGCATCTATCTTCAAAGCTTACTGTCTAGTACGAGAAATAAGGTGCTTACATTAGAAACTGTACGATGCCATCCCATCATCCACCGAAGAAAAATAACTGAAACAGGGTAAGCAATTTGCCATTAACTAAATGAGCTTCAGAGGAACATCTGTATCTGTTCCTTTCCTCTGTCAGGTTCAATTCCTACATGCATGCCCCCCTTAGTGTGAGCATCTCATCCTTGTGAATGTGCTTCTAGAACACAAAAATAGGCAATTCTGGACGTACAACACCTTAAATGAACCACCCACTACTTCACCTACAACCCACCTGAAGAAGAGAAATCTGATGCAAAGTTGAAGGAAAAAGTGGTTGTGATGGAATTACTGAGCCACTGTCTTTCAATCTACAACTTGGCACCTTTCTTAGAGACTGACAAAGATTTCTTTTATTACGTAAAATTTATGCCATATATTATGGTCTTAGAACCTAATCCCTGATTTCTTTATAGAGAGACCTGTCCTTTTCTTTAAGGTCTAATAAAATCTCACCTGCACAAAGTCTGACCTGCAGTGTCTTTCAAACTGTCTGATCATGACCGAAAAGATAATTTTTATATCAAAATCTAACACATACACACAGACACACACACACGTGTATTATTTCATTAAATGACCCTTACTCTCATACTTTCTATTGTATTTTTTATTCTATTCTATTCTCTTCTGTTCTATTCTATTCTATTCATGACCCAGTTAATTACTTCAAGACCCACAAAGTGGTCATGGCCCAGAATTTGGAAATCACTGGATGAGGTGTTAGTAGAGGACACCCAATGGAATTATTTTAGGAGAGGTTATGACCAGAGTTCCTCATCAGCTTCTAATGTTCATCCCTTGAAGGTCATATAAAGGTCAGGAAAACAGGTCTCTCATTTGAATAGACACAGCTCTTTCCCCCAGGAGCTTGTCTATGACTTAATCAGGACAAAACCTCTCTGTATTCATTCCCATCATCAAGCAAGTAGTGCCAGCTCCAGGATCCAAGATGGCTCAGCCCATCCAGATACCACACCCGTCACAGGAGTAGAAAGCACTATACACATCTCAGTTTGGCTTTGCTTTAAATCTGACAGGGAGCAAAATGGAGGGTGAAGACTAATTAATTTCTGTTTCCTGCGGTTCTGAAATGTCTCTCCAATTGTGATTTAAAGGATCACAGAATATAGGTGGATCCAGACGAACAATCTTTATTTAACTAGATCCTAAAAATACAACTATGAATCAGGTTAAATGACTGTCAGAAAGGATTAGGGAAAAGAAAAACTAATTTTGACCTATTGAGCTTGTATAACTGGCAGGATGACGAAACAAGTAATTAAGTTTAAGAAACAGAAATCACTCCTTCAAAATTTCACGCCCTATTGTCCATCACAATGAAAACATTTCCTTTTCAAGCAAATTTAAATGTTAAAAGAATTGACCCCAAAATAAACCAAATAAGTATAATAGAAATACGCAAGTTACATAATCAAAAACCCCAAAGAATAATTTATTTAAAATAACAACCTTTGGTCATGCTACATGATGAAGATGGGTCTGACTTTTAGTGGGTTTTTTTTCTGCTTTCCTTGCATATCCTTACTTTTTAGGTTTGGAACTGGCCACTAATGAATAACGAAGGAAGAAAAAGTTGATTTGCTTTTTTCACCATAACTCTTGGAAAATATTTTAAACATTTTCATGTAACCATACCAAATACACGCTAGGATCATAACACAGTGAGAAGCACAACTGTCCACAGCAGAAGGATTGAATGTGCTTTCCATTTTGGAAATTACAGGCATCGTTGTTTCTATCCTTCCCAAGGCATCATTATTACTTTCATATGATTTATGATTAAAGGTATGAGAGATGGTGCAAAGATCCTGTGTCAAATTCCCATATGGCATATAACATAAGTCAAACTGTGAAAAACTCGTAAATGTGGGTAGATCAGTTTCATCAAAGAAAGGAGCAAGAGGGTTCCAGAGACTTAGCAGGAAACTAGCCAGATAATTTTTTATAGGCATGTAATTCCAGTGCAGCAGTAATGAATGTGGTCCTGCCTCTGAACATATAATGCCTGAGTTAAACATAAGGGCAGTCAGCAAGAAATTAGGCAGAGATGATTTGGTACACCATCAATCAATCCTGTTTACTCTTTCGTAAATCTGCCTTTTCTTTTCTTTTTAGACTGAAGCTGAAACTGATACTGTAACTTCTTAAATGATTTAAAGAGATAAAATGATGTGTTTGTAAAGTCCCAATAAATACTGAAATAATTATAATTCCAATGGAATATTGCAAATAAAAAGGTAAGAAGTTATTTGAAAATGCATTATTTATACGTTGTTTAATAGCATCCTACAATATACCAAAATCAATAAGCAAATATGTATCACATCACAAATTTAAACATACACTTCTAAGACAATGAATATCTTTGCACACATTTTCTGAATTCAATTCAAACTTTATTTATTACCTACACAAAGTAGATTAGATAAAACTTTCTTTTTTTTTTTTTTTTTTTTTTTTGCGGTACGCGGGCCTCTCACTGTTGTGGCCTCTCCCCTTGCGGAGCACAGGCTCCGGACGCCCAGGACCAGCGGCCATGGCTCACGGGCCCAGCCACTCTGTGGCATGTGGGATCTTCCCAGACTGGGGCACGAACCCGCGTCCCTGCATCGGCAGGTGGACTCTCAACCACTGCACCACCAGGGAAGCCCAAAACTAACTTTCTGATACAAGAACTTGAGTAAAGTGTAGGAAATGCAAACAAAAATCAATAGACGAAACTAAGAGACTGTAACTTGAAGAGAGTCCTGCTAGAAAGGAGGGACGGGAAAAGTTAGAGGGGTCATGCTGAGTTGTTTTTGATATGTCTCATGCAGAAAATAGGAGGATACAAAGCTGGAAAAGGAAGCTGAGGTCATGGTGTAGAGAACTCCGAGTGACAGGGTAAAGCATCATATGTTAATAGGTGCTGGAAATCTACTTATAATATTAGAGTACAAGAGTGATAGAGTTGTGCTTTGGGATGATTTATCTAGTCAGCTGAATAAGTGGGAAGTGATAAGTAACAAGAAGCTGAATGAGATGGGTATTAAAGTGATGAAGATGAGCCATGATCGGGATGTGGAAATGGTAAAGCAATGGATGATTGTGACGGTGATAAGGCAACGTAGAGGGTACAATCTTTAAGAATTAGCTTCTAATTCTAAAAAGGGGCTAATATTACAGAAAGAGACAGGGGTAATTAGATGCTTTTGTCCTTAACAGAAACTTCCAAAAGTGAAGTTATCTGGAGCGTGCTAAATTCATTAGGTCAAAAGGTGCCCAGTTATGTATCACACGAGCAGTGGCAAACGTGTGTCTGAGAGCTGGGATTAACAAAATAAATCACTTGGAAATCATCAGTACAGAGTTTGTACCAGAATTCATGGATATAGTGGACACTGAGAACATAGAAGAGGCCTACAGTCAAAGCAGCCGGGATAACCCCCTGGGGGAGGGTTCAGAGAACAAAGAAGCCCTCAGAGAAACTGGCAGAAGACCTAGCAGAGTCACTAAAATGGCGCGATAGATGAAGAGGATTTCCAAAAGGTAACAAGAGCAAGAGTGTCAAACTTTATAGAAAGAAAGAAGAGAAGACTTTGCAGTTACTGCAACACTGGAAAACACTGGATGACACTCTGCTTGTGAGGAGAACAGTGTCAGTGGAGAATACAGATAGGAAACAAGGCCACAGGGGTTACGGCCTGAGTGAGTGGTTAGAAAACAGAAGCAAGATCTTATCCAATTACTTCATATGTACAGCATGACTCGGATATCCAAAAACTTCTTTGAAGGTAAACAATTGGTAATTATATCAGGAAATCAGCAAAAATACATATGTTTATAACAATATTAATAAGCTTTTACCTTCTTGTGATTCTTGTAAACATTTCTGTGGGCAAATCCCTTTCCACAAAGCTTGCATTTGTAAGGTTTATCTTCACTGTGTATTACTTTGTGAGCACCCACTTGATCGAGCCTCTTGAAAGATTTATTACAAATCTCACAATTATAGGGTCGTTTTTCTGTGAAAAATGAGTGGAGACAATCTCATATCTATATAAAGGTAAAGGATAAAAAGGAAAACAGCCTTACCTTGTATTACTTCTTATGGATAAGTCAACTAAAACACGATCCAAACAACTGAAACCATCTATTACCCAATCCATCTGTTAGATATGTGAGCCTATTCACAAAAGAAACATCAGTTTGTTCTTTTATTGGTCTATTTGCAAGCTAAATGTATAAAGTAGCTTAGATATAAAGATGAAGTTTCAATTCAAGGAAGAAATCCTACTTCTAGATGAAAAATCTGCTGATCGGTATGAGTTCAAGTCAGGGTCACAACTCCGAATGCAAAGGGTGAGTGGCCTGACAGTGATGAAGGTAAAGGACAGACCTGCCTCCTGCTGGGCCAACAGACCCCATACAGGCCGAGCTTCCAATTCTCAGCAGAAACTACACATTTAGGTTGCTGGGTAAAATCCACATTTATACAATATTCATGTAATGATGACAACTTTTTCAAACAAAGCGTATCTGAAGGCCACCAGATCTTCTATTTTCGATCCACCATTTTTGATCTTCCGTTTTCATTTGCCAAAATATCTATATCTGTCTCCAAATGAAGTAGCTATTCAAAAACATTCTGACTTAAATGGTCTCAAAGTACAGACATTCTAAACTCTAGAAAAGAGACTTCATAAAGCAAAAGTTATTTTCAGAGCTGAATTTTTCTAAGTCTGTGTAACTGACCTATTACTCAAACTTGCTTAAAATGAAACTATAGCTTTAAAAACTTACATTCTCAAAATGTATTTATAAATTTCTCACTAACATGTATTAGTTCCTTAGTTAGAATGTGAAAACATCTAGAAATGTCGGAACTATAATTGTTGAATCGCTCCTAAATTTCAGACACTCTGCTAGCGTGGTACATAGATGACTTCGTTTAACCTGAACAGCAATTTTGAAAGGTAGGATATCTTTTCACAGATGAAGAATACAGAAACAGAGGCTCAAGGAGGATTAGGTAACAAATTAAATGGTGAGTTTGAAGATCTTCCATTTCATTTAGTCCAACCACATATGCTTCAGAAACAAACTGAGGTCGAGAAGCTAAGTAACTTGTTCAAAATCACATGGCCGGTCAATGGCCAACCTGGAACTAATAACCAGGTCTCCTGATTACCACTCTCAGAGCTCCTGAAAATGACGAGGTGAATCTTTTGTAGAGATTTCAATACAAATGGAAAAATATGTATTTTACCTGAGTGGGTGATCATATGACGTTTTAGCTGATTAGCTGAAATGAATTTCTTCATACATTCTTGACAATCAAATACCTCATGAATCTGCAAAACGTTAAATTGACAGTTAAGTCAACTATCAAAGCCAAAAACTGTACAGAGCTCAAGTAAAAGTATAAACATGTGGACAGTTGCTACTGCAATATCCAAACTATATAATTCAGCCCTAATTTGTTTACACTATCCTACATAAATTGAAAATGCAATGAACATGTTACCTAGTAGAAACATATTATTAAAAAAATGGGGCTTCCCTGGTGGCACAGTGGTTGAGAGTCCGCCTGCCGATGCAGGGGACACAGGTTCGTGCCCCGGTCAGGGAAGATCCCACATGCCGCGGAGCGGCTGGGCCCGTGAGCCATGGCCGCTGAGCCTGCGCGTCCGGAGCCTGTGCTCCGCAACGGGAGAGGCCACAACAGTGAGAGGCCCGCGTAACGCAAAAAAAAAAAAAAAAAAAAAAAAGTAAGACTGCACATTATTTAAATATGTAAAACAGCTGACCTATTTTTAAAGTGCATAATAAATTTACACTCTCTGTAAAAAATTATACCTAGTATATATTAAGTCTCTGTTATGCACAAATTTAGACTTGGAAATACGTAACTTGCCAGTAAAAATATCCCCTTTACAGTAGTCAACACTCCTTTAAACTTAAATATATGTAGTACAGAACAACACATTAATTAATGTTAGAGACAAGGAGATACATGATTCTGAAAAGCATTTAGCTCACTGCAAAACTCTCACAGGATAGGACGACCACAATAAAAAACTTTATTAGTTTTATTTTTAAAAAATTATAATAAGGGGGAGGAGCATAACTTTAGCAAACAACCGGCTAAATAAATATTACAGTTTAATATTAAATTTAGTTCCTTCCCTCCCAGAGACTTAATCAGAGAAATTGAATAGGCGGTATGAAAAGCAGAAGCTTAGTTTATTACCAGTAACAATGTACAAAGTTCTAAGAGGAATGTGTTGCAAGAAGCCTTATATTAGAAATGTTGATCACTCCAATGAATAAGAGCATCATACCATTTTGCTGAAGATTCAAAAATGGTTTTGATGAGGTCCTGTTTTTGTTTCAACCTCATTAAAGGTAGTGCTCACAAAACTAAACCCCAGACAAGCAAAGGTCCTTCTGCAGGAAGCCAAGATACTGTGGTGATCCTTACAGGATATCTAGCGCCACTACAGAGTGAAAGCCAAGGCAGAAGACCCTGAACTGGTACAGCAATGAGTAAAGAGTGGAGGACTGGTAAATGGCTCCCCTGACCTAAGTGACCGCAGAGGAACTCAAGGCAGGAATGGTGAAAAGACGTCACCAGGAAGGAAAACGGAAGCTGGGGCAAGGCTCACAGATCCCTGGTCTGCAGTCTGTGCCTTAAGCCTATGTCCAGCCACATGACAGGTCTGAGGAAGGCAAGTACCACATAGTACAGCAGGAAAACTTTCAGCCTAAGAAATTTTAAAGGCAACATCTTCAATCATCAAAGACGCTCACAGCAATTATATGAGGTGTAATGTTTATTTAAAGATAATAGGAACAGATTTATATTCTTAAACTCTGTTTCTGTAACATATATCTTTTATAATAAGCTACTCTAAAAAATGATGATGTGCCTTCTGAGACATACATAAATGAAAACATATTTATTTTCATTTTTAATGTTAAATTTTAATTAGTATATACAAATTTTAAATTATCCATATGAAAGTGGCAGCTGTTAAATAAATTACTGCAAAATATATTTGTTCACTTAACTCTCATGGCTTCTGAAACATGAAACATTTTTATTTATTTATTTTTTTTTTTTGCGGTACGCGGGCCTCTCACTGTTGTGGCCTCTCCCGTTGCGGAGCACAGGCTCCGGACGCGCAGGCTCAGCGGCCATGGCTCACGGGCCCAGCCGCTCCGCGGCATGTGGGATCTTCCCGGACCGGGGCACGAAGCCGTGTCCCCTGCATCGGCAGGCGGACTCTCAACCACTGCGCCACCAGGGAAGCCCCATGAAACATTTTTAAAGGTTGAATTGAATTGATATTATCAAAATTATAAAAAAGAATATTTACTGTACATGAAAGCATTTTTGTATTGCCTATCTTATAGTGGAAAATTCAATCCAAAGCTATTCTCAAAACTCCTAAAAAAGTTTTAATAGAACAATCAGATTTTAAGTGAAAATGACACTAATTAATGCCTAATGCTAAGTAAAGCACCTTTTGTAAAATGTCCAGCTTATTAAATTGACATGGATGGTAATAACTTATCATTTGAAGTCCCAAATTAAATAATTTTCAGGAGGATCATAATATATCTTATTGTAATATAGGGCAGTACACAGTAATGTAAGACACTGTTCTAGACTATAATATAAATTTGACCTATTCATACAGCACCATCTACTGGCAAGGTGCAATACTACAGCCAAACTCTATTAGACATTAGACATACCCAACTATAAGAACAGTCAAAAATGGAGTCAGTAAAAGCTGCCTGTGGCTTCAGAAAGGCTGAGTCAGAGGAGTTATGCTGTAATGAAGAGCTGCACTGAGCTACTAAGTTATTAACATTTGCAGAAACAGAATGGCTGTATTCCACCACCACCAGGTAGGGTTTACATCTACCAAGATATTCCCTGGGGGAAAAGTTCTTATGTTATGAAGAAAATAAATGGAAAAGAGAACACTTTTCAGAAATATGCCCCACTACCAACTTTGTTGAAATAGTCTATTTGGGAAAATCTGAAATTTGGTAAGATATCTTAAATTTCAACTTCTTAAGATCAGGGAAGGAAATCAAAGAATTATAAAAGTATGAGGATTTTTTTTTTAATGTTTATTCAACTGGATTTAATCTTTTTGTCTCAGACTAGGTTCTGCTTCAGAAACCTTAAGGGTGATGAGAAGGGAGGAAGAGAGACGTAAAAGCAGCAGCATCTGGACTGGAGTTCTGTGCAAAACTTCCTTAAAAGGTAGCTTCAGTGCTTGCTTCAGCAGCACGTGCACTAAATTTGGGATGATACAGAGAAGATTAGCATGGTCCCTGAATAGGAATTATATGCAAATTCTTGAAGTACTCCATATTTTTAAACAATCTGATAAAATAACCACATGGAAACTGAAAAGAAAAAAAAAGTAGTTTCATGGCACTTAAGAGAAGTAATTAAAAGACACTGATCAGTTCAAAAGTCACACTTCATAAATGAGAGAACACAGGCCCAGTGTTACATGGGGGGTTAGGGACAGAAGAAGGTGACATCCACTGTCTTCACTCCTGTCCAGTGCTGTTGGATTATTTCTCCCTAAGGATCATAATCATTCAACATGTAGGATATAACCTCAGACATCTTAACAATTCAACTGTCTTACATGTTACAGGTTAAATCCACAGCACATGCTTGGAGCTACAGCACTGAATATCATATGAGTTTTAAGGCCTGTCAAGTTATTTTGGAATACAGACACACACACAGAGACAAAATTCAACTTACAAACCATAACAAAAGTAAAATTTCACTTTCACTAGTATCATCTCCTCTCTTCTTTAGTATTAAATGACTAAAAGACAATATTATATGCTCCTAGATATTCTGAAAAAATAATATATGAACTCAGGAAATAATCATTTATATCTTTGTTATTATAATATAACATAAAATATATTTTTGGACTCTGCCATGATATGAACAAAATCTAAATTTTAATTTAATTCTATTCTGTCGAAAATTCTATTACCTAGTGCTAATGTTGTTAGGGTTAATAACTGTCACTTACTTTTCAGGATAACTTTCACATTAAGATAGCAACTTAGTAAATTTAATGCTTATTGCAAAATGTATTAAATTTATTTTCTCCTAACACAGTTGGCCCTTGAGCAACACAGGGGTTTGGGGGTTGGACCCACTGCACCCCACTCCCACCCCCCAACCTCTCCCTGCTGTGAAAAAATCGTGTAACTTTACAGCGGGCCCTCCGCATCTGCATAGTCAACCAACCCCTGATCGTGTAGTACTGGAGTATGTATTTACTGGAAAAATCTGCTAAAAGTGGACCAGCACAGTTCAAACCTCTGTTGTTCAAGGGTCAACGGCATAATCGTTTCTGCTAACAACACTCTGACATTCTTCTACATTATTTTTAGCTCTTCAAAATAATAGAGCTCTTTGTCTTCGTTTTGCCACACTTAACTATAATATGCATCCATTTTAAGCTAAATGTCACTGCAGAGCATATCATAAATACACAAAAATATATGGTTTCCTCAAATATATAGTATTTCCTGAGCAAACAGCAACTGGGAAAGCTTGAAACCCGTACGAGGTGTCAGTCAGACACAATACTGTGTTGGAGAAATATTTCTACTAATTCTGAACAACAATAAACAACTCAAAATATTCTTTTGCGAGAGTTCACTCTTCTGCATATCAGTCTTGCATTTTAGAATATGTTAGTAGTTAAATTAATGACAAAACTCTGTCTTTACAATATAAAAATCAGCTAAAAATTTTCATGGCCGACACTATAAATGACTAAAAGATCTTACACTATGATGAGCATTAGTCTTTATCTTACTGACCTTCCTATGTTCCTGCAGGCTTGATGCTGAAGAACACTTTTTATTGCACACTGAACATATGAGTTTTTTCTTAGGATCCCCTAAACAAAAACAACAAACAAAATAAAATAAAATACCACCATGATTTATATGAGAATATTAAGAGGAGTATTAGATACAGTGTTTCTAGGTGATTTATAATTTCTAAACAGGTATTTCATCTTCTTAACTTACAACTCCAAAATTTTCAGTGTTGCAGATATATCCATTAAACTCAGATAAAGAAGAGGCTACATTTTAAACGCTTTCAAAATCTGAGAAATATTCAGCTTGGTATACCACTTTCTACATATATAAAATGGGCCTTTCACCTTTCCACGTTCTAATTTAGTATTAAAAGAGAAAAGCACACTTCCGTGAAAAATTAAAATTAATCAAATGTGTACATAGAAGAAAACCTGTATTTATTAACTCGTAAGTTGATTTTGCTACTTGCTTTAAATTTTAACAGAATATTTGATTTAATCAGCTGGATTTTTAAAAATGGAATTCAGAGATTATTCTTTTCAGCACTAGACTTGATCAGCCTGCAAGATCTGAGAGTATATGATTTATCATATTAATGTTAAAAACCAGAATAAGGTAAAATCAAGAACAATGAAACATTATATTGGCATTCATATTATTTTACAAATCAAAACAAAGCTCAGTTTTGTCTTCTTATAGAGTGATTATAATTATAGTAGACCATTTCAAATTTCAAATTTCACAGTGGTTATAAAAAACAAAAGATTCAACAAAACAAGATTTTCAAATACGATATAATAACAATATCATCTGCACGCTCATAAGTAACCACAGAATGGTTTTTCAATTTTTAATTGATTGACTACAAATACTCAAAAAGTAAACAAATAATAAAAGGAACCACCATGCAGCCACTGCCTGGCCCCCAAAATGACTAATCCATGGCTATTCCTGCCAAAACCTCAACCTCATCCACGACCTCACTTCTCTATTTTCTTGAAAGAAATCTAAAATCAGTAGAAAACATGATTACAAAATGACTTGATTAAAAGACTGTGTTTACGAGACAGCAACACTTTCAGAAAAAGGAAGAGATTAATTTTTGTCTTATCATTCAAGATACGGATTTCATATAATGCACTATTTTTAGCATGCCAAATAGTACAGCCAAGAAAAATTTTCTTGGTGATTGACAAGTAATGTGGCTACTAAAGGAGAAAATTCTCCCGAGGAAAATGAATATCCGACAGCATGCATTTGGTCATCAATTCTCCATCCATATCTATTATACATGAGGGGCCACTGAGAAAGAATATTCCCTCTTTTCCAGCTTGCACCAGCGGGTATGTCCCTCCTTTAACCCACAATCCTTTATTTCCCTAGCTTATCCCTCAACTCAGCTGCTCTCTGAGACTACACCTTATTCTTTCCCAGAAGGTAGGTCAGGCTTGAGGGAGAGAAGAGAAAGAGAAGTGACATTTCCACAACCACCTGTTTCACCTTATCCCAATACTCCTGCCATGGCTCCTCCAGCTAGAATCACAGGCAATACACCAAACCCCCATCCCTACTCTTCAACCTCTTCTCTCCTCCTATAGCTTCTGTTCTTCATCCTAGGACTGGAATCCTAGTTCCTCAGAGAAGAAACATGGGAAAAGTTTATGACTGTTTGCCTGAGAATGTAGATAAATGTTATTTCCCATATATACAAAATCTCTGTCAGCAACCGCAGAATCGAAATCAAAAGAGAAAGATGGTTAAGGTGAATTAAGGAAGTTAGACCCTTCACTGTTTCCTCTTGAGTAACTGGGAAGGTCACCCTACAAGCTTCCCCAGGTTCAAGGACAAGAGCATCTACAAAGCCACAGCTAGACTTTATACCATTTTAGTTTTACTATATTCAGGTTAAGTCTGACATTTGACTTTCTGATTCAGCTTTCAAAAACAGTCAGGAACACATTACTTACAAAGGTAGGAGATGCACTGAAAATTAATACAACTGTACTGAATACGTAGTCACTTAAGTACTGCGAGTTTCAGCACTATGTGGGTTAAGCGTGCTTCTAGGAGCTAGTCTGAGAACCTACCCACCGTATGTTACAGTTTCTATGGAAAAATGTGATCCATATTTAAAAATTCAGCTTCTCTCTTCTCAGCATCTTCAATTCATATCATCTAATGAGGAACATTTGTCATTGTCAGTGGTAAAAGCTGCAAGATCTTCTCTTTCCTTGAATACCTTTGTCTTTCTACAGTAAAGCGTTCTACGACCATGTGTATGAACACTGCTTTTTTCGCTGTTCTGAATATGGAATATTCTTTCCCCAAATGTCCGTGTAGCTAACAGATGCAAGGGAAGAAGCAAGAGAGGGGCTGTGAATGACCGATTGAGCACCAATTCCAGCAAAAAGTATGCATGGTGGCCTCTGGCTGCAATACAGTAAGTTTCATATTTTATGTGATCCACAACACAGAAAAATAAGAGACTTCCTTTTACGTTATTTCCTACAAAATCACCGTAAGTTTTCAGAATCAGTAATATTTTAATATCCAAGACCAACTACAAGAAGCCTCAAAGAAATTATGCTTCCAGCACAGTCTGAAGACCACATGCCCAATAACAAGAATGCAAGTTTCCAGAGTTTCAGTGTGCATCTGTTTTTTTACTTAGTTCAGCAAAGTTAACTTTAAAAATGACATGAAAGATTTGTTATAATACATTGCAGGCAAAGACGGAGAAAATTAAGAACAGCATTTTAAACATAACAGCTTTAAAAAAACAAAAACTAGGAAGAGACAGGTCTATCAAAAAGTTATGATTGCCTTTTGCAAAGACGGGAAAGGCCCAAGTAGAAAGAATTCAGAAAAATGTCATCTTTTCTATATCCTTCAAAAGGAAAGAAAGAAATCAGAACACTGTGAAGTCCAAGCGATGTGCACCATTCTGAAGCCACATTTCACAAGCCATACCTTCAGCCACCCTGAGCTTTCAAATATGGCTTGTACTGAGCGTGCAGCCCAAACTGGTGGTGCGAAGTTGTAACTAGCGTTAAAAGAGACACTTTTTGGACAATGAACAAGTATAGGAAACAGAAACCAAGTACCAGTTATTCTTTTCTCCTGAATGTGAGAATAAACAGGATAGGAGAAAAGAAATAACACTTTCCTCATTTGCAGAAAGACATTTCCACCCAGAAGCCAATGGCAAAAGTAAACACATGAGAAAAATGTAAGTATAGAAGGATAAGAGGAGTGCCATGAACCTCAGCCTCCTTTAAGGAAAAGACACTGAAGAAATAAAACATTAACTCTGACAATAATCATCTGTTCTATTTAGTGCAACAGATTCAATCCCTAAAGTCAAAATACATTTACCATGTGCAAAGCAGATGAAATCTAAGTGACAAATTTTCTATTTGTCTTATTGTTTAGCTAGCCATTAGAAGGAATTCAAATAGTATCTACTTTATAAATCCAAATATATTCAATTAGCATGTCAAAATGTAGCCAGTAATTTTCTCCAATATAGAAGAAATATAAGGATTATTAAAAATGGAATTTTACTGTAAAAATATTAAGGCAGAAGGGCATCACTTAACAGTTTTAAAATATATCTACTAAAAGAGAAATTTCACACGCTAAAATATTAAAATTATTATTTAAAACATTAATTCTTAATGCACCTGGCTACCAAGCACAACTAGATTCTAGCTTAGGTTTCCAGTTATGATTAATTCAGAGATAGGAAAAATGACGAATATTGCTGAAATCAAAAAAAAACAGTGCTCAGTGGAAGAAAAAAATTCCATTTCCAGAGCTCTACATCTGTGTGAAATACAATGGAAAAGCAAGCTCTCTCCTCAAGAGTGAGAATTAAAAACAGATCGCTGTGGCCTGGGGAGAGGAAGCCCCTTTAAAAACAACCCTCTGATGAGTTCTCACCGGCGTGAATGTTTTCCTGGTGTCTTCTCAGGGCATCCTTGCTCTTCAGTCTCTTTCCACAGCTGTCAGCCTTACACACAAACCTGGCATCTCCTCGGCAAGTCTCCTGGTGCTGCTCAAAACTACAAGACAACCAGGAATGGGAAACAGGGAGAAGAAATGGTGAAGACACCTACAAACTTCTAACATCCAGGCTGGCTTTTGTAATGCATGCTCCCCAGTAGAGTTTCAGGGTCATTACAAGTGTTACCTAGGCAGGTAGGAAGGAAAGCACTGAAATTCTGCAGCCATATCATACTAAATCACTAAGAAGCATGAAAGCATGCATGCCTATGATGACCCGCAACTATGTAACAGCCATCTGATAACTCAGATACAAAACCTTGACGCTGAACTGAAGGAAGAATTGCAAACAGAGCACTGAAAACTTCGTGAAGAATCCTTCAGACTGCTTTTCGCTGAGCACTGAAGAACACTGAGGGGAAATGGACAAAAAACAAAAACTGGAAGTCTAAGACAAAGACTTATGAAAATATCTCTACTTTGAATGAAGTCACATTCATGATCTCTCCTTTCATTCTGCCTTTTGCCCTTTAAACTTTTAAGTAGCACCTGCAGTTGAACTATAAGACTCAGCTCAGCAAAAGTATGTTTGGTGTAGAATATGTAATACTAAATTGAATAAAAGCTGACTAGAATGCAGTTTTAAAATCTACTCATTAAAAACTATATAGCCCTTGCTTGGTTTTTTAAAGAGTGTATAAGAGAATTTCCAAGTTTTAAGATTAAGTTTTGAACAGAAATTTTTCACCTCAAATTTCATAAGCAAAAGTGGATGCACATATGAAAACTGTCTTAATATGAAATACAGCATGTTTCAGAATTTTACTTTAATGAATTAAAAAATGAAACATTAAGCCTATGTTAAAGATTTCTTGCTCATATGCAAGGTGACATTCTGTTAAAAATAAGTCTATAAATATATGTATCCACTTTCTCATTTTTAATAATTCACGATACTGTACAATACTTAAGTAAAAGGATAACTTAATATGCTGTTAATATATTTAAAATAATAAAGGGTGCAGAGCAATGACTGGGACCATTTAATTCATTTCATCATCATATCTTGTACATATTCATCTTTAAATTATTTCTCCAACATCGCTAGGAAATAAACAGTGCTTCCCAAAATGGCCCTGTATTCTTCATACTCTGAACTCTCTCCATTTCTTAAACTATTTCTTTTCTTTTTTTTTTTTTTTTTACAGATTTCAGAGGGAATATCGAATGCAGACCGCTGAAACTTGATCTGCCACCTCAAAGCACTAGCTAAATTATGCATATCAGATTTCAAATTAGTACACCAATGAGCTTAATATTTAATGGCAAGTTATTAAATGGACAAAGATTGATTAGCATAAACAATGTTTACTTGTTAAACTTCATAATCAGAATGTTTCAAAAACCAATGTACTACATATACTAAGAGAAGTTTATGACAGTGACAATAGAGAATGCTTAATTTCTACACACACACCATCACACACGCACACAGGTTAGAAACTGTAAGACAAACGGAATGAAACAGTTAACGTGTCAGCTTATAATTTTAGATATACTCTTGAATGTACGCACTGTCTTTGCAAAGCCTGTTTAACTGGGAATTTCTTCCCACAGCTCTTGCACTTAAATTCTTTCTCCTCTGTGGGTTTCTGGTGCAATGTCTGAAGATGCTCAGCAAGAATTTCCTCACTGGTAAAACTCGATTCACACTGGGGACAGGCATAGTCCTCTTTACAGCCAAAGCGACCTGCGAAGAGCCAAGAACTGCTCAGTTTTGCCCTCATTTTAAAATCAAAATTAATGGTGCTTAATGGTACCAGATTAGTAAATTTTTATTACCTCTATGAGTATGAATAGGTTGCCCATGAAAAATAATAGGAAGTGTTACTAGAATACATTATTTTTTAAATCATTTAACTTGTGTTTCACCAAATTAATACAAATCAAAATCAATGTTTAATTTACCCTGTAACACTAACTTTTCACATCAAAGAGTTATAACAAATGTTGAATTGCAACAGCAAAGTCTTCCCTGAAACGGGTTATCCTGAGTTCACTTTTAGCTGCAAAAAGAGAAAAACTCAACCAAGGGGAACTATGTTGAATTACCAAGGGGAATCTCACATATATATGAAAAAAAGGCCAAGGTCATAAAAACAGCACTCATTACAGTAGCGGAGTGAGGCTCCACTGTCTCTCTGGCTGTCAGTCCTATATGGATCTCATGGCTCTACCCAAATTTTTCAAAGTGTGCTTCTTAAATTACATATGTTTTCTGGTTATCAAATAAGATTAATTTTTTTAAGATTTTTTTTGGATGTGGACCATTTTTAAAGTCTTTATTGAATGTGTTACCATATTGCTTCTGTTTCACGTTTTAGTTTTTTGGCTGCGAAGCAGATGGGATCTTAGCTCCCCAACCAGGGATCGAACCCGCACCCCCTGTGCTGCAAGGAGAAGTCTTAACCACTGGACCACCAGGGAAGTCCCAAGGTTAGATTTAGATAAAATGCAGAAAATATGAAGAGAATAAAAATCACCAATAACCCCACCATGAAGAGACAACTGCTGTAATCTATTTCCATGCCTGAGTTGTCTTTTGTGCATTCATATTTCATGTGCAGTCTAAGAACCTTTATGATCATACTTTTTATGCAATTTCATGTATTGCTCTTTTTTCCATTTAATATTTTCTCAAGTCAAATTTTTTTTAAACTTAAGGTACCATAATTTACTTATTTAACCAAACTCTCCATTGTTTGACATTTGAGTGGATTCTTTGTTTCTTTTGATCACTGTTTGGTTGGTTTTGCTTCTGTTTTGGGGGGTTTTTGTTTGTTTGTTTTTATATTTTGCTTTTATAAACAAAACTGAATTCTAAACTGAAAATATCAACAATATAAGCACGTGATTCATATGTTCTAAGAATCTGTGTTTCTGTTGATTCTTCTTACCAAAGTAATAGAAATTGACATTTTGTTAACTAAATAAAGAAAAATCAGGGTAGTAATAAGTAGGAGACTTATTTTTAAGGTAAAATAGTGGACACAGTAATACTGTACCCTGGGGGCAACGCTGAAAATAAATACAAAAATAAAGAAAACATAGAATAGTACAGAAATAATTCCCATCACCCCAAATCTGACATTCCAAACAGCATAATGCATATTTGGAAAGACAAAACAGATAGCCTGTCCTCATCTTCCTTTTAAATACTCCAACTAAAATAAAGAAACAGAAGCATAATCTGGCAATACTGGGAATACTCATACTTTTTCAGCCAATGACATACAGTTAGAATAGAAAATTCATATAAAAGACATTAATACCACAGTGACTAAAGAAACCAGTGTCACTTCTGAAGTGGCTTTGTTAAGCAAAATGGAAAAATTCTCTATAGTAAGTATTAACCTTTTACAAAATGTGAACACCCTTAACACCATTCAAATTTCCGTCAAAGCCCATCAGGAGTAAAACACAACAAAACAGAAACAAGCCCTAATAACAATTGATTATTCCCTGGCAGATGACAAAAAGTGACATCTACCTCCTAGATTGCAGGGCTGATTTAAGCAAGTCTACCTATGGTCATCATACATTTTTGGTTACCCTACTAGAACAACCCAGCAATGCTGTAGGCCTCTATGATCAGAGCAAAGAAAGATTTCCAGATGCTCCAGATTCTCAAAGGATCTTAAGAGTGAAGCCCAGGAATAATCCCACAGGGCCCAGCAGGACCCCTGCACTCACCTCTCCCCATGTGCAGATGAGAAAGTAAAGTCTCAGAGTTGGTGACTTGCCTGGTTATAACATGCATGAATGTCAGACTCGGGGCTGGAGTACAAAAATCCTCATTACTGGCTACCCACCAGTGAGAGCAGTGAAAGCTGGGAGCTGCCACTGACCTTGGCAGTCCTACAGGGCACGTCCATCACCCACCCCAGCCCATCATTCCCTTCCTGCTGGAAGAGAGGCACACAACTGAATATCCTCCGAGAGTTCTGACAAAAACTAACTTTATTTTGAGAACACCCTATTATATTGCAATTATAATCAAGCACAGTTCAAACTTTATTTCTCCTACAATTTTCATTCTCTCGGACCATCAATTAGAGGTAATACCTTTTCTGCCAGCTGTTGATTGTCCTTTAGAATTTTTACCTTCCTCTTCTTTGATCATTGTCATAATTTGCTGTTCTTCTTCATCGGCCTCCATGTCACTATCCAGGTAGCCAATCAGAAGCTCTGTATCTGTTTCTATATCTTCAATTGCCAAATAGAAAATGTTTTCTCCTTCCTGAGACAAAATTAAAAATATGTGCTGTTATATGACCAATATATCTCAATAATAAAAAAAGCTAAATCATTCATTTTTGATAGTAACTAAGAAATCATTTTTAAGATACACTGAGTATCATGGGCTCATGAAAAGTTACTGCTCCGTTTTTTATATCTCCACTTGATCTGAACACTGAAAAAGGAAACTGACAATATTTAGTCACCTGGCAAATAAACTACAAATATATATTAAAGATAGTGATATTTATACCTACCAAATGAAATAAGGATAATTATTTAAATTTCTAAAAGTTAAATTTTGCATCATTAATTGGTTTTATGCAGTAACACCTTGTGGAGGTCCATAAATGCAGTAGAAAATAAATTTGTTAAGTAATGGTGTCATTTCTGAACCCAAACAGAGAGCAATGAGATATCAATGACTTAATTATGATTAATATAAAATGCAAAACTGAAAGAAGAAAACTTTCAAGCTATAACACAAACCAGAGGAACTGCAAATGAACCCTGAAAGAATTTCCAAAAAGCTGGACCGGGAATAGAAAAAACACTAGGTACCTGGGAGGTTCAAAACATTGACTGGGTCGTCACATGTACCTAAATCCCACTAAAATGACAGAAGAAAGAAGAAAGCAAGTTCCACCCTTAACATACCACCATTTTTTAGAAAATTCTAGAAGAAGAAATTAGCCAGGGTTGCTAACGCAGAAGAAATCTCAACCCATAACAGACTGAGAAGAGGAATGCAGCAAAGAATAACCCAAGGAAACCCCAGAGAAACTTCATACTTGGAACCAACGATACAAAAAGCCCCTGTGGGGCTTCCCTGGTGGCGCAGTGATTGAGAGTCCGCCTGTCGATGCAGGGGACGTGGGTTCGTGCCTCAGTCCGGGAAGATCCCACATGCCGCGGAGCGGCTGGGCCCGTGAGCCATGGCCACTGAGCCTGCGCGTCCGGAGCCTGTGCTCCGCAACGGGAGAGGCCACAACAGTGAGAGGCCCGCGTACCGAAGGAAAAAAAAAAAAAAGCCCCTCTAGGCCTGGGGCCAATTACCAGGGAAGCCAGAATTGGGGCTGCTTAGCCGGCAGTCCCCAGGAGAAACACCCTGAATTGATGTCTTTTACACAGTTGAGAATTTGTTCTGGGAGGGCTCCTAGCTTGGCTGCTGAGTATAAAGAGAAGCAAAGCATAACCTGAATTGCGGTGGGCAAGTGAGGGAAAGAAGGAGGACAATAAGCTCCACCCAGGAGTGAAATCCACTAAAGCGAAGAACACAGAACAAAGCCTCCTCTCCTCTGTCAATACCATAGCACCTAGGTGAGGGATGGGGAGACAGAGGAGGAGGAGAAATCCTGTAATGAATGTATGCGTGTATGTATATGTATGTATACACAAGCAGAACCCCATGAAAAACTGGAAAATATGCATCAAACTGTTATAAAGTTATCATTTTGAGGCTGGGAGGAGTAGGAGTCTATATTGAATACTGTTTTAGTTTCTTCTTACAACAAAGATTACTTTGCAATTTAAAAATGCAATTTTAAAAACAATAAATATTAGAAAATTCCATGGATGAGGCAGAAATTATGATCACATTTATCAAATACTGTGTAAGGGAGGACTGACTCAGAAGTTCAAAGCAATGAAGCACATTAACCATTAGCTGCAGTTGATTAAATGAAGTTCCTGTAATATTTTACAGCATTCTTGGAAGTTCATGAATTTCATACCTCCAGAAACACAGAAAGTTATTTCTAATTAAGAACACAGTTAACTTCTATACAACTGTTACTTTTAATGCAACAAAAACAAACAAAAACTAATGTGGACACTCAGCAAAAGAAAGATTTCTTTTTCAATTAACTCAGAAGCGGCACTTTCCAGGTTTTGGAAACTACTTGCTAAAAGAGTCACCAAAGCAACAAAGGGCTCACCTAATGAAGATTTCAGAAAATAATCATAAACCTTAGTGGTTATCTGATCAATATCCAAGAAAGTTAACTGAAATGTCTTTCCAGCATATTAGTCATTCATTTTATAATGAATGACCTTCATCGCACCAAGAGAAGACAATCATTTTTAATTGTAAAACATGATAGCATTAACTTAAACAGCAATCGTAAGACACAACATGCCTATTTAGGGGTTCTGTAATAAAAGAAAATTTTAACATACCAGTTAAAAAGTCAATTTAACAAAAGTAATGGCTGCATTACAAGCTCCAAGGATCAAGTACATGTTCTATCTGTATGCCAAACATGTGATAAGAGGAATGTCATGACAGGTATTGCTCCAATCTATTTATTTAATGCAGATAGATATCTAGATATCTCTCTACATATAATTCCTACCACTACCCAGACCAAGAGCCTCTTCCTTTTCATTTACCACCACAATAAAATTATTGTAAGAAGTATCCTGTTAAATTGCTTCCTTACTGATTTAATCACTCAACAACCTTTCATTATATTATTCTCCTTTTCAAAACCTCTGTTTGTTAGAACCTACCAGATTTCTAATCCCTGGAGCGCTCTCAAACTCTCTGGGGTGATTTTCCCCACCTGTAGGTTCATCCCAGGCCCAATCTCCGGCCCTTTGGCAAGAAGGATTTAAACAGCGTTGACCTAACACTACGGGACTGAGCATCAACTCCCAGTGGTCATTAGGCTGGCCATGACCTCCAGCTTTGATAACTGTTTTAATATTCTGATCCTTAAATTTACTTCTCTTTATTTCAGCTATGGTTTCTGGTCATTGGGTTTGTGGCTTATTCCCCTGAACACAGTTCCTCCTAGCAGAGGCACTCCTTGCATTTACATTTTAGGGATTAAGCGCCTTCCTGGGACTTTGCCTGGGGGCTGGGGGTCCTGCTTATGGTTCCTGTCATGAGCTCTAGGTGACTTCGCTGAAAATTCAACTTTAATTGAAAGAAAGCTGTTCAACATCATGGTGTGTTCAGAAGCAAATATTCCTTAGTCACTGGTTTTCACTGTATTGGTGATCCAGATACAACAGAGAGAGCGATTTTACAACTGTTACACATCTCCTGCATTACTGTCCATCATTATGAATTTTTTGTGTTCTTCAGTCTTGTTTCATTTTGCTTTATTTGTATAACGTCTTCAGCGAATTATGTCTACTATAAGCTGTTTGTAATATCAAAAAGTTACAACAGCCTAAACATCCAACAAAATAAGTTGAAAAAGAATAAATGTCTAACAATTGGCTTTAAAAGATTTATCAAATGCCATTTGTATAGAAAAAAACATATATCAATGTGCCCCCCCAAAAAAAGATATGAACAAAGGTGTCAACAGACTTTGTTTCTAAACAGAGGAAATTGTATTTTGCATAGTCTCCTGCTAGCCCACATGTTTCAATTTTTCTAGAGTTAACAAGTATTACTTTTGTAGTAAAAGGAAAAAGTAAATAATAAACAAACCGGGTTCCGTGACACCAGGAATTGGTACTAAATAGTAACTAAGAGCTTTGGGATGGCCACGGTTCAAGTCTCCTTCTATGACTAATGAGCTGTGGAACTGAGCAAACAGCTTCATCTCTCAAACCACCAGTTTCCTCATCTATAAAATGGAGAAAATAATGCTGCCTATCTCATAGGCTGGTTGTGAGGATTAAAGGTGAGAATATTTGTAAAATCTAGCAAGGTGCCTGGCACAAGTTAAGTATTCATTAATGATAAGTACTGCTATCATTATTAGTATTACTATTAAACAAAACTTGAAAGTCAGTGATTAAAATATTTATTTTTCCAAATTTGTTTCCATTAGACTGTCACATAAGCTAAGTTGCTATGATGATGCTCAATTTCATTTGGCCGAACTGGTGTCAGCCAACATATAATTCAACTCCGCGGCCTGCCTACCAGAGCTCTGAACTGCTCTGGATTTCTGATTGTCATGCTCTGTTCACTTGCTAACGTGCTAATGTTTTACTCTGGTTTGGACCTCAGGTACCAATTGCTCGTCTGATCTATACTATACCTTAAGTGACCAACCATCTACTTTCCCTGAGGGGTTTCCATGACATGCGGTTTTCAGTGCTGAAACTGAGAGAGTCCTGGGCAGGCCAGGACAGTGAGTCACTCTAGCTACACCCATCATGCTCTCCAAAGCACACTCTAAGCTCTCCTTAAGATTTCCTGGGACTTCCCTGGTGGCGCAGTGGTTGGGAATCCGCCTGCCAGTGCAGGGGACACGGGTTCCTGGTCTGGGAGGATCCCACATGCCGCGGAGCAACTGAGCCCGTGCACCACAACTACTGAAGCCTGTGGTGCCTAGAGTCTGTGCTCCGTGGCGGGGGAGGCCACTGCAATGAGAAGCCTGCAACAAAGAGTGGTCCCCACTCACCACAACTAGAAAAAGCCTGTGTGCAGCAACAAAGACCCAACGCAACCAAAACAAACAAACAAATAAAAACAAACAAACAGATTTCCTGGGACTTCTCTGGCGTCCAGTGGTTAAAACTCCGTGCTTCCACTGCAGGGGACACGGGTTCAAACCCTGGTTGGGGAACTAAGATCCCACAGAGCACGCGGTGTAGCCAAAAAAAAAAAAAGATTTCCTGACAATAATATTTGCTGCTCCCCCCACAGTATCCAACAGCTCAGGATTCTCAATACGTGGTACCAGTCCTGTCCCAAATACGGCTCCAATGGCTTACCAATTGGTAGTCTAAACCCACACTTCATCCTCTCATCCCCAACTATCCTTCAAGCTAACCTGCCTTCTGTTCTTCAGTCCAACTGGTACACCTCCTCTCAGAAAACACTGAACTCATTCCTCCTCAGTACAACTGCAAAGATGCCACCTGGCCTCCCGGCTACGACTTCTCAGCAGCGTCTGAGCCACAGCTCACGTTCACCCTCCATGAAACCTTTTCTAATCTACTAAATTCATGTAGGTTCCAGGAGTTCTTCAACTGGACACTTACCCGTAATTTATTTCTGTGGTTTTCATCATTTAATTCATGTGATCAACGACATTCATGTGTTGTCTCCCGAAACAAAGATGGTTTCCTCAAGGAAGTGAACAAGAATTGCCGTGTATCCCCACAGCACAAGCTATACTCATAAGAGTTGCTCAATATGTTACACATATGCATAGTAAAAGAGAACACTAATACGCTTGTGTCTACAGAAGAAAAGCACTTGCTACTAAAAAGTTCAGTGATATCTGCCTTCATTTACTTTTGGTGGGAGGCTATTACAGCAGTCCAGGTCACGGACAGGGGTGACATGGGAGGATTATGGCAGGGAAACGGTGGCGATGGTGAGAAGTAATCAGATTCTGAGTATGATCTGAAAAGAAGCTGACAGCATTTCCTGACAGACTGTATATGGAGTGTGGGAGGAGGAGAAGGGTCAAGGAGGAGAACAAGGTGATGAAGTTTTCCCTCAAGAGTTCACAGATGTTACTCCGTTTAATAATAATTCTTCCTAAGGATTCAAACTAAAACACCAACTACACATTTTTGCTTTAAACATGTATCTTCTCTGTATGTATAAATGTATTTTCATGTGGTCCTTCACTCAGGGGCCTAAGAATATTAGTCAATTCAGCCGTTTTAAAGCTAATCACTATTCTTTCTTTCTTTCTTTTTTTTCTTTTGTGGCCATACCGCTCAGCCTGCGGGATCCTAGCTCCCAGACCAGGGATCGAACCCAGGCCCTCGGCAGTGAAAGAGCACAGTCCCAACCACTGGACCGCCAGGGAATTCCCTAAAGTTAATTTCTATTCTTCGACAAGTCTGCAAAGTAAGAGTCATTCAAAATCCCCAATGGAAAAAAATTTATTTTAGATAATAAACTACTTGCAAAGCTCTTCCTCTGGACAGCCAATGCATTCTGATAACAAAAGCATAGAATTCTGATGTTTCTTAGGAAAGCTGAAAAAAATAGTGGTGGCTTGGATTTTATTAGTCATCACTGTGATAACATCACGTATTATGGAATTCAGATTTACATGCAAATTTACACACACAAAAACGTCTCTGAGAATTCTGAGTGTCAGAGTTTCCGAAACAAACTTATGTAATGAAGACAAACAAATCCAGAAAAAAGCAATAATCTGACTGGGATGATTCAACAGGAAAGTCAGAGGTAGTGCCATGTGGTACGGCCACTACAGAGCATTCTCTTGAGGCAGGGGGCTCCACCGAAGTTTGTATGCACTGAAAGAATCATTTCTGAATTCAGAAATTATAGGAGAATAGCCCTATGAACAGACGTATTCACCTGTCATGAATTTTGAATGTGTTAACTTAGTGTAAATAAAAATACTATCATCAGGGCTTCCCTGGTGGTGCAGTGGTTGAGAGTCCGCCTGCCGATGCAGGGGGTGCGGGTTCATGTCCTGGTCCGGGAAGATCCCACATGCCGCGGAGCGGCTGGGCCCGTGAGCCGTGGCCGCTGGGCCTGCGCGTCCGGAGCCTGCGCTCCGCAACAGGAGAGGCCATACAGTGAGAGGCCCGAGTAAAAAAAAAAAAAAAAAAAATACTATCATCAATACCAATATCTCATACCACACTAGGAACCTATTCTTCGCTTACCAGGGTACCTTAGCACACTGACTGGGAAGTTCCACCACAGGAATCAGTCCGTGGGCAAAGGAATCCCAGCCCCCGCTCCAGAGCAAGAACCCAGGCCTAGGGAGGAGGCCGAGGATAGTGGGATCTAGGAACTGATACTATTCTGCCACTCTCCGGCTATGCGGGCATCTCCCTTATCCCTGTGGGCCTCAACTTCCTCAACCATAAAGCAGAAAAAAATAATACCCCGTCAAAAGACAGCTTTGGCCTTCACTCTTGGGCTCTTTCCCCTTAGGCAAGTCTCCTATTATGTCTGGAAAATGACTGAGGTGAACTTTATTCTCTCATTCCTTCCAGAGATGGATTCAAGCACAAGTGAAATAAACTCATCTTCATGAGAACCGAGTTAATGAATATGAAGGGAAAAGTACGCCTACGTGCTGATGTGATCACGGCTTTTCCTCTCGGGCCTCACTCTACCGGAAGGAATGAAATGGAGAGACCCATTTAACTGGGCTGTCAAGGAAAAGCTGGAATATACAACCTTGTGAGGTCAGAGGGCCCCTCCTTGGAAATTACATCAGATAATGTAAGCCATCACTTGGTAAGATTTTGTCAATGTGACTGCTTCTGTACTGTGACCACAGTTAGGACCAAATAAACTAAACATGCCTTCCAGTCTAATCCTTTCTGATTCTACCACTATTTCAAAACATTTACTCCTGGATATCTAGGAGATGTAACTAAATTTCCTATCTCCCTTCGACATCCGACATTATGTATAAACCTCAACTTTCTCTGACAATTTGCCCATTGTCCCTTCTGAAGTACCACGCCTCACTAGGATAGATTTCCTGAACTCATGCATTTGAGGTTCAGTTCTGCTATTTCTAAACAGCAAAAGTAACTGTCTCTTGTTTTGCAAAGAAATACTAATCCTCACTGTGTGCAAATAAACATAACTCCAGAAGAGGCCATGGGTGACTTGGTATTTCAGCTGCATCTGTCTGTAACTTAACTTGGTATTTGTTTATTTTTTGGCAGACTGCTGTCCACATGTGGACTATGTAAGAAAAACCACGATTTTGAAATTGGCAAAGGCCCAATTCACTGTACTGAAAAGGTAGTAAGCTGCGAAAATCCAGATTATCTAGCTAAGACGACTAATGGGTAATCAGCACAAAAGGAAGTCTCTTCAAAACAATGCTTGGTCTTACAAATTCAAACAATCTATACCAGTGTGGGGCGGGGGAAGTTTGGACTTCTACTCAATAATCAATAGAAGTAGGAGACAAGTGACGAAGGTGGAGAAAAGAAAATATAATGAAATAGTGAAAATTCCATATTTAATATCCTGTCACTTAACTCTTCCTTACTAAAATCCTGAATCAGTCTCAACATCATGTCTAAGAGCTCCATACACAAAACTAAAACAATCAGGAAAAAAAAATCATTTCCGCAGCAAAGTTCACCGACTGTATCTATTAATTTTGAACTAACAATAAAACCAAAAATCCTTAAAATGAGACATAACTATGACAGATCATAGCATTCCAGTTTATCCACCACTCCCCTCCCAGTAGGAGGACGGTGGTAAGCAGCCATGTGGCTCAGAGTGCTGCAGGTGGGGGGCATGCTGTATCAGGTTTGACCAGGTGACTTGCACTGACCCATGAGATGTGATTAGAAGCAAAGTGAACCATGTCCAAGGGAAAGCTTTCAGAGCCATCACATGTTTGGGTCACTGCTCTTTCCCCTCTGTCAGGAAAATGCATGTCCCTGATAAGGGCTGTTCCTTCAGACACCAAGTAGAATGGAGCTGTGGACAGAATCGCAGCTTCCATCAGCCCATACTTGTGTGCACAAGAAATAAATCTTCACTGCTATAAACCACTAAGAGTTTAAGGATGTTTGTTAGAGCAGTCTTCTTGGCAAAAGTTGACCGATACCATAATTTAGGCAAAATAACATTTTTAAAAATTATTTTGAGAGTAAGAAGAAAACATCTCGCAATCAAGGAAAACAGTATTTAAAACAGTGAATAGTGCAGGATAAGCTAATTTCATGTTTAAAGTGCATTCAAGTTCCTGTAAGAAAAATGAAGACAAATGCAAATAAAACTGTCTCTTTTCTAATCACAACTCATAATTAGCCACATAGCAAGAAAAAAATTTAATATGATTCCTAGGAACGGGATACCATATGAAACAAAAATCAAATCTATAAGCAAAGAATATCAATTACAAATCACTAACACATATACGTATCTCTCTTTGAGGAGTTCAAGCAAAGATAGTAATGTCTGAAGCATCATAAGAAACAAATCTGACATCATAGAGAAAAAAGTCAAGAGGAAAAATGAGAAGAATAAAAAGAAAAATTTGCTATATAGAAAAGAAGTGATGTGATCCTAAGAAACTGGCTCTTCACAGAAAAAAAAAAAAAACTACTATACCTCAGCTACTTTATTTAAAGGTAAGTTATCAATATTGACAGGCCAAAAAATTCTAGAATAAGATAATGCTATGGAGAATAGGGTAGCTATTTTATATACAAGGGATTAGAAGGCATATTGTGTTCCTACAGTACAGTTGCTCTATTTTTTTATATACAATGTTTAAAGGTTGCTTTCCATTTACAGTTATTATAAAATATTGGCTATATTTCCCATGTTGTACAATACATCCTGGAGCCAATCTTATACCCAATAGTTTATACTCCCTACTCCCCCATCCCTCCCCTTCTCTCCCCACTGGTAACCACTAGGTTTGTCGTTTATCTGTTGAGTCTGCTTCTTTTTTGTTATATTCACTGTTCGTTGTATTTTTTTTCGATTCCACATATAAGTGATAACATGCAGTATTTGTCTTTCTCTGTCTGACTTATTTCACTTAGCATAATGCCATCCAAGTTCACCCATGTTACTGCAAATGGCAACATTTCATTCCCTTTTTTGCTCTATTTTATATTGGAAATGCTTTTTTTTTTTTGCGGTACGCGGGCCTCCCACTGTTGTGGCCTCTCCCGTTGCGGAGCACAGGCTCCGGACGCACAGGCTCAGCGGCCATGGCTCACGGGCCCAGCCGCTCCGCGGCACGTGGGATCTTCCCAGACCGGGGCACGAACCCGTGTTCCCTGCATCAGCAGGTGGACTCTCAACCACTGCGCCACCAGGGAAGCCCTGGAAATGCTTTTAACTGACATTCAATTAACTGATTCCCAGATTTACCTGACACTCTGCACATCCTAAAATCTGCCGAATGACGGCCAAGGCCACATACTCTCAGTCAGCAGCCTGCTCCCTGGTTTGCCTGCACACTCCTGTCCTCATCACTTGACTTGCTTGCTAGAGTCCCAAGGGTCAGCTGTGTTTGTTCCCACACCGGTTTATGCCACTGGTACAAGTTACTGTAATTATGTAACTTAGCTAAACACTACATAAAGCAAAAATATATGAGTCAGAAAAAATTCAATAGTTTCTAAGATCAACTGAAGGTTTTGGAAAGACTTGCAAAGCAACCTGAGTGTAGAATCCTTCTCTTTTTATGATTTCCTCCCATCTTTTATAATTGCTTTCCTTTGTGTAATTTGACAGCTTTTTTAAAGCCTTACCTTTGTGTCTTTTAGTAAAACTGGATACTATACAGAGTGGTTATGAAAAAAAATACGGTAGCAAACTCTAGTGAGAGAACCTAAACGCAGAATCAAAAAGAATTTGGTCACAGATCAAAAACTTGGCAAATAAATGTATATTTCTAAAACAAGTTAAAATGCAATGGTTGAAATATCAATTCTATGATAATTCTTTTTCTATTAATTGACCAAGTACTGGTCCATATCACATCAGAAAACAGGGTCTCACCCAAATTATTATATAAGCAAGCCAGAGCTATAGGTCCCCCAAACGTTCCTCCCTAACCATCTGGCTGGTCCTCTCAAAGTATTTACCCTTGATCTGTATTTATTTAGCTGTAGCCCCAACTGGGCTGTAAAGTGCACGGGGAAGGGTCTATTTACCTGTATTATATATAAATTATCATTCACCAAACAGTCATCATTCTAAACTGCATAAGCCTTAGCTAAGCACACTCCCTTCTCCTGTCTCCTCCCTTCCCCAAAGACTCCCAGCTCCCTGAGGGCAGGCACTCTAGTATATTCCTCTTTGTATGAATCTCAATACTGATGCAACACCTTGCTCACGGAAGGGTGTCAACAAAGGATCTGCTGAATTGAACTAAGTAAGAGGGAAACAAATGCAATTTCCTTTTGAATTAATAAGACAGTAAAAGCAAGAATGTCATTCAGGGAAGTGAAACTCACTACAAAAAGAGTTCTAGAATCCATTTCCCAACCCTAACAAATTCTTAAGAATTCAAATGTTAGCCAACACTTGGGAATACTTCAACCAACTGGAAATAAGGGAACAAATTAGACAAGCAGATGTGCTCCCTAGAAAGAAGACCAGAGCCAGGCCAAGCATACCCCACTCAACATACCTAGAGTTAATTCAAACACCTGTTAAAGAAACTGAATATTCATTCAACACATTTATTGTAGCACATAATGTGCACAGTACTGCAGAATACTCACATTCACAAGAATACCCATATTTGTTCCTGTCCTGAAGCACTTGAAATGCTCTCAGTGGAAACAGAACAAAATGGTTAAATTACAATAAAGTGCAAAAAGGGTCAAGACAGTTGCACAGAGAGTAGCAGCTGTAGAATTTTGGGAGGTAATTTCACAACAGTGTTTGAAATTCACAAGCTGGATGGGTTTTGCACAAGATAAGATCATGAGAAAATGGGTTTTTTAAAGTAGGGAGAACGACATCAGCAAAGTCACAGCATCACAGAGGGTATATTTGCCCTATGAAAAGAACAAACCTATCTAGAACATTGGGCATTACAGAAAAGTTGCAGAAAACTAGACAGAAAAAGCAGCTTCAACACATGGAAGTACTGAAAAGTTAGGCATAGATTTTTAAACATGCCCTGTGAATTACAGCATTTGAGGAAAATTACAAGGCAACCACAAGAGGCTGACGTGACAGAAAAAAGACTAAAAGTAGAAAACTGTAAGATATTTTTTAATTTGATCAATGTGATGGTATAGTTCATGTGTCAACTTGGCTGGACCACAGGGTTTCCAGATATGTGGTCAAACATTATTCTGGGTGTGTCAGTGTGAGTGTTGCTGGATGACCTTAACAGGTGAATCAGTAGACTGAGTAAAGCAGACTGCCCTGCACAGCGTGGGTGGGCCTCATCTAATCAGTTGAAGGCTCGAACAGAATAAAGGCTGACCTGTCAGGGAGTAAGAGCGATTTCCTTCTGCCTGACTGCCTTCAAAGTGGGACACTGGCTTTTTCCCGACTTTGGACTCAAGCTGAAACATCGGCTCTTCCTGTGTCTCAAGCCTAAGGGCCTTCAGACTTGAACTACACCACTGATTATCCTGGTTCTCAGACCTTCAGACTTAGACTGGAACTAGGTCTCCAGCTTGCTGACTCATCCTGCAGCTCTTGGGACTTGTCAGCCTCCACAATCACGTAAGCCAGTTCCTTATAAGGAATCTCTTTATATATATATACACACACATACACACACATACATCCTATTCATTGTTTCCCTGGAGAACCCTAGCTAATAAAATCAAACTTAAAATTTAAGATGTTTGTTATACTGTTACAATAGAATCTATATGAAAAACTAAAGTACATTTGAAATACCTTCTGGTGAAAGAAAACATATTAACCTAGATATGAGTTTTTATTTTAACTAAAATGAAACTTCTGATAGAGATAAGTAATTCATTTGAAAAAAAGAATTTTTTGAGCACTTTACGTACCAAGAACTATGCAAGGACTAAGTATAATGTAGTGAAATAAAACAGATACAGTGCCTACCTTCAAAGAGCTTACAGACTGGGAGTGGAGTCTGCCATGAATCAACCACCAGAGAAATGGAAAATGACTTGATAAGTTCGAGAGCAGAGAGGGACACGGTGCTACTGGAGCATGTAGCGGAGAGAGCTCACCTCCTCCAGCATTAAGGGACGGCTTCCTGGTAATGTGATAACTTAGCTTGGATTCCAAGGACACAAATAAGAAGAACCCAGCAAAGGGAAAATGCATGTGCGAAGCAATGGAAGGGACTCAGACATTTAATAGCTGGCAAAAAGTATAAGGTGCAAAAAAAAAAAGAAAGAAAGAAAGAAAAAGGCTGGCTAGGATGGTAGGTGGATTCAGAGAAGCCAAAGGAAGAGATGTTTCAGGACGGAGGCACTTGTCAGCAACACCTAATGCTGCTGCAAAGATCTAGCAAAAAGCCTTGAGTGGCTTAGTGACCTGGAGAGCAGTGGTGAGCTGAGAGAGAACAACTGGAAGGCTGAGGGAGGAAGAAGCCTGGTCAGTGTGGGCACTGGTGGTGAGAAAAACGGAGCACATGGACAATTCAGGGAAGGAGAAAGGATCCCTGCTGGAAGGGAATATGGAATCAAGAGGGAAAGACTTTGAATAGAAAGAGAAACTTGATGTTTAAAACCAATGAAAAGAATCCTGTTGAGTGTGAGAGGGTAAATATCAAACGGAGAAAAGGGATAACCTACATTGTAAGTGTTCACCAGGAGGAGATACACGGGTGGAAGGCCTGCTCTTAGGAAAGAGGAGGGACCCTTCTCTGTGTGGGAGAAAGGAGAGAGAAGAGGTGCGGCTGTAAGTAAGTGTGCATGTTTGATGTCAGAAGTTGCGGAACCTGTAAGTATTATTTTTATCACTTTTCTTAACATTCACCAAAATAAATGAAAAATGTATCTTCTTAGAACATCTTTTTAATTTTCAAGTATTTACACACATTAAAACAGGCTACTTATATTCTTTTATAGAAGCATACTCCTGACTACTGAACCCCCAAATCAAGTGTACCCAAATAACTTTTGCCTGTGATTTCTCCTGTAAGTCTCACAGTTACATATTTCACTAATTTTGGCAATAGGTCAATTGTAAACATCTCTGCAATTTCATTTATTAAAAATGTATTTAATGACTAAATGGGTAAAGGTGGTCAAAAGGTATGAACTTCCAGTTACGAAATAAGTCTTAGGGATATAATGTACAGCACGGTGAACAAAAAGAAATACTATTTGAAGTATATATTCGTCACTGCTTTAAAATGTACATGTATTCCTCTGAGTCTTCTAGATAAAAATTGGGCTCAGCGTCCCTCTCTCTCTGGGAGAACCTGGATACCAAAATGGCATGTCCGACTAACTGGGTCAGAAAGCTCTGCTCTACCACTTCTAGGCTTTATAAACTTGAGCTCAGCTTTTTCATCTACAGAATGGGTATAATACTACTACTTTTGGGGGGAACTGTTGGAATTAAATGAAATAATGCTGATGCAAAAATTCTACAAATTTTTATAATGGGCCAAAGTCACACAGTTTGAAATCTCATTTCACAAGCATGGATAATCTGTTTTCATTTGTTTTGTTTTCACTTACTGATTGACTTTCTAGAGGTAAAAATATCGTGGGGTTTCCTATGGGTTTTAGATGATGTCAAGAGAGTATTAACATATGTGTTACCTGACAGCAAGGTGCAAAGTATTTCAAGGGATTATTATGAATCTCCCTTATGTACAACATGATATTGGTCCTACTGAATTGAAACAAAGCAGTATATATTTATAGAAGTTTAATAGAAGCATATAAATGCTTGATAATAAGCATTTTCAATCTGAAAAAGTAGAAAAATAAAAGCTACATATAAGCACACTACCTTCCAAAGTCTAGAAGTGGGCACAGAATTAAGTCACATAGGGAAAGCTCTCAAAAGCCTAGCTGGCTATACATGCTATTGCTTGAAGAAAAGTAGGGTAAATTCTCAGCAAGAATGACCATGTGCCTTTTTGTTCCTGTCTCCTGTCTGAAAAACTAATAGAACAGACAGATGTGTAAACCACCATAAAGTGTACACAACTATATCTCAAAGGACTTACTTAACCACAGGAAAAGAAACCAGGAAATGCTGCTTTAATCTCTGCGCACTGAGGTGAATTTAATAAAAATGTTCATTAAATACCAACTTAAGAAATCACAGACACATTAGTCAATTGATTACCCATTTAATTAAGCACAGTAGGCCCTCCGTATCCCACATCCATGGGTTCTGCATCTGAGGATACACAGAGCTGACTATACTACACCATTTTATACATAAGGGATTTGAGCACCCACAGATTTCAGTATATATAAGGGTCCTGGAACCAATCTCCCACGGATACTGAAGGATGACCCTGTAATAAAAAGTGTGTATAGTTTTGACATAAATCAGTCATGATAATGATACATTTAATTACTTTCTAGACTCCTGTTAAACAAAGTTCTAAGGGAAAGGAAAGGCCATACTCAAGCTCAGAACTCCTCCTCCACTGGACTCTGCTCCTTCTTGATGCAATGAAGCACCACAGACAGTGGCCTACAACCCAGTAAGCAGTCGTCCTTTCTCCTTTCCCCAACCTGTCTTTTTTGAATCCTGTGAGATTTCCAAAGAGGACTAAGACACAGTTATGGAAGATTAGATTCGGTTCTAAGGTAACATTTCTCCTAAGGCTTTGTGAGCTAGTTTCCTCAAAATCTTGAATTTAACATACTTAGCTGAATACAGGGTAACTTGGTTGTGCGGCTTACATCAATTGAAAGATACATAAATTGTAAGAGAAATGGTACACCTTCTTTTGAATATTTTATCAGTTCAATGATGGAATGTGGAACTTCACATTTTACTTTTTATTGCCTAGTAGTGGCTGAACCTTTTATGAGAATCTGTTCATGAAATGGATAGAGTCGTTTTCTCTAAATAGAAATTTCCATAGAAAACCCAACTGTCACTGATAAATAAATGTGGCTAATTCTAGTGTTTTCTGTTATATGCATTACATCGATTGCACTTTGCAGTTTATTACCTATTTTAATACCAATCATTAAAAACTAAATCTAAAATGCATCATAAAATATATCTCCAATTTTGAAAAACAAAAACAAATCATTTCCTTCTTTATGTTCACACACAAAAAAATCTTGCCTGGCAACAAGTAGTATGTATACTTAATTTTAGGTGTCTAGATTTTAGTTTTAACACTTAAAAATAAATTTCATACATAATCTATATGTAATATATATATAATATTATATATTTATTAGTTTAATTTCTTCCTCTGATAAATGGGGTATTCATGTTGTTTGCTTCACTGCATCAATAACAACTGTCTCTTCTTTTCACTATATTTTTTAGCAACTAAAAGATTTTAAACTTTCTTCTTTTTAATTTCTACCATCCCTCTTCTTAAACTTTGTAATGGCATAGGCTGGTTCCAGTGTATTTAATGCAATGTTGATTAATTCTCAAATACCAATCTTTCATTATTACATTTGTTAAATGTGATTTGAAAGAACCCTACCACTTCACAGCAAAGACCTCCTGTCCCATTAACCTTTGCTATTTCATTCCTCTATATCCCAGGTTTCTGAGTTAGTCCAGACTGGACTGTCTAGCTATTACTCAACAGAGTATCTGAATTTAAGACTCGGATTGTCTGTGGTTATGTCTGTAAAAGGACTTGACATAATGATGAGGTGCTATTGGCCACACAGTCGTCTGGCTAAGAGATAAAAATGCCTACACTGTAGACTGAGATGTGTACACATGACCATACATACTCAGCAGGGACAGAGTGAAAGTGTCCCTGCCTGACCAAATACTCACATGCACGCAAACTGCAGGCCAGAGTTCAAATGGAAGCATTTGCTCTCGGTCATTTCAAAGGAAATAGACATAAGGGTTTTCCAAGTTGACAAGGCGCATGCAACTAGGTGTACCAGTTCCGGAAAAAGTCAGCAGAGGAGTCACGTGAGCAAGCACCCACTGGGCCCCACCAGACGCATCCATGCAGGGTGGGCAGTGTGAAAACACACGAAACTGACACAGACTGTTCTTGAGGAACTCCGACTAGTGACAGAAATTCATAGGTGAATAAATCATTTCTCTAAGTGAGACCATCGATATATTACGTGGTTTGGGTTTCTGCTCTGGTGGTGTGGGGAATATTTTTAATTAAATATTTTTTCAGTTTTAAATTTTAAGTTTTAAATCCAATATTAAATAGAATTTAATTCTAAATGAATAATAAATTTAAATTAAATATTAAAAGACTCAGCACCTTTTCCTCCACAAAGAATCATTTCACAGAATTTCTATTTTCAATTCTATTTCATACATTCACTATCTCTAACACCCTGTTACCAAAGGCCCCAAATCAATTAGGAAACACACACTCTTCAGCCCTCTGGCTTCCTTTCGGTTAATGCTTTGCTGGGTTACAAAATGATGAGCCTTTGAAGTGATTTCTAGGGCTGCTCCCCACTAGTATCCAGCATTCACTGAAAGACAGCTGAGAGCAGGCAGAATGTAGACATGTTCTTTAGGAAACAACCAACCTGCACAAAACCTGCTTCTTTAAAAAAGCTGAAAAGTGGCTTAGCACAAACGTCACAATGATCCCAAACCTATCTCTAAGGTTGCCAAACGACTGTATCTAGTAAAGGTCTCTGCACAGCACAAGACATCTTCTACGTCAGGACATTTCTTGCGTCTATAAAGTCCTAATTATCTTTCCAGAGGGAAGATAGGCCACACAGCCACAGCCAGCAAAGTCACGGTAAACAGTGGTCAAGTGCCCTTAGCAGTCGCCTGTGTCCCTGTGCATCCAACAGCCGAGGTGCCCAGGAGCCGGGATCCAGGCGTCTGCGGCCACAGTCAGGGGCGGGCCCCTTATGGTTCCATCATTCCATCCAGCAGGTTGTCCTGTCAGTGGCGAATGTTTACTGAGAAGTCTTCTACATGCTTAGAATTATATTAGCTACCTTGAGAGGAATTTAGAGGAAATAAAACAGATTTCGTTCTGTTTTACATAGAGACAAAACTATAAAGACAACAACTATGGACGTGGCAGGGGTAGTGATAATGCAAATACTTGCTAACATATATTGGCACGTACAGGGGTCAGGGGTTTTGCATATGTTATCTCATTTAATATAATCCTCACAAAAATCCAGTGAGGTAGGTATTATTACCACTAATTCACAAAGAGGAACAGAGTTTTAAAGATTATTTTTACTGCTATGAAAATAGGAACTAGATCATCTTTTTAACTATAATATCTCCAATGTTGAGCACAGGCCCTGGCACACAGCAGATGCTTGGGAGCTATCGGTTGACTGAACGAGTTAAATAAATTGCTCAGCCAGTGAGGTTAAGGGTCAGGAACCTACTGCTTAAAATGGCCTTCCTTAACAGTATCCGAACTGGGCTGGGTTCTGCATTCCTTCTGATTCTATATCAAGGCCTCGTTTTGTCACTGATTCTAACCTTACCCCATCCTTCTATAAAGCGCATTCCCCCCACTGATCACTGCTGTAGCCAGTCTTGGAGACGGCCTCCAGTGACGACCCACCTCCTGGTATCCACACTCCTGTGAAGTCTCCTCCTGCACTGTGCCATGCTGGTCTGCGTCTGTGTGCCTAACAGCATGCTACAGAAATGATGGTATGGTAGGTCATTTCCAAAATTAGGTTATGAAAGACTGCTGCTTTCTCTCTCTCACATCACTCTCAGAGAAGCAAGCTGTTTCTCTCTGTCGTGAGGAGTCCTAGGGAAGGTTTACACCGTGAAGAACTGAAGCCTCCTGCCGATAGCTATGTAAGTGAACTTGGAAGTGGAACCTAATCAAGTCTTCCGAGACCAAACAGACCCAGCTGACTACCTGACTGCAACCTCGTGACAGTCCTGGAGCCAGAACTCCAGAACCACCCAGCTAAGTTGCTCCTGAATTCCTGACCCTCAGCAAAGGTATGAATAATAAATGTTTGTTGTTTTAAGCTGTTAAAATGTGGGTGAAATTTGTTACACAGCAAATATGTAACTAACGTAACCACAAATACATAGAGAAAATATAGGCTAGATAAAAATCGTTCTGAAAAATATCATATGATATCACTTATACGTGGAATCTTAAAAAAAAAAAGGGTACAAATGAACTTGTTTACAAAACAGAAGTAGAGGCATGGATGTAGAAGACAAACTTACGGTTACCAGGGGATAGCGGGCGGGGTGGGGGAGGATAAATTGGGAGATTGGGACTGACATAGACACATTACTATATATAAAATAGATAACTAATAAGAACCTGCTGTAGAGCACAGGGAATTCCACTCAATACTCTGTAATGGCCTATATGGAAAAAGAATCTAAAAAAAAAAAAAAGAGTGGATACATGTATGTGTCTAACTGATTCACTTTGCTGTACCTATGAAAACTAACACAACATTGTAAATCAACTATACTCCAATAAAAATTTTTAAAATAAGAAATGAAATAAATGTTTGTCAATGCAAAAAAAAATAGCTCAAAAGTCAAGCTCCAATAAAGCTCTAAAGTGATTCATAGAACCCTTGGATGAGTCAAAAGGCAACAACACATCCTACTTTATTGCTGGGTGACACAAGGACACTGGGAAGCAGGATGCTCTTCAATTGAGGTAGTTGAGAAAATCACCTTATGGTTTCTGGATTGACAGACAAAGAAAATCCTACCTACTCGAAAATTTCCCCTATACCTAACCTGACATGCTCTGATTCTGAAATTTTACTTTTTTTAATTTCAAGAGATCTAAATGTTAACTTTATCTCATTTTTAACACATTAGCTAGCAGCTGAGACAAAAAGAAAGGAACCAAAGGGGAAAAGAGGTCAGGACAGATATTGCCTAGACATCACCTTTATATGAAAAGAAGAAAGTGCAATGCTTTGTAATGAATTATGGGTAGTTGGGGAACTTAAAAAAGATCAAGGAGTATGTGATGTAAATAACTTTAAAATATATTTTTAAAAATTAAATTGTTCTGCAAATTTTCAGCAGTTTCAAAATATGTAAGTAGCAAGTTCAGACATATGGAAGTTTTTTTTTTTAATTGTTATCGGAGTATAGTTAGTTGATTTACAATGTTGTGTTATAGTTTCAGGTGTACAGCAAAGTGAATCAGTTATACATATACATATACCTACTCTTTTTTAGATTCTTTTCCCATATAGGTCATTGCAGAGTATTGAGTAGCGTTCCCTCTGCTATGCAGTCGGGCCTTATTAGTTAACTATTTTATATATAGCAGTGTGTACACGTCAATCGCAATCTCCCAATTTATCCCTCCCCCGGAAGGTTTTTAAATCTGACTTTACTCCTTTATAACTTATCTCAACTCTAAGGTATCAGAGCACAGAGGTTCAGAGAGTAGACAGGGGAGATAATTCACCAGGGTTCAAATCCTATCCAGCTACCCCCAGGCTGTGTGGCTCAGACAAGTCACTTAGATTCTCCGTGTGCTAGTATCCTCATGTGACAAAGGGAAATGATAATTATAGTGTCACAGTAAGTATTAAGGTTTTAATACATATCACCATTTACTGGCGTATAGTAAGCATGCAGAAAGGGTTAGCTGCCAACATCATCATTATTAAGGATTAACTCATCCTTCAAGGTATCACTATGTATCTTAAAGATCTCTCTATACATATTCATTTTTTCTACCAATAAACTACAACCTCATTGAAAATAATAAACTGATAAGTAATAAAATTCCCCCACTCCCTGTAGGAACATACGGCAACAGTAGGGTTGGTATTTAAAACCTCATAGGACCAATTACTTGTGATTTTAATTTAGTTTAAATTTTTACCCTAGTGAAAGACAAATATGTACCTTACTGGAAGATAACCCATTAAAAGACAGACCTGCAAGTTATTTAACTGATATTTTATTGAAGGAAATCGCCAGAGAGCTGCACCTTACAATTCTGTAACATACAGAGTCTAGAAAATATTGTAGAAATACCATTTGTATAAATCTGATAGGAAAAAAATAGAAATAGGGAAGAAACAGAATTAGAGGAAACTATGTATAATTTTGGGTATAAGTGAGAAATCCTTTTGATATTTCTTTTGGTTGGCTGCTTGGCTGGTACCATTCTGCATCAACACAATTTGATAAGCCTGTTGACCTTGGTGGCTTGATGACAATGGAGAAAGTACTATTTGGGCTCTAAAAACACGCAAGTTGCTGCTCTCCTTGGAGAGCCACATTTGATCTCCCACTTCTTCATACTGAAATGCCATGTGTCACCAGAAAAGACTCTGGGATAAACTGTCTAAGACTGTCCATCCTCTCACAAGGCACAGGTAGGAGAGCAAGTAATATGTAATAAAATAGCTTTCCTGGTAATGGGGAAACCAAACTGACATCGGAATCGGGGTGGAACTGTTTTGATACCACAAGCTCAGCTCAAAGCCCAGTGCCCTCTAGACTTAGTTAGACCACCCCATCCCCTGGCACCCCTCACGGAGTAGTGGACCAAGACCCAAATATTCTTCCATATGCTCCTTTTTTTTTTTTTTTTTTTAGAACAACAAGCCATCTTTCATTACGTTGATAAGATAATATACTGTGAAAAGTCCCAGGAAAGGTATGTCTGGACACATGTCTTAAGAACATGAGATACAATACTCTAGCTCTGAAATGACTAAAGAATTCCAAGTTTTAACTTTAAATGACATAATTCTGTATTTAAACAAATAGTTTTCTACCAAAAGATCAGAAATTTTCAAAAGCCTGCAAAACACTAAGTAGTTCAATTACTTTTCAAATATTACATATTTTTTTCCTTTAGTATAATAAAATTAGCATTTAATAAGAATCACCCGTTCCTTACGGAGCTTAAGAATTCTCTTGGTTCATTTTAAGCGAAATCTTTCATGTTTAGAATTTTCTGGTTTAGTCAGAAATAGTTTTCATGGGTCTGAACATCCAGTTCAACTGATTATTCTGAAATGTGCGCATGTGGGAGGAATTGTTAGCCTATGAGACCCTTCTTCAGTAATTCAGATATTTAAATCATCATTTCCAAAGCAAGTCTTCCAAAATCAAATAAATTGCAAAACTAGAAGTATAACTGAGTCTCCAAAAAAGAGTTCCCATCCTCTGCCAAAACAGACCTTGAATTCTTAATCCCTTGTCCAAAAAAACTGGACCAAGTATTGACGTTTTCCACCAAGCAAGCCACATAGCCACAAATGTTTCTCATTTACTTCACTCCTGGGACACACAGCTCAAATAAAAAATTTCCTGAATACCCTGAATTTCAGATGCAACTTGGAAGGCAAGTGATTCATAATGCTTTGCAGGAAACATTATGATCTTCTCTTACCAATTCAGTGTTTCTGGAACGCAGTCCTCAGGAGATAATCCCAACTAATCAGAAGGATGATATCACTGTCAGCCATGTGACCCAAATATTAAGCTCTCTGCCTCTAGCTCAGATGTGATTTTGAACCCTGAGCAATCCACTTCTCCAGCTACTGTTCAAGTAAGAAAGACGTTACCTCAAGGGAGCTAGCAAAGATGCATACTGTGCTCCATGGCAAGAAACATGGTAGCACCGCACTCAACCCCCCCTTATGAAAGGCCAAAACCACGTTAAAAGGAATTAAAGGCACTGTCATCACTTCTGCACCCAAAGACTCTCACAGTGGCCTCTGAACAGTCATAGATTCTAATTAAATTCAAGTGTGAAACTTCACATAGCCTCCAGCTAGTTTATGAGTCCTACTCTACTGCCACTCCCACTTCACCCCCTACTAGCAAGTCAAACAATAACATCTTGGAGTACCAAAGTTGCAACAGTCATCTTCTGTAGATTCCTATTTGCTTTCAAGGAAAGAAACACAGTTGAAATAGAGGAAGAAAAGTACTGCACTGAATACACCGAATTAACATGAAAACTGTGTAAGTCTTAGAAATCCTGGTTACCAAAAAGGAGAGAAGCGTAGGTGGCTACGATATGATGAAATAAACAGGGCATAGAGTAGCAAATCTGGGTAGCGAAAGATGGAGACAAACACTTACTGACAGTAATCCATTAACTAAAGAATTCAGTATAAGCAAAATGTACAGTTGAAGGGAACTCTTCAACAAGGATAAACCTGATGAGAGATTCTGGGGCAAAACTCAAAGCTGAGCATATTACACCTTGAAGGTTTGGGCAAATGGAGAGAGCTACTGATGCTACAGAAATAACAGCCAATAGGAAGAAATGCCCAAAAAGGAATTTGAGAACAGCTTAAAATCATTATTTAAGCATAAGAAGAAAAGAATCTAGTTTAAACAGAATAATATTCTCTAAAACACAATAATGAAGAACCTACAAAACAATGGGTTTGCCTAAATTAGGTTTCATGGTTCTACAGGCAATTTTGATATTGTTAACATTTACAAGGGAACACTTAAACTGAGTCTGTAAATTAAAATGAGGATATAACTGAAGATCCTGTGAGATAAGTATGCCTCAGAAAACCATAAAAAAATATAAAATACTTGAAAAAAAATAATGTCTACAAATTAAAAAAAAGAGATCAACTTCAATATGTGATTGGATCAACACATGTCATGAACAATCTAAAAAGTGGCTTGAATACAGCTGGCTGCCAAAACATCCTATTTTGCATCCCCCACGTGGCCCTTTGGTAAGTCATCACTCATTTATCCATACCAAAAGAAACAGTAATCACACTGGTGATCCACTACTTCTTTTTACTGAAGAAATCTGGTGAGCTAATAACATCAGGAAATGAAATATTCTAAATGACTGTGTTTTCTGGTTACTTTAAAACCTAATTCTGTGCATTTTTCCCTCTTGCTCCTGTTGGTTTTAGACTTGGAATTGAGTGAAATCAGCATAAGCTCTCAGAGTTTTGAATAAATGACATAATATATATGAAGCTTCTAGAATAGTGCACATGGGTAAATACTCAAAGAACTGTTAGTTCCCTTATTCTTTCCCCTTCCCTCTTGCTTCTGCCAACCATAGCTTTGCTTCCTCTTCGGCAGTTTAGGATTCAGGAGCTGAGTTTTCACATGTGATAAGTTAATTCCCCAACAGAATGTAATGTTTCTTTATTCTCTTAATGATCTGTCCAGTGAGTTTTAATTATAGAGCCCCTCTAAAAACTCCTTGCCTTGACCTTTTCTCTTCTTCCCTTAATTTCCACCGAGGGATCACTGAAGTTCAACTCACAGTTTGTATTAGAGACTAATGTTGTGTGTAGCACTATACTAAGATATAGGCATACAGAATTCAGGAAAACATTGATCCCACCTGGCAGAGTTAATTTTATGTACCAGCTTGACTGGGCCACAGGGCACCCAGACAGTCTTTCAAACACTACTCTGGGTTTTTCTGTGAGGGTGCTTTTGAATGAGATTAACGTTTTAATGCATGAATTTGAGTAAAGGAGATTGCCCTCCACAATGTAGGTGGGTCTCGGCCAATCAGCTGAAGTCCTGACAAGAACAAAAGGGTCTCCTTCCCCCAAGTAAAAGAGAATTCTTTTGCCTGATGGCCTTTAAACTGGAATATCCACGCTTCGGGCCTGACAGCCTTTCAAGTGGGACACTAGCTCTTGCTGATTCTACAGCAGCCTTCCAGTCAGCAGACTTGAACTAGACCATCCATCAGCTGTTCCTTGTTCTACAGCAGCCTGTTGCCTCTGGACTCAAAGTGGGACATCGGCTCTGCAGATTTTGGACTTGCCAGCCTCCAATTCCTTACAATGAGCCTCTTTCTCAGTCTCTTTCTTTCTCTCTCTGGATGGATGGATGGATGGATGGACTGACAGGTAGATAGCTATACATCATAGATATAGATATACAGATATAGATACATAGATCCTATTGGTTCTGTTTCTCTGAAAACCCTGAGTAATACAATACCCTCAAGAAGCTCAGAGTACAGTCACAGGGATATACCCAAATAAACTTTCTCCATGAAGCCTTTCCCAAACAATAACACAGAATATGGTGCTATGAGCCAAATAAACCATCAAACAGAAAAACTATCAGTAAACATTCACTGAGTGAATTAGAAGTACTTGAAAGCAGAATCCGCCAAGGACAATATCAGCCCATGTAATTCATTCCCTCAAGGATTCTCATAAAGTGAGTGATCTGGTGTCAATTTACAGCTAGGCTTGCCCTTTCCTGCACATGCTGCCTAGATAAGATTTCTCTGCTTTTATGAGTTAGTTACTGTTATTTGAAGTAGGTCATTGGGAAATAAATTTAAAACAGGGAGTACAGTTATAAATTAGTTCATTCCCCTCGCAGTACAGAGTACAAATAAGAAGCAAATAAGCTCACCTGAATGGCAGCCAAGTTCTTCTGCTCCTGAGATGGTGCCTCATGGACAAAGCGAAGCCAGTTGGAGTGCCGTGGGTTGGTAGCATCCAATATGTACAGAACTTCTCCCTTACTCCCACGAACCTGAAACATAAAAGCTCCTGAATTTGTACTTGAAGTTAATACTAACCATACTAAATAGATTACCCATACTAAAAATAACATGATATTTTTTATAAGTATTCCTTTCTTATTAACAGGTGTTGAATAGATGCTGGATTAACATCCGTTCTTCCCTTTAAACATATGTACAAACAGAGCCTACTTTAATTTGGCAGATGTCTAGATGACTCACAATTGCAATCAACTCTCAGAAACATCCTGTGTTGATAGCTCTTTTCTGGTCAAGATTATTTATTTGTAGGTGTATTTCAATATATGTGTCACAAATGCAATTGTTCAGGGGATAACTATAATTGCAAACCATCCCCTTTCTTTCCACCCAAGACGGCAGGGCTGCTTGGTTCCCCAAGTGGGAGGGGTGGAGCTGGATAAATCCTTTCAATTTCTCTCTCCACCTGCCTACGGAATCATTTCCATATGCGGAGAATTTGCTAATCTAACCAGTGGAATCTGACATCCCCTGGGCCACACTTCACATTTTTAACTAGTGGATGAATAAAACAAGTTCAATTTTGTCTTTTCACGGCCTGCTCATGTCTTGCTGAGAACGACGGTGGGCTCTCTGTTTTTTGTTTCTTGCCATATACCCTCCCGGTCAGATTTACTCAACTCTCAATCAGGGGAGGAGGGTAACTGCCAAAGGAGCAAGTACTCCACTGGGCATTCTTGAATCCAAGTTGCTTCGAATCTAGCTTCTCAAAACCTCTGCATTGTAGGGTACTGGGCACTTGTTCAGTTTAATAAAACATATACCAATCTCTACCCAATGTTCATTGTGTGTTTATATTCAACTGGAATTGAGGAGAGGAGGGGGGAAGCAATGAGTGATTAGCACTCCACATCTCTAACACCAAGTAACACAAATATAAACACTATACCTTCACTGACTTGGAGTGGGAAAAAACAAATCCCAGACCTCCAAACTTTTATAAAGTAAAGCACAACTAGCCTAATAAGGTACGTATTTTCATGATACATTTGGACAATCATTCATTCACTGAACAAATACTGACTGAGTCCCTACCATGGTGCCAAGTACTGCTAATGCACTGGGAATCTTTCAGTGAACAAGACAGAGAGATGAAGCCTGACCTCACAGCACTTAAGAGCAAACAAGCACAGAATATAACTTCAGGTAAAGGTAAGTGCTACGAAGACAACTAAAGGATAAGAGGAGGATGCAGAGTGAGGGGAGAAGGGCTCTTCCAGATGAGCTGGTCAGGCAAAGCCTCTCTGATGAGATGACCTGAAAAGAGTCCTAAATGAAGGGAGGGCACAGCCCAGGGGAGAGCTCAGGAAAGTGTGGTTCCAGGCTAGAGGGAACAGCAAGTGAAGGGCAAACAGAAAGGCCCTGAGTTGGAAACAAATAAAGAATAGCAAGAAGGTCATGAGGCTGGAACAGGAGCACCAAGACAATGGTGGGCGTTGAGATCAGACAGGCTGGCATAGGCCGTGGTGGGCGTTGAGATCAGACAGGCTGCCATAGGCCATGGTGGGCGTTGAGATCAGACAGGCTGCCATAGGCCATGGTGGGCGTTGAGATCAGACAGGCTGCCATAGGCCATGGTGGGCGTTGAGATCAGACAGGCTGCCACAGGCCAGATCGTGCACTGACCTGGAAACCAAGAAGCCACCCCTACAGGTCAAGTTACCCAAAAGCTGCTGTGTAAGAACATCTGCTGCATGCACTGCAAGGACTGATATTCAAGATTCTAATACATATTGTCTGGGAAAAACTACAGTTAGCCTGCCCCTTGTATCTTATATCTGCCATGTTTCTCAAACAATCCCTGTTTTCTTAAGGGCCCAAGGATCCTCAATAATCATTTAAAAATCTCTCTAATAAATGGCAGACCCTCACTGGAAAGCAGGGATTTAATTTTCAATACTGTAATCGCTAAAAGAACGTAAGACTATAAATACATCATATTTACATCTCGTATGTTTAGGTGTGAAGCTATGGGAATTTCTCACTAAATAACAATCTCACGCTGAGATCTGCTTTGGGAGGCCCTTGAAAACTGTCCTGCCTTCCTGCTTACCCGTTAACTCAGAACCCTCACTGCCCACTGGGTGATGCCAAAAATGTCCAGCCACACTGCTGGGAAAAATAGGACACTCTACAACCCCTCTTCAAAGAGGACACCAGTTCACATGTGTTTAAGCAGAGTAAAAAGGTAATTCTAAATATCTGGGTATAAAATCTCCTTTCCAGGCTCCTCCACAGCTACAGTAACAAAACTGTTTATATTGACAAACAACTAAATTAAGCAGAACAGGTAGCATCGCCACTAGATACCTGAAAGATAAATTTTCTCAGAACTGAAATCTTAAAACCTACAACTGTTGTTGAAATCCACACAGTCCAACTGATTCTATGTAGGGAAACACCAGCGTGCTCGCCCATGGCAGACCGCATTTGAGAGGAGAAAACTACCTACAGAAACTGGTTAATGGCTCTTCTTAGCTATACATTTGTTACCCAGTATTAAGTACAATATATATCAGATGTGTTTGACATTTGAAATTCTTTCTTCAAAGATGTGAAACACAACAAAGATTTCTCTGTGACTTATTATAATAAGCCCATTTTACCAGGGGCATTGTTTGTTCCTTATTTTTTCAGCTTTCTCCCAGGCCCTTTGGCTCCAGCTATGTTGAATGACTCGGCAACTCAATTCCAGTCCATTAGATGTATGCACTTTCTGGTTATCTATTACCTTCTCACATCATATTCTGGCTTAAGAGACATGCACAATTTAATTTTTTATTAAAATTCTTACAAGATTTATCACATTCAATAATCTAAATTTATATATTATCACTTATACTCTCATAACAACACTATAATGATATACTACAGTGGCCTACACATTCATATTTGAGATAACTTGTTTTGTTCATTAACAGAGCCATTGCCCATTTGTTCCACTCTAAACATCCTTACCCAAGTGACTCTTAAGTCCCTGCACAGTCTTTGCAGGCTACCTGTTTTCTCCAGCTTTCGAGTGGCTGGTCCTTTCCTCGTTCCTCCATTCCAGTCCTCAACACTTCACTGCAAGCTGCTGGATTATCTGCTCACATGACTTTTCTCTTCCTACCCTAACCCCGGCATTCTCCTCACTGAAATATCTAAGAGACATCCAAGGATAATCTAATCCATCTTTCCTCTTCCCAGAGAAACCAAATCAAAAAAACTCTAGACAGATGGCTATTATTAAAGTCTCCATTTATCTATTTTAATTTGATACTGAACCCTGAGGGAATAAATTGAACATTTTTTAAAGACTAATGAATAAAGAAGATCCAAAATTTCTCTTAGTACCATGTTCCAGCATCGAACTGACCTTTGCAGCCAATGTGTATTGTTTTTCCTTTCAAAACTAGCCTTCCAAATGCCATCTTATTCTATTTGAATTTTCATGGAAATGAAGTGTATTGGTTACTGTCCTACGGAGGGTCATCTTCTGAATACCTGGGGCCTACAAATAAGTCCAATTCTCATCTTGCAGTAAAAACCATCTCAATCCCAAACTGTGATCTGCACAGTCTTCCTAAGCCAGTTACACAAAAATAAGTTAGCTAAAGTAGGAAAGGGAAAGAAACCCTCGTGTGAAAATGAAAACCTTCCCCCTTTAATCCAGGCATTCATATCTCTAGGACTCTGTCACTGTATATTAAATGAAAATTATCACTGCGCAGGAACCTGGCAGGTTCTCCGCTCTGTCAAATGCTACCGACGTCCTTTTGCAAGGTCCAAGACAATGTGCTACAACGGATCTGTCTTTTTTCCAGATTAAAGATCAGCAGCATTAAATATGTCACACTTTGTCTTCCCACCCAGCAAAGGACAGAAGAAATCACAGAAAGATTCAGCTCCACAAAAGTAAACCCTAACATGTAAATGAAAGAAATGGAACTATGTAATCAAATAAAATATATAAGAATTTTTCTTTCCTTAAATTTAAATATTTTCCCTGTTAAATTGTGTCAACTATAGACAGAAAAGCTTATTTATTACTTGGATGGTTCATTTTCACAGCAGAAGGGTCGACAACGTTACTCTATTATTTTCCTTCAATTATTCTGAATGCCTGAGGAATCTTTCACTCAACACATACAGGACATCAGGGTTCCCAGAGCAAAGCTAATCAGCCAGATTGGTCCCCAGACAGGGCAAAATGTACCCAATGGAATTTTATTTAACATATGGTAAAATTTAATGGCAGTGAAATATAGTCAGTTCCAAAAATATACAAATAATATCCTTAATTAGAAGTCACAATATGTTATGTTGATTTATTAAAGAAAATATATTTTCCTTTCTGTCTTTCAACAAGACTTTTCAAAGAAGGTAGTTTTAAGAACTAAGATTTAGAGTATGGATGTCTTTAGAGGATAAAATGTCATCATATTTTTGTATTTAAATTACAGGCATTCTTTCGGCAATTGTTTTTAACTGAAGGCCAGATGCCCTGCCTTCAGTATTTAATTACCCAGGCTTCATGATATCTTTAGGACCACAAAAAACTAAGTGTGCTCAAATAATCAGTTCTGACAGCACACTGTTGTCAGATTTAAACTAAAGAGACACACTTTCAGAAATCAGCAAAGATCATCCCTAGGAAATGCTAATGATTTACAGTTTCTAAGCAAAGGGATGGTTTTTTCCTGTTGATTTTTTTTTTTTTTTTGCGGTACGCGGGCCTCTCACTGTTGTGGCCTCTCCCGTTGCAGAGCACAGGCTCCGGACGCGCAGGCTCAGCGGCCATGGCTCACGGGCCCAGCCGCTCCGCGGCATGTGGGATCTTCCTGGACCGGGGCACGGACCCGTGTCCCCTGCATTGGCAGGCGGACTCTCAACCACTGCGCCACCAGGGATGCCCTTTCCTGTTGATTTTTCAAAGTATTCAGTCTAAAATTCTTCCCAGCTTTGGTGCCTTTAAACACACACACACATATCACCGTAGCGTATCTACTTATATCTCCCCCACATAGTGTCTCATGATCCTAATCCCCAGAACCCCCGTCCTCAGACGGCAAAGCACACAGAGGGAAAACACAGGCTTTTACAGATGACTCTTTACTGAATAACATCCATAATATAATACACACAAAATTAAATAACTTAAAAAGACTGATGAGAAAAATAAAGTCTTTTTCATTATAAATAATTAGTGCCCTAAATATTTCAAGCTGGAAGGAACCTCAAGAAGGCATTCTAGAGTGGTAAAAAATGGTAAAAATGCTGGACCAGGAATCAAAAGGCCAGATGTGATCCAAGTTCTGACTGTATCGCATAGGGTGAGTCATTTCCTCTAGCTGAGCTGAGCCATGGTCTCCCGACCTCTAAAATGGGGATGACAGTCCCTGCCCTGTGACCTCACAGACACTGCGTGAGCCTCAAAGGAATAAGATGCATGACTTCTTTATACCAATGAATATTTTGCAATCACAAAGTTATCAGTACACTGAGGAAAGTGAGGCTCACAGCAACTAACAGACATTCTCAAAGACGAACACTGCTTTCAACGGCACAGCTGGGCACGTATGTACCATTTTTCTGCCATGTCAGCTTTTCCAAGGAACAAACATGAAGGATATCCTAAAAACCCCTATTCAAACCCAAATACATACAAGTAGCCTCTGCTTGGACACCTGAAGTAAGAACAGGTGCCATTAGTAGGTAGTAGCAAACCCAGGTGTAGTTTCAGCTGAGTTGACACTCTTCCTTACGCCAAATTCAAACATGTTGCTCTGTGACCAACTGCATTCAATCCCAGCTCTGTCCTTTCAGTAGTTTTAATTTCTCTCCTACATACATACAGCCCTTCAAATTTCTGAAGGCTGGAGTCCCTCCTTCTCTACACTTTCTCTTCTACAAGAAAATAACTCTTTCCTTGTCTGATGTGATAAACGTTCCTTCACCATCCTGGTTGTCCCCATATAGATGCACACTAATCTGTCAAAACTCTCTTAACACGGGACAGAAGTCAGCACACAAAGGACTATTATGATCTGGGCACTGTCTCTACTGACGCAATTTAAAATCACAAAAGCTTTTTTGGTTGCCACATCTTAGCTGAGGTTGCCTTTTTAATCACGTAAGCTGTATCAAGGAAGTTCTCCTGATACCGTCAAAGGCAAGTTTAACTGAGGAACTCGGTTAGGTTTCTGTAGGTAAGCAAATCCTGTACTTGGGCACCTGTACAGATTGTTTCAGAGATGGAAACCTTTTATTTGGTACTGTCTCAATAAATATTTTATTCACTAAAAGCTCAGCTAATGTGTCTTTTTTTTAACTGTCTTGCCTTTATTTCCTTTAAAAGTTCAAAAATAATTTATAAGAGGTAATGAGAGACTTACTTGAAAAGCACTCCATATCTTGCTTTTCAAAGTACTTTTTAAATTGGGCTAATTTTTTAAAAGAAGAAATAACTGACATGACAACGTGAAAGACACAGTGAAAAGCATATCATCTTTTCCATGGTAAATTTATGAGAGAGCCTTAGCAGTGTAGCCACTGTCCCTTTCTACAGTTTTATAAACATGTTCAGACAGTCAGATTTCAGTGACATTTTTGGATAGACTAGTTTTTTACTGCATACAGAATAAAGTAAATTTAGCTGGCATTAGCTTATTATACCCACCGCTTTAGGGGTTTCCTGTAAAGAACATGCAAAAGATAGTGTATAAATACTGTGGCATCCATTGGGACTGCTTAGTGGCTTTTTTTTTTTACATTTGATTTTGTCAATATCATAAGACAGGTAACTTCTCTATAAGTAAAGTATTATTTCACCAAAGAATCAGAAAACCACATTAATAAAGTCAGCATGTCTTTTGACAATTTGGTGTGATCCATCAGATCCATTAGAAATGATTCACAAAACTTTAAATCTGGTTAAAGTTTTATGAGCCTATAGCGTTGCTCAATTTTTAATACAGATTTGAGACTTAGACAAAGCCTTGAAGTCAGCTTTTGGAGAACCCTCCCTACGGTATATTAAAAGGACACAGAAAATATGGCAAAAATATGAAAATTTTAGTAGCAAAATTCTACTTATCAGACATGAAAGCATTTCAAAGAGTTGGTCATATAAAAAAACAATGATAATCTCCAAGATCCAGAGATCATAGTTTTGATATTGTTTTTAAAAGATGATGCTTTGTATCTGAACGTTTCTGGGCAAGGGTTATAGAAACACTGAATAACAAAGAGCACTGTGCAGTCCACAGGGAGAAAAAATGAAAAGAAAAAGAAAGATCCGTTTTTCCTTTGATTCTTATCTCCTAACCCAAATTCCACTGGTGCAGTCACTGTTTTTAGATTTTTCCTAAATATATAGCTTTTCTACAGCTATTAAAATTGAACCTGCCCAGCCCATTTAAATTAACTGTACTCTCTTCATTCACGTCTTCAAAATATACGCAACTTCCTCGATAAAGAAACAAATGAATTATCTTATTATAAGAATACACCTAAGGCAATCAAGTATTTCCCAATCACCAAGGTTCATCCTTTCCCTTCTTATCATCATCCAACAACCACAGTTCTGTGCTGAAGAATTCTAAAAGGTAACATTAGTTATCAGTAAGCAACATTTATTTAACAACATCTACTGTGCAGTTCTTTATCAGTTATTTTAAAACATGCCATGAGAAGCAACAAATGAAATTCTAGAATATAGTTCCTTTATTCAACATCTTCAGTATTAATAAAGAAACAAAACATGATTTAAACAAAAAACCCACAGAGCAATGCCTGGTTATTATAAAGTAGATGTACAAATAAAATAAACTTCATTCATTTCAAAAACATTTAGTACATACAGATGTAAAGTAACACACAGTTCCAAGTCCTGAGGATGGACCAAAGTGAAAATAGAATATTAGAAAAGAGTATGTGATGAAAATCTTTCAGTAGACAAGGTTTGCGAAAGGAGTAAACCCAGCAGCCCTCAGAGGCCTGCTTGTAAGATTGGCCTTTGACTGGCAATGGGAACTTGTGTTCTCAGGGTGCCCCCAGTAAATAGTTAATGGGTAAGGGTGGTTCACTGTTCCTGGACAGTGTAAACACTACGGTTTATGCTGAACACCTGCTTTTCTTCTGGGAATCTGGAATTTTGGTGCATGCTAAGGCAGAAGGTGCCTACAAGCCCCCAGGAAAAATCTTGGGTACTGAATTTCTAATGGGTCTCCCTGTACAGAAACATCACATGTGTGTGGCTGCTTCTTCATGACTGGGAGAAGAGTGAGCTCTGTGTGACCCCTCATGGGAGGGAGAAAGCGTTAGGAAATCTATACGTGGGTTCCTCCAGACTCTACCTGAGCCTTCTTCCCTTATGATCCAGCTGTACCGCCTCGCTACATCACTGAAATAAATCTTACCCATGAGTACAACTATATACTGAGTCCCAGGAGTCCTTCTAGTGAATCTCTGAATGTGGGGTAGTCTTGGGAATCCCCAACACACAAGATGAGGCTAGTTCCAGTTGCTGAATGAATGGCATACAAATTTGTCAAGAGAAGAGGTAGAAAATCATTTCAAGATCAACAGTTTTATCATACTCATATTTAAATTACACAAATTAAACTACATCCATTCAATGAAAGGAAAAAATAATAAGAAAAAATCAAAGAAAGAAAATAAATATTATAGTTAGGACCGTTCCTTTTCATGGTCCATAATTTTAATGACATGAGATTGTTGCCATATGAACTGGTTTCAGAACCTAAGCCCTGCATAAGCTGTGATTCCACTGCAGGGAATGTTATCCCAATGAAAGAATGGTAGAGCAGCTGAGGCATTTTGCGCAGAGGAAGCAAGATGAATGACACTGGTTGGGAAGACACAGCTAGTAAAGAACAAGGGGACTCAAATGTGGTGGTTCAGGCAGCAAATTCAGAGAAATAACAAGAAGTAAACGGGAAATGTGTCAATTAGGAAGTTTTGTGCCTCACCTAACAGAAAGTGCAAAGGCTAATCAGGATGCGGCCCAGCAGGAATCATCTTCTTGGTGATAATGTACTACTACATGGAGGGAGAGTGGAAAGTAGGAAAGAGGATTCAACTGGGAAGGATGAAGGAGAATGGATGACGGGTAGGCATCCAACAACTCTAATACACAGGATGGACTGCGTGTGGAGGGAAAATTTTATGAAAGGAAAAAGAATTAAATAGGCTATTACCATGAGCTAGATGTGAAATAATAAGGCTCTGGAAAGAGGTACGGGTAGGAAGTTTAGAAGCCTTGAAAGTTGGCACCTAATACCTGAAAAATAGAGTATAGAAGAAGGAAAATCAGACAGACCGTTCCCCTAGAAGGTCTGAATCCAAAGCAGACAAAACAAGATAGACAGGCATATTTAAGGTAGCTACAGGAAGGAATACAAACACAGAATGTAAATAATATTTATGTCATATGCAAGCAGAGAAGAAAGTAGAAAATTCTTCTCAAATCCTCCTCCCACACATCTAGCCCTTCAGGTGGGTTGGCCAAGGATTCCCTACTCTCTATAGTTGTCATGATACAGTGGAAAGATGCTGGAATATGACCCTCACGTACAATTCATAGAAGGCCCTTGAGTATCACAGGACAGTATCAGTAAGGGTAATTAACAGTATATCCTCCGAATTAAGGAGTGTTCAGAAAAAGAAGTCTTCTTCAAGGAGTGGATCTTCACCTGCTCCTGAAAGATTTAGGTTTCTCACTCAAAATTTACAGAGAAAGTTCTTACTTCCTATCTTGCAAATGTGAACAGAAGGACAGCCTCAGAAGGGGCCACAACCACCACGTTGTACATAATTCTCTCTTACTGTAGCTCATTTTCTAGAATTCTGCCAAAAGGCGCATGTTGCCCGGAAGCAGGGTCACTGAAACAGGAGTGTCTCCCTGCTACAGACCAAGCTGTGTCTGGCATCAATCATGCTCTGGCAACAAAAGGGCTGGCAAGGAATGCCATCCAAACCTGGAACACAAATAGCGCAGCAGAGGATGTTTTCTGATAAAGAAAGCTGGGGCTTTCCCCTTGATCTGATTTCTTTGCAGCTGGCCATATACGCCCAGGCCTAGGGAGTCAACGGAAATGAGAAATCCCCCTGGGAAAGAGTCCTTGAGAAAAAGAATCTTGGAGAATCCAAGGGACTCTTCCAGAGTGTGGTCCCTTCCAAAGACCCGGGGCTTACTGGGCTATCTTTGTGGGCCCTCTGACTCTACCACTCAGGCCACTTAATCCTCACTCTCAAATCCCTGCACCTCTGAGACCAGCTCATGGCCTGCTTGAGAAGAATATGGGCAGACACTGAGATTATTCAGTCCATGCTATTGCTAAATCAGCCCTGCTATCAATCCTGCTCCAACTCTGCTACTACAAAATCCTAAAATTGCATTCTTGACTTGTTCTCTCATGGGATAATCTGCTATCTCATTTCCAACCAAGTCCCTAAGTGACTGGGATCCCACCCAGCTTGCTTCACATACAACGTACTCACTCTATTCACTGGATTCCTTTCCCTCAATCCCGACTTCTTTTTAACAGGGCACAGTCATGCGCTGTTGGATTCGTCCAAGGCCAGATGAAGGCCAGCCCAGGTCCCTGCCAGTCGGTGCTCTTTGGTCCCCTACATGCCAGCAGTCCCACTCCTCGGGGATGGGTAACCCAGATGGCAGATTATAGTTCCTGGGCAGCAGCTCAGATGCTCCTCCAAGACTGACCTCCTAGATTCTTATCTACCCTTGGACTCAAATCCCACACCTGGACCTGCTTCTGGATCAGATGCTCTGCCTCTTTCTGACCAAGAGCATACACCAGGACTGACCAGCCTCACCTCCATCAGAGCATCCTAAACTTTTCTTGTTAAGATGTCAAGGAAAACTACTGGATTTGGGGTATGTTCTGGCAATGATCTACTATCTGAACATAAAGAGCATTTTCCTAATTGAGTATTTTTCCACAGTGACTCAAAATCTATCTTCAAATCCATGCTCCACACTCTCCTCAGAGTCCTCTCTGTAATTCACCCATCTCCCCATGCTAACGCCTATTTAGAAGCTGCCTATTTTCTGCCAGAAGTCCTTGGCATGACATAGGAGGCCCTTCACATGCTGATTTGTCTTGTCTCAGCCCAGGTCACTCTACCCATCTCCCACGGCACTACACACAGGTATACACCTACACACACCTGGCCCAAGCAATCTAAGAACACACATCTTCTGCCTGGAAGAGGGGAAAAGCACTCACACTTCCACCTGAGGGATGCTCACATGAGTCAGATCCCGTGACAAAAGGCTCTCATTTGGGTATCATGTCACTCTTACCGAAAATACGCCTTTGATTCAGTCAAATTCACTCTATGAAAACCAAAACATAAAAGAAAATGATACTGCTTTAAATAACAAATAATAATAATAGAAACAGCTGTTAGTTGAGTGTTTATTATGTATCTGGCACTTTGCTAAGCACCTTTGCAGGTGTTATATAATTTACTCCTTGAAATAACCTATGAGGTAGGTGTTACATATTAACTACATTTAACAGATGATGAAACTGAGGCACAAAGAGAATAAATGATTTGTCCAAGCTTTCACAGTTAGTTAAGTACTAGAGCTAGAGTCTGAACCAGACGATCTAATTCCTGAGCCCACCACATTACACTACCTCAATATACTTACAACCTGGGTCACCAGCCGCTGACCGATACGCAGAATTCTAAGAATAACTCCTCAGGACCCTCACCCTTGTAGAATGTCCTCCTGTTTGAGTGTGAGTGGAACCTTGAGTACGATGAGATATCACTATGATTATGCTGTACTGCAGATAGAAGACTATCCTTGGGGACAGCCTAATCCAATCACACAAGATGCTTAAAAGCAGAGTTTTCTCTGGCTGATAGCAGAAAAGAAGTCAGAGAGCTAGAAAGCATGAGAGGAATTTGACATGAGGGAGATTCTCCACTCCTCAGATGGACAAGCCACAAGGCAGTCTGAGAGCAACCCCAAAGAAATCTAGGGACTGAAAACAAACCCAGCAATAGAACAAAGAACTCAGTCCAACAACCTCAAGGAACTGAATTCAACCAACAACCTCAATGAGCTTGGAAGCAAACTGATTCTCAAAGCCTCCAGATAAGATTACTCAGCCCTGCCAACACCCTGATATGACCTTGTAAGACCCTTAAGCAGAGAAGCCGCCTAGACTTCTCACCAATAAAACTGTATGATTAAAAAAAGTACATTGTTTTAAGCCACTAAGTTTGTAGTGATTTGTTATAGGCAAAAGCAGAAAACTAACAACCCTCTCCCGGTACCAAAAATCTACATTAGTTTTCTATCACTACACAACAATTACCACAAACAGCTTAAAATGATACCCATTTCTTATCTCACAGTTCTATAGGTAAGAAGGCTGGATGAGCTCAATGGGATTGTCTGTTTAGGGTTTGTGAAGAAGGCTCTGTGTGGGAATATGCTTCCAAGTTCACTCAGGGTGTTGGACAAATTCCAGGTCCTTGAAGCTGTAGGACCAAGAGACTTGCTTCTTTCACTTTAGATGACATAATAGATGATGATTTATAATCTACAAATAATGTTAATTATGTAAAAAAGAATGTGAATGCCTTTAAATATAACATAAACTTATGTTTAATGTAAGCAATTTAGTCTTATAGTAAATGAAAGAAGGGGAGAGAAAAAAATAGGGAAGGGACCTAACATGTATTCTTTTTAAATTTTAATTCTAATTCTTAGGTTACAGAAACAATCAGTTCCTCTTAAAAAAAATAAAAAGTAGATGCTTCTACGTTTCCCATTTCATCAGTTCTCTCCAAATCTTAAACTTTAAATTATGGGGTTTTTTACATTTATTATGGAGCTGCCTGAGTACATTTTCACTGGTGTATATAGAGACATCAAACTTGTATCAAGAACTTCACACAAAAGGAAACTACTGACCATAAATATTTTTCTATTACTTTCTCACCTCATAAAGACATATTAAACCATTAAAAACACAGATGTAGAACACACTGAAGAGAAGAAGTTGGGGAAATTGAAAATCAAAAGGTATTATATAACACTGGTTTGAGTTTTTAAAAGTGTGCTTACAAATCTAGGGCTTTCCCCAAGGGAGTGTTTTTAATTTTGCAACAAACTACCTTTTAAGATAAGTCATCTAAAATTACAAAGTGACAAAAACACCTTCTTTGCCCAGAGATATCTCATTTTACTGCCAGCTGTTAGCTCAAAAATGAGAAAAACCTGTCTTATGCACAAACAAAAATCCTAATACTAAACTCTAATGACCAGCTCACTAGACCCAGGACCTTACCTTCCAAATGTGTTCACAGGGTGAAACGGAAACAACATTGGAAAGTTGCCTGCAATGAACTCCTGCAAGTCAGAACAACTTAGACATGTGGGTATTATTACCATGTTCTGTGACATGAATACAAAGATTTTACTTTTATTAACAGTCCCTTACTGACTCTAAAACTGACTGCTTTACTCATCTATTATTACCCAATTATATTTACCTTTAATAGGTCTCTACTACAGAAATATCTACAGTTCTTAGGCTTTTACCTGAACAAGAATTGGCAATGACCCTATACAACATCACAATACCATATATATTTTTTTTACACCTTTATTGGACTATCATTGCTTTACAATGTTCTGTTAGTTTCTGCTGTACAACAAAGTGAATCAGCTATATGTATACATATATCCCCATATCTCCTCCCTCTTGAGCCTCCCTCCCAGCCCCTCTGTCCCACCCCTCTAGGTCATCACAAAGCACCGAGCTGATCTCCCTATGCTATGCAGCAGCTTCCCACTAGCCATCCGTTTTACATTTTACCATATGTTTTTGAAAGCTGATTTTTTTTAAGTTTATTTTAGAAAAGTAATATGGTGCATACACTGTATTTATGTAATGTTTTCTACAGGGTTTAGAACACCATCCCGTAGTCAAACATATTCATGTTTCTGCAACTAAAAGTATGAATAGTCATCTAAGTAGGATAAAAACAAAAGGCTACAAATGGCCTCACATAAGTTCAAGTCAGATTCTGCTGCTAAACATGTTATTAAAAAAGAAAAAAAGAAATTTGGTTTTCAGAGCTTTTTAGATTTCCGACTTCCAGGTAAAGGTCTATGGACCTAGAGGTTAAAATGAGAAATTAACCCGTTAGAGTACTTTTTCTTCACAGAGATGACATAAATGTTATTAGAATGATAACAGGTGCTCTGGCAATAGTACAGCGCTACAGAATTAAAGAAAAACATGCTAATTTACCTGGGAACAGAGATCCTTATTGTGCTAAATGTGTAAAAGGTTGCATGGACAGTAGGCAGTCTATAAAAGGGCTAAAAAAACAGATTTCTTTGTGGAGAACTACCCCGACACTGTCTTTGACCTGGAAGTGAAGCCCATAGATTAAAAACTAGGCACAGGGGCTTCCCTGGTGGCTCAGTGGTTGAGAGTCCGCCTGCCGATGCAGGGGACACGGCTTCGTGCCCCGGCCCAGGAGGATCCCACATGCCACGGAGCGGCTGGGCCCATGAGCCATGGCCGCTGAGCCTGCACATCCGGAGCCTGTGCTCCGCAACAGGAGAGGCCACAACAGTGAGAGGCCCGCGTACCGCAAAAAAAAAAAAAACCTAGGCACAACATGAAGATCTACAGTCTCTACGTAAGAACGCATTCCTCTTTGATCACCTGCAATCTACTTATTAATATGCAAAGTGGAGACAACATGCAAGGTGCCCTCCTTTGGGCTTTGAAAGGTCTGACATTTGTAAAATACAAAATTACCATCTTCAATACGGACAAAGGACTACGTATGCGTTTCAACTGATCTCTGGGGCCTGACAGAAGAAAAAGTGTTTTAAAAACATGATTCGGGGACTTTCCTGGTGGTGCAGTGGTTAAGAATCCGCCTGTCAATGCAGGGGACACAGGTTCAATCCCTGGTCCGGGAAGATCCCAGATGCCGCTACAGAGCCTGCACTCTAGAGCCCGTGAGCCACAACTACTGAGCTCGTGCGCTGCAGCTACTGAAGCCCACATGCCTAGAGCCCATGCTCTGCAACAAGAGAAGCCACCGCAATGAGAAGCCCGTGCACCTCAATGAAGAGTAGCCCCCGCTCACCGCAACTAGAGAAAGCCCGCGTGCAGCAACGAAGACCCAATGCAGATTAAAAAAAAAAAGTGATTCGTTAATCAAAAGTTAAAAAATAACAAATATGCACATCAAAATGTTAATTATCTAAGCTGCCCTAAAAATTCTGCTAAGAACAATGTACTTTCAGAGTAGTCATTTATCATACGGTAAGGAAATTACAGGCCACATCATTAACTGGAATGTATTCAAGTCCATGAGCATTAATCTTCCTTATATAAAAAGAAAACACAAAATTTCTCAGGTAGAATTTTATGCAAACTTTCAGTAGTGTTTGGAGAGCCTCCACTGTGTGCAGAGTAGTTACATACATGTTGGTGTTTCTGACTTACAGAAACACCATACCTATCCTTAGAAAAAATTCATTAAACCCACTTTTTTATACTCAACATAAATTAGAGCTAAAATCTGTTACTAAAAGAGACCAAAAACTAAGTAACCTGGTTACACATTTTCTACACTCAGATGCAAATAAATCAAGCTGTTCATAAAGAGAACTCTAGTGACTTCCCTGGTGGTGCAGTGGTTAAAACTCCACCTGCCAATGCAGAGGACATGGGTTCAAGCCCTGGTCCGGGAAGATCCCACATGCTGTGGAGCAACTAAGCCTGTGCGCCACAACTACTGAGCCTGCGTTCTAGAGCCTGTGAGCCACAACTACTGAGCCCACGTGCCACAATCACTGAGCCTGCGCTCTTAGAGCCTGTGCTCCACAACAAGAGAAGCCACCGCTTGATGCAACTAAAGAAAGCCCACGCACAGCAATGAAGACCCAATGCAGCCAAAATTAATAAACTAATTTTTTTTAAGTTTAAAAGAAAAAGAGAATTCTAGCCTGCCTGTTGTTCTCACATTTTACTACATAATAACAGCAAAAGGTCTTGGCAAACATAAAAATGTAAACCGCACTGAATACAAACAGAGCCTGTGTTGCTATAATATTAAAGAATCCACAGACGGTTGGCATCGGGAGACTGGCACAAATACAAAAAATCTAGAAAGACAAGTAAATAAAAAGATAAATGTGTAGAAACTGAACAAGGTATGTGTGAACCTCATTTGCCATATTGGAAATAAAAACACACAGGTGATCTGGAATCTCTGTTATGATCTATGATCTGAGGTCTTGGGAAAAACTCAGGCTCAGTTAACTGATACATGAACTACAGAGTAAAAAGCCTGCCGAACTGCATGAGAACACTGTGTAAGGAGGCTGCATGGTGTTAAGGCAGGGAGGGGCGGTAGCAGGAAAAGGGAGGAAATGGAGGAAGAAGAGGAAAAGAGGGAGGAAGGAGGCAGCAGGCTGAGGAAGGGGCAGGGAGGGGCAGGAGAAAGGAAAAGGAAGAGGGAGAGAAGCAGGAAAGAAGATGGAAGAGAAGGGCCTGCGAGATGCCCACTCTGAGATTCCGCCTACACGTCCCAACCAGATTAAGGTTTCTAGAACTATATGAAGATGTTATGACCTAAACTGAAAAAACATGTCTTCAACTCTTGTATTGTTCCCAAGTGATAAGCAAGTACAGTGTGTCAAGCACTGGACTAGGCACTGGGACACACAGATAACGACTCTGCCCCTTTTCATGTCATTCAATAAACGTGGTTCGTTTGCACTACGAAATCCAAGATCGACAACATTTAATCCCTGTGAGCGAGCTCATGGCCCAGCGAGCAGGGACAGACACCCCAATGTGCAGTAAATGCCAACACAGTGACCTGCCTCACGTATTCCGAGAGCAGTGAGGAGAGGCCCCCTCGCCCCCGGTCAGCCTGGCAGGAATAAGAAGGCGCGGCATGGGCAAAAAAGTAAAGGGGGGCTTCCCTGGTGGCGCTGTGGTTGAGAGCCCGCCTGCCGATGCAGGGGACACGGGTTCGTGCCCCGGTCCGGGAAGAGCCCACATGCCGCGGAGAGGCTGGGCCCATGAGCCATGGCCTGCGCGTCCGGAGCCTGTGCTCCGCAACGGGAGAGGCCACAACAGCGAGAGGCCCGCGTACCAAAAAAAAAAAAAAAGTAAAGGGACTGGCAAAAGCAAAGGCACGTGTGCAGGCGAACGAAACGTAAAACTGAAGAGTTCTGTGTGAAGCGGGAAATATCAAGAACAAGTGCAGAGAGGTCAGCAGTGGGTCAGGGCTCCGGAAAGAGAGTATAACTCTTCACCGCCCCTGAGTGGATGCCCAGCAGTCAGGACACCTAAGAGTTCCAGACTCTTCTTAAGGGGAGATTCATTCGCTCAGTCCAGGTAGGATTAACCTCGGGCAGGCAAAACTGGACACCTACTCTGTTTTAGGCTTTTGTGTATGGAACTATTTTTTGTCCAGAGTCTCACACTCTCTTGTGCATGGAAGAAGGCACAGAACCGCTTTTACACAGTCCACTGTGCCAGGTTCCCATGTGGGAGAGGAATACCCTTCCCAGCAGAGCTCCTACTTTCATGCAGCTTGACTCCCAACACTTTCCACAACAGGAACTCTCTGTCCTCCTGATGCCAGAAAGGTTTTCCTCATGTTGATTAGGAACACGTCTGTCTCTACTTCCACATTGTTATTTTTGTTTTCTTTTGTCAGTTCTGTCCTCAAACAAGAAAGCTAAGCCCGCACAGTCTCCACACGGCAAGGCTTTAAATCATATGAAGACAGCTATGATTCTGCCCCTCCTCTTCTCCAGGTTAAGAACCCCAGCTCCCGACTGACTGACAGCTCACAGTTTCCAAACCCTTTTTGTGTATGGCTGCTCTCTGTTGAACATCCCCTGTTTACCAATTTCCAGATTCATATCTAATACCCAGAACTTGACATGACTCTCTGGATATGGTCTGACCAGTAGGCAGTATAATGGCACATTTCTCTCCATGGTCACAAGATTCTATTTCTTTATTTGCAGTCTGGGTTTTTGATTTAGCCACCAAGTAATACTGCTAACCAAAATGCCCACATAAACGAAGTAAACCTTAAGACATTTGCATATGAGTCAGTATCAAGTCTGGTATGCCTCATCTTGAACTTGGAAAACTGACTTTACATTGATCCATGTTTAATTCCGTCATGTAAGTATTTGGTCCATCACTCTACTTACTAACAGTTTTTGAATATTGACTATATATCTTAAAATATTATCTATCCTTCATACCCATTAGGATGGCTACTATGAAATAGTAATGGGGGGGGCTATTCAAGATGGCAGCATAGGAAGAACCTGAACTTAGCTCTTCCCAATACAGCTACGTATGGATCAACCCCCTTGGAAAGAACCTGAGAACTAGCTGAACAGCTGCTCCACAGCAAAGGATAAAAAGGATCACATCAAGACAGGTAGGACAGGCCAAGAAGCACTACTGCCAAAATTCCCACCCCCAGCTTGAGGTCACATGATAGGGAGGCATCTCACCAGGTGGGCCTTCTCCTAGAGGGCTGAGGGGTTGGTGCCCCACATAGGGCACCCTGGTCCCTGGGATATACACTGGAAGGACAAGCCCCCGAAACATCTCACTTAGAGAACCAAAAGGGTTGACATACAAGGGTCCCAAAGTGCTATAGGAAACTAAGACTCCCCTCTTGAAGGGCTCTCAAGTGGTCTCACTCGGTGGAAACACAGCAAAATAACAGCAGTTTGAAAAATGCCGAGACTCTATGCGATGGAGAGTCATTTGTGAATCTAAAAGCATCAGCTGAATGGGTGGGGAATGGTGGAAATGCTCCCCCCAGACACAGGGAGGCACTAGCAGACACTAACGTGCTCCCTACTCAGGGACAGTGATTACTGCAGCACTGACCAGCCACTTTGCTGAAGCCAGAGAGCTCAGGCGGCTGCTCTCTGGCTGGGACTGGCAGGGGCGGGCAGTCACGGTATCCTCACACTCGTGGCTTAGGCCGACATTCTCGCGCAGACTAGGCACTCTCTGGCTGCAGTGCTGAAGCCCACGGGCTGGTGTACTCACATCATTTTCCCGCTGCCTTCCAGAAGCAAGAATGCACGCTCCGCCATTCACTCTGCAGCTGCCTCGCCAAAGCCAGGAAAGGTACAGTCCACACAGGGGACACCCCGTGATCACCTGGCTCTGCTGGCATTCCTGAGCCCAAAGGACCACAACAGTGGAAAACAACAGCTCTTGACAGGCCAACAGTGCCTGACCACCAGGCACACTGCACAGACAGCAGACTACAACACAACCCCCGTCTTCCCATGACAAATGTGTTTATACTTAGCCTGGAGCTGCACCCTGAGCAACAGAGTTCAGGTTTCCCACATGTCTAGAGGATAGGCAGAGACCCCCAGGGAATCTAAGTACGGAAACACCATCCTGCGCATGCCCGTGGCCTCACAACAGCACAATGAGACTCCCCAGAAAGCTACTCAAACACTTGTCAAAAGCCTTGATTTTTAGAACTGTCGCCCAGGGGACAACTCCAGTTCTCCTGGTCTGGAGGTCAGCAGGGATTATAACTGTAGCTACACAGGACTGTATATACCTGTATATTTTAAAAGCTGCTGCCTGGGGGTCCGGCTTCTAATCAGCCTGAAACTAGGCGTTAAATGAGATTGCGCCCTTTGGAACAGACAGGTTTTGAACAGTGGCATATCAAAAATAAATCTGGTGGAGACTCACCTTTGTGAGCACCTAGAGGGGTGGGATAGGGAGGGTGGGAGGGAGACGCAAGAGGGAGGGGATGTGGGGATATACAGTATATGTGTAGCTGATTCACTTTCTTATACAGCAGAAACTAACACACCATTGTAAAGCAATTATACTCCAATAAAGATGTGAAAGAAAGAAAGAAGGAAAGAAAGAAAGAAAAAAAGAAAGAAAGAAAGAATCATAGAACCGTCTTCACTCCTCTCCCCCACAAAAAAAGAATAAATCAGGTGGTATGTACAACCACAAAGAATCAAAAGACAACCAAGAGCTAGGGCAGGATTAACAAGAAGGATGATCACTTACACGAGGACACTCCTCCAACACCAAGGAAGGTAGTTTTGCCTAATACATAGAAACAATGACAGAGAGCCAAGCAAAATGAGGAAACAAAAAAATATGTTCCAAATAAATACACAAGACAAAATCTCAGAAAAAGACCTTAGTGATATGAAAATAAGTAATATACCTGATAAAGAATTCAAAGTAGTAGTCATAAAAATGCTCACCAAACTCAGGAGAGTTTGGATGAACACAGTGAGAACTTCAAAAAAGAAACAGAGGGACCTCCCTGGTGGTCCAGTGGTTAAGACTCTGCACTGCCACTGTGGGGGCACGTGTTCAATCCCAGGTCAGGGAACTAAGATCCCGCATGCCGCATGGCATGGCCAAAAAAAAGAGAGAGATAATAGAAAATATGAGAAAGAACCAATCAGGGCTGAAGAATACAATAACTGAAATGAAAAATACACTAAAGGAAATCAACAGTGAATTAGATGATACAAAAGAACAGATCACCAATATGGAAGACATGGGAATGGAAATCACCCAATCAGAACAGCAAAATAGAGAAAAGAATATTTTAAAAGGAGGACAGTTTAAGGGACCTCTAAGGCAACGTCAACCATACTAACATTTGCATTATAGAGGTCCCAGAAGAGGAAGAGAGAGAGAAATGGACAGAAAACCTATTTGAAGAAATAAAAGCTGAAAACTTCCCTAACCTGGGGAAGGAAATAGGCATTCAGGTCCAGGAAGCACAGAGAATCCCAAACAAGATGAACCCAAGGAGATTCTCACCAAGACACATTATAATTAGAATGTCAAAAGTTAAAGATAAAGACAGAATTTAAAAAAAAACAAGAGAGCACCAACTAGTTACATATAAGGGAACACCCATAAGACTATCAGTGGATTTCTCAGCAGAAACTGTACAAACCAGAAGGGAATGACATGATATGTTCAAAGTGTGGAAAGGGAAAAAACTTACAACTAAGAATACATGACAAGGTTATCATTCAGAATTGAAGGACAGAGCAAGAGATTTTTGGACAAGCAAAAACTAAATGAGTACTCACCACTAAAAGGGCCTTACAGGAAATGTTAAACAGAATTCTTTAACTGCAAAATGAAAGGCTACAGCTAGAAATAAGAAAACATATGAAAGAAAAAACTCTCACTTGTAAGGGCAAATGTACAGTAAAGGTAGTGAAATCAACCACTTATAAAGCTAGTATGAAGAGTAAAAGACAAAAATAGTAAAATCAACTGTAACAATAAGTAGTTAAGGGATGAACAAAATAAAGAGATATAAAACATGACCTAAAAAACATAAAATGTGGTCTGGGGAGTTAAAATGTAGTGGTTTTAGAATGCAGTTGAACTTAAGCAAATATCAGCTTAAAACTGACTGCTTTATATGTAGATTGTTATATATGAACTTCATTGTAACATAAATCAAAAGCCTATAATGGATACACAAAAAAAAAAAAAAAAAGAGAAAGGAATCCAAACATAACACTAAAGAAAATCATCAAATCACAAGGGAAGAGACCAAGAGAAGAAGGTAACAGAAAAATACCAAAACAACCAGAAAGCAGTTAACAAAAGGGAAGTAAGTGCATACCTACCAATAATTACTTTAAGTGTAAATGGTCCAAATTCTTCAATCAAAAAACACAGGATGGCTGGATGGATTAAAAAAAAAGACCTACCTATATGCTGCCTACAAGAGACTCACCAACACAGAGGCTGAAAATGAAGGAACAGAAACAGATATTCCATGTACATGTAATAAAAAGAAACCTGGGGTAGCAATACTTATATAAAATAAACTTTAAAATAGAGACTATAACAAAAGATATTAAAACTCTTGCTCTGTCCTTCAATTCTGAATGATAAGAGCATTACATAATCATAAAGGGGTCAATCCAACAAGAAAATATAACATTTGTAAATATTTATACACCCAACATAGGAGCAACTAAGTACATAATGCAAGTATTAACAGACATAAAGAAAGAAGTTCTCAGTAATACCATAATAGTAGAGGACTTTAATACCCCACTTACGTAAACGGACGGATCATCTAGACAGCCAGCAACAAGGAAACACTGGCCTTAAATGACACACTAGATCAGATAAACTTGACATATATATAAACATTCCATCCAAAATCTGCAGATTACACATTCTTTTCAAGTGCACATATAACATCCTCCAGAATAGATCATATGTTAGGCCACAAAACAAGTCTCAATAAACTTAGAAGACTGAGATCATATCAAGCGTCTTTTTTTTTTTTTTTTTTTTTTTTTTGCAGTACGCGGGCCTCCCACTGTTGTGGCCTCTCCCATTGTGGAGCACAGGCTCCAGACACACAGGCTTAACAGCCATGGCTCACGGCCCTAGCCGCTCCGCGGCATGTGGGATCTTCCCGGACCGGGGCACGAACCCGTGTCCCCTGCATCGGCAGGCAGACTCTCAACCACTGCGCCGCCAGGGAAGCCCCTCAAGCGTCTTTATGGATCACAAAAGTATGAAACAAGTAATCAATTATAATAAGAGAACTGGAAAAAAAAATGCAGACACTAAACAGCATACTACTAAACAACCAAAGGGTCAATGAAGAAATGAGAGAAAATTTTTAAATACTTTGAAACAAACACAACTTTCCCAAATTGAGGGGATGATGCAAAAGCAGTTCTAAGAGGGAAGTTCATAGTGATACAGGCCTACCTCAAAAAAACAAGAAAAATCTCAAATTATCTAACTATATACCTAAAGGAACTAGAAAAAGAAGAACAAATGAATCCTAAAGTTAATACAAGGAGGAAGAAAGGTCAGAGTCAAAATACATAAAACAGAGATTAAAAAAATAGAAAAGATCAATGAAGCTAAGAAATAATTTTTCAAAAAGATAAAATTTACAAAACTTTAGCTAGATTCATTAAGTAAAAAAGAAAAAGGGCTCAAATAAATAAAATCAGAAAAGAAAGTCAGAACTGATACCAAAAAAATACAGTGGATCATAAGAGACTACTATGAACAGTTATACACCAACAAATTCAACAATCTAGATGAAATGGATAAATTCCTAGGAACATACACTCTCCCAAGACTGAATCATGATGAAACAGAAAATCTGAACAAATTGCTTACAGGTAAGGAGATTAAATCAGTAATCAAAAGCTTCCCAACAGGGACTTCCCTGGTAGTCCAGTGGTTGGGACTCCATGCTTCCAATGGTGGTGGGGGTGGGCAGGGCAGATTCTATCCCTGGTCAGGGAGCTAGGATCCCACATGTCTCATGGCAAAAAAAAAAAAAAAAGCTTCCCAACAAACAACAGCCAGGGATCAGAAGCCTTCACTGATGAATTCTACCAAACATTCGAAAAATACCAATCCTTCTCAAAGTCTTCCAAAAAATTAAAGAGGAAGGAATTCTTCCAAACTCATTTTATGAGGCCAGCATTACGCTGATGCCAAAACCAGACAAGGATGCCACAAGAAAAGAAAATTACAGGCCAATATCTCTGATGAATATAAATGCAAAAGTCCTCAACAAAATATTAACAAACCAAGCTCAACAACACATTCAAAGGGTCATATACCATGATCAAGTGGAATTTATTCCAGGGATGCAGGGATGATTCAACATCCACAAATCAATCAATGTGATACATAACACTAACAAAATAAAGGATAAAAATCATATAATTACCTCAAAAGATGCAGAAAAAGCATTTGACAAAATTCAACACTAATTTATGATAAAAACTCTCAACAAAGTGGGTATAAACAGAACATACCAAAACATAATACAGGTCACATATGAGAAGTCCACAGCTGACATCATACTTAAAGGAGAAAAGCTGAGAGCTTTTCTTTCAAGAACAAGACAAGCATGCCCATTCTCACCACTTTTATTCAACATAGTATTGCAAGTCCCAGCCACAGCAATTAGGCAGGAAATAAGACATCCAAATTTGAAAGGAAAAAGTAAAACTGTCACTATTTGTGGATGACAGAACTTTATATATAGAAAACCCTAAAGACTCCACAAAAAGTGTTAGAATAAATAAATTCAGTAGAGCTGTAGGGTACAAAATCAATATACAATATCTGTTATATTTTCATACATTAACAACAAACTATCAGAAAGAGAAATTAAGAAAAGAATCCCATTTACAATTGCATCGAAAAGAATAAAATACTCAAGAATAAATTTAATCAAGGAGGTAAAAGACCTGTACACTGGAAACTATAAGACACTGATGAAATAAATCAAAGACACCAACACTAAATAAATGGAAAGATATTCCACATTCATGATATTCCACACTCATGAATTGGAAGAATTAATATTGTTAAAATGTCCATATTCCCCAAAGCAATAAATAGATTCAACTCAATCCTTTTCAAAATTCCAATGGCATTTCTCACAGAAACAGATAATAAAATCTGTATGGAACCACAAAAGATTCCAAATAGCCAAAGCAATCTTAAGAAGAACAAAACTGGAGGCATCATGCTCCCTGATTTTAAACTATATTACAAAGATATAGTAATCAAAACAGTATGCTATTGGCATAAAAACAAAAACATAAATCAGTGGAACAGAATAGAGAGTCCAGAAGTAAACCCACACATTTGGTCAATTAATACGATAAAGGAGGCAAGAATACACATGGGGAAAGGACAGTCTATTCAATAAGTGGTGCTGGGGAAACTGGACAGCCACATGCGCAAGAATGAACCTGGCCTACTCTCTCACACCATACACAGAAAGTAACTCAAAATGGATTAAAGATGTGGATGTAAGATCAGAAACCATAAAACTCCTAGAAGAAAACACAGGTGTTACCTTGACATTGGTGTTAGAGATATTTTTTGGATCTGACTCCAAAAGCAATGGCAACAAAAGCAAAAATAAACAAATGGAACTATATCAAACTAAAAAGGTTCTGCACAGTGAAGGAAACCAGCAACAAAATAAAAATACAACCTCTGAAAGGGAGAAGGTATTTGCAAATCATATGTCTGATAAGGAATTAATATCCAAAATATAAGGAGTTGTATGAACTCATACAACTCCGTAACAAAAATACAAATAACACAATTTAAAAACGGGCAGAGGATCTGAATAAACAGCTTTCCAAAGAAGACATACACATGGCCAACAGATATGTGAAAAAATGCTCTACACCATTAATCATCAAGAAAATGCAAATCAGAACCACAATGAGATATCACCTCATAGGTGTTAAAGAATGGACAGCATCAAAAAGATGAGATGACAAATGCTGGCATAGATGTGGAGAAAAAGGAACCCTTGTGCAGTGTTGGTGGGAATGTAAATTGGTGCAGCCACTATGGAAAACAGTATGGGAGTCTCCTCAAAAAACTGAAAAATAGAACTACCATAAGATTCAGCAATTCCACTTCTGGGCATTTATCCAAAGAAAACAAAAACACTAAATCAAAATGATATATGCACTCCTATGTTCATTGGAGCATTATTCACAATAGTCAAGACATGGAGACAACCTAAGTGTCCACTGACTCTCTCTCTCTCTCTCTCTCTCTCTCTCACATGTACGCACGCATGCAGACACACACACACACACACACACACACACACACACACACAAAATGGAATACTACTCAGCCATTAAAAAGAAAAAATCTTACCATTATGACAATATGGATGGACCTTGAGGGCATAATTCTAAGTTAAATAAGTCAGAAAGACAAACACCATCCGATCTCACTTACATGTGGAATCTTATAAACAACACTCAAAGATTCAGAGAACAGATTGGTGGTTGCCAGAGGCGGGGTTGGAGGGTGGGCAAATGGGTGAAGAAGGTCAAGAGGTACAAAATTCCAGTCATGAAATAAGTCAGTCATGGGGATGTAATGTACAGCATGATGATCAGAGTCAGTAATGTTGTGTTGCACATTTTGTAACTTTGTATGGTGACTAGGGAAAACTAGACTTACCATGGTGATCACTTCACAGTATATACAAAGAGCAAATAATTATTTTGTACACCTGAAACTAATGTTATATGTCAATTAAACTCAAAAAAGAAAGAAAGAAAATGTCAATTGGTTCCAAAGTGACTAATATATTAGGGAACAATTTGAGCATAACACATTTTGCATTTGCTTGTTCACAATTCTGTCTCCCAGAAACCGTAGGTGAATAAAGAAAGCTGCATCCAGTTGAAATAAGCCACAGAAATACACAAAACACCTCCATCTCAAATATCTACCACCTTCTTCAGTTTACCATATGTGCTATGAGACACACCCATCCACTTCAGGTGTTCCAACCTTCTATCCAATTCCAGAAAACCCTCTTTCCACCATTTCATAAGAACTCAGAAGGTGCAAACCTTCTGATGTACACATCCACAAGCAAACTTCAGGTCTTTTTAAAGGTAAATTGACCTATTTATCCAGTTATTTATGTATTCCTTAACTATTTAACATGTGTAAAACTATGCTACCATTTTTATTAGATTCCTATCTTTTATTTTGTGTCACTGACAAAGTTTTTGCATATCATGTTCCTGACCCTATTTTTCCCATAAGCCTTATGGTTTTTAATTGAACAATTTTGCATAGCACACTGATTTTTAAGAACATGCATGTCACCTTATAGCAGAACTAACTGTATAGCCAAACAGCTGAAGAGAAACAAGGTCAAAAACATACAGACCTCACAGAGTGAAAAGAGTTGAAAACACTTAAGACCACAAAATAAATTCCAGGTCTGATATATATTCCAGGATAAGATTAATTTTTGTAAGTGTTATTTACTGGAGATACATTTGATGAAAAATTCAAGGATTCTATTTACTACAAGTCTAGAATCCCCAGGACATGAAGGAATGCACGCAAAAATTTAGAAAAATAAAAGCCGCCTTCATTCCCTATTGCTATAGTAACTAGGAAGTATTCTGCTTTACGTAACTTAAGTAAAATACTGACAGAAACTTACAATGCCATGTGGGAGCAGTCGAATTCAGAGGAATCCTTAAAAACAAAACAAAACAAACTCTTATAGGACATTCTCTTGCAAAACTCAAAATACTTGTTATCAAGACCTATCCAGCAAAACAATCATCTGAGAAATACCACATACAATTTATTATAAACGGAAAAAAACATTTATTTTCCTGAGAAAAAGAGTAGCCTGCTGAAAATGACTCCAATGTTAACTCTGAGTCAAAGTACGTTCGTAAGAGAACATGAAGCAAGTTCAGCTTTATTTTTTAAGTCACCGAAAAAACAGAAGACTCTGTTCCTGAAACACAAGTGACCTTTACAAGTAGCAAATAGTTTCCTCCTCAATCACCCGTACTTCTGACCATGGTTACTTTCATGTACCACATCTTTCAAGTTGGAATTGCCAGTGAAGTAATCAAGGTAACATTTGTTTAACCTAGCAATCATTTACTGGCCAGCTGCTGTGTTAACCACATTCTGTCTCTGGGATAACTTTCCAATTTACCAATTCAGTTGCTTTTCCACTGCTGGTACCAATTTTTCACTCCAGGCTGTTTAAAGAACAATTTCAATTAAAACGACATTATCTTTAGACCAACTTCATGTTTACTGCCCAGGAAATCATAAAATGTGGTATGCAAAAATTTCTGGCCACGTGACAAAGACGAAAGAAGAATAAAATAAGTAACTAGCTTCTGATTATTAAAAAAAAAAAAAACTAACCACCTTGTTTTCAGATTGGATGTCAATTAAGTCACTCAATTATATTTTAAATCCCTAATAAATAAATATTATGCGTCCATATGGTAACTAACAATTCCAGAGAGAATAATACAATTTTTGAGCAGCTAACTTCTGTAGACTTTCATTTCTGTGCTTTACTATAATTCCCTAAGAAACAAGCTCACTGAAGTCACCGCTTGATTAAAAAGCAATCTGCAAGAACTTTCAATAAAAAAATAAGCTGGTTAACAAAGTAAAAGCAATTCGATGTAGAAAAGATAGTCTGTTCAACAAATGGTGCTGGAAAAACTGGACACCCATGCACAAAAACTAAACCAGATATAGACCTTAAAATTTTCAAAATTAACTTCTCCAAACGCATAATAGACCTAAATGTAAAATGCAAAACTATGAAACTCCTAGAAGATAACATGGAAGAAAACCTAGACAGACCTTAGATTTGGTGATGGCTTTTTCAGCTACAATACCAAAAGCACCAATCCATGAAAGGAAAGTTAGATAATTCTGACTTCATTAAAATTTAAAATTCTGCTCAGCAAAAGATACATGAGAAGAATGAAAGACAAGCACACACAGAGGGAGAAAATCTTTGCTGGTATCTAATAGATAAAAAGAACTCTTAAAAGTCAACAATAAGAAAACAAAATGGGCAGGAGGGGAAACTGGAGGAAGGTGGTCAAAAGGTACAATATATGTATCTTCCAGTTATAAGATAAACAAGTACTAGGGATGTAATGTACAATTAAAATCATCTACATATTTCTTCATTTTTAAAAATGTGTAAAGACATTTTTACTAATTTGTATTATTAAAAGTTTTAACTTCAAAAACAAGCTAAGTTACAAAACTCTTTTCCTTTCCTTGGAGCTCCATTTAGCTAACGCAGTGAAATACTGGTAAGAAAATGTAAATCATATTGAATTTTTTTTTGTCTTTATTGAGCATTTGACAAGCATTCCTCTTTCAGGAAAACCCTGGAGTTAGCAGTACAGTGATCCTTGTAAAACTCTTCCACAACTGAGCCACTGATTATTGGCAAAGATCATTAAATTCGTTGTCTTCTACTACTTTAGTTCCATAAACTGACAATGATTAAAATCATTCACACATAAATGAATGAACTTAACAACTGAATCCATAACACTTTTCATAGAGTCTACTCAGAGAACTGAATGCAAATATTTTCAATATGTATCATGAAATAGAATTAAGCAATATTAGAGAAAGAGAATTAGGGAAACATTAGTCTCTCTTTTAAAATATTCCATAAATCTTGATTTTTTTACCTTCCATACCATGCAAACTTTTTTTAAAAAATCTACACTAAAAGTTCTTTTATTTGGGCCATGTATTGACAGTTCTTTGTAAATCTGTAAGTCCTTTGAAACAAACTATGCAGAAAGTATTAATTCTGTGGTGTCTCGTGTCACATGACTCATCTAAAGCCAAAGAAACAGACTTGCAATGTTTCAAACTTTGGCTCAATTGATCTTTAGTATTAGAACAGCCACGTACTCTACAGACAATTATTTGACCTTTCAGTTTATGTTTTTTCCTCATAATTTTCAATAACTAAAATAATTTCTCCTGTAATCTCTCCAACTTAAAAGGTTTTTTTTCCTTGGAGCAAGAACCAAGATGGCCAAAATTACACTCTCAGCTACTGCTGAAATCATATGCAATTCTTTAATAGTACATTTACTTCTGATTTTTGGCAACCAATTTCATACTTCTTTGAATTGTGAAAGGAAACTTATCAAATTTACTCTGTATTTGCTGAAAATCTCTCTTCATACTGTAATCTTTATTACTTTTAATTTAACGTTTTTATTTTAAAAAATAGATTTTGTTTTACTCAGCTGCAGAAAACACAATTGCCATTATTGTGAAATCTGTGGCATACGTTCTTCCATTCTCATTTTATCCTTTATTGTTCTGGTTGTGGTGCTAGCTTCTGCAATCCACCCAATTCTGCATCAGTTGTATACTTTATATACTATTTTTCCGTACTTCATTTTTATATTAGAAAGCTAATATAATGACATAGTAATTAAAATAACCATGTTATAATATATAAAAATATACATAAAAACACTATATATAAAGACACATATAATACTTCTATATAATTACTAATCATAAAGGTATCATTGCAACTCATTCTGTCTGAATAAAATATTCAAATACACATTACAATGTTACACAGGTGTACAGAAAAAATCATTTGATTTATCTTCAGAAAAATCATTTGAATCATTCCACTGACATGTATTAAGTCAGTGGCATGTTTCTATAAAATACTGAAAACAATGCACATGGCTGACACACACCTATAATACAACAATATCTCACATGATGTAATGGAAAAGTAAAATGTTATCCTAGCAAAGAATAAAACCGTATTTAACAGAAAAAATATTTTACACTGCTTTAGCTTTTTTTAGTTAAATTTTAATAAATAAAATTAAATAAAAATTTAAATTCAGTTTCCTCAGTCATACTAGCCAGATTTCAGGTGCTCATAGCCACATGTAGCTAGCTGCTATAATACTACACAGTGGAGGTCTGTACACTTAAGGTTAAATAAGGTTATTTTAAAGTGCTTTTTTAAATTCAGAAAGAGTCATGTACCACAATGTTCACTGCAGCTCTATTTACAATAGCCAGGATGTGGAAGCAACCTAAGCACCCATCGACAGATGAATGGATAAAGAATTGTATATATGTGGCACATATATACAATGAAATATTACTCAGCCATAAAAAGAAACGAAATTGAGTTATTTGTAGTGAGGTGGATGGACCTAGAGTCTGTCATACAGAGTGAAGTAAGTCATAAAGAGAAAAATGAATACCGTATGCTAGTGCATATATATGGAATGTAAAAAAAAAAAAGTGGTTCTGAAAAACCTAGGGGCAGGACAGGAATAAAGACGCAGATGTAGAGAACGGACTTGAGGACACAGGGAGGGGGAAGGGTAAGCTGGGATGAAGTGAGAGAATGGCGTGGACTGATATATACTACGAAATGTAAAATGGATAGCTAGTGGGAAGCAGCTGCATAGCACAGGGAGATCAGCTCGGTGCTTTGTGACCACCTAGAGGGGTGGGATATGGATGGTGGGAGGGAGATGCAAGAGGGAGGAATATGGGGATATATGTATATGTATAGCTGATTCACTTTGTTATAAAGCAGAAACTAACACACCATTATAAAGCAATTATACTCCAATAATGATGTTAAAAAAGTTTTTTAATTAAAAAAAGTGCTCTTTTAAAAGAGATATGAAAGATTTGATTGCAAGTAAGTTACTTAGATTTTTCCCCCCCCTGGCCCTCATTTTTTTAAGTTCTCAATGTAAAGAAAATAGAATTATTAATTATTATAGGGCTAGAAGGTAATAAAGACCAGTTACTGTAATTCTCCTAGCACTGCGCTTTAAGTTAATTTTTTCTTGTTTTGCTAAATGTCTTCTTTTTCTGTTATATAATTAGAAATCTAAAAATATAAGGAAACTGATTCCACTAACTTCGTGGAACTCTTTTTTATGCAATAAACACCAAAACTTATACCAATCCCCACTAAAATTTCCTGCACTGCTGGAGTGCATAATGCATACAACCACTGCTCAGAGAACTCTCTAGGGATCTGAAATCTTTTCTCTAGTCCTAAAGCATTAACTGAACTTTCAGTGTAAGAACTTAACACCTTCAGAAAACTATTTAGAGAAACATGGCACTTTAAAATTTAATTTTACACGTGATATTGATGGGTACATAAAATATTCAAAAACAATCGCTAATAGGTACAGGGTTTCTTTAGGGGGTGATGAAAATATTCTAACTTAGAGAGTGGTGATAACTGCACATTCTATGAATATACTGAAAACTACTGATACATATTAAATGGTGACTTTTATGGTATGTGAACTGTATCTCAATAGAGCTGCTATAAAAATAGTTCACAAATGCCTCCTACATTTATGCACAAACTATCAGTGAAAAGACAAGTCTCTCTCAGTGACCACATATCAGATATGCGATATTACTGTTTCATATGTTGAAATAGGATATACATAAAAACTCATATAATTCCTGTTGGTCTTAAATATATCATGGAAATGCATACAAAATGATCTGTAAGAGTAGATACACACAAAAAAGATAATGTAAAACTTTAACTTCATGTATTTTGCTCTAATTTTTCCATCATGTTGTCATGTGTTACTTGTGTAATGAAAAATAAATGTTATGAAAACCTAATAACTTGGTTGATATACGTATCTCCCTTCATGTACACTTTCCCTCTACTGGAAATACTTTCCCCAACCTACAGAAGCACTGTTTTCTTTTGTTTTGTTTTTTTTTAATAAATTTGTTTATTTTATTTATTTTTGGCTGTTTGGGTCTTCGTTGCTGTGCGCAGGCTTTCTCTAGTTGTGGAGAGCAGGGGCTACTCTTCATTGCAGTGCGCGGGCTTCTCATTGCTGTGGCTTCTCTTGCTGCGGAGCATGAGCTCTAGGCACACAGGCTTCAGCAGTTGCAGCACGCGGGCTCAGTAGTCGTGGCTCGTAGGCTCTAGGGCACAGGCTCAATAGTTGTGGCGCACGGGCTTAGCTGCTCCGTGCAGGTGGGATCTTTCCAGACCAGGGCTCGAACCCTGGTCCCCTGCAACCATCCCTGAAGCGTGCTAGACTACTGAATTTCCTCTTATTTAACATATTGTCCTTTTTATTTAAATGAACTGGAGCTGCTGCTGTTTGTTGCCAAATGCATCTATTTCATAAAATTTCTATCGAGCTGTTGTGATCAGAAGCACAAGGATGATGAAAGTACTCCAACAATACAAATATTGTCTGTTTGACTGTTTCTTTTTTAACCAAACTACTCAGCCTGGATTCCCAACGTTCTTCTAATCACACTTCTGGTTTGGCTGAATGGCCAGAAGTTGGCTGACATACTCAGGCAGGAGCCATCTTGTGATGAGCAGACAAACCACCACCACAAAACAAATGCAGAACTTCTGGAAGACATGTAACATTGAATCGCTTTGATTTATCCCTAACTAGAGGACTAGTGTCAGGAAGAATGTACCATGACATCTGCTCTAGGATTCCCAGCATTCTACAAGGCTTCTTAGGTGGTATTTTTCCACTAACATCTACACTAAGTGGTTCCATTTGGAATCTAAAACAAAATGTTATCATCCACAAAAGAAAAACATTTGGTAAAGAAACTTTCTTGTTCCAAACACCTAAAAGGACTTCCATAAACAATAAAGAAAAATAACAGATTTTAAACAATTGAAAACATTTCTTCCAAAAACTAAAACACATTGGAAACCTGGTGCTGAATCAAATTCCCAAACAGCAGAACAGCTGTAATCACAAAATAACTGCAAAGAAAGAGAAAAACATCTAAACAAAGTGTCCAGTTTAATATCTAACCAATCGGCTTCTTTAAAAGCTGTATTTCACTCAAATCACCATATTCATGACAAAAGAAAAAAAAAATGTCTACCAAGTAGGCAAACCCAAGGTAGTAAAATACCAAGGGATCAACAGTTGTTTTTTTAACCCTTAAATTACATATTTTCTAAGAAGGCCAATGGTGAAAATAACTTATACACTTATTCAATATGTTCACTGAATGTGAATGATTAAATACTGACTACAAAACGAATCAAACTTTTAGCTAACTATATTTATGTTCCAGATACTCTGCTAAGACCTGGGGAGTAAAGATTAATAAGACAATGCACTGTCTTTGAAAGTTTACAGTGTAGTAGACGACCCCATCCTCCCAGCCCCTTCACTCTCACTCTCCAACTGTCCTACCTCGGAAATGCTGTCCTGTCTCAGAAATGTCACCAACTTCCACCCATATGGCACAAGCCAAATATTTAAAAGTCATTCTGGACTTTTCTCTTTCAACACACAATTCATCAGAGTTAAGCCCTATCGGTGTTAGCTACCCCCAATCTCCAAAAACATACAACCAGAAGCCCACCACTTCTCACCAAATCCACTGCTAAGGCCCAAGTCCAGGTCACCATCAGATCACTCCTCCACTATAGCAACAGACTCCTGCCTGGTGTGTCTGCTCCCTCAAGCCTGTTCTCCACACAGCAGACACACTGCTCTTCTCAAGGCATGAACAGAATCACATCATTCTCCTAACTAAATCTTTTCTGTGACTTCCTACTGCTGCTGTAATAAACCTCATAATCTGACCTATAACTACCTCTCTAATGCCATGCCCTACCACTGGCCCATCATCATTAACCACTAGCTTCCCTGGCTTTGCTTTTGTCCTTTGAAATTCGTTGCCACCTCTGCTACTCCCTGGGCTCTTATCCAGGTCTTCTTCATATGGCTGCACCCTCGTTGTGTAGGTCTCGGTACAACCTGACAGCCCAGCTAGATTGCTAAAGTAGAAACTCATGGCCAAGGCATTTTATCCCACTGTTCTGTTCCATTTTTTTAAGTAAGCTTTTTGTGGAAGTATAATACAACAACAACAACAAAAAAGAGAAACTGTAAGTGCACAGCTCAATGAATTCTCACAAAGTAAATACAACAAACTCACAAACCAGCACACAAAGAAACAGCACCCCAGAAGTCTACCCAGGTCCCTACTTCCAGTCACTAAGTAACCACAACCCTGATTTATCAATTACCTTTACCTGGTTTTGAACTTTATATAAACAAAATCATACAATACGAATTCATTTGTCTCCAGCTTCTTTCACTCTGTGTTATGTTTCTGAGATTCACCCATGTTGCTAAGCATAGCTGTAATACACTCATTATCATAAAGCTTTATAATCTTCCATTTCATGAATATGCATTTGTACAGTTTGAGACAACTTCTCATGGTGTTGCTAGGAAAGTTCTTGCACAAATCTTTTAGTAAATATATGAACGCAATTCTACTAGGAATATGTCTAATGGAATTGCTGGATTGCATCATACGCACATACTCAGCTCTAGTTTTCCAAAATGCCTGTACCGATTTAAAAACCCAGCATTCGCATATGAGAGTTTCAGATAATTCTTGTAAATATTTGACATTATCTGTCTTTTCAATTTTAGTCATTCTGGTGACTATATCATGGTTTGCATTTCCAAGATGACTAATGAAGATGACCATCTTTTCACAGTTACTGACCATTTAGATAACTTCTTGTGTGAAGTGCCCGTTCAAGTGTTTGGCCCATTTTTTTGTCAATCGATTTGTAGTTTTTAATATATTCTGGATACAAATTCTTTTTGAGACAAATACATTACCAATATCTTCTCCCCCTCAGTTATTTGCTTTTTCATTCCCTTTATGGTATTTACTGTTCTCCAATTTATCATTTTGCCCTTCACACAGTGCTTATTATTTCTTATTTAAGAAACCTCCACCTAACCTAAGATTATGGTATTCAACATTTTCCTCTAAAGGTTTACTGTTTTTACCTGACATATTTACATTTATAATCGTATTAAACTGACCTTTTTATATATGATGTGAGTTAGGGATAAAGTACCTTTTTTCCATAAGAAAATTATTTTGACCTGACACTATTATTGAATATGCCATCCTTTTCCCACCGTGTTGTTAATGACATTTTTGTCAAAAGTAATGTCTTTTTGTCTATCCTTGTGCCAGTATAACAGTATTAAACTATAATTCCTTTATAATATGCCTAAGTCCTCCAGTTCTGTTCTTTCACTTTAAGGCTGCCTTGGTAATTCAGGACCCCTCGGATTTTCGCATAAATTTTAGAATCAGTTTCCACCAAAAGACGAAAATAAAAATAAAAACTTGCTAGAATTTTTAATGAGATTGCACCTTTTTGTTTTTTGTGTTTTTTTGCGGTACGCGGGCCTCTCACTGCTGTGGCCTCCCCCGTCGTGGAGCACAGGCTCCGGACACGCAGGCTCAGCGGCCATGGCTCACGGGCCCAGCCGCTCCGCGGCATGTGGGATCTTCCCGGACCGGGGCACGAACCCGTGTCCCCTGTATCGGCAGGCGGACTCTCAACCACTGCGCCACCAGGGAAGCCCGAGATTGCACCTTTTGAAATCAATTGACTTGTGCTTTATGACTCAGCATATGGTTAATTTTGGTAAGTGTTCCATGTGCATTATTTGATGAACTATCATTGGTTACTATGTTCTATATATGTCAATTAGACCATGTATGTTAATTATATTGATCAGGTTATCTTTCTATCCTTTCCAGTTTTATCTTCCTGCTTACTCCATCAGCAGTTGAGAAAGATGTGCTTAAGTCTTCCATCTGGATTGCTTTCACAGTTGGAACATGTACATCATCTAGTGTATAGACCATCTTTATTTTTAGTAATGCCTTTTCCTTAAAGTCCACTTTGTCAAATACTAGTAAGGTTACACCTGATTTCCTTCCATTTGTACTGGCGCAATATATCTTCTTCCATCTTCTATTTTCAGGCTTTCTTTGTCTTTATATTTTAAAATTGCCTGTTAAGGGACATTGGTTGGTTCGGGGATCCAATCCATTAATAACAGTGTTTTAATGGAAGCACTTAACCCACTTAAATTTTATATAAATATTAATCTAGTTGGATGTATAGATACAATTTTGGTGTTTACTTTCTATATGACCCAGTTCTTTTTTCCTCACTTCTTGCCTGGCTTTTTTCATTAATAAAATTATCTTATCAATTATCTCATTTTCCTTTTCTTGTTAGTTACAACAATCTTCTACTATTATTTTAGATAATTTAGTTAGATAAATTTACCTGATAATGCTAGAACCTCAAAACGCCTTAATTCCATTTGCTTCCCTCCTGCCTTTCAAATTGTTCTACCATTATATAAATTGTGTATGTTCTTAAACTCACGAATCATTACTATAATTGTTTAGTACCATCAATATTTATGTTTACTCACCCATATATTTACCCTTTGTTGATCTCTGCCCTGTTCTGAATTTCTGAGTTTCCATCAGGATTCATTTTTCTTCTCCCAGAAGAGCTACCTTTATTTTAGTATTTCTTTTGGTGCAGGTCTGCTGGGTTTCGCTTGTCTGAAAACATCTTTAATTTTTTTTTAACAGAAGAACTTATTAAACAAATTTGTAAGGTCTGAAATTTATGTTGTCGAAATACACACTTTAATGCCATTATCTTTTCAAATTTGTTTCTGCCCCATTCTCTCTCTCCTCTCCTACCAACACTCAAATGCCCTAACATCTCAAACCCATCCTCTCCTCACTCAATTCCATTTTATTAGATTTTTTTTAACAAAGTGCATGTACATGGTGATAATGTTAAATGCCCATATTACATAGAGTCACAATGTAATCTCTGAGCACTTTAAAGAAGTAAAAATCAAGAATTTTAAGCACAAGGAAGATGAAGCACCCTCCAGCTTCTGGCAGAACAAAGGGAGAAAATTTTCTTCTTCCCCACAGTGCATGGTGATGTGTTAACTCCACATCCCTACTTTCACATTTTTTGAGACAAGAAGGGATAAAAAGGAACTTGAATCAGAAATGTGCAGAGGGACTTCCCTGGAAGTCCAGTGGTTAAGACTTCGCCTTCCGATGCAGGGGGTATGGGTTCAACCAGGGATCTGGGAGCTAAGATCCCACATGCCTCGTGGCCAAAAACCAAAACATAAAACAGCAGCAATATTGTAACAAATTCAATAAAGACTTTAAAAACGGTCCACATCAACAAAAAAAAATCTTAAAAAAAAAAAGAAATGTGTAGAGATTTTTCCCCATTGTATTTTGCTCAAGACAGTCTCCCACAAAGTAAGTGGGCAATCTCTTTATTATATGAGACAAAAAAAAAATAAAGAAACCTCATTAGGACAAGAGAACTAAGCATAAGAGGGAAAAAACTGGAAATGGCACCTTGCTCAAGAGAATATAAAAAATTTTTAAATAAAAGGAACATTGGAGTCTATTAGTATTCTTTTAGTCATCTTCCTCTTCAACCTTCCTTCTTCTTCCACATCATCACCATCTTCATCTTCTCTTTCACCTTCATCCTCTTCATCATCAACATGTACCAAGTCTCCTTCATCATTATGAACATCAGCTGCTTCTCCTTCTCCTTCTTTATCATCAATAGGTTCAATAGATATGGCCAAATATCATCTTTGATGAACTCTCTTAATTTGCATGCACCTGCACCCATATCATCAGTGAACAAGGTGAAGAATGTCTGAGATTTTTTTCATGCTACCTCTTCAAGACAGCTTTATTTTGTGTCTGACATAAACATTTCATCAGGTCCTTCCCAGATTCCCATTTGATTTCAGTCAACATTGAAGATGGGTCGCCACTCTTACTGAGATAAAATGAGTTGCAAAGAAGCTTATTTTAAAGCAAGGATTTTTAGCAAAATTAAAACATGTTTGTAATATGATTTAATATTTTCAAATTCTGTCACTTCAGTTGAGAAAACAATTCAGCATCTCTTCATTCTCATCCCCAAGCCAGGGAGTCATCTGCACATGGTCAGCAAACATTGCCCGTAAATTTGGGATCTGGGAGATCAATTATGACCTCCTTTGAAGAGTTTGCGGAGTTTGTTAACACTTTCGTTATATTTGAAAATTTCCTCACTGGTTGTTTGTAAAGTCTGTCAATTTCAATTTATACAATATCTGTGTATCTAAATGCTTCCTATTCTTCTTTCCCTCCCTTCAGCGAATCCAGAGTAGCAAATTTTTCTTCTGGCTGGGATCTGGACATAGTCTTTGTTTCCAAATTTGAAGAGTGAGTGAAGACACGGTTGAGGCTAATGCTGTGAAGCAAATCCAAAGCACAGTCACACAGGGAGATGATCACATTTGAAGAGGCCCAGAGAACTATACCTTCATTTTAAAATATTTTTGCTGGGTATAGAATTCTAGATTGGCAACTATTTTCTATTATCTTAAAGATATATTTCAGTTGTTGACTATCTTTACTACCTTTTTTTTTTATCTTTTCTGTTAAAAGGCAGCTATCAGTCTTATTGTTTCATTTTTGAAGGTACTGTCTCTTTTTTTTCTGCCTGCTTTAAAGATTGTCTTGGTTTTCCATAGTTGTACTAAGATATACCTGAGTGTGGCTTTCTTTATAGGAGTGCTGCTTGAGGCTCACAGAGCTTCAATTCATCAGGTAATGTTTTTTAACAGTTCTGGAAAATTCTCAGCCATTATTGCATCGAATTTGCTTCTTCCCCATTTTCTCCCTCTTCTCCTTCAAATGCTAAATGATCCTAATGTTACAGATACATTAGATGTATTCACTGTCTCACATATTTATTTTTAGTCTCTGTGCTTCATTTTCAATATTTTCTATTGACTTCTTTTCCTCTTCACTAATCCTGTCTTTTGCTTGTCATATCTAGTGTCTAATTCAAACACTGAGCTCTCAATTTCAGTTCATATATTTTTCTTGTCTAGAATCTCCATTTGGCATTTATACCTCCCAATTTTTTAATAAAATTCTCCATCTTTTCATCTGTTTGGTTCATTTTTTTCTTCCATTTGCTAGAACGTATCAATCATGTTCATTTTAGAGTCCTCATCAGCTAACTCCAATCAATATCTGAATCCTAGGTCAGTTTCCGTTGCCCAGCTTTTCTCATGGTTTTAGTCACATGGTCCTATCTCTTAGCATCTAGTCAATTTCTATTAAATGCTGGACGCCGTGTAGTAAAAGAACTTTAGAGGACCCAGATATTATATTTCTCCAGGGTAGGCTCACCCCAACCTCTGCCTGGCAGAGTGGAATCTGTTCACTGCAAGCTAATCAAGCAGTGAGCTGATTCAAAGCTGGCTGCAGCTGTGGCAGGCTTCGGCGGGCCTCAGTTGATCCTACTCCTACAGCACCACCCTACAGTGCTTCCACATGAAAAGCAGGATGTGCACTGAGAGGCCCTCCACAGCAACATGAGCCTGTAGAACACTCTGCCTTTCAGAAGTTTGTGGTTTAACTTTACGGCAGCCTCTCATGCAGCTTCGTAACTCCGCAAATGTCTCGAGTAGGAGACAGCAATGTTTTTGAGTTCCTTTCGGTCTCCAGTATTGTCACTCCAACTTCTCAAGACTGCCAAAAGCTCTACCTGTTTCTCTGTGCTCAAACACTAACCTCTACTTGGGCTGAGGTCAAATGTTCAGCCTCTTGCCCGTATCCAGAATCAGCAAAGCTCTGACCACTTCCTCAAGAAAAAAAGAGGCTATAGATGATTGATTCATCTGTTCAAAGTTTTCTCCTCTCTGGAATCACAGTACTCTAGTACTCTGCTTTAACAGCTCTTTGATGGCCTTACACAAATCACTTTTATGTTTAACCTGTCTTTTGTAGCTGCTCTCAGCAGTAGTATCAATGGGTTCAAGTTCTTATCTGAGATAAGTTTTCTTGCCCTGTTTTATTTTCTTTATACCCCTATCACTATCTTTCTTTATAGTACACATTAAAGGTGTTTTATGTCTATCTTTCCCTGCTGAAACATAAACTCCAAGACAGCAAAAGCTTTACTGGATCCTCAGGGCGAAATCAGACTAAAGATTGTCCGACCCTGGTATCCTTCCTCTTTCTATCATGTTTCACTTACCCTGCCTATTTCTGTTTTGTAAAGAATTCCAGGGCTTCCCTGGTGGCGCAGTGGTTGAGTCCGCCTGCTGATGCAGGGGACACAGGTTCATGCCCCGGTCCGGGAGGATCCCACATGCCGCGGAGTAGCTGCGCCCGTGAGCCATGGCCGCTGAGCCTGCGCGTCCGGAGCCTGTGCTCCGCAACGGGAGAGGCCACAACAGCGAGAGGCCCGTGCACCGCAAAAAAAAAAAAAAAAGAAAAAAAGAATTCCAAAGAGCCTCATCATTTCTCAGTATGAGAAACGAGAAAGGCTAATTCTACACATATATATTCTCAGCAAAGAACTATTACTCCACCTTTCCATGTGTCCTCACTTTTTCCTCCATGAGAGAGAGAAATTAGAGTAAATATACTTTGGGTTTCTCTCCTTCATGGTTCCTTCTCTTTATCTAATTGTTAAGACCCTGACAGTCACTCCTTTCCATGCCCCGCCCCCTGCTGTGCATTAAGCAGACCCGCCATCAGACTCAGGGTGTGCCTTCCACAGCAGACTGCAGACCTGTCTCTCTCTCCCATGCTCTCTGAGATGCTGCAAACTGAACCTGTGAGTCAGGCCACAATTCTCCAATGGCTGATGGACAAATATACTCGGAACTCCTCTGCAGGCCCAACTCCTGCCACAAAGACCAAGATTTAAGAAGCAGAGTATCAAGTACCCACTCTGTACACTTCTGGAACAAAGGGAAAGATTCAAGAAGCGGAGTATAGGCAGCAATCCAGATGGTGGTGTAGTAGGACGTGAAGCTCAACTTCTCCCACAAATACATCAAAGATATGTCTACATGTGGAACAATTCCCACAGAATATCTAACTCAACACTGGCAGAAGACCTCAGACTACTGAAAGGGCAAGAAAATCTCCGTGTAACTGGGCCGGAAAAAAAAAAAAAAAGAGAGCGAGAAAGGAATCAGGACAGGACCTGCACCCTTGGGAGGGAGCTGTGAAAGAGGAAAGGTTCCTTCACCTTGGGAAGCCCCCTCACTGGCAGGTAGATCGGCCAGGACAGAAGGGGAGCATCAGACCCTCGGAGGAGAACTTCAGCAGCCGGTTTGCGGCAGCCAGAGCAGAGGGAGAACTGCACAGACGGTCAGTGCCGCAGTCCTGCACCCCCCAGCCTGACACGTGTGGGCAAGGGCTGGGTGCTGGAACTCGGGCTTCGGAGATCAGAACTGGGGAGAGTACTGGGGATGGCTGTGTGGAAACAGCCATGGGGGTGGGGAATCCAGTGCGACTGCAACGAAGGGTTTATGCGGAGAAAGCCTGGGTCACCTTATCGGCCAGTCGCCATGGTTTGGAGGGTGCAGGAGAGAAGCGGATGAACCCGGATTGCAGCCTTTCTCCCCGTGCACATGCTCGCAGCGGGCAGGATACTGCCGACACGGGCTCCGGGGGCAGTCGCGAGCCACCACTGCTGCCCGCCCAGATGCCAGGAGTGGTTACGAGCCCCCCGCCACCGCCCTCGCAGACTCCAGGAGTGTCCGGGAGCCGCCTCGGCTCCCATCGTGTGCTCCAGGGACACGCCCGAGCCTCCACTGCCACCCCCTGCCCACCTCCCCCCGACCCCGGACTGAAAATCAGCCGCGCGTCTGCACTTCCCCATCAAGGGGCTATCAACCAGCACACACTGAGGAAAGAGGCGACAGGCATTCCCACTAAGAACAGCCCTTGGGCCAAATATATTAACCCACACAAGCTACACGGGGACGCCCAGACATATGAACAGCCCTCCAGGACCACAGGAGACAACTGTTCCTCCTAAACTCACAAAGTAAGAGAAATACATAAGTAAAACGAAAAAACAGAGGAACCACTCCCAGTTAAAAGACCAAGATAATTCCCCTGAAGGAACAAACAATGAAACAGACCTCTTCAGTCTAATAGACACTGATTTCCAAAAGGAGAGAATGAAAATACTGAAGGAATTAAGAAAGGCCATTCATGGAAATGCAGAGTTCTGGCAAAAGGAACTACAAACTGTAAAGAGGAAACCAGAAAAATTAGAAAAGTCACTTGCAGAGACGGAAACTGAGCTAAAGGCAATGAAGAGCAGAATGAATAGTGCCGAAGAATGAATAAGCGACCTGGAAGATAGAATAACAGAAATCACCCAATCAGGACAGCAGACAGAAAGCCAAATTAAAAAAAAAAAAAAAATGAAAGCAATATGAGAGACTTATGGGATAATATAAAGTATGCCAATCTATGCAAAATAGGGATCCAGAAGGGGAAAAAAGAGAAACGGGGATCAAAAATGTATTGGAAGAAATTATGGCTGAAAACTTCCCAAACCTGAAGACGGAAACAGATATCCAGGTACAGGAAGCACAGAGGGTCCCAAACAAGATAAACCCAAACAGACCTACACCAAGACATATTATAATAAAAATGATGAAGGTTAAAGATAAAGAGAAGACGCTAAAGGCAGCAAGAGAAAAAGAGTTAGTTACAAAGGAACCCCCAGAAGGCTATTAGCTGATTTCTCTACAGAAATGTTGCAGGCCAGAATGGACTGGCAAGATACAGTCAAAGTCCTGAAAGAGAAAAATCTGCAACCTAGGATACTCTACCCAGTAAGATCATCATTTAGAATAGAAGCAGATATAAAGAATTTCTCAGACAAGCAAAAACCAAAAGAATACAGCAGGACTTCCCTGGTGGTCCAGTGGTTAAGACTCCGTGCTCCCAATGCAGGGGGCCTGGGTTTGATCCCTGGTCAGGGAACTAGATCCCACCTGCCGCAATGAAGATCCCGTGTGCTGCAACTAAAGATCCTGCATGCCACAACAAAGATCACACATGAGGCAATGAAGATCCTGCGTGCTGCAACTAAGACCTGGCACAGCCAAATAATAAATATTTCTTTAAACATAAAAAACATAAAGAAAAGAATATAGCGATACTAAACCTATCCTAAAGGAAATGGTGAAAGGTCTTCTCTAAACAGACAAGAAGAATCTATAGGAAAGAGAAAATCACAACTGCAAAGTAAATCACTTAAATAAGCTAGTACACAGATTATAAAAGAAAAATAGAAATTAAAAAATTTCTGTGAAAGTTATGACAACCACAGTGAACAGCAAAAGGATGAAACTGAAGATGTAAAAAAGGACATCAAAATCATAAATGTGGGGGAGGAGAGTAAGAAAATGTAGACTTTTTTTTTTTCCCTAGAATATATTTGAGCCTATATGACCACCAGTCTAAGGCAAATAGAGATAGGAAGGGGTTAAACATACTTGAAAAACAGGGTAGCCACAAATCAAAAACATAAAATAGATTCACAAAAACCAAAAAGAAGAGAACATAAGTATAATACAAAAGAAAATCATCAAACCACAAAAGGAAAAACAAAGAGAAAAAGAAAGGGACAAAGAAGAAATATAAAATCAACAGGAAAACAACGTTTAAAATGGCAATAAATACATATCTATCAATAATTACTTTAAATGTCAATGGACTAAATGCTCCAATCAAAAGACACAGAGTGGCAGACTCTGTGTCTTTTGATTGGATAAAAGAACAAGATAAAATACAAGAGATATTTGATAGATAGATATACAAAAGTGGATTAAAAAAACAAGAGCTTACACAATATGCTGCCTACAAGAGACCCACTTTAGGGCAAAGGACACACACAGATTGAAAGTGAGGGGAGGGAAAAAGATATTTCATGCTACCGGAAATAACAAGAAAGCAGGGGTAGCAATACTCATATCAGACAAAATAGCCTTTAAAACAAAGGCCATAAAGAAAGATAAAGAAGGACACTACATAATGATAAAGGGATCAATAAAAGGATTTTACACTCAGCACCCAAATACATAAAACAAATACTAACAGACGTACAGGAAGAAATCAACAGGAATACAATAACAGTAGTAGGAGACTATAACACCCCACTCACATAGATGGACACAGCTTCCGGACAAAGAATTAATAAGGCAACAGAGATCCTAAATGATACAACAGAACAGTTAGATCTAATTTTTTCATGACATTACATCCAAAAAGAAACAGAATACATATTCTTTTCAAGTACACATGGAACATTCTCTAGGACTGATGACATACTCGGGCACAAAACAAGCCTCAACAAATTTAAGAGTACAGAAATTATCTCAAGCATCTTTTCTGACCACAACAGCATGAAACTAGAAAGGCCAAGTTCTGAGAACTTACCAGGCCAGTTTCCACACAAAAACCTCTTGCAGACAATGCAAAAGGATGTTCTGGGAAAAGAAGAGAAAAGGCACTGCCAACAGAGCAGAGCCATTTGGAGCATTCAAGAAAACACTGGATTCATCAACAGCCCCTTTGGAATACTTGAATAATAGGCAGAGCAGGTGGCGATGAAAATGTACAATCTGTGCTGCAATCTACAGGTACCAAAACGTAAAGGTATGTGCTAGAATAAGAGCCAGTGCCTGCAGAGGTGGTATTTGAACTGTGGTTTGAAATACCGAAGAAAATATCATAGAAAGAGAAGATGTTGGAGATTTAAAAACAAAGGGTTGTTGAGAGCTTTAGCAACGTTACAGGAACGGATTTTGGTCTTAGAGCAAGTCTGAGCAGGTAGACAGTGCAAGGAAATGTATCTCAAGCTCCAAACCATCTGGGAAAATACGCAAAAAGACTTCTAACTAAGGGAAGAATAGACTACGATACAAACAACTGGGCACGTTCCATCAAATTATCAATGGGAAGCATTTACAGTGGAGCAGTGGTTTCCAAACTCAAGCTCTATAACTGGCCTGAGGCCTGAGAAATCCAGAATTCTTTTGCTAATGCAGTTTATTTTAAAATAAAAGTAAAAATCTGAAGTACCAAGAAGGCTTAAGGACAGAGGAGACTGAGTCTCTTCAGAACCCAATCTCAAATCCTGGTGGCCAACACAGAACGAGGCTGAGGTGCTGTTTAATGCTCTGAACCAGTGGGCATCGGTGAGTGCCAAGCTGCACCTCTGGGGGGACGGGGGAGGATGCAACAGACGATGATAGCGCTCCCCGATGAAACCCTCAGGTGCCTCTATACCCCGTCCCAAACTAACAGGGGCTCACACACACCAATAGGTGCAACCCTCACTGGTACCTCCAAGTTCTTTGGTGTTAAATGGCCACCTAGGGGCCCTTGGCCTTGTCCACCAGGACTACTGGCACCACAAGTGCAAATATAAACTGAGAAAGAGCTATGCCATGTGCTCTCTCACAGGCATCATTTTCCAAACACTACCCCCAGTACCCAGTTTATGTTCCATAACCATAAACACAGGTAACCACTGGCTTGAGGAGAAGGACCACACATTTGAGAGCTGCAGGTAGTTCGCTCTGGAGCTATGGGGCGTATTAGAAATGACTTAACTAACCGGTCCCAATTTACCCACAGAGGAGGGAAGGCTCGTTATCTCCATTTGAGAAGGCTCAAAAGTTTCCAAGAAGAGAAGACTGTGGTAAGACCAGTCAACCTCCTTTCTCTGTGCACCTTCTGAATCCTGGCACCTCCAAAGTTAAAATAATAAAAAGGGACTTTAAGAATATAATTCAAGGCTGGGAAGCAGCTCTCCCAGTTTAACATAATAAGGAACAGGACTAAAGCCAGCAAGCGGTAAATCTTTGCCATTCGAAAGGTATTGACTGTTTTTCAAGTGCTCCCCCAGGAAGATATACCACTGAGAGTGTCTTCCCCTGCCCTGCCCGGCAGCACAACTGGACAGAGCAGAGACCGGCCGACAATCCACCCTGAAGACCAGACTCAGAGAAGGAAGAACTACAGGAGGGAGGGAAAAGGTGCATGAACTAAGGGGTCAAAGGGATCAAAGGTCTTAGGCGAAAAGAGCAGGCTTATAGGGGACAAGAAGACCTTCATCAAGACCCTTCTGAATTGTGTCAAAAGTACAACTATTACTTATTCAAAACACAAGCATAACATAAGAAGTAAAAGAAAATAAAGAATGGCAATCATTATGTGAATGTAACATTACCTGAACATAAAATGTATAAAATCAATAGCTCTTTGGGTGGTAAAGTGAGAGGACTAGGTATACCGGTATGTAAAAACAAATAATAATGTAAAGACATCAAAGAACCACAGGAATACATAATGCAAAACTGGATGAGCTACGGTAGCACTGTCAGCCTCTTTACGTTTCCTATATGCAAGTCTTTTTTTCAAAATAAAAATTATAATCATCATCTGCTTAGCAATGCATCATAAGCAGCTGTGCAAGACATTAACCTGACCACTACAGTAAAATTCTCAGAGATAACAAAACAAATATCAAAAGTCATTAACAACCCCTTAAAATTGTTATTTTTATCATTTTCAACTTATTTAGGTTATCTTTTTTGTCACATAAATATTTGGCTTTTGAAAACCTTCACGGTAAAAAAAAAAAATAACTGCTGAGAAAATTAAGATCTTACAGAAAAATAGTAAAAGCCGTTAAAAATATTTTCAGGTTTATAAAAATAAACAAAACAGCATACTAAAAGAAGGCAAATCAATAACATTTTCCACTTAAACTGTAGTGAAGACTATATTATGAATTTCCATTTTCCATCACCTGCACTTCAGAAATCTTTCAAGAACCTCAAGCAACCCCACTCCCTACATCAAGCAGTTTCAGCAATATGGTGATGCTTAAAAATGTATTTTGCTTGCATATAATACATTATGATATGTTTCACATGTCAATCTGGCTCGATGGTAGTACCCAGCTATTTAATCAAATAGTAATCTAGGTGTTGCTGTGACGGTGTTTTATAGACGTGGGTAACATCTACAATCAGTTGACTTTAAATAAAGGAGATTACTGTCAAAGCTGTGTGTGGCCTTCATCCAAACAAAGGCCTTAACTGCAAAAACTGAGGTTTGCCTGAGCAGTTCTTCCTCAAGACTGAAGCATCATCAACTCCTGTCTGAGTTTCCAGCCTACAGATTCCAACCCGCCACCCACACAATCCGGTGAGCCAATTCCTTGAAAACACACACACACACACACACACACACACACACACACACACACACACACACACACACACACACACACACACACACACACACACACACACACACACACACACACACACACACACACACACACACACACACACATCCACTGGTTCTGTTTCTCTGGAGATCCTAACCGATAAATGCACATTCAGAGAGACATTTTATGTGTAGTTCTCCGTTTCAGTATTCTTTATCTTTCTGATTTTATGATCCTACTTCCCTTAGGCCCACCTATACCATCTCAGCTCCCACCCTCCTCATGGAACCCACCAAATAAAATTCTTGGGACTGAGTTTCCTTTTCCAAGTTTTTGTTTAACAATATCTACACCTCTGCTTTTCTATTTCCATCCCTCGGGCCCTTCTTTTTCTAAAGATTATGAAAGAACAGTAATGAAAACAACTGGCATAAACTAGGATGAAAATTCTCATAATATACAGATATACATTTGCATATACAAATTCCTGCAGCAAAGAGACTTCAGATTGCAAAAGACTATCTACAGCGTCATAGCTCCTTAACTATATGTTTTTAAAGGTAAGGTACATTTTAAGCTGGGATTTTCATTCCAACACAGAGCTCAGAAATGTTTCTGTGTGGGAGATCAGTTCAGTGCTTTGTGACCACCTAGAGGGGTGGGATAGGGAGGGTAAGACAGAGATGCAAGAGGGAGGGGATATGGGGATATATGTATACATACAGCTGATTCACGTTGTACAGCAGCAACTAACACACCATTGTAAAGCAATTATACTCCAATAAAGGTGTTAAAAAAAAAAAAGAAATGTTTCTGGGCAATTAGCACTGCAATTGGGAAATAAAAGTTAAAGTATAATTTCATTTACAGAAATCAAATTCTAAATCCATAAAAAGAATGTGCTTATTTTGAAATTCAAACATCCTTGTTCATGGATAACTTCTTTTTTAATGATGAAGTATATAAACTTCAGACTTACAGAAGAATTGTCTAGTTAGATATTTCAACAGTATTTTAATGCTAAACTTTCAAGGTATTCAGGTTCCTTAAAATTCAAACATTTCAATGCTTTGTCAACTGGAATCAATATCTATTAACTTAGCTTTATACATGCCTTAAATAGTACAAAGAAAAACATATTTTTAATATTTAAAACAACAATCACATGCTCACCTCCCACATCAACCTGTAATCCATATTTTCGTCCAAGTCTTCGGGCATTCTCTTCTCTCCAGCAAACGGTCCAAACTTTTCACCCTGAGTAGTAATGATTACATTGAAAAAGGATTAGTACAATAATCAAGTTACTAAAATAAACTATTATTTCTCTTCTGGAAAAATTTTTTTCTCCAAAGCCTTATGCCCAATGATTGAGACGCATTTAAAATATTAATTTACCCAACACAAGATATTTACATATTTAAAATCTAACTTAATCTATTTTAGCCGAAGAGCCTAAATCCACAACACAGGAGCCAACAAGAAAGGGTTAAATCGCTCAACGTTTAAATTCGGACAAGGCTTGAACACTATACTTACATGTTTCACACCTCTGCAGCCACTGGCAAGTGGTCTTAAAATGAGAAGCACTGAGTCTTGCCTGACTTCAGACAAGCCCACCAGGCAGAAAACCACCTGGTTTCCATAAAAATCATAAATTCGTCCCAATCATGAACAAGAAAGAAGTAGACCTGCCATCCTCAGAGGAAGACTGTTCATAAACAAAGTTTAAATTCTCCCGCCAATCTTTCAAACAACCAAGGGGGCACTCTACAAACCAGGGCTTCTCAAAGTGCGTACTTGAATCACCAGCATGAGAGTCACCAGCGTCGCTTATTACAAATTCAGAATCCTGTGCTTATTAAAATCAGAATCTCTGGGAGCGGGATGTGTGGAGCTGCATTTGGACAAGTTCCCAGGTGAGAGCTGCTGGCAGACACCAGGAGTGGCCCCGGCAGGGAGGGACCCGTGAGGCAGGGTGAAAGGGTAAGCAAAACTGTTCTCACAACTAAGGCAACCAAAGCAGGACTGGAGAGACAGAGAGGGTGGGATCACGCTTGTCCAGCCAGACGATCCACAGACGTGTGTGCAGAGAGGGTACGGGGTCACGCGTGCCCTCGCGAGCCTCCTCCAAACCTGCCTGTGACCATTCTACAGAAGAACCCTTCTCTTCGTTGGGAGGTGGACGAACTTTTTTTTTTTTAATATTTTTTTTTACATCTTTATTAGAGTATAATTGCTTTACAATGGTGTGTTAGTTTCTGCTTTATAACAAAGTGAATCAGTTATACATATACCTATGTTCCCATATCTCCTCCCTCTTGCATCTCCCTCCCTCCCACCCTACCTATCCCACCCCTCTAGGTGGTCACAAAGCACCAAGCTGATCTCCCTGTGCTATGTGGTTGCTTCCCACTAGCTATCTATTTTACGTTTGGTAGTGTATATATGTCCATGCCACTCTCTCACTTTGTCCCAGCTTACCCTTCCCCCTCCCCATATCCTCAAGTCCATTCTCTCGTAGGTCTGTGTCTTTATTCCCGTCTTACCCCTAGGTTCTTCATGACCTTTTTTTTCTTAGATTCCATATATATGTGTTAGCATACGGTATTTTGATGAACGTTGTTAGGGGGAAAAATAACCACCAAAACAATGTTTCAAGGCATATAAATGACTTAATGAACAACAGAAAACCCAACTCCAGGCAACAGTCAAATGTTAAAACTTACAGGAATTACAACTAGCCCCTCATGTTACAGACAAAGAAAAGAGGTTCTGAAAAGCCACAAGTAATGGCAAAGCTTTGAAGACCTACTGTTTAATGTTAACTTGGAGGCAGAAAATGCTACAGAGATCCCTGAAATCAAGACGATAATCCTAAATAAACCAAAAACAAGTACACCAAAGAGACAGGGAGACTGCTTGGCTATTTCAGGCAACCTGGAAGACAGACCAAACATTAAGGTGTGTTTTTGGTAATACATTTGAGGATTTGGTATTAATGCATATATAGTCCAACTTTCACTCCACTTTGTCATGTATTTAGCCTTTACCGACTACTGCAGAAGGAAATCATCTGAGTACACGCTTTCCAATGCAAGACATCTACCCATGCCAGTCAGTTCCTCTTTGCAGTACAAATTTGGAGGAAATATAAAATTGTATCCATCAATTCAGCAGCATTCAAAGGACTGAAAAGAAAGGGATGGAAACCCAAGTAAATGCACTGGGCTTGGGGAAAAAAGCCTGCTTGTATGCAGGCCTAGGAAGATTATTAAAGGACTTACAGCTTTGAAAATTCAGAACAAGAATCAGGACTGTGAGTTTAAAGCCTTGCTATTAATAGTGAGCAATCACTCTATCATGAACTCTTAACTATAATAAATACGGCTTTCAATTTTCTTTCCCTCAGCCAAGAAATCCATTTTGCATCTCAGCCCAGCATCTTCACATCTATGCAGCTGACAACACGGTGTGAACTGCGTGGGTCCACTTAAATGCAGGTATCTTAGTTACACCATCCTGGTCGGCTGAATGCACCAGTGTGGAAGAACCACAGATGTGGAGCCAACTGTAAGTTCTGTGTGCATTTACCCCCATGTTGTTCAAAGGTCAAGTGTACACAGAAACACACGTAAAACTAACACGTAAATTTTTAAAAATAATACTATCCTTCCTCTGTACAATGTATTCCATACCGTCTACTCTATTTTACTTCACTTTTGAAAAAATACTAGTTTTGACCAATAAAGTTAATTTCACAACTCACCAATGGGTTGCAATCCAATTTGAAAAACACTGACATAAAAACACAGATGGAGGAGATAAATTTCTAAGTATATCTGGCTTTCTCGGTTTGGTAAAATTGCCTTCAAAGTACAACTAGTGAGTATACTGGGATGATGTGGCCAAATAAACTTGAGCTTCTGTGGCTGCAAGATTACAACAATATAAATAGTCAACTCTTAGTTATCCATACACTTGTGGTAAGAAACGCTGCAGATAATTAAAACAATTTATATTTGGTTTTTGATGAGGATTTTATAATTACTTGACCCACTCCAGGCCTTCCCCTAAAGATCCCAGCACTACTACCCACCCCCTTCTCTCTTTGTTCACTGTCATTTCTACTATACAAACAGCACTTTCTTATCATCACAGCTTTAATGTATACACTGCTTTGTTCACTAACCACTTCCTATGATATTTCTAACCTAAGAGTAAGCCTCTGCTCTGCTGCCTCGGTAGGCTTCAAACCTGCTCGAGTAACATACCCATGAAAGGAAGATTTAGGGCACTCACCCATGGGTAATTTTTTTCTTTTAGATGAACCATATGATATTGCCAGTATTTGACCATTTTTGAGCTATAAAAATTTAAATTTTTCATAGGATTCATTATAAGTTACATATACATGTGCATGAGCATATTAAATACCTAAAGTGAGGTTCATAATTAATGGTAGGAAGGAAACTAACGTTTCAAACTATCTTCTTGAAAATTTCTAGTTGACTTCCTATCATCATTGGTTTTATTTTTTGTGATTTAGCTGAAGATCTCATACTAGCAGCAGAAAAACTATCAACTCTACCATTTCCTTGCTGTTAATGTGCGTCAGCATCATTATTACCTTCAACCTGTGACTACGTTACAAAACACCTTCCAAGAATTCTTCACTTCTAACAATCTGAACAGTCACTATCTCAAATGCTTACAAGGTGAGGCAGGAAAGCAGCACATTAGACAACAAACATGTGAAGGACACATTAGGGAGTGGCCAGGAGGCGAGCTGGAGGGGCATGCCCTTTTGAAAAGCTTTTTAACTCCAACTGCCTGTTGCTGTATCACAGGGGGAGCCCAATGTTGCCAGATATCTGCAAATATTTTAGTGAGGCTGACAACAAATTTGTTTGTGAAATCACTACTATTCTACATTGGCAATGAATTTCAAGTTTTCAAAATTCTGCGCAGATCCAATAAAAGGCGATTGTAAGATAAATTCAACCTGTAGATACCAAATGTCCAAGTCAAACTCACTTCTCAGACTGGCCCAATGCTGAGCCTACAGTGGTGCTTCTTTGCTGTTTCTAAAAAATGCAGATAAACATCCATTCAATTTGGGACCCACTGGACTAGACAATAACTTTTAATAAAAAATGTACGATTGCAAACATGTGGGCCATTTTCTCTCATTTTGATTAATATTATTAGCAGGAATTTGAAACCAGGAGTTACTGCAGATCTCTCTCTTAGAATAATGGGAAAAGCACTACCTGAGCACTCCAGGGATCTGGATCCTAATCCTGGCTCTGCCACTAATTATCTGTGACACATTAGGATGTCACAAACTTGTGAGCTTCAGTTTCCTCACCTATAGAACTGAGAAATTTGGATTAGCTGATTTCTAAGATTCCTTCCAGCTCTCAAATCCTATTAGAGAGAGCTTCCACAGACCAAATTTAGAACAATTTGGGGATCAAAGAGAACAAGAGTATAATTGACTGAAACACATTAACAAATTCTTAAGGCCACAATGATTGCTAGAGAGAGGGAAAAAAAAGAATTTTTTAAATGTCTCATTTGCTGGCATAACAGCTTACTGAAATTAATAAAGAGAAAGAACTAAGCATCTTGTCCTATCTTTCAACAATTACGCTACTTCGGGATAAGCAGACAGCAGCAAACGATGAAGGACAGCTCTTCTTTACAGAGCAATGCTAACTTATAAATAAAGGAGGAACATTCAAGTGAAATCCCCATTTTGAAATCCCTAATAATGTAAGTGATTCAGGGAAGGATTATCAATGGATGCTAAAACCACCAGGTAAAAGGTTGATAGTAAAATAGGTATTCATACACTATCAGCTCACAGATTACCAGTTAAGCACAAATTATCTTTACAATGGAAAAGTTACGTTAACCCGGTGCTGGTATTACTCAGGGAAAAACCAGATATTATATGCCCTCTGCTAAAACGCAGTATGAAGTAAATCATGCTAGCCCTTCATTCCCCAGTGTCTGCCATAGGGAAGTGACAGGAGTGTTTGCTAAACTCTCCAGGCACCTCCAGAGGCCAAAGGGCGAGTGAACATGCACAGAACTCTTCCCGTTTGTCCTGCCTCTCACCCAGCGCCTGGGGAGATCCTGCTACCTAGGAAGAGCGCACATGGATAAAACACATTGAGAGAGGGAGGGGGAGGCTTCCTATGTTCCCTCCTGTCTCCCACTGCCAAAACTGCACTATCTTCTGCAACATAAAGAGTATCCAGAGGGTAGAGAGAAGCGTTTAATACACAATGTCAGTGTGTTTCAAAAAAAAAGTAAAATAATCTCTAACTCTTCAGATGACAAGAAATACATAAGATAGAGGAACATTAAATAATGTGCCTTGGAAAACCATCAGATAAATCCAGATTGTGAGATACACCACAAACAATTAGCTTGATCTCTTCAGAAAGTAACTGTTATTATTTTTAAAATGGTATGGAAACAGGGAAACTGTTAAAGAGAGATCTAATAGACATAACCAAGTATAATAGGTGGTCCTTGAGGATCCTGGTTCGAAAATAAACAGCTATAAAAACAATCTGGGGCTTCCCTGGTGGCGCAGTAGTTGAGAGTCGGCCTGCCGATGCAGGGGACATGGGTTCGTGCCCCGGTCCGGGAAGATCCCACATGCCGCGGAGCGGCTGGGCCTGTGAGCCATGGCCGCTGAGCCTGCGCGTCCGGAGCCTGTGCTCTGCGGCGGGGGAGGCCACGGCGGTGAGAGGCCCGCGCACCGCAAAAAAAAAAAAAAAAAAAAAAAAACATTCTGGAGGCACGTGGAGTAATTTGAACATGGGCTGGAATTAAAAGACATTAGGAAATCAGTATTATTTTTGTTGGATGTTAAAATGACAGTATGGCTACTTAAGAAAATGTCCTTATGCTAAAATATGGAGGAATGGATTGTCATAATATCTATAATTTACTTTGACATGGTTCAGCAAATAAAAAATATATACATATAGATGAAATAAGTTATATTCAAGTGAATCAATCTGCAGTTGAATCATTTATATGTAAAATAATGATGTTTTTCACAGAAGGAGTCTAGAGTCCTCACTTAGAACGTAATTATATTTCAGTGCTAAGGTACTATGCTTGTGTGTGCTCTTGCAATACAAGTAGGCCATGAATAAAGTACATTTCCAAAAAGTTCAATATGAAAAATATCCAATCTTCTTTCCCTACTAAGACTGCCCAGGTAGAGACAAGTTGCTTCCCTATATCTATCCTCCTTAGTACTAGAATGCTGACCTTGTTGTGGGTACTAATGTATCCAGGTAGAAAAATGACATTACCAGTTCCCCATTTAGACAGAGAAGACAGCTAACAACATGGAAGCAGAAATCACTGTATGAACTTACTACAAAAGCTCTTAAATGAGAGCTAAGTCAGGAGGTACACCCTAATGCCTTGGTTACTTCCTCTTTCTCCTCACCTGGAATCAAAGCTTGATAGCTGGGGCTAAAGGAGCCATTTTGAGGCCGAGAGAACTGCAAAGACTTCCATCCTGACATTTTGAGCCACTGAACTGATAGCAGCAAATGCCCACCTTGTTAGAGAGAACATAATCCCCAAGCTTTAGGTTACTACAGTAGCCTCTGTTACTCTGAGCTGATACAGCAAATATCAGGCAAAAGAAATGCACTAGTGCCCAGGATATAGCAGAATTATTCTTTATGAAATTCATCAGTTATAATATGAATATGAAATGGGAAATGCAGGAGAGTTGTGAAGGAGAAGTGATTCTGGAATATGGTGACCTGAATGCAGCACCTTTTCCTTTAACCCCAACTCTAAGCCACTTGCTTCTCTTGAGCAAAACAACTTCTACTAGCATGTTACCCATACATGGGTAACCTAAGCGAAGCCTTAGGTTCTGGCATAGAACTGGTGTGAGGCATTCTCTAAAGTGGGCTGAGTAATTAACTGAAAAACAGCAGAAGAATGCTGAGGACGGGCAACTAGGGGATCCTGAGAAGAACCTGAAAGGCAGAGAAGGCTGGGGCCATAGCCCACAGTCCTTCCCATCCTTGCTGCCCAGGAAAGTGCAAGCAGACCAGAAAGCCAACAGGGAATTGACAGTCTATCTGTCACTGCAGGCCCATGACAACAGAGACCCCTTTGCCTACGGGGAAGGACTGATACCACAGAGTGTTCTTCAATAACCAGTCTTGAGCTTCGATAAAACAACCAAGGCAAATTGCCTGTAAAAGGGGGCCCAGCTGCCTATGAAGGAGACCAAGCAGAAAAATAATATCCATACTCTGTAAAACAGAACATCTGTAGGAGACAGAGTACTTTAATTAAAAGGAATTATGTCGGGAATTCCCTGGCGGTCCATTGGTTAGGACTCCGCGCTCTCACTGCCGAGGGCCCAGGTTCAATCCCTGGTCGGGGAACTAAAATCCCACAAGCCATGTGGTGTGGCAAAAAAAAAAAAATTAATTAATTAATTAATTGGAATATGCCAATTACATATGAGAATTTAAGGAGATTCAAGTACAGCACTCAAAAAAAAAACTTTTAAAAGTGAAAAAAACATAATTTCCTAGTTGAATATTTTTAGAGAATAAATTGAAAGAGAAATACAACCACCTGAGAATCACTTACCCAGTCAGGAAATCCTTTACAGTCAGATGGGAGGGAGAGCTACTCGATGATATACACAGATTCAGAGAGAATATTATCCACATGATTTAATGAGAAAAAGAACCATAAAAAGTCTCTAACTAAACAAATTAACCAGAACAAAGGACAAAAATTAGAAGAAAATGAATAGCTGGTGTATATACACACCTGGGTATGCAGAATATACAAGTTAAATAACAACTCTTGGGGCCTCCCTGGTGGCGCAATGGCTGAGAGTCCGCCTGCCGATGCAGGGGACACAGGTTCGTGCCCGCGTCCGGGAAGATGCCACATGCCGCGGAGTGGCTGGGCCCGTGAGCCATGGCCACTGAGCCTGCGTGTCCAGAGCCTGTGCTCCACAATGGGAGAGGCCACATCATTGAGAGGCCCGCGTACCGCAAAAAATAAAATAAAATAAAAAAATAACAACTCTTGAAACAAGGGATATACTTTTAAAAGAAATTCTATTAAGTAACACACCATTTCATCAAAACTTAGGAATCTGGGGGGAAGAAAGGCAGGAAGATAAAAGCATCCCCAAAGTTGCAGGGCAGGCAGAGGTTGGGGGGAGTGCTGAGTGGTGGCAGGAAGAAAGGAGAAGAGGGAACTAATAGAGAAATAAACATCTTGTGGAAGAAATCATATTTTTTGTGGAGAAAATGGTTGAGGCTCTAGCTATCAAATAAAAAAATCATGTGCATCTGATTATGAAAGAGGGGAAGAAGAAGTAAATCACTAAAGAAAAAGAAGAGTAGAACTAATAAATTAACAAGAGGGGGGAAAAGAATGAACAGTGACTTGAACAGACAGCAAAAATAAGGAAAATTCAAAATAAGTTATAACAATATAAAATAAGTAATGAGTGTAAAGATGACAAGAATAAAAATCAATTACATCAGTCATTACACTACATATGAAAAGGCTAAATTCTCTTATTAAATGAGATTGTAATACTGCATTATGAAATATAACCTAGCTAACATGATTACAAAAAGATAAAACAAAATGATAAACAGTAAATTAAAATGAGTAGACAAAGATATACAGATAAAAGCAAAGAAAAGAAAGGCAATAGTGTACCACACAAGGTTAAATTAACAGCTGAATGCACTAAACAGAATAAAGCATAACGTTATGTAATGATATAAAGCATATTTATGAAGAACATAGAACAGTGAGAAACCAGTAGCACAGAAATCTTAAAAACGCAAGAAGAACTAGAGAGGGAGATTTTAAAATACCTTTCAAAATTGGACAGATAGGTTAAGTAATAAAAAATAATAAATAAAAATATACAGAAAATGCCATTAATCTTAAAACTTTCAAAGTTCAATATCCATCAAAGATTTAGAAAGACTATCACTCCTACCCTAATAATAAGAAAGTCTGATAAACTATAAAATCATAACTTTTCTTGAAGAGTGCACTGGCTTACCTATGGCGGATCACAGAAGGAGGAGCTGCTGGCCACCACACAAGTGAGTAAGAAATCAATTAACATTTTAATAGTTTGCTAAAGAATGCATGTGAGACAGCTTGACTGTATAGAACCACCGGAAGTCCCAGACCCAAGGGGAGTTCACACACACTTACAGACTCTTTTCCAAGGGCCTCCCCATATAAGAAAGACTGGGGGACAGAAAGAAGGACAGAGAGACTCCTTCAGTGGTACGGAAAGAAAACAGCAGCCGCTGCAAGAATGCACAACATCCCATACCTCCTGCCCTTATCTTTCTCTCATATTAGGAGAAGCCTTTAGCTACTACAAGAACGTAGCAAACTCTGTCATCTCCAGGATACAAATAAAGATCAACTGCTGCTGGAGGAAGCAGTACAGGCTCAGGAATTTATACCACAACCTCAAAGGATTCTTACCATTGGGTGAGGGACAGGAAACACTCTCCCACAAAAAAACCAATCACTGACACAAGACACAAGTTTGGCTCCTACGGGAAAGAGAGGTAGGAATGCTATGGAAACTCAACTCCCAGAGCTCAGGCTGATAAACCCCAGATAAGAGTGAAGCTGGACCAAGACAGAGAAGAGAGAGAACACAGACCTCAAATAACACAGCGGTCTACTGTGGGGGAAGGACAAGAGCGTGGCAACTTGGTGAGAGAACCCCACTATGATGCAGGCACTCAGGGACAGGAGAAAGATGAGAGTAGAATAGAGACACTGAGAAAAACCTGGAGCACCCCGGCCACCACCCTAATCACAAGGCAACTCTAGAAGAATCTGAAGCCTGGGGTGCACTGAAAGTAACAAAAACAACAACATAATGCAAACCCACCTTATCTCCTCCCACACTAAACAGGATGACAAAATAAAACACGTGCATATTTCCAAACATAAATACTATTTACCACACTCTGATTGTTTCACACATGACACTGGCATTACAATACTGACATTGTATTACTGGCAATACAAAAATAAAAACATACAAGGAAACAAGGGAAAAAACAGCAAATTCTGAAGAAACAGAGCAATCTGCAGAATCAGATGCAGAAATGACACAGACATTAGAACTATCAGACAAGGACTTTAACAATAACTATGGTTAATTTGTTAAAGAATGTACTAGAAAAGGCAGATAACATGCAAGAACATAGGGGAAATATCAGCTAAGACATGGAACCTATAAGAGAGAATCCAGTGAAAATGCTAGATATAAAAATCATGGTTTCAAAAATGAATTCCTTTGACAGACTCACCAGGTAACTTAACACAGCTGAGAAAAGCAGCAGTAAACTTGAAGGCAACAGAAATTACCTAAACAAACACAAAGTGGGAAAAGAAAAAAAAGAGAAAGAAAGCAGAACAAAGAATGTAAGAGCTGTGAGACAACATCACATCAACTGGTCTGACATACATGTAATTGGAGTCCCAGAAGAGAGAAAGCTTATGGCAGAAGTAACATTTGAAGAGAAAATGGCTAAGGATTTTCCAAAAATGATAAAAGACATCAAACCACATATAAAATAAAAAAGCAAGTTTTAAAAAAAATTTTAAAGACATCATATTCAAACTGTTAAAATGCAAAGAAAACGAGAAAAACCTTGAAAGTAGAGGAAAAAAGATTATGCGTGAAGAATGTAACTTACAGCAGACTTCTTGTCAGAAACTTTGTAAACTAAAAAAAGAACAAGTGATATCTTCAATGTAATGAGAAAAAAAAAAACCTGTCAACCTAAAGAAGATATCTTTCAAACAATAAAGCAAAATATTTTTTTTTAGAAAAACAAAAGCTGAGAAAATTCACTGCCAGCAGACTTGTGATACAAGAACTGCTCAAAGAATATGATAGCAGACAGAAATGTAACTCAAAACAGAGAAATGAAGAGCTCCAGAAATGGAAACAAAGGTAAAGAACACAATTTGCCTTATTTTTTAATTGTTCTAGAAGATAACTGATAGTATAAAGAGCAAATAGTAAAAATGTACTGCAAGGTTTATAACAAACAAAATCGATGAAAATGATGGCATAAAGGATGGGAAGGACGAATTGCCGGTATAACAACTATATCTCACTGCCTTTTTGATATCTGTTGTCTAACAGACTTGTCAAAATCAACATGCCTTAAACCAAACTGCAGATCTTCCCCATTTAGACCTGTTGCACCAAAATCTTCCCCTATCTCAGCCGCTGGCTGACAAACCAATCCTCCCAATTTCTCAGGCTGAAACCCTTGGAATCATCTTCCCTTTCTTCCACTTATCTCATCAGCATATTCTATCTTCAAACTACACTTCCAACACTGCCACTATCTTGGTCTAAGACACCATCACCTCTCACGTGGATTACTGCAAAAGAATCCTAATAAGTCTCCCAGTTTACACATTCACCCTTTGGTCAACTATTCTCCACACAGCAATCAGGGTGATCCTGATAAACTCAAGTCAGATCATGTAACCCCTCTGCTCAAAACCCTGCAGTGGCTCCCCATTTCACTCAAAGTAAAGCCAATGGCTTCACGATGCCCCAAAAGGCCCTAAGAAATGTAGGTCTGGTACCCTTCTCTTCACTCTCTCTCTGACCTCCTCCCCTAGTACTCGGCCCCTCAGTAAGTCCATTCCAGCCTCACCAGCCTCCTTACTCCTGGAACACAACAGGCAAACGCCCATCTGAGGGCCTTTACTCTAACTGCTGCCTAGAATGTTCTTGCCCTAGAAATGTTTGGCTACTTTCCTCCCATCCTTTAAGTCACTGCCCAAATTTCCCGGCTAGTGAGGATAAACTGGACCAGCCACCTATGTAGGAAAACATCCTCCCACAAACACACACAGTCTGCCAAGTCAACAACACCCAGCTCTACTTTTTCTTTTCTACAGCACTTATCACATTTTAACACAGTATAAGACTTTTCTAATCGTTCCTTGTTAATTTTCTTCTCCTCTCACGAAAATACAAGCTCTGCAAGAACCAGAATTTCTATTTTGTTCACTACTGTATTCCAAACAGCTGGTACCAATCTTGGTAATAAACATTTACTTAATAACTGTGTAAAACAAGATCCAAAGAAATGAAAATAATGTCCTATCCTCCGCATAGAATATGTTCAGTTATTAAAAATAACAAATTAGAGCCAAAGCAGATTACCTAGAGGGATTTCTACGAGATACTGCTGAACAATACTCTTTTCTCCTTTTTGTAAAATAACTTTTTAAAAGTGTGTGAATAGGTATGTGTCTGTACTCATGGAAATGAGCATGGATGGAGCATTTTATCAGTATATTGAAAAATAATTTTTGGTTTTCTTTTTTAAGTGAAAGGGATGTACGGAAGAATCTGAGTTCCAATTCTGACTAATCCCCTTGTGATAGAACCTTCTTCACAGTGTCCTCATCTATAAAACAAGGACAACAACGGCCACCTCGCAGACTTGTAGGGCTTAAATACAAACTGTGGAACACATCCAGTAACTATTCTGTCACTAGCAACTAGCCCAGTGCCTAACAACTGCAATTGCTCAATAAATATTTGTTGAAAGAATTAACTGTAGCTGTTATAATCACACACAAAAAACAAAATCTGAATCTGTAATAACACCAGGAAATACAAAGCTGCATTGAGTCACTCTTGTAGAGTGTAAATGTGTGAACACAGAAAAGAGATAGCACATATGGCAGGCATCGATGGTGATTATTTTCCCTCTGATTATGTTTCCAGATTCGCTATCACCAGCCACCAGGAACTGTAAACAAACATCTACTGGCAGAACTTTAGCCAGAGCATAAAGACCCATTATTTCTTCAGGAGAGTCACCTTCTGAGTGGACCAACAAAACACCTTCTTCCACAAAATCTAGTCTTCTTGCATTAAAATTTATGCATGGTGATTCTTCCTCCATGCTTTTACTTACTTCTCTTTTGGGGTTTTCTCTTTCCCATATGTTTTTCTAACCCTATACAACTTGCCTCATTTTTTTAGCTTCTTGTATTTTCACGAACTCAGATTCAAACCCTTATTTCAGTTATTTTTCTCTTGGGATTTGACCTCATCAACTGTCTTTGCTACAAATCCCTCAAAGAGAACCAAGGTGCCTGCCTTGGTGTGAGGGAGAGGGAGAGGGGGATGGTGCTGTGGAAGGAAGAGGAGCTTGCAATACAGCTGTGAGCAGCAAGGTCCCAGCAAAGCTTCTCTGGGCTTCAGTGTCATCATCTGTAAGATGAGAAGGTGTAAGATGAGAAGGTGCAAGCTGGATTCCCTCTGAAGTTCTTTTAAACGCCATCATTCCGAACACCATCAGAATCTAATATTTCCTATTCTACTTCTCCTGTACATATGTTCTCTTCCTCTTTATAAGGGAACCACTCACCCAGGCTTTACTGCATGAATGCCAACCTTGTTGACTTCTGCTAGAATCAACACTGAAAACAAGGCAGAAGAGTCATCAACATGGTAGATCTGCAATGCGTACATTTTATTGGGACCAGTATGTGAGGAAGGATGCATTGTAAAATGTTCCACGTAATGTAGACAAGGAAGAATTATACTTTGGAGCTGTGGTAGGATGTATAATGGCCCACGGAAAACGTTTACATCCTAACCCCTAGAATCTGTATGTTACCTTACATGGTAAAAGGGACTCTGCAGATGGGATTACATTAGGGACCTTGAGCTGGGGAGATTACTCTGCATTATCTGGGTGGACCCAATCTAATCACAAGGGACCTTGTAAGAGGAAGCAGGAGAGTCGGAGTCAGAGAAGGAGATGTGATGACAAAAGCTGAGGTCAGATTGATGTGGGGTCATGAGCCAGAGAACGTGGGCAGCCTCTAGAAAACTATAAGCCAAGAAACTAAACTCTCTTTAGAGCCTCCTGAAGGAACCAGCCCTGCCTGCCCATCTTAGATTTATATTCTCCAGAACCATAAAATAATAAATCCGTATTGTTGTTGTTTTTCTTTTTTTTTTTTCTTGTTTTTTTTTTTTTTTTTTTTGCGGTACACGGGCCTCTCACTGCTGTGGCTTCTCCCGTTGCGGAGCACAGGCTCCGGACGCGCAGGCTCAGCGGCCATGGCTCACGGGCCCAGCCGCTCCGCGGCATGTGGGATGTTCCCGGACCGGGGCACGAACCCGTGTCTCCTGCATCGGCAGGCAGACTCTCAACCACTGCACCACCAGGGAAGCCCAAATCTGTATTGTTTTAAGCCACTAACTGTGTGATAGTTTGGAATCAGCAATAGGAAACTAATGCCTCCATGCTGCCAATAAGCTGTGTCCTGAAAAGAAGCTGTGGATAAGATCCTAGGGTATTTAGCAAGTTTGAACTAGGAACCTGCATTTGTTCAAGAGAAGAGCAAAGTGTAGTGGGAGACTGCCCTAGGGTTCAAGGGCCCAGGATGCCACTCGGGAGTCCCTAAGGCAAAAAGGCACAGGGATGAGAGGGAAGGAAGCCAGGAACTGAGCTACCCCAGTGGGGTCAATTCACTGTGGCTGGTGTGTATCAAGGGACCTGAGCCTCATCAATGCTCCACCAGGAGGCTCCACCTCCATTCACTCTCTAATGCATCGCCCCGTTTCTTTCGTTCACTTAACACATGCTGCAACTGTCTTGGAAATCTTCCCTTCCTTTACCTGTTTGCTACGGCTCTCCCCACACAAGAACGCAAGCTCCATGTGGACAAAGACCTTGTCTGTTTTGCACCCGTCTGTATCCCCAAGGCCTAGCACGGTACTGCCACACCTGAAAGACTAAAAGTCAGAGGGAAAGAAAAACCAACAGCCTACAACAAACCTCAAGGAAACGAAGAGTGGTAGTGGTATATCTGCCACCTTAACCCTTTCCATAAAATCACAGAGTCTGAGAGCTCAAAGAAATCTTATGGTTTACCTCTCCACTTTCTGAGTTCAAACACAATGTCAAACACACCACCGCCTCGTTAATCATATAAGCCGGCAATGAAAAATATGGTCATGATATAAAAAAATGTAATGTAGTGAGATGTTTACATAACTTTTCATCATATGTATACTTCCTATATTAGCTTTGAGTACCTAACATTAATTTTAATCTGCATAGTAACCTAGAATTCCACATCTTTTTTACAACATTAAACTGTGCTCATGAGATAACACATGGCAAGCACTTAGAACAGGGTCTGGCATGCTCAAGTGTTAAATCTACTATTTTGGATTATTTTTTATCTTATCCTTAGCAAATTGCAATGCGTATAAACGTGAATGAACTCAGGCCTCCTTTTTCTACTCTAGGGCTTTCCAGCAGACTCTCATCCATTCTTTCTCCAAGAATAATGGCTCACACAGAAATATCTACCAGATGACCCTCCCTTCGTGCAATCTCTAAATTTCCATAATGGCAAGAAAAGGAAAGGACTTTCCATAATGGCAAGAAAAGAAAAAGAAGTCTTTCCCATTTCTTCTTCTTGTCATTTTGTAGATTTTATACAAGGAAAAAAAAAAAAAAAGCAGCAGCGGCACCAGGCCTACAAAAAAGGACAACTGCCAAGGAAACACCGAGTGGGACTAAGGTGGAGCCAGGGAATTAGGTGACTCTGCTGCAGGGACTCCACTCCAGGAGACTCCACACAAAAAGGGGTGGGTCTAGAATGGGATTAGGGATCCCATTGGTAAGGGAATCCCCAATCAATATGGTGAATGTAGCGGGGTAGAGGGTCTAGCAAAATCCCCCAACCTCAGTACAGCTCTGGATTAGATTCTCTGAACTGAAATCAACAGATGACGGTGGATTGCAACTGTTTTTGAAAAACAGAATTGTTAGACAAGCATACGTGTTATAAAAGTGTGATAAAACTTCTGTGATACATTCCAAAATTTGTTTAGAATAGAGAACATAAAAACTTTTAAGTAAGGTCCTTAATAGAGCTGCTGAAATACTTTTTCGCAGACCCTCTGATTAATGGCCAGAGTTAAAGCTAGTACAAGGTAACTTCAAAACTATTTGAGCATCGAGAAACTATATGCAAACTGGTAAGGGATGCACTGATATTCATATTAGCTTTACAGCTAAAATCTGCTGGAATAGCTAAAATCAGCTTCAGCTTTGTCCTCAGCTTCTGGAAGGCAAAGGAGCGGAAGCCTACTTCAAGGTCAGTTCTGGCATCAATGAACCTGTCAATGATCAATGACCTTATGATTATCTTGTGATCACCACTAACCTATATCACCAATAGTATGTCATTTGGATTTATTGCAAACATCTGCATATTCACTTGAACTATAGGTAAGCATTCTAGATGTGACCTGCATGAAACCATGCGTTTTACGTGTTGAAGTTACACAAACCAGGAAACGGTATCTGTAAGTACTGCAATGATAAAATGCAATAATATATGATTTTGGAAGCTGTTCATTCTACACCCCAAAATAATTTAAAACTTCCAAGTAACTTATTTCATGGAAAAAGAATGTGGAATTAATAAAAATATCAAAAGAACATACATCGGCCAGCTGTTTCTAAAAACCTAAATAATATAAGGCAAAAATAAGGATAATTTAATAATTCTAATATTTGTACCATTTTTACTATATTACTATTAAAAACATAAAACAAAATAATGTTTAAGAACTGTGTTTAACTTTTAAGTACTTATATTTAGTCCTGAGACCTTCAAGAAAAATCCATTTGGGAATTTTCATAGCTTGTGAGAAAATTAAAAGCAGAATCTCAACTTCTGCTTTGAAAGAACGTTGAATTTAACATTTACCCTTTTGGCAAAAACATCTATTCAGATCAAGTGTTTACACCTGCTTTTCTCCTTTGCGCATTCTCCCAAACTCCCATTTGAAGGAGTAAATACGGGGTTTATTGTTTCCAGTTTTACCCCGGGAGATACTTACAGACCCTGCTGTCAATGAAGGCCTTCTGAAGCACCTGTGCACCTTTCTTCACCTGCTCCTTAGGTGAGGGGGTGGGGAAAGACTCATACTCAGATGAAAGACATCCCGGTGTCTCCGGTGCATCTTGTGAACCTCTTGTTAGCCCACCGTAACTGAACAAGCCTGCTCCTGCCCAAACCTCACCCCTACACAGTGGGGGTGAGGGGTGCTGGGAAGCTGGCAGAAACAGATCTGGGAAGGACATGAGCTTTGGACTAAGAAGCGATGGGTCTGAAGCCTAACTCACTAACTCAGCAGGAAATTTAACCTCCAAGTACTTCTGCTTTCTCCTCTCCTACAAGAGGATTAAGGCTGTTCTCACGGGAGTGCTGAGCCAGTGAAGTTACTAACAGAGGTAACGCAGCAAGCATGGGCCCTGGCACCAAGTATCTGCTCAGTAAACGCTGGCTCTCATGACCCTGGGCATTTCACCACTGCCTCCGTGATTTCTGATTTCACACATCCTTTGAAACGGCTATAACACAGGTCTCATCGAATCCAAAGACTTGGTATTGTCCAGTAATCTCTCTTCCTAGGCCTTTGCTTTCAACATCCAACATTCCCAGGCCGTTCCCTTAGGGCCACTGCCATGTGCTGGTCCTACTCACGTGTCTCTAAATCTCTGGAAGGAAAGATCCGAGGAAAATCCAGAAAAGCTGAGAAAAAAGTTCAACGATTCATGCATTATCTAGCTGGCACCTCCCAGGATTCACATTACACATTTTGGAAGGAAGGAAAGAACTGCGGGGTGTCTGAATGACATGCTAAGGCCTGCGTTGAGCTGCGCTCTGGGCAGCTCCCCGCAATCCCCACAGGGAAAGTGAGGCATTCCCTACAGGAAGAAAGGCGGCGATGGAGCTCGTGCGCGCCTGGGAAGACACCCGCCCACGCGTGCCTCTGCCCACTCCCGGAGCCGACGAAGAGGGAGGCTCCATCCCGACTCACTTCCTGCAGGGGAGGAAAGACATCTTGCTGCAGGGCGGCCGGCGGCAGTTCCGCCTCTGGACCGGCCGGCTACAGAGCGCGCCCCGCCGATACCTACGTGGCGCTGCCCGCTCGCGAGGCGCGGCGGGCGAAGGCCACCCCCGCCGCCCTAGCCTCCCCGCGGGGCTCCCGGCCGGCCCGGCGAGAGACGACGCGAGTGAAGCCCGCGGAGCCCCCGGCCCGGCGGAGGGGCGAGCCCGGGAGGCGCAGGGCGCGCGGCGGGAGCAGAGGCGCGCAGGCCGCCGCCGGGTCACCCACCTTTCTTACTCTGCGGGCCGTGTAGAGCCCCATCCCGTCCTGAACCCGGGAGGACTTCAGGGAGAACCTGTCCGGCACGTACATGCCCAGCATTTTCCCAGCCGCGGCCGCCGCCTCGCTTAACACCGGCGGTCTGCGCCCGGGAGACGACACATGGAAATTTGGGGTGCCGGGGTGGAGGGGAGAGGCCGGCGGGGAAGGAGGAAATGGAGTTTTCCTCCCAGAATCCCCACCTCCCCGCCGATTCCAGGATCCCCCGCGGCTCAGCCCCTCCTCGTCCCGGGTCTAGCTCGGCCCGGAGCCGCCGAGGCCGCAGCTGCCATTGCTGGCGCGGGGGCGTGGGGGGCGCGGGCCCGGGCGCTGCGGGCGCCGGGACGCTGCGGGCGCGGGGACGCCGCGCGCTGATTGGCCCGAAGTTAGCGGCTCGGACCCGCTCCCGGGCGTGGAGCCCGGGGCAGGGCTGACCCCGGAGCTTCGAACCCGGAGGCCGGGGAGCCGAAGCGACCCGCCCGCACCGTGCGCCCCGCGCAGCCGCGTGCGGACCCGCCCTTGACCAGCTCTGGGTTTTGAGTCTCTGAGCTTGTACTCCCAGTCGGCGAATTTTGCACTCTTCAGATGCAAAACGAAATGGGCCTTGACCGAGCTGGGGCCATCCTCCAAAACAACTTTAGAAGTTCTAGACCGAAGGCATACTTACTGCCTAACTACTGAGAGCAGTCCCCGGGGTCTAGGAAATTTTAGTCCTTTTACATCTGAGTTATGCATCTTTGGTTTATTTCATGCTTGTTTCAGAGGTTTGAACACATAGGGGACCAATAAATATGTAGATTAACGTTCAGAGAAAGCGGGTATAAGCAGCCTGCAGCTAATCCATTTCAAATTAACTCAAAATTTGTCGTGAACAATTGAAGTAATATTTAAATCCAGTAGAAACTAGTTCTGTTCTGGTGTCCTAATCCCTGGGAAATTCTTACACTTCCAAAGATGAGCTATTCCTGAGTCCTCTCTACCTTGAAAATCACCAGACCAATTCCAGATTTTCAGACATAGAGCAGTGGAGATGGGGGAGATAAGAGGGAATGACCGAACGAACAGTGGAATCTGGAATCACGGCCGTGAAATAACACCATAAGTCTTCTTTTCGTGTTTTTGCGGTATACGGGCCTCCCTCTCACTGTTTTGGCCTCTCCCGCTGCGGAGCGCAGGCTCCGGACGCGCAGGCTCCGGACGCGCAGGCTCCGGACGCGCAGGCTCAGCGGCCATGGCTCACGGGCCCAGCCACTCCGCGGCATATGGGATCCTCCCGGACCGGGGCACGAACCCGTGTCCTCCATGCATCGGCAGGCGGACTCTCAACCACTGCGCCACCAGGGAAGCCCCTTCTTTTAGTGTTTTTAATGAAGTTAGTAGGTATCGATCACAGTGGCGCTCAGAAAGAACTTTAGAAGGATGTTTCATCTTTCAAGAGGAACTGGGTGCTCTCTACTCATTTCTCTTGATATTCTTGATAATTTTCTACTCTGGGTTCTTTTCTCAGGAACTGTTTGATGTTTCCAATAAATATTTGATGTTTCTTATAAACTAATAGTAATAATAATAATTTTGACAAAATTAAAGGCCACACTATTAAAAAAACGCAACTGAATACATTTTAAAGATCTTATTGGCTTTATGCAACAATTCGTGGTTTGGACAACATACAATCTGGCAGGTAGGAGCTCTGAGGAGCTATACAAAGTGAAAGGCTTTCACGGGTAGAAGGAAGCAGGAACGAGGAAGTTATACCAGGCAAAAAGTGGATTGGCTATTGCAAGGTACCTTTCTCTTAGGGGATGGTGGAAGTCTGTTAGGCACATTACCTAACTAATGCTGAACAGGCACCTCCCAATTGGCTGGCTTAAGCTTCCATTTCTAGATGAGCCAAAATTGTAATTAAGTCTCAGTTTGGTGATGGAGAGTTTAGCATAAGGGACTCCATTTGGGGCCTGTTGTCTTGTTTTCAGCAACACACATGGAAATGATTCCTTAGTCTTCTGGACTAAGGAAAGCTTTGGAACACAAACAGTTCCTAATCTCCTAAGTAGGAGAATTTTATTAAAGTTTAGAAAAAGGTTTTTGAAAAAGCATTATGAAGAAAATCATGTAATAGCAATATTTGGAGATTTTAAAGAACAGAATAAATAAATGATCTTCTTCTTTTTTTTTTTTAAACTGAAGGGTAGGTAGCTTTGCCAGGGGTGAGAGGAACAATGCCTTAATCATTCTTTGAGTTTTGATCTCTTTGACCTAGCATTAAAGATATCTAACTTCCTGTAGGTGGATATGAATTAATAAATAAACAAAGTTTGGGGGAAATTTGAAATTAGATGGCCTTGAAACATGTAATAGGGATACAATAAATATGTTTTGATTAGAAGTCTATTCTGAGGCTAATCTGAGATTTTCAAATTAGTCAACAGTGAGCCTACACTCCAACTGTTGTTCCTCAGAGAACCTGGACCAAGTAGGTTTTCCTGGAATCCTTTAAGCCAGTGCTAAAATAAGGCCAGACCAGGTCCACTGGGCCCAGCTGGAACCAGACCACCATCCAGAGGGTGGCCGTGGCACTTTCCCCAGGGCGCTCAGTCCTTTGTCACACACAGCTTTTCAGCCCTGGCCCTCAAGCCACCCTGGCTCCTCAGTCAAATGCTCTGCCATGTCTCTTTGGGCACAAAAGTTTCCACAGTTTTTGATCACCAGAGAGAAGAAGAAGTGTTTTCTGGACTTGGTCTGACGCAAGCCTCATTCACTGATGACCCTTGCTTTGGCATAGCTCCCTTTTCTTTGCTGCTGTGTGTCTGGGGAACAAAGTTGTCAGCTCGAGAATGCTCATCTCTCTGAATGTAGGCATCTTTACTAATTAGGAAGCAGTAATAAAAATAAATTAGTTTGTGATGATAAATCTGAGATTAATAAAATGAAAAACTTTCTAGATCTTTTATGAATCTCTGTCAGAGATTTTGTTACAACTAATGCAAACAGTGTATTTCATTAAAGAATGCAATGTTCTGTTTATTTGTTGGAGTTTTCTGAAGATCTACCACCTAAAACATAGAGAACAGCAACAAAAAGCTCTTAATAATAATCTCTCTTACAACACATAAAAAAGGATATGTGCTTGCACCATACTGACCGGAAATTTGATTTTGAAGCCTGTAAGACAGTAGTGGTACGATGAGTCATTTCTTAAAACTTTTAAAGCTAGAAAGTGACCTTTCAACATTGTCTTTGAAAAAAGGGAAATTAAAATTCTGCTTTATATCAAGAGTTTAAATCCAGTCTTAAAAAAATAAGAAAATCAAAATATTGACATTAAAGTACTACCATGCACCTGATTTACTTATTATAGAAAACATTGCACTATCTTGAGACAAGAGAAATGACTCCAAATACATTTCTCCTTATTTTCAAATTTGCTTTTGGAGGAAACTTTTTTCATTGATATGCCTAAAGCAAGCTCTAGTTATTGAATTCAAACTTGTGTACTGGTGCAGTCCTTGTTTTTCATTACAGGGGAAGATTTCATTCTATAATTCTGTAATAAATAATTATTTTACCACACATACTGTAAAATCTTTTGATTGTGTCTCAATTATTAATGACTGTTTCCAGCTGTCATGGTGGAGTAAAAGCCTGATAGGAAGAAAATACTGAGGTTTATTTATCTTTAGTTTCCTGAGAGTCAGAAGGACTTGTAGTGAATGAATATAAAACCAAATTTCCCGAGCAGAAAAGAATAAAGATATATTGGTTTGGCCAAAAAGTGCCTTCAGTTTTTAAGTAAAATAAAAGACACATTTTTCATTTTCACCAAGAACTTTATTGAACAACATATTCACCGTTTTGTTCCACTACCTTCTGCCATTTTTCAGGCAACTTCATAAATCCATTTTCCCAAAACTTTTTGAGCAAAGAACTGTTCCAGGTGGGTGCCTTTTACAAGTCTTCCAGGGAATTGAAATTTTTTGCATTAAGAGAATTTTGTAAGGACCTAAATAAATGGAAATCTGAAGGTGCAATGTCTGGTGAATATGGTGAATGAATCAGAATTTCCCAGCCAAGCTGTAACAGTTTTTGCCTGGTCATCAAAGAAACATGCGGTCTTGCGTTATCCTGATGGAAGATTATGCGTTTTCTGTTGACTAATTCTGGATGCTTTTCGTCGAGTGCTGCTTTCAGTTGGTCTCATTGGGAGCAGTAGTTGTTGGAATTAATCGTTCGGTTTTCCGGAAGGAGCTCATAATAGAGGACTCCCTTCCAATCCCACCATATACACAACATCACCTTCTTTGGATGAAGACCGGCCTTTAGTGTGGTTGGTGGTTGTTCATTTCACTTGCCCCACGATCTCTTCCATTCCACATTGTTGTACAGTATCCACTTTTCATTGCCGGTCACAATTTGTTTTAAAAACAGAACGTTTTCATTTCATTTTAGTAGAGAATCGCATGCGGAAATACGGTCAAGAAGGTTTTTTTCGCTTAACTTATGTGGAACCCAAACATCAAAGCAATGAACATAACCAAGCTGGTGCAAATGATTTTCAATGCTTGATTTGGATATTTTGAGTATGTCGGCTATCTCTCGTGTGGTATAACGTTGATTGTTCTCAATTAATGTCTCAATTGATCGCTATCAACTTTAACTGGTCTATCCAACAGTGGAGCATCGTCCAGCAAGAAATCTCCAGCACGAAACTTCGCAAACCACTTTGGACACGTTTGATCAGTCACAGCACCTTCTCCACATACTCCACAAATCTTTTTGTGTGTTTCGGTTGTGTTTTTACCTTTCTTGAAATAATAAGGCACAATATGCTGAAAATGTTGCTTTTATTCTTCCATCTTCAATATTAAAATGGCTACACGAAAATTCATCAATTTTGATGTCTTTTTGTAAATGCACGCTGATATGACAGCTGTCTCATACAATCTAAGAAAACTGTTTTGAATGACGTGAAAGACAACTAGGTGCTACTGGAGCCATCTTATGGAAAAAAAAGAATGAATCTTTTGGCCAACCCAATATTTTCTATGACTCAAAGAAAAAAGAAAAGAAAAAAATCCTTAAAAATAAAATCTGGGGTGGGGTTGTTGAAGTCTTGCACTGAAACCATCCTCTCCATAGCATTGATTCCACAGTAGCAATAGTGCCATGAAAGATGACACTGAAACCTGAAAAAGTCTGCACATTAAATTTTCCTTAGTCTCTTTGTTTTGAATGACAACACCAAAGACATGTATGCAGTACCAGAGAAAAATCATAAAATTCTTTAGTTAGAAGAAAGCTGGAAGTTGTTGGGACTACAGTGAGTGATGTTATAAAAAGAAAAGCCAAAGAGTTAATCAGTGGTCCTCTCACCCCAGAAGTCAGATGCTGTTCATGGAGCAGTTATGGAAAAGTAACATGAAGCTGAAGTAAAGTGAGAGGAAGAAACCAAGAAGGATAATTATTTCCATGTATTGAGCCTCGTATATGCCAGAAACTGGACTGGATAGGTTCTTCCTATGCATTACCTTAAAGCCCTAACAGCCCTACCATAACAGCCCTGCAAAGTAAATGTCACTCACCCCATTTTACACACAAGAGAGAAGTGATTGATCTTAATCAATTTCATGAATCCATGAAGCGGTGGAGGTAAAAAAATTCAGGACTTTGTTTCCAATGTCCTTGATTCTACCTCCAGCTGACTCAGCCAGGCTCACTCTCCAGTTACACTTCCCATTAGGCTTAGCAGCACCTCCAGAACAAGCAGAACTCTCCGTCTTTCTCTCTCCTTCCCCTTCCCCTTCCCCTTCCCCTTCCCCTTCCCCTTCTTCTTCTCTTTCTCCTTCTACTTTTCTTTCATGTCCCCTCCCAATCCACCTCCACCTCCTCTAGAACTGGGCAGAAAATTTGACTGGCCAAGGTCAAGTAAATAGTTATCCCAAGGTCAGATGCTCCAGTGTGATCCAAATGACTGTGGAGTTATATGATTCTCCAAAGATATCCCCTCTGCAGAGAGGGCTATAAGATAAGACCCTGCTTTTACAGAACGTTTCTCTGAACCTGGCAGATATTTGGAGGCTTAGCCTATTTATAACCACAGCCTAGCTCATCGACAAATTTTTAATCCACAGAAATGATAATATTTAAAAGATTCAGTAATTAACCAAAAAGCAATACCAATGCTCTTGTTTGTCAGAACCACTCAATTTGTTCTACTGGTTTCCCTTTTCCCTCACTAAAATAAAATAGTTGCTGAACTATTATTAAAAGGGGGGGAGGGGATCACCTTCTTAATATACCATTCCAAATGAGTAAGGAGGAGCTTAGTTTAAGTGATCATTTTCTATAAACTCTCTGATACTATGCAGAGTAAAAATCATGATAATAATAATAATAATAATTGTAATGTCTTACTAATTACTTAGCACAGAGGCAAGAACCAACTTTTTCCATAGAAAATGTTATTTCAAATAAACATCACAGTTGAGTGCTGATGTCTTGGTGACCTCTCAGTACAAAGGGAAGCATACACAACCAATGATGTAATTCCCTACTGAATTGGGGTCTCCATAAGGCCTCCTCTCCGCTGACTGTTTCTTTCTTCTTACATTTGGCAGATTGAAGTTTCACATAGTATTTCATTATCAGAAAGGTAAATTTCTAACTGAGTATTAATGCAATCATAGCAAATTAATACTGTTTGAAGATCATTCATTTTAAAATTTCCTCTGTAGTTTCCAATTGCAACCAAGTACCATATTAACATATGTTTACATATGAATGAAGAACATTATTTTTTACTTAGCCTTTTAGGTGAGTTCAGGAAAATAATGCACATCAACATTGGTTTACCTAGTTTCAAAGTCTTTGTAACTGGCAATGGTATATGGATGTCACTTATTTCTAACACATCAACAAAATTTTCTGTTGCTGAAATAGGTCTGCAGATCTTAAGCTTTTATATCCAAACCTAACTTGTGAAGTATAGTATTTAAATAGAATACGTGACTGAAATAAGAAACAATATATTATTCTGAAAGTTACTAATACTGCTTGCCCTGAAGGTAACTTAAATCCTGTGTTATAAGAAACTTGTCAACATATGGAAAACCAAATTGGAAGGCTTCTGGCTGTGTGACAGGTGTATTCTCTGGAGAAAAGATACCCCCCAAATTTTAAATAATCAAATATGGCAAAAATAACAGATTCTCTTATATCCTTGGGTCAAATGTTTCCTCCGTGAATTATAATCCAGCCAGCCTTTGCACTGCTGTTCTCTTTGCTTGAGGAATTCAGTTATTATAAGTCTCTCTTTATAAAAGGCCACTATGCAGCTGTGAAGAAAAAACTGGCATCACGCTGATTCCTCAAGTCATCATTTCTGAATGTTTCTGCAAAAATTTACCGCAAAGAACCTTAGACCAGAAGGAAGCAAAAAGACTTTGTAAAAAATCATACATATCGTGCCAGAGTCTGTGCTAAATTATACAGGCTACCCACAAAAATAGCTTCTGGAAACCTCTTCCTCCAGACATAACTGCCAGAAGAGTATCCCTCCATTGCTCCTACCATGGGGAACTCCTTTCTATTAGGAGAGCTTCCCAGTCTCTCTGTTGGAGTGGCGAGGAGCCATGGAAACAGCAAGAATTTTGGAATCAGGAAATACGGAGTTCGAATCAAGTATTCAAGAAAAGTATTAACATGAGACCATAGGAAAGGTTAATAACCACTTGAGAACGCTATTTCCTTGTCTGTACAATGAGGATGATAATGCCTATTTTGCAGAGCCCCAGGCACAAAATAGGTTCAAAATAAATGGAAGTTATTATTATTATTATTACCATGGACCAGATCTAGGTTTCATAGCTACATTGCAGCGTTCTTCACCAAGCCATCTGGAGTTTGCTATAATGACACAGAAGTGAATCCATTAACTTGTACTGAAGCACAGGGCAGCCCCCAGTCATCCTTCCAGGGCAAGAATGATGTCTTTAATATCTGTATAATGCGGGCTATAAGACAATGCTGCTTCCACAGAGACAAGCCATACCCTAAAAATTCCCAGTGAGAGCTTGTAGGAAACTCTTTTCTTCCCTGGGCTCATAGATCATGTGTGTCTCTCAAAGGGGAAGAAAAGAAACCTACCAGTAGTTAAATTCTGTTAAACATATTTTGTTAGTTTGGAGTCCTTGATAATACTCCCAATTTATTTAAAACTTCGTAAGTTCTTCAATTTTTAACTCAAATTATGTGGCATACATTTAAAAAGTAAATCCTTAAGACCATTATATATTCCTGCAGCAAGTATTTCTAGAACTCCTAACTACGTGCCAAGCATAAGGAACAAGCAATACAAGTTCTCAGACTTTGCAAGCTTAAGAGCACATGAAAATTTCACTGTAACGCACACTACTTCAGGTTGGGATGAGGAAAGAGGGAGCCTCTTTAATGTGCTACAAGGGATGTCCCATGCAGTCCTTGTTGCTGTCCAGTTGGAGACAGAGAATTTGTGGGGAAATAAAGTCTTGCTGACAAGGAGGCTTCAACAGCATTTCTGTCACTATAGCCTTTATTTTACTAATAGAAAGGGAACAGAGAAATGGAGCAGTCACATTAGAGACAGAGCACTGTAGTCATGCAGGGACACAGCAAGCATCCGGCAGAGTTCACAGGACAGAAGAAAGCCTTTCCTAAGCATCAACTGATAACAACAGCATTAATACCTTGTATTTGAGCAAGTGCCCAAGCAAAGAGGAGACTCGGCTGCAAAATTCCTGAACGTGAAAGTTGATAGGACATTTTAACTGGAAAGAACAATTATGAGGTACATATTAGACATGATTGACACAGAAGAGGATTCACAAGGGCCGGAACTGATTCTTTACACACTGGGAAATGGGAAGACACGGAACAAATACTAGAACCCAACAGGTACATAGCATGTGTAGTAAATTGTACACATAGCACATGATATACTGGTGTGAGGAATAAACTGAAGATTGTTCTCATTGAGAGAATGAGCCCTATCATCTTAAATAGATCTTTCATTAGGTACTAAAAAAGTTCCTCCAAAATTAATTAACTATCAACACAGAACTCAATGACCTTTACCCATGCTTTGCCATAAAACTATGATGCCAGAGTAAACAACACATGATCAGCAACACGCCTCGAAAAATTCTGTCTACATAGGACTTAAATTTTTCTGGATATGCTGTTACTCTGAGATTTAGAAAAGATAATTAAAGTCAACACCAAAGAAATGGAACCATTTGGAATCTTTGTAATAGTTTTCACACAATGAGAATGTGGAGATGAAATAATATGAGTTAATCTTAAAACTATTTGGTTCATTTATTTTGAATTCCTGGGTCCAGTTATTTCACATACATTCCCTTCTTCCACCCTCTATTTCCTTTCGCTTTTCCTGCCAGTCTCCTGGAGCTCCACTGTTATTATATGCTATAAAAAATATTTTACTCATGCAATTGAAATGCTCTTTAACTTTCAAGCTCAGTAGGAGAAAATGTAGAGGTGTTTAATTCTCCAATTTTTTTATTTTTTCATGGGAAATGAAAGTCAAAATCCGAAAAGTAGCAACCTGCAGTAAAACATTATTTTTCTTATTTTCCCAATATGTCAAAATGGCATCAAGTTCAAATGCTTTATTACACTTAATCCTAGCTAATTTAAATGTCCAATTTCTCAATAAAACACGAATCAGGAAAGGTCAGTATCTTTGCAAATGTGATTCCAAATTTTGCCCTCAGATAGTGTAACTAAACTTCCACTCACTTCATTGGGAGTTATAAAAAGTACAGCTGAGGGGAGAATTTGGCCCATGAAATTTAAAATGATTGTAGAGTAAGTAAAATATTTCTTATGCTTACGATTATATAGTAGCTGTGGAAATTTCAAAAGGAAAACATTAAAAGCCTATAATATAGCAAAATTCAACTAAAAAGAACTTGTTAATTTATCTAGCTTTGAAGAGTTTTAACTCATTTTAAAGAAAACATCTAATAAAGAATGCTTTATTCATTCATTCAAAAATATTTATTCATACCAACATCAATTTTTTCAAAGGATAAGTATTTCCTAGCCCAATAATATTCCATATGGCAATCAGCTCTAACGTAAAATCTGAAAAAGCTCCAACTATTGCCTATATTAAGAAAGAAAAATTTGGTCCATGTAAGATATTTAGTTACAATCATATGATCCTCACACTTGTTCTAAGAAGATTAGAGATAAATATTGAATAACTAAAATAATTTTAAAATTACCAAAAAACTGGCTTTCATTATTTTTAATCATTTTCTTTACTGGATTCATAAGCCAAAGTTTATTTTAGACCTCTACTGGTACAACCTCACTCTGTTTAATCACCCCAAGTTTCCTACTTTAGAAACAGTCTGCCAGAAGGAAAGAAATCATAAAAATCAGATCAGAAATAAATGAAAAAGAAATGAAGGAAACGATAGTAAAGATCAATAAAACTAAAAGCTGGTTCTTTGAGAACATAGACAAAATTGATAAACCATTAGCCAGACTCATCAAGAAAAAAAGGGAGAAGACTCAAATCAATAGAATTAGAAATGAAAAAGGAGAAGTAACAACTGACACTGTAGAAATACAAAAGATCATGAGAGATTACTACAAGGAACTCTATGCCAATAAAATGGACAACCTGGAAGAAATGGACAAATTCTTAGAAATGCACAACCTTCTGAGACTGAACCAGGAAGAAATAGAAAATGTGAATAGACCAATCACAAGCACTGAAATTGAAACTGAGATTAAAAATCTTCCAACAAACAAAAACCCAGGACCAGATGGCTTCACAGGCGAATTCTTTCAAACATTTAGAGAAGAGCTAACACCTATCCTTCTCAAACTCTTCCAAAATATAGCAGAGGGAGGAACACTCCCAAACTCATTCTACGAGGCCACCATCACCCTGATACCAAAACCAGACAAGGATGTCACAAAGAAAGAAAACTACAGGCCAATATCACTGATGAACATAGATGCAAAAATCCTCAACAAAATACTAGCAAACAGAATCCAACAGCACATTAAAAGGATCATACACCATGATCAAGTGGGGTTTATTCCAGGAATGCAAGGATTCTTCAATATATGCAAATCAATCAACATGATACACCATATTAACAAACTGAAGGAGAAAAACCATATGATCATCTCAATAGATGCACAGAAAGCTTTCGACAAAATTCAACACCCATTTATGATAAAAACCCTGCAGAAAGTAGGCATAGAGGGAACTTTCCCCAACATAATAAAGGCCATATATGACAAACCAACAGCCAACATTGTCCTCAATGGTGAAAAACTGAAAGCATTTCCACTAAGATCAGGAACAAGACAAGGTTGCCCACTCTCACCACTCATTCAACATAGTTTTGGAAGTTCTAGGCACAGCAATCAGAGAAGAAAAGGAAATAAAAGGAATCCAAATCGGAAAAGAAGTAAAGCTGTCACTGTTTGCAGATGACATGATACTACACATAGAGAATCCTAAAGATGCTACCAGAAAACTACTAGAGCTAATCAAAGAATTTGGTAAAGTAGCAGGATACAAAATTAATCACAGAAATCTCTGGCATTCCTATACACTAATGATGAAAAATCTGGAAGTGAAATCAAGAAAACACTCCCATTTACCATTGCAACAAAAAGAATAAAATATCTAGGAGTAAACCTACCTAAGGACACAAAAGACATGTATGCAGAAAATTATAAGACACTGATGAAAGAAATTAAAGATGATACAAATAGATGGAGAGATATACCATGTTCTTGGATTGGAAGAATCAACATTGTGAAAATGACTCTACTACCCAAAGCAATCTACAGATTCAATGCAATCCCTATCAAACTACCACTGGCATTTTTCACAGAACTAGAACAAAAAATTTCACAATTTGTATGGAAACACAAAAGACCCTGAATAGCCAAAGCAACCTTGAGAAAGAAAAATGGAGCTGGAGGAATCAGGCTCCCTGATTTCAGACTATACTACAAAGCTACAGTAATCAAGACAGTATGGTACTGGCACAAAAACAGAAAGATAAATCAATGGAACAGGATAGAAAGCCCAGAGATAAACCCCCGCACCTATGGTCACCTTATCTTTGATAAAGAAGGCAGGAATGTACAGTGAAGAAAGGGCAGCCTCTTCACTAAGTGGTGCTGGGAAAATTGGACAGCTACATGTAAGAGAATGAAATTAGAACACTCCCTTACACCATACACAAAAATAAGCTCAAAATGGATTAAAGACCTAAATGTAAGGCCAGAAACTATCAAACTCTTAGAGGAAAACATAGGCAGAACACTCTATGACATAAATCACAGCAAGATCATTTTTGACCCACCTCCTAGAGAAATGGAAATAAAAACAAAAATAAACAAATGGGACCTAATGAAACTTCAAAGCTTTTGCACAGCAAAGGAAACCATAAACAAGACCAAAAGACAACCTTCAGAATGGGAGAAAATATTTGCAAAGGAAGCAACTGACAAAGGATTAATCTCCAATATTTATAAGCAGCTCATGCAGCTCAATAACAAAAAAAACAAACAACCCAATCCAAAAATGGGCAGAAGACCTAAATAGACATTTCTCCAAAGAAGATATACAGACTGCCAACAAACACATGAAAGAATGCTCAACTTCATTAATCATTAGAGAAATGCAAATCAAAACTACAGTGAGATATCATCTCACACCAGTCAGAATGACCATCACCAAAAAATCTAGAAACAATAAATGCTGGAGAGGGTGTGGAGAAAAGGGAACACTCTTGCACTGCTGGTGGGAATGTGAATTGGTTCAGCCACTATGGAGAACAGTATGGAGGTTCCTTAAAAAACTACAAATAGAACTACCATATGACCCAGCAATCCCACTACTGGGCATATATGCTGAGAAAACCATAATTCAAAAAGAGTCATGTACCAAAATGTTCATTGCAGCTCTATTTACAATAGCCAAGAGATGGAAACAACCTAAGTGTCCATCATCGGATGAATGGATAAAGAAGATGTGGCACATATATACAATGGAATATTAGTCAGCCATAAAAAGAAACGAAATTGAGCTATTTGTAATGAGGTGGATGGACCTAGAGTCTGTCATACAGAGTGAAGTAAGTCAGAAAGAGAAAGACAAATACCATATGCTAACACAAATATATGGAATTTAAGAAAAAAAAATGTCGTGAAGAACCTAGGGGTAACACAGGAATAAAGACACAGACCTACTAGAGAATGGACTTGAGGATATGGGGAGGGGGAAGGGTAAGCTGTGACAAAGCGAGAGAGAGGCATGGACATATATACACTACCAAACGTAAGGTAGGTAGCCAGTGGGAAGCAGCCGCATAGCACAGGGAGATCAGCTCGGTGCTTTGTGACCACCTAGAGGGGTGGGATAGGGAGGGTGGGAGGGAGGGAGACACAAGAGGGAAGAGATATGGGAACATTTGTATATGTATAACTGATTCACTTAGTTATAAAGCAGAAACTAACACACCACTGTAAAGCAATTATACTCCAATAAAGATGTGGAAAAAAAAAAAAAAGAAAAAGATGGGCTTCCCTGGTGGCACAGTGGTTGAGAGTCCACCTGCCGATGCGGGGGACGCAGGTTCGTGCCCAGTCCGGGAAGATCGCACATGCCGCGGAGCAGCTGGGCCCATGAGCCATGGCCGCTGGGCCTGGGCCTGTGCTCCGCAACGGGAGAGGCCACAACAGTGAGAGGCCCGCGTACCGCAAAAAAAAGAAAAAAAAAAAAGAAAAAGAAAAAGAAATAGTCTGCCAGCATCTCGGCTTGAAATACCAACTCCCTGTTTACCAGATATCTTGGATTTATTTATTTATGTATTTATTTACCTATTTATCTTTTTTTTTTGTTTTTTATTGTTTGGCCATGCCACGCGGCATGCAGGATCTTAGTTCCCTGACCAGGGGCCGAACCTGTGCCCCTTTCAGTGGAAACGCGGAGGCTAACCACTGGACAGCCAGGGAATTCCCCAGATGTCTTGGATTTAGATTCACTTTATTCCTATCTTGCCTCTTCCCATGTCACTGGCGCTCTCCATAGTTTAGACCCTCGAAGCTCCACATCTATTATAATATTTATATAACATCCTTACTTTAGCTTTTTTTTTTGCTTGAATGTACTGTAGACGTCACTGTTAAATTAATATTCCTTACATATTTTCTTGACACTCCTTTTATCTAATAATTTGAGTAAGTCCATATACCACCTGGATATTTCAAATCCTTTTCCTGAAATCAAAAGGCTGTCCACAATATGGTTCCATCCTACCCTTCCAACCTTAACTCCCTCTATTCTTTTAGAATCCCCTATTCAATTAATTCCACTTATTCTCTCTTCTCTCAGACATTGTGACTGCTGGCTCAATGTTGTGCTTACATTTTTTCCATTGTCTGAAATGTCCTCTTTATTATTTTCTTCTCATTA